>NC_084830.1:131895208-133145208 GCF_033115175.1 Lepus europaeus | reverse complement strand
TCACAAAGTATTTTAATAATTGCTGCTTCTCCTCAATGGATTTTCTTAGAACTTTAATTTTCTACATTAATATTTTAGAGTATAAAATGCAATTATTTTTATGCATTTGGAGGATCAATCTTGAACTTAAAATCCATTAACTATAATCATAATATTAGGAGGACTTTTTTTGGAATTAGTAACAACTTAGTGATGGCTCACTTTGTGCAGATGAGGCAATGGAGGATTTTTAAAAGGACATTAAAATATTATCAATCAATTAAAATGTATCAGAAACTTTGCTAATTACTCTGTGACTTAGCACATTTAATTCCATGTCAACAATATACGGTATTATTATGATGCACTGTTATACATGGGCAAACTCTATTGTCAGCAAGGTTCAGCAGCTTTGCCCAAGTTAGCATGCAGTAGAGTTAGGTGAACTTGGGTAAGTCTACCTTGGGAAGCCTCACCGTGACAACATACAACCTTTTAAGCAATCTACACTTTGGGGTGGGGAGGAATACACGCATACCTAACGCAGTGAAAGCACAATGGGGCTGAAATTCAATGGTCCTAATCTATACCGCAGGCTTATTTACGTAACTAGCGTCAAGCTCAGACAGGAACCATAGCAAGGTGACTCCTCACCTCACCCCACCCCAAAACCTTTTAGAAATGCATCATGAAGAGATGTGCACTTGTACATATATAAGGAGTCTCTTGAAAATTCATGCACTACCTTTAAATCCATTTTCCATGAACGTTATGAAGCAACCCGTAAGCATGTGTACAAAGACAGGGGCTGCCTTTGCCTCTTTTTAAAAACATTACAACAACCTAGGTTGTCTCACAAACAAGCAGCTTGGAAAACTGATGGTATGATATTATTGATGGCTGTAAACAGCTCTCCCAAAACTGGCATACTTTTATTCCTATCTATTTTGCGTTCTTATGCTTAGGGATTTTATTTCTACTTCATTGGGTTGGAGCTTTGATGCAGAGTGATAGTTTCATGTTGGGCTATGTGCATATGGATGTGTGTGTGTGTACATGTGTGTACTGGGTGAGGGAGGAACCACTGTGTACCAGGGGGACAGACCCAGGAGTGCCATCTGTGGAACAGTAGTAAAGGCCACCATTATCTCAGGAGTGGTGTGAGGAGGGATGAGTCAGACTGGGGACAGCATCTCCTGACCGCCCACTCGGAAGCACATTGCCAGGAGGTTTTATTTTATTCTCTGTGTTCTAGTCTTCAAATCACATGAAACGATGATATTACTGCAGCTGGTGATGGGATGCATTGTATGTAGACTGAGACTGACTGGGGTGGCGCTCTGTTTTAATCACCATTGTACACCCTCATCTAATACGCTACCTGGCATGAAGCTGAGATCTCATAAATATTTGTTGAGTGAATGAGTGAATAACAAATGAATCATTGCTTTCCTGATTCACTGAGAAACTGGAATCTGAGATTATACTATACGATGTATTTATATCCAAGGTTCTTTGACTCATTGGTAAACGTATTCACTGACATTTTATGGAGTAGGTAGAGACACAGTTCACTAACCAACTGTCTATTGAACACCATTATTTGAACACTATTAGAGGAAATGGGGATAGCTCGTTGAACAAGGCGACCAAGTCCTCATTCTCATAGAGCTTACATTCTTAAAGGTTAAGCAACACGGCAAATGAATGCATAACATGACTGATGGTGATAAATGCCACCAGAAAGCAAGACAAAGAGCAAGAGAGTGAGGAGTGCCACACAGGGTAGGCCCAGGGATCTCCCCTGGGAAAAGCTTGGCCAGGGCCTAGAATCAGCTGAGAATTTTATGAGATTGGGTCCTATAAAATTACAATGACAAAATTTCCAGGATTTCAATGCCACACCAAATCCCAAAACTCAGGGGGGATTATTTTCTACCTTATTTTTAGAAATCTGTTCAATGAGTGGCTGGTGGGATAAAAAGATGGTCATAGTGCCCAAGAAAGTAAACTTCTCGAGGAAGCAAGGGAGGGATTAGAACAGTGTGCTTTGGGTGCTGTGCACTGGGAAGCACTTTATGCTCGTCATCTCAATGTCTCACCAAAATATCACCATGCAACAGGACTAATCTTAACATTTTATGACAAATGAAAGACAGAAAGATTCAGTAAGTTGCTGGAAGTCACTCAGCTGGGAAGTGGAAATCCAGAAGGGAATCCAGACAGTCTGACCCCAGGACAAATAACGCTCCTATACAGTAAAGTAGGATGTCTTGAGAATCCAAGATTTTTTTTTTTTAAATGAATTCATTTATTTGAAAGGCAGAGTTCCAGAGAGGCAGAGGCAGAGGCAGAGAGAGAGAGAGAGAATGAGAGGTGTTCCATCTGCTGGTTCACTCTCCAGATGACCGCAATGCCAGAGCTGCACTCATCCAAAGCCAGGAGTTTCTTCTGGGTCTCCCACATGGGTGTAGGGGCCCAAGGACTTGGGCCATCCTCCACTGCTTTCCCAGGTGTATTAGCAGAGAGCTGGGTTGGAAGAGGAGCAGCTGGGACACGAACTGACACCCATATGAGATGCTGGCACTGCAGTCAGCAGCTTTACCCACTACGTCACAGTACCAGCCCCGAGATTCCAAGATTTTTAACTACTGAGCTATGAGGACATTTCAACAAATTTGTGGAAAAGTTACACTAAAATAGATGACTTTATTCTGGTGCAAACAAATGAAATCCCTGCATAGATTTTCCATTTTTTTTCTTTTTTATTTGACAGATAGAGTTAGACAGTGAGAGAGAGACAGAGAGAAAGGTCTTCCTTCCATTGGTTCACCCCACAAATGGCTGCTACGGCTGGAGCTAGGCCGATCTGAAGCCAGGAGCCGGGTGCTTCCTCCTGGTCTCCTATGCGGGTGCAGGGCCCAAGCACGTGGGTCATCCTCCACTGTCTTTCTGGGCCACAGCAGAGAGCTGGACTGGAAGAGGAGCAACCGGGACAAGAACCCAGTGCCCATATGGGATGCCACTGCCGAAGGCGGAGGATTAACCAAGTGAGCCACGGTGCCGGCCCCTGCATAGCTTTTCTATTAAACACATTTTTCCTTGTTGAAAAGCCCTTGCATACTGCTTCTTTAAAAATTATAACGATATATCAGGATGGAAACATGTGACAGGGTTAATTATGAAAGACAAACCTATAAACTCTAGGGCAAAGTTGCTACACTGTTCCAAGCAGGCCCTTCTGTGCCCCGAACACGCCTCCAGGCGTGAGCACTTGTAGGCACCTCTGCCTGGGATGCCGCTCCCCGTACTCTCCACTCGGCTGGGTCTTTCCCAGTGGTCAAGCCTCAACCCCAAGGTACTCCTCAGAGGGCCACCATGCCTCATTGCCTCTATTTCACGTATCCTATTTCATTTTCTTTCCAGCCCTTACTGTGATGTGAAAGCTCCTGGTTGTTGGTGTCTCCTGTAGCTGTGTTCCCCATGGGAACAAGCACCATGGGGCCACGGGGAGAAGCTGCATTGGCCACTGGACATCGCCCAGAGCCTCACCGCTGCCTGCATGGCAGAGGTTTCACTACCATTTGAAGGAGTCAGTGGCGTCCCTCGGGTCTGCAGATTCAGCTCCCAGCGGGCTTTACCTCTGAGGAGGATTGTGCCGTGGGCAGCCGCTCCCATCATGCTGTGCGGGATGAGCACACTAGATGGAAAAAGAGAGATGTGCAATGGACGCCCACGCAGCTCTTGTCAGCAAGCACCCACCGAGGTGGGACTCGAAGGACCGCCGGGCAGACCAGCCAGGAAGCTTGTCTGTGGAAGGAGTGGCCTGGAGGACATTCCTGCAGTTAGCCATATGTATCTTCATCCTGTCAGTTTCACCTGAGTCTCCTTGTTTATATTTTGTTTCCGTCCAGTTGCCAGCTTCATGTGGATCTAGTGCTTGCCATGGTTTATTGCCTATTCCCTCCACCAGAATAAATGGGCTGTGAGGCTCAGGAAGACTTTATACACTCAAGACTTTGTGTCTAGAAACACACTCAGGAGATCCTAGTGGAAAGAATAGACCATCAAAGAAGGAGGTACCTTTCTCTGAAGGGAGGAGAGAACTTCCACTTTGACTATGGCCTTGTCTAAATAAGATCGGAGTTGGCGAACTCATAAGGCTTCCATAGCCTTGGCAACTCATAACAAGAGCCTAGGGTGATTACTGATGCCATAAACAAGAGTGTCAATTTGTTAAGTCAACAACAGGAGTCACTGTGCACTTACTCCCCATGTAGGATCTCTGTCCTTAATGTGTTGTACAAGGTGAATTAATGCTATAACTAGAACTCAAACAGTACTTTACACTTTGTGTTTCTGTGTGGGTGCAAACTATTGAAATCTTTACTTAATATCTACTAAATTGATCTTCTGTATATAAAGAGAATTGAAAATGAATCTTGATGTGAATGGAATGGGAGAGGGAACGGGGGATGGGAGGGTTGCGGGTGGGAGGGAAGTTATGGAGGGGAAAAAGCCATTGTAATCCAAAAGCTGTACTTTGGAAATTTATATTTATTTAAAAAAGTTAAAAAAAAGAAAGATACTCAGAACATAGTAGGTGCTCAAGAAATATCTAGTAAGTAGGTCAGCAAATGGGCCATCGATAAACTCAGTCCTAGACAAAGACAGACAGACAAACAGAATGGAGCAAGAACCTGCTGAGCCCCTGCTAAGCCCCAGGCACTGTTCCAGACACTTTAACATACCTTGGGTCACTTGTCTATCCTGGTAGGCTGCAAACTTTGGAGACCTTGTTTTCAGGAAGCTAAAATTTATAAAGTGGTAGATGCCTCTCTCCTTTTCCATTGTAAAAAAATCAGGTCTTGCTGGGCAAGTGGCTCTTTAAATGAAGGCTGGAAGTCTCAAACCTTGATGGATCCACTGCTCTACAACGTGACAGTGCTGTAGCAAATAAATGATTTCATATGATGCCCAGAGCATAGCTGAGGATCAATAGAGAAGTAACTAAAGGCTTGGCTCCTGCCTCACCTCTAGGATCATTTCCATTTATCATCTCCATTTGAATTTATCTGAACTGAAGCCAAAAGTACAATTTCCAAACGGAAGACTAGAAATGACTGCAAATACAGTGAACATGGAAAAGGCTGTTCCCAGCAGATACAGCAAGCTTATCCCAGGCCAGTTATGCAAGGGAAAAAAATGCAAGTTGACATAATGTCATATTTGAGATTGCAGCAGGTGAAATTATAGGAGAACCAGTTCAGATAATATATGACTGTCTCACATCTCCAGCCCTGAGTTCTCAATGCTCTGGGTTGGCCCACTGCTTAATGTCATTTTAGAGGCACAATGTAGGGAAACATATTACACATACCCTGGACCTGATTACCTTGTTAGGTATCCAGTGGCACTTAGGAGAACATCATTGCAGGCTTAAGAACATGTAATAGTCCTTTCCGCTGATTCTGTGTGTACATAGGGCCAATTTCAAGGAAAAATGAGCTACTTTTTTAAAACTGTAAAATAACAGTGCCATTATACACACCTTGCTCTGTCATTTAAAAATGCCACAAGGCCAGCCCTGTGGTGCAGCAGGTTAATACCCTGGCCTAGGGACCGGCGCTGTGACGCAGTGAGTTAAAGCCCAGGCCGGCATCCCATGTGGGTGCCGATTCTAGTCCCGGCTGCTCCACTTCTGATCCAGCTCTCTGCTGTGGCCTGGGAAAGCAGTAGAAGATGGCCCAAGTGCTTGGGCCACTGCACCCATGTGGGAGAAGCAGATGTTTCTCCTGGCTCCTGGCTTTGGATCGGCACAGCTCCGGCTGTTGCGGCCAGTTGGGGAGTGAACCAACAGATGGAAGACCTCTCTCTCTCTCTGCATAACTCTGACTTTCAAATAAATAAATAAATAAATAATTCTTTAAAAAAAAAAAAAAAAAAAACATGGCTAGCCTGGATCTCTCCTGAGGTCTGGTCATGACACATGCCCACACAGAGCAAAAGGAAGTAGACTCTAACTAGTGTATCCTGGAGATCTTGTTCCCTGCTGGGCGTAGAGTTTCTATTCTGGTCAGCACAGAGTTCTAGGGCATTCACAGGGCCATCGGGAACAAACTCCTTGCTAAGGGGCTTCAGAGGCCAAACACCACAGGAAAGTCCACAGACCGGGTTTCAGCGCCACCTGCTGACACGGATTCACTGTGCGGTTTGGGGCAGTTCCCTGTCTCGCTGCAAGAGGGTGAGAGGAACCTCAACAGGCCTTTCACGTCTCTCTGAGCTCCAGCTGTCTGGTGTGATGAGCATTGCTGAGGAACAACGGGAGGCTGCAGGTGCCATTCGGAAAACTGCTCTGTGCACAGAGAAGGAAGGATATAAACTTGTCCCTGTGCTTCCGAGTTCAATTCTAAGGCCCTTCCTTCCGCAGGTCTGCAGCCCCATTCTCCGAGTGAGACTCGAAAGCAGACCATCTATGAAGAGCATTCCTCTCCCCTCCTCTCCTCTATCTCTCTCCTGATGCTCCATGCAGTTTCCAGAGCGTGGGCTAACGGGGAGGGAAGGAAGAGGCCATGCGAACTCCAGTGGTGTCTCCGCTTCTGTTTCTCGTTTTACTTTGTCATCCTAGGGCAATGTTTCTTGAAGTTCTGTCCTTGGCATTTGCTTCCTGAAAATGGAGGTTTTTGGGTGGGGACTGGCTCAGGGGTTAAGCTGCTGCTCGGGACACTTGCACCCCATATCAAAGTGCCTGATTAGAGTCCCGGCTGCTCGGCTTCCAATCCAGCTGGGAGGCGACAGGTGTTGGCCCAAGTAGTTGGGTCCCTGCCACCCACAGGGTGGGCCCAGATTGGGTTCCTGGCTTCTGGCTTTGGCCAGAATCAGCCCCGGCTGTCGCAAGACATTTGGGAATAAGCCAGCAGATGGAAGATATCTCTCTGTTTCCGTTTCTTTCTCTCTTTACCCTTCAAGTGATAAGAAATTTTTATAAAGTTCATACAAACAGAATTAAAAGGTAAATCTATTTTTGTGTATAATTTTGAAAATCAGGCATAGCTTTTTCATAACACACATTTACCATCAACTTTTTAGAAAACTCTTTGTATGCATAGAATTTGACCTTTTTCAATACCAAAGTAAATTTACTTTTTAATTCCACTTTCCAGGAAGTCTCTAAAGCATCTTTAGGTATAGGTGGACTTAAAAACCTGGCTTGGCTTACTCGGTGTCTTTTCTTTTGTTTATTTGTTTTTAGCTGACTTATGTTGCCTTCAGGCAGGGCTTGAGCTCACAAATTCACAGCAGCCTTTTTTGGGTAGTGCCACCTGTTTAGCTTCCAAAGGATTTTACACTTAGGGTCTCAGGCACATTATGAAACCCACTGGCTTCTGGATTAAAGATCACAAAAGGAGGGACCCATAGCAAGGCAGTCACAGATTCCCAGTCTTGCTGGTAAAACTGGCTTCTGGTCAACCACGCCCCAAGAAGGCCAGCTCGCTGTTTATATGGATGTACGCATACAAGGCTATCCCAGACTGCCACAGCAGCCCCATCTTGCTAAAGAAATGTGCCACGAAAACATTCCTAGTGGTTCTCCCCTACGACAGTCTTTCTTTCCTTCCAAATAGCATGCTTTGCAACTGCAGGCTTGGAAGAGCAAGCTCACTCCTCTGCCTGGCGTGTTTACTGCCTCTGCTAAACAGAGCAGAGTGTGTTCTGCCATTGCTCATTGAGAATAAAAATTCCTTTGTCTGGATGTCAAGAAAAGGGACAGTTTTCTGTGTGCTTACGACTGTTCTCTCCAGACACAGTCACAAATAGCAATTTGAGGTATACGCAGAACCATCTCCAAGTCTCCTGAAATGTAACAGGAAGGACTGTTTTTGGCGACTCCATATCTCTGTTTTGCATGTCCCACACCCTAAAATATATCCATCCACTGCTAGCTCTTTTAATCTATTCCCTTTACAGCAGTTAGAAAAGTCTTCATGTATTGCAAATATGATCATTTATTCCCCCAAATTAAACCCATCAATAATTTGTGGTTGCTCTTGGGATTAAGACCAAGCTCTCTACCTGATGTCACGGAGGCAAACCAGGTCACACGGCTCCAGAGCCTCATTCTCTACCATGCTCCTTGTTGGCCTCTCCACTCCAGCGAGGCTGGCTCTCCTGAATCTAGCATCTGCCGTGACCTTCGGTGAGCCCTGCAAACACACTCTCCTTTGCCTGAAAATCCTCTCTCTCACTCTGCCCAGTGAAGTTCTACTCATCCACCAAAGCTCAGCTCCAGTGACTTCTTAGGGCAACTGTCCTGATATTCCTGTGCATAGCAAAAACCGATTAGATCTTCTCCCAATGTCACGTCCCCTCCATTGCAGCATTTGTCACAGTGTACTTTAATTTATTAGATTAATTTATGTGCTTCCGGTAATCACAGAAACCACGTCTATCTTTACCACCTGTGAAACCACCAAGTAGCTAACATCTAACGCATTATAGAGACATTCTTTATGTGTGTGTTTACATTTTTGATTCAATGAATACATAACTCCTCTTTCACGGAGGTTCACAGATTACTGGATTTGCTCCTAAAATTTCCAAAAAAGTCACATTTCCATGTATCAACCATAGGACCAGGAAGAGGCTCCCACACACATCTTTGAAGTCACACATTTATCAGCTTCCTGTGTGCTTTTCCTACGAACGGTGCTCTTGCAGACACTCGTGAAGATCAAGGCCTTGGCCATCTCAGCCCATCTTTTCTCCCAGCTCAGTCTGCCAGTAAAGAAACAATGACTCAGAAAACTAATGGGCCAGTGTCTCTAATGATGGCAATGATTTCACTGCCAGTGGTTTTTCTATTAGATTTATAAAATTGAATCAAAATGAAGGAATCGCCTTGGGGCAAAAGAATCTAAGACAAAATATGGATCCAGAAGCCCAAATCATAATAGCGCCGACCAGTGTATGATATAAACACACACTGGTAAAGATGATGGAGGTTGGCATAATTAAAATACGAAAGTGCAGTGGGCATTTGGCGTTATGGTTAAGAAGAGCTTGGGACACCCACATCACCTATGGAAGGGCCTGGGCTTAAGCCCCTGCTCCACTCTCGATTCCAGCTCCCTGGCCAATGAGCGCTCTGGGAGGCAGCAGGTGACGGCTCAGGACGTTCGGTTTCTGCCACCCCACATGGGAAATCCAGATTGAGTTCTTGGGGGGTGAACCAGTAGATAGCAGATCTCTGTCTGTCTGCCTTTCATATAAAATGAACTAATAGATAAAAATCTAAACATGGTATTGAAAGAATGAAACCAGAGCTTTTGATGAGAACATGACAAAGTAGGAGGAAATGATGCTTTGCAATCAGACAAGCCTGGTGTTCCTGCCAATAAGGCCTAAACAAAGATATCATCAGAGCAAGTACAGGCACCATGTATTAGGGGGCTCCCAGCAAATTCCACTAAATGTCTTTCATCCACCCAGAGGATAAATAACTTTAGGTCATAATTAGAGATCTGGCTTATCTGATTCCAAAGCCAAAGGCTTTTCCAGTTCAATATTTATTTTTTTTTAAAGATTTATTTATTTATTTGAAAGTCAGAGTTCCGGAGAGGGAGGGGGAGAGGGAGAGAGGGAGAGAGGGAGAGAGGGAGAGAGGGAGAGAGGGAGAGAGGGAGAGAGGGAGAGAGGGAGAGAGGGAGAGAGGGAGAGAGGGAGAGAGGGAGAGAGGGTTTCCACCTGTTGGTTCACTCCCCAGATGGCCGCAATAGCTGAAGCTGAGCCCATCAGAAGCCAGGAGCCAGGAGCTTCATCAGGTTTCCCACGTGAGTGCAGGAGCCCAAGCATCCAGCCCATCCTCTTCCACTTTCCCAAGCACATTATCAGGGAGCTGGATTGGAAGTGGAGCAGCTGGGACTCGAACTGGTGCCAATATGGGATGCTGGCACTGCAGGCGGTTGCTTTACCTGCCACACACAGCATCGGCCCCTACACGCTGATTTCTTTTCTCCCTCTTTCTTATCAACAGAGAATTTCCTTGTATGTTTTATCAGGAACTCCTGTTAATGGGTTACCACTCCCAGCCAAGGGAGGACTTCACAGGGAGACACACGTCATAAAGCATTTAACCTGACACCAGCACCTCAGGGTTTTTGATATCCCAGTCAACTCCAGGGCACAGAAGGATTAGCCAGTTTCCCAAGGAACAGCACAGCCAGCTTCGAGTGGACAAGGATTTGAGTGTCTCTGGACTGCTGGCTCAGCATAGATTACACTCTATCAAAGCACGCGGGAGCAAAGTTGATTCCTGGGGCCTCCACCAATACGAAGACAATTAATAAGATTGTTCTATTTCATAACTGTAAGCTTCTGAATGAACAGGAATGATGATCTTCCAATGGCAAATAAAAGGACAGTGCACATCATAAAATAAAAAAAAAAAGCTATCTTCTTTTACGCTCTTAATTTGCACAGGGTACCACACTACATGAAGGTGCTTCAAAAAGCACATGGAAAAATGGAAGTAAAAGGTAATGCTAGTTGGATCAAACATTTGAAATCACACACCATTTTTTCAAGTACTTTCTGAAGACCCATTTTACTTGTCTGAATTCTCATGTTTCCTCACAAAAGCATCTCTTTCATATATGCCTAATTTCCTCTCCCTTTTCAAAGATGAGAAAATAAAAGCCCAAGAAATTGAATGGCTTTCTGTATATTAGGCAGATGTTTTAGCCAATACCTGAGTATCAATTCTTGAAGCAAATCCACAGCTACCTTGAAGCAGACAAATGCTCAATAGAGTTCCGCTGAATTCCTGAGTGGATGACAATGACCCTGAATCTTCCTGGAACAGCCACTCTTCTGCCAGACAAGCAAAGTCTTGACTGAAAGCAACCTCTTTTCAGCTGTAGGTTTTTACTTTTTATTCCATAAGGATCTAACTAAGCAATTTTTTTTTTTTTTTTTTTTTTGCTTTGTACAGATCTTCCCTTGGGCACTTGGTACATCATTCTACTTCACTGTTGCTTAGCTCCTCGCCATGGGAAACGATAACAACTCCGAGTTCAGGGACCCATGTCCAGGGACTTTCCTTCAATAGGTCTGTGATGGAGATGGCTGTGTATCTGGCCCAGGTGATCCTCACATGTAGCCAGGGTGAGCACCGACAAGGAGAGTCGTGGGCATGTGCCTCCCTCTCTCCTGCTAGAACCCAGCTTCTGAAGGGAGGAATGAGGCTTTAAATTTCCCATGTGCTGAGAATGATGCCTGACATATTGCAGTAGATTATGTGATGTAGCAACTGCAAAGTTCTTAGCACAGAGCCTGGGACATAAGGAGCCCTCAATCAATGGTAGCTCTCTAAACAGGAAAGGCATTCAATCAATATGGAACTATTAATACCATCTGTGGCTGTTTCTGTGGCAAGTACAGTAGGGTAGAACATGAACGCACTGTCCCGTTCACGGGATATAGACACACATTACGCTGGTGATTTATAATACAAATACTTTCACTTTCACAATGATACTTTGTTGTACCATTATTAAAGAAGGGAATATACCAGCTAAGTAACTTACAGGACATTCAGCAGGGAATTGTGGGTGCTGAGACCAGAACCCATATGGTTTCAGAGACCATTTTTGTCCACTACATTATATATAAGCTTTATATAAGACTTTATATAAACATCCAATCATACATCCTTTGATTCAACCCACAAATATCTGCTACGTGCTGCCTCTGTGCTAGAAACTATTCTAGGAACAGGAGATCCAGGAAGGAGCAAAACGGGAAGCCTCTGCTCTCACGGAACTTACGTTCCGGAGTGGGAAGAGAGAGGTAGTACGTAAGAAAACGTCAGTAAAGATACCTGTCATGCAGACACAATAAAAGAGGGTAAAAGTAATGAGAGACTGAGGCAGGGAAGGGAGATGATGGATGGACGGATAGAGAACCAGGCAGATTCTCTGGTGAAGAAACATCATCTGAGTGATGGAAGGGATTGGATGGTTCTGGGTATTTTTAGGAGGTTGAGTCGGGAGGATTTACCACAGAACTGGAAGATGGATTTGAGGAGACTAAAAAGGAAACTGAGAACGACTCCCTGTTTTTCTGGCTTCAGTTGCCAGGAGCATGGAACTCCCTCTCAACTGTTGAGCTGGAAAAGAACGCTGGACAAATAGTTTTTTTTTTTTTTTTTTTTAAGCGGGGAATCCGGAGTTCTGTTTTGCAATCACTTCCATGCAACCCAGCGGATATGTTGGGCCAGCAGTTGGACGTGCAAGTGTGAATTTTAGAGAGGTGGGAGGTGAGGTACAAAGAGCTGGTATTTCAGGCCGCGGGAGAAGATGAGATCAGCCAGGGGCGAGTGCAGGCTGAGGAGATGCTGAGCCCTGGGCTCCAGCAGTGAAGTGGAGGACGAGGACAAGGAATCAGAGGGGAGTGTGGCAGGCTGCACAGCGAGGGAGAAGGAAACAGAGACAAAGGATGGGTGCAGGGACCCAACCAACAAACCGTGTCAGGAAGGAAGCTCTTATAGTCATATGTGTCAGTGCTTCTGAGGGCTCTGGTCTTGGGAGACCCAGCAAAAAGCGATTGGATCCGTCCATGTTGGGGGCCCTGGTGATGCTCATGAGGGTCATTCCAATGGAGCGATGGAAACAGCAAATTAGAGGAGAGGAGGTGTGACCATGAGTGTGCATGAGCTTTTGAAAGCATTGTTCTGAAAGGGGAGCAGTGAATGGGGTGTGGGTGAAGGAACAAACAGGACCATGAGATGGAGTTTTTCAATGCCATGGCTTATACCATGTTTGTATACTACCAACACACACACACACACACAAAGTGATCCTATAGATGGGAAAATGTTGGTGCTGGTAGAGAGTGTGGTGCAGGTGCAGGAACCATGCGTTTAGGGAGGGGAGAGAGGACGGGATCCAGCTTAAAGAGGGGATTTGGCCCTAGATGGCAGCAGGGACAATACATCCATTGCGTCTAAGAATAAATATATTTAAAACATAAAACAATACCAATGAACGTGAGGCCTTGCCTCAGTTAATGCTTACAATAACCCGTCAAGGTAGGCATTACTATTTCCCATGCGCTTTGGGGAAAGACATGAAACATAAGTGTGTATTTGTGAAGATGGGCGTGGTTGATGAGAATGTGAGCAGTCAGGGGAAACTGTGGATGGAGGTGCTGTGGGTGTGGGCTGGGAGGCGTGGAACAGCTCTAAATATGCAGGAGGGAATGAGAAGATTATTCCAAAAAGAAGAAAAACAAGAATTCCATACATTTGAGAAAGGCACAAAATATACAAGGAAGCCATTCTTAGTATGCACCTTAGAGCTGCACTGCCTATCTAACGCCAGTTTTTTTTTTAAGATTTTATTTATTTATTTAAGCAGTAGAGTTACAGACAGTGAGAGGGAGAAACAGAGAGAAAGGTCTTCCATCTGTTGGTTCAGCCCCCAATGGCCGCAATGGTCAGAGATGCGCCAATCCCAAGCCAGGAGCCAGGTACTTCTTCCCAGTCTCCCACGCAGGTGCAAGGGCCCAAGGACTTGGGGCATCCTCTTCTGTTTTCCCAGGCCACAGCACAGAGCTGGATTGGAAGAGGAGCAGCTGGGACTAGAACTGGTGCCCATATGGGATGCTGGCATCGCAGGCAGAGGATTAACCTACTGTGCCACAGCGCCGGTCCATAATGCCAGTTCTTGCCCTTAACAGCTGTGTGACTTTGGGTAAGTTACTTGACTTCTCTGTGACTTGCCTTTTCTTGGGAAAACAATGGGGATCAAAACAGTATTTATGTCACAGGATTGCTATGAGGAATACACATACCCACACCAATATGTCTGCATTTATGTACGCACAGTGCATTTTTTTTTTTGACAGGCAGAGTGGACAGTGAGAGAGAGAGACAGAGAGAAAGGTCTTCCTTTACCGTTGGTTCACCTTCCAATGGCCGCTGTGGCCGGCGCACTGTGCTGATCTGAAGCCAGGAGCCAGGTGCTTCTCCTGGTCTCCCATGGGGTGCAGGGCCCAAGCACTTGGGCCATCCTCCACTGCACTCCCGGGCCATAGCAGAGAGCTGGCCTGGAAGAGGGGCAACCGGGACAGGATCGGTGCCCTGACCGGGACTAGAACCTGGTGTGCCGGCGCCGCTAGGCGGAGGATTAGCCTATTGAGCCGCGGCGCCGGCCCACACAGTACATTTGTCAGCAAACAGTAAGCACCATAGGTTTTCTTTTTGTATTATCACTTATAATGAGATTGAAAAACTTGTTCTTTTTCCATCTGTGTGCATGTACCTGTAGACTTCCAGGAAAGCTGCCTTTTGGAATCATCTGGAAGGTATACTGCCCCCACGTATTTCTTTCTCTTGAAGGAAAGAAGATGGGTGAACGTGTCCATCACTCTCCTAGCCAGGCCTGCCTCTAAGGACCTACTGCTCACCTTCTCAGAGTCAAGTTCTGTGCTAAACCAGGTTGCAAGACTGAGCAGGAAGAGGGCAGACTCCCTGTGCCTAGGCTGTCCCTGGTCTCCCAGGGGGCGACAGGTAAACTATTGCTTCAATCATCTGAAGGCTGTCATCACACCTGGAAGGAAGGTTGTGATGTCGTGTCAAAGGTCAAGAGCGCTGATTTGCCACGAGGAGACTTTGCACTTGAGTCTTGGCTGTAGCACTTGAGTGGCAGTGGCTCTGGACAAGTTATGGTACGTAAGTTCCCTTATCTGGAAACCTGGAGACACTGGCGCTCAATATAAGAGAGCCGTGAGAAGCAGGCGAGATGCTATGGGCGTGGCCCTTGGCGCACAGCTGGAGGCCACAGGCATCAGGGCCACCCTTGTTCCTCTCCGTTCCTCCCGCTGGCTTTGTGGCTTGCATGACTCCTAACAACAGCTCAATGTCTGGGGTTGTGAAAGGCTTCCTAGAAAGACCAGCTTTCAAGACCACCTCGAGGTCTACAGTACGGAAAGGCCACAAAGACAACTTGGGGAAAGGAAGCAGCACGTGGTAAGGTGCATCACTCTCCCACCTGCAGAAGAAAGGTCCCTCTGATTCCTCAGATCACCCAGAAAGCTCATCCCCTCTCTCGTGCCTAACCAGGCCCGCTGCACAGTATCAGGCGAGGCTCCTCCCACTTCACTCTTGGCTATGAGTGGGATTTTGTTTTTCCAGTTTTGAAACCATTTCTTCCCTGCATGAATCTTCCTGTACCAAGGGGGGAGGGAGTGGTGTTGTTTCACCAATGAGTGCTACAAAAAGGGAAGAGAGCCCACTTGCTTCCTCAAACTCTGATCATGCGTTAGCATCGTCTGGTTGCCCTGGTTTCTGTTTAGATCCTCTTATTTCAAGTTCAAGAAAAGCATTTTACTAAAAGTCATCCCCTAAAGTATGACTACCCAAAGTTCCCCCTCAAAGGATTAAAACAACCCACATTTACATTTTTTCACATGTATTTTAAAAATGTACCCAAGGGGCTGGCACTGTGGCTAAGCCTCCACCTGCGGTGCTAGCATCCCATATGGGCCTAGTTCATGTCCCGGCTGTTCCTCTTCTGATCCAGCTCTCTGCTAATGGCCTGGGAAAGCAATGAAAGATGGACTAAGTTCTTGGGGCCCTGAACCCACGTGGGAGACCTGGATGAAGCTCCTGGCTCCTGGTTTTGGTTCAGCCCAGCTCTGGCAAGTGTGGCCATCTGGGGAGTGAATCAGCGGATGGAAGACCTCTCTCTCTTTCTCTCTCTCTCTTTCTCTCTCTGTAACTCTACCTCTCACATAAATTTTTTAAAAACTCCTTAAAGAAGGACCCACAGAACTGCCTTCATATTTATCATCTTCTTATTCAACCAAATTTTATTGAGTACCTATTATGTGCCAGTAGGTACAGAGGAAAGCCAAATGACATGTGGGTTAATTCCCACTATGCTTTCAGTGTGGCAGGGTGATGGGAAAGAACAAACAGTCGCATCGGTTTGTTCACAATGACAAGCTAGGATAAGTGCTCAAGGCAAGCACCTGGCTCTTTAGGAACTACGATATTCTCAGGGGCAGAGGTGGCTTTTATGCTGAACTGCAAGTTGAAGGCTGGAATCAAAGGTGAAAGCAGGGGGACAGCAAAGAGTGAGAAGCCTTTTCGGAGCCTCTGGTTGACGGGAAGATTTTGAGGAAAAGATCTGTGTGGCAGGAGACCATGCAAGATGGAGTAGACCTGAGGCCAGGCAGGAACACCAGGCGGGTGCCAGGACACACAGGGGCTTGTGAGTCCTGGGAAACCCTTGAGGGGCTTTATCTTCTTTGGTTAACAATTTATTTATTGGCCGGCGCCGTGGCTCAACAGGCTAATCCTCCGCCTAGCGGTGCCAGCACACCGGGTTCTAGTCCCGGTTGGGGCACCGGATTCTGTCCCAGTTGTCCCTCTTCCAGGCTAGCTCTCTGCTGTGGAGTGCAGTGGAGGATGGCCCAAGTCCTTGGGCCCTGCACCCCATGGGAGACCAGGAGAAGCACCTGGCTCCTGCCTTCGGATCAGCGCGCCGGCCACAGCGGCATTGGAGGGTGAACCAACGGCAAAGGAAGACCTTTCTCTTTGTCTCTCTCTCTCCCTATCCACTCTGCCTGTCAAAAATAAAAATAAATAAATAAATAAAAATAAAATGAAATATTTTTTAAAAATTTATTCATTTATTTTAATGTTATGTGAAAGGATTTTATTAGAAAGGCAGAGAGATAGAGACACAGAGGTCTCCATCCTCTGGTTCACTCCCCAAATGCCCAGGAAGAGGCAGGGGTGAGTGAGGCTATACCCAGGAACCCAGAACTCAACCTGAAAGTCCCGCATGAGTGGCAGGGGCCCAGGTACTCGAGCCACCACCTGCTGCTTCCCAGGGTGCCTGGGCAGAAAGCTGAGTGAGAAATGGAAGACCTGGGATGGAAACCAGGCACCGTGATGCGGGATGCAGGCACCCCAAGTGGCAACTTCACCACCGCACCACACGTCTGCCCCCACTGAGAGGTTTTTAGAGATAAATCTGTTAGTGTTTGAGAGATGGGGCGATAAAATGCTCCTATTTTAAAAACCATTCTGCCTGGGACCTGGAAAACAGTAACTCCATATCATGGATTAAACCCATGCTTTGAGGGCTGAGAGTGAGAGAGGGAAGGAAAAAGGAGCCATGCTGGTGACGCATGTATTAGTGACTTGTCCTATCCACACGTGTATTACTGGGTACAATGTGCTGACGTGATGCCTTCACGCCTTGAACCCAATAAGTACCGTATAAGGGAAGGCTGAATACTGTTATCATTACCATTATTAACACCCTGGGCATCTGGGATGCATTTGTGTGCAATAAATGTACAGAGAATTACTCTCTGTATTTTACTAATGAGGCGACTGAGACCCAGAGAGATTAACTAACTACCCAGCATCATGCATTTGGCACGCGGCAGAGTAAGGACTCAAAGCCTATGTTCTTCCAGTGTTGCAAAACAACTCAAAAGTAAAGCTGAGGGGGCCACTGTTGTGGCCTAGCAGGTAACACTACCACCTGTGTTACTGGCATCTCCTGTGGATGCTGGTTCAAGTCCTGGTTTCTCCATTTCTGTTCTCACTCCCCGCCTGTGACTTGGGAAAAGCAGCAGAAGATGGCACAAGTGTTTGGACCCCTGCTCCCTATGGGTAGACCCGGGTGAAGCTCCTGGTTCCCAGCTTAGGTTTGGCCCAGTCTTGGTTGCTGTGGTCATTGGGGAGTGAATCAGAGGATGGAAGATCTTTCTCTCTCTCTCTCTTTCTCTGTAACTCTTTCAAATAAATAACTCAATCTTTATTTAAAAAAAAAGTGAAACCAAGAAGACAACTCAAGCTTTCCAAGCTCAATGTCCCCTAAAAAGCCTGAGAATTGCTGAATCTATTAAATTGTGCTAGAATTACTCTTTAAAATACTTTGCATTTTATTTATTATTTCTCTGCGAGAGAGAAAGACAGAGAGATAGAGAATGCTTTCTCTTCCATCTTCTGGCTCACTTGTCAGATGACCACAACAGCCAGGGATAAGCCAGGCTGTAGCCAGGAGTTGGTAACTCAATCCAGATCTCCCACAATACTGGGACCCAAATACTGTTGCCTTCCTCTGTGTGTGTGTGTTAGCAGGAATCTGGAATTGGGAGTGGAGCTGGGACTTGAACCAAGACACTCCAAAATGGGATGTGGTCATCACAAGAGGCCCTTTAACTGCTGTGCCAAACACCTGCCCCCTAGAACTACCTTTTAAGGAGATTATTTGGGCTATTTGGATTTATTGATTTGTATAGGGAAAGTGTTCAAATTATTCATTTCCTACTTCTTCAGCTAAAGAAAATATGAAAGGCAGAACTATGATTTTTTTCCAGAGTAGACTTGTTTCTAGAGTGGCATGACTGCTAACTGTAGACAAAGAAATGCAGACACGCATGCAAGCGTGCGCACACACACACACACACACACGAACACCACAAACTTAGAATCATTCTGACCCCTGAATATTTTTCTCCTCAAAATTTAAACAAATGTAACTGGATTTGGTGAGACGATGATAGGTTTGAGGAAACCACTCACTGCCTAAGATAGCGTAATAAATAAAGAAAAAAACTTGACTACCTCACCGCACATATGGACGGCACATATCATGGGCTGAGTTTTACTGAGAGTTGTACTCAACTATCACGTTGAGTTGTAAATTTCCACATTGCAGATAGAAAATGGGCAAAGCGCAAGTAAGGGACTTGGTGCTGCTTGCTTGCTATTCAACTCACGCCTTGTCCAGCACGTGCCCCGTGCCCCGTCTGCGGTGCTAATGTTCCGTCAGACGTGGTCCTTGCCCCTGTGCCTCTTAGGCATTCAACATGCCTTCCCACCTCTGCCCCAAAGTCTGGTGGGAGGAGGGAAAGCAGACACTGCTTGTCATGACGGGAACAAAATGGAGTTCCCATCTTGACGCAATAACTAAGTTAAATTTCATTAAACGGCAAAACGAGTTCCAAAAGTTCTTAATTTGGGTGTGGTTTTGTCCATACGATGCAGGATATTTAGCTGGAATGACGCACCTAACAGCAAGTGCACAGACCTAGTCCTTGGGTTCTCAAAGTCTAAGCTGGGCGGAGAGGATGCAGGAACCAATCAGAAAGAGGTCGTTTAGGCAGCTTCCTAGGTGGGTTAGGTCTTTCCTACCTGGAAAGTTCTCCTGCAGATTTTAATCTATGCCACCATCCCTCCTCTATCCTCAATATATGTATTTCTCTTCACAAAGAAGAAAAGGTTTCTCATTTTTTTTTTTTTGCCACCAACACCTGTTTTAAGGAACTAGCTCAATGTAAAAACAAAACAAAACAAAACTGTGAGGTATCAATGTCTCAGTCGCAATACAAGGGTGCTCTCAAACATCAACGTGACTGCTCCTGGGGGTGCTGACGGTCTCACAGACGGCTAGATGCTTCTCTCATTCTGTGCACACAGCCCCTAATCCCAGGCTCCTGCTCTGAGGAGGAGACACGGGGAGGGCTTGTCACCAAGCCAGTTCTGGACGGGCTTACCCAGACTGGAGGTGGAATCGCAGCCCCTCACCAGCCCAGCCCTCCTCAGCCACACACCGAGAGCAGGACCATCCCTAAGGCTGCCCACGTCCAGTCGGATGCTTTTCTTGAAATTGTTCTTTTCCACGGCTGTGTCAAATATTAAGAAGCAGGCATACTTTGAACGTGGACACCAACCACTGACTGGAGAAGTGTTGAATCTCGTAGTGCTTAATCGAAAGGGAATTGCCAGAATGTTTACAAGCCACACACACGTGCAGAGAGAAAGTACACGCACATATATGCTCATCATACGAGATCAGATGGCTGAAGAGGAGGTCCCTAAGAGGAGGAGGAACTGGGGGATATGGACAAGACTCGGCTCACCGTTTCCTTAGAGTACTAAGTCAAGACCCCCTCAGAGCTCATTTCCAGTGAGTGCTGACAGTCAGCGCCGTTCCTACTGCCCTGTAACCCAAGGACAGACTCCAAGTGAGCCAGTGCAACAATCAACACTCCCCAGTCAAGTCCTAAGCTCATTCTATTTTGCTAATTGCTTTCTTGGGCATGCACCAAGTTATTCAACACACAGTGACAAACAGAGATCTTGGATAAATGTATGTGGCAGCACTCACTGGAATGTTTTTCTTCCGTGCTAGTTGCAATGACTTGTTTGCATGTTAAACGGAACAAGGGAAACTGGCAAAATATTTCTGAGTTATTTTCTAAGCAGCCGTGTCAGCTTGGAGATCACCTTTTTGCAACATTACGCTGTTCTTCAGAAAACAGTTCCCTCTCCTTGCACAAGACAGCCTGGTTTTAGAAGCAGATCTAAGTCGGTCAGAGATAAGCTTTTGCCAGGAACGACAGTTATTTAGTAGCTACAGAAAGCGGCGTCAGCAGAACCTTTGGGAAGGCAGCCACCAGCCCACTCTGTCCCACCCACCCAGACACTGTCCCTCTCTGGTCTGTACCTTCCGTGTGGCAGCTGGAGGAGAGGATGGTGTTCGGAGGTCTGAAGATGTAAGGCAGGTAGCGAGAGAAGCATTTCATCTTCCAAATACAAAATACAAATCTAAGTACAAAGCCAGTCTGCTGAATCCATCAGGATTCTCCCGGCCTCTGGAGCTGGCTACATCACCAGTATGTTTATGTAGGTTCTCCTCCAGATCTGCAGAGCTGGGAAGCCCGAGGAATAACTAGAGATGGGTCCCATTTTGCCATCAGCGCCAGGAAGCACTGCCTCACATTTCTGCACGCAGCTCAAACTCAGAAGCCCCCAAGCAAGCCGGGATAGAGCCTCTTCATTGGCTGGAGCTCCTCGGAGCAGGATTTGCTGAGTAAGTCAGCGCTGCCTGTCAACACGCGCTGAGATGCTCTGCCTCAAACCCCTACCTTTTCCCGTGTGGTCAGTTTCTCTCTGAGCAGTGGAAATCCAGCAGGCGAGGGCAGTCGGGAGGATAAGTGACCACCTCTTATTTGGCTGAAAGATCAGACGAAACAAAGACAGCTCAGTGTTCCGCCCTGGAGAGGGAAGGCTGCTCAAAGGAGCCACCCGGAATGCCACGGGCTCTCAGGAATATTAAAGTACAGTGCAGTGAAATGGGTCTCTGTCCTAGCTTCATCTAGATGGAGTTCTATTTTTTTAACGCTAAAGTGCAAACAATAGGACCATTTATCATTGAGGTGAAGCCAAAAGCGGGGTTGAGTAGTCGGTGACAGAGGGCTAACACAGACAGATTCTGTGCTCCACTATCGCTTTTTTTTTTTTTTTTTTCCTGCCAGCCCTTACACTGAAGAAACCACTTAGTTCTGAGTTACCTGCTGGACACACATATAAAGCCACAGTACAAGAGCAGAGACAAAACCTGAGGACACTGCCCTTCTCCAACCTGTGTACCCTGCGAGCAAGTGACAACACAGCCAGAGGAAGCAGATCCGAGGGCTACACAACTTACCCAAAACTCTTACCGAGATTTTAGAGGACGGCAGAGAGAGAGAGAGAGACAGACAGACAGACTATGGATATAGAGAATATGAATGAGACAGAGAGAATTAAATGGCACGGCCCATCATGAGTACAAGTGATGTGGGAGGCAGGGTTGGTTTGGTTTGGGCCCATGAAATAATAATGCCTTTGGAAGCCTTATCACTGGGCGGCAAGCGAGCACTGAGCTTCAGTTTGAGATTTATAAATTCTGTCAAAGACGCTATTGTATGTGATGGAGAAAAGGAGGCAAAGCCCTTTGTGCTGCATTGGGAGGCAGGAAGAAATGATTTAAATAGTCTGTAAAAGAAAACCAATATTCCCCTGAGTGGGATTTTCAAAAATAGGATTTGAAACAAAAATGTACCTTGAAAATCTGATGGAAAAACTTGGTAAGCCTTTATGGGCTCTCCGCTTTAGAAAAATATGTAGCACGGCATTGCAGACGTGTGCCTGCTTCCCTGGGCCAGAAAAGACAGCAATGCTGGGGGCCAGGCCAGGCCATGGCGATGTAAGGGGCTCCCTCACCAGCACACCGTGCCTTCCGGACTACCATGACATGCTAACACTGGAGAGAGGCCACAGACCCTGCCAGACACAGATACAGGCCCCAAAAGGTGGCTAAGCAGGACCACCACAAGGAAGGCACCACCCAACAGTGCTCAAGTGGCCCAGGTTGTTGTGTGGGTAATCTCCGACTCACAACAGGAAACCATCACCACCGGAATCTTCCTAAGCCACACTTGACTTCTAACCTCACAGGAGCAGGGAGGCAGAATGGAAGGCAGGTGGGCTTTGGAGTCATCTGACACAAATTGGAATCCAGTGAATCCACTGGTTGCGGTCACGTGGGTAACATGAACAAAACTTTAACATCTCTGAGTCTCCATTTCCCCGTCTACACAATGAGAACAGTAACAAGCTGTTCATCAGGAAAGAAGTGAGATAACAGACATAGGACCCCCGGCACAACGCAGGGCTTGGCCACATTGCCAGTGCTGCTGCTGTTGGCCTTCTCTGAGCTTCTGGGGCCACATTTAAACCTCAGAGTAGCTGAAGGGCCAGCATGGTGCTGAGCTAGGCAGCCAGGCCTTAATCCTGCCTTTGACATTGACTGACTGTAAGCTCTTGGGCAACGTGGTAAATATCTCTAAGCCTTGTTAGGTGTCTCCCAGGGTAATAACAGCATTCCCTACAGTACCTTGAGGGCAAAACAGGACACTTTATATAATGACCTAGCAGAGTGCCTAGCGCTTTGTGAGCCCTGCAAAGGTAAACACCATGATTTCCAATGCTAACCTCGGCCTTTTGTCACAGGATGCTAATGCATGTACCTACTCATCTTAACTAGAACAATGAAACTGTAAACTCCTTAAGGAAGAAATAAGCATCTAATTCACCTTTGTATCTCTAGCGTTTAGCAAAGCACTTGGCAGAAAGTAAGTAGATGATCAAAGTAGTTGACTGAGTGGATTGGTCGATGGATCAATCACTAAATATGGGTGGGAGGTTCTACAAAGTATTTTACAGCTGGGGATGGGGTCCTTCATAGTATGACTTAAACAGATTTAAATCAATAAAGGCATTATGGAATTCATGAACAGACATGCTTCAGCTTGGTGCGTTTCAGTCTTGGGTAAACAGTAGTTGCTTAGGAAACACCTTCTGGGTCAATAGTAGGCACTCACTGAATACTTTCTGATTGAAAAAGTACTCGTTGATAATGCTGTCTCTAATCATCCTCAAAAACTAAGCTGAAACAAAACAACACAAATGAAAACATTTCCCTCTTCCAGACCACAACAAACCAAGCAAGGGCTGTTCCCCCTCAGCGGAAAAGGTCTTCTCCAATGCAGAAGACTGAATGAGTGCCATGCCTATGCACCCTCTCTATCCATTTGCAGATAGGGCACGGGATGAAAGAACAAACTTGAACTTTCAGACTTCCGTATCCGACACAGCTAGTTGGCGTTGCTGCACTTTAACTACTTCCGGGTGCTTTCCCATAGTTTTTCTCTTTGAGTTTCTCAACAACTCCATTTTACAGAAAACTGGTGGGGAGGATACCATTACTTACCCATCCAGGGTTTCTGCACCAGAACTCCCTGGGGTGTGGATTTCACAGGCCCCAAGCCAACTGATTCAAAATGCCAGAAATATCAAGGTCATTCTTATCTTATTATTGTTGTTGCTGTTTCTAACAATTTTCTTTTAAAAGGTATTGATTTATTTGTTGGGGGAGAGAGAGAGAGGGAGACAGACAGGGAGCTCCTACCTGCTACCTCTCTCCCTATATGCCTGCAATGGCCCAGGGCTGGGCTGGTGTCATGACCAGGATCCAGGAATACAACCTAGATCTCCCCATACGAGCAGACGGAATTCAATGACTAGAGTTATCACTGCTGCCTCCAAGGGTCTACATGGCCGGAAGCTCTGCTCAGAGGACACAGCTGGGAACTGAAACCAGGTGCTCTGATGTGGGATGCAGGCATCGTAGCTGCTAGCCAAACACCTGCTCCCATCCTCAAAGTCTGAAAAGCTCTGAATAAGGTGTTTTTGCTTGATCGTTCAGGGTAACAGACAGCTTCCCAAACACTCTTGTCCTAAATCATGTACCTTGCCATTTTCAATCCCACCATTGGTTGCCACCCTGCTGGTATATCAGGCATTAGGTTGAGTGATGGAGATACCATATATAAGGTACTATCTCTGCCTAAGTATGTACACATTCCAGGAAAAGAGAGAGACTAGTAAATTATTTTAATACAGTCTCATAGGGACTGTGCCAGCAAGAAGAGGCTCTGCAAAGATTCTTTGGGATTATAAGGGCCCAAAAGGTCAATGTTAAATATCCATCCTTTTCATTAGGCATTATTTGCACAAAACTCCCATTAAAGGGCAATTATCTCACTGAGAGGCACAGCGAATGAAGAGGTAGCAGTCATTAACCCTGGAAGCGGAGTTAGCCTCTGCTATGCATAACGTGTCACGGAGAAGAGCAGGGTGACCAGGAGAGGAACAGGCACCTTACAGGAGGAGGGAGGCTGGAGGGGGAGGGGGAGGGGGCTCTGCAAGTCAGGAGGCCAGAAGAGGGGGAAGTTAAAGGCGACTCATCTCAGGGGCCATGGGGGGAGGCCCCCGGAGTCTGGCAGAGACAAGAAAACCCCCAGATGACTTCCCCAAGTCTGGTGCTGACATCAAACAGCAAAATAAAAATAAAAACAAAAAAATCAGCCAACCAACCAAAAAACCAACTGGCTGGAGGCTTCTCGAGTGCTGGGTACGGATGAGGCT
The DNA here is from genome assembly GCF_033115175.1 of Lepus europaeus. Lineage (NCBI taxonomy): Eukaryota > Metazoa > Chordata > Mammalia > Lagomorpha > Leporidae > Lepus > Lepus europaeus. The sequence goes on along the minus strand of NC_084830.1, from coordinate 133,120,388 downwards.
GCTCGAGGCTCTTCTTCATCCTGACCTCCTGGGAGACCTGAAGCAACCACTTGTGCCCTGCAGAGTCCCAGCTGCAGCCCAGGTCTGGGTGCCCCCCAACCACCTGCTGCCGCCCGTGCGTTCCTGCTGCCTCCTCCCCCGGAAGCCAGGCCTTGCAGATGCTCTCCTGATGTTGCTCTTGCAGCACGTGCTCACAGCCTCCTCGGGGAGGAGGTTCATCATGAGAGCGTTTCTTTTGCTAAGATGTAAACTGAATCCCAGGGTGGAAAACTTCAACACATGATGATCACCTGGGAGTCAGGATGAGCTTGCCCAGGTTGTCACACTCAAGTCAAAGCAAAGCGAATTCCTATTCATTACTCAAGTTTAAAATGTCACATCTTCAGGGAGAGGTTTCTTAATGCCTTGGACTGGGTCAAAGTCCCCTGCCACAGAGTCCAAATACCACCCTCCCCTCTCAAAGCACCCATTCATATAGGGCAGTTTTATTGAGCATCTACTTAGCACTGCGCATGAGGCTAAGGAATCGATAGTAAACAAGACAGACAGAATACCTGCTCTCTTCTTTAGTTATTAAAATTATTTCTAACACATATAGCTGTGGTGAGGATAAGACAAGGTTATTTAGTAAAGTGCTTAGAATTATACCTGGCACAAAGTAGGTGCTATTCGATTGTTTTGATAATTACTGTTTTGTATCTGACAACCCCAAGCAGACGCACAGTTGCAGGAGGATAGAAACTCGACTTTCCTTCTGTTGAATCCTAAATTCAATGTTCAGGACCTGCAGTGTAACAGGAATTCAATAAGCATGTGCTGGCCTGAATTCAGTTCAATGGCATAAGGAGAATTCAGGCAATTTACATGACATTTTGTACACCCTCCAGCCAGTGTGTGAAATCCATCGCTTGGTAGATTCTGACCTGGGAGCAGGAACACGGTCTTTATGGTTGATTCATTCATTAATCTATTCATTCATAAAATCTTTGGAGCAGCTCTTTAATACTGAGCTGTCTTCTAGATGTGAGGAGACAGCCATGAATATTATGTTGAGGTTTAGCTCCCTGGGTTTGTAACCTGAAAGAGGGAGATAGACAACAAGCAATAAAAACTTACATCAGCGTGGTGATTTCAGATGGTGAAAAGCAGCATGCAGGAGGGAAAGAGAAGGGGGCATGTGACTGCTGTATGCTCAGGGACGGCTTCCCTAGGGAGGTGACGCTCTAATAGAGACTGAAAGACAAGGTTCAAGCCAAGGGCTGGGTTGGGACCTCTCATCCACCCCAATACAGCCTGCAGCTTACCTTCACAGCAATTTCCCCTTCTGCTTGAATTAAGAACTGATTTTTAAAATAATCTGCTTTATGTTTGTCCCACTGCTTTGCCACCTGCTCCGTGGGGACACACATCATGTGTCTTTGCTCACCCTGGCATCTCCCACACAGAGCAGACAGCCGAGTGGTGACTTGCTTCACACTTCTGATTGGCAGTCTAGACTTAGGGTTCCGCCAGCTCGCCTGGCAGGTGACCAAGGCCCAGGAGAGGTGGGCAGCTGCAGGGGAGCCTGAGCAGCACTTCGGCTGGACGGCAGGCTCAGGTGCAGCAGGTGGGACCACGCAGCGCATGAAGAAACAGAGCCCGCTGGGCTACGTCGGAGGATTTGGGCTCTCGGTGAAAAGGCTAGAGATGGAGTAGCGTAATACAGCCAAGCACGTTTCCCACTGAATTTTAGATACTGTGCTAACTCTCCCAATACCTATAAAAAAAGACAAATAACATCTGATTTATAAAGGGACGTCAGGGCAAGCAGGCAATATGATTTCTAAATGTTTAGTTCTGACTCATGGAATTATGGCTTGATTTTAAAGATGATCACAATCAGAGTCATAAGAGCCACCATCAAATCTGAGTTTATCTGAGTCCAGTTCCAGTCACTGTGCAAGGAACTCTACCTAGAATAGCTCACCCCGTGCTCCTGAACACCCTGTGAGGAGGTGAGTGTTCCTGCCACTTCTGCCAGAAGAGACTTGCCCAGGGAGGGAAGTAACTCGCCAACCACCAGCACGAGGAGGAATGGAGGTTTCCGTGCAGTCTTGCCCCTCCTACCCCAGCTGTGGGCACGCCATGGGGCTTCCAAGCCCCCGCCATCAGTACAGCTCCGTGCACCAAGGATAAGACTAAGCTTTACTATCCAGAACTGATCGGCATTTGATTAGGACGCGTCCAGCTTACTTCTAACCTACTTGAAAGCAGAGACTGGGTAGTAATAATTACTACAATCAAGTGTGGGAAATCTAACCAAACCTAAACAACCACCCAGCAATGCCTTCAGAGGTTCAATATACATCGAAGGTTTGCTATTCCCAGGACACAGTGCGGAGGACTGTTGGGGGGAGATGAACATATAAGGTATAAGACACAGGATTTAAAAGTAAGTAAGGAGAATGAGAGAGAGAAAAGAAATTGAATAATAAAAAGAAGAACATGTTATGAATTACAAGAGGGTCATAAGAAAATACCAGGTAAACTCAGAGTAGGAAACTCTCACACATAAGTAAGACATTGGGACAGAATCCATGAAGGCTTCCTGGAAGTAGTGGCATTTATTTTCTCTAAGGATAGAGAAAATATGAATGTGTGGATATATCATCGGGAAAATCATTCTGAAGGGATGCAACAGTAAAAGCAATAGTTTGACTAAAATTCTTCCCTCCCTTTAATGATTTATAGAATAATTTAAGTGCATAAAGGAGATCCCAGCTGCAAGGTCTGGGTCCTGCACTAGTGAGCAGTCATCTGAGGATACAGGATTTCAAACTCCCTTGTTCAAGCTGGACAAAAAGAACAAAAGGAAAACAAGAAAAATGAAGTCAGTTCAATAATTCATTTTGTATCAGGCCTTCAAACCTTCACAAGAAGGAACTACTGCAAAGTAAATCGGACTGTGCTTCCTGGATCCCAGCAGGGATTGTCTTGCTTCCTTCCTGCACATCTCGGAATCTCCAACGAGGAATAATATGAAAATCGATCAACATGCCGAAATACTAACAGTATTTTTGGAGGATTTCTCTGAATGTGAAACCCATCTCGGCCTTAGGTCATCCCCAAAGGCATTTCCTTTGGGAGTGTTAAGGAATTTAACGAGAACCCGGGTGGCAAGATCTTAGTCTTCTAACACGGAGTCACCCCTGAGAGGGACAGAAAAGGCATCCGAGACATCAGGTTGAATGTGTTTTCTAGGACAGACCTTTAACCCACTGTTTTCTGTGATTCCGAGAGGCCACGACAGTAAACCTTCCAGGAGGCGGCAGAGGAGAAGCGTGCTCTACCTGTTGTTCCCAAGGTCAGGAGCAAGCTGGGCTCACCCTGCATGGCCGTGCCCTGGGCGCGTCACCTGGGCGTGTGTGGCAGCAGGTGGCAGAGTTCCGCTGGCCACAGAGCACTGTGTTCTGCTTCACGTTATAGTACTTCAGGAGGTTTACTCAGGCCATGAAAGGTAGAAAAATGGGGGAAGAGGGAGCGAGATCTCTTCCATCCATTGGTTCACTCCTTAAATGCCCACAACAACCAGGGGCAAAGCCACAGCAGGCGCCAGGTGCTGCATCCAGGTCTCCGGTACGGGCGGCAGGAACAGGTGTCAATGGACCACCGCTCGCTGCCTCCCAGGCACACTGTCCGGAAGCTGGATGAGAAGCAGAGTCAAACAGGCCTGGGATATGGGCATCCTAAGCTGCTAGCCAGCTGCACGACGCCCACCTCCTATTTTCCAGTTGCCATTCCAGGCCTTTCAGCAGAGTGTCGACTCACCAGTGCCTCTTCATCTACAGCTGCCCTTCATCCGGGGAGGTTGACACGCTCCCCTCTGTCCTCGGCACGACAGCGGGTATCTCCGCCTCCGCGCTGTTCTAAGCTGTGTGTAGGTGAGGGGCTGTCTGGCGCCTTGGAAGGTGTCTGGCGCTGTCACTGTCCTCTACCCACTGGATGCCAGCAGCACACCTGCCCCCTACCCCAGGACAGTTACAAATGTTTCTCCATTCTGGTAAATTCCTCTGCGGGGATGGGGTAGGGAGGTGACACAATCACACCTCCTCCACCCGACACTGAGAATCACTGTTCTCCCACAACGGGGCCTCTGAAACCTGGGCCGAGGCACGAGGCACAGTCACTGTCCATACATAAGGCAGCACAGGTAGGCCAGCTGCAGTGATGGGGGGCAAGGGAAAGGAAGAGCTGGCCGCGATGCTTCATAACTCAGTCTCCTCGCTTAACTCTCCTGCAGGTCTGTGCATAAATCCTATGAAGCAACATTTATAAAAATGTTCTGAAAATTTAAAAACATAAGGCTGCTGCCATTTCATCTAACCTGGCTCTTCGGGCAGCCACTGATACTGGTACCATGACAAATGGCGGCTCCACTCGGCAATAAATCGCTTAAGCTTAAAGGGATTCCATCAACCAAGTACATACATCGACGAGGAGTTGGTTCAGCAGTAAGACATGTCACTATTGCCTCTAGAATGAATTTTCTTAGAGTTCCTTGTCTTATCGGTCTTTGTTTTTTAAAGATTTATGTATTTACTTGAAAGGCAGAGAGATAGAGTGGGTGAGAGAGAGGGAGACAGAGAGATAGAGACAGCGATTTTCCATCTGCTGGTTCACTCCTCAAATTCCCCCAACAGCCAGGTATGGCCCAGCCCAGAGCCAGGAGCCTGGAATCTTACTGTTCTCCCACATGGATGGCAGGGACCCAAGCACGTAGGCCACCTTCCTTTGTTTTCTCAAGCACATTGGCGTGGAGCTGGATCTCAGGCAGAGCTGCCAGGACTCTGACCAGCACTCCAGTGTGGGTTGCCACAACATCAGACCCTTGCTGGTCTTTGTTGCTCATTAGGAACTGGTATTCATTCAATCACTCATGCACTGATTTAATAAACATTTGCTAAGCACCACTATGTGTCAGGCACCATACTGGGCATGACGGCTGCTTACACAACTTGTACGTGTGCATGAGAAAGTAGGTGTAGTGGGCATGTTAGATATGGCCCTGCCTTCATGGAGAGTATGGTCCAGTATAGCAAACACACATGGAATAAGAAAATTATTATTATTTTTTTTTTTTAATTTTTTTTTTTTTTTTAATTTTTGACAGGCAGAGTGGACAGTGAGAGAGAGAGACAGAGAGAAAGGTCTTCCTTTTTGCCGTTGGTTCACCCTCTAATGGCCGCCGCGGTAGCGCGCTGCGGCCGGCGCACCGCACTGTTCCGATGGCAGGAGCCAGGTGCTTATCCTGGTCTCCCATGGGGTGCAGAGCCCAAACACTTGGGCCATCCTCCACTGCACTCCCTGGCCACAGCAGAGAGCTGGCCTGGAAGAGGGGCAACCGGGACAGGATCGGTGCCCCGACCGGGACTAGAACCCGGTGTGCCGGCGCCGCAAGGCGGAGGATTAGCCTGTTGAGCCACGGCGCCGGCTGAATAAGAAAATTATAACAGGGGTCTAGTCTGTGGCATAGTGGGTTAAGCTGCCATCTGCAGTGCCAGCATCCCATCTGGGCACTCGTTTGAGTCCCGGCTGCTCCACTTCCAATCCAGCTCTCTGCTATGGCCTGGGAAAGCAGTAGAAGATGGCCCAAGTCCTTGGGCCCCTGCACTCACATGGGAGACCTAGAAGAAGCTCCTGGTTCCTGGTTTCTGATTGGCTAGCTCCAGCAGTTGTGGCAAATTTGGGAGTGAACCAGGAGATGGAAGATCTCTCTCTCTCTCTCTCTCTGCAACTCTACCTTTCAAAAAAAATAAATAAACCTTTTTTAAAAAGGGAAAATGATAATGTAATTTGCAAGTACATGACGGATAACACCCAGGACCTCTTAGAGGGGGCACCAAGCCCAGAGTTCAGTGTTAGAGAAGGTTTACTGGAGAACATGACCACAAAGCAGGCATCTGAATGATGAATGGGGTTGCCAGGCAACGAGAGGATACACAATATTTCTGTTGAAGGGGACAGCACATATAAAGTGCTGGAGGGGAGGGAATATGGCATTAGTGGGGATATGGAGGATAAGGTACAGGAAGGAGCATGTTGAGTGAAGTTGGAAGTATTCTAAATCCAGTGAGACCCAACCACTGAAGGCTTTAGGGAGGTATGTGACCTGCTTGCACTCTACAAATGTAATTCTATTATAGTGTGGAAACAGACCGCAGGTGGGCAAGACAAGGAGGGTGGGAGAAAACCCAGGAGGGGGCTCCAATATCCTGAGCAGAGATGTTGTCCAAACAGGGATAGTAGCGCTGGGGTTATCCAAACATATTAGAAGGAAGAATGATGTATGACTTAGTGATAGAATAGAAGAGTAGGTGTGCTAAGAGACTTTAGGGGGACAGAGCCGAGGATGATCCTCAGGTGTTAGGGTAGGCTTTTGGAGGAGATACGTGGAGTTGACTATAGTAATTGTTATGAGTAACAAAACTCCAAGGGCATGTTGGAGAGTCTGTTGGTCCTGGAGATAAATGCTAATAAGCATCTCATTTAAAAGATGGAATACTGCTGTGAGATAGTATGTATTGTTTCAGAGCATCAAGGCCCAGAGTAGCCTGCACAAGGACACACAGATAGCAATGACAGAGCCCACATTTGATCAGGCAGCCAGGCTCCGGGGCCTGCTTTCTTCACCCCAGACAGTTACTAATTCATCTGTGTTTGACTTCTAGGTTTAAATCATAGGTCTTCTGGCTACTAATGATACTTTTGGAAGAAATATGAAACAATTAGTCCAGTTAGAAGAAAACATCAGTGGAGTGATGAAGTTAGTATCAATACTAATGAGAGCATTTATTGAATACTGACTATATTCCAGGCAGTGTTGTGAATACTTTACACGTCTTAGCAAATGTATTCTTTACAAGGTTAAGGATTTGAAGTAGCTTCAGTTATTGTCCCTATGTTACAGGGAGAGATGGATTAAATGCCATGCTCAGAGTTACAGAGCTGGGGTGCCAACCTGGGTGAGCATTTCTGGAGCCTGCACTCTCCCTGCTGAGTTGTGCTGTCTCTGCTGAGAAGGAAGATCTTAAGTACCAAGAGCGTTGCACCTGCAATGCTGTGCGTGCTCGGATGCTGCTTACACTCTTTATTTTGCATTAAATTTATTGAGTTTTTGGTAAATCCCAGCCACTGTATTAGGCAAACAAGACAGACATGGTTCCTGTCCTAATGTCTTTCTTGGGCTCCTGGAGAGCCATTTCCAGGAGTGATTTTCTTTCTATCATTGAGCCCCTCCTACCCAAGGAAGTCAGGAAATGTCAAAGGTTTATGAGGAATGCTTCAGAGGAAGCCAAGGGTGCCAGGCTTTATCTGCGGCCAAATACAGAGCACTGAACTGGGCTGCTGATGTGATAACCTGGGTGTCAGCCAAAGATAACTGAGGCCCTCAGAGGGATGCTGCTTTCCTTCCAAATTTGCATACCTAGGCACCATCTGGGTGACAGAAAACAACTGACTGATAAAACAGTCAGAAAGCCATCTGACATTTGCTTGGTGGCCAGGGACAATAGGTTCATGGTTTTCTTTGTATCATTTGTTTATTTGTTTCTACTTATTTGAAAGGTAGTGTGAAAGAGGGAGGGAGGGAGGGAGGGAGGTTGGGAGGGAGGGAGGGAGAGAGAGAGAGACAGAGGAAGTCAGGAGCCAGGAGCTGCGTCCAGATCTCCGATGAAGGTGGCAGGGACCCAAGTACTTGAGCTGTCATCCACAGCCTCGAAGCGTGCACCAACAGGAAGCTGTACAGGAAGTGGAGTAGCCTGTACTTGAGTTTGCATTACAGTATGAGATGTAGGCATCCCATGTGGCAGCTTAACTAGCTACCCACAAGACCTAGCCCAGGGTTTCCTTTCAAATGACAAAGAAAATTGCAAATCTTTATGATAATCATGATTTTCTATAATATCATGGAACGGCTAAATCCAGCTAATTAAGATATATCACTTTATATATTTATCACTTGTTTTTGATTAAAAATACAAAACCCAGTAATTTTCAAGAATATGTTGTTATTAACCATAGTCCGTTGTATAGTAGACCTCCTGAACTTATTTCTCATATATTGTGTCCTTTGCCCAACACGTCCCCTGTCCCAGCTCTTAGTAACCACTGCTCTTCTCTACCTTTCTGTAACTTCAACATTTTTATATTTCACATACAAAGAGTCTTCAAAAGGTCCATGGAAAATGTATATGATGATAAAAATTTCTGCAAAGATGTCAAGATTTTTAGGCCAAAATACATTTATCTTTTAATTCCATTTTCCATGAACTTTTGAAAGTCCCCTAAGTGCCAACATGTGGTATTTGTGTTTCTGCATCTGGCTTATTTCATGTAGCATAATTAGCATAATGCCCTCCAAGTTCATCCATGTAGTCATAAATTCAGTTTCGAGGTTGAATGTATTCCAGTATATTTTATCCAGAAAAGATACAGGCAGGAGAGCTGATCAAACCCCAGGATATCACAGGAGAACCTAAGCAGTGGAAACCTGAAGAAATGATACGGCAGAATAAACCCCTAGCTCTGATTGTGTCACCTTTCATCTCTGAATCCTGGTACCTCCCTGTGTAGTATGAGGGGGACAGAAGTGATCTTCCAGCTTCTCTCAAACTCCAGTATGCTACAAATCTAAGTGCTCAACTCACATAGTTACCTATTTGCTCATAATCACCATGTGGGCAAATAACACTTGGCTTAGATGTAAGAAGGGCTAATCCGCTATTTATGTTTGTGGAAGTAGAGCCATCTGACATGCACTATAATTTTCCTTCAACTACTTGGCTGTTATGTCCATAACACCTGAGCCTATCATCCTTACAGCATCTCTCTGTTCTCCTCAAAGGTGAACTGTCTGTGTTTGCACCCAAGTGTAAGCAATCCACTTAGCAAACACATCAATTGTATGGCCATTTTAAACTCATTTAGAAGAAAATTTAGTAACATCAAATATTAAAAACAAATAATGTTCCAGGTGGTGGAATGACAGGCTATTTTTATTTTCTTGCAACATGTGTTTTCATCAGCATCACCGCTAACAGCACTGACTCTGTGTCAGGTTCTGCGCTTCATGTGGATTAGCTTCTGAAATCCCCACAGCAAGCCTCTGGAGGAGGTATTACTATTTTCCAGTTATACAGAGGAGGGAAAATGAAGCTCAATTAAAACAAAGCTATGTAGCCTATGCAAAAAGAACATAGAAAGTCATCCTGCTGAGATTCATAGACTCACAGGTTATGTTCTTAACTATGGTAGTCCTCAAAACGCCCTCAAGTTCCTATTAGGAATACAGAGCGAATGAAAAGAAATGCATGTATTTAAAAGTAACATCTAAGTTAAGTTTTTAAATAAAGCTTGAGAATCATTTTTTTTTTCTGTTTTAGTCTCATGTATTAGGTTAAGTTGTTATTAGGTGACAATTCTTTTTAAAGGCAACTTTTTTCAGCAAGTTGTAAATGAAATATAGGAAAACATTGTTTCTCAGGTACATCTTATGAGAAGCTACATTTTATAGGAATCACAGAGTGTAAAAGAATGAGAAGGTATAAACTCTGAATCTTGTGTGAATGTTGTAGAAAATTATAGAAAGTGGCCGTCAATTTTTCTTGGAAAACGGACACTTACTATCAATATTTGGAAATTATTATTGCTTGAATATAATTTGTTTAGACCTGTCGACATGGAAATTACATGGTGTATTTGATGGATGGTATAGAGGAAGAAGCACATGCTGAGAAATGACTTGTGCCATAATCTGGGGAAAGGTTGCTTTAAATCATAAACAGAAGAATCACTCCTGAAACAACAGCAAATAACAATTCTTTAACAGTGGAAAAATTATGGAAATGCCATGCATACTAAAAAGTAAAGTGGAAAGTGAAAAAGCCCTCCCAGAACAGGAGTCTAATACGGCATCTTTCATCCCATCTCTCATGACCATATGTTTTATATTCTTTATAGCGTATACTGGCATCTGAAAGGATCCTGTGTCTTTGGAAGCTTTCGTTAGCTATTGCCTACCTCTCTCACTGGAGTTGGAGTTCCATTAACACCAGAGACCTTGGCTGCTTTAGTGATCTTGTGTTCTCCACACCTACTGCCCAATACATATTTACAAAGAGAGGAACGAACTTCAATATTCTTATCTCTCACAATACTGGAATAAAACTATTTTCCCTCTCTCGCTCGCTCTCTTCAGAACTATCACTGATTGAAAATAGGCATGCCGAAGAAAAAGGCATAATGCTTACTTGAAACTTTTAGCACAAAACCAGGACCATTCCACAGAGTCCATGTGCTTAATTAATCATTCTTGGCTTTCAAATTCCACGAACAAATAACATATACAATCAGGAGGATGATGCTGAGCCTGCTTAATTAGTAAATACTCTCATTCCATACCCAAGACCAAATCAGCCTAGAGAAGCTTGGCATTTGGATTTGCTTGAACCAAATGTCCTACAAAGAATAAACCCACGCCCCACCCACTTCCTTTGCCCAGGCTCACAATAAACCTGGGTAAGCCTCATCATCGTCTTCCTCCTGTGGTTGATACTAGTACTAGGTAACTTAGGAGTGCACCCCTTTCCTTTCTGCAAAGCCCAGTATTGTGGTGATATTCTCCACTCCAGGATGACGATCCTGTACCAAACTCAGATCATTTGTGTGGTCCAGTTAGGTGAGCCCCAGTCTCCTTGCCAATGGTTGTTTTAAAAGGAGGCATGTGACTCAAACTATGACCAAGCAGACATCAAAATAGATATGCTATAGACATCTTAGGAAAAAGACTGCCTGCTTTCAAAAAAATAAGAATGTCCTTTTGCTAAATATTGTTGGGTCTATTTGAGTGTGATACACAGAATTGCTACTATTGTCTTGGGACAAAACTAATACTTGAAGGGCAGCTGGGCTCGGTGAGGGGTAGATCTGAGTTCTCCAGCCCATGTTTCAACTAGGAAATGTGTCAGCTCTGGAGAATCCTGACCTCAGGACTAATCGGGTGAAACACTGGATCAGACAATCACCTCTTCACTGGGCTCCCTCACTGTCTGCTACTTAACTGCTGCTAGACAGCACATTTCACAGCCGGTGGCTATGGATCTCATGCAGGCAGAAGCCCAAGACTCCACAGTGGCATGTGACGTCCTCCTCTTAAAACTGTCTGCCATCCTCTCTGCTTACATCTTTCACAGCTTCCTCCTTTGCTCACTGCACTGCGGCCAGACCAGCCCTTGTAGGGGGAGCACACCTAGCCCCAGGCCACAGCCACTGGCACTTCCCTCCACCTGGAACTCTTCCCCTGGACAGCCACATGACCTGGCCCCCTGCCTTCTTCAGATCATTACTTAAAAGTCACATTTTTCATGAAGTTTTGACCATCCTGTTTAAAAGAGCCCTCCATACCTGTGTACCTCCTTTTGATTAGTTTTTATCCATTGAACTCCTTTTGATTAGTTTTTATCTATTGCCTATCGGCCCCACAACTGAATGTTTTTAAAAAGGTTTACTTATTTATCTGAAAGACAGAATGACAGAGGTAGAGGAAAAGAGAGAGAGAGAAAGAGAGAGAGAGAGAGTGAGAGAGAGAGAGATTTGAGGTTTTCCATCTATGGCTTCACTCCCAAAATGGCCACAAAAGCCAGAGCTGGGCCAGGCAGAAGTCAGGAGCCTGGAATTCCATCTGAGTCTCCCACATGGGTGGCAGGGGCCAAAGCACTCGAGCCCTCTGCTGCTGCTTCCCAGGTGCATTAGCAGGGAGTGAGATTGGAAGCAGCACCGCTGGGACTCCAACGGGCTCTCCGATATGTGATGTCAACACTGCAGACAGTGGCTTCGCGAGCTGTGCCACAGTGCTGTCTACCATGGCTGACTCAAATGCCTCAAACTTCGAGTACACATTAGTTGCTTGGTAGATATTTGAAGAACTAAGGAAGGGATAATATTTCTCTTACTGCCCCAGATATTTGGATAGGAGTTTCCTGTTGCAGCTAAAGAATCTTGAATGATGAGTTTCCCTTGAGCTGCCTGCCTTGCATTTAATGCTTGGTGTTTTCAAGACAGTCAACCATGTTTTTTTTTTTTTTTTTTTTTGACAGGCAGAGTGGACAGTGAGAGAGAGAGAGAGATAGAAAGGAAGGTCTTCCCTTGCTGTTGGTTCACCCTCCAATGGCCATCACGGCCAGTGCGCTGCAGCCGGCGCACCGCGCTGATCCGAAGCCAGGAGCCAGGTGCTTCTCCTGGTCTCCCATGCGGGTGCAGGGCCCAAGCACTTGGGCCATCCTCCCCTGCACTCCCGGGCCACAGCAGAGAGCTGGACTGGAAGAGGGGCAACCAGGACAGAATCCAGCGCCCCGACCGGGACTAGAACCCGGTGTGCCGGCGCCGCTAGGCGGAGGATTAGCCTGTTGAGCCACGGTGCCGGCCCAACCATGTCTTAAATTCAGGATCAGTGCCTCTAGAACAGGGGATCCTGCACAGAGCTGTCACTCCCCATGGTAAGGAGCAAACGATAAGCAGTAGAAAAATTACTACTGTAGGATTCAAGAATTTGCTTTTTGATTTCTATCAGACCTTTGAAATTTACAACTTCTCTCTCTTTTTTTTTAAAGATTTATTTATGTTTTACTTGAAACATACAGTTACAGAGAGAGAAAGAGCGTCCTCTGCTGGTTCACTACCCAAGGGTCACCACAATTAGGGCTGGGCCAGGCTAAAGCCGGGAGCCCAGAGCGTCTTCCAGGTCTCCCAGGTGGGCCATCTTCCACTGCTTTCCCAGGAGCACTACCAGGGAGCTGGATTGAAAGTACTGCAGCCAAGTCTCGAACTGGTGCACATCTGGGATTCCAGCGTCCCAGGTGACGGCTTTACCCGCTACACCACAGTGCCAGCCCCCTCTATCTGTCTGGATTTCCTCATCTTTGTGAAGAATATGATGTCTTCTATCTGTAACAACTATGCTACCTCCTGTGTACCTATTACATGGGATCATAATATCTACTGAAGTTATTTTCCATGGGCAATAAGAAACAAATGACTCATACATGTTAAAAGTATTAAAGTGCTATGTACCTGTAATGAACAATTTTATTCTCCTAAATACTCATTATGGTTATATTAATGGCAATACTGGTTTTGTTTGCTTTATGGACGTTTGCTAGTTCCTGAAAGCTATATTGCAGTTCATCCTTACTCAAAGGAGAAACATTCCAATAACCCCAGGGGGTGCTTGAAACCCAGGATAGAATTGAACCGTATATATCCTCTTTTTCTTGTCAGAGTTAATGTGTCCTTCCATGTTAATGCCCTGGGGCCTCCATTGCATCGTTAAGCTAGCACTTTGGGGTCCTTGTTAAGTATAATAAGGGTTATTTGAACACAAGCAATACAATACAATACTATGGCACTCAATCTGTTAACGAAGACAGCTAGTAACTAACTAACTAGTCAGTAGCATATACAGTATGGATACACTGAACGAAGGGTTGATTCACATCTTGGCAGAATGGGGTAGATGGCAAATTATTTCATCATGCTACTTAGAAATCAGCATGGAATTAAAAGCCTATAGATGACTAATTTGGGAAATTTTTTATTTAATATTTTTGGATCATAACTGACCACAGATAACTGAACCCATGGAGAAGAAAACTGTGGCAAGGGGAAAGCTTTTATATTCATTCAATAAATACCCACTGAGTCCCACATGGTGTCATGTTACTTTCCAACAGCGTGCTGTCCTGTGCTTCAGAACACCAACGCTGAGGGCAGATGAGTGCGTAACTGGAACCCACGGTAAATTTCCTTAGCCTTAATTCCCCCCACTGAAAAATGGGGTTAAGTTGGCACCAGCCTCGTACCTTACCACTATAGCACAGAAGAAATGAGATCATATAGGGAACATCATTATTACCAAGTCTGGCTTGGTGGAGCCTGATGAAACAGAATCCTCATTATTATTACTCTACCCTTGCCAGACATTGTGCAGAGCTTTCAAACATCTTATTAACAAAGACTCATTCTCTCAAGATAACCCAGGGAGCACAAGTAATTAGCCCAAGGGAATAGCAGCACCATGAATAAAACATGGGTCTGTGCGCCTAAAAGTCCTGGCAATTTCCCATTCCTTCCTTGGGTCTCGGATAGGCTATGCATGGCTCTAGCAAGCCTTCCCTGCTCTCTTTCCTATCCCACTGCAGGTTGTGTTTTTTTCTAGCACTGGCCACATTCACATTGGATTATAATTGAAAACCACTCATTGATATTCTTAGCAGAGTATAAACTGCTTAAGGAAGAGGAGTAACAGGTCCTGTCTATGATTATGACCTCCGGGCTGGTGTGGTGGCAAAGTGGGCTGAACCATTGTTTGTGATGACAGCACCCCATGTAGGAGTGCTGGGTCAAGTCCCGGCTCCTCCGCTTCTAAACCAGCTCCCTGCTAATGCACCTGGGAAGAGAGTAAATGATGGCCCATGTACTGGGTGCCTGCCACCTGTGCAGGAGACCACGACAGGATTCTTGGTTCTGCGCTTCTGCCTGACCCAACCCTAGCTGTTGTGGCCGACTGGGGAGTGAACCAGCAGAAGGTTGATTATTCTGTCTCTCCTTCTCTTTCACTCACTCTGCCTTTCAAATATATGAATAAAAAATCTTAAAACAAACAGAAAACATGACTACAGCCCCATCACCCCACTCAGTGCCTAGCGCGTACTAGACACTCTATTTATTTGTTGACTAAACGCTTTTAAAGTGATTGGAATTAGGGAAGGAGTGAAGTGAACAACCATGGAGCACTTTCTCTTTGTTGGCTTGGAAATATTTCATTACCTAATGTGTGAAAGAGAACAGGATGTCTGGCTTCAGTGTGTATGGAGAAGCTGCTTCCCTCCCTCCAGAGTCCACCTCTGGCCGGGCCACCTGCAGAGGACAGCAAGCCCTCTCACAGCAAGACGTCCTCCATCCCAGCAGAGAGAAAATGCTTTTATTTCACAGCAACTCGTTCAGAAGCAGACCAGTTTTGCTGCCAGCAGCCTGCAGCCCCACACAAAGACAGACTGCAAAGCAAATCCCTTTGTAGACAACTGGAAGCAAACAGGGCATTCCTGCTTCCTTTTGGCACACAGAGGGGAGGTTTCCACTCCCTGCAGCCCTGGGACTGAGAACTTGGTTACATAGTAACCTCATATTTATTGGCCTTCTGGTTTCCTCTGAAAACACCCAGAATACATTCAGATCTTCTGTCTACTCTGCTCTCAATAACAGTCCCATGATGCAAAGAAAAAATAGAATCTGGCACTCCATTTGTTAGATCAGTCTAAGGTAAAATTATTTGGAAGGTCTCTGCAAGGTCTTTGGCTCCATCCAAGATCCTTTGAATCTCCAGGAGCAGAGCCTAGATATGTGCATTTTAACACACTTCCCAAGTGATTTATATACGAGGTTTAAATATGATTCATTGGGAGCTGGTGGTGGCATAACTGGTTAAGCTGCTGTCTGCAATGCCAGCATCCCATATGGATGCTCCACTTCCAATCCAGCTCCCTGCTAATGTTCCTGGGAAAGCAGTGGAAGATGGCTCAAGTCCTTGGGTCCCTGAACCCACATGGGAGACCTGGATGAAGCTCCTGGCTCCTGGCTTTGGCCTGACTCAGTCCTGGCTGTTGCAGGCATTTGGGGAGTAAACCAGTGGATCAAAGATTTCTCCCTCTGCAACTCTGCCATTCAAATAAATAAATAGACCTTTAAGTAAATAAATATCATTCATTGACCTATCTAAAGTCAATAACTAGGTAACTCAACAGAGTATAAAGTTAGGAATAGAGGCTGGTGTTCTGGTACTGTGGGTTAAACCACTGCTTTAAAACACTGGTATCCCATATCAAGATGCCCATTTGACTCCAAGTTGCTCCTCTTCCAGTTCAGCTCCCTCTCCTAAGAAAGTAGTAGAAAATGGACCAAGTGCCTGGCCCCTGCCACCCACAGGGGAGACCAGGATGGAGTTCTGGAGTCCTGGCTTTAGTCCAGGCCAACTCCAATCAGCTTGGCCATTTGGGGAATGAACCAGAGGATAGATCTCTTATTCTCTCTGTCTCTTTGCCATTCTGCCTTTCAAATAAATACAATAAATCTTTAATGTACAATAAATCTTTAAAAATGTTAGGAATAATTTAATTACATATTAGTGCCTGATCAATCATGCCTGGAGCTGTTGTTTGAAGGAGCTCCTGTCCAGAGACCAGATCTCTTCTTCCTGAGATGAGAATTCTCATCTTAGCATCCACTTCACCATGTGTCCAGCAGTGGGAAGGGTAAGGCAAGGAAAGCTCCATTTTATATCTCTTACAGTAAAATAACTGGAGTGAATTTATCATTACCCTGTGCCATTTATAGTGCATAACATCTAAGAAATGATTTGTTGATCGCTGACTTCTTTCTATAAAACAGGGGTGAGCTCACAAGTCTTCATACTGTTTTGAGATAACCACATCAGTATTTCTCATTTTAGGTGACAGCAAAGAGCCCAAATCACTACAAAAAAGCTGAAAAATCCCATTTACTACCCTCAGATGTCAGCACAAAGATGGGACGTTCTGCAAATGCTGTAGCTGGCGAGTCCTCTTTGCTAGGCAGTTGCTCATCATCATCAGCTTTTACTTTAGGGTTTAGGGAATGCAGCTCCCACTGACAGCCAAATTGATGTTTTTTTTTTTTTTTTGTCTCATTAGAAATCTGAATCAATAGAATGTCTTATCCTTCGCTCTACAAGAATGATCTTTTCAGAGAGGGGACAGAAAAAAAGGCTATATTCATATAGAAGAACAATTATTATTATCACAATTATTTCCAGTAAATAAGATGAAATGACCTATATTGATAGACATCAACGATTTACAGAATGAGAAACAAACAAAAACATAGAACTACAGAACCAGAAAAAAATGATCACATGCTCTCCATAGCTAGGAAGAAAACCAGGAGCCTTCAGATAATGACTTTTTCCCATGCACACGTGCTAAATCTTTTTCCCATACTAAATCTCAAGACATTTTCTGATGTCCAGAATGGTCCATTTCTAGCATGAAAGTTCACTGTAATGTTGAAATCATGTAAAGGCATCATGAGATGAAATCATCTATGATAGAGAAATATGCACAATAGGCAAGTCAAATCAAAGGATTACACAGAATCAGAACCAGTGTCTTTCATTGCGGAGGTGACTTCTAAAAACCAGGGAAACCATGATTGGATGGCTTCCTAGCCACCAGCAGTGTCTCAGGCCACCAAAAAAAAAAAATCGTTTATTGACGGCATGTCAACATGGTCTGCTTGAGTTACAGAATCTCATCCAGTTGCACGGATCTAAGTGTTGACGCCTGCCCAATTTCTACCTCCACCTCAGATTGTTTTTCGGAGACACTCAGGTATAAAACTCATACACACACACACACACACACACAAAACTCCCTGCTTAGTATTTCTATCTGGGTACAGAATAACAACTTCACAATGAATATGTTCAAAAGGAAGCTCACATTTTTTCTCCCAAAACACTTCTTTCCCAGGGTCCCCAGTGACAGTATATGGTGCCCATCAACCATCCAATTATTCAAGGCCAAACATGGGAGCTACCTTAATTCCTCACTTTAACATCTCCTACAAAATTTATCCAGAGCCCGTTCCCATCTCTTCATCTGCACCTTCTCCATCCTCATAAAGCCACATCATCTCTCATCAGAATTCCTTTCAGAACTTACTTGAACAGAATACATTTAATCTTCAAACTCCTTCGGTGACAAGGAGTCCCTCTGTTCTCAAAATAAAATCCAGGCTCTGTAAGGGTCTTCAAGGCCTTATCAGTTTAGTCCTCTCCTACCTCTCCACCTCTTTTCAGGCCACATGGCTTTCTCTCACGTGACTCAAGCCAATCTGGATTCTTCCACATGCTTGTGTATGTGTGTGTTTGCACATGTGTGTGCATGTCTATGTGTGTGTGGCATTGGGCCTGTGCATATGCTCTTTTTGTACTATTGACAATGGCCATGGAACCATTATGCTGGCACATTCCTACATCTCAGGCCAGGGCTCAGGTCCTACTTCATCAAAGACACCCACCAGGAATTCTCATGCCCCTCTCTTTTGGTCTATTCCAAAACTCTTAAAACCTCAAAGATTCTAAATTTTTCTGCTTTTTAAAATTATATAACTCATTTGAAAGCACAATTTTTTACTTGCACATAATATGTCTTACTCCCCTGGTGCAGTGCCTGGCACACAGTGGCTGTTTGATAAATATCTATTGAGCTTTCGAAGGAGTGAATTAAACTGGAGTTCATTAGTGAATTAGAGAAGAACTCCTTCCACACAGTAAATCAATTTTATCCCATGGTCTGAAAGGAGCTGACATGACTTCAGTTGTATCTGCAAGGCACAGCAACACCCACTAGCATCACAGAGAGCACCAGACACAGGGCATCCTTTACTGCCAGTCAAGCCCCTCGCACCCTGGGTCCTGCCTAGCTTCAGAGCTGAGCCTTGGACACAGGGACTCTGTGCAGCAGGAGAACAGATCCAGACCTCCTTCTGAGCTTCCAAACTTCAGGACTTTGGCACACACTGTTCCTCCACGTTAGCTTGCCCCCTGTTCATGTCTCATGATTTTTATTTCTTGAAACCCTCTGAGGCACTTGAATGGTTAAAGAAGAATCAATTAAACAGATATTGCAAAACCAATTTTTAAATGTTTCAAGTTCTAGAATTTTGAAAATATTCCTTGTGATATATTGCTCGCTAGTGGATTTTTAAATCACTAGTGTTCATCTGAAAAGCCAATGAAGCTTTACATTGTACTAATCTTAACACATGCCTAGATAAACCTTGACCAAGAAATTCTATTTATGAAAGTGTATCCCAATTATAGAACCAGTATAGTTCATATTGAACATTTTGTGTTTTCTTTTTTAAAATATCTAATTATATTAATACAACACTTCTTTGGATGGGTTTTATCATCCCAACTTTTATCATATCAGGAAACTGAAATATGAAAAAGCTGAGGTAAATTGCTCCACGCCAACAAGTGGTAAAGGCAAATTTGAATCAAGTGTCTTAACTGTGAAACCTATGCTCTTAATCACTCTATTACACAGCTTTTCCAGGTTAAGTGCCATGATTTAGTATTAAATATTCATAATAATATTATCACAGGTATTTAAAATTGGGGTAAATGAATTACCTACCTTCCATAATATGCAAGGTGATCACTATATATTGTTCAGTAAGAATATCAGTTTAAAAACACTATTTTCATTGTGACTCCACTTTGGCAAAAAGAATTTTTAAAAAGTGTTGACTTTATTTGGTATAAACTAGCCAGTCCCTTGTACAGCACTTGGCACATGGTACTTATTTGTTGACAGAATCAATTCATGAACATATATGCATCGTCAAGAGTTTAGAGAAACATCACAAGCTTTTAGCAGTATGACCTCTGAGTTGCAGGATTATGAATGAAATTCACTTCTGTTATTTGTTTTATTCATATCTTAAATTTTCTAACTGGCATCTTGTTTTAGTAATCAGAAAAGTAAAGAAATAAATACTCTATTTGTAAAAATATGCAGGGTCTATTAAAAGTGCCTTCATAGGAAAAAGTGCCCATTATGTCTACTATCTTTGCCCTCCCAAATGTGTGAGGTTTCCATTTTTGTACTCAAAGCACTCTTGCACTATGTCTGTTGATATAATGCCTTGCATTCTATTGATATAACTGCCTTGCATTATGCACATTGATATAATGCTTTATCCTTCTTCTATATCTTCATTTGTTCATTTTGTGAGAGCATCGACTGTTAACAACATTTTCATTTTTTCGAACAGTGCCCTGGATAGAGTAAGTGCTCATTAAAGGTTTATTGTTGAACACATCCTATTGCTTACTTGAAGTCCTACTGAGTAATTTGGAATGTGAAAAATTCCAGACTACTACTTGATACTCAAGCTGCATATTTAAGTAAATTAATAATAACAGTACCATGTTGAGCTATATTCAAACTTGAAGCAAAAGGTAAACCTAGCGACACTAATCTTTAACTTTTTTTTTTTTTTTTTTTACAGGCAGAGTGGACAGTGAGAGAGAGAGACAGAGAGAAAGGTCATCCTTTTTGCCATTGGTTCACTCTCCAATGGCCGCTGCGGCCGGTGCATCTCGCTGATCCGAAGGCAGGAGCCAGGTGCTTCTCCTGGTCTCCCATGCAGGTGCAGGGCCCAAGGACTTGGGCCGACCTCCACCGCCTTCCCAGGCCATGGCAGAGAGCTGGCCTGGAAGAGGGGCAACCGGGATAGAATCTGGCGCCCCAACTGGGACTAGAACCTGGTGTGCCGGTGCCGCAAGGCGGAGGGTTAGACTGTTAAGCCACGGCGCCGGCCATCTTTAACTTTTTAATATTTTGCTTATCATAGATTCCTTTTTTACATTTTTTTTTGTGAGAGCCAGACACTGAAAGAGAGAGAAGGAGAGAAAGAAAGAAAGAGAAAGTGCTCCTGTCTGCTGCTTCACTCCAAAATGCCCCAGTGGCTGAGGCTGGGCCAGGCCAGACCCAGAGGCCAGGAACGCTGTCTCCATCTTCCACATGTGAGGGAGGAACCCAATTACTTGAGCCACCACTGCTGCCTCCCAGTGTCTGTATTAGTAGGAGGAAACTGGAGTCAAGAGCTAAAAAAAGGTAGCAAATCCAAGTACTACCACGTGGGACACAGACATCTTAGTCGGTATCATAGCCACTAGGTTAAACATCTACTCCATCATGGATTTTTTTTTTTACAGTCATTTGGGTTTTTAAAATATTACATTAAGGCCTGGCATTGTATAGAGGGTTAAGCAACAGCCTGCAACATTGGCATCCCATATGGGTACCAGTTCAAGTCCTGGTTGCTCCACTTCCAATCCAGTGGCTTCATAATGTATCTGGGAAAGCAGTAGAAGATGATAAAAGTACTTAGGTCCTTGACATTTACCTGGGAGACCTGGATAGAGTTCCAAGCTTTTGGCTTTGACCTGGCCCAGCCCTGGCTATTATGGATGTTTGGGGAGTGAATCAATGGATGGAAGATCAATCTCTCCTCCCTCTGTGCATCCCATCTCTCTCTCTGTCTATAACTCTCCCTTTCAAATAAATCTTTAAAAAGCATTACATTAAAATATTTATCTTCATCTATTTTTGCTACCTCATTTTCTCAGTCTTGCTTCTTTATAACAAGAGTATTTCAACAGGTCCATAGGAAATGAACATAATAGAATAAAGTATACATGGATTTCAAATTACGATTTGCATCAAAATAAAATTATCTTTTAATTGCAGTTTTCCACAAAATTATTGGAATAATCTTATACAATAATAGCAGGTAATACAATTTCATCGTCTTAGAACTAATATGTGTGTGAGTCTGGTACATATTGTATATATATGTGTATATATATATTACCATAAATATATGTATTTTTCATTTACCCAGCCTTTATAGTCATTATAATAGGTAACTATACTTTTTTCCCCATTTTGCAGATGAGAGAACTAAAGCACAGAAACATTGTTAGGAACTTGGGCAATATCACCAGCTGGTAAGTAACAGAACCGAAAAGAAACAAGCCATTGATAGTAACAAATAAAGTGAAAGAAAAAATTGAATAATTTCTGTTGACTGTGATCGTGTAGGAAACCAATGTGACTAGGCTAGGCTAATTAAAAAAATAATTTTTAACTAATAGCATATGGAAGTCATTCCTTAATTCATTCATCAAACATTCTACTGCCAGTGGAGCAGTATCAACACAGTTGAAAAAAAATATCTAAGATAGTTTGCCTGGTAATTCGGATGCTAATGGTTGTCTTAGTGTCCAGCAAAATTCTCCTTTTAAAAACATTCCTGTCTTCATTCACAGTTTTGCAGCCCATTTTCCTGACAAATGAGAGATGTGCTTTTGATGCTGACTCTATGCCCCATGGTCAGTTCAAGCAGGTAACTTGTTTATTGTACAGTCAGCTTTTAAACCTGTTCTCTCTTCACTGACCTTATGATGCTCATCTGAGGATGGGTGACAAAGGTGGCCTACTGGGCCTCAGTTCTTAAACACGGACTTGGAAGTCCCAAAGACTCGGTATGAAATCTATTACTTGAGAATTATAATGGCCACCAGACAGTAAGTCCTTATTAAGAAGTATAATTAGACACTCAGAATCATCATCACTGGTGGGCAGACAGTCACAGAGCTAAGATGTAAGTCCAGAGTCTGAGAATAGTGGGTAATCTGGAACAAATCATCCGGCCTGGCTGTCCCACATGACAGTCTACTGCAGTAGAATCATATACATGAGCTCATTAAAACAAATCATAGCACTCTAGTGCTGGATGCTCGACCTCAGTGGTTCTTGGGGCTGGGGGGATCTCTGTTGCTTAAAAAGCATAATTTTGAATCACAGTCAAGATTTAAGACAACTGATTAATTTGAGCTTCAGTTTTCTTATGATTCCTGAGGTTAGGAACTGGTAATTTTTCCCTCCTTCTTTTAAAAATAAATTTTACAAAATATCTGCAATGCTTCCATCAAAAAACTCAAAAACAGTTTTTGGTTAGTTGGACATAAAATGGGTATAATAATTGTTATTCTGTCTTCATAAGGAATTCAGAAGGATCTTTTGTAAAGTTCCATTTGAGAGTGCATAAGAAAAATAAACAGAAGATGGTGGATAAGGCATTTGGTGCAATGGTTTGAATACTGCTTGGGACATCTGCATCCCATATTAGAGCTCTAGAGCACCTGGTTTCAAGTCCTGGCTCTGCTCCCAATTCCAGCTTCCTGCTAATGGGCACCACAGGGGGCAGCAGTGATGGCTCCAGTAGCTGGGGGTCCCTGACACCCAGCTGGGAGACCCAGATTGAGTTCCCAGCTCCTCGCTTTAGAATTTCATTGCCTTGCTTGTTGAGGGAAATTGGGGAATAGACCAGTACATAGAAGGTCAATTTGTCTCTTTTTGTCTCTCTGCCTCCTTTCAAGTAAAAAAATAATAATAAAATATAATAAAAGAAGCTATATAGAAGAATAATTCCATAGATTTATCAATTTCTTTTAGTATGTATTTCCCCTGCTGTTATATAGTTTGATGTTAGGCTATCCATTATTAAAATTATATAGCAAGACTTCAAATCGATTACCTCTTTGAAATTACTCAGATTAATCTGCACTCAAATTATTTTTAGAATCAAAATGCAACAGAATGACCCAAAGCTCACATGTGTTTATGCATGTTAGTTTCCATATTCAAGTTCAACTCTGTCCACTCCTCATCTGTTGAGTGAGGTTTAGGCCTGTATTATGCCATATCTGGAATCTATGCCAATGCAGTGAAATCTATTTCAGGCAAACCTACTGAATTGTACTAAGACAGTCAACCCTTGATTTAAAACACTCAGAAGTGCTATTTTGGTTCTTTTCAATTGCCTATTTATCAGCTGCTTTGAAATGCAGATACCACCGGGGAGTGTCAAGGAGGTCTCCCAGCCCAGGTTCTTACGGGAAGAAAAGGAAGAGAATGAAAAATAAATTCTTCAGCAGCAAGAAAGGTAACGCGTTATCCTGGGTAAAGGGCCCTGGACTAGGAAAATCTCCTGAAAGGTAGTAAAGGCAGTAAATACCCTGACATTGGGACTCAGTGTGCCCCAAGTCCTACAACGATAACCAGTGACCCTTAATGTGGGAGGGAAGGATAAGTTCCACAGCTGGCAGTCTTCAACTGTGTGGACTCAGAATTCCACGGAGCTCACAGACCATCCCGGCCCCAGGCTCGCCTAGGTCACCTTCTGTCTCTGCAACCCTATTTCATTTAGAGTTCCTCTCAGTGCCACCTCACTGATGGCATTTAAATAAGCTTGAGCAGAACCAAAAGGCAGAAAGAATGATCAACCCATTTCCACTCCAGAATGCTCTTCTCCAGTGTGGGGACTCCCATTCACAGAAGCACACATGGCTCTGAAACCATCACAAACCCCCAAAGAGGCAAGGGAACGGTCTGGGGATCTCCCTCCTACCTTCTGTGGTTCCAATCTCGATGGTGCCTTTCACTTGGCTGTAGCACCATAGTGTGTCCTGGGTGAGTGTCCCAACTCCTGCAAGTGACACAAGGAGACACTTGAGGTTAGGTGAGAGTTCCCAGTTGCTCTTAAAAGGTCAACAAGAAAGAAATCCACAGGGGAATCTGGGCATTTCTAGGAGACTTGCACACCGGGTATCATCCTGTTGGAGAAGAAACACTTAGGAGGTCGGGGAGAATGGTGAGCCGGCAAGTACCACGTTGTGAATTACAGTCCTGTCTCGTCTGTCTCTCCAAGCCAGGCTGGTCTGAACTTGAGCAATTGGCGTCTGTCCCTTCTCAGGCCCTGGCAGCATCCTAGAGGGGCCTGCAGTTGCACCCCGTGTGACCAGCCCTTTTCACAGGAATACTAATGCTTGTCATTGTTTTCTTCCATGCTAGTGGGGAAGAGAAAGAGGCAGTTTGTTATGGGGCGAGAGGAAAAGAAAGACAACATTGCTTTTTCTTTTAAACTGGGTTTCACTGCCTGCAAGCTGTAACAGCCAGTAATGGGTCAGACACCCCCACGGCTTCCATCTCTCTAGTTCGTTTCTTGACTGCTCGCCAGAGTCAGAGCAGGCTGCAGGGCAGGGGCAGGGAGAACAACAGGACTGGAGCTCAGGGTGGAGAGAGGGGCGGTTAGCACAAGACTGGGGGCTCTATTTTGTTCCATGGGGATTTCTGTTTCAAATTTTCAGATTCCAATTAGACATGTGATGGAACTGAATTTGCTGCCTTATCATGACGACTGGTTTCAACAAATGTATAAATTCAATCCTTATCTATCTAGATATACTAATATACATTAGAATACATTTATTAATATATGTATGCAAATAAAAGCTGGCCGGAGTGCCAGCTTCCTGCTCAACAGTATGAATGCTCCCTTAAATTCTAGTAGGTTCTAAATTTAAGAGGAGTATTTTATAGTCAACTTTTGGGAGAAGGTATGGATTGATGACTGATTAAATTCAGTAATAAAAGAACATGATATTTGTCAGGGACAGATGTTCATTAAATTCCTACCTGGAGATCTTCATTCTTCAGCCATGTGAGAGTATTTTCCATGCATTTCTCACTGTTGCTGGCAGTGTATTTGACAGGGACAGTATAGGGTCATCAGTAAGAGCATATATGAGGGGTCTTCAAAAAGTTCACGGAAGTGTGTATTTTATTTTAAAAACTAAGTTCAATTTTTTTACGCCAAAATAAACTGACCTTTTAATTCTATCTTTTCACCACTTTTTGAAACACCTCTATCCTTTGCAGTCAGCTTTATATACTTTGGTTCTGACTTGGGGCAAGTTCTTAAACATAATGAGGTTTTGTCTCATCATCTGTAAATTGGCAATAATAATAATTTCTTGTGCATGTGCTGTGGATATTGAATGTGATTTAACACAGCCAAGCAACTTAGTAACAGATGATATTATCAACAACTATTTTTAAAATATTCAATAGTAAAAAATAGCACAAAGAAATATCTGCTGAGGCCAGCACTGTGGCCTGAAGCGCCAGCATCCCATATGGCCGCCAGTTCGAGTCCCGACTGCTCCAGTTCTGATCCAGCTCTCTACTATGACCTGGGAAAGCAGTAGAAGATGGCCCAAGTCCTTGGGCCCCTGCACCAGATAGGAGACCAGGAAAAAGTTCCTGGCTCCTGGCTTCAGATCGGTGCAGTTCTGGCCATTTGCAGCCAATTGGGGAGTGAACCATCGGATGGAAGACCTCTCTCTCTGTCTCTACCTCTCTCTGTAACTCTTTCAAATAAAAATGAAATACATTTTTTTAAAAAGAGAAATATTTGCTGGGACACTTTCTGTCAGTTGCTAGGAAGTGGACACTGTGCTCAACACTGGGCACAGAGTGTCCCCACTCTCACACAAAGCTATCGGACAGTGTTATGGTCACTCCCATTTTACAGAGGAAGAAACTGACCTTGGGGAAGTCTTGGTCATTTCTCTGAGCTCATAACTAGGACATGGAGGAGCTGGGATTTCAGTCCTGGTTGCCTGAATCCCAGTACTCCCAGTGTGCAGAGGTCAGCTGCCCACTGCACCACTGAGGCTACAGGTGTCCCGGATGAATGTCCCAGCTCCTGAAAGTGACACGAGAATAGGTGAGGGCTCCGAGCTGCCCTTAAAAGATCAACAGGAAAGAAACCACTGGGGTGAGGGGACACTTGTAAGAGTCTGTGGTCAGTTTAAGTCTGGGGCAGCTTGGAGGACTCTGGCCTCGTGTGGGAGGACAATAGCTACTCAGCTCCAGCTGACAATTGCCATGGAGAATTTCAGCTCAGTGGCATCAGATTGGTTGACTTTCCTCCAAAGCCTCCAGAAATCTGCATTACTATATATATAATCCAGATGCTTAAATAACCCATATCTTTAAACATTGTCAATCTGTGCAAATTAGAGCATCCATACAGCGTGGCACACACGGCATAGGGAAAACACCTCTCATCTGTAGGCTGACTGTGGTCTCTGTGCCACAGATGGCAAATCTCAGACTGGAATACTTGTGCCGGAAGACACCTTATATAATATAATACCTTGTTCATCCACACCATGCTACAGATCAGGAAGTGAGGTGGCAGGAGGGGGAAGAACTCAGAACACAGTGAAGATGCAGACCCAGGACACCAAGGCGACAATTCCAATGCTTATACCAGATTTCCTTTTACCTCTCGTGGTCATGGTGTGGTGAGACCTCTCTCTCTGCATTTAACGAATGCTCTGTAGGAGAGTGTATTTGATTGCTAAAGTGGATGATGGGGAGAATTAAGCCGACATAGTGAGAAAGGAAAATTTGTTTCTCTTAAATTACAGACCTTGACAGCTTCCCTAAACCCCAGTGCCAAATGACACTCCAGTTGCTATGGTAACAGTGTCAATACGCAACATTCTCTACCCGGAGGCTGGTGCAGATCCAGTGGCTAAACATCCTGGAAGACGTTCGCTCTTTTCCCCTAACCTACAGCTCATAGGCCTTGAGTCTCATCCAGGAGCTCGGCTCGCGGATGGCGCACACCTGTCTTCTTTCCACCATGGTGCGATAGCTGGCTTCATCTTGGTCAGCCCTTGGCACTCATTCGGTCCAATCACCTCTTTCAAACGTAGAGGACACAGAAGCCTGGCTAGGGGGCGGCGGGGAGTGCCTGGCCACACAGTGAGTTAACAGCACGGTTGGAGCCTGCCCAGGGCTCTGATGTCCTGCACAGGGCCCTTTAGAATCCAGGCAGGCCTTTGTGCCGCCTCTTTCATGCCGACTCAGCTCAGTGAATACAATGAACAGAGGGCGTGACATGCAGCAAATAAAGCTCCTTATTGATTGGGAGGAAAGAGTTATCGTGGGTTTGGTGCTAGCAGTGTGCTTCTCTTCACAGAGAGGGAGGGAGGGAGGGAAAGAGAGAGAAAGTTTCACTGAGAGGAACCATGTTTGAAATAGGTTATGTTATGGGCTGTAGATGCAGCTTCAGCGGCATAGAAGGAGCCCACAGTGGTGCAGCACTCTCTGTGTTTCTAATGAGGATACTATGATAGATAACGTAACAGCAGGCTCTCAGTGTGACTGAATCGATTGCTAACGCGCCAGCCCTAGCTTGGAGTAGAAATTTTCCTGTCTCAGACGCCAGATCCCTAAGAGGAGAGAATGCTAAAAACAAGGAGGGCTTTAGGCTTCAGTATTAAACGAGGGACTTGCATTTTTTACCTTCTACCTCAACACCCTGCGTAGTGTTCACTTTGAGCCACTGCCACTGTGTTTAACAGACAGGCTACTGCTATGCCCTCAACTTGCCAGGGAGCTTATAAAGAACAGGAACAAGCAGATGTCAGACTTGAAAAATCGCAGGTCTGAATCAACCATTAGGGATGTTGTAATAAAACCATTGCTGGATCCACTTGCTGGATTGAATTCACTGGATGATTCCAGTTGACAATCAAACACATTGTTAATTGGCTAAACTGACCATCGCAGGAGCCCATCTGGTGAAAGGAAGAGGGAGGAGGTAGAAGAAGTGGCTACGTCGGAGTGATTGTTAAGTGGAATCAGTTAGGGATCTGTGGTGATTTGACAGATGAGTGGGGGGAAAGGAGGGAAGAACTCCTGGCCTCGTGGTGAGAGAGTGGACTCGGGGGTCTCTTACTGCTCTCTTGATCCTGCATCCGAAGAATTTATCTTCTGAACAAAGGAAGGAAGTTTTTACCCTCGAGAAGAAAAAATAATGCCACAAAATGCCTCATGGGAGACCTCACCCTAGTCTACAGATCAAAGAAAACAGAGGGTGATGTAACATCCTCCAATGAGTTGATGGAAATATTCGTATGTTGGATACTGAGAATGTGAGAAGACAGCTGTTAACTCCTGCTCAATGAATCCCAGCACATCACTAAGAGTATGATTAAAAAGTAGCCTAGATCAATGGGCATTCTATTTTGTTCATCTTTTCTGTACAGTAATTATTTTGCAAGAGCTCTCTGCTTTTTATTATGTGTTTAGTAAATGGTTAACATAGCAGTTTATATTCTATTTGTAAAGTTTTGGAGGTATAACTGATTTATAATAAATGGGAGACAAAGTGTATAATTCAATAAATTTAAAATATTTTATTTATTTATCTATTTGATGGGGGGGGGATTGATTCATCTAATGGTCCACTTTACAAATGCCTAGAAGCTGGGAACTTAATCCAGATCTCCTATGTGGTGGCAAGGACCCGATACCTGCTATTTCCAAGGGTAGATGTTCAAGGGAAGCTGGAATCAGGAGTGGGGCTGGCCCTGAAACCCAGGTTTCAGGGATGTGGGTGTGGGTGTGGTGGATTAACCATGGCACCCAATGGCTGCCCTTAATTTGATCAATTTTGATATGGATATTAAATCACTTTGAAACCATCACTGCAGTCCACAGACATGACAGATATAACCAGTACCACAAAAGGATTACTCCCCCCATTTTGCCATCTGTCCCAGACCTTCCCTTTCCACGTGTCTCCTTGTCCCCAGCCTCAGCCATCTCTGATTTTCTATTACCAAATATCAACCTATATTTTCTATAATTTTGTATAAATGCATTTCTGTGGTATGTGCACTTTTATGGCTTTTTTTGCTCAGCATAGTTAATTTGCAATTAATCCATGTTTTTCCATGTGTCACTAATTCATTTATTTTTATTTTAGGCTAGAATTCCACTATGAGAGGATTTCAAAAATTTGTAAAAAAATGGAAATGAAAGATGCTTATCTTAGAACAAAAAATTACAAGTCCATGCATAATATGCATCCCAATGAGCTCTTTGAACACTCCTCATATGGATATACCATAGTTGATTTAGCCACTGATCTGATGTTAGGTTGTTTCCAAACTTTGGCTATTATAAAAACTGTTAGGAACACTTACATATACATAGTTGTGTATATTCTTGGTTTTTTTTGGCAAATAACTAAGAGTGGAATGTCAAACAGTTTTTTTTTTAAAGATTTATTTATTTATTTGAAAGTTGGAGTTATATAGAGAGAGGGAAGACAGAGGGAGAGATCTTCCATTCTCTGGTTCATATCCCAAATGGCCACAATGGCTAGGGCTGTGCCAGACTGAAGCCAGGAGCCAAGAGTTTCTTCTTTATCTCCCACATGGGTTCAGGGTCTTAAAGACTTAAGCCAACCTCCACTGCTTTCCCAGGCCATTAGCAGGGAACTGGATCAGAAGTAGAGCAGCTGGGACATGAACCAGTGTCCAAATGGGATAGCAACACTGCAGAGGGTGGCTTAACCCGCTGTGCCACAGCATTGGCCCCCAAACTGTTTTCAAAGTGATGTATCACCAGTTCTAGCTCCTCCACGTCCTCACCAACACAGGTCAGACTTTTTAAAAGTAACCACTCTACAGGGAATGGCATGGTGTCCGGTCATGCTGTAAATGTATGGTTCCCTAAACATGAGAAAGAATCATTCCTGGTGTTTACCTGCTATATGTGGATCCTCTTGTCCTTGTCTTGTTCCACTAGCTAAGCCCTCCTGTAAAAACATAATAAAAGCAGTGAAATTAGACATCTTTTTCTTGTTCCTGATACGAAGATGGGAGCATTCAGCTTTTCCTCCTTAAGTCTGATATTAACTATAGGTTTTTTCATGGGTGAGTTATTCTGTTTTTTTTAATTAAACTTTTATTTAATGAATATAAATTTCCAAAGAACAGCTTATGGGTTACAATGGCTTCCCCCTCCCAAAACTTCCCTCCCACCCGCAACCCTCCCCTCTCCCGCTCCCTCTCCCCTTCCAATCACATCATGATTCATTTTCAATTCTCTTTATATACAGAAGATCAGTTTAGTATATATTAGGTAACGATTTCAACAGTTTGCCACCATATAGCAACACATAGTGAAAAAAAAAATACTGTTGGAGTACTAGTTATAGCATTAAATAAGAGTGTACAGCACATTAAAGACAGAGATCCTACATAATTTTTTTTTAAAAAAATTAATTAATTTTCTATGCCATTTCCAATTTAACACCAGGGTTTTTTTTTTTTTTTTGATCAAAGATTCAAAACTAATCCCTGGAATAAGGACAGCCTATTCAATAAATGGTGCTGGGAAAATTGGATTTCCACGTGCAGAAGCTTGAAGCAAGACCCATACCTTTTACCTTACACAAAAATTCACTCAACATGGATTAAAGACTTAAATCTACGAACCGAAACCATCAAATTATTAGAAAGCATTGGAGAAACCCTGCAAGATATAGGTACCGGCAAAGACTTCTTGGAAAAGACCCCAGGAGCACAGGCAGTCAAAACCAAAATTAACATTTGGGATTGCATCAAATTGAGAAGTTTCTGTACTTCAAAAGAAACAGTCAGGAAAGTGAAGAGGCAACCGACAGAATGGGAAAAAATATTTGCAAACTATACTACAGATAAAGGGTTGATAACCAGAATCTACAAAGAAATCAAGAAACTCCACAACAACAGAACAAACAACCCACTTAAGAGATGGGCCAAGGACCTCAAGAGACATTTTTCGAAAGAGGAAATCCAAATGGCCAACAGACACATGAAAAAATGTTCAAGATCACTAGCCATCAGAGAAATGCAAATCAAAACCACAATGAGATTTCACCTCACCCCGGTGAGAATGGCTCACATTCAGAAATCTACCAACAACAGATGCTGGAGAGGATGTGCGGAAAAAGGGACACTAACCCACTGTTGGTGGGAATGCAAACTGGTTAAGCCACTCTGGAAGTCAGTCTGGAGATTCCTCAGAAACCTGAACATAACCCTACCATACAACCCAGCCATCCTACTCCTTGGAATCTACCCAAAGGAAATTAATTTGGCTAATAAAAAAGCCATCTGCACATTAATGTTTATTGCAGCTCAATTCACAATAGCTAAGACCTGGAACCAACCCAAATGCCCATCAACAGTAGACTGGATAAAGAAATTATGGGACATGTACTCCATAGAATACTATACAGCAGTAAGAAACAATGAAACCCAGTCATTTGCAACAAGATGGAGGAATCTGGAAAACATCATGCTGAGTGAATTAAGCCAGTCCCAAAGAGACAAATTTCATTTGTTTTCCCTGATCGGCGACAACTGAGCACCAAAGGGGAAACCTGTGGAAGTGAAATGGACACTATAAGAAACTATGACCTGATCAGCTCTTGTCCTGGCTCTAGATGTACAATGTAATACTTTATCCTTTTTAGTATTTGTTGTTGTTGTTGTTGTTCTAGTACTAGTGGTTGAACTCTGTAATTAACACACAATTATTCTTAGGTGTTTAAATTTTAACTGAAAAGTGATCCCTGTTAAATATAAGAGTGGGAATAAGAGAGGGAGGAGATGTACAATTTGGGACATGCACAATCTGACTTGCCGCAAATGATGGAGTTAGAAATGTGCCAGGGGATTCCAATACAATCCCATCAAGGTGGCATGTACCAATGCCATCTCACTAGTCCAAGTGATTAATTTCAGTTCACAACCGATGGCTCTGATAGGTCTAAGAATCAAAGGGATCACACAAACAAGACAAGTGTCTGCTAATACTAACTGATAGAATCAAAAAGGGAGAGAAAGATCCAACATGGGAAGTGGGATACACAGCAGACTCATAGAATGGCAGGCGTCCTAAACAACACTCTGGCCTCAGAATCAGCCCTTAAGGCGTTCAGATCTGGCGGAAGAGCCCATGAGAGTATTGTAGGCATGGAAAGCCAAGACACCATGGAAAAGAAAAAAAAAGAAGAAGACCTAAATGAAAGATCTCTGTGAGAGAGATCCCAGTGGAAAGAATGGGGCCATCAAAGTAGGAAGTACCTTTCTCTGAAGGGAGGAGAGAACTTCCACTTTGACTATGACCCTATCGGAATAAGATCAAAGTCAGCGAACTCTAAAGGCTTCCATAGCCCTGGCAACTCATGACTAGAGCCTAGGGAGATTACTGACGCCATGAACAGGAGTGTCAAATTGTTAAGTCAGCAACAGGAGTCACTGTGTACTTACATCCCATGTGGGATCTGTCCTTAATGTGTTATCTAATGTGCAGTGATGCTATAACTAGTACTGAAACAGTATTTTTACACTTTGTGTTTTTGCATGGGTACAAACTGATGTGATCTTTACTAATTATACACTGACTCCATCTTCTGTATATAAAGATAATTGGAAATGAGTTATTCTATTTTTTTAGGTAAAGGAAGTTCCATCCTGTTTCTAGTCTGTTGAGAATTTTCTATCAGGAATGCTTGTTGGAATTTGTCAAATATTTGTTCTGCATCTGTGTAGGTAATTAAAATTTTCTTTTTAAAATCTGTTATATGCAAGACTAGTGTCTGCTAATACTAACTGATAGAATCAAAAAGGGAGAGAATGATCCATCATGGGAAGCGGGATACACAGCAGACTCATAGAATGGCAGATGTCCTAAATAACACTCTGGCCTCAGAATCAGCCCTTAAGGCATTTGGATCTGGCTGAAGAGCCCATGAGAGTATTGTAGGCAGGGAAAGCCAAGACACTCTGGAAAAAAAAAAGAAGAAGACCTAAATGAAAGATCTCTGCAAGTGAGATCCCAGTGGAAAGAATGGGGCCATCAAAGAAGGAGGTACCTTTCTCTGAAGGGAGGAGAGAACTTCCACTTTGACTATGACCCTGTCGGAATAAGATTGAAGTCGGTGAACCCTAAAGGCTTCCATAGCCTTGGTAACTCATGACTAGAGCCTAGGGAGATTACTGATGCCATAAACAAGAGTGTCAAATCGTTAAGTCAACAACAGGAGTCACTGTGTACTTACATCCCATGTGGGATCTGTCCTTAATGTGTTGTCCAATGTGAAGTAATGCTATAACTAGTACTGAAACAGTATTTTACACTTTGTGTTTCTGTGTGGGTGCAAACTAATGAAATCTTTACTTAATATATACTAAATCGATCTTCTGTATATAAAGATAATTGAAAATGAATCTTGATGTGAATGAAATGGGAGAGGGAGTGGGAGATGGGGGGGGGTGCGAGTGGGAGGGAAATTGGGGGGGGGGGAGCCATTGTAATCCAAAAGCTGTACTTTGGAAATTTATATTTACTAAATTAAAAAAAATAGTTTAAAAAATCTGTTATATGGTGAATTATCCTGATTGACTTTTTAATGCTAAGAAATCTTGCATTTAGTTGTAACACATCATCCTCTCTATATGTTGGTTGGATTTGGTTTGCTAACATTTTGTTTAGAACTTTCACATTTATACTCATGAGAGAAGTTGGTATCAAGAAAAGTTCACCTTGCAGAAAGAGCAGGGAATTATTTGCTCCTCTTCAATTTTCTGGAACAATTTATATACTTAGTACTATTTATTAATTAAATGTGTGGTAGAATTCAGTGAGCAATCTAGGCTTGATTCTTTTCGTATAATGTTTTAAATTATAAATTCAATTTCTTTAATAGACACAGTGTTCTTCTCGAGTTGCGTTGGTGATTTGTGTTCTATCAAAGAACTTCTATATTTCTCCAAGCTGTGACATTTATTGGCATAAGGTTGTTAATAATATCCTCCTACTACACGTATCCGAAGAATCTGTAGAGATGCACCTTTTCCATTTCTGACTCTGGTGTTTTGCATTTTGTGTCTTTTTTCTTTTCCTGATTGGTTTTGCTGGATCTTCCCAAACAACAAAACTTTGGTTTTTCTGATTACCTCCATTGCTTTTCTGTTTTTTATCACAGCGATGTCTCTGATCACAATTATTGCATTTATTCTGCTTGTGTTGGATTTCACTTTGTTCTTCGGGTTCTTGAAGTGGAAGCTGCTAGTGCTATATTTTTTCTTGTAAGTTCTATTTTAGTGGAACACAACAAATTTTGATATATTGGGTTGTCGTTTCCCTCATCCAAAATAATTCCTCACTTCCTTTTTGATATTTTCTTTGATCGTTGACTCATTTAACAACATGTTATTTAGATCTGAAATCTTCAGGGGGATTTTCCAGAGAGCTTTCTCAAACTGATTTTCAATTTAATTACACTATTGCTGGAGAACATATTTTTATTTAAATCCTTTTAATTTTACTGAGACTTATTTTGTGCCCTATCTTGGTTAATATCTGGATGCACTCAAACGTCACACACATTCTGCTGTTGACTGTTACATAGATGCCAGTCAGGTCTAGCTGGCTAAGTATTATTGCTCAGATTCTTTTTTTTTATGGTTTTTTTTTTAACTTTTATTTAATGAATATAAATTTCCAGTGTACAGCTTATGGATTACAATGGCTTCCCCCTCCCATAACTTCCCTCCCACCCACAACCCTCCCCTCTCCCGCTCCCTCTCCCCTTCCAATCACATCAAGATTCATTTTCAATTTTCTTTATATACAGAAGATCAATTTAGTATAAAGATTTCAACAGTTTGCACCCACATAGAAACACAAAGTGAAACATACTGTTTGAGTACTAGTTATAGCATTAAATCACAATGTACAGCACATTAAGGACAGAGATCCCACATGAGGAGCAAGTGCACAGTGGCTCCTGTTGTTGACCCAACAAATTGACACTCTAGTTTATGGCGCCAGTAACCACCCTAGGCTGCCGTCATGAGTTGCCAAGGCTATGGAAGCCTTCCAAGTTTGCTGACTCTGATCATATTTAGACAAGGTCATAAAAGACAGAGTGAGGATAGTAACCAATGATCCTAAGAGTGGCATTTACCAGGTTTGAACAATTATACAGCATTAAGTGGGGAAGAGGACCACCAGTACACACAGGTTGGGAGTAGAGCCATTGGTGGTAGAGTAGAGGTTATGATTACAAAGGAATGAGGCCCAAGTGTGCTAGACAGGGTCTAGAAAAAAGGACAGAG
The DNA here is from genome assembly GCF_033115175.1 of Lepus europaeus. Lineage (NCBI taxonomy): Eukaryota > Metazoa > Chordata > Mammalia > Lagomorpha > Leporidae > Lepus > Lepus europaeus. Next base: position 133,084,861 of record NC_084830.1, on the reverse strand, counting down.
TCATTATTAGATGTGCTAAGAAAGGTGCTGTCTAAGCTACAATTAAGTTTTCTGATTGAGAGGCAAATAGAACCTGATAGAAGGGGCTTGATAATAATCTGGTGGGCTTTAGGCCTTGTAAGTTAAGAGGCCCAGACCTATCTATCTCTTCACATGGGGTATATCCTAAGGGAGGTGTGAACCTCCTAGGGGAAGGTACTCTGTTGACTTTCATTACTTGGCTGGCCTGGGAGGAGAGCTGGCCAGGTAAAGGCAGGGGGCATCTCTAACAAGAAATTTACAGTTGTGCCTGCAATGTTGCTGACCCTACTTGACCATCCCCTCAGCTGCAGTGGTCACTTTGGAAGTTGGGCTGAGTGAAGGGCTTTTCAGCTTAGAGCCAATAAGATCTGTGGCTCTGACCTGGGCATCCTTCGACTCCAGGGCAGGTCCATTTCCAGTGATCCAACTCTTGGCAGAGCTGCCAGGGCTCTTCACAAGCTGACTTCTGCTGAAGCCCAGGCTTACCACATTGAAAGCACTGCAGTGGACTGGCCTGTTGGGTCTCCTTGAGGGCAGATCACTGTACAGATCAGCCATTCATAGGCCTGCCACCCATTGCTTCTGATGCCTAGCTTTCTTTTCCTCCTGGTTTGTGTTAAAGCAGACCAGAGGATGCAAGTCAAGGGAGTGCCCGTTTCCCATCTCTAATCTTCGGTGGCCTGAACTACAAGTCTATAGTCACAGGCATGTTCTGTAGTAGTTTTTCTAAGGTAGACAATGCCCATGAGGAAAATTATATTCTCACTTTAAAACTTTCTTTCCCTTTGGTCTGAAAGGGAGGTTTTTTCTACTTACTGTATACTTTGCTGATGGCGAAGTGAATCTAGCTATGAGATTATTATTTAAGTTCTTATTTTGGCTATGCTATTACAGAAAAATGTTAGCCATCTCTTTTATAAGGTCTAAAGATTAAATTGTGCGTCCTACAGATTCCTTCATAATAGAATTTGTTTCCTACCTTGAAGAGAATAGAGAAATGAAAGAACAAGTTGGGCTTAGAATAGAGAAATGAGGGAGCAAGTCCTAGATCGCTTGCTGACAATAGCAATATCACATGAATACTTAGCAAACCGTTTCAACCATTAGATAACAACTTAAGAAAACATTTACCAGAAGGTCCAATGCCTTCTATAAATTTTAAGAATCATGTGTTTGAAAACACCTCTTAAATATCTAACATGGTGTAGTTTGTTTAACCAGTAAACTTAAGCACAACCTTATAAAATGTTTTTAGTTTCTTTCTACCAACAAGTTTAAAACATATGATACACAGATTCAGGTCACACAAATTAAAATGTATCTTTGATTGATTTTAGCAGCTTAAATTTATGGACAAACTTATCTATAAGCCATTTAAAATAAAACTCTTAATAAAATTTCCTATGTGGACATACAATATGTACACACATATAACATTAAGTATTATTGCTCAGATTCTTACGGATTTTTCTCTTCTACTGATTGTTGAACGATGGATATCATTATGAGATGTCTTTCCTTATCTTTGGTAATTGTCTTTGCTTTGAAATCCATTTTGAGGGAGTCAGCATTGTAGCATAGTGGGTAAATCTACCCTGCAACTTGCTGACATCCCATATGGGTGCTGGTTCATGTCCTGGCTGTTCCACTTCTGATGCAGCTCCCTGCTAATGGCCTGGGAAAGGAGCAGAGGATGGCCCAAGTGTTTGGGCACCTGCCACCCACATGGGAGAACTGCAAGAAACTCCTGGTTTCTGGCTTCAGTTTGGCCCAGCCCTTGCCTTTGAGGCCATTTGGGGAGTAAACCAGCAGATGGAAAATACCTCTCTCTCTCTCTCTCTCTCTCTCTCTTTCTCTCTAAACTATGAATTTCAAATAAATAAATCTTTAAAAACATTCCAACATTTTTGATACCTTTTTTCATCCTTTAACGTTTAACCAATTTGTGTCTTTAAAGTGTGTTTCTTATGGGCAGTATATAATTGGATTTTGAAAATTCAGTCTGAAATGTAAATATTTATAATATTCATATTTATTGTGCTTTTTTGCTATAGTCAGGCTTCAATCTGTTCTCTTATTGTTTTTATTTGTGTCATCTATTTTTTGCTCTCTGGTTTCACTTTTAAACTTTTAGTTTACTGAGTACTTTTATGATTTCATTTCAACTACTTTCCAGAATAGAGTAAGAATTCTTAGTTGTATTGTATTAATGGCCACTATAGGGTTTACAGTACATATTTTTAAACTATCAGCCTTTTAGTGTTTTATATTACTTCACATATAGTATAAAACCTTCAAATAATGTATTTACATTTCTTCCCTACAAATCTCTCTGATATTATTCTCATGTATTGTAAACCCCATACTACAGGGTTTTATTTTGTTCAAATAGCCAATTGTCCCTCACAAGCATTTAAATAACACAAAAAGAGCTTGTATATTCACCCATATGGTTACCATGTCTGGTGCCCTAAATTCCTTCCTACTGACCCGTATTTCCATCTGGTTTTGTACTACCTAAAGAACTTGCTGTAGCATTTGTTACAGTGCAGGTCTGCTGCATTTATACTCTTCCAGGTTCCACATATCTGAAAAAGTTTTCAAAATATATTTTCATAAGCTTTAGGATTCTATGTAGACAGAGGGCTACATTTCAATACTTTAAAGATGTAACTCCATTGTTTAGAAAAACAAATCTGCTGTCATTTTATCTTCACTACACTTTTACTTTCAGATGTTTTAAAAATTGTGTCTATCGGTGGTTTTGGGAAGTTTACTATGTGCATAAATTCATTTATCTTCATCAAACATGGAATTTTTCAGCCATTAATTCTTCAGGTTTTTTCTATGTTTTTGTTTTTACTGTCTACCACACTACTCTTAGGGAAACTCTAACTAAACATATATTAATCCACTTGAAGCTCTCTAAAGATTCAGCATTGCTTTTTTTCATATCTTAAAATACCTTTTTGCCTGGAGCCAGCATTATAGAGTAGTGGATTACATCATTACTTATGATGCTGGCATCCCAAATCCCAGTGCTGGTTTGAGTCCGGCTACTGTGCTTCTGATCCAGCTTCCTCCTAATGTGCCTGGGAAAGCAGCAATAGATGGGGCCCTGCTACCCAGGTGGGAGACCCAGAATGAGTTCTAGACAACTGGCTTGGGACTAGATCAGCCCTGGTCACTGTGGCCATTTAGGAAATGAACCAGCTCATGGGAAATCAGCCTCTCTCTCATTCTTTCTGTCTGCCTGCCTTTCAGCTATATGAATGAATGAATAAAGAAGTCTTTAAAAATTTGTTTCCCACCACTTTGATGCAGATATTTTATATTTTAGGTCTTCAATTCCACTCATCTTTTCTTCTGCAACGTTGAATCTTCCATTATTGCCCATTCAATGAATTTTTCACGTCAGGCACTGTAGTTTTCATCTCTAGAAATTCCCTTTGAGTCCTTTTTATTTCTTCTGTGGCTATCCTCGATTTTCTGAACCTATGGTATACAGTTATGATGACTGCTCTATGCTTCTTGCTACCTCTAATATCTGTATTAATTCAACTGAAAAGTTTTGTTATCATTATGGGTTATATGTCTCTCCTTTTTGACATGCCTGGTAATTTTTTATTGAGCAGCAGATACTGTAGATATTACCTTGCTGAGTGCTGTGTGTATGTATGTGTGTGTATATATATATGTTTTTTTAAGAGTTACACAAAGGCAGAGTTACAGAAAGACACACACACACATACACAAACACAGAGATTTTCTATTCACTGATTCACTTCCCAAATGGCCACAATGGCCAGGGCTGGGCTAGATGGAATATAGGAGCCTGCAACTTCTTCCAGGTTTCCCACATTGGTGCACTGGGCACCTCTCACTGCTTTCTCAGGTGAATTATCATGGAGTCAGATCAGAAGTAGAGAAGCTGCACTTGAACTGCTGCTCATGTGGGATGCCAATGTTGCAGGCGGCAGCTTTACCTACTATACCACAACACACCGGCCCTGAATGTTATATATATATATTTTTTTCCTGAAACTACTTTATAGCTTTCTTCTTGGAGGAAGTGAAATTAATTAGAAACAGTTTGATCCTTTTAGGTTTTACCTGATTTGATCAGTTTGAATTATGTCCCATAAAGGTGTACATTTTACATGTTAATAAAAAATGTTTAAAAACACAATGAAAAAATATTTAATGGAACCTGAGCTCTGCTTAGCCTAGGGTTAATTATTATCATTCCCGAAGCAAAGCCCATTTTAGGTATTTTACATACAGTCCCACAAACTGTGGGGTTCTGCAGTTTGGTATACAGACACAAGCATTCCTCTGGGTCCTGTACAGTCACTGATTTCTGTTCATGTTCATTGCCCTCGATAGCTCCTGCCAGCAAATAACAGTCTACACTAATCTGTCCTCTGTGGAAGACTTGCTGGGAACCTCCGAACACCTCTCAAGTTCTCTGTGTGTGCGTGTCTCTCCTCTCTCGCTCTTGTTCCCGCAACCCCAGCTGCCTTGTTCATCTCTTCCGGAGATGGAGTTGCCACTCTCAGCAACATCTCCGGAATCCAGGGAACCTGCCGAGAGCCACCTGAGCCCCCCTTCCTTGTGCTGTGCCCGGGAGACTTTCTCAGGGCGGTAAGCTGGGCAGTTTCGGGACTGCCATCGTTTCTGCCCCTGTCTCTCAGGAATGACCATCTTTCATTATCTGAAAGCCAGTGTCTTGAACATCATTGTTCCACACATCTTACCTGCTAGCTATTCATGCCAGGCAGCAGGGTCAGTCTAGGCCCAGTTGCAACATCTTGGTTAGAAGTCCAGTGCACTACAACAGCATTATAGAAAGACTTGTCCAGGTCAGAGCATCTCACTGCAGTAGCTCTGCAACAACACTGAAATCTGCTTGGAGCTGACACCGTGGCTCAACAGGCTAATCCTCCACCTAGTGGCGCCGGCACACCGGGTTCTAGTCCTGGTCGGGGCGCCAGATTCTGTCCCGGTTGCCCCTCTTCCAGGCCAGCTCTCTGCTATGGCCCGGGAAGGCAGTAGAGGATGGCCCAAGTGCTTGGGCCCTGCACCCCATGGGAGACCAGGAGAAGCACCTGGCTCCTGCCTTCGGATCAGCGCAGTGCACCGGCCGCAGCGCGCCAGCCATGGCGGCCATTGGAGGGTGAACCAACGGCAAAGGAAGACCTTTCTCTCTGTCTCTCTCTCTCACTGTCCACTCTGCCTGTCAAAAAACAAAAACAAAAACAAAAAAAAAAAAAAAAGAAAAGAAATCTGCATGGGGTATTGTCTGCTCTTTGGACCACTGTTTAGCCACTGAATATCTTATTGCCATGTTAGTCCTTTATAAAAACAGACAAACCCAGGGCCGGTGCAGTGGCGCACTGGATAAAATTGCTGCCTGCAGTGCCAGCATCCCATATGGATTCCGGTTCAAGTCCCAATTTCTCCACTTCTGATCCAGCTCTCTGCTATGGCCTGGGAAAGCAGTGGAAGATGGCCCAAGTCCTTGGGCCCCTGCACCCACATGGGAGACCCAGAAGGAGCTCCTGGCTCCTGGCTTTGGATCGGCGCAGCTCCGGCCATTGCGGCCATCTGGGGAGTGAACCAGAGGATGGAAGACCTTTCTCTGTCTTCTACCTCTCTCTATATAAATAGATCTAAAAACAAACAAACAAACAAAACAAACAAACAAAAAAAAAACAGACAAACTCACTAGGGTGGTGCAGGCATCTGGTGCTGTGGATGGGATGCCACTTCAGATGCCCACATCTCATGTCAGTTGCCTGGAGTCATAGCTCCACTCCCAGTTCCAACTTCCTACTAATAAACACCCTGGGAGGGGGTGGGGGATGGGTCCCTGCCACTGAAGTGGGAGATGTTCACTGAGTTCCAGGCTTCTGGTTTCAGCTTAGCCCAGCCCTGACTGTTGCAGGCGTTTGGGGAGTGGGCTAGTATATGGAAGATCTGTGTCTATCTGCCTCTCTGCCTTCTATGTAAGTTAAATAAGTAGAAAGACAAGTAAAAATTTAAAAACACCACCAGACCGTTTATCTTCCACACCACTTTGTCCTTCAATCAGTTGCTTTCATAATTATTTTCCGGCTTATATTTCCATCCAATCAAAATACTCTGCGGCCTGAAGAAGTTCCTGCTTATCTGTGGATTCCTACTGACACCTCCTATTGACTTTGTGTCCCACTGACCAAGTGAATCGGTCTCGCGCACCATTCCCTCAGCCATGCTTTCAGTTAGAGGCAATCTTAACCAGCAAAGCCAGCTGCTCTAAGCATGAGGCACTATTTTCCTTCTCACCAGGAGCAGTGGAAGATTCCTTAGAAAGGTCTTGGAGGTCTCCTGAAGATGGACGCGGAAGTCACCATAGAAGACTTCCTTCTCACCAGTTCCCACAGGGAGATGGCCAGAGCCTTACTCAAAGAAACAACTGCACCATCAAAATCATGTATATAGTTCTGGCTTCTAACATGATTGCTATTTCTAAATCAAAACTTGAAAACCCAGCTCCGGCAGCAAACCCTATCTCCTTCCTACATGGTCTCTTTACTTTATACTTAGCATAAAATGCGTGTCAGGCATGCCGGTTGCCTAAGCAATGGTTGTCCTTCCCTTCCTCTTACTAAGAGATTCCTTCTTGTGTTCAGGGCCACACATCAGCCTAAGGGAAACAAGCAAACAAAAAGCCTCCTTGTAAGGACAGACTCCCTTGCAGCTAGGATTAGCCCTGTGACTCAAATCTGTTTCTGCTAGTATTATCTGGAGACATTTTTGGTATTATAATACAGAGACTGCTTTTCCTGCCTGTTTATCATCACTCTCCGTTTCCTTTCTGAAACACAATGCGATGACAGCGGCCACTGCTGTCTTCTGTCAATGGAAAGAGCAAAGACCATAGGGACCTTGGCCCTGGTGTATTCAAGTCACTGAGCCAGCACAGCAACTGCCTGCCTCTGGCCTTTCAGGGCACAGGAGGAAAACAATAGCAACGAAACTTAATTTGTTGAAGGCACTCTTTGGTCAATTACAGCTGAATCTAATCCCACATACACAAATGGAGAAAGACGATATTATCTCTATATAATTAAACAATTGTGTTTTTTTTTCCCTTGCACACTGAATGCCAAGCTGTCACTTTCAGGTTCTTCAGAGGTAAATCATTTCAGAACAATCTGCTTTACTCCTCATCTGGCTCACTGCTTGCAGACTTGCACCCAAATGTCAAGAACCAAAGCAAAAATAGCACTGTGGAAATTCATGTATGATTTATTTACATCTCTGTTTACAGACACAGAATTCTTGGAGGACAAGACCTGCGTCTTATTTATTCCTTTGCCTTTAGAGCCTGAAGCATCTTCTGGCATCTATCAGAGGATCAGGAAGCTTTGTTAACTGAATTTCAATAGAAAAGGAGATTCTCTTTAATTCCGTGGTATAAGCTGTTCCCACAGGACAAAAATATAATGTAATAGGCAAGCCGAAGGAAGCCAGGACACAGGGCCAGTACTGAGTCACTGTACCAGTGTCTCACTCCCTGTAATACAAAACATGTTATGTGTCTCTCCAAGGACAGAAGTGTCTTGCAGCCTACTGAAGGAAACCATCTTACCCAAAAGCAGCCTTGATTGCCACTTTCGCAGACGCACCTCTGCTTTTGCATTTTCTACTTGTAATTACATTGCACTGAAGAGAGCAATCATATTCAAAAATGGATACCATACTTACTGCATTGCTTCACTTAAAATGGATGGGGAATTACAAAATGGGGCCAAAGCCCAGTGATGGTCTGCTCAGTAAATTTTGTTTCCACTTGTACTGATCATTCACTCATCAATTATCTTGCATCTGGGATTTTGGTATTTTCTGGCCCATGGTGTCTGAAACCAACGGAAACCAGCAACAGCTCAAATTGGATTTCTTCTTCTGCCTGTACGTAAAGGTTAGACAAGTTATCGAGGCATGAAGCTCCCAAGTCCTGAGCCACTGATACTTGAAATTGCCTGAGTATGAGGTCATACTAGTGTGTGAAGGCTGGCAAGGACATCTTTGGGACTATCTGGGTGTCACTGGGTTACACACATAAGATGAGGTTATGAGATCAGGCAATGTTGACAATTTAAATCAGTTTTTAAAAATTTAAAATTAATCTGTGCTGTGTAAGTTTATGTATGGAAAACCATTCCCTTCAAATACACAAACCTGAAATCCCAAGAAATGTCACTGAGTGTAGAGCCTGGGGTATTTTGAATAGATCAGGAAAAGCAGGGTTAAGAAGCCCAACGTACCTGAAGCTGATGGGACAGATTTACAAGCAGTTGAAAATGAAGGTAGAATTTGCAACACTTTCGTACAGGCATGCCTAGACCGCCTGATAAATTATACATTTGTGCTATGCTTATGAAATATGCAAATGGAGTCCAATTTGCAAATAAATGCCTCGAACAATTTTTTAAAACTTCAGAGGTAGCCTTAATCCTAGGATTTGCAGCCTTCTCATTTGTGAGGTTTTTATTTTGTTTTATGACAGCTGCTATCAATTCAATTAAACTATGTGCAAAAAGGAGTTTTTGTGGTGGTGGCTTCTTTTTTTCCTTACTGAAAGAAAATGATTAAAAAAAAAAAGGTGGTGATATGGAAAGCAATGAGCACATTTATAAACGGAGAAATCAGAGAGTACCACATCAAAACAGAAGAGCAGGAAGCTCAGCTGGCTAAGCAGGTATGACCTTATAAGCTTTGGCTTTCACTCTCATTCTCAACATTTGTTCCTGACTGTGGTTAAAAAAAAAAAAAGACACAATCAGAATCTGCAAAGTCAGAAGTGAAAAAGAATGCTGACAGCAAACAGAAAATTAGGAAAAAAAACTCCTCATCTGCATGTATGGAAAATACTGCAAGAGACGGTCACGTCCAACATATTCCGAGATCTACCCTAGCCTCTGGCGGCTCCCGGACAGCAGCAGGTAAGCGTGACCCATATGGGCTGCTTGTTAAATGAAGCTGTGACTTTCTCCTGATGTCTATACCCACAGAGGCAACGCAGGGTAGGAATGCCCATCCAGAAGTGCATGAATAAGACCATGGAGTCGCCTTTGCCTCGTAGGCACGTTCTCTAATCCTAGACCTACTCTCTGCTGCCGCCTGGTCTGCGCTGGGCAGAGATAAGCCACTGCAATAGTCTTCAGAAGAGCCCTGGCCTTTCTTGTTTCTGAGCAAAGAAAGGAAAGTGCAGAGACGGTAAACGGCTTGCTCCAAATCACATGGCTAAGTGAGGGGAGCTGGCATCAGAAGTCATGGTCCCGAAGCCAGGCCTCCCCTCCCTGCTGACATACGAGTTCGCATCGCTGCTAAAAGGAAGACGGGATTTCTATAACCCAAGTCCTGTCTTACTTGTAGAATGGAAGCTTGCTGGCTGAAGGCAACCTCAGGGATCTTTCGGTAAATGACGCGTTCACTAACCATGGTAAGTCCGTAAGTTCAGATTTTTCTGCAGACTACATACATGCCAAAAACGGAAGGTGGTGGTTACAGGGAGTACTATGGAAGAAATGCTTGGGGCTCCTCTATTTCAAAGAAGCCTTTTCACTTATTTGCTTAATTGCAAATTTTTATTTATTTGAAAGGCAGAGAGACAGAGACAGACACAGCCTGATAGTCTATCTGCTGGTTCAATCCCGAAATGGCCCTAGGAGCTGGTGCTGAGCCAGGCTGAAACTAGGATGCAGGTTTCCTATGGGGGTGCAGGAACCCAGTTACTTGAGCCATCACCAGTGCTAGCTGTGTATCTATTACAGGATGCTAGACTGAGCAGCAGAGCTGGGACTTGAATTCAGACACTTGGATATGGGATGTGGGCGTCCCAAACGGCATCAGAATTGCTGCGCCAAACAGCCACCCCACTGTGGCTCCTTTTTGGATTACCTAAACTTCTCACCTCTCTCACTGCTTCTCTCAGATCACACAGTTCTGTGTAGAGGAAAACCTCTTCTTTGGCTAGAACCCTGGCAACTGAAAAGAGTGTCCCCTGAAATAGCCAGGTGTGGGGGGAGCTCCAAAATGTTGGCCACACCTGGCTCATTGGTTGCACTAGCCCCAGTGATCCAGACCATGGAGAAGAGCTGCTGGGCATAGCTACCTTCCACGGCCTACAGTTTTGGGCTCCAGAAGATGTTCAAATAGCAAATAGCAGGAAGGACTGCTGCCAAGTCAGGAAAGGTGAAGAGGGCTCTATGTCATGAGAGCTGTGCCATTTCTCAACGCTTCCAGGCTGCTCTCCTGTTTCTTATCACATCTTTTATTCACCTAATACACCTCAGTAGACCTACTGAAGGCCAACTGTGGTTAAGGCTGTGGGTTGCTGTTCTCATGGAACTTAATGCTCTATGAGATGGGAAGACAGACCATGATGTAACAAATAAAAAAACCAAGTTATTAAGTAGTGATAAGTTCTATGAAACAAAAAGAAGATGGCTATGTAGAATAAAGAGCTGTAGGAGAGACTCTTTTTCCTAAGGAATGCAAAAAAGTCCCCAAGGAGCATGTGGACAGAGACCTCAAAAAAGTGAATGAGTGTGCCAGTTAGCAGAAGTCTTCCCAGAGAAAGGGAAGCGCTAGGGCACGACCTCTAAGGCCGGCATGTGCTTGTGTCCTGGGGACACTGAGGATGCTCGTGCAGCTCCGGAGGTTGCCAAGGGGCGAGCAGGAGGCAACAAAAACGCACAGGCTGCGGTGGTGGGCGTGTGATCCAGGGCTTCGCTGTGCAGGACATTGCGAGAAGTTTCCCTCTCCACCGGAGAAGCTGAGAAGCCACTGGAGAATGTTAAACAAAGAAGTCGATCTGGCTGCTGCACGGAAAACAAATGAGTGGAGATGGAGAGAAAAGCCTGGTGGGTCAGTGCAGCAGTGGAGTTGGTGAAGGGCACTGGATACAGGGCAGGCAAGAAAGACGCCAGTGAAAGGTCAGGCCAGGATCTCTGTGGCCCACAGGACTAGCAGAATGGAGTTCCCGTTCCCCGAGATGGGGAGGAGTGTGTGGGGAGGCATTCATTGTCTGTCACATTTTAGAAGTCCGTTCAGAGGCCGGCGCCACGGCTCACTAGGCTAATCCTCCGCCTTGCGGTGCCAGCACACCGGGTTGTAGTCCCAGTTAGGGCACTGGATTCTGTCCCGGTTGCCCCTCTTCCAGGCCAGCTCTCTGCTGTGGAGTGCAGTGGAGGATGGCCCAAGTGCTTGGGTCCTGCACCCGCATGGGAGACCAGGAGAAGCACCTGGCTCCTGCCTTCGGATCAGCGCAGTGCGCTGGCCACAGCGGCCATTGGAGGGTGAACCAACGGCAAAGGAAGACCTTTCTCTCTGTCTCTCTCTCTCTCACTGTCCACTCTGCCTGTCAAAAAAGAAAAAAAAAAAAAAAAAGAAGAAGTCCGTTCAGTACGAACTAGGCAGCACCTATCAGAACCCTATTTGCTGTTTACCTTTCTCTCTCTGCAAGATTTCTGCACAAAAGCTTTCTTATTTACTCCCATTATTGCTTTTGATTAATATCCATTATATGCCCTGAGATACATACACCTTCTGGAGAGCAATGACTCTAGGAGGAGGCTTCAGAAAGTTTACAGAAAATCCATTCTATGAAAAACTATGCATAGACTTGAATGTTGTATACCAAAATAAAATTACCTTTTAATTTCTTTTTTTCCAGGAACATTTTGTAGTCTCCTGTGTTGTTTTCCACTGTATTCCTAGCACCAGTCACACTACCTGACTTGTATGTGTATGTGCTCAGTCACTAGCCAATCTGTGAATGAAAGAATCAAGGAGGGAGTCTTCCCAAACACTCCATGGGGTCAGTGGATTCCACAGCCCTTGAAAACCACAACCAAGTTCTACTGGCAGTGCAACTAACATGAAAGACCCTGGATAAATGCCTCCTCTTCCCTGTGGCTCAGTTCAGACCTGCACTCAAGATTCTTGGTTGAAGCTGGCATTGTGCGGCAGCCTGTAGCACCGGCATCCCAAATGGGCACCAGTCTGAGTTCCGGCTGCTCCACTTCCGACCCAGCTCCCTGCTAATGCACCTGGGAAAGCAGCAGAGGGTGGCCCAAGTCCTTTGGCCCTTATATCCATCTGGGAGATCCAGATGAAGCTCCTGGCTCGTGGCTTCAGAGAGGCTCAGCTCTGGCTGTTGTGGCCATTTGGGGAGTAAACAAGCAAATGGAAGATATTCTCTCTCTTTCTCTTTCAAATAAATAAAATAAATCTGTAAAAAATTATTCTTACTGGCTTTTATTATTTTACCATGGGAAAGTTTAGAACACAAGAGATGCACTTTCAAAATAAAATATTATAGTTAATTATCTTTATGTTAAGCCTAATCTTAAATTTTCCATATGTGTCTATTTGAAAACTTATTCCAGGGTTTCTCTGTGGTCTCACTCAACCCATCCGAACGTCTTAGCTGTACAATCTGTTCCCTTGACTTTCTACCTGAACCCCTCACCCTCATGTCAGCTCTGCCTTTATTTGAGGTAGTTTGTGGTCTACCTGGATATGCCAGGAAAACTCTGTAACCCACTCCCCAAGGCACAAGCTGATTTTGGTGCTCAAAGTTCTAGCACTAAGAAGCATTTATTGACTTGTATTTCTCTACTGACTTTACCTTTCAATAAAGTGAACTAACAAACGAAGCCAGTACTTCCATCATTATTTTATCAGAACAGAATCTCTGTGTGACTGGCTGCTCATGAGAGAGCATTTATGAAAAGTTAGGAATAGGATCCTCAAGAGGCAGTTAGAGAGCACCAAGGACAGACCTCAGTATGTCTGTAGTCTGTAGCTCCCCTTACATAAAATCCGGGTGTTAGGCAGCAAACTGTGAGTGCTGGCCTTGCAAGGAGACTGCCATCCTGCTGAACAGAGATGAGAACAAGAGTAGAGCCATCATGTGTGGTTAACACCTCAACCTAGTGTTACCCAATGTTATCTGAGACTAAATGCTTCTACAGTCTAATAAATTGGGAACAGTCTGTGTAATATTGACAATGGGCATTAATAGATTAGATGCAGGGATAAACCTTAGATGTTAGAAATTTGACTTTGTTTATCATTTTTCTTCTTTTTTGACTTTAGCTCCCACATAGGAGGGAGAACATGCGATGTTTGTCTTTCTGTGTCCAGCTTACTTCACTCTACATTATGTCTTCCTGTTGCATTTGTCTTGTTTCAAATGGCAGAATTTCATTTTTATTTGTTGCTATACATGTTTAGAAACATAGCCTTCTGTGAAACATCATTTTTGAGAGGCTGAGCTAGTTTGCTTTAGCAGAAGTTAATAGTAGTAAAGAAATGAGGCTGCCAAATATACTAGAGGATATAATGTTGGACCAAGTTCAGATAGCTGGACTCAAATCCTAACCTGCTTACTACTGGCTTCAGGTGGGTTATTTGATGCCTCCAGGCATCTGTGAATTGAGGTCCAAATTTGGTTGCTGTGCTGAGAATCGAACCTCTAACACACATAGACTATCAGTGGTAGCCATGCAGAATCTGGGCTCACTCTGCTGCTTTTTCCTCTCCAGGACTCTGCTTCATCCTTGGTCAGCACCCCTGGTGCAGTGTAGTCAGGAGCAGTTGTTTTGGATTAACAAATAGCCATGCTGACATCTTGCCTCTGCCATTTTCTGGCTATGTGGCCCAGGGTAAGTTGTGGGACCTCGCTTATTCTCAATTAGCTTTTCTGTGGAGTAGAGCTGCTCTGTGGATCCAAATAGTTCATGCTCCTAGTATCTAGCCAATAGCCCTGCTCAGAGTAAGTAACACAGCACAAAGCTGCAACAGGGTTCTGATTTTCACTTCCTGTCTCCATCTTTTTCATCTCTGGCTTAGCTATGATTTCTCTACTTAATCTCATTGCTAAGTGTGTTTGATCGCCGTGGCCAACATGCCCAACAATAGTGTCTACCAAATCCCTCCCCCACTGCCATTCCCAAACTGTAGCTTCCTCCCTGGGGCAACCGGGGCTTATAATTTACTTCCAGATCTGCGGGCCAGCTGCAGGGAAGGAGAACAGACACAGACTTCTCTTCTCCCAGCCTCCCACACATTAGTTTTCCCTGCATGCCTGACGCTTGACTTCCAAGTGCCCTCTGGCTGTGATTACTCAGGCAAAGTGAAGTGGACAGATGGAACAATTATTTGGAAAGCTCAGCCAATGGAAAACAAAACAAAAAGATAGAAAAAGAAAACCCTATGCTGGACTCTGCAGTCGAGGGGAAAGAGTTGATTGGTTTAAATTATTCTTACCGCCTACTAGCATCGGTTGCATTTTCCAGGTAATTGCTTGGCTCTTCCTATTAGTTTGCCCATGTAGGAAAATGATATCTTCTCAGATACTGGCACAACAGGTAGCCCCTTGGAAGGAAAAGATGTGTTTGGGCAAGGCTTGTCTAAAAGCAAATTTTTGCCAAACGACTGTTCATTTCATTGGTTTTCATGATAAGCACAAGCAGTATTACAGTAGTGGGGAAAAATGGGGCTCTGCATGTGATAAGAAATTATACTGTAGAGTAAGATAGAGTTTTAAAATCCAGTATATGAAAGATTTTTTGAGAAAACTATAGCAACTATGAAACTACATTTCATAGTGATGAAGTGAAATAGCCTGGATTCCATTCCTGGCTCTGCCACATTTTGGCTCTGAGACCTACTTATCAATTATTTAGCCTCCAAGTTTCAGTTTCCTGGTCTCTCCAGTGGAGATAATAAGAGTAAGTACTCAGGGAATCAAGTTTAAATGAAATAGCAATGTATATAGAGGACTTGGTGTGGTGGCTGCCACTCAAGAAAACCCCAATAAATGGTGGTTGTTCCTAATGCATTATTAATAAATGGCCATATGTTTCAAGTTATAAAATTAAAGATGGAAAAGCCTGGTACTCCAGAGGATAGCAGCTCAGAACTTCACATTCTTATTTGAGCTCTTATTGTCTGGTTCAATTCATAGACTGCTGTAGTCTCAAACTCTCTGAGCACGCTTCTGTACAATGAGAAGTACCTATATATAGAAGACAATGACAAGGTTGTGTTTGAAGCCCATTCATTATTCCTAAATACAATGAGAATCTGGTTCAGTCCCAGGTAAGTGTAGCTCTGCTGTGCCAGCTGCGGGCCCTAATTGGGTCTTCCAGGCTGAGATCGCTGTTCCTGCCAAGGATACCTGCCTTGGCTTCCCCTGGATGCCATTCTGCTGGAGGTTAAGAGGCTGTGCCACAGAGTCCACGGTCATGAACAGAGCCTATGGTCATGAGTACTGCTTTTCATACTTTCCACTAGTCTAGATTAGAATTCAAAGGCAAAATTGGATGGCTCTGAGTTTAAAATTTTTCCCATCTGTGTAACAGGGTCAGTCAAAGAGTTCTTATGAAAGATTAAAAAAAAAAAAAGGAATAACTAGCCCATGTTTAATACTTAACATATCAGGCACCTGCCTGGAATTTTGCAGGAATTACTTTATGGGAATCATGATTAAACCTATTTTGTAGATGAGAAAACAGGCACAGAAGTGTTAAGTCATTTGACCAGATCACAGCGTCGCTGATAGGTTTGGATTTGAACCCAGGGCTTACTCCAAAGTCAGAAGGTTTAATCAACAGCTTTTACTTTTTCAAGAGTTAGTTTCAGTCTGGGGACAGGTGAACACATCTGTTTTTCTGTAAAATACTGTGTGTAGAGCCACACAACCAATCCGTGACAGCAGGTACTGAAGCCCAGACACTAATCCTAGATCAGTCCTAAATAACAATCATAGAGTTAACTGATGCTCATTCAACAGATATAGATGGAGCACCTATAACTTAGTGAGGACTATATGCCAGGTATCATGCTCAACACTTTAAAACAAACACAATATGGAAATAGTGTTTGACTTACTAGTTAAGATGATGCTTGGGAAGCCCATATCCAATTTTACAGTGCCTGTCTCACCCCACTACCAGTACTAGCTTCCTGCTAATGTATACCTTAGAAGGCAATGGTAATGGTTCAGCTGGTTGGGTCCCATCTACTCATGTAGAAGAACTGGACTGGGTTTCTGGGTCCTGGCTTTAGCTTGGGCCAGCCTTGGCTATTGTGGGCATTTGAGGGATGAATTCTCACCAATTCTCCTTTCTCTGACTCTCTGCTTTTGAAAAACATGAAAAATTAACATAACTTACCCTCAGAAATTACAGCTTTGGTGTCTAATAAATCTGCAATGGCAGATGTGGGATTTTCAGTAAGACATCTGTCTACTTTCTCTCTCTCCCTTCTGCCCCTACATCTCCCTTATTTTCCTCACTTTAAAATAAAATTTGTTGTGAGAATAACATAATGTACAATACAGGTAGGGCAGAGAAGTTGGCAAAGCCCAACACTTTTTTACATCCCTATTATCCCTTTTCTACGAGATGAAGGAACTAAGTCTCTCAAAGAAGGTACAGGAAACAAGCTCTCATGCATGACAAAGTCCATTTGTGAGATCTAGGTAAGCTTCACTCCCAAGTCAGAATCTCTTTCCATCTGAACCATGGCTCTCACACCCGTCCACATGTCAGAAGTAACTGAGCAATCTGTGTAAAACCCAGGGTCTTTGCCTCATCTAAAGAGATTCCCTTTCAGCAAGCCTGGACTTTCAGGCTTTGCAGGTGCAGGGCCAGGCTGGGAGGCACTGCTAGGGTTCTTCCCTCCGCCTCGGTCAGTGGGTCCCATCTCCCCTGTCCCATAGAAGGAGCGTGTCTGTTCTCAGGAATGCAGAGACGGCTTTGCCTCAGTCAGCTCAGGCTGCTGTACAAAACATCATACAGCAGGTGGCTGATCAGAAACATCTTCTCACCCTTCTGGAAGCTAAGTCCAGGGTGGAAGCACAAGTATGGTTAGTTGCTGGTGAGGCTATGAGGGTGGGGACTGGGATAGAAAGCAAGCTTTCTGGCCGCTGCTCACAAAGGCACTAAGTCTATCATGTGTGCCCCACCCTAGTGACCTAATCTAAACTTAATTATGTCCCAAGGGCTCCATCTGTAAATAACATCACATTGGGGGTTATGACTTCAGTGTACAAACTCTAGAGGGACACAGTTCAGTTCATAGCACCTTCTTAATTAACTTAAGATGTTCTCCCTTTCTATTCCACTCTATCAGCAACAGTCTTTTAAAAAATTAAAACATATTTGCTGTGTATTTGTTTGCTTGGCACTGTACCCAGATGACCATTCATGCATTATTTATGCTTGGTCTACTTTCAAAAAATATATGATACCTTCTGGAACTTCAAAACCCTCTCAGGAAACATCGACTTGTGCACATCCTTTTGCGTCCCATAGACCAACAGGGTCATTCTCCTGGCTGCTGTTATCATTCACACAGAGGCGAACATCTGTCCTGACACTCTATCTTTCATTCCTCTAGTCACTCTCTGCCCTCCTAAATTTGGTGGCTGAGTCATCAGTTGGCTCTGGCCTTCAGGTGCTTCAGCTCAGACAAAAAACAACTCGTTTGTCTGAAGCGATGATCTGAACATGATCTCCACGTTCCTGAAATAAAAGTGATGGCCATGAGGATGACAGCAAGCAAGCTGCACTAATCACTCACAATTTCCTGATATTCTTTGTAGCAGCCCTCAGAGATGGTGCCATTCTCTCTCCCTTCCTGAAGAAGTGGAAAGGGTGACTCAGAGAGGTTGCATGTGTTGTGCAAGTCAGTCAGCCTGAACGTTCCTGGCTCTGCGTCCATACAGATCATTTCCATCTCCTGAAATGTGCTCTCCCATTGTGGCCCTCGGATCATCTGCTTTAGAAATAGGGTGTTTCATTGGCCAAGGTTTCTACATCGTGGGGGTGGATTAAATATGTAGTGGAGGGGAGTGTCAGTCAACATACAGACCCCAACCACCTCCAGTCTAGAGACGCTAGAGGGTGAAACAGGTTCCTATGCTCCAATCTCATTACTGACATTTAGTATGTAAACTGATTGCAAGAGACAATTACTGGGATAGCTGAGTAATTACAAATCTAATTCAATAAATCCTCTGATTTAACTTGTCACATACTAGACCTGAATCCAGAATCTAAATGTCACTGCTAAATAGGAAAAGCTAAATAAGCAGGAGGACTAAAATAAAGTTGAACAGATACAATTCAATTATATTTTATAAACTTGGCTCTGGAAGACATGTTTTCAAAACACCATTTTCCTCTCCGATGTTTGTTTGCCAAGGAAATCACCCACATTTCACCTCCGAAAGCATTCAAATTTAAAGAAAAAAAGGTAAAGCATCATTTCTCTAGCACTTGTTTCCCAATGTCACCTGCATAAATGATTTTTTAAGAAGTAATAAATGTATATATTAAGCTGCAGGAATTAAGACTGAAATCCAGGGCCGGCGTCGTGGCTCACTTGGCTAATCCTCCACCTGCGGCGCTGGCACCCTGGGTTCTAGTCCCAGTTGAGGTGCCAGGTACAAGTCCCGGTTGCTCCTCTTCCAGTCCAGCTCTCTGCTGTGGCCCGAGAAGGCAGTGGAGGATGGCCCAAGTGCTTGGGCCCCTGCACCCACGTGGGAGACCAGGAGCACCTGGCTGCTGGCTTCAGATCAGCGTAGTCTGGCTGTGGCGGCCATTTGGGGGGTGAACCAACGGAAGGAAGACCTTTCTGTCTGTCTCTCTCTCTCTCACTGTCTCTCACTGTCTCACTCTGTCAAAAAAAAAAAAAAAAGACTGAAACCTTATTATACAAATGAGACTGACCTGCTTTTCTCTCACTAACACGTTCCCACTTACACGACTGTTCTCCAGAGACCCTGGGGGCCTGGTTGTTGGGTACAACATTTAGAAGCCAGAACATGTGGTTTTAGATTGAAGCCTGAAATATTTTATGTACCTTTATAGGCATCTACATGCCTACTGGATATTAACTTTAGAAGAGTGAGTGGTTAAATACACAAGTTCTTAGATCAGATGTATGTGGGTTTATATCTGGGCTCAGTGACCTTGGCTCCAGCATGGCACTTTTCTAAGCCTTGGGCCTCATATCCAGGAAGAAGGTATTGGTGATATACACTTCCCAGAGCTGGATGGATTATCTAAGAACTTCCTATGTGTCATTTAGCAAAGCTACCAGATAGTGAGAACTGAATAGTTGATAAAAACAAACACTATCATCACCATTCTCACCACTACATTACTATCATCACCGTCACCATTCCCACCACGATCATTCCTCCTGCACCTCCGATTACCACCACCCCCGCCACTGCTTTCACAGCTATATTCTTATTGTGAATGCTGCCTCTTAATACATTTTTTTTAAATGTCATTTCCATCCGCATTTTCTCTTGTGTCCTTTTACTCCTATTTATAATGGGGAGCAAAATTGTTTTTCCTGCCAAATGAGTTGCTGGAGATTGGAACATTAATTTATTTGAGCAGATGTGTGTCAGTGTTGCTCTGAATAAAAGGTCCCAATATGCTGTGCTGACATATTTCATGGAAAAAAAAAATGAAGTGTGGGTTATACAGAAATTCACAGTTCAGCTCAAGCCTCACTTCCTCGGAAAAGCCTTTGGCCCACGTCGATATCCCCTTCCTCTGAAACAGCCATCCTCGTGGTCTCTGATTCTTCCATGTTTGTCAAACATATCCTCAATGACTACCTGTAGGCAGACTTCAGTACCATAAGCTCGACAGACATTCCAAAAATACTGATATATGAAGATGGTGTTGATTAAACCAGGATCTGAGCCCTAGCAAGATATTCAATTCTGCAGGCACCCCAGCTTCCAGGGTTAGGTCTAGGACAGTCGGTGTGGGGATTCATGAGAGGCCATCAGTCAAACCTCTGTCTGTCTCTTAGCTCTGCATCCCCCTCTGCTGAGCTCAGCAGATTCATCCCTGTGTTCAAGGGCTGTGCCCGTCCTCACAGCACAAAGTCCAGAGGAGATAGTCCCCTTCGTCTGGCTTGCTTGTGTCCCAGGGTAGGCAGCTCTACACTGAGTAGCCTGTAGCCATGTGTCCGCCCTGGGGCTACAGGTGTGCATTCAGCCCCACCAAAGGCCTGAGCGAAGTGAAGGGGAGAAAAGCCTTCCCAAAGGAAAGTATGGAATAGCACAAATGGGCTCTGGCTCAGGGGAAAGCTTCTGTAGATATCTCGCTTGTCCTTCGTCTACCTTAGCTCTAAACACAGGAAAATACTAAGTACTCACAGTAAAGGTTGAGATAAATGGATTTTTATGCATCAGACCTCTAACCTAAATCTTAATCTGTTTTCTATTCCACATGATTAGTACTCTGGCCAGATCCTAAAAATATGAAAAAGGTTCACTTATAATTCCCATCATTGTAAAGCTTAGATGAATTCATGAGTGGCAGGTCCATATAGTACTATTGTCATCTTGTCCTCTTAGGTGCTGTCACTTCTATGCTAGGCTTTAGATAGATGCAAACTTTCCCTTTCTTCGATTTTACTTTACTTAGCCTGCATAACTGCTATGGCACTTGCCATATGGCCTCTTTGTTTTTATGTGTATTATTCAAGACTCTTGGTTAAAGATTAGAAATCCCAATTCAAAAAGGTTTGAGAAGGGGCTGGTGCTATGGCACAGCAGGCTTAGCACATGGGTGCTGGTTCATGTCCCGGCTGCTCCTTTTCCAACCCAGCTCTCTGCTATGGCCTGGGAAAGCAGTGGGGGATGGTCCAAGTCTGTGGGCTCCTGTACCCACATGGCAGAACCAGAAAAATCTCCTCACTTAGGATCCACCCAACTCCGGTTGTTGCAGCCATTTTAGGGAGTGAACCAGCAATGGAAGACTTCTCTGTCTCTCTGTCTCTATCTGTCTGTCTCTCTCTCTCTCTCTCTTTCTGTAACTCTGCCTCTCAAACAAACAAATAAATATTTTTAAAAGGTTTGAGAAAATGAAAACAAGAATTATCAGCTGATAAAAATGAACAGCCTAGGGCTAGTTCTCATCATAAATGATTTAAAGTTCACATAGGGACCAGAATAGGTTTTGATCTCTGTTCTTTTGGCCATATTCCTAACATTTACTCCATTTTTCAGTTCCATTGCTGACAAAAATGCCATGAAAGCTATTGCTTTTGTCACTTGTCCACTTCTAATAGAAAAAGAAAAATCTCTAAGAGTTGCTTGATATTCTCCTTGCTTTTCATGGGCTCTAATTCAGGCTCATGCCTATCGTTGAACCAAACATTGTTCAAAAGTAATGGGGAACATGGCCGGGGCCACGGCTCACTAGGCTAATCCTCAGCCTGTGGCGCTGGCACCCCGGATTCTGTCCTGGTTGCCCCTCTTCCAGTCCAGCTCTCTGCTGTGGCCCGGGAGGGCAGTGGAGGATGGCCCAAGTGCTTGGGCCCTGCACCCGCATGGGAGACCAGGAGGAAGCACCTGGCTCCTGCCTTCGGATCGGCACAGCGCGCCGGCAGCAACACACCAGCCATAGCGGCCACTTGGGGGTGACCCAACAGAAAAAGGAAGACCTTTCTCTCTGTCTCTCTCTTTCACTGTCTAAGTCTGCCTGTCAAAAAAAAAAAAAAAAAAAGTAATGGGGACAATGCTTGGTTTTGGTCTAGGTCACATTGTCCATTCTGGGGAAAATACAAGAACTGGCTTAAAACTGGGGAATGGGTCATTCCCAGAGGAGTATACAAACTGGGATTAGGAAGGACACTGTATATGATGACCAACACCACAAGAAACATGAAGTCTGATGTGATTCTCTTTAAATAATAGGCTTATTCATTATCTTGTGCCTGGTATAGTGCACAGCACATGCTGAGGGGGCACTTGGTAAATGCTAGGGAGAGGGAGGAGGAAACACACTGACCAGACTAAAGGGACCACTGATACAGGCATTTCTACCATTTTCACAGTGCACCAGCCAATACCATCTTCCTTGGGAATGCATATTAGAAATGGGATTTGGAATTCAGGAATATGAAGTCACTCTTCAGTTTGAACAGCTTTAACCTGTGCCAACTAAAAGTTTTCTGTAAGTATAATCTGCTTGCTTCATTACTTGAAATGATTCTTGATGGAAGCACTAGGGAAGAAATAATTCATGTCGAAAGAAGGCGAAACTCTTACCCCCTGGCCCCTGAAGTTACATGTTGAGTCCTCAACTCATATGATGGAAGAAATATTGCCTGTTTTGGAAAGAGTTTTGAACTGCCCCTTATAGAACTGTTTGGAGAACTGATTTAGTAGTATCACCCCGATGAGGTAATTTACTGTACCTTTGCAGCTCCACTACCCTTTGGGTCTAATGAGGGTTTAATGGTGATAATAGTCTTTCTGCTCGGAGGTTAATTACAAGATGAAAATAGAAAGCAAACCAGTTTCTGGGCTGCTTCCCCTGACCAGATGTCAGTGGGACAACAGGAGGCCCATTCTTTTCTCCCCATACATAAAAGACCAGGCTATCTAAACACAAATATGGGAATTAGGCATTACAGATACGCAATCATTGATGTTCTTGTGCTGTTACTAAAGCCACTCAATTCTCCTTAGTCCCTCCCTACACTCTCATGTCTTCCATTTACGACAATGAAGAGGTGAGCTTAGGATCCTCTAAAGAGGATTAATGCACCAGTTCTTCAAAGACTGAACTCTCATGAGCTCAACTTCTGTGTGTGTCTCTAAGGCTCTAAGGAAACATGTATAGTCAGTATACTTTAATTTTAAATTATTTTGAATGAATTCTATTTCATAAAATTGGAAACCAATAGAAACTACATGGTTGAAGATTCAGCAAATGTGCATTTCTGAATTCAACATCACCAGTATAAAATATATTCTATTTGTATGATAAAAATTCATAGAAACTCAGCTAGGGAACCCAAAACTTTAGGAATTCTTATTTTCTGGCAAATATTAAAGTGACTATAATCACTGGGTACCTTGATGACAGGGTCCTAAGTAAAGGCACCAACTTCTTTATCCAACATAAAAGAAACAGGTGATGAATAGAAATGGCCAGAAAGAGGGTCAAAAGGACACTTTTCACTGATGAGTTATTCTTAAGTCTTTTGACTCCATGAGACACAGGACATCACTCTGCACTAAAATAGCTCTGCTGCTGCAGTTTCAGGAAAGATTCAAAATTGTTAATCAATGTTAAGGAACAAAAGCTTAGACTAAACAACTATAATTAATTTACAAGAGATACACAGTTATTTCTGGCTTGATGCAGAGAATTTAGAAGAGTAATGGGTACCATGAGATGGCTATGGGTACAGAAAAATGCTAATAGATTTTGTTCAAAATATGGTTTCAGGATACAATAGGAAATAAAACAAGTATTTTTTTCAAGTATCCGATTCTGAAAATTACTGTAAAGAGCTATGATCCAAAGACAAAGACTAGCACCTGGGCACAATATAAAATGAATTTAGCATTTAAGAAGAATGACTATTTTTAAATTTCCAGACTAAAACCACATTTTTTCTACTTTTTGGAATAAATTTTAGAAAATTCTTAAAAGTTTAAAGAAGATTCAAATTAGCTAGTCTCATTACTCGGAATTATATTAATTATTTTAAACATTTCAGTATTTTCCCAGCCATTCTTACCTGCATCTCTCTCTTGCCTTTTAAAATTCTCTTTTTCTAAGTGTTTACAAAAAATTTAAAACTAGAAAAACATCAAATGATTTTAAAAATTATTCATAATTTTATCAGTAACCAGTAACCACTGTTACTATTCTGAGTATAACAGCTTTAATACTTTACTTTGTATTTTTATATAGCATTCATACACAATCCTGCCATTCTTTCCCTTTTAAAATTATAACCACACAACACAGAAAGTCTACCGTTGGGCATTTATCTCAGAGAAATAAAAACCTATTTTGATGCACAAATCTGTACATGAACATTCATAGCAGCTGTATTTGTAATAGCCAAAAGACAGAAGCAGCCAACTGTGGTACATCCATGCTATGGAACAATACTTTCAACAAAAAGGAAGAACCCTATAAATACATGCAAAGACTAGGTGGACTCCCAAGAATTATGCTATGTGGAGAAAGCTAGTCTAAAACGGTTGCCTCTATAGGATGGCATGGTGGCATAGTGGGTAAGGTTGCCACCTGCAGCACCAGCATCTCATATGGGCAGTGGTTTGAGTCCCAGAAGCTCCATTTCCAATCCAGCTCTCTGCTGTGCCCTGGGAAAGTGGTAGTCCTTGTGCCTCTGCACCCATGTGGGAGACCCAGTAGAAGCTCCAGGCTCCTGGCTTCAGATAGGCCCAGCTACAGCTGTTGCAGCCATTTGGGCAGAGAACCAGCAGATGGAATACCTCTCTCTCTGTCTCTCTCTCTCAGTCTGCCTCTGCCTCCCTGTAACTCTGCCTTTCAAATAAATAAGAAAAAAAAAAGATAAGAAAGGGAGAGATTCTTGTGATATAGTTGTTCCATGCTTTGTAGTGGTATGCATGTGTGTGGGCATGTGTTAACAGCACATGAAAATAAATACATACGAACACACACACACATTGAGTGCAGGTAAAATGTGAAACCTGAATGAGGACAATGGATTAGATCAGTGCCAGCTTCCTGGTTGCAATATTGTCATTTTACAGGATTCTGCCATTGGGAGAAGGGTACAACTTTCTATTATTTCTTACATTTGCATATCTATAATTACACTAAAATAGAAAAGTAAGACAAACCAAATCAAACTAGACTATAGCATATTTTACCATACAAACATATTTTATGAGAAAACTCTCTGTGAACAGAATTGTAATGCTTATATAATG
This sequence comes from Lepus europaeus, assembly GCF_033115175.1. Taxonomy (NCBI): domain Eukaryota; kingdom Metazoa; phylum Chordata; class Mammalia; order Lagomorpha; family Leporidae; genus Lepus; species Lepus europaeus. The sequence goes on along the minus strand of NC_084830.1, from coordinate 133,060,017 downwards.
TCTTATTCTAGAAACATTATTTACCTAACCATTTCTCTAATACCAGATATTTAACACTGAGTTATGTGCAAAGTTAGCAAGCCACGTGTAGTGTAAAAAAAAGTTCTTTGTGCATAAAACTGGGTCTAATTTAAGCATATTTCCTTAGAAAATATTTCATAAAGTGAGTGCTGTGGGATAGTAACAGTTATATTGCAAAAATAAGATTCTGTAGTTAAATATATTTGAGAAACAGCTGTGTGCGTTCTGGGACTCCTGTCTTCAATAGCCAAATGCACTTTGTGAATGACCCACAGGCAATAATATAATCAATGATTCTAAAACTTCTTTGCCCTGGAAAAGGTGACTACTAATTCTTTGGCTTTACCCCGCCCACCTCCTACATCTTGGTGAGCTCTATGACTGATCTGAGCAACAGACTGTGGTGGGCATGATGCCACACCAGTTTCTGGGCATGAACCGTAATGAACTGGCAGATTCCTCTTCTACAGCCACATCACCCAGAGTGTGCCAGACTTCTGCTGACCTTGGGAGCTATGCAGAGTTGGGCGAGAGAATATTTAGGAGATTCTGCCTCTTTCTCTTTTTGTCTCTCTTTGTCTCTCTCTCTGTCCCCATCCCTGACTTATTTATTTATTTGAAAGTCAGAGTTACAGATACACACACACACACACAGAGAGGGGGGGGGGAGAGAGAGAGAGAGATTTTCCATACTCTGGGGTTCACTCCCCAGGTGGCTGAAATAGCCAGGATTGGTTCATGCTGAATCCAGCAGCCATGAGCTTCATCAGAGTCTCATGTGGGTGTCAGGGACCATCTTCCACTGCTTTTTGCAGGCTATTAGCAGAGAGCTGGATTAGAAGTGGAGCTGCTGGAATACAAACTGGCACCCATGTGGGAAGCAGGTGTCACAGGGGGTGACTTTACCCCGATGCCACAATGACAGCCACAACCATATCCTATCTCTGCAAATACTCTCCCTGGGGACACTCAGCAGCCATTAAGAGTTCCAAATACCCTGCAACCGCCACATTAACCCAAGTTCACCAAGTGGAGAAGCCTTGCAAAAACAAAGAGATACTCAGTCAACTCTACTGTGCCAGCAACCACAACTACAGGCAACAGACATGTAAATGAAGCCATTTTGGACATTTAGCCACAGCAGGACTTAAAATCAAGCAACCAACCCAATAGCTAGACCAGGACTCCAGAATACCATACCAGTGAAGCCTGCCCAACCAACTGTAGCCACCAAGAGAACATGCTAGAAGCCCAAGTCACTGTGGACTGTGCTCTGCTCAAATTCCCAGTCACAAAATCATGAACACAATAATGTGACTGTACCTAAATTCAGGGTTGTTACAGAGCTTATTAATCACCATTCAACTTCCTCCCTTTTTGTCCTAGGCAGTACAGCAGAGCATTACCAATCATTTGGCTTTAGAATTAGGGTATCAAAATGATAATTTACTAGTCTGTGATTGGGAGCAATAAAACTCTTCAACATGAGTTTCCTTCTTGGTAAATAAATAATAACAGTTCTCCCAAGAGTTGTGACACTACAGAGCAATTATTACCAGAAAAATGACTGGTATGTAGCAAGAACTCAGCAATAATTCCACCCACCATATCACTGGTTATCCAGAGCCTTGTATTACAGAAGAATAACTACCTTAAAGACTAGGTGTCCTTTCTACTTTATTATTTTTCTTTGACATTTTTCATTATACAGGAGCAAGTTGTTTTCCAGAAAGTCTGGGGATAGTTTTTGCTCATTGATGATGAAAGGCTGAGAAAAGTTCTATTCTATAGCAAGGTTTGACAAACTTTTTCTGTATTGGAACAGACAGTAAATACATTAGGATTTGTGGGCCAGTTTCTATCACAATTATTCAATGATGCTATTGTAATATGAAAAAATGGCCATGGCTGTACCCAATAAAAAGCTATCTGTTTTAAAAATCTGAAGCAGGCTGAATTTGGACTGTAGGATTTAGTTTGCCCAAATGCTCTGGTTTAGAGGATTTTGCTTTAGAGGTTGGACCAAAAGTGTTTTCACTCTGGAGATGAACTAAGAGTGTGGAGAATAGGAGAAACTATGTCAAGGATGTACTACTGTACACACCCTTGTGGGTACTTCTCATTCCAGAAAACCTGGCTACCTCACTGGGCACATACATGAACACCCAGAGTGGTATAACTTCCATTTTACCATAGTACTTCCTGCAAGATTAGCTACATCAGCTGCTTCCACCAACTTTAATTAGTGAAGATCTAGACACAAAGCATATGCACCCTAGTACTTAGTGAAGCTTGCAATTAGGAAAGTCAGCTTTTTTCTTGAAGCAAAAGTGATTTGGATTCTTTTTTAAGCACAAAGTAGATATTGAGAGTTAACTAAAGCAATAGGCATAATCACTAAATATAGAGAGTGAGCTTGGGCAGAAAAACCCTGGGTTAGCAAAGAAAAGGCTTGAGCTCTACTTCCAGTTTTAGCTTCTAACTAGCTCCGTGACTTGTGGAAGCTATAGCCCTGGTCTCACCGTGCTGTACATTTATGAAATGGGACTAATGACTCCTTCACTGGCTGCCTCATAACATTTGGAAAAATACGATTCCACCTGAAACTTATAAATCTCACACTGTAATGTTTTAGCTATTTATGTGCCATCTCCCCCATGGAATATGAGTTCCTTGGGAACAGGGATCATGCCTTAGGAATGCTGAAGTCCCGATTGCTGAACCCAGTAGTTTAGTGTACTGGGTGCTAAACACATGTTTGCAAAAGCAGTAGTTAAATGGGTGGATGAATGAAAAAGTTGGTAAATTCAATGATTAAGTACAGATTTTAAAATGAGGTGTATGAGGTAGAGATTTTGAGTAGTGGTTTAGACTGTAGTTTGGACAGCCGCATCCCACAGTGCAATGCCTGGATTTGGCCCCTGGCTACAACTCCTGACTCCAGCTTCCTGCTAATGTGGACCCTGGGAGGCAGAGGCGATGACTCAAGTAGTTGGGTTCCTGCCACCCACTTGGGAGACCTGGATAGAGTTCCTGGCTCCTAGCTGCACCTCCTCCACTGTTGAGGGCGTTTGGGAAATGGGCCAGGGGATGTGAAGACTGTCTCTCTCTGTCTATCTGTCTCTTATCTCTTTCTACCTTTTCAAATAAAATAAAATAAAGACCCATTATGATGAAGCAAATAAATGTATTTGAAAGCGAGCTGGCATTATTTACACCAATAATATCACTGGACCATCGTCACCCTAGGGTGTGAAAGTATTTCCTGTGGCAAGTGACTACTGGATGGAGATACCCGTCAACTTCTGCTCTGAGAGTGCATATTAGGCATAGATACTGGCTGTACTTTTATACTAAAAATAGTTGCTTTTTCCAAAAATTTTATGAAGGGACTTCAAAAAGTTGAAGGAAAATGGAACTAAAATGCTTATTTTAATGCAAAAAAATCATGTGTATGAGGAGTATTAAAAAGTTGATGAAAAACATACAATATGAAAAAGCAGGGGCTGGTGCTGTGGCCTAGGGGGTAAAGCCACCATCTGCAGTGCCGGCATCCCATATGGGCGCTGGTTCAAGTCCTGGCTGCTCCACTTCCGATCCAGCTCTCTACTATGGCCTGGGAAAGCAGTGGAAGATGGCCCAAGTCCTTGGGCCCCTGCACCTTATGTGGGAGACCCGGAAGAAGCTCCTGGCTCCCGGCTTCGGATCGGCACAGTTCCGGCCATTTCGGTCAACTGGGGAGTGAACCAGTGGATGGAAGATCTCTCTCTCTCTCTCTCTCTCTCTCTGCCTCTCCTTTATCTCTGTGTAACTCTGACTTTCAAATAAATAAATAAGTCTTAAAAAAAAAAGAAAAAGCAATGTATTAATTTCAAAACTGCTTGCAGCAACATAAACTTTTAAAACAGTATCTGTGAACTTTTTGAAGTTCTTCTGAATTACCATTTGCAGCCCTTGAAACAGCAATGACAGAAAAAACTATTAATTTTTAATCTAGCATGATAAGAATCCTAAAATGAACTGAACACATAAGGATGTGATTTAATGAGCACCTGTGAAGTCAACTCAGTACAACTGATGTTTCAACGCAGTATCATTTAGAAGAGCAAGCTTGTTTAGCATTTCAGATAATGATAGGCTCTTCATTGGTCAAGTTGACACACAGAGACTTGGCATACTTTACAATTCTCCACTTCCTGGCAGTCCAGGAGACTGAAGTATCTGTTGCTATGAGATCTTAAATTTAATTTTATGGAACTGATTAATAGTCTACAAATAGATGTTTTCCCAAAAGATCTTTTATAAGGAAAGATCTCCATGGTGCAACTTTTGAAGAACTGATATACTTAATGGCCTGGATGATAATTTTAATGTGAACGGTTTTCTTGGCATTTTTGTAGATGTCAAGGTCTTCAAGTGAGAAAGAGATGGCACTGGCCCTACTTGTCAGGGCCACCTGTGACTCCACTGGCATTCCTGTGGGAAGAGTTCTAAAGATTGCAAGTTCAGAAACAGAGTGACTATTTCTCCCCCAAAAATGCAGGAGAGGGACAGTATTCCCATGTCAGCTCCTCCCCACACGGTAGGGAGACCAGCCACCTAAAAGAAAAAGGATTTCTGCAGAGCCTCCCTTCCCTGACCAGCGTGATTCTGCACACTTGTGAGCCTGTGTATCTCCGTTCCTTCCTGTCTCTGGAAGAAAGGATTCCTAGGACAAACTCAGCACTGCCCTGTACCATGCTCAGACACATCGTCGTCTCGAGGCAGAGAACTAAGGAAACTGGATCTCTGTCATTCTCGGTTATCCAAATTTACATAACTCCAAAAATAAGCTGCACTGTACAAGCATATATATTTTTCTCCAGACACATTTGACTTTTACAAAGGATCTGTAATGCAGGTAGAGTGTATGTTATTATTCTGACTGGGAGAAGAATAAATAAAGGTGAAATGACTTCAAGGAGCTAGGCAATTATTCTACAACAACCTATGATTCTCTTATCTGTGCCAAAATTTGCTGAATAACTCCAAGGAATGAAACCTCAAGCTCATTGTGAGTTCACACACCTTGGGTATCACATGTAGGCACTTCACTTCAGGGTTTGCTCAGCTATAAGTTACTGTTCTCCAACTCTAAAACTGTGAAACCTTAGGCAGAGAATGGTGAGTTGCTCAAAGTTACACAACATAAATGCGACAGGGACAGGCAAAATGATGCTGATAAGTGTAAACCTACAAATAGAATCTCAAGCTTTGTTTCCCAATATTCTAACAATTTTCAAACACATATCAGAATTGAAAGGATTGTAAACACCCTATGTGAGAATTATCCAAAGAAATAGAATCAAGAGGATATATGTAGACCTACAGGTTAAGTATCCATTATCTCAAATACTCAGGATCAGAAATGTTTTGGATTTTCTCAGATTTTGGGAATATTTGCATATAAAAATAATGCTATAATTGTTGTAGGGGACCAATGTCTCAACACCAAAGTAATTTATGTTTCATAAGTATCTTACATGCATACCCTGAAGGTAGTTTTATGCAATATTTTAAATAATTTTACACAAAAAACAAAACGCCATGGTGCGGAACTTTCCACCTGTGGAGTCCTGTGCACACTGAAACACATGGGGATTTTGGAGTATTTTCCATTTCAGGTTTTCACATTAAGGATGCTCAACCTGTATCGAGAAAGGGATTTGTTATGAGGGACTGGTTCAGACGCATGTGGAGGCTGAAAGTCACACTGCCTGCTGCAATTTAGAGACACAGGAGGTCGGTTACTCTGTGGCTGCGTCAACACTGAGTATCCGGCATCTTAGTGTTGCCGGGCCAGAGTGCCACGGAGTCATTTCACAGGGCTGCAGTGTGCACTTCTCTCATGACTATGATGCTGGGTACTTTCCCATGTGCTTATGGGCCATTAACAGATCTTCTTTTGTGAAGTGTTGGTTCAGGTTTTTAAACCAATTTTGGGAATTATTTACAGAGCATAGATACCAGCCATCTGCTCACGGCATGTTTTAACAGTATTCCCTCCTAGCTTGTGGCCTTTCCAAACGGCACCCTTTGGCAGATAGAGTTATAACATTGAAGAATTCTAATTTATCTAATTTCATGGTTATAGATTTCTGTTATTTTTCTAGGAAATATTTTGCTACCCTGGAGCCAAGAAAATACACTGTTCTATTTTACTCTAATGTTTAATGCAATTTTACAGGGGTTGAGCTTCATTCTTTTTTCTTACTAAGATTCTGTTACTCTCAGTTGTTGAAAAGACTTTCCTCTCTCAATTTGCTTCCTTGAAAACCCTCATTGAAAAAAATAAGTATACCTGTGTTTCTCTTTCTGGGGGTCTTTCTTCAATTGATCCAATTGTAATTCCTTACATCAGTACCCCATTTTCTGGATGGCTGTATGTTTATAAGTGATAAAGTCTAGTAGTTAAAATTTTTCAATATGGTCCTTTTGTAAGATTGATTGTATTATTTAGGGCCTTTGTGTTTTCATATATATTTTAGAATAACATTGATTTCATCAAAAATTGTTGTTGTAATTATGTAACTATGATCAGGATCAAACTGATGTAATTTGCAGAGAATTGGCATTTTAACAATAAGGAGTCTTCCAATCCAAGACATTGAAACCTTGCTTAATTTCTCTCAGCAATGTTCTATAGTTTGTATAGAGGTCTTGTATGCCAGTTGCTTGATTTCTTCCTATTTTATATCTTTTTGATGCTTTCACAAAAAGAATTGCTTTGAAAATTTTATTTCAAATGTTTCACCACTACTATATGAACGCACAGTTAACTTTTGAACGTTATTATTTGTCTTAGTCTGTTTTGTGTCCTAATAACAAAACATCTGATGCTAGGTAACCCCAAAAAGGCAAGAGGTTCATTTGACTCACACTCTGGAGGCTGAACGCCCCACAGTAGGGACAGCCGAGATTCAGCCGGCACACTGCTATGAGATGCAAACCTCCCAAGCAGCCCCATGTCTCGCTGTGCCACGATGCCTGCCCTTGTTTTTTTTTATTTATCCCCTTTTATTTCCTTTTTTAAACACCTCTGTCTTCTGTTTTTTCTTTTGGATTGCCTGGATTTTTTTTTTAAGAATTACATTGGAATGGACCTATTGGATTTTTGTTGGAACCATATTTATTGTACATTTATTAAGGATGATTGGCATACAACATTTAGTCTGCCAGGGTACATGGATTATTTATACCTAGTATATGTGCCCTTTATGTCTTCATACAGTTAATACAACTTTATTCATACACAGCCTATACAATTCTTAGAGTTCTCTTGCATTTTTTGTTGTTTCTACTATTTTAAAAGGATTTCAAAGCTATATTATTTTTAATGTCAAAGTTAATGGTTTTCATATTTTACTTATGTGGATACTTATTATTCTATAACAACCATATTTTGTCCTTTGTCAGGAAATTTTCCCAATATTTGCATTATTTGTCTTATATTTAACTGCACAGGTAAATATTCATAACTGTGCTAGACAATCACTATGGTGAGCATTTTTGTTTTGTTCTGATTTTTACTCCAACAGATTAAGTCTAGCCATTTCAGTTTCTCTCACTGTATTAACATTAGATGCTTATTTACTGAGCCATGACTTGAAAGGTGAGGACGCTGATGGATTTACATTTCAATATTTTTCTCTTTCATGCCAATTTATTCTTTTATTAATTTTATATTAGCAGTGTTTAAATTATTGCTTTCCATTCTATAACCTTAGTTTTCACAGTTGTTTAGGCTTAGGACTCCGTGCTCATTGTCTCTGGATGGCTGGATCTTGGGTCATCTCCTCGCTGGCTAGCTTCCATAAAGGACTTCTTGAGAGCTTGCTTTGGTTTTCTAAGGCAGCCGTAACTTAGTGCCACAAACTGGGTGGCTCACAAAACCAAACATAATGCCTCAGAGTTCTAGAGGCAAGAGGCCCACAGCAGGGTGCTGAGAGGGAGGGATCATCCCACAGCCCTCTCTTTGCTTGCAGATGGCTGTCCTCTCCCGGGGCTTCATGTCAACCAATGCTCCTCTCTGTGTCCAACTCCCTCTTCTGAACAAGGACACCAGTCATGGATGAGAAGTCTTCTCTGCCCCAGTCCAACTTCATCTTAAGAAATAGATCTGCCATGACTCTATTTCCCAACAAACTTACATTCTGAGACTACAGGGGTTGGGGTTTAAAGATATGAATGGTTGGAGGTAGGCAGGAGAACACATTCAACACATAATAGAGTTCCATTGCTCAGGGTCACGCAGGGTTAAAAATGTTTTCCTGTGGGGCCATCCACAAATGGCAACTTAGGTCATTTTTTTTTAAAGATTTATTTCTTTTTTTAAATTTTTATTTTTTTTTTTATTTCTTAAAGAGCAATCTCTTTCTGTGATCTTGTCTGTCTTTTGAGCTCTCTCTTTCCTTTTTGTTTACTCTGAGTTTTGAATTTTTAAAGAGAAGGTTTTACCTAAAATTTTCCTCTGTTTACTGGCCTAATTCTTCTTCTAAATGCCACAGGCAGCATTTGTTTATCTGTGTTTTTTCCTCCCTCCCCCCGCCCCAATCCATGGGGCTTATATGTGTTCCTGATAATTAGGCCTTGGTAGCCACACTGCCAGAGTTCATCCTGGCCCCTATGCCCCATGTGAGTTGTCCCCACTGGCTGTTCATTTACATATGTGGCATTATTTTTAAAGTAGTTTGTGTAGGGAATGCAAAATACTTTGTGAAATTTTCAGATTGTATTTTGTTTGTACCACTTCACCTCAAACACACAAGCCTTGCTACTACACAGGTTCATTTCCATGCTGGGGACTGCCAAATTACAGTCCATAGGCCAGATCTGACCTGCTAACTATTTTTTGCGTCTACTTATTGATTAAACACATTTATTAAATACTTACTAGCCATAGCTGCTTTTAAAAACAGTGGCAGAGTTAAACAGTTGTGACAGAAGCTGAATGGATTTCAGAATTTGAAATATTTACCACCTGGTCCTTTGCAAGAAATGTTTGTCACCCTCTTCTTTATTCCAGACTTATCATTTATATTATATCTTATAACATTATATGTTCATGAGAAAAATGGTGTGATTTTTGCTCTAAGTTGTTAGGTGATCTTTGTTTAATTATGATGAAAAATAGTCATTTATATTTACCCACATATGAACCATTTTGGATGCTCTTCATTCCTTCCTGAAGATTCAGATTCCATCTGATATCGTCTCATCTTGAACTTAAGAACTCCCTTTATGGTTTGTATTTTCCTTGCTTCTGTTCTTGTTTTTATAGTTCAGACACCTTAGTTTTAATTTAACCTTTGAAAGTTCCTTCTTGGATGATATTTTAGCTGGGTAGTTTTATGTATTGACTTCTCCCCCATAATTTTAAAGAGATTGTCCCACTGTCTTCTGGTCTTCATAATTAGTCATAAGAAGTCAGTGGTTTTTGAATCATTGCTCCATTTTATGCAGTGTGTGCACTTGTTATGTAGCTCTTTTCAATATTTTTAACTTTTCTTTTCAAAAGTTTAACTGCGATGAGCTTAAGCATGGTTTCCTTTCTTTGCACTTAATCTTCACAAACTTTGTTGTACATTTATGTCATTGACAAAATTCAGCCATTATTTCTTTAAATATGTTTCTGTTGCATTCTGTCTCTCCTTTCCTCATACTCCATTTTTTGTACATAAAATGTGTGTTTTGATATCTTCCCACTGATTTAGAGGTTCTCTTCAGTTTTTAAAAAGATTTATGTTTGAAAGGCAGAGAAAGGGAGAGAGAGAGAGAGAGAGAGAGAGAGAGAAAGAGAGAAAGAGAGAGAGAGAGGTAACTTCCATCTGCTTGTTCACTCCCCAAATTCCCACAACATTAGGGCGGAGCTAGGTCAAAGTCAGCAAACATGAACTCCATGTGGGTCACATACATGGGTGGCAAGGGCCTAAGTACTTAGAACTTCCCAGGTGCTTTAGTGGGAAGCTAGATTGGAGGCAGGGCAGGTGGGACTTGAACTGGCACTCATATGGGATGCAAGTGATGGGTTAATCTGTTGTGCCAAATGCCAGATTCTCTCTTCAGTCTTTAAAAAACCTTTGTGTTCTACTTTTAAGTTGAATACTTCTTGTTGATCTGGTTTCTCGTTCAGTGGTTCTTCTCTCACTTCCATTCTACTATTAGGCCCTTCCAGTAATCCTTTTGTTTCGGATATTGCATTTTTCAGACTTGGGTTTTACATATTTTGTTTTTAGTTTCTGTTTATCTCCATAAATTTCCTACTTTTAAGTAATTATAACCATACTTTCCCTCACAACCCTGAGCATAGTTACAGTGGTTTCTTCCTAATAATGTCCAAAACTTGGGTCATCTCAATATTGGTCTCTTTTGAATATCTTTTCTCTTGAGAATATGTTACATTTTCCTGATCCATTGTATGCTGAATAATTTGGGGCATATCCTGTACATGTAGAAAACTGCACTTCTGTCTTTTGAGATGCAACTTAAATTTTGGTTCAGTATTTTCAGCAGTAGCTGGGCTGCTTGAGGTCTTCCTTATCCCTACGTGTGCTTCACACATCTGGGAAGAAGTCTCCCTCTCTGGTTCTCTCTTTTCTTGGAAAGTCACCTCACTTCTGTTGGCAAGGGTTGCGTCAAACTCTGTCTTTTTTTCAGGTTAGAAAGACTAAACGTCTTTTGGCAGAGTTTTAGGCTCTCTTTGCAGAACCTCCTGCAGACTACCTTGAAGTCTGGAGTCCTAAGAATATGAAACTCAGACTCATGTCATCTGTAACTTGAAGGTAAGTGTTCTTTGGAATCTGACTGCTTTGGTTCCTTCTTCCAGGGCCTCTCCGTGATTAGCTTTATGTTTTGCTCAATATTTTTAGCTACCTGAGGATCAGAACAGTTGGGGTGTCCTCAGTCAAACTGAAAGTGGAACTCCAGCACCAGGCTGCTGAGAATCAGAAATTGACCATGTTAACAGCAGACGCTGATTTCATAGGAACATGATCATCTTGAAATTTTTATGTGAACTCTGATAGTCATATGCTTTCAACAAAGATCGACCTAATTTTCAAAGGCTTCTTCAAAGTAAAAAATGAATGTAGGGAGGACATTTTCTTTTATTTCACCCCTAATCAGTGTCAAGTGAAAATTCTGAAACATGACCACTCCTAGTTTTACAGATGGGAAAATCAAATTTCAAAGAGTTTGAATGGCTTACCTAAGGTCACATAGCTAGTATCTGTTATCTGTACCTGTGCAACCAGCCACCCCAAAATTTAATAGCTTAACACATTACTCATTTTATTTGCTCACAGTTCTGAATCAGGAACTTGGACAGGGCACAGAATGAACTGCTTTGTCTCCACTTCATGATGCCTGAGCTTGAGCTGAGACGGCTGATAGTGGACTGGTGGCTCAACTAGAGCCAAATATCAAGGGCCTTACATCTTGTAGTTGGCAGTGTCCCTTGCTTCTTCTCTTCAAGAATTATCTGTGGCTAGCTCAAGCTTCCACTGACCTCAGTGGAGTCCTGGCATCTGGCTTCTCCCCCTGCAAACGCACATTACAGGCTCCTTAGAGACTAGCCTAGCTCTGCCAGAGCATCAGTCCCCCACGTTCTGTCAGCCAAGGCAAGTCACAAAGAAGGACAGCTCACATTACGAGAAAGGAAAACAGAGCAACTCTTAAAGAATGGATTAGCATGAATATCCAGAGAAGAGAAGATTGACTCACAGTTAGAACTACATGGGTAGGACCAGTGTCCTAAACTGAAAATGCTAGATTCCTAGGCTGAAAATTTCTAAGAAATACTATTTGGGGAGCCTGGCAACTCTACACAAGAGTTTTCACCATTACTCTCTTTAGCTTCCTGTTTCTAGGAGTCATTGATCTTAGCAATCACCAGAACCAAGCCTTGGCCTTCCCCGAACCACTGTAAGTATCAGAAAACAAGAAAGAATTCTGCAAAAAATGTGGGCTCTTGACTCAATTAATTTGAAATCCATTACCTGGTGTCTTCATTTCAATATTGTCTCCCCTTGAAATACTAAAACTAAAACACAGTGACCCCTTCTACACTACACGCAGCACACCCTTTTCCATAACATTGACTTTATCTTGTGCCCCTCTTCCACTATTAGTTCCTGGAAGTAAAAACTACTATTTATCTCCACCTCCTAGAGACTATCCAGAACTTGTTTAGTATTATAGACACCAGCCACATGTATCAATTTATCACTTGAAATGTGACTAGTCAAAATTGAAGGTACTATAAGATATACAATGGGTTTTGAAGTATTTCAAAGTTATTTGAGAGAGAGAGAGAGGGAGAGACCATAACTATCAGTTGATTCAATCTAAAAATGCCTGCAACAGCTAGATTTGAGTTAAGGCAAAACTGGGAGCCAGTAAGTCAATCTGGGTCCCCATGTGGGTGGCAAAGACTCATCCACTTCCTGCTGCCTCTCAGGCTGCATGTTAGCCGCATGGTGGAATTGAAAGTGGAGCTGACACTTGAGCCTACGCACTCCATAGGTGATGCAGGTGTTCCCAGTGGCATCCTAAACACTACACAAAACCCCTACCCTGAGCTTTGAAATGTTAGTATAAAACAGGGATGTAAAATATTGCAATAGTAATTTTTATAGTGAATCATGTAAAATGATATTTTGGATCTCTTGGTTTAAATAAAATACATTACTAAAATTAATTACTCTTTAAGTGAGACTGCTAGACAATTTTAAATCTTGGATAACATTGCTGGAATGGCCTGTCTCACAGAAGGAGCTAAGTAAGTCTTTGCTAAATAATTAAATTATTGAAGGTTTACTGGAACAATGTCCTTCCTGGTTAGCTTGTTTTGTTTTGTTTTATGTTGGCTATTAATTTTGGATAGGCCTCACGTGAAGAGGGGGAGGTGTCCTGGTTTGGGTTGCTGATTGTGTTTGAACTGTAGCTTGGAATACTGATAGGCACAATGTCGCCCACTGGCAAGGACTAGCTTCTCTGGCCCTCATTCTCTCAAGCACAGAATAGAGATGATCGCCAAGTACTGAAAGGATGACATGAGCTAATTTTATGAGTTCTGTCATAAATCAAATACTTCTTGGCATGAAATAAATGTTCAGTCCACATTCACTCTACTATTTGTGCCATGGCTGTGCGGCTCCCCAGAGGTGAAATGCAGAGAGGAGGCCTCATTCAAGGCCCTGGCATGTGCTGTGGGAGGCCAGAGTGCAGAATCACCTGTGTCTGCCCACTCAGAGGCTCCTCCACAGACAGCTTTAAAGACAGTGGCAAGTTCTTAGAAGGCTCTGCGTCTTGGTGCATACTGCGATGACCCTGCCTGCCACTGCTGGGGCCTTCACACACAGGCAACGTCCCTCCTCAGGGCACTGGAAACTGAGCATCTGGAGACAGACAAACTCAACGGACTTTAAGTGAGGGGAGCACAGCAGAAGACATAATGATCCCAAGCTCCAAAATTGCCAGCTAAGATGAAGGCTGCGTGGGGCACACACATAGCCCTCTCAGGAACCATGCCTTCCAAATGAGCTTCCAGAACATGTGTCTGCACAACTGATCCTCCATGCAAAAAGCAGGATGAAGGGAGTGGAGCTACACTTGGCCCCAGGTGTGTCTAATGCATCTTCCAATTCACCAGGGAGCTTCCTCTTTCTTTCATCTCCTGTAACTTGCCCTGGGCTTGCAAATTAAATGTCTTTCCATTCACATCTGTTCAAAGATCAAATAGGCCTGCATACTTGATTGTTGCAGGGAACTGATGGGGTTGTAGTATTTTCTGGCACTCATTCCTAGCTGGGACTCCTAAAGGCAGTCTTCAAGAAGGCCAAACAGCAGAAAGAGGTGGGTGTTTTTAGTCTTTCTGCATCCCTAGAGATGTTTCAGGTGTGGATACAATGCTGATGCAGGCTAAGTCCACTCAGCACAGGCAGGAGGGTTGTGGTTTTCCTGAAAGGAGCATGGTTTCAAGGTCAACTGGACTTGGTTTAGAATGCCAGATCTAGCACCTGCCAACTGTGTAAGCTCTTTCTTTGTGTCTCAGTTTTCTCACCTGTAAAATGGCTAGAATAGTAACAATTTCATTGAAGGAAGAGATTCAATGAAATAATATATGTACCATTTTGAGCATAACACCTGACATGCAGTAGGGGAACAAATATGATAGCTATTGGCTTTTTTTGTTGTTGTTGTTTGTGGCTTACAAGAATAAGAAGCCAGTATGCTCCTATACTATTCAATCTCTACAAAGAATTGTATTAAGCATTCAGTTCTTTAGTTTTGCCTAACTAGGTACCAAGACATCATTATTGGATGTTAAGGTAAGTTTCTTTATTTCTTTATTTAGTTAACTAAAAAAAAATCTGTGTTTATATACTTACAAAGTCTCTTTCAAATGCAAAAAAAATATTCTAGCCTTTCTAGACAGAGAAGAGAAAGAGTGTGCCAAGCCTTTCCTTATGGAACTTAAAATCCAATTGAGGAGCACATGATATTCTCATAATATTTCTGACATATTGTGAGCTATTAAAGCTTTTACAGTTGAGGCATAAATTCTCATTGTTTATTTAATTTTTGAGATGCACAAAACGGCTGTAAAAATCTCAGCACTCTTTAAAAATGTCACATTATATAACTAATAAGGAAAAATAGAGATGAGAGAATGTTCATATGTCATTTCATCCTATTCACAGTGGAAACAAATTTAGTCTGAGTGAGGCCAAACATGAATACAGAAGCACTTCAGCCAAGAAAGATTTCACTGCTGAAAAGGAGGAGTAACATGATGGATTTGAGGCATTTAAAGCTACTCAAACAATGCCATCTTCCTCATCTCCATGGTGTTCATCTGCCTTCTTCCTTAGGTGATAGCCATAAAGACAAAGAAAGAGTGAGGATATGTATAATGAAATAATTTGACCTGCTGCTTCACAGAAAAATTGTAATTATAGCAATAGCCATGATGATAACAACAGCATTTAAAACACTGTGGTCTCTGGAAGCTTTCATTTTGAATACCCACAACCACCTGAGGGGCTAGATAACTGAAAACCCAATGAGGACGAACTGCTGGAGACAGGACAGGGTGCAGTTTCATCCTGTCGCCTTGAAGGCACATGTTCTGCTTCTTGAATGCACCTATAGGGGTCTCAGCAGAGATAAATCAAAGACAGAAGGCATATTTTTAAAGCTCGTCAAGCATGTAGATGACTTAGACTTGGGGTCTTCAGTGAGCCAGTCGGCTCTGAGCCTGTCAATAGTGCTGTTTCTGTGCCCCTCCGTGTTTCAAGGTTGGGTCACACATTGCTGATGCTCCAGTAGCCCATGGGCTCTTCTCTTCATCTTCAGACATCGTGTGCCTGCTCTTGGGAAAGTGACAGACCTAACACCCACACGCTGAGAACCAGGGCTGGGACGGGTCCTCAAACACCACCTCTGCCCTCAGGTAAGCCTGAGACAAGAAGTAACACTGGGGCACACTTGTCAACATTCCACTGAAGACCAGATATGTGTGATACTTTGGAGATGAGACTAATATTCCATGATTGAGATCTGATTTAAACAGAAATCAAAGCAAAGCTGTACCACAGAATTTCCTTAATCTACCATAGAATAGGGATTAATGGAATGAAACTAGAGATAAATGAGTTGTGTGTACAGGAACAGCCTGAAAATGCTTTTTCTTTTTTCTTAAAAGATCTATTTATTTCTTTGGAAGGCAAAGTTACACAGAGGCAGAGAGAGAGAGAGAGAGAGAGAGAGAGAGAGAGAGAGAGGTCTTCCACTCTCTAGTTCACTCCCCAAACGGCTGCAATAAAAGATTTACTTATTTATTTGAAAGGCAGAATTACAGAGGCAGAGCCAAGTTCACTCCCCCCAAGTGGTGCAATGGCCAGAGCTGCGCCAATCCAAAGTGAAGAGCTTCTTCCTGGTCTCCCATGCAGATGCAGGGAACCACGGACTTGGGTCATCTTCTAGTGCTTTTCCAGGCAAAAGTAGAGAGGTAGATTGGAAGTGGAACAGCTGGGACTCGAACTGGCGCCCATATGGGATGCTGGCCCTGCAGGCAGCAGCTTAACCCACTATGCCACAGCACCGGCCCTTGAAGATGTTTTTCAAAATTAGGAGAGTATCAACAAAATGAAAACAACTGGGAGAATATATCTGATAAAGGATTAATATCCAAAATATATAAAGAACACACAAGAGTCAACAGCAGAAAAGTAAATAACTCAATTAAAAAACACAGGACCTGAGAAGACACTTTTTTCTCAAAGTCAGATAAATGGCCAGCATGTATATGAAAAGGTGCTCAGTATCAGCAGTCACCAGGGAAATGCTGATACCCATTAGGCTGGATACTATAAAAAGAATGGGGTGGGCCGGCGCTGCGGCTCAACAGGCTAATCCTCCACCTGTGGCACCGGCACCCCAGATTCTAGTCCCGGTTGGGGCGCCGGATTCTGTCCCGGTTGCCCCTCTTCCAGGCCAGCTCTCTGCTGTGGCCCGGGAAGGCAGTGGAGGATGGCCCAGGTGCTTGGGCCCTGCACCCGCTGGGAGACCAGGAGAAGCACCTGGCTCCTGGCTTCGGATCAGCGCAGTGCGCTGGCCGTAGCGGCCACTGGGGGGTGAACCAACGGAAAAAAGGAGGACCTTTCTCTCTGTCTGTCTCTCTCACTGTCTACTCTGCCTGTCAAAAAATAAAAAAAGGACGGGGTGGACACTGTGGTGCAACAGATTAAGCTACCACTTGAGGCAACCACATCCCACGTCTGAGTACCTAGGATCGAGCTCCACTTCCATTTCTATCTAGCTTCCTGCCAGGGTGCACCCTGGGAGGCAATAAATGATGGCTCAAAGACATGGGTCCCTGCCACCCACGTGGAAGACCTAGGTGGAGTTCCTGGCTCCTGTCTTTGGCCTGGCCCAAGCTCTCGAATGCATTTGGAGAGTAAAACTGTGGATGGAAGATCTTTGTGCTTCTCTATCCTGCTCTTTCTATTGCTCCACATTTAACATAAACCAAAATTAAAAGATAAGACATACCGTGTATTGTTGAAGATGTGAAGAAAAGTAAACCCTTTCACAGCACTGGTGGGGGTGTAAAGTGGTGCAGTCACCGAGGAAAACAGTATGGAATTTCCTTTAAAAAACTAGAAATGGAACTGCCCTTTGAAGCAGCAATCCTTCTGCTAGGTATATACCCAAAGGAAAAGAGATCAGAACTTCACAGAGCTATGTGACTGCTTTACGATGGCCAAGATCCAGAATCAACCCAAGTGCCCACGGAAAGACATCTGGCTAAAGAAGCTGTGGTATAGACGTGAATGTAATAGACCATTGCTGAGTCTTCAGAAAGGGGAGATTCTACCATTTGCCAAATGTGGATGAACCTGGAGAACATTATGGTACGTGGCACAAACCAGAAACAAGAAGAAAAATACTTGGCGGCTCACTAGGCTAATCCTCTGCCTGTGGTGCCGGTACCCTGGGTTCTAGTCCCGGTTGCAGCACTGGTTCTGTCCTGGTTGCTCCTCTTCCAGTCCAGCTCTGTGCTGTGGCCCGGGAGGGCAGTGGAGGATGGCCCAAGTGCTTGGGCCCTGCACCCGCATGGGAGACCAGGAGGAAGCACCTGGCTCCTGGCTTCGGATCAGCGCAGTGCACCGGCTGTGGCGGCCATTTGGGGGGTGAACCAATGAAAGGAAGACCTTTCTCTCCATCTCTCTCTCTCACTGTCTAACTCTGCCTGTCAAAAAAAAAAAAAAAAGAAAAGAAAAAGAAAAAAAGAAAAATACTGCATAATCTCACTTTTATGTGGAATCTTCAAAAAAAATTTTGAACACATAGAAAAAAAGAATAAAGGATAGTTAGCAGAAGTAGGAAGTGGAGAGTGAAGAAAGGCGTGACCAAAGGACGTGAAGTTACAGATATGCACAATGAACAAGTCTGATCTAGTATGCAACATGAAGACTACTGCTATTCAGAATACTGCATTATACTATATTCAGAATTTTTTCAGAATAGGTTCTGGGTGCTCTTGGTACACACACACACACACATACACACAGAATTAACTATATGAAATGAATATGCTCATTTGCTTAACTATAGTAACCATTCCATTATTATAGCTGTATCAAAACATCATATTGTACACATTAAATATATACCAGAAAATTAAAAATAATATAAACAGGAGAGAAGGTGGTAGTTAGCAATCTTTTTTTTTTTTTAAAGCATCAGCCTATGCTAACTGGTAACTTACATGACTAGACACAATCCACCCCTTCTGTAGCTTAGTGTTTAAGGCCCTCTGCCTTTGGCAATAGAGAATAAAGAAGTGGTTTCTGCCTCCCACCCCTAAGGGATTCCAGAAGCCACGTTAGGGTTACTGGGAGCACAGGAGTTTTGACCTCCAAGGTGTGGTTTTGTTTGGTTGCTTTGGCTGTGCAGCTTTAGACCAGTTCTATAACCTTTCTGAGCCTTCCTTTTCTCACCAGTGGAGAATAATGACTGCATTGTGAGGGCTGATGAGCTATTATGTTTACAACTGCTACCAAAGTGCTTCAACGGAGCAGACGCTCAGCAAGTATTAGTTGTAATGATGATTATTCACAGTACCTTATAATTTGCAGTCTGCAGTTCATCTCCTAAAATTATTCAGAAGTACTTAAATTAGCAATTTCTGAATACATAATCTATTATTGTTATAACTGTTCTTTTAAAATATAAACCTAGTGATTGTATATTAAAATTAGCACACAGGGATATACCAAATATGGGGATTACAGAGAGCCCATAGAATTTGATATTTGGTATTAGTGAACCTCTGGGCACCAAGCCTAGACCTTAGGAAGTACCCAGTGGTGGTAGCTATTCACATGAGCAAAGGTTTGACACAGGAATGGTTTCCATTGAGATATCTAAACACAAACAAGTACCCAATAACACTTACGGGGTACGTATTAAAATTGAAGGGATAAAAAGTCCAATGTGGAATTTTTTTTTCCTGTTCTATGCCTTGATGAAGGCCTTTGAGTCTTATAAGAAGGGGTCCAATGGGGCAGCTGGTATCTGTACTGGGGAATCTCATTTCCTTCAGTGACGGGTACCTGCCCATATTCCTTGCCATGGAAACCAGCACAGGCAGCTCACAACACTTCAGAATGTTTAGTAATTTTCCAACACAGCAGCAAGCCAGAGAAAGGTATGTGGCTGAAAATAGCGAAGGAGAAGACCCAAGGGGCCGTGAGGTCACTCCTGGTGCTGAGCAAGTTTCCAGTAATCTCATCCACTTTGCTCCAGCATCTTTTCTCTTGTTAATAAGCTGCAGGGCAAAAAGCGTGCTATCAGCAAAATGTAGAAGGAAGCAAACCTGGTGCCAACTAACGCTTCCATTCTCCTCCCAAAGGCTCCTGGTTCATTATAGTCACTGTACACACCACATCCTTTTGAGCCTCGATGTTGACAGGTCACTTCAGAGGGATGAAAATGAGAATTAATTTTCTCACTCTGGACTGGGAGTGAGAACCTGGGCTGTGAATCCAACTCGCCTACAACATCAAGTCGTGACGTGTGTGATTCTATTTGCCTTTGAGGCCCTTGGATATTAAAGTGTTCTCAAGAGAAGCTGAGCTTCATGTAGGCAGGGACTGCTGCATCCTTAGTACCCACAGCAGTGCCTGGCACACAGTCAGTGCTGCATAAATTAGATCTGGTTAAATGAGAAGAGTGAAGAAGATCCTGCTCCTTGCTAAAGAGACTCCATTCTATGAGGATGTAAGAAGCCATGACTCTAGGACTGAGGAAGTGACCCTTAAAGAAACGATGCTGCCTCTCTAAAGCCAACCTAACACAGCAGCCAGAAGGGGCCTAAGGCTGATGGCTAAGTGCAGATGCCTGGCTAGGAGCTGAATGAATTCTTCCCAGACTCAGAAGGCTGTGGGGACCCTTGAGGTCATCCTCAGCATTGCCAGCCAGCATCTCCAGTGGAGGGGAGGGCAGGGGGTCTGGAGGAAGCCCAGCTTTCAGGGGATAGCAATAGCACTAGCCCAGCCCCCAGAGTTCTCAAAGCACCTCTTCACTCACTGTCTTATTTGCTGCCCTCAAAATTCCTGTGAGAAGTGGCTTCTCTGATAAATGATGTTGAAACTAAATCTTAGGCAAGGAATCTACTTGAGCCAAGTTAATTCCCGATAGGTAAGACTGCTAGGAATTGAACCTGGAACTTTCAACTCCAAGGTCTAATCATTTAGTATTTGGTAAGGGACTGGAATTCTCATCAGTTCCCAAACTATGTGCAAAGACCCTAGATCCTGAGTAGAACAGGGATTTGCAATGAGTAATCTTCATTGCAACTAGTCTGACAAGCCAACTCTACCTGGGTACTCTCCTGAGCACATCCCACGTGCTAGGACACCGAGTAACCACAACGCCATGACACAAGCACAGTTTCTATTTGCAGTTTAGAGATGAATGAAACACATATATATCAAGACAACCTGCTCAAGTTCACAGTCACCAAGGGAGGCTGTTGGTCATCAGGGCATCATTAAGCCCTTCCCAGTCCCAGGAAATAGAGAACTGTGGAAAGCCCGAGCTTTGGAAAGAGGCCCTGTCTTGAGTCTCCAGAAGATGTCTGGGAGGAAGCCGGCCAGTGTTTGTCATTCCAGGTCCACAGCTGCCAACTCCAGAGGAGTATCTCCCTTTCCCTTCGGGGATCACAAAGCACGCACCCTTTCTCTATTTCCAGCAGCTGTGCCCTTTCATTCTGCCAAAAGTTTTCTCACTGGGTAAAGCACGGCTGGGAGAAGAGCTTCCCCGGTATTTTTAGAAGCCTCTTCTGTCCCTGGTTCCTCCCAGGGAGGATTAGACGCAAAGCATCTGCAAGGAAGAGGCAGGGCTGGTAAAGCCTCCAGCCAATTCTGACCCAGCTAAAGGATTTTAAAGATGCTTTTTATGTATTTCGTTTTTTTATTTATTTGAAAGGAAGACAGATTCACACACACACACACACAGAAAGAGATCTATCCACTGGTTCATACCTCGAATGCACGCAGCCACCAGGGATGGGCCATGTTAAAACCAGGAGCCTGGCACTCCATTTGGGTCCCTCACATGCGTGGCAGGAAGCCAACTAGTTGACCCATCACCTGTTGTTTCCCAGGGTGTACACTACCAGGAAGCTGGAATGTGAAACAGAAGTGAGACTCAAACCCAGGCACTGCAGCTGGGATGAGGGCGACCCAAGCAATGTCTTAAACACTGTGCCAAATGCCTACCTTCCTAAGATTTTCAAAGACCTACTATCTGCCAAACACTGCCTTAGTTCATTCTGTCAATCAAAATGAGTTTACTGAACACACCTATCGTGTGGCAGGTGCCACCTAAATTTTCCAATCCTAATAATTTAAAAGTACAATTGATCATCTATAAACACCAGACCTTATGATAGGTCAAATGCATGAATGATAATGATCACGACAAAAATATTTATTGGAAATTCTAGGCACATCCTTTCTACTAACACATTTAATCTTCACAATCCTAAAAAATTGCCACTGTTAGCTTACTATTTTATAAATCATAAAAGATGACTCCGGGAGTTTAATAAACAAGCTAACATCACACAAATGGTGCCTAGCTGGGCCTGGGTGAAAAGATAACTAAAGCCAGCCTTCGAGTAAGTGCAGTTGTTACAACTTACTCACCTTTTCCAGTAATCCAGTGAGGTCAGTCCTATCATTCCTTGTACATTGGGTCGTGTCTGTTTGATTTCTATGATTTCAATTCTAATTGTTTGTTTAACAAAATCACATACAAAACACATTTTTGAGAGAAAGAGAGATTAATGGTTGTATCTGGGGCCAACAAAGAGACCCAATTCTTCAGAACTTCCTTTACATACTTTATGTTGTCAATATGCAGTCCTTTTAGTGAGAAGAACTGGTCTACCAGGCTCAGCCAGCGTGTAGGATTCCTAACGCAGTAACTTCCAGGAGCACGGTGCTCCTTCTTGCCAATTGACTGTTGCTGGGAGAACATAATTAACTGTTGCCTCCCAACATTCCTGAAACCTTTAATTTTGATTATCAGTATTACAGAAGCAGTTATCTGTTCTTTTGTTTTGTTTTGTTTTGCATTCAGTCAACTAATATTTCTTGAGTAATTACCATATGCAAGTATTTTGGAAATAAAAAGATGAATCACCACGTTTTCTTTAAACATATTAAAAGAGTTATTTTAAAATTTTTCTTACCAATAATTCCAAAATCAGATAGTTCTTTGCACGAATTCTCCCACTGCCTATTGTTTCTTCTGGTGCTTTTCTGTGTGTACTTCATGTATGCTTGTGTGTACACATGTGTGCATTCGTGTGTTGGACTGTGAGTTCATGTTTCTCTAGGAATTCAGGGAAGGCTTGACTGGAGGTTGAATTCCTTCAGAGAGAACCCGCCTTTCTTCCTCTGGGCACACTACGTGCTTGGTGTACTGGGAATACTACCAACTTGGGTTCTGCTGAATGAAATCCTTCTGTGGTGTTTTAGACTCTACAAGCAATGTGAATTTGGCCAGTGTAGAGTTATGACAACTCAGGGAAATGTTTATAATTCTATTTTCCCCTGACATTCAGTGCTATTTCATTGAAAGCAATGGGTTGATCTCTCCCTCCATTTTGGTTTGAAGTTATATCCATTTGTGGGTTCCAGAAGAGAGACCAAACCCTGGGAGGAGAGGGCTTTTAGGTCTTCTTGCCCATCCCTTCCGCAACTTTGAAAATGGCAGCTCATTTTTCCTAGAAAGGCCTCCTGGAAGTATTCCTGCTTGCCGTCATTTTTCCTCTCGGCAGTTCCCTCATGTCCACATGGTCTGTAATTCACTTTCAATTCCTCTAGCACAGAACATGATATATTGCACATTTGTACGTGTGCATCTGTTTTCATCCACACCTCCAGAATGGTTACATTTCATTTTTAAGTTCCTCACCTAAAATCACAACCCAGAATTGACTTCCACCAGCACTGCAACCTTTCTTGCCCTCCTGTGTGCGAGAATAAGACTCACTTTCTGATCTTGGACCTGCAGCACCAGCATCGCCAATGCAAATTCTAGACACACCCTGCACCTACTGAATCAGCACTTCTGGGGTGGGAGCCCAGGAATCTGTGTTTTAATAAGCTCTTCAAGGACAAGGGGGAAGACATGTCTGACACACAGTGGAAAAGTCTGAGCCAACTCCAAGGCTGGAAAGAAGTCACATGAAGAGTAAGTTATAGTTTGACAGGCACTTCTGTTGGACACGCCCAGATCACTGGGTCCACATCACCACTGAGTTTAAAATTCAATTACCTTTTTTTTTTAATCTCTTAATAATCTGTTGGGAAGCAAAGTGATGGAGACAGGATGGTGTGGGGGTGAGCAAGACCCATGGAAACAACAGAGAAGATCACCACTGTGGCCAGAAGAAGCAGTAGAGGCAAAGAGGCTGATGCTACGATTAGCCCAGGGCTTGGAATCCCACGGAGGCATTTTACAGCTCCGTGTTGGCAAGGAGCACATGGGTATGTATTTTCACAACTCAAATCAGAAGGCTCTGGGAGAGGATTGCCAAGTGCACAGATGCAGGGGCTGTTAATTATTCTCATGGACACAGCACCTGAGGACGTCGTGTGAATTATTAAAATGCTGTGCTAACTTATTGCATTTGAATGTCAATTGACTGAATTTCTGTGCTAATAGGTCTTTATTTCTGGACTAAATAATAAAATTTCTAGTTATCCCTCCACAGAGCTGCTATCATTGTTGCCTTTATTGAATTATGTGGTGTGGAGATTGGAATAATAATATGTCTGCACAAACACACTCACTGAGGGTTTTTAGAACTAGGTGAGAGGACAAAGGAGCAATAGAGGCGGTGTTAATGGCTTTATTCCTTCCAGGAAACAACGCTACTAATTTTCCCAAGAAATGCTAGCCTGATGTTCTAATTGTACAACTCCAAAGAGAAGCTCTTAAAAACAGTTAAAAGATGACATTGGAAGGCAGATGGGGACATGGGAAGCAGAAGAGTGTTCAGAACTGCCAATAAATGACTTGTTGATTGATTCCACATAGACATCTGCATGAAAATTAACCTCATAGCTCCTCTGAAAGTGCTGACGGCAAACAATTTTTTCAGACTAAAATAAAGTGGATTTTGTGTATCCCATAAAATGGAGTGACCCAAGAAACAGGAGCTTTTGTTCTTAGCAACGAATGAAACTTGACCGCCCAGAAGCCAGAGGATCACCTAGCCGATCATCAGTTGCTTTCATCCACCCAACTGTGATCCCTTCCCTCCTCCTGCTGCTAATTGAATTTAAGGGGGTGGAGGTGGGGGTAGGGGGGCTTGTGTGTCTTTCAGTCCAGTCCCCTGTCCTTCCCCTCCTGAGTGGCCTCAAAGACAAACGTTGAGTTCAATCTGGTACTTGCTAGACGACAGTCACCAAAGGCCTGGAAACAGACCTGCCCCCAGACCTTGAGAGCATTGTGACTTTTGTCCCTTCCAAGGCCTTGGTCTTTAGCTTCCTCTTCAATTCATTTAACTTTCTACTATTTTCTATTGCCTGAATGTAAAAAAAAAAAAAAAAATCTCAACTGCCACCAAATATAAGTGTTGGAATCATCTTTACTGTAATCTACCCAAACTCCATTATTTTATAGAGGAGGAAATTGGGTCTAGAGAAAAAGACCTTCATGTTGTTTGTTATTTTCAGGTCATAGTGCCAGGACTAGCACGTTCCTGCTTCATCCTGTCCCACTGTTTTTCTCCTTATTTATCATTGTTCCTATCTGGTTAGGGTCCTACCTTTCAGACAAGCTATGGCTATTGAAAGAAATTCTATCACCACAGCCCTCAGCTGAGCAGCAACTGTCAGCAACTTGGTGCTTCCTAGCCCCAGATGTAACTGAGCTGGAGGTGAGATGTGTTGCTCTCTTAATGATGGCTCATGCTAACCTCTGGGCAGAAACAGAGCATGAAGCACAAGGCATATTCCCACCACTCTGTGTAAAGAGGAGAAACTGGAGTTCTTGGCTTGCAAATTAACCTGGACAAGCAGAGATTTTATTCCACTAGAAACTGCCCTTAGGACAGGCCTGCCTGCCTTTCCCGCCCCCTCTCTCTCTTCTCTCCCTCCAGACATGCTTTCTCTCACTACCTACCCACCTCTCTAATTCTCATTATCTTTAAGCTCATTAATCAATGGACAGGAAAAGGAAAAACCCAATCAGCCAATCAGTAAGCAATTGTGTTTCTTAATGATCTACTTTTAAGATGGAAATGACTACACCATCACCTTGTTTTAAGGTTTCATGATTTTTGAAGCTTGAATGGATGGTGATTATGGGTAAAATTATATAACATAGCAAACTGATTAATAGCTCAGACTCCAGAAGCAAAGGCACCCATTTCCAATGCCAGCCTTGCCATCCCTGCCATCCCTGTACTGCGTGAGATGCAGACAAGGAAGGCTTCCTAAGGCCCCCTTTCCTCATAGGCAAAGTAAAGAGTATGAAAATACTATTGGCGATGATGGCTAAACTGGTTTTGCAATATAACATTAATTTCCAATCTCTTTGTCCCTTGTTCATATCTACTTGAGACAGAAAAGTTGAACAGTAACTTAGCCATTTCTAGTTTCTCTGTCATCTAAGGTTAGCCATGGGAAATGAAGTGGTATTTCTGGTTACTGGGGTAAAAGTAGAAATTTGCTGCAGGATTCTGGATAAACTTCTTTCAAAAAACTAAAAACAAAAAAACCTCTGCCGCTTTCCTTTCTCCTCGCTTGTTGAGCATGTGATGTGTTAGGAGCTACAGCTGCCTTACTGTAACCACGAGGAAACAGGCGTGAGAGTAAAACCAGGGTAATCACTGAGGTGCTGGCCTTGACAGTAAACTTTCTAACTAATATTAGTGGTCATTTCTCTCTTGACTTTTTTTGATTAGAGGGAACTATATTTTAAGTGGGTCTTTAAGTGGGATCATATGAAGTTGTCACTATTAAAGTATTTTAACTTGGGAGAGCGGCAAGATGGCAGAATAGGAAGGGAGCACACTGATAGTTCGGGAAGACACAGGTTAATAAAAGTGGAGATACTGCAGGGTCAAGGAAGAGTAGGGGAAGAAACAGCAGAGGAAACTCTTCCGGAACTAGTGATTCACAGTGGACCTGCATGGAGAGCGTGGGAGCCCAAGTTCGGGACACCAGCGGCAGACTCAACATACCAGCGCTGGAACGCGAGGTGAGACGAACCTCAATAGCCCGAGACACCAGCGGGCAAGCGGAAAGAGGAGACTAGAGGGAACGAGGCTTGAAACTCCGTGGGGAAAAGTTCACCAGGCTAACTAGAAGAGAGAGAGGAAAAAAAAAAGTGACCGATACGGACACGAGTTTCTCTCTCTCCGCTCACCCCTCAAAGGCGAGCAAGACAAAGGGCAGGTGCCATTTTGGACATATGTCATAAGCAGGGCGACCTCAGGTCTGCACCAGCCCTGAGCCTAGCAGAAACACCTGACTCTGGGGGGAGGGGTGAAATAACAGGAGATTAGCATCTAACTTGGCAACCCAGTGGGAGACTGCAGGAGAACTGGAGCCCACACTGAGGGCAGCACAGATTCCCTGTGTGGTCCTTGGGAAAGAGCTTCTGATCTCTGGCTCCTGTGGGTATATCATTTGCCTGCTAACTACCTCCAATTACGTTCAGCTGTGCGGAATTCCTTCCCTTTTGAATCAAAAAAAAAAGAGAGAGAGAGAGAGAGAGAAAGAGAGAGAAAGAGAGAAAGAAAGAGAGAGAGAGAGAAAGAAAGAGAGGAAGAAAGAAAGAAAGAAAGAGATTTACCACGCCTAACCTGGGAGTGTCATCTTTGACACACCCTCAACCCTGAGGAACCAAACACAGCTCTCAGGCCACACTCATCTCAAGCCTCTAAGGCTCCACCGAAAGCAGACAGTCCACTTAATATAGAGCCATAGTGTAACAAGAAAACACCACAGTGAAGAAACCAAATATCTCCAACATGCCAAACAACAAATGCAAAAACCAAGCTAACAAGAACAAGGAAGACACTATGATGCCCCCAAATGAAAAAGACACCCCAATTCAAGACTATGAAGATGATGAGATCGAAGAAATGTAAGAAGCAGATCTCAAAAAATTGATAAGAACATTAAGAAGTTCTCAAAAACAAATTCTTTAACTACAGAAATCCTTAATGGACAAGATACAAAATCTCTCTCATGAAAGCATTTTAACTTACAAAAATAGCAGTTTTATATGACTCAAAATAATATTTCCAGCTAAAGCATTCTTGTTTGTCTCATAAAGATATTTATGCACATGAGACATCTTCAAAAAGTTTATGGGAAAAGAGTGTTGTGCAAAAACTATGCATGGATTTCAAAATTGCTTTGTCCCAAAATAAACTGAATCTTAATTATGTTTTTCCACAATCTTTTTTAAAGATGTTTTTTATTTATTTGAAAGGCAGAGTTAGAGAGAGAGAGGAGGAGAGACACAGAGAGACCTTCTATCTGATGGTCCATTTTGCAAATGGCCACAACAGCCTGTGCTGGACCAGGCCAAAGCCAAGAGCCAGGAGCTTCTTCCAGATCTCACACATGGATGGCTGGCCATAAGGATTCAGGCCATCTTCTGTGGCTTTCCCAGGTGCATTAGCAGGAAGATGGGTAGGAAGTGGAACAGCCAGTACTCAAATTGTTGCCCATATGGGATGCCAGCACTGCAAATGGTAGCTTAACCCTCTGAACCACAGTGCCAGCCACTTTCACAATCTTCTTTAAGAACCCTCAAAAACATAGCATATTGCCTGACACCTGTTTAATAAATGTTAACTACCATATTTTCTCTATGAGATACTTTTCATATTTGAATTTCCATGAACACAGAACAGGTTTTAAAAACAAGGCGAACAGTTAAAATAGTGTTAATTTTCCATGAGAGGATGCTACTAATTTTTAATAATAGGGTATTAAGAACAGATTTTATGTGCTATCATGATTTCGTTACGGAATTAACATTTACTCTATATTAGTCATTATACAAATTAAGCTTTTAATGATACAGTTTTTCAAAAGATACCTTCTACCATTATTTTGTAACTAGGATAAAGATATAAAAAGAAATAAATTCATTATGATCCTCCAAAGTTTGTGAATTTAAGTCACTTACACAAAAACCAGACATTGCCAATGTGGGAATTAATAACAGATCCTTAAACACGTCTGATTTTTGATTAGTGGCCTAAGACACTTCTCTAACATATCTGTGGCTCCCCCTAAAAGGGTGGGCATTGTGGTTCAGTGGGTGAATCCACCAGGGAGGCTGCCCCATCCCATTCTAGAACTCCTGGTGCTGGTCCCAGCTTCTCCACTTCCAATCCAGCTTCCAGCTCATGTGCCTGGGAAGGTAGCATGTGATAGTCCAAGTACTTGTGTCCCTGCCACTCATGTCGGAGACCGGGACGGAGTTCCCAGTTCCTGGCATGGGGCTGGCCCAGCCCTATCTGTTCTGAGCATTTAGGGAAACAAGCAGCGGATGGGAGATCTCCTGTCTTTCCCTCTCTCTCAGTCACTCTTCCTTTCAAGTACATTAATTAATATATACATAAGCAAATCTTAAAACTAAAAGACTTCTCAGTGCCTATCACACATGGGGCGCTTGCTATCCCCAAACTTTGCTATACACCAGCCACACCTCTGTTCACAGAAGAACGACTTCCCGGCTTGGCATTAGTAGTGTGTGATCACTTTTGCACAATTGCAGTATCTAATGGTCGAGAGCCTAAAATCTAGGAATTTCTTCTAGGTCTACTGCTTGTAACCCCTTAGTGGGTCATGGCTACCACTTTTTAAAAAGAAATAGAACAAAATAAAATAGGAAATATCCCAAGTAGGAAAAATATTGTTTCGTGCAACTTTTTTCAGTTTTCTATAAAAGTTCAGGACGTTGCTGTAGAAGGTGAGCAAACGTTTACGTGGCACCATCGTGGGAGCTGAGGGCTCAGCAGTAACAAAGGACACCCTCTTCACATAGCAGATTCAGCCTAGGCAGGCAGACAGATCGCAAACAAGCAAAGGAGCAAGCAGGCACATGACATCAAGGAGGCATTTTGACCAAATTATTCTTCTAATCCGTGCACATGGGATGTCTCCATTTTTTCTGTATCTGCTACAGTTTCTTTCTTTTATTTATTTGAAGGGCAGAGTTACAGAGAGGCAGATAGAGGGAGGGAGGGAGGGAGGGAGGGAAGGAGAGAGAGAGAGAGAGAGAAAGTCTTCCATCTGCTGGTTCACTCCCCAGATGGCTGCAACAGCCAGAGCTGTGCCGATCCGAAGCCAGGAGCTGGGAGCTTCTTCCAGGTCTCCCACACAGATACAGGGGCCCAAGCACTTGGGCCATCTTTTACTACTTTTTCAGGCCATACCAGAGAGCTGGATGGGAAATGGAGCAGCCGGGACTAGAACCGGTGCCTATATGGGATGCTGGGCACTGCAGGTGGTGGCTTTACCTGCTACGCCACAGCGCTGGCCCCTACAGTTTATTTAATTAACATTTTATAAATTTTGTTGGAAAGATCACTCACTTTCTTGATGAAATTTATGCCTATTTATTTGTGTATGCATGCATTTTGTGAGTAGGATTACTTTCTTATTTCTTTTTTGGCCAGCTTATTACTGATACATGAAAATGCTACTTTTGGGGCCAGTGCTGTGGTGTGGAATGTTAAGATGCCACCTGCAAAGCTGCCCTTCCACGTAGGCACTGGTTTAAACCCCAGCTGCTCCATTTCTGGTCCAGCTCTCTGCTGGTGGGCCTGGGAAAGCAATGGGGCATGGCCCAAGTGCTTGGGTCCCTGCACCCACAAGGGAGACCCAATAAAGCTCATGGCTCCTAGCTTGGGTCTGACCTAGCCATTGTGGCCTCTTGGAGAATGAACCAGTGTATGGAGGATCTCTCTATATTTATCTGTCTGTCTCAGTCTTCCTCTAACTCTGCTTTTCAATTAAGTAACCAAAAATTAGTCCTTTAAGAAATCTGTGAAGAAAAATTACAGGAGACGATGTGGACTGCTGGGGTCAGGACTGTTGTGTTAGATGGTAGTAAAGACAGGGCTGTATGGCAATGTGGCATTGAGATTTCTGGCAGAAGTGCACGGCGTGCTTGTGTTATACAGGTCTGGAGGGAAAGATGTTCCAGGCACAGGGAGAGCAAGTGCAAAAGCAGAGGTAACATGGAATCACACCTGCTTTGTTCTGGAAACACAACAGGAAGAGGCCAGGGTGTCTGAATTGCAGGGACTCTGGGCCACGGGTAAAACATGAAACCAAGGCCACGTCATGCAGGCATTCGTGTTCCAGGGGCAAGATTTCGGCTTCACTCTCAGACACGAGGAGACTTCGGAAGGCTATGCTACACGGCTGAAGATCGTAGCAGATACGGATTCCTCTTTGAAATACTACAGAGCTCAACACCCCTCATTTGATCCTCTTTGCTGTATGGGTTTCTGCATTCAGGCTTTTGATGCTTGGAAGGCAATTTAGATACATGTGTAGCGGATAGCTACAGAGCAACAGATGAATCAGCAGATGTGGATTTATCTCTACTGTTGTATCTAACACAGGACCAGACAAGGGATGTGCTTGATAAATATTTGATTGATTGTTGTATCAACCATTGCATCAATCTGTTAAAAAGATAACTGCACAATTTCTGTGGTTACTGAATAGTTCTTGGCTCAGGAACATATGTTGATCTTCCTTTTGTGTAGTAACAAGAATTGGAAGGGTCATATGCTAGTAATATTGACTAATGTTTATTGAGTGTTTGCTACTAGAGGACTTCAGAAAGTCAATAGAAAAATGCCAATAAAAGATAAGATGTGGGCCAGCACTGTGCTGTAGTGGGAAAAGCTACCGCCCGTGATGCCAGCATCCCATATGGGCACAAATTCATGTCCTGGCTGCTCCACTCATGATCTGGTTCCCTGCTAATACACTTGAGAAAACAGCACAAGATGCCCCAAGTACCTGGGCCCCTGCACCCACATAGGAGACCCCAGATGAACCTCCTGGCTCCTGGCTTCAGATTGGCCCAGCTCTAGCCATTGCAGCTATTTGGGGAGCAAACCAGTGGATGGAAGATTCTCTCTCTCTCTGTCTCTCCCTCTCAATCTCTTGTAACTTTGCCTTTCAAACAAATAAATCTTTTTAAAAAGGTGAGTTCATTGTGGTACAAATTTGGAAATGCATGCATTTTTTCATAATATGATTTTAAGATGAACTATAATGGAGTGTTTATTGAACGCTTCATCTAGAACAAGGAGGATATGCTACAACCCATTCTGTTCAGCAGAATTGAAACGAAGTCTGCCTTTAGGCATTTCTGTCCTCTCTCGATCTCATCTACGTGGCTGCCCTGTCGCTTGGCTGCCCCTCTAATGAGTTCCTCCTCTAGCCTCCAAAACGTTCATTTTGTTTGCCCAAGCAATCCAGGTCCTCCCCTTAGATCTCATACTCCGTTCGCCAAAGCAAACATCCGTGCATTCCTCTACGTGATTTTGTCAATCACAATTGATCATGGTCCACGTAGAGTGTGCCTGCAAGCTTAGCCTTCCCCATCAGAACTCCAGAGTACGTCAGCAATGGGTCAGGGGCGCTGTTAGGAGGTGGCTCAGCTAGGATCTGAACACACAGCTTTTTCACTCTTACACCTGTGCTCCTCGCCTGGGGCACACCTCTCCAGGAGCATCCCTGTCTCAGAATGGGTGAGGAGTCAGTTGCATTTCCTGGGGTCACGTGTTTACTGTAGCTTCACAGGAAAGGCGGCTCCCCCAGCAGCTTTTACCACTCATTTAGAACTCGTGTGTTATTTCCTCCCTGAAGTTCCCATGTACAAGCAGTGGACTATGCCTAAATACATGAGCTTAATAGTTGCATGGCTTAGGCTGGGCAAACAGCAAATTTACAACATGCGGTTTAAAACTCTCAGAGGGTTGTGATCCAAAACTTGATCCCTGTATCACTAAGCATTTTCCTTCCTCTTCTTCTAACTCCACATCCCTGTTCTCCCGCTCTGCACACTGAGGCTGCTGGGATGTGCGTGCAGTGGCCATCAAGGCGTGTGAAGCATGTGCGCTGTCCCAGGCTGAAGTCAGCCTCATGTAGCATGGCTACCACCACGCAGGAGCGACCTGCCGTAGCGTACCCACACCCAGGCGATGCATGCGCTGGCCCAAACAGAAGCACCAGCGGGGGCTATCTAATTCAGGAGCCTCTGTGCAACTGCAGAGTTTGGAGATAAAAGAGGCCTCTGGAGAAAACAAAATCACACAAAATACATTTCATCTGACTTCAATGGAGCTCTCTGAAACAGACGCAAAAACCAGGGGGCTGGGAACGCGGCTTCAGTGGAGTAGTTACTGCAGCCTGAACCACTCTTTCAAGTACTTCGCTTATCATTAAACATTCATTTCCCTAGAAACTGGAGCTTTCACTTCTCGAAGCTGTAGCAATTAAGGGCAGTGTTGGCTGGGTAGTTCTGCCTTCCCAGCAGGACTCTGAGAGCTCTGTGGCCTTGCCTCAGCCATCTCACAGAGAGCTTGGCTCATTTACAAGCTTTGTTATTTTTCTGGGAAAGGCAAGACAAGTCCCTCTCCAAGGCAGTGACCCAGGTCAAACCTGTGAACGTAATTCTAGTAATAAACAAATTATAATTGTCAAGAGGAAGCTATAGCTATTGATTAAGCCCCACTTTCCCCCCCCTAATCAAAAGATCTTTTTACCTCTGGACATGTGCTCCTGATTTTTTTTCCCCTCATTTCTATTATAATTGAAAGTGTGGAGCATAGCAACGTTTGCCACTCCCATCTCAGTAGTGTTAATTCTCCAAAGAGCCACATAATACCTTAGAAACATGGTTTCATTCACAGTGGCCAACTGTCTTTCAGGAAGGGAGGAGGTGGCCAGCCTGACAGGTGCAGGGACAGAGACATGACTTCACTAAAGTCAGCCTGAGCCGGTGGCCGCACCAAGAATAGAAGTCTAACTATTAAAGGAAAAGCCCTGGCTATCTTCGTTATTCATTTCATACCTGGCAATCTCTCTTATCATCACCAATTCATATTTTACAACAAAAACACGCTAGGATTTCTTTAGTTGTGAGTCACTGGAGGCTCACAAAGTATGAACCTGCCGTCTGAAGCTGGGACAAGCAGAAGCGCTGGTCTTCAGTGAGAGATCATCAAGGCCTCGGTTGAGATTGTTGTGGATTCTCAATTATCCACGCAAATTGAGGGAAACAGAACTAAAAGCACAAGATAATCAGAGTCGTTAATAGTGCACAAAGATTTGTCTCCAAGGAATATTCACTGCAGCATTATCATAGGAAAAGCTTGTCTTCTTTTCTCTCAAGGGATCTCAGAACTAAATAGAATAAAACATTTTTGATGAAAGCCAGCTAGTTTTTTTTTTTTTTTTTAAGTAAAGCTCTCAAATATTCCTTGCTGCTAAAGAACACTAGGGACAGAAGAAGGGTGAAAGCTGACAAAAGATGACACTGCTACACAGGGTGTGTTTGTGCAATGCTGGGTCACTCTGAGCACCACGGCTGCGAGGCAAGGTTGTGCTGAGTTCTGAGCCATCCCC
Organism: Lepus europaeus; assembly: GCF_033115175.1. Lineage (NCBI taxonomy): Eukaryota > Metazoa > Chordata > Mammalia > Lagomorpha > Leporidae > Lepus > Lepus europaeus. The sequence goes on along the minus strand of NC_084830.1, from coordinate 133,026,244 downwards.
ACAGGCCCAGGGGGCAGCAGAAGCCAAGGCCACCCTGGCATATCTGAGAAGTCCTGTCACAAGGACTATGCCTGGACACTCACCCCGAGTGCGTGCAGAACCTATACTGGATTTTGAGAATATAGGAGACCTTTACTTATCAGGTAGAAAACATCAACACCAGATGTGCAGATCACAGCAAAGCATTTAGAACCCTACTTAGGCAAGGCAGGTGGGCAGTCAAAGAGATCCACAGTTACTGACCAAGTGACTCTCAGCCTTACATATTACATACCCTTGGCCTGCAATAAGCCTACAATAATATTAACATATTTTTACTGTTAACACTGATTCCATCTTACTGTAGACATATTTTCCTATCTCGTAAGTATGGGCTACACTTAGCAACTTCTTTCAAAGAGTACAGTGTGGACTGGGGGTGGAAGCAGAAAGAGTAAATTTCCAAAGAAGCAATCTGGGGGCCAGCATCATGGCACAGTGGGTAAAGCTGCCACCTGCGACACCACCATCCCATATGGGTGCCAGTTTGAGTCCCTGCTGCTCCACTTGCAATCCAACCCCCTGATAATGACCTGGGAAAAGCAGCAGAAGATGGCCCAAGTGCCAGCCACCTGGGAGGGCCGGTTCCTGGCTTCAGCCTGGCCCAGATCTGGCCATTACAGCTATTAGGGGAGTGAATCAGTGAATGGAAGGTCTCTCTCTCTCTCTCTGTCTGTCTCCCTATGTCTCTAACTCTGATTTTCAAAATAAATAATCTTTTTTTTTTTTTTAAAAAAAAAAAGCAATCTGCCATACAACACTTGATCCAAGTGATGAAGGTCATGGTAAGTTGTGTTCAAAATGCATACTCTGAGTCACGTGCTGAGAAAGGCACTTCCCCTGCGGTCTTCCTCCTCCCAATCCATAATTCCAGTCTACCCATGAATAAAACACTGGACAAAGCCCAGTAAGAAGGGCTGACCAGTATTCCCCAAACCTGTTAAGGTCACTGAAAATAAGTCAAGTCTGAGCAAACAGTCACAGTGCAGGAGAACCAACTAAGTGTCACGGGTCCTACACCGAATCTGGAAACCAAAAGAGGACACAAATTAATGAAATTCCAAGTGTGACTATTTAATCATAACACCACCAATATCAACTCACTCATTATGATAAGAGAACCAGACTAGTGTAAAACGTTAACAAGAAGTGAACCGAGTGCAGGTATATAGGATTTCTTTTTTATGTAGTGTTATTATAACTTTTCTGTAAATCAAACACTACTGTAAAATAAAACATCTGGGGACAGGCGTTTGTCCTAGCAGTTAGGACACCACTGGGATTTCTGCATCCAGTACTGGTGTACTGGTGTACAGAGTCCTGGCTCCATTTGCGATCCCAGCTTCCAGCTCACGTGGACCCATCCTGGGAGGCAGCACACGGTGGCTCAAGGACTTGAGTCCCTGGCACCCATACAGAAGATCCAGATGGAACTCCTAACCCCTCCCGTTAGTCTGACCCAGCTCCAGCTGTTGAGGGCATTCAGGGAGTGAACCAACGGATGTAGATCTGTCTCCCTCTGTCTGCCTGTGTCTCTTGGCATTTCAAGGAATAAAAATGAAAGAAAATAAAAAGGATTATTTAAACAAGTAAGCAAAAGAGCCTAGAATGTCTCTGGACTGGGATGTTTCAAGTGGCTCCTCCTATAGCGGAAGGGGAAGATGGCAGATTTTGCGCCTCTCAGCACTCCCTCCCCCGTAGCCCGGGTCTGGTTGCCATCCCGTCCCCCGAGCCCCCTGCTGTGGATCTGACCCACCACACACTGCACAGACTCAGCTTCAGCTTCCCCCCCTTCCTTGCCGCCTTATGAACAAGATGCTCCATCACTCACATCTTTCATTTTAACTGTCTGGCAGAGAAGCAAAAAGCAGATTAACAAAAGAATCAACAGGGAATTTTACAAGCTCAATCCTGTCTCTGAGACAATAACTTTTCAATGCGAAGCGCCAGTCTGAGAACCTCACAGAGAAATTTCATTTCATGTTCACAACTGGCTACTGCCACGTGTCTGTCAGCATCGCCATTTCACAGACGAGCAAACTGAGTCACGGATTATTGAAACGATTAGGGCAAGGTCACACGCTCACAATGGCTACCCTGATCCAAGCTGTTCCTTCCCCAGCACACAAAAAGCCTGCAATGTGGCAAATATGTGCCCCCCCACACCCACACACACACACGCGGCAAGTTGTGTAGTAGCCTTCTTTCCTCCAATCTGTGATTCCTCACCGAAATCCTTCTACACTCAGTGGGAGACAGCGGCTTCAAAATGTGAAAATCTGCACAAACTGATAACTGCTTTTTACCAATTAACTGAGGGCAGTTACTTCTGACTTCTGCCCTCCTCCAAGCCTCCGGCATCAGCTGCCCGGTTTCTGGCTCTCATGTCGAACCTGGGCCTCAGTTCTGGACAGAGACAGAAAAGGAGCTGCAAGTCTGTTAGAGAGATTCCCTTCTCACTCACAACAGCTGAAAAGCAGGTGGATTGAACTAGTATCAAACCGGCTTTTGAGGATATTATGAATCCCTCCAGTCGGGTCATGTCCTGAAAACAGTCTTACTTCACAGTTGCAATGTTTACCAAAGGCTTCCTTAAAAAATGAAGCAACTGCAATAACAAACATTAAGCATATTGAGAATTTCCTAAGGAACTAGACTGGGTGGATGCTTTACAAAACATCTATTTTATACTAATATTCATAGTCAAATCAGGTGTTCTTTTTAAATTATTTATTTATTATTTGAAAGGTAGAGTTAGGGACAGAGAGATGAAGAGACCTCCCCCAGGGCTGGTATTGTGGTCCGATGGTTAGATTACTGCCTGCAACATCGGTACCCCATTTGGGATCACCAGTTCAAGTCTCACTGCTCTAATTCTATTCCAGCTCCCTGTTAATGCACCTGGGAAGGCAGCAGAGGATGGCCCAAGTACTCCGACAACCACCACCAATGGAGACCCAGTTGGAATTGTTAGCTCCTGGCTTCAGCCTGGCCCAGTTTTAACTGTCGCCGCCATTTGGGGAGTAAATCAACAGATGGAAGATCTCTTTGTCTCTCTCCTTCTCTCTGTAAATTTGCATTTCAGATAAGTAATTTTTTTAAAAAAGACAGATTTCCCAGCCTCTAGTTGACTCCCTAGATGCCCACAACAACTGGGTATAGACCAGGCTGATGTCAGGAACTCGCCCAGAATCACCAAGGTGGGCAGCAGGGACTCAATCACTTCAGTCATCACCTTCTGCCTCGCAGGGTGCATATTAGCAAGAAGCTGGTACCAGGAGTGGAGCTGGGATTTGGACACACACTTCAGTATGGGATATAGATATCCTAAGTAGTATATTAACTGCTACTCCAAACACCAGCCTCCAAATAAGGCAGTATTATCTTCACTTTAGAGTTCAAGGTATAAGCATACAGAGGTTGGTCAACTTGTACAAAGTGGCACAGGCAGAAGGGAAGCATTGATTTACCTGATCAAAATCTTGAGAATTTTCCACACATGCCCATCCCATTTCTGACCTTTCCCCCAGGAGCCATGGCCTCCTGGTTGGACCCTTCTCTAGCTCTGCTAGGACTTCTTTCTTCCCACTGGCAATGGACTTGCATGGGAGAGCACTTCCTCACATCCAGGGTTTGTGTATGGTGTAGAAGAGCAAGCACCACTACCAGAGCTGGGAAACATCACTGCATCCTACCTGGGCCCTCTGGAGAAAATTCTCCACCTTCCATCCTTCCATAGCTGGGCAACCTGCAGGCCCCTAAGCACCTCAGTCATTTTTTTCTCCAAATAAACATAATGCTGCTTTCCTGTCTAACACCAATTAAACACAAATGGATAAGTCTGGTAGAAGCTTCTCATTTTTTAAACAGAAACTTCCAGAGGAAGAAGGAAAGCTTCACAGTCAAGATGCATCAATGGCAGATTCCTCGTGACAAACACAAGCCAAGGCACATTGGTGTCATTATTCTACTTAACACTAACAACATTTTTAACTACTGCTCTCATTACACAGATGAGGTAATTGTGACTCAAAGACTATAAGATATATATAAGATATAAAATCTATACAGAACAAAGTAGATATTCCTTAACTGTTCATAAAATGTTTCAGAATTTTAGAAATTGTGAAGAATCAAACTCAGAAATTTAAACCAAATGCAGTTTTAAGCATGGAAAGCCAAGGCACCATGGCAAAAAATGTCCTACATGAAGGATCTCTGTGAGTGAGACCCCACTGGAAAGAAGTGGCCATCAAAGAAAGATGTACTTTTCTCTGAAGGGAAGAGAGTACTTCCATTTTGCTTATGGCCTTGTCAAAATACTGATGGAGTTTGTGGTCACAAAAGGCTTCCATAGCCTAGGCAGCTCATGTCAAGAATCTCAGGTGGTCAATGATGTCATACATAGGAGTGTTAATTGTTAAATCAACAACAGGAGTCACTGTGCACTAACTTCCCATGCGTCCTGCGGACCTCTGTTCTCAATGACTTGTATTATGAGAGTTAATTGTAAAACTGGTTCACAAACTGTGTGTGTGTGTGTGGTATGCAAATTGTTGAAATCTTTACTTAGTATAGAGTTGGTCTTCTGTGTACAAAGTTAACTGAAAATGAATCTTAATGGAGACTGGGACTGGCAAGGGGAGAGGGAGGAGGAGACGTGGGAGTGGGAATGGGAGGACGGGTATGGTGGGAAGAATAACTATATTCCTACAGTTGTACTTATTAGATTTGTATTCCTTAAATAAAAGGCTTCTTTGGGAAAATAAATAAATAAACCAAATGCAAGAGAACCTGCATCCACCATCCAGCTTGCTATCTCATTTTCTCTGGTTTGTTTTTGATAAGTTCAAAACCTCTTTGGGGGGGGGGGTTGATCTAGCAATTACAATACCCATATCCCGAATGGGTATACCTGGGTTCAATACCCACCTCCAGCTACCTACTCCAGCTGCTGGCTAACAGGTCTTACTGGAAGACAGCAGTGATGGATCAAATAATCAATTTCCTGCCACCCAGAGACCTGGATTGAATTCCTATCTGCCAGGTTTGGCCCAGGTTCTATTCCAACCACTGTGGGCATCTGAGAAATAAATCAACAAATGGGAGTTTTCTGGACTCCTCTCCCCACCTCTGCTTCTCAAATAACCAAAAATTTTTAAATGTAAAAAAACAAAACCTGACAAAATCTTCCCATAGCTGTTTTTGAATCAAATTCTCCTGTCTACTTTACTAGCTAACAAGGTCTTGATTCCCCGCGCTACTTGCCATTCTCCTTCTACACTGTGCAAAAAGCTCCCCAACCTTGTTTTTCGTATTGAAAAGCTGCCCCCTTTTGATCTTTGGTGCAAATCAATAGCCCATCTTGAGAAAGAGATTTCTTCTCCCTTTAGGCTTCTGTGTCTATACCAGCATCTGAGGCTGGGATGCAGATAGATGGGGGGCAGAGTTATCTGTACCCAATACAAACACTGGTAGGCCAGCCATGAAGCCTCAACACCATCAGCGGCCGGCTGCAGAGAGCTTGTTTGGTAGCCAGACAGACAGTGCAAGGGACTGAAATAAACCTTTATCATTACTGCATTCCTCACCATGTGCTGAAAAACAAGCAGCTCACATGTATTATTGATTTCTAGGGAATGCAAAGCACATGGCATCCTGAACACAGCAAGACACCTGTTAGGATGAACAAAGCAGACGTCTGAGAGCCTACAGATCTGGTTGGCTCTGCTTTTACCAGATGCACACTCTTGCACACATCAGCTAACTTCTCAAAGTCTCAGCATCACCAGACATAAAATGGAGCTTATATTCTTTCTTTAGAGGTCTATAATCCAGCTGGGATATTTAAGCCAGAAATCTGAAAGTCATCCTTGTTTCTTCTCTCTTGCTTACCCCAACACCTACTATCTCTCTGGATTCTGGTGATCTCAAGTCTTCAGGATTTCCCAATTCTCCTTTATATCCATTCCCTCCAGCTGCATTGGAGTTCAGGCACTGCGGTGTCCTCATTGACTCAATGCTACACCCTCTGAGCTCACCTCTCCGGTACTGGCCTAACGCTAAAACCCATCCTTTTCTGTTCTCACTACAGACACTTAGCTTGCTAAGACACACATCCTATTATGCCATTGTGATGAAAAGTATTACAGTACTCTCTACCATTTATAGAATGAAGTGCAAATCTACAAGCCTAGGGTACAAATCTGTCCATGACCTTGGTATTACTTACCTAAAATAGTTCTAGGAATCTTTCAGATGTAAGTGACAGGAACACTTCCCCAATAGGCTTAATCCAAAAGGAATGCATACTGGCTTATGAAGCTAAAGTAACCTGCGGCACACCAGGCACAGTGGGTTCCGAGGTTCCAATGGTCTCAGAAGGAGCCTGCCTCTCCCCGTGCTTTGCTTCCTTTCCGTCCACAGTGGCTTTATGCTTCCTTAGGCTCTTCCTACTCAGTAACAAATTGGCCCCAAGCAGCCGCAGGCTCTGCTAGCACCTAGTTAGCAATGGCCCTGGAGAAGACACCATCTTTTTCTCATCTGTTTCACCAAAAGTCACGAGGCAAAACCTCAGTGATCTTCCCTAGGTCTTTTGTTGAACTCCTTGCCAACACTGTGCACCAGGAGGAACATGGTGCACAGCTAGGGACTTCCTTCAGACAGGGGGCAGGGACTGTCCTACCCACACTATGTGGCTTAAGGATAGGGCCATCTAACCATATACACATAAAACAGTGAGATCAGGATCACCAAGACAAGAGGAGACAAAGACCAGGTGGCAAAAGAACTTCTCTCCTACTCCAGGTTCCAAAAGTTTCGATTGGTTAAAATAAGTTTTGTTTTGTTCAGGATATCTGGGAGGCCAGAAATTCACAAAGTGCTGAGCTGGCCAGTTCCTGGCTGGGGTCTCTCACGTCTCTGCAGGGAGAGAGTCAGCTGGGGCTGTGGACATCTGAAGGTCTCACAGCGCTGGGTGTCTACAGTTAATATGAGAATGATCGTTGGTATGACCTGATAGGAGCTCAGCTGGGCTGTGAACTGGATGCATACATGTGGGCTCACATGTGGCTTTCTAAGCACAAGTATCTGCGAGGAGAGGGACATCTGGCATGGTCGCCCAGGGCTCCATGCACTGGCATTCCAACAAAAGGAGGAAGTGCTACAATGTCTTTTCTCACCTAGCCTCCACTGTCATGCAGTGCTACTTTGGTTTTCTACTGAGAACACATATTCTGCTTATATAACATCCTTGAATACACAAACTCATAGAGACAGAAAATCAGGGAAGTAGTTGCTGTGGTTAAGTACAGGAGTTTAAAAAGGTGCAGGAATGGACACTTTGGGTAATAGAAATACTCTATATGCATATTTTGGTGGTGATGGGTGTACAGTGGTGGTATTCATTTGCCAAACTTTACAGAATGGCATACTGTAAATGATGAGCTTTACTGTATGTACATTGTATGTCAACTTACCCAACTTAAAATAAGTAGTTCAAGCCCCTAAAAAAGACTCTCAAATATACACTTGATCATGAAGCCAAATTTTGCTCTTCAATAATCATGTGGCATTGGAAAATTTATTTTACTCATGCGTACCATTTTTGCTTTTGTTACATACACTATAATGAGAAAGATTTTTTAATAAATAATTAGACAAGTAAACAGAGTTTTTAATACAATGTGCAACAGGTAATACCAACTACTCAGTATTGGGAGTTGTGTTTGCCTAGATCGGTACAATATCATAGCCGTTCCCAAGTTTCTCAGTTATACTTGTGCTGTCACTTTTCTGCACTGTACTGGTTACAAGGACTCAGATTCAAGGGGCGAGGGCCTAGAATGCACTTTAAGACAAGCAGGGTGTAAATCATTAGCAGTTACAGTCATTTTTCCATTGTTCTACGAATGAGTTCCCATCATTTCAACAGCTTTCCCTTTTATGGATGCACTTCTCTGTGTTCAGAACATCCCTTTTCTCTTCTGCCAGGCTCTTCCCCACCACATGACACATTTCCATAGTGAAGTGCGAGCAGCATTTGTCACCTCCTTTGAAACACACTCCAAGTAAGTATCTTTAACAGCACCTGTTGATGGTGCATGGTCAAACGTTCTGCCTCTGTCTCGATCACTAAGTTGTAAGCTCCTTGAAGACAAGGATCAAGTCCTGTTTGCCTCAGTACTCCATATATTAACAGTCTCACATAGGTCCTCCATGCACGTTTGCTGAATGACAGAATTAGATTACATAGCCCAAGAGTTTTGCAAATGCTCAAGTGCTATTCAAGCAAGGGCTGTCATTATTTACAAGATAAGTGAGGCTTTTACTGGAGAAAATGTAATAGCTTCTGGTGATAGCTTTCCGCCTGACAAATTCTAAATGAATAATCCATTTAACTGTTAGTGAAGAAAACATTATTTTTTTTCTTTCTTTTTGCGGCTTAAATACTAGTGACACCTAGTTGTTCGTTTATACTTTGTGTTTCATTTAGATCACTGTTCACCAAACTGTACAACAAATCGCCTCTCCATGAGCCTATTTTATCATGCCAACCTTTCACTGCTCCCTTTGTGTTTTGCACCTAATATTTTGTGTTTTCTTTTTCCTGGATCATTGCTTATTATCTTTCATTAATCTTTTATTTACTCAATATTTACTTGCTGAGGATTTGAGGGGCCACCATGTACTAGGTATTGTTATGAACCCGAGAATTTCATGAACAAATAGATCACATCCCCTTAACAGTAAACTCAGGGTCTGCTGGAGAAAGCAGATGTCAACAGTACGTGATGGATGCCGAGCGAGAGGCCTGAAGAGAGGAGTGGGCCTGACCCTGCCTGGTTCCTCCACTGCAGAGAGCAGCAAACCATTCACCAAGATGAATCATGGTTAGACTGGCAAAGAAGGTGACATTCCAGTGAGAGAGAGCATCCTGGAAAGAACAGGTGTGTAGAATACAACAAGCAATAGTCATGGCCTTGGTGAGTCAAGTGTGAGACAGAAAACAGCATCTGCAGCTGCCAGCTAGCAAATCTGTGGAAACCCCGTTGGTTTTCAAGTATTAGACTCTGGAAATCCGTAATCGGGAAGCCAATTATTCACCAAAGGGAATCTTCATCTCTCAAATAAGAATGCCTATCACAGAAAGTTGCTGAGAGGATCAAAATGATGGTACAGGCAGAATTTCTTCTAATGAGCAGCGGTTAATTTTGTGGAACTAGCTTCACTGTCGCTCCTAATAAGAAAACGCTTGTCATTCCCCTTGTTCTTGGGACCATAGCTCATGAGAATGTGCCCTTGCAGGCGGAGCATTAGTTAGCCCTGTGAACATTCAGCAATGCAGGACTAACCATGTATACGTTTGGCTGATGGATGATCAAGCAGTTCCAGGTAGTCCAATCGAAGCGCAGCCTATGAATCAAGGGAAATTTGGAAAGCGAGAAGACTTCCCTCCCCCACACCCCTCCGTGGAACTAGTAAATCAGTACAGTTCAAACAAAACCACTAGAGGGCTACCATGAGCAAAGAATGCGTCCGAGAAGGATGGCCACAGTGGCAAGCAGAAGTGGGTTAAGCGCTAAGATGTGAAAACCTGAATCACGCCTTTCCTCAAATAAAAACCCTTCCTGCGGCTGTTAACTAATTTCTGTGGTTTTTTTTTTTGTTTGTTTGTGTTTTATTATGGTTTCTGTATCTTGATACTAAAAAGAGCTCTCATATACCAAACCATGCATATAATTTAACGTGAGATACAGCTGCAACTCCTCGTTTTTTTTGGTCTGAATATATCCTTTCCTTTTTATTTTGCCTCCTCAGATTTCCATTTTCACAACATCTTCTGAAAGCCATAAACCAAGACAAGTTTTTAAGAAACAATGTGGAACAACATATCAATTGGACATACGTACATATCTTGGAAATTTGACCTAGAATAATTATCACCAAGACATATTCTTTCTTTTTGTAACAGCTTGAGATATATAATTCATGCATCTTACAATTCACTCATCGAAAATGTGTGACTCAATGTGATTTTGGTAGCCAATAAATCATTGCCAAATCCAATGTCATGGAGATTTTCCCTATATTTTCTTCTAAGAGTTTTATAATTTTAGTGTTTACATTTATTTCTATGATTCATTTAGAGTTACTATTTATGTGCGGTATGTGGTAGAGGTTAAGCTTCACCCTTTTTTTTTTATTATTTGACAGGTAGAGTTATAGACAGTGAGTGAGAGAGACAGAGAGAAAGGTCTTCCTTCTGTTGGTTCACTACCCAAATGGCTGCTATGGCCGGCACTGCGTCGATCCGAAGCCAGGAGCCAGGTGCTTCTTCCTGGTCTCCAATGTGGGTGCAGGTGCACAAGCACTCGGGCCATCCTCCTCTGCCCTCCTGGGCCACAGCAGAGAGCTGGACTGGAAGAGGAGCAACCGGGACTAGAACCTGGCGCCCATATGGGATGCCGGCTCTGCAGGTGGAGGATTAACCACATGAGCTAAGGTGCTGGCCCAAGCTTCACCATTTTGCACATGGGTATCCATTTGTCCCAGCACCATTTGTTGAAAATACTATTATTTTCTCCACTGATTCATCTTGGATGCTATGTTGAAAACTTACTATCATGCAAGGGGTTACTTTTGAACACTCAGTTCAATCACATGGATCTCAATGGATTAAAAGAGAATATAAATTTTCCATGGACTTTCTGAAGACCCTCAAGACTATCCTTAACACAGTATCACATAGCTTTCGTAACTCTAGCTGCATAGCAAGTTTGAAATTGAAAAATATGAGCCCTCCAACTTTGTGCTTGTTTTAGCTATTGTGTCTTCTTTGTATTTCCATATGAACCTTAGAATCAACTTGTCGAATTTTACTTTTAAAAGGCAGCTGAAATTCTGTTAGGAATCTCATTGAGTCTGTTGATCAGTTTTGGTAGTATTAACATCTTAGTAATATCATATATGCAACCATGAACATAGGGTATCATTCAATTTAGACACAATTTCCCTCAACAATATTTTATAGCTTTCCATGAAAACCCTTGCACTTTTGTTAAATTTACACATAGCTATTTTACACTTTCTAGGGCTATTGTAAATGATTTTTAATTTTCGTAATATTCTTTGGTAATAGAAAGACATAGAATTGATTTTTGTAGCTCGCAACCTTGTTGAACTTGTTCATTCTAATAACTTCATAGTAGATATCTTAGAATTTTCTATACACAAGATCATGTTATCCATAATAGAGTTTGTTTTACTTCTTCCTCTAAAATCTGGGGGTGTTTATTTCTTTTTCTTGTCTAATTACTGTGGCTAGGACTTTCAGAACAATGTTGAAAAGAAATTGTGAGATCCGTCATTCTTTCCTTGCTTCTGCTCTTAGGAGGAGAGAATTCAGTTTTTCCACATTAGCTATGATTGTAGCTGTGTTTTAGCAGCTGTCTTTTGCCACAGTGAGAAAGTTCTTTTATGTGTTTTGGTTTTTTGAGCTTTTTTTGTTTTTAAATCCTGAAAGGATGTTTGATTTTCTGGATTTATTAAACATGATACATTTTTGCAAGAATTATTGAAAAACAATTACTTCAGCATCTAGACAAAAAGACAGTCAATACAAATAAAATCAAACCATCAGGGTACCTGACATCAATGCTTTTATGCCAAAAAAAAAAATGGAGTCACATATCTGAAATACCAAAGGAAAAAACTATACTCCCAATGTTCATAGCTAGTCAAGCTTACTTTCAAAATAGAGGCTGAAAACTGTCATCAAACTATAAGAATGCAAAGAAAACTATTCCCAACAGTCCATATGGGCTAAGACTACAATTAAAGCAGGTACTTTAAGGGGCCGGTGTTATGGCATAGCAGGTAAACATGCCACCTATGAAGCCAGCATCACCAGTTCGAGTCCTGGTTGCTCCACTTCTGATGCAGCTCCTTGCTAATGGCCTGGGAAAAGCAGCGGGAGATGGCAGAAGTTCCTGGATCCTGGTTTCAGCCTGGACCAGCCCTGGCAGTTGAGGTCATCTAGCTAGTGAACCAGCAGATGGAAGATCTCTCTCTCTCTCTCTGTGTAAGTCTGCCTTTCAAATAAATAAATAGTTTTTTTGTAAAAAGATATTTTAAAATAATATTTAATTAAAAGCATATGTTTTTAGGCCAAAAATGGTACCAGACAGGGATGCCCACTCTCATCACTGCTATTCAATATAGTTCTGGAAGTTTTAGCCAGAGCTATTAGGCAAGAAAAAGAAATTAAAGGGATACAAATTCGGAAGGAAGAACTCAAACTATCCCACTTTGCAGATGATATGATTCTTTATTTAGGGGACCCAAAGAACTCTACAAAGAGACTACTGGAACTCATCGAAGAGTTTGGCAAAGTAGCAGGATATAAAATCAATGCACAAAAATCAACAGCCTTTGTATACACAGGCAATGCCACGGCTGAGGAAGAACTTCTAAGATCAATCCCATTCACAATAGCTACAAAAACAATCAAATACCTTGGCATAAACTTAACCAAGGACGTTAAAGATCTCTACAATGAGCCGGCACCGCGGCTCACTAGGCTAATCCTCCGCCTTGCGGCGCCGGCACACCGGGTTCTAGTCCCGGTCGGAGCACCAATCCTGTCCCGGTTGCCCCTCTTCCAGGCCAGCTCTCTGCTGTGGCCAGGGAGTGCAGTGGAGGATGGCCCAAGTGCTTGGGCCCTGCACCCCATGGGAGACCAGGAGAAGCACCTGGCTCCTGCCATCGGATCAGCGTGGTGTGCCGGCCGCAGTGCGCCTACCACGGCAGCCATTGGAGGGTGAACCAACGGCAAAGGAAGACCTTTCTCTCTGTCTCTCTCACTGTCCACTCTGCCTGTAAAAAAAAAAAAAAAAAAAAAAAAAAAGATCTCTACGATGAAAACTACAAAACCTTAGAGAAAGAAATAGAAGAGGATACCAAAAAATGGAGAAATCTTCCATGCTCATGGATTGGAAGAATCAATATCATCAAAATGTCTATTCTCCCAAAAGCAATTTATACATTCAATGCAATACCAATCAAGATACCGAAGACATTCTTCTCAGATCTGGAAAAAATGATGCTAAAATTCATATGGAGACACAGAAGACCTCGAATAGCCAAAGCAATCTTGTACAACAAAAACAAAGCCAGAGGCATCACAATACCAGATTTCAGGACATACTACAGGGCAGTTGTTATCAAAACAGCATGGTACTGGTACAGAAACAGATGGATAGACCAATGGAACAGAATAGAAACACCAGAAATCAATCCAAACATCTACAGCCAACTTATATTTGATCAAAGATCCAAAACTAATCTCTGGAATAAGGACAGTCTATTCAATAAATGGTGCTGGGAAAATTGGATTTCCACATGCAGAAGCTTGAAGCAAGACCCATACCTTTTACCTTACACAAAAATTCACTCAACATGGATTAAAGACTTAAATCTACGAACCGAAACCATCAAATTATTAGAAAGCATTGGAGAAACCCTGCAAGATATAGGTACAGGCAAAGACTTCTTGGAAAAGACCCCAGAAGCACAGGCAGTCAAAACCAAAATTAACATTTGGGATTGCATCAAACTGAGAAGTTTCTGTACTTCAAAAGAAACAGTCAGGAAAGTGAAGAGGCAACCGACAGAATGGAAAAAATATTTGCAAACTATACTATAGATAAAGGGTTGATAACCAGAATCTACAAAGAAATCAAGAAACTCCACAACAACAAAACAAACAACCCACTTAAGAGATGGGCCAAGGACCTCAATAGACATTTTTCGAAAGAGGAAATCCAAATGACCAACAGACACATGAAAAAATGTTCAGGATCACTAGCAATCAGAGAAATGCAAATCAAAACCACAATGAGGTTTCACCTCATGAAACTCTTAAACATAACATATGAAAGAACCTTTACACATTGAAAAAACAAAACCAATAGTGAAAATTTTACTCTTCACATACACAAAACATCAGCTTTCTATTGAAAAGAAAAAGAAAAAAGCATTCTTCAACTAATTTTTTGAAACTAGGATAACCTTGAGATGTGGACACTGAGAACAAGGGACATCAACAACTTTGTTAAACTTATGAATATAAGTGTAAATATCCTAAGAAAATATTATCATATGACATAAAAATACTCACATGTCTTATTGTGATCAAGTTAAGTTTTATTTCCAGGAATACCAATATTATTAGAAAATTAATCTTCATGTTTCATAATATAAAGATTAAACTAGAGGGACTGGCATTGTGGCATGGTAGGTAAGCTCACTGTCCATGATGTAAATATTCCTTATGGGCACAGGTTTGAGACCCATTTGCCCAACTTCTGATCTAGTTCCCTGCTAGTGTGTCTGGGAAAGTGGCAGAGGATGGCCCCAGTACTTGGGCCCCTGCACCCATGTGGGAGGCCCTGACTCCTGACTCTTGGCTTCAGCCTGGCCCTGCCTCAGCTGTTGTGGCCATTTGGGGAGTGAATCAGTGGTTTCAGTGGTTGGAAGAACTCTCTTTCTCTGTCTCTTTCTCTGTGTAACTTTGACTTTCAAATAAATAAATAAATCTTAAAAAAAAAAAACATTAAACTAGAACAACATAGTTCATCTCAATGGATGTAGCAAATCCAGGTATTAAAATTTTATTCAATACCCATTCAGGACGCAGTGTTTAGTAAGAAAGAATAGAAAAGAACTTCTTTAATTTGCATAAGGATATTCTTGAAATACACTTTCATATTACTTAATGTTAAAGGAAAGAAACAAAACTCTTGAGATACAATTATCCACACTGAATAACAAAGATGCTATAAACACATGCCTTTTTGGGACCAACACTGTGGCACTGCAGGTTAAAGCCCTGGTCTATAGTGCCAGCATCCCAATATAGGATATATATATAGGCACAGGTTCGAGTTCCAGGTGCTCCACTTCTGATCCCGCTCCCTGCTCATGAGCCTGGGAAAGCAACAGACGATGGCCCAACTGCTTGGGCCCCTGCACCCACACGGAAAACCCAAAAGAAGCTCCTGACTCCTGGCTTCAGACAGACTCATCTCTAGCCACTGCAGCCATTTGGGGAGTGAACCAACAGACGGAAGCTCTCTCTCTCTCTCTGTGTGTGTGTGTGTGTGTATGTGTCTAGCTCTCTCTCTAACTCTGTATTACAAATAAGTAAAATAAATCTTTAAAAATTACCTATTGACTAACAAGACTGTGCCACGATGTTTCAGTATATGTTAAGTAGATGATAATCAATTGCATATTTGTTAATTAGAAATAAAAATTTGCTAAATGTAATTTTTAAAAATATTTATTTTATTTTAAAGGCAGAGTTACAGAGACAGACAGACAGACACACACACACACACACAGAAAGAGAGAGAGAGAGATCTTCCATTGGTTTGTTCACTCCCCAAATGGCCACAACGGCTGGAGCTGGGCCAGACCAAGGCTAGGAGCCAGGAGTTTCTTTCAGGTTTTCCATGTGGAGTCAAGAGGCCAAGTACTTGAGCCATCTTCTGCTGCTTTGCCAGGCACATTAGCAAGGAGCTGGATTGGAAGTGGAGCTGCGAGGAATCGAACCAGCACCTATATGGGGTGCCAACACTGCAGGTGGTGACTAAACCTACTATGCCACAGTGCCAGCCCTGGTAAATGTAATTTTAATAGTAAAACATACAATTTCAAAAATTGGTTTCAGAAGATACGTAGTATCTTTCTTTCTTTTTTTTTTTTTTTTCTTTTTCTTTGACAAGCAGAGTGAGTGAGAGAGAGAGAAACAGAGAGGAAGGTCTTCCTTTTTCTCTTGGTTCACCCTCCAAATGGCCACCACGGCCAGCATGCTGCCCTGATCTGAAGCCAGGAGCCAGGTGCTTCTCCTGGTCTCTCATGGGGGTGCAGGGCCCAAGGACTTGGGCCATCCTCCACTGCATTCCCGGGCCACAGCAGAGAGCTGGCCTGGAAGAGGAGCAACTGGGACAGAATCTGGCGCCCCGACCAGGACTAGAACCCAGGGTGCTGGCGCTGCAGGCGGAGTTGATGGGTATGAATGGATGCAATTTTTTGGGAACAATGAGAAAAAGCTTGGGGAGGGGCTGGCGTTGTGGTGTACTAGGTAAAGCCACTGCCTGCAACACCAGCATCCTATACAGGTGCTGGTTTGAGTCCCAGCTGCTCCACTTCCAAGCCAGCTCCTTGATAACGTGCCTGGGAGAGCAGTGGAAGACGACCCAAGTCCTTGGGCTCCTGCACATCCATGTGGGACACCTGTGACAAACACCTGTGACAAACAAGTAAGCTGCAGCGCTAGCCTGTAGTACCTTTCTTAAAGCTATATTTCTCAAGAAGAATCACAAAATATTACTGAAAGATTAAGTGTCAAATAAAGGAACAGTAATTGAACAGTAATTGAAGACATGATATAGTAAAGATGTTGGTACTTCTAAAATTATTTCATAAATTCAATTCTACTCAAAATACCAATACCTTTTTCATGTAATTTGACAAATCAATTCTAAATTTATTAAGTAGTGAGAAGTCCAAATGTAAGATGAAGAATTATAAGTAAAATCCTGGTTGGAGATTTTTATTGCCAAAGATCAAAATTTTCTTGTACTATAAAGCTATAAAAGTTAAAGATGACACTGGTAGATTCAGATAAATTGAATACATGACAAAAGAGAAAGCCCAGAACAGACTCCTCCATCCAAGTGTGCAGAAACAAGTGGAGGGGGTGTAGATGAGTAGAGCAATGACAAGCTACCTACAGGTAGCACTGAGCCATACATGTGTGAACGAAGACTAGATTCTTGCCACATGATGAACCGGCACTCAATTCCTGGCATGATAAAGATCTGAATGTGAAACACCAAAAACCTCAAAATGCTAAGAATACACACACCTATGTCAAGACTTTGGAATAAGTATTTTAAGTACAATACAAAAAGCATAAATATAAAGAAACATTGATAAAATCAACTCATTAAAATGAAAAGCTTCCATTCATGAAGATATAAAAGATACACCATGCATCAGAGACCAACTATTTTTAATAACAAAACATTAGGCGAGATCAAGTGCATTCAGGGTGGTATGGCCATAGACAATAAAAAAATCAAGGTTAGTTTATATTTATATTTGTATATCCCACATACAAATATATATTTTCTAAATCCCTATAAAATAAGTAATAATCAGTTTGAAACAATGATGAAGTACATAAGGCCAAATGTGCATAGAGGAAACAAACTGGTAAAGAACAAATCCCTTCAATCTCATTAGAAATTAGAAATCATAATACTAATTAGTAAAATCACAATGAAAAACCATTTCACACTTGTATCATAGACAAAACTATTCAGAGAACTAGCGAAGATTTGAAGAAATAGGGTAGTTTACATGTTGATGGGTATGAATGGATGCAATTTTTTGGGAACAATGAGAAGAAGCTTGGGGAGGGGCTGGCATTGTGGTGTAGTAGGTAAAGCCACTGCCTGCAATACCAGCATCCCATACAGGTGCTGGTTTGAGTCCCAGCTGCTCCACTTCCAAGCCAGCTCCTTGATAATGTGCCTAGGAGGGCAGTGGAAGATGACCCAAGTCCTTGGGCTCCTGCACATCCATGTGGGACACCTGTGACAAACTCCTGGTGCCTGGCTTTAGTCTGGACCAGCTCTCACCATTGCCACCATTTGAGGAGTGAATGAATGGGTGGAAGATCTTTCTCTCTATCTCCCTCTTTCTCTGTCTTGTCTAACCTTGCCTTTCATATACATAAAATAAATCTTTAAAAAAAGATTATTCATCAAAAAAAAAAGATTATTCATTTGAGAGGCAGCATTACAGAAAGCCAGAGAGAGAGAGAGAGAGAGAGAGAGGTCTTCCATCCCTAGATGGCTGCAACGGCCACAGCTGTGCTGATCCGAAGCCAGGAGCCAGGAGCCCTGGGTGCAAGGGCCCAAAGACTTGGGCCATCTTCTACTGCTTTCCCAAGCCATGGCAGAGAGCTGGATCAGAAGTGGAGCAGCTGGCACTTGAACCAGCGCCCATATGGGATGCCAGTGCTACACACCATTACTTTAACCCACTGCGCTACAGCGTTGGCCCCAATAAATAAACCTTAAAAAACAAAACAAAAAAAAAAGAAATTCAGAGGATTCAAGATGGTCAAATAGAGGTAACCACCATTTCTCTTCTCACAAAGAACAAGCAAAATAACAAGTGAATAACTGAATTTCACTATGAGTGTCCAGGAGAGAAAACTGGAACTCAGCAGGGAATACACAGGAAGCCCATAGGATGCTGAGATGAAGCACCTAAAGCAGTTGAGAAAAGCATCCCAGCAGTAGAGACAGTAGGCTTACAGCTGGGAGGAGTCTCCACTGCAGGGGAAAAGGTAAGTGGGGACCCCGGCAGACCCTATCTCCAAGGATACTTAAGCAAGCTTAGCTACAAGAGGGATCCACAATCCTGGGATTGTCGGATCCCAGCATGGGGAAAATTCCTAGAGTTTATTTGGTAGCTTTGTGTCACAGAGGGCACTCAGGATGTCTGTCTCTCCCAAAACCCTGGCAGCACTGACTGCGGCAGTTTGATGCCCTGTTGAGAAAGGAGTCTCTGATTGTATCCACATCTCTATCAGAGTCCACATCGCCCTAGGGGACAGAAGCCCCTGCACATCCCCATCCTTGGGACCTCACAGACATTCTATTACAACAGCAGAAAGGATTGCACCCTCACAAACCCAACTAGACCCAGAAGCAGCAGTGGCCCCATGACCACAGTCCAAATGACATTTGGTACTACACAGGACAGGTGCTTTGTTAAAGCAGATCCTGCCCCTAGGATTTTAAAAGCCAAGGCACTTGCTTCTGGAGACTTAAGGCTGTCCCCTACAATACCCACCTCTTCCCAAGGCAGCACATGCTAGCCACTGGGGCCGACCCTGGCAATGCCATAGTTCTCGTCTCCAGCTTGAGCTTGCCCCAGTTCTGGGTATTGTGATCACACACACATATGAGCTATATAGCTCCTTTGCCCAGTGTGCTTCAGCTTTGGTGAGTGCCCTGTATTCTAGTCCTGATACAGCCAGAGCCTACCTTTGATCCAGTAGTACATTCAATTATTCACAACAACATGGGCTGTGCAACTCCATTCTCCAGTGGGCTTACACTTTGGTGAGCACTCCAAGCTCCAGCCCCACTGTGCTCCATGCATGCTATAGCTTTGGCAGATCTGATTGGCCACCCACATGTGTCTGGGCTCTTTACCCCATTTCTCCAGCCTGTGTTGGCTTGGATGAGTGACCTAGATTCTACCATCTGGCATGCCTGCCCTGCAATGCTGGTGGGTGTGGATGGTAGCTCAGGCTGCAAGGGCCCCCTTCTCCAGCTCACCTTGACCTTGGTGAATACCCCACCATGGCACCACACCCATCCCAACTCTGGTAGACACAGGTGGCAGAGCACAACATCCTGGATTTGGGCCTGGTGCTGCATGACTCCAGCTTCCATCACAGATATATTTGCACCTGCTGGGACTGGGATGAGTCCCCCATAGTGCCCCTGCTGCCACTGCTATTTCTGACAGTGCAAGAAGACACAGGGAGAATATACATCCATGGACAGCTGGACCCACAGCCCAAGCAGCCTGCCAAACCAAGACCTGAAGAAAAAAACCTTCAAACCACAAAAGCCACCCTTTAAAAATAAGAGATGATGGATCCACCGGATGCCCAAAAAATCAGTGTAGAGATCCCAGAAATATGATAAAACAAGGCAGTATTATGCCCCCAAATAATTCAAATAATATAATAATACCAGACTCCATAGGAAGGGAGATGGATGGAATGCCCAACAAAGAATTCAAAAGAATGATATAAGGACACTCAAAGAGATACAAAAGAATACAAATACAGGCATTAAATGAAATTAGGAAATCAATGTGTGCTTTCAATGAGAAATTTAGCAATGAAATAGAGATACTGGAAAAGGACCAAATGGAAAACTGAGAGATGAAGAGCTGGGGCAAGAATCTGGCCGAGTGGTTATGATGCTGCTTGGGACAGCAATATCCCACATCAGAATGCCCAGGTTTGAGTCCCAGCTCTACCATCCAGCTCCTGCTAACGTGCTTGGGGAAGCAGCAGAAGACAGCCCGAGTCCTTGGGCCCCTGCACCCATGTGGGAGACCCAGATGAAGCTCCTGGCTCCTGGCTTCAGCCTTGCCCAATCCTAGCTATTGCAGCCATCTGGGTAGTGAACCAATGGATGCAATATTTCTATCTCTCCCTCCCTCTCTCTACAGCTATCTCTCTGTAACCCTGCCTTTCAAATAAATGAAATAAATCTTTAAAAAAAATTAAACCTCAACAGACTAGCTCAGGTGGAACAAAGAAAACTGAAGGGACTCTTAAGAAACTGAGGACAGGTCTTTTGAAATATCTGAGTCAGACAAGAGAAAAGAAAAAAACAATAAAAAGGAACTAAGACATATTATGGGACATTTGGAACACCTTTAAATGAACTATTATTCACACAATCTGAATTCTTGAGATACAGGAGAAGAATAAAAGGCACAGAAAGCCTATTAAATGAAATAAGATGAAAACTTACCTTATCTCAAGAAAGATACATGGATGCCCAAATATAGGAGGTCCAGAGGACCCCAAACAGACATGACTGGAAAAGGTCATCACCGTGACACATGACAGTCAAACTCTCAAAATCATAACACTAGAAGAGGATTCTAAAATTTGCAAAATAAAATGCCAGCTTATTTTAAAGGGAACGCTCTTATATTAGCAGACTTTTTTCATCAGAAACAATATAGGAACGGAGAGATATAGTCCAAGTTCTGTAAGAAAAGAACTGCCAGCCAAGAGTACTCCACCCGCCAAGCTATCTTCCAAATACGAAGGAGAAATAAAGACTTTCCAAGACAAGCAAAAGCTGAAGGAATTCCTCTCTAGCAGATCGGCCTTATGAAAGGTGTTCAGGGATGTCCTAAGTACAGAAATAAGAAAAGATAACTATCATATGTGAGAGCACAAAACCCAATAGAAAAAGAACAAAGGATAATTTTAGAAAGAAAAATATTGGGTGAAAATGACACTACTTATCATTTATAACTCTGAATGTAAACGGACTAAATTCTCCAATTAAGATAGACTGGCTTGCTGAATAAAAACCAGAATCCAACTATAGGCTGTCTACAAGGAAGTCACTTTGTTGGTCAAGATGCAGGCTGACAGTGAAAGGATGGAGAAAGATATTCCATGCAAATAGAAACCAAAAATGATCAGGAACAGTTATACTTTTATCAGACACATAAATTTTAATATAACAGTGGCAATCCAGGATCAACTCAGAAATGTTAGGACAATTCTAAACATACATGTCTCCAATGCTAGAGCGCCCGGTTATGTAAAACAAGCATTATTAAACCTAGAGGGAGGAATAAACTCCTTGACAATAATAGTAAGTCCAGTGCAATAGTAATAGGGGACTTCAACACCCCACTTGCCCCAAGGGACAGATGACCCACACAAGACAATCAACAAAGAAGCATCAGAGTCACGCTACACTATGGGCCACATGGAAGTAACAGACATTTACAGAGCATCCCAGAGCATCCCATCCAGCAGCTGCATTGTAAAAATTCATCTCAGCACACAGAACGCTCTCCAGGATAGGTCACACATTAGGCCAGAAAACAGGTCTCAACTGATGAAAAACACTGAATAATTACATTTGTCATTTCATTTCACAATGGAATTAGAAATCCACAACAAAAAAATAAGAAATGACACAAGTAAATAGAGACAGAACAATATACTCAATGTGGACGGTGGTTATTCAATAAATCAAAAGGGAAAGTTAAAAGTTCCTTAAAATGACGACAACGGAAACACAATCTACCAAACCTTATGGGACAACATAAAAAGCAGTGCTAAGAGGCAACTTCATAGCAATAAGTATACACATCAGAGAAAAAAAGATATCAGCTAATTTAACAATGCATCTCAAAGACCTAGAAAAACAGGGAGAAGCCCACAAAGAAAAAATTATGGCAGAACTAAATAAAACGAAGAAACTAATACCAACATTATTGAAACAAAGGGTTGGCTTTTTGAAAAGGTAAACCAAATTGCAAAACCCTTGGCTAGAATAAAAAAATAGAGAAGATCTGAATCAGTGGACTAGATGAAGAAGGAGATGTCATCCCTGATACTGGAGAAACAGAACGGATCATTAAGGGACAAGCCTGGACAACTATACGCCGGACACATCGGAAAACCTAGAAGAACTGGATATATACAGCTTCCCAAAATTGTACCATGAAGGTCTAGAAAACCTGAAGCTGACTAATTAGCAATGAGACCAGTTCCAGATAAAGAAAAGCCCAGGAACTTGGAGCTTCATGTAGAACATATAGCGAACTATTCATCTACCGAAGGGTTAGCAGGCAGAACATGGATGGAATGAAGAGACTCAACACAAAGTGACAACCACTCCAGTTCAGAAATGGACAACGGAGCTGAGCAGACATTCCTGAGAAACAGAAGTGGCAGCTCACACAGGAAAAAATGCTCACTATCACTAGCCATCAGGGAAATGCAAATCAAAACCATGATGAGGTACTGTCGCACTTTAGTTACAATGGTTATTATCAAAAAGACAAAAATTACAAGGAGCTGGTGTTGTGCAGCACCGAGTTCCGCTGTTCCTTGTAAAGCCAGCACCTGCAGCTGCTGCAGTTTTAATGTAGCGCCCTGCTCATGTGCCTGGGAAAGAAATAGAAGGTAGCCCAAGTTCTTTGGCCCCTGGCCCTCTTGTGGGAGACCTGGAAGGAGTTCTGGGCTCATGGCCAAAATCTATGCTGTTATTATTATTTTTTTTTTTGCCGGGCAGAGTTAGACAGTGAGAGAGACAGACAGAAAGGTCCTCCCTCCGCTGGTTTACCCCCCAAGTGGCCGCTAAGGCCAGTGCATTACGGCCGGCGCACTGTGCAGATCCGAAGCTAGGAGCCAGGTGCTTCCTCCTGGTCTCCCATGCAGGTGCAGGGCCCAAGCACTTGGGCCATCCTCCACTGCCTTCCCGGGCCACAGCAGAGAGCTGGACTGCAAGAGGAGTAACCGGGACAGAACTGGAGCCCCAACCAGGACTAGAACCTGGGGTGCCGGCGCCACAGGCAGAGGATTAGCCTAGTGAGCCACAGCACCGGCCTATTAATACTTTTTAATAACATGGTTGTAAATAAACAGTGATTATCAATCCCCTTGTGCTAACACTAGAGGCAAATATGAGAGGCAAATGTAATCAGAAAAACACATTCAGAGCAGCACTTCTCCAGACAATATTTTATGTGACCTAGTTTACACTATTTCATTATTTTAAAACTCACTATTAGTCCAACTCTCTGTGAGCGCACCAATTAAAAAGAAATGACAAAAAGCTGAAGCAGCTCTATAAACTGAGCATAAAAATCGCTCTTTGACATTTAGACATAAGGCTGGGCTCCACTCTGCCTTTTTGGTTCTGGAGAGGAGTGGGCGCCTTTACCAGCAGTGTGAAATAGCTGTCCAAACATGTCTTTCCCGCCACTGCTTTTTTCACACCAAATGCTCCATTTGTCTTATCAAACAAGGGGAAGACAACGCTGCAGGCTCCCCCCCCTCCCCCACTGTGAGACATGGCTGAACTGAAGCAGGATTAGCGCTGCGCTTGCGCCTCACTCACCTCCTTCGTGAAGATTCCCCCTCGCCTCAGAGCAGCCAGCGTGCAGTGGGTGTGGGACGCTTCCACAACGTGACATCCAGCCAGCTTGTGACAAAACAGAAATAACCAAAATGGTGCGTGCCTGCCTGCCTGCCTGCCTTCAGGACCTTAGTCCCACCAAAAAGCAGGAGGAAGTGAGACAGGGCACAGCCCAAGTTGAGTAAGAGACATCAAAGTCAAAAGGAATCAGCTGGCTGCGCGTACTAAATAGCTTCGGGGAAACTGACCGCTCTATAGCCCACAGCCCCTGTACGCTGGGGCCTTGTTAACACGTTCTCCAAATGCAACGCCTCAGCCTTACCTGCTGCTCACCTGTGCTGTGGATGCGTTGGCCACGCCACACTTCCCCTCCCACCTGTGCTGTAGGTGCACTGGACACCCCCCACTTCCCCTCCCACCTGTGCTGTAGGTGCACTGGACACCCCCCACTTCCCCTCCCACCTGTGCTGTAGGTGCACTGGACACCCCCACTTCCCCTCTCACCTGTGCTGTGGGTGCACTGGACACCCCCCACTTCCCCTCTCACCTGTGCTGTGGGTGCACTGGACACCCCCCACTTCCCCTCTCACCTGTGCTGTGGGTGCACTGGACACCCCCCACTTCCCCTCACCTGTGCTGTAGGTGCACTGGACACCCCCTACCTCCCCTCTCACCTGTGCTGTAGGTGCACTGGACACCCCCCACCTCCCCTCTCACCTGTGCTGTGGATGCACTGCACACCCCCCACTTCCCCTCTCACCTGTGCTGTAGGTGCACTGGACACCCCCCACCTCCCCTCCCACCTGTGCTCTAGGTGCACTGGACACCCCCCACTTCCCCTCTCACCTGTGCTGTAGGTGCACTGGACACCCCCCACTTCCCCTCTCACCTGTGCTGTAGGTGCACTGGACACCCCCCACTTCCCCTCCCACCTGTGCTCTAGGTGCACTGGTCACCCCCCACTTCCCCTCTCACCTGTGCTGTAGGTGCACCGGACACCCCCCACTTCCCCTCTCACCTGTGCTGTAGGTGCACTGGACACCCCCCACTTCCCCTCTCACCTGCGCTCTAGGTGCACTGGACACCCCCCACTTCCCCTCTCACCTGTGCTGTGGGTGCACTGGACACCCCCCACTTCCCCTCCCACCTGTGCTGTAGGTGCACTGGACACCCCCTACCTCCCCTCTCACCTGTGCTGTAGGTGCACTGGACACCCCCACCTCCCCTCTCACCTGTGCTCTAGGTGCACTGGACACCCCCCACTTCCCCTCTCACCTGTGCTGTAGGTGCACTGGACACCCCCCACTTCCCCTCACCTGTGCTGTAAGTGCACTGGACACCCCCACCTCCCCTCTCACCTGTGCTGTAGGTGCACTGGACACCCCCCACTTCCCCTCTCACCTGTGCTGTGGGTGCACTGCACACCCCCCACTTCCCCTCTCACCTGTGCTGTAGGTGCACTGGACACCCCCCACTTCCCCTCTCACCTGTGCTGTAGGTGCACTGGACACCCCCCACTTCCCCTCCCACCTGTGCTCTAGGTGCACTGGACACCCCCCACTTCCCCTCTCACCTGTGCTGTGGGTGCACTGGACACCCCCCACTTCCCCTCTCACCTGTGCTGTAGGTGCACTGGACACCCCCCACTTCCCCTCTCACCTGTGCTGTGGGTGCACTGGACACCCCCCACCTCCCCTCCCACCTGTGCTGTGGGTGCACTGGACACCCCCCACCTCCCCTCTCACCTGTGCTGTAGGTGCACTGGACACCCCCCACTCCCCCTCTCAAAGAATCCTCCTGGCAACTCATCGGTTAGATTCTGCCTTAGCCCCATGTTACAGGTGAAGGGACTATTTCGCAGGCAGCCAGAGACAGGCCTGCTCTTCTAGCCCTTCTGTTCTGTTGGTCGCAGCTGCCCGACCCCGACACACACCTGAGGCCCATCCTAGGCAAGCGGCCGCCACGCCGGAACCCCGACGCAGTGGGTCTCGGAGCAGCAGACAGGCTTGCACAGGGGCGTCTCTGCGGCCACCAGCGTGGACAGAGGCCCCGAGGCCGGGCTCCCCCTTGACCTCTGCGCACCTGCAAGAGCTCTGGGACTGTGAGGTAGCAGAGGGTGGGGAGGGTCGTGCGGCAGACGACAGGTCTCACCGGGCCGCTAGAATGGGGACTCAGGTTATTTGATTTGTGAACCACGACGGTGACATTTCCTGCACAGCCTCGAGTACGCAGTGGTGAGCTCCGTTGCCACTTTTCACATCAGAAAATCACAGACTGTGAGTGTGGGAGCGATCCTTAAAACGGGCCCCGCCTCGGCATCTCTCTCGCAAGGGCAGAGAGCGGAGGGGCTTGGAGGGTCAGTGGCTCCGTCAAGCGGGATCACAATAAGCCCTGCATGAACCCCATCGCTGTTCCCGCAGCGTCGTGCTGAAGGCGAGGAAGAACAGCGTACTGAGAAGCTGCGGCATCGCAAAGCAAACAAAAACACCTCTACCACCACGAGGGGAACCTGAGCCCAGCACCCCAGCTAAGGCCGCCAAGCGCAGACGCCCTGGATTTCAGCAGCAAACCCGAGCCGAGACTGCCCTCTGGTGGCGAGGAATAGCATGTCCCTGCTCACGGCGACAGGCCAGGCTCAAAGCGCCCCGGGTGCTCGAGGGATGGCAAGGCCGAGCCCCTGTTCAGATTCACAGTAGCTTCAAATGGAGCTTCAAGAGTTAAACCCGTTGGTGCTATTATTAGGAAAATCAATGGTACAGTGTAGGGTTACAAAACATGAATTTTGGCCGGCGCCGTGGCTTAACAGGCTAATCCTCCGCCTAGCGGCGCCGGCCCACCGGGTTCTAGTCCCAGTCGGGGCGCTGGATTCTGTCCCGGTTGCCCCTCTTCCAAGCCAGCTCTCTGCTGTGGCCAGGGAGTGCAGTCGAGGATGGCCCAAGTGCTTGGGCCCTGCACCCGCATGGGAGACCAGGAGAAGCACCTGGCTCCTGCCATCGGATCAGCGCGGTGTGCTAGCCGCAGCGGCCATTGGAGGGTGAACCAATGGCAAAGGAAGACCTCTCTCTCTCTCTCTCTCTCTCTCTCTACTCTGCCTGTGAAAAAAAAAAGAAAAAGAAAAAACAAAACAAAACAAAAAAACATGAATTTTAACAAATCCGCAGGTTAGGTCGCAGCTCCGGGACTCTGGAGAAGTTACCCCCTCTGTCTGGGACTCACTTTCCTCATTACACGGCTATTGTGAGGATCACAGAAGGAACTGTAAGAGTCCTTGGAGGATGGTGGGTGTGTCAGGGCCCAAGAGAGGAATTCTTGGTGCTTACTGCCATCCTGATTGCTTTGTACAAGCAAAACCCTCATGCACACACGGGTGAAGTCTCAGTAAGTGAGGAGATGATCAACAAATGACATTAGAATGGTAGGGCTTTGCGTATCGTGCACACGTTCTGTAACTTCTGAATGAAGCTTCCTATTGCCCTGCGTCTTTTCTGCACACCAGCATTTACAGCAAGCGTATCCTTTCTGATTATTTACCTTGGTTTCTGCACTTACCCGTAGTCACTCCTCACTTACAATTTACATCTACTGGACCATCCAATCCTCACCACTCCAGAACAGTGTCCTTTGTATTCCCATATTATAGATAGAGAAACGGTATGCATTTTCATAGTTGGTAAAGTTGTTATTTGAGCTCAGTTTGACTCCCAAATCAGGCCCAGACCTCCAGGTCCTTTGGGTGTCAGGAAGCATACTTTCGAGGTCTGCAAGTTCACTACAATTTTGTTCTTCTCAGTTTTGCACTCATGTGTGTATCCTGAAATATTGCCTCTCAACACTTCCCAAAGACTGGATGGTTGCTTTCTAGGCTAGCGCTGCGGCATGATTTCAGGGCCTGTGTCCACATCTGTACTTGTAACACTGGCACTTGGTGGCATTACTTCGACCATCTCAGGCTACTGAGACAAGAAGAAAAGATAAGAGCCAATATGTCACCATCATGCACAAGCCACATGATGGCCAAACACATCACCACTAACAGAAGCATGTTAGTATTTTTCCTAAGGGGAGTGATGGCAGAATTGCGTCATTGTGGCCCACAGTCCTAGAAGCATGCCGAATGAGAGGCATTTCCACCACACACTTACTGCCATAGGTTTGCTCTGAGCGACAGTTTACCTTCGGGAAAACCAGAATCGCTTCTTTCATTAAATTTTGTTAATTTGAACATGGTTGCTACTGTTCTTTTTTAAACATATATTTTCAAAGATTTATTTTATTTATTTGAAAGTTGAGTTACAGAGGGAGGGAGGGAGAAAGAGAGAGAGAGAGAATCTTTCAACTGCTAATCTACCAAAATGGCCACAATGGCCAGGGCTGGGCCAGGCTGAAGCCAGGAGCCAGGAACCAGGAGCTTCTTCCAGGTCTCTTGGGCCAATCCTCCACTGCTTTCCCAGCTGTACTACCAGGGAGCTGTATCGGAAGGGGAGCAGCTGGAATGTGAAGCAGTGCCCATATAGGACGGTGGCTTTACCATCTATGCCAAAATGCCAGTCCCTTTTGTTTATATTTAACTTAATGAATACATTTTGATGTTATGGCTTCATCTGAGGTGTAGACTTAAAAAACAGTACAGTCCATACATTTATGTTTTTGCTTATAATATGTAACATTATACTAAAAAATAAATCAGCTGATGGTACTATTTTTTTCCACTGAGAGTGAGCACATTCTGCAACAGCGAGGGCATGACCCTGTGCTCCAGTGCATCTTTATTATTATTATTATTATTATTATTATTATTATTATTGACAGGCAGAGTGGACAGCGAGAGAGAGACAGAGAGAAAGGTCTTCCTTTGCCGTTGGTTCACCCTCCAATGGCCGCTGCGGCCGGCGTGCTGCGGCCAGCACACCGCGCTGATCCAAAGCCAGGAGCCAGGTGCTTCTCCTGGTCTCCCATGGGGTGCAGGGCCCAAGCACTTGGGCCATCCTCCACTGCACTTCTGGGCCACAGCAGAGAGCTGGCCTGGAAGAGGGGCAACCGGGACAGAATCTGGCGCCCTGACCGGGACTAGAGCCCGGTGTGCCAGCGCCGCTAGGTGGAGGATTAGCCTGTTGAGCCACGGCGCCGGCCGTCCAGTGCATCTTAAAGACAGGAAGTACAACAGGGCTGTTGACAGCTTGGGTTCCAGTGTTATACCATAAGGGACTGAGTTTGCCCTCCAATGCCTGTTATCTGGATGACCTTGGGCGAGTCACTTCTTTCTTTAAGATTCAGCATTGTGACTGGTTTGTGACATGGAAGAAATAGCGTTTCTGTGAGAACAAATTGAGATAATATCAGAAGTGCTTGGTGATGTTCTTGGCACAATAGAAGCTACCGGAGCTGATACCATGAACAACAGAACACTCGAAGACAATTCTTGTCCACTGAAGAAGTGGATTCTTTTGCAGACTTGCCACAGGGCCTGCCAGGCTGTGATTCTGAATTGAGAACGCACTAGATCTTCTACAACAGTGACCGTCATTCCTGACATGTGAGATGAGATCATTGTGCTTTATGTGTAGCCATTTAATTTCTTAGAACATCTTCCTTTTATTTAATGAGTAACTTTCAGAAATCTGGGATAGCTTCCAGTCACGCAATTAGATTGGTTTCCCAGAATTAGTTTCTGACTTCCAACTAAATGTATTTTTTTTTAAACCCATCTCCTCTTCGCCTGCCTTTGTGGTCCAGAATATGGGAAATTTACTGCTGATATTGCCTCATTGCACTAAGGGAGTAAGCAGCCTACTGACCCCTGGCTGGGCAAATCACTTGCAATAATTTCAGAGGAAGAAGGGTGTAGTATTTATGAGAAAGAATGTAGTTCTCGCACAACATGAATGTGCAATTGAGACTTGATGACATTTTAAACAATTTCAGGATAATACTAGCCACTATGTTATTAGATAATGTTGTAAGTGAAAGAAAACTGCTCACTATGGCCACTGCTATCCAGTAAAAGATTGCGCATTTTAGCGCCGGGAAGTCTCAGATGTGAACCTAACAACTACTAGTGCAGTGAACCTGAACACGTTTCTTTGCTTCTTTGTCTCATGACAGCTTGGCAAAGAGTCATCATTTGATAACATAAATTTTTAGCAACCTATATTCCTTTACTTCCTTTAAAATTATTTATTTTTATCTTATTTCAAAGGCAGAGAGAGAGAAAGATAGCCCATGTGCTGGTTCACTCCTGCAATGCCCACAATGGCCAGGTAGAATCTGGAGCTCAGAACTCAAGAGATTCAAGTCCCTGAGCCCTCATCTGCTGCCTCCTGTGCCCACTCGCAGGAAGCTGGCTCAGAAGTGGAGGAGCTGGACCTCAAACAAGGCACTCTGATACGGGATACAAGCCTCCCAAGCAAGCAGTCTCTTAACTGCTATGCCAAACACCTATCCTTACTCCTTTTCTTTTGATCTTTGCAGCAAGGAAATGTCTGAACCAATCCTGAGCATTTCAGAGTGGCTGGCATTGTATGCTATCCTCATGCATTTATTAGTATTATTCATTTAGTGACTGCTGTTTGCCCCATTTAAAAAGGCAGGGGAGCCCACAGTTCCTGTTCTTGATTTTACAAGGAAATTAATCCCACTCAGGAGGGTGGACTTCTTGTGACCTCACCACCTGTCAAAGGCCCCACCTCGCAACATCACCACAGTGGGATTTAGGTTCAACCTGAATATTGGGAGGGATGCACACATTCAACCATGCAAGAGGGAGAGCAGTGAGGAGACAATTATTGTATGCTGGTTAGCGTGTGAAAAGGGAACGCTTGTGTAGTTATAATGAGAATGTATTGTAGTACACCCATCAGCCAGAACAGGATGGAGTTTGCTCAATAAAAAAATAAAATAAAATCGACAGCTCTACCACATGAGCAAGCTATTCTAAGACATATCTGTATTCCCATATTTATTGCTGCACTACTCACAATATCTAAGGTATCTAACCAACCTAGATCCTCACCAACAGATGAATGAATAAATAAAAAGTGATATATATACACAATGGAATATTACTTCCCCATGAAAAAGAATGTTATAGGGGGTGGCACTGTGGCACAGCGGGTTAAAGCCCCGGCCTGCAGCACTGGTATCTCCTATGGTGCCAGTTTGAGTCTTGGTTGCTCCATTTCCGATCCAGCTCCCTGCTAATGTGCCTGGGAAAGCAGCAGAAGATGGCCCAAGTCCCTGAACCCCTGCATCCATGTGGGAGACCCGGAAGAAGCTCTTGGCTCCTGGCTTCAAATCAGCTCAGCTCTGGCCATTGTGGCCATTTGGGGAGTGAACCAGCAGATGGAAGACCTCTCTCTCTCTCTGTCTCTACCTCTCTCTGTAACTCTGTCTTTCAAATAAATAAAATAAATCTTTATTAAAAGAAAATATTGCTATTGTCAGCAAGCGATCTAGGACTTGCTCCCTCATTTCTCTATTCTAAGCCCAACTTGTTCTTTCATTTCTCTATTCTCTTCAAGGTAGGAAACTAATTCTATTATGAAGGAATCTGTAGGACGCACAATTTAATCTTTAGACCTTATAAAAGAGATGGCTAACATTTTTCTGTAATAGCATAGCCAAAATAAGAACTTAAATAGTAATCTCATAGCTAGATTCACTTCGCCATCAGCGAAGTATACAGTAAGTAGAAAAAACCTCCCTTTCAGACCAAAGGGAAAGAAAGTTTTAAAGTGAGAATATAATTGTCCTCATGGGCATTGTCTACCTTAGAAAAACTACTACAGAACATGCCTGTGACTATAGAATTGTAGTTCAGGCCACCGAAGATTAGAGATGGGACACGGGCACTCCCTTGACTTGCATCCTCTGGTCTGCTTTAACACAAACCAGGAGGAAAAGAAAGCTAGGCATCAGAAGCAATGGGTGGCAGGCCTATTAATGGCTGCTCTGTACAGTGATCTGCCCTCAAGGAGACCCAACAGGCCAGTCCACTGCAGTGGCTTTCAATGTGGTAAGACTGGGCTTCAGCAGAAGTCAGCTTGTGAAGAGCCCTGGCAGCTCTGCCAAGAGTTGGATCACTGGAAATGGACCTGCCCTGGAGTCGAAGGATGCCCAGGTCAGAGCCACAGATCTTATTGGCTCTAAGCTGCAAAGCCCTTCACTCAGCCCAACTTCCAAAGTGACCACTGCAGCTGAGGGGATGGTCAAGTAGGGTCAGCAACATTGCAGGCAGAACTGTAAATTTCTTGTTAGAGATGCCCCCTGCCTTTACCTGGCCAGCTCTCCTCCCAGGCCAGCCAAGTAATGAAAGTCAACAGAGTGCCTTCCCCTAGGAGGTTCACACCTCCCTTAGGATATACCCCATGTGAAGAGATAGATAGGTCTGGGCCTCTTAACTTACAAGGCCTAAAGCCCACCAGATTATTATCAAGCCCCTTCTATCAGGTTCTATTTGCCTCTCAATCAGAAAAATTACTTGTAGCTTAGACAGCACCTTTCTTAGCTCCTCTAATAATGACTCTGTCCTTTGTTCTAGACCCTGTCTAGCTCACTTGGGCCTCATTCCTTTGTAATCATAACCTCTACTCTACCACCAATGGCTCTACTCCCAACCTGTGTGTACTGATGGTCCTCTTCCCCACTTAATGCTGTATAATTGTTCAGACCTGGTTAAGTCCACTCTTGGGATCATTGGTTACTATCCTCAACCTGTCTTTTATGACCTTGTCTAAATATGATCGGAGTCGGGGAACTTGGAGGGCTTCCATGGCCTTGGCAACTCATGACGACAGCCTAGGGTGGTTACTGGCGCCATAAACTAGAGTGTCAATTTGTTGGGTCAACAACAGGAGCCACAGTGCACTTGCTCCTCATGTGGGATCTCTGTCCTTAATGTGCTGTACCTTGTGATTTAATGCTATAACTAGTACTCAAACAGTATGTTTCACTTTGTGTTTCTATGTGGGTGCAAACTGTTGAAATCTTTATACTACATTGATCTTCTGTATATAAAGAGAATTGAAAATGAATCTTGATGCAAATGGAAGGGGAGAGGGAGCGGGA
The DNA here is from genome assembly GCF_033115175.1 of Lepus europaeus. NCBI lineage: Eukaryota > Metazoa > Chordata > Mammalia > Lagomorpha > Leporidae > Lepus > Lepus europaeus. Next base: position 132,993,353 of record NC_084830.1, on the reverse strand, counting down.
GAGGGGAGGGTTGCGGGTGGGAGGGAAGTTATGGGAGGGGGAAGCCATTGTAATCCATAAGCTGTACACTGGAAATTTATATTCATTAAATAAAAGTTAAAAAAAAATTTAAAAAAAAGAAAAATAAATAAATAAATAAGTATTAAAAAAAAAAGAATGAATGACATGGTGTATTTTGCAGCAAAATGGGTGGGCCTGGAGTACATGATTTTAAGTGAAATAAATTAGACTCAGAAAGACAAATATCACATGTTCTCTCTCTTCTGTGGAAGCTGAAAGACAAAGTATATCTGAATGTAGACAATGATTACTAGAGATAGGGGAGAATGGTGGAGCAGGGGAGAGAGTGCAGCAGCATAGCATGCATCAGAATCCAGAGAGAAGAGTAAGTGCTAGGGTTCTCTAGCGCAGTGGGGGTGACTACAGTTCGCATCAAACTAGAGTACATTTTATTAGCAAATAGAAGACGGGAGCCTGAAACCGCTGGTTATAAAATGAGGACATGTTAATCACCGTGATTGGACCAGTTTAACTATATCCATTTATCATAGCAGCACAATATACCCCATTTATAAATATAATTATTGTGTTAATAAAACTTTTTAAGGAGATGAACATTCAAACTCATCTGAGTCAATCATCTCACACTGAACATGTCTCTCAAATGATCACCCTGTACCCTATGAATATGCACACAAATAATAAGCTTAAAACAACAAAACAACAGCACCAATGAAGATGAGCACACTACAAACTAAAGATGCAGTTGGACTGGCTTAGCCTTTGGTGTGTGGAATTTTGGGGACCAATATTGGTAGATGCTGTTTTCTGTTTACTAACTCTGAAGGGTTCCAACTTCTTGATATTTTAATAAATAAGGATGTGTACCTGTGTGTGTACAAGTGTGTGTGTATTATATCAATAGGACAAAGATTGATGAACTATCTAGATCCTTAACTGGCCCATTGAGAAGAGAAATGACTGGACTGAGGAGAGCTAGTGACAGTTACACACACACACACACACAAATGCTACTTACGTATGACATTTTTAGTAATTTTCTCAAAACTGCCTCAAAAGCACCCTGTAAGGCACTGCTATCTCCTCCCCAAATGAGACATGTAGAAAATCAAGACATTTATAGAGAATGCTAAAATAGACTTGAGAGTATCTATACAAGCTTGGAGAAATTTTATTACATTTGTATTGTTAGAAAAACAGAACACAAAGTATTACAGATGATTCTAAATATTTACCTAGTGCATATTCCAGATAACAACTTGACCCAGCTCTTAATCAAGAATTCTTAACTGTTGATCTCTTTACATCTGGTTAGATGTAATATGCAATATCTATGTATATGAAGGAAAACAGAAAAACAAAATATTCATCATTCAAACATTTGCAAATATTGGTTCAGTATAAAGGCTCTAAAAGGTCTTCTTTTATTGACTAATATGGTGGTGATGAGGACACCCATTTGGTCACAGACACTTGACTACTGGTCATGTCCTCACATAGCAAAGGAAGAGCAGAGAAGGCGGGGTGATGCACTTCTTCTTACATGAGGACGCTAGCCCCATTGTAGAGGCTCCACCCTTACTAGCTAACCACCTTCTCAAAGCCACACCTCCCAACACCACCACGTGGAGGTTAGAACTTCAACATACGAATTTGATGGAAAGAGGTAAATACCCAGTCGCAACATGAATGAAAAGAGGATATTCCTCTTTGGCTGACAACCACACAGTCAGGTCTTCCTGGTGTAAGCTTCATGGCTTCCTCCATTTCTGACTCCTACGAACACACAGGTGTAAGTTCCTGTGTCTGTGGGTGTCCCGTAGGTAACTGAGAAGCAGAACCAGCACGTGAACTTTAGGTGGCTTTCATAATGACATGGAGAGATCCAGGCCCTTGAAACAGCAGAGCACAGCTGCTACCCTGAACTGCAAGTGTTTGAGAGTGGCAGCCAAAGGCTCCTCCTCACCAGAATCAAAACCTTCCTCCCATCTGACAGCACGCTGTCTCCCATCTGAATCTGCCTTCCTGGAGTTGTGCACAATCTTGCAACAACTCAAGATGTTGGAGAGTGGGATTAGGAGGGGATCAGAAGAGTCTGTGCTTTGGGGAAGTTCTAAAAGTGTTACATGCTTACATTCATGCATGTACTACACATATCAGTATGGTGATAATGACTGCTAGTGACCAATGACCACTCTTTGTGGTCAATGCTCAGGCAGACAGTTGTTAAATATTTCCCATGCTGCCTCTCACTATATGTACTTGGGATGAGCTGTGAGACACATACAAGCTTATCTCCTGCCCAAATAGTGCTTTTGCTACTATCAGTAGCATCCCTCATTTTGTGGCCATGTATCTATTTGCCAAGTAGGTTATGTGATTTATCACCCATTATTCACATAAAGGTCCTGTGAGGCAGGTATCAGAACTGTCATCATTTCATAAGTGCTCAGACACAGGAACAGAGAGGTTAAGCAACTTCCCCCAAATCACATATCAATATGGAAAATGCCCACTCCATCAGTACAGCCCTTGCCAAGAGGTAAAGAATACATTGGGAGTGGTGGGCTCCAAGATGGCAGAATAGGGAGGGAGCTCACTGATAGTCCAGGAAAAGATAGTTTAATAAAAGTGGAAATAGTGAAGTCTCAGGGAAGAGTTAGGGAAAAAACTGCAGAGGGAACTCTTCTGGAATTAGAGGGACACGTGGATCTATGATGAGATAGAAGAAATGCTAGATACAGAACTCAAAAAATTTATGATAAGAACGTTTAGAAGTTATTCAAAACAAATGCATGAACTACAGAAATCCATACAGAACAGGACAGAAAATCTCTCTCGTGAAAATGAAATCTTAAGGAGGAATCAAAATGAAATGAGGAATTTAGTAGAACATGAAACTGAGATATTGAAAGGAAATCAAAATGAAATGAAGATGATAGAGGATCTCCAATTAGACTCACAGCAGATTTCTCATCAGAAACCCTACAGGTAGGAGGGAATGGTGAGATATAGCTCAACTACTAAGAGAAAAAAATTTCCATCCCAGAATATTACATCCTGCAAAGCTCTCATTTGTGAATGAAGGTGAAATAAAGACCTTTCATAGCAAACAGAAATTGAAAGAATTTGTCATCACTCATCCAGCCCTGCAAAAGATGCTTAAATATGTATTACACACAGAAACACAGAAACACAACCATCAATACGAAAGAAGGTAAAGGAAGAAAATCTCCCAGTAAAAGATCACAGGAAGCTCAAAGAATATATCAGAAATATCTTTGGAAAAATGGAAGGGCAAAGTCACTGCTTATCAATAGTCAAATTGAATGTAAGTGGCCTCAACTCTCCAGTTAAAAGGCACAGACTGGCTGAATGTATTAAAAAGCAAAACCCATCTATTTGCTGCTTACAAGAAACACATCTTTCCAACAAAGATGCGTGCAGACTGAAAGTGAAAGGCTGGAAAAAAGATATTCCATGCCAACAGAAATGAAAAAAGAGTGGGCATAACCATCTTAATATCAGACAAAATAAACTTTAACAAAAAACTGTTAAGAGAGACAAAGAGGGGCACTATATAATGATTAAGGGATCAATTCAACAGGAAGATGTAACTATTATAAATGTATATGCGCCCAATACAGGGTACCAGTTTATTTAAAATATATGTTAAGGAACTTAAAGGGAGACTTAGACTCCAATACAATAGTATTGGGGGACTTCAATACTCCACTTTCAAATAGACAGATCAACTGGATAGAAGATCAACAAGAAAACAGCAGATTTAATTGACACTATAGCCCAAATGGATCTAAAAGATATCTACAGAACTTTTCATCCTACATTTAAAGAATACAAATTCATCTCAGCAGTACATGGAACCTATTCTAGGATTGACCACATACTAGGCCATAAAGCAAGTCTCAGCAAATTCAAAAAAACTGAAATCATACCATACATCTTCTCAGGTCACAGTGGCATGAAGCTGGAAATTAGCAATTCAGGAATCCCTAGAGAGTATGCAAACACATGGAGACTGAACAACACGCTCCTGAATGAACACTGGGTCATAGAAAAAATCAAAAGAGAAATCAACAACTTTCTGAAAGTAAATGAGGATAACAACACAACATATCAAAACTTATGGGTTACAGCAAAAGCAGTGTTAAGAGGAAAGTTTATAGCAATAGGTGCTTACATCAAGAAATCGGAAAGGCACCAAATAAATGAGCTTTCAATGCATCTCAAGGATCTAGAAAAACGCAGCAAACCAGACCCAAATCTAGTAGGAGAAGAGAAATAACTAAAATCAGAGAAGAAATCAACAGAATTGAATCCAAAAAAACCTCACAAAAGATCAGCAAAGGCTAGCACTGCAGCTCAATAGACTAATCCTCTGCCTACAGTACCGGCACACCGGGTTCTAGTCCCGGTCGGGGCACCCTCTTCCAGTCCAGCTCTCTGCTGTGGCCCGGGAGTGCAGTGGAGGATGGCCCAAGTCCTTGGGCCCTGCACCCACATGAGAGACCAGGAGACACACCTGGCTCCTGGCTTCGGATCAGCGTGATGTGCCGGCCGCAGCGGCCACTTGGGGGGTGAACCAACGGAAAAGGGAGAACTTTCTCTCTGTCTCTCTCTCTCTCTCACTGTCTATTCTGCCTGTCAAAAAAAAAAAAAAAGAAAAGAGAAGAGAAGAGAAGGAAAGATCAGCAAAACGAAGAGCTGGAGAGCTGGGTTTTTGAAAAAATAAACAAAATTGACACACCATTGGCCCAACTAACTAAAAAAAGAAAAAACCCAAATCAATGAAATCAGAGATGAAAAAGGGAATGTAACAACAGACACCACAGAAATAAAAAGAATCATCAGAAATTACTACAAAGAGTTGTATGCCAGCAAACAGGGAAACAGATTCCTGGACACATGCAACCTACCTAAATTGAACCAGGAAGACATACAAAACCTAAAAAGACCCATAACTGACACAGAAATTGAATCAGTAATAAAGGCCCTCTCAACAAAGAAAAGCCCAGGACCAGATGGATTCACTGCTAAATTCTACCAGATATTTAAAGAAGAGCTAACTCCAATTCTTCTCAAACTATTCAGAACAATTGAAAAAGAGGGAATCCTCCCAAACTCTTTCTATGAAGCCAGCATCACCTTAATTCCTAAACCTGAAAAAGATGCAGCATTGAAAGAGAATTACAGATCAATTTCCCTGATGAACATAGACTCAAAAATCCTCAATAAAATTCTGACCAATAGAATGCAACAACACATCAGAAAGATCATCCACCCAGACCAAGTGGGATTTATCCCTGGTATGCAGGGATGGTTCAACGTTCAGAAATCAATCAATGTGAAACACCACATTAACAAACTGCAGAAGAAAAACCATATGATTATCTCAATAGATACAGAGAAAGCATTTGATAAAATACAACACATTTTCATGATGAAAACTAAGCAAATTGGGTATAGGAGGAACATTCCTCAATACAATCAAAGCAATTTATGAAAAACCCACGGCCTGCATCCTATTGAATGGGGAACAGTTGGAAGCATTTCCACTGAGATCTGGTAAAAGACAGAGATGCCCACTCTCACCACTGCTATTCAATATAGTTCTGGAAGTTTTAGCTAGAGCCATTAGGCAAGAAAAAGAAATTAAAGGGATACAAATTCGGAAGGAAAAAGTCAAACTATCCCTCTTTGCAGACAATATGATTTTTTATTCAGGGAATCCAAAGAACTCTACTAAAAGACTATTGGAACTCATTGAAGAGTTTGGCAAAGTAGCAGGATATAAAATCAATGCACAAAAATCAACAGCCTTTGTATACCCAGGCAATGCCATGGCTGAGGAAGAACTTCTAAGATCAATCCCATTCACAATAGCCACAAAAACAATCAAATACCTTGGCATAAACTTAACCAAGGATGTCAAAGATCTCTACGATGAAAATTACAAAACCTTAGAGAAAGAAATAGAAGATGATACCAAAAAATGGAGAAATCTTCCATGCTCATGGATTGGAAGAATCAATATCATCAAAATGTCCATTCTCCCAATAGCAATTTATAGATTCAATGTGATACCAATCAAGATACCAAAGACATTCTTTTCAGATCTGGAAAAAATGATGCTGAAATTCATATGGAGGCACAGGAGACCTCGAATAGCTAAAGCAATCTTGTACAACAAAAACAAAGCCAGAGGCATCACAATACCAGATTTCAGGACATACTACAGGGCAGTTGTAATCAAAACAGCATGGTACTGGTACAGAAACAGATGGATAGACCAATGGAACAGAATAGAAACACCAGAAATCAACCCAAACATCTACAGCCAACTTATATTTGATCAAGGATCCAAAACCAATTCCTGGAGCAAGGACAGTCTATTCAACAAATGGTGCTGGGAAAACTGGATTTCCACATTCAGAAGCATGAAGCAAGACCCCTACCTTACACCTTACACAAAAATCCACTCAACATGGATTAAAGATCTAATTGTACGACCAGACACCATCAAATTATTAGAGAACATTGGAGAAACTCTGCAAGATATAGGCACAGGCAAAGACTTCTTGGAAAAGACCCCAGAAGCACAGGCAGTCAAAGCCAAAATTAACAAATGGGATTGCATCAAATTGATAAGTTTCTGTACTGCAAAAAAAAAAATAGTCAGGAAAGTGAAGAGGCAACCAACAGAATGGGAAAAAATATTTGCAAACTATGCAACTAATAAAGGATTAATAACCAGAATCTACAAAGAGATCAAGAAACTCCACAACAACAAAACAAACAACCCACTCAAGAGATGGGCCAAGGACCTCAATAGACATTTTTCAAAAGAGGAAATCCAAATGGCCAACAGGCACATGAAAAAATGTTCAGGATCACTTTCAATCAGGGAAATGCAAATCAAAACCACAATGAGGTTTCACCTCACCCTGGTTAGAATGGCTCACATACAGAAATCTACCAACAACAGATGCTGGCGAGGATGTGGGGAGAAAGGGACACTAACCCACTGTTGGTGGGAATGCAAACTGGTAAAGCCACTATGGAAGTCAGTTTGGAGATTTCTCAGAAACCTGAATATAACCCTACAACCCAGCCATCCCACTCCTTGGAATTTACCCAAAGGAAATTAAATTGGCAAATCAAGAGTTGTCTGCACCTCAGTGTTTATTGCAGCTCAATTCACAAGAGCTAAGACATGGAATCAACCTAAATGCTCATCAACAGAAGACTGGATAAAAAAGTTATGGATATGTACTCTATAGAATACTATACAGCAGTAAAAAACAATGAAATCCGGTCATTTGAAACAAAATGGAGAAATCTGGAAAACATCACGCTGAGTGAATTAAGCCAGTCCCTAAGGGACAAATATCATATGTTCTCCCTGATTGGTGAAAACTAACTGAGCACCTAAAAGGAAACCTGTTGAAGTGAAATAGACGCTATGAGAATCAATGACTTGATCAGCCCTTGTCCTGACTGTCGAGGAACAACTTACTATTTTATTCCTTTTAGTATTTTTTTGTTCTACTTAATACCATTGGTTGAGCTCTTCAATTAACACACAATTATTCTTAGGTGTTTAAATTTAACTGAAAATAGATCCCTCTTAAATATAAGAGTGGGAATAAGAGAGGGAGGGGATCTACAGTTCGGCACATGCTCAATCGGACTTACCCCTAATGGTAGAGTTAGACACGTGCCAGGGGATTCCAATTCAGTCCCATCAAAGTGGCATGTACTAATGCCACATCACTAGTCAAAGTGATCAGTTTCAGTTCATAATTGATCATAATCATAGGATTAAGTGTCAAAGGGAACACATAAATAAGAGTAGTGTCTGCTAATACTAACTGATAGAATTAAAAAGGAGAGAACAATCCAACATTGGAAGCAGGATACACAGCAGACTCATAGAATGGCAAATATCCTAACCAGCACTCTGGCCTCAGAATCAGCCCTTAAGGCATTCAGATCTGGCTAAAAAGCCCATGAGAGTATTTCAGGCATGGAAAGCCAAGACACTGTGGCAAAAAAAAAAAAAAAAACCTAAATGAAAGATCTCTGTGAGTGAGATCCCTGTGGAAAGAACAGGCCATCAAAGGAGGTACCTTTCTCTGAAGGGAAGAGAGAACTTCCACTTTGACTATGGCCTTGTCTAAATAAGATCAGAGTTGGTGAACTCAAAAGGCTTCCATAGCCTTGGCAACTCATGACAAGAGCCTCAGGTGATTACTGACATCATAAATAAGACTGTCAATTGTTAAATCAACAACAGGAGTCACTGTGCACTTACTCCTCATGTAGGATCTCTGTCCTTAATGTGTTGTACTATGTGAATTAACAGTAAAACTACTACTCAAATAGTACCTTATACTTTGCGTTTCTGTGTGGGTGCAAACTGTTGAAATCTTTGCTTAGCATATACTAAATTGATCTGCTGTATATAAAGAGAATTGAAAATGAATCTTGATGAAGAATGGGATGGGAGAGGGAGTGGGAGATGGGATGGTTGCGGGTGAGAGGGAGGTTATGGGGGAAAAAGCCACTGTAATCCAAAAGCTGTACTTTGGAAATTTATATTTATTAAATAAAAGTTAAAAAATAATACAATGAATATTTTCTAATTAAAAGAGGAAAAGATGTAGTTTTAGATTTACAGATATTTTTGTCTAAGGAAAAAGTTTGCTGCACACTATGGATTTCAGTAACTCCATTCTTTACTTGGAATAACTACAAATAGGACCTATTATTCATTCATTATTCATTCAAAGAGGAGACCTATTATTAAATACCTCTTATCCTCAAAATATTGTTCTAGGCATAGTGCCTAGATATGTATCACATAGTGATAAGATTTTATATCTTAGACATGAGCTCAATGATGCTGTTCTCAAATGGTCTAGAGGCACCATGCTGTGATAAATGTCTTCCTCTTCTATCCTCAGGCAGACCACTCTGGGGAATATTACCCAGCCTCCTCAGCATTTGTGCAAGGTCTCACCTCATTACACAATAGTGACCAGTTCAATAATCCACTCTCCGGCCACCCCTCCCCTGCTTCAGCCTTCTTCGTCTTCCTCTCCACTGTCTCTCCTGGGACCACTTCCCCAAATAAGCTGGCTGCAAGCAAGCCCCTCTGTTTCTGGCTGTCTCATGCTCTACTTTTGCGGGGAATGCAGGTGAGGCAGTTGGTACGAGAAATGACCCTCGTTGAAATCCTAAAACTGGGTCACCTTCCTGTGAGACAGCAATGAGGACCCTTTGTTCATTGAGGGGAGTGTCTGTGTTGGAACCAACCTCAGCAGTCATTGTGTCCCAATCATTAAGACTTTCAGTGGTAGTGGAATGGGATACATGGAGGTAGAAGCTGAAGCCTCAGCCCAAGAGTTAAGAGGGTAGATGACTGTTAGAGGGACAATGGCAGTCACAAGAACTAAGAAGTTAATGATGCTCCACTGGGTCCTTTAGAAGCTTTCAGAGAAAATAAGTTAGCCTTAGACTAACTGACCATCAGCTTCAACAGTACCATGTAAGTCATCTGGGCCCAGTGGTCTGCATCTCCTGCAGTCACACAGGAACCAGTGCTGAAAGCCAGCCCTGAGGTTTGGTAACAAGCAGAGCAGGGCTCCAAAGGAGTCTGCACGACGTTTCCTGGGGCTTTGGGCACAGAGGTCAAATTAAAGGCCATGAATAGCTGCTTTGTCTGCTAGCAGCTAGAATGCGTAGGCAGGCAGAGAACCGAGAATGCAAAGAGGATGAACTGTTGTTAGCAAAACTGCTGGAGATCTACTCCAAGAATCTTGTATTTTCTGTTCCTACAAAGTTTGGGTGTTTGGGGGTTGGGAGTTTAGGTTCCTGTGATGGCGACTCCAGCCACACTATTCAGTAAAGATGACACTGAACTTGCAGTAACGATGACCGTCTGTTTGTTAAGGACATCTCACACCAGTAAACGAGAAAGCAGTGGAGTTTCCGTATTTGCAGGGGTGACTGATCCGATTGCCATGAGGAGCTGTAGCCATGATGCTACCCACTGGGAATATGAAATAGTATTTTGGTAACCCAGGCATCTCTTGGTACTAATGTGCACTAACTGTAAATGAAGAATCCCAGTGAGCACAGACCAACACACTCAGACCCATCTAGTCTGCAGGTGGGGGTAGCCCAGTAACCTGAGCAGGCAAGTAACACTGACTAAGAATGACGGAAATCTAGCATGAGTGTATAGATGATGAATATCAACCACAACCTAAGGATCAAAGGCAGTGTGTTCTCCATGCCAGTTACATGTAGAGTGTATTTACATAAATACACCATGTGTACATATACATGCACCTGTACATGTGCATATCGGCCAAATGTTAATAGTTACTAACACTGACAATTATGATGATTGGTGATTTAAATTTTCTCTTATAGTTTGTTTTTGCTTTTGTTTTGAAATGATTTTGGAGAGAGAGACACACACAGACAGACAGACACGGAGAAGATGGGAGAGAATCAGGCAGAGACCAACACTATCCCATATTAATTGCACAGAGGTATTGGGGCTCACTGAGGAGAAGCATCTTTCCTGGCCTTGGATAAAGAATGGAGCTCAGGAAAAGTTTTCTGGAGGAAGCAATGTCTAAGCCAGATGTGGCCAGATGCTAGGACCCTAACCCTTCAGCAATCCATACCCACATTTCCAGGATTAAACCTGGCATTTTCCATTTGTTAGTTCATTCACTTCTTCATTCAGTCGATTAGTAGCATCTAACATGATCCTAGGTTTCATCCAAACCTTGCAAACATAGCTACAAGTAAACTACATCCCTTCACCACTATCATGGAACCTGCAATTTAGCTCTTTCGTCTTGTGTTGAGCTGTATCTCTTTATACTCTGTCCGTTCTGTTGTGAACATTGCGGTGACTGTTCCTGGCCACCGCCGGAGAATTAGGCAGGCTGCCCGCAGCTTGCCTTGACCAAGGAGGGGAAGTGCGCCATCCACCACTCAGCCTTCCCCAAACCCAGGGGACAATCAGGCGTGGTGTGGAGCCCGGTAGAAGCAGGGTCACACTTTATTGTAAAAGGGAGGTGTATATATAGCTGAGGTACAGAGCGGATGCAGGCAAGGGGTGGGGTGATGTGATGCAAAAGGGTCTTAGCCGCTCCTATTACACCACCTTAATGATCTTTAGGCAAAAGCGCCCTGGGGCTGGGTTGTTTGCCACCAGGGATTTGAAACTTAAAGACAGGTTTTCAAATTTGAGGCAGGCTCAGGAAGTTTCCTCTAGGCCTCTCCAGATTCAGCCTCCCCCACAGAACATAAGTATAGATTTGTCGGTGTTAAAGCAGTGCAGAGAAACGGAATATCTGTGTGGAGCCAATCAGGAAATGCTGAATGCATGAATCAGGCTTGAAAGTCTCCCTCCTCCTCCTCATACCCAAGGCATACCTCATCAATAAGCCCTTGTAGGGAAGGAAGGAGGCAGGGGTGACAATCCTAGGATAAACAGGAAGTTATGAAGAAGGCACAGACTATGAAACAGAAAATGCGAGTTCTAATCCTGGCTCTGATTCTTCCTGGTCACGTGTCAAGTCACATAACTTCTTTTATAGGTAAAGTGGATTTAATATGTGCTCTGCTTATCCTGCAAGACTCCTGTGACAAAAAGATAGATAGATAGATTGGCCGGCGCCGTGGCTTAACAGGCTAATCCTCCACCTTGTGGCGCCGGCACACCGGGTTCTAGTCCCGTTTAGGGCGCCGGATTCTATCCCGGTTGCCCCTCTTCCAGGCCAGCTCTCTGCTATGGCCCGGGAGGGCAGTGGAGGATGACCCAAGTGCTTGGGCCCTGCACCCCATGGGAGACAGGGAGAAGCACCTGGCTCCTGGCTGCGGATCAGCGCGATGAGCTGGCCGCAGCGGCCATTGGAGGGTGAACCAACAGCAAAGGAAGACCTTTCTCTCTGTCTCTCTCTCACTATCCACTCTGCCTGTCCAAAAAAAAAAAAAAAAAAAAGATAAAAAAAAGATAGATAGATAGACAGATAGAGAGATAGCGACATAGATATTTGGTACATGGTAAGAGTTTTTAGTTCCATTATTAGTTAATCTAATTCTAGGCTATATTTGTACTCTTCTCCTGAAGTTCCCAGAGCTTATGAGAACTATTAAGCATTCTATGTGGTGCTAGAAGAATTGATTTCTTAGTTGGAAGCTGAGCAGCAATTCCTCTATCACTTATGACTCAGGACCTCTTCAAGATCAGGCTTATCGGTAATACCATGAACTCCAGCCCTCGACAAGAATTGGGTGGGAGGCATTTACTTGCTGACGGATCACTGCAGTACTGGGAAGCATGTTCCTGCAGATTTAATTTAAGTGGTAATGAGAATTGATGTGAGAGTGACACTTGGGTCAGCCCAAGTTCCTAATATTAAAAGGAGATGATTTCATTTGCCTGAAGGATCTTGAAGGAAACAGATGACTCTCGCTTTAGAGGCTGGCACATTTCCATCATCTAGAAAGAGTAGGTGATTGAGTCATCTTTATTTGTTTCTGGTTTATTCTGTTTTGCCGCTGGAGGACGATGCTTGCAAAACTTTATTTTTCTGTTGTTGTCTTAAGATTCCAGTTTTTACACATGAATAGGACAATCAAATAATTTATTGTCTAAACTGGAATCCTTTTAGAATTGGAGGTGATGCCATTAGTAATTACACTGAGGTAACAGGTGTAAACAGAACTTTTCAAAACAAAGTTTGACATACAGTCATTCATCTATGGTGTTGTTCACAGAGCTCAAGCGAAAGAACTTAGTAAAAGGCATGGTAGGTAAAGTAAGTTGGCTAAGTTATTCCTAAAACATCTTAAAACTGATAATATGATTATTTTTCTGAATCAATTTTCTACTTAGTCATTATGTCTATTTTTCCACACTATATTGGAAATATCTTTCAAAGCTTTCATGAAATATGTGTATTATGAAAAAATCATGTTTTTCATTTCAAAATTTCTTTTGCACCACAGTAAACCTGTACTAGCTTGACGTAACATGTCTGAGCAAGATCCAGCCAGAGGCACGAGAAAGGACAAAACATCGGTTTGAAAAGATCCCCTCCCAGAGCAATATGAATTTTGCTAAAATTGAAACAAAAACAAGTATCAAATTTACATGGTGGTTCTCCGGTGAAAGAATGGTGAGATCATTAACACTTTATGAAAAGTAGTGGGACTGATACCCTAAAGAAATCAGTAGCTTTCAGATGGATAATTTTTCAAGACGGGGAAAGGAAGATACTGAAAATGAAGCTCACAGCAGCAGACCATCCACATCCATTTGCAAGAAAAAATTTAATCTTGCTCTTACCCTAATTGAATAGGACTGATGATTAACAACAAAATCGATAGCCAAACCCATAGCTATCTCAATTGTTCAGCTTAGACAGTTCTGACTGAAAAAAAACTAACATGAAGCAAACGTTCTGCTCAATGGATACCATAGCTATTGCCCTCAGAAGCTGCAGACAAGAGCAAAGTTTTCAGTGGAAAATTTCAATAAGTGAGACTCAGATTCTACATCAATCCTTTAAAGAACTGACCCTGGAGAGCAACAATGGCTTGACCATTATCATCTTGAGGACAAAGCACACTCACAGCCTTGGCTGCCACGAGGCAGAAGTAGCCAGTCAAGAGTAAAAGTCAGGACAACTATTTGAGGGATGCTCGAGACATTTTGCTTGTTGACTTTCTGGAAGACCAAATAGTAATAAAATCTGTTAATCATGAGATATTTTGAGAAAGTTATACAAAATTTTAGCAGAAAAACACCCCGGAAATTTCTACCAGATGGTCTTTCTCCACCAGAACAATCATTACCTCTAAGGAGGGAGGGAATGAGACTGGGGAAAGGCTATCAATTGCATGCATGATGTTTTATGTCTTGAATAGGGTGATGGCTCCATGGATGGGCTTCATACTAACTTTTGTACTTCTCTGGATGCCTGAAATATCTAATAATAACAACAACAACAATAACAATAATCAATGATACACATGTTCTTAAAAGAAATATTGGGATAGCCTGGAGGGATGAAGGCAGCAATGAAGGTGTTCCTAACAAATAGGAATATATTCTATTCTTTTACTTGCACTTTGTAGAAACTGGATAAAATATGAAAATTCTACTGACAGTGATACCAATCCCTATAAGAGAAGCAGAAGAGAATGAGAGAGGGGATATAAGAAATTCCAAACTGTCTAGATCATATGTTAGGCATATATTTAATACTTTATATAACTGCTAAAATGTCTTACAATTTGGTTGCTTCATATTACATTTCCTTCTATAGTGTCTGAGCATTCTAATTGCTCTACACCTTGCCAACACTTGTCATTGCCAATCATTTTAAGGTTAGACATCTCAATGAGTTTGCTGAGATTTTAAGATATTTTTAAATGATATCTAACTTATCTATAGACAAAAACTTCTGCTATCTTCTGAACGTAAATATGTAACTTTCTTTATAGTTGTAGTGGACCATCTTGTTTACTAAATATATTTAGAAACCGCACTGTAGTTTTTGAGAGAAAACTAGTAGGTGCAGAGACTTGCCATGTGTCAGTTACTTCATATCTCTCACTGTGTTTAAATATCCTTTTTTAAAATTCTCCATTTATATAAGAGGGGAGAGAGGGAGGGAGGGAGGGAGAGAGAGAGAGACAGAACTCTCATCTACCTGTTCACCCCCAAAATGCCCACGATAATCAGGGCTTGGACATGGCCAAATCTGGGTGTTGAGAATACAGTCCAGGTCTCCCATGTAGGTGGCAGACATCACTGCTGCTCCCAGAGTCCTCATTAGCAATAAGATGGAGCAAGGAACCGGAGCCAGAAACTGAACCCAGGCACTGTGAAATGGGATGTAGGCATTTTTAACCGACTTAACCACTAGGTTAAATGCTTACCCCTTAATAGTTATTCTTAACCCAACTTTACAGCTCAGAACACTGAGGCCCACACATTAAAGGAATGGACCGGGAAATGACAAAAGTTGAGATTTGTGTTTGATATACCTGCTGGGTTGGATCTGTTGCACATGTGTCTTCCCTCCCTACTGGATTCTATTTTTAGCTGCCCTGAACAGCTGGGGAATCATACAGAGCTTGAAAGAAGCCTGTTACTACAACGTCAGAGATGCCTGTATTGGTCAGCTTTTCATCACTTTAATGAATTACTTGAGATAAGCTACTTATGACGTTTCTTACAGAGTTGGAGGTTCACAGTTCAAACAGCATGGGGAAGGATTTGGCTTGGGCAGATGGTAGATGTTGCATAGTGTAGCATGTACAGAGAAAGAATCACATGGTGAGGCTGGAAAGGGGGATGAGGGGAGAGGGAGAGGGAGAGGGAGAGACTGGGCCACAAATCAGCCTTCTAAACAGCTCTCTTGTTGAACTATTTTTCAAGAACATAATAACAAAGACCTAAGGACTTACTACTAAGCCCCACTTCCTGAAGGTTCTACCACCTCCACTAGCACCACCTTAGGGATTCAGCCTTTAACACACAGGTCTTTGAGGGACATTAAACATCCAAACTATAGCAGTTCCCAAAATATGAAATATTATAGTTGTCATAAACAAGGTGACTTCAGGTTCACAATTTTCAAATATTTAATTAAGGCTCATTTATTTTATTGTGTATCAAAAAAATGCGTAACGGACACATTAGATGGATGCTTCTCTATCCTATTTAGTCTCACACTGCAAGAATATCCATGAAATTGAGAATTCGACATGCCGGTTATGTTACTTCATATTATACATCCAAACTGTTCTATATTTGGGGGAACTAATTTTCAGATCTCACCAGTGAGACAGCAAGTGTTGGAAGATAACATGTAGGCAATTTTGTGTGCTTGAAGTGGTGATGGGCTTTTAAGAAGCAAGGCAAACTTGAAATGGCTAAAAC
The DNA here is from genome assembly GCF_033115175.1 of Lepus europaeus. Taxonomy (NCBI): domain Eukaryota; kingdom Metazoa; phylum Chordata; class Mammalia; order Lagomorpha; family Leporidae; genus Lepus; species Lepus europaeus. Next base: position 132,977,329 of record NC_084830.1, on the reverse strand, counting down.
GATAATTCAGCTACATGGTCTTATTTCAGAAGACCCATACAGTCATGAGTAGTTCTTAGATGAGGCTCATCTAAATTGTCACAAATAGAAATTAATTTCTTTAATTCAAAGTATTTCTCCTTTTGTCAAAATGAAGAATTTCCAGGCACTGATGACAGTTGAAAACAGGCTGGGAGTGGTCTACCTAACTTAATGTTGGGGTCAGGATACCTGTGCTGGTACTCCATCCAAACTACGGCCAGAAATTAATATTTTTGTGGTTACAAACACAGCCAATTTTCTCATTTAACTCCTCTTTCATAGAGATGATAATCTAAATTGTAAGTACATGCTTTTCCTCCTACTGAACTCTGTAAACGTGATCATCAAATGGCTTAGCCCACTCTGTGCTGCTGTAACAGTCACTGAGCCGGAGGAATTTAAAGCACAACAGATTTCTCAGCTCTGGAGGCTGGAGGCCTTCTTGCCGCTTCCTCTCATGGGGGAAGTGAACCCACTCGTGCACAGTTTTTTGAAACAGCATCATCCATTCATGAGGGCAGAGCTCTCAGGACCAAACATCTTCCAGTGGGCCCACTTCCCAACACTTGACATTGGGGATTAGGTTTTTAACACATGGGGCCAGTGGAGTGGGGTAGTGGGTTAAATTGCTACTTGTGACGCTGGGATTCCATATAGCAGTGCCCGTTCGAGTCCTGGCTGCTCCACCTCCAATCCAGCCCCCTTCCTACTGCACCTGGGAATGCAGTGGAAGAAGGCCCCAGTACTTGGGACCCTGCCACCCACCTAGAACACTTGGATGAAACTCCTGACTCCTGGCTTTGGGCTGGCCCAGTCCTGACTGTTGCAGCCATTTGGGGAGAGAACCAGAAAAAGGAGGACTCTCTCTCTCTCTCCTTTTCTCTCTGCCTTTCAGATAAATAAATCTTAAAAAAAAAAAAAGAGTGGACTAGCAATATGGTATGAAAGACAATCACAACATTATGGAAAAACACCGCCCCAGTTTGTCCTCATGTAAACTGAGATACTTCTATAAAGCTAAGTCAAATAAAGAATATTCACGTGTTCTGAGACCTGGGTTATGTTCTCAGGAGAACTCAGCTTGATTTAGTAATTATGGAACTATGAAGAGGGAATTTCAACAGGCCAAGAAAAAGTGGTGTGATTTGGAAAAATTCAATTGTACCCAAAGATTAGCACAATCATAATGTGGGGGGGGGGTGTGAAATTCACTAGAATTTTTATTTTCCTTATTATAAAAGTATATATGTTAATTGATGATCGTTTGGAAATAATAGGAAAGTTTTGGTTTTTTTTTTTTTTTTTTTTTTTTTTTACAAAAAACAGAACAGCTTAGTTTCACAAAAAGGTAATGACTATTATAAACATGTTGCCTAAACTCTTGCCAAATGATGTACATATATTTAAAATTAAAATTCAAGGAGTAGACATTTAGCATGTCAGTTAACACACACATAGCCTGTTTAAGCTTCGCGGTTTAACTCCCTTCTGCCCCTCTAGACTCTAGCTTCCTGCTAATGCACACCCTGGATGTTTAGTGATGATGGCTCAAGTACTTGAGTTCCTGCCACCCATATGGAGACTGGGATTGTGTTCCTGGCTCCTGGCTTCAGCCAGGGCCCAGCGCTGGCCATTGTAGGCATTTGGAGAGAAGGCCAGAGAATGTGAGCACTGTCTCACTCTCTTTCTCGCTCTCCCTTCCTCCTCTCTCTCTTTCTGCATCTCAAATAAATAAAATAAATTTCAGGATGTAGTTTTGCTTTTTCACCTTCATTTTCAAGGTGTCAAGTTGCAAAACAAGTTTTAGACATTTTATTTATATATATTCATTTTGTAGAAAAATCAGAAAAGAGTATAACATATTATATGCATGAAAAGATTAAAAAATAAAACTCAATCCCGGTAGACATATGTAAAATTTTGTAAGTATATTCTAATAATATGCTTTTTAAAAAAAAATTACTTATAGAAACAACATCTTAAAAAAACAAATTTAGGGCCGGCGCCGTGGCTCAACAGGCTAATCCTCTGCCTTGTGGTGCCGGCACACCAGGTTCTAGTCCTGGTTGGGGTGCCGGATTCTGTCCCAGTTGCCCCTCTTCCAGGCCAGCTCTCTGCTATGGCCCGGGAGTGCAGTGGAGGATGGCCCAAGTGCTTGGGCCCTGCACCCCATGGGAGACCAGGAGAAGCACCTGGCTCCTGCCTTCGGATCAGCGCGGTGCGCCGGCTGCAGCGTGCCAGCCGTGGCGGCCACTAGAGGGTGAACCAATGGCAAAAGGAAGACCTTTCTCTCTGTCTCTCTCTCTCACTGTCCACTCTGCCTGTCAAAAAAAGAAAGAAAAAAAAAAAACCCAAATTTAAAGCTAAGATTTTTACAAGAACATTTACTTTGCCTTTAATGCCTTATAGCATTAACTTTCCAAAAAACAAAATTAGGATGTATTGAATTTTCACATGTAAAAAACGGTTATTCTTTCTCTTGACCACCAGAAAAACACGATCCCGCCATTGTTGGCCAGGGTCTCATGGGAAATGGTCGGGGCTGCACCATCAGGCAGCGCCAGTGGAAGTCGTGAAAGGGAAATGAGAATGCGGAACACTGGCAGCACTGTGAGCCTGCCAGACTTGGGAAGAAGCCTCCTATTCATCCACAACATTATATTCTTTGGCTTTCTGGCTGCATCTGCGATGAAAGGGAACTGTTTGTAACACAGAGATTGCTTGGGTGTATTATCAAGTTAATATACAGCTAGGGCAAAGGATTTTCACTCTTCCCCAACCAGTAGTTTGCAAGGGCATACTTAGCAGATAGTTGCAAGCTTTAAGGAGAAAAGGGTGTCTGCTGTTAAATTAGAGCTAATTGGGAAAAATAAGCTCATCTGTGGTAAACCACTGATAATAACTATGTTAGAGCCCTAATGTTTACCATCAGAGCATTACAATCAACTAAGGAGTTCGACTGATGCACAGCATATCTTTTGTCCTTGGAGCTTCCTTGTGCCAAAAAAGGCAAATACAATCCTCTCTTTATACATAGATAAAGATGTTGAATACAGCTACACACAAGGCAGAGCCCAAAGTAGAAACTAGGTATCTTTAATCTCTGCTTAATAGTCCAGTTTTTTTTTTTTTTTTACTTCGAATGTGCCACTTCTGTATTTTTCTAAGACTTTGGAGAAATATCTGAAATTGGGAAGAAGGGAATGATGTTTAGTATTCCTATCTGCCTGAGTGTATATCCCCTCTCTGTTTGGTAACATAATCCCCCAAAACAGGCCAGTGCTGAACATGGAAGAATGGTAACTGTAGCCCAGGATCACATGCATTGTGATCAGAGTGGTTAAGGACTGACAAGAAGGCATAATTCGAGGTTAATCCTGGGTAAAGGCCTGGCTGTATATTGCGACAGTTAAGGATCCTTGGTTAAACTCATTTTGATCTGGTGCCATTGCTCTTCTGTAGAGTGGCTAGAATCATGGGTACTTAGTAGAGACACTTGAATGGCTAAGGTACACCAGTGGTTGAATCATCCAATAAAGGTACCAGACAGGTAGACAATACTCTGGGCGTGTTGATTGTTTCTTTACTTCAAATATCAAAGCTCAACAAGAATAAGGAACGAATAAAAGCACTTGTCTAGAAAGTCATTCTGAGGACTCAAAACAGTGGGGTAAATGGATTCAGTTTCTCCCAGACTTGATAATGCAGCATCTTCCTTAAGCCTTCAATGTAACCATTAATCACTTGCACCACTGTGAGTGGGGATAATACTTAAAGTTGACATTGACTTTTTAATTCCCGGTACTGCCCTGAGTTTGTCAGAGATATCAAATGTATGCTGTATAGTAGAGATGGTTTGTAAGTACATAATAAAGAGGCGTGGGTGGTTTGTAAGTGTGTAACATAGGCGAAAAGGAATCAAGTCAAAACAGCTCCTTAGGAAAGCTCCAAATGAGAATCAAGCATAACATGTCGTTTAATACAATCAACATAGCCAAATTTCTCTCCCCTATTCAAACACCCTTCTTAAAAAACAAACAAATGAATGAAAGAAACCTGATTGAAGACTACATGAAGCAGACAAATTGCGTGTGAGACAAACTGCATTTTTCAAAGACTCCTTAAAGTCTAGAATTGTAGACTGCACAGACAAATGCTCCAAACTGAGGAGCACGAAGTTCCATCCAGGTTCTCACACTTGCTAAGGGGCAGGTTGAGCAGATGGCAATCACTCTGTACTCCCTCTCAAGCTGGCCTGTACACAACCTTGTCTATTTGTTTACCCTCCCTTTCCTGAAACCCCTCCTATGGTGATGCTAATATATTAAATGTTCCCTTCACGTGCTTCCACTGTTGTACTCCAGGCAGACATCACCAATCTATCACCACACAAGTTTCTTCCCTTCAGGCTCAGACTGGACTGCACAGTTCTTCCCAACACAGCACTCCAGGTGGCCACTGCCAGCTGAGCAGCACAGACTGTCTGACATGCCATAACTGCTTTGTAGACTTTGAAATTCTGATTTCATGATTCGTCAGCTTATAGCAGAGGTCAGCAAGTTAAGAACTGCTGATCAGATCCACCCTGCTGCCCATTTTTCTGCAGCCAGGAGCTGAGAATGGGTTTTGTGTTTTTAAACCATTGGAAAAATTCAAGGAATATTATTCTGTGACATATAACAATTACATAAAATTAAAGTTTCAGTATTCCTAAATGAAGCTTACTGGAATATACTCCTTTGTGTACTTGTCATACTCCTTTGTTTACTTGGGATCTTCAAAATATTTATGAAAAATGTGTATTATGACAAAACTGCATAGGTTTCAAAATTTCTTTTGCATCAACATAATTGATATTTTCATCCATTTTTAAGAGCTATGTGAAGTAGTCTTGTATGTATTTTTATGGCTACTTTCTGCCTATAATGGCCAAAATGAGTAGCTGTCCACAAAGATGTCCCACAAAGTCTAAAATATTACAAACTGATTTTATCAAAAAAGTCTGGACTAGAGAATGATGAGACAATTGTGGATTGGATACCAGGTCAAATGAACTGGGGTTGAATGCAGAGGTGTAAAGGATTGTGGGGTAAAAGCAAGAGTGATACCATGGATATTTGTCAAAACTCATCCAGTGTTGTTCTGTGAATAGGTGAATTTTATTATTAAAATTAATATTTTTTACTGTTTTTATTAAGAAAGTAGTGAAAAAGTAAAATAAAAAGGAACCAGGCCTTTATGGGTGACTATAAAGAGGAATTTGACATAAATATAGGGGTTCTGTAAAAGAAGCTACTCTGAAAATGGAAGTTCGCTGTGAAATTTGTCAGTATTTCATAATTCAGCTAAGATGCAGGTTAAATGAATATTCTGCTTTGGGAAGATGCCTGATATTCTATTTTTCCAGACTGCTCACAGTTTACGAACTAAAATATTTTACAGTTAGCAAAACCAAGTAACCTAACTTCTAGTCTATTCTATTTTAGAAATTGAAATAAGTCCTTCTTTCCTTCATAGGGATGGTGGAAGGAATCCTTAGGAAAAATGCTCTAAATCAAAGTATTATATTTAATGTTAGCATAATTCTTTTTAAAATTTCCCAATCTTATACTTACACTTGTTTTTATAAGTCTTTGAGTCTGCAACAAATGATGCAAATTTAACTATGATCCTTCTGATTAACTTTTGATATATGTTAAATGAAAATTTTTAGCATTAATATCATTATAAGCCAACACTAGATTAATTTTGCATCTGTATTCCATAATCTTTTCAAACTAATCTTTTCTGGTTTTAATGTATTTTGGTGCTATTAATGACTCCATATATATGGAATGAAATAAAGATCAATAACTGACACATAATTATATTCAGTTCCTATGACTGGAAAAGAACAACTAACAGAGCAGGAAGAAATAATTGGGCATAAGACGAAACAAATTAAGTGTCTAGTGAAAAGTGAATGTTAAAATCACATAGCTTATTAACAGGAACAACATTCTGTACATGTACCTTCATCTAACTTTTCATGGTTGAAACAAAGATGACGTTCAATTAAGGTACAAAGAGTTGGAAATAAACCATATGTATAGTTTGTCTAACTCTTAAACAAAAATAGAAAAATACAGTTAATAATCTAGACATTTTTCAAACTCCTAATTATGCTTTTGAGTAGCCTGGCTGTTTGGAATCACATAGAAACAGACATTATAGAATCTTGATTAACAAGTGATGCATACTAAAAGGTGTTGAATAATTTAAATTAGGCCATAAGTGGCAACCTTGTCTGAGTTTTTAGGTCTACTGTAATATACAATATAGCATCCCAAACAACAATTCAAAAATAAGAAATTTGGGACTGGTGTTGCGGTGTAACAAGCATCCCATATGGGTACCAGTTCACATCCTGGCTGCTCCATTTCCAATCCAGCTCCCTGCTACTGACCTAGGTAAGCAGTGGAAAATGGTCCAAATCCTTGGACCCCTGCCACTCACATGAGAGACCCAGATGAAGTTCCTGGCTCCTGACTTCAGCCTGGCCCAGCACTGGCCATTGTGGCTATCTGGGGAGTGATCTAGCAGATCAAAGAAATATATATATATATATGAAGATACATATATATACATATATGTATATGAAGATATATATGTCTCTTCACTTCCTCCTCTGTCCTTCTAACTCTTTCAAAATAAATAAATCTTCAAAGCAAAAGAAAATTTCTGCAGTTATAAATCTGATGTTGCATATTGAAATTCTATCATGTTAGCCAAGGTTTCAGTGTGGTCTCTAATACCATATGTTTCTTAGTCACACAATTTAATATGGCTGAAAAATAGAACTACCACTTGCTCCAGCAGTCCCATTGCTGGATATATATCCAAAGGAAATGAAATTTATCTGTCGAAGAAACACCTGCACTCTCTTGTTTATTGCAGCACTATTCACAATGGCCAAGATATGGAAACAACCTGAGTTTTTATACACTGAAAAATGGATAAAGAAAATATGGTACACATACACAGTGGAATATTATTCAACCACGAAAGGATAAAATCTTGTCATTTGCCACATGTATGGAACTGGAGGTCATTATTTTAAGTGAAGAAAGCCAAGCACAGAAGACAACTGTCACATGATCTCATTCACATGTGGATTCTAAAAAATAGGTGACCTCACAAAAATTTAAAATATAATGGTGATTCCCAGAGGCTGAGGGAGGGCTGGGGAGAGATTGATTGATCTGTACTAGTTTATAGATAGACAAGACTAAGAAGTTCTGGGGTACTATTGCACAGTAGGATGACTTTAGGGAATGTTAATATATGGTCTAGGATTTTGGATGTTTTTACTATAAAGAAATATTAGATGCTTTAAAGGATAAATATATTTATCCTGACTGGATATTGCACAATACATTTGTATAATGAAACATCACATAGTACCCCATACACATGCACAATTTCTATATACCTGCTAAACTTCTTAAATAAAAAAATGAAAAAAAAATTAAAAACATAGCTTTCTTTAAAAAGAATTGGATATAAAACTGTCTCCTAATAAGTAGGAACTTATAAAGTTGGGGGAAAAGACAGCAGTGTATAACGTACTTGTTTCATATCTCTTGAGGAAATGATTCATTATTCTGCATGGGAAGGAAATCAGGAATTGAAAGCAATAAGCCAGATGTCTAAGCATTTTTTTTTTTACTTGGAATCTTATAAGCAGCACTCACATTCAAATAAACTAGACATTTTTACTGTGTTCAATGACAGAAGTCATTATTTGCATAGAGAAAACAGGGCCTCTGATTTAGGGAGTTCAAACCCCACCTTCAGTTGAATTGTGACATTCAATAAATGACTTCCCTTCTCTGAGACTCCATTCCCTAAAAGAATGGGTGGGAACAGTTATGTGGATTCATTGCTGTTCGGAATCAGTCCGTGAATGGAACATGTCTTTTAACGAGTAGTTGCTCAGTAATGAAGTTATGATTGTCATATAACCGATCCCTTTCATCAGTGCAGATGACTTCAAATGGATTACAACTGCTATGATCTTGTCAACACGCATTCCTAAGTACAATGGCAAACAGAGCAGCCAACTGTTCTCCAGTAAGAGAAGCATGGGGAAGTCATTCCAACAACCGGAGTGTGACCGACATAGGAAGAAAAAGCATGCCCTGGGTCCCTTTTGATAATCTACCAGTTATTCAGAAATTTATCCAAGAAACAAAAAGTTCAAGTCAGAGCAGGTCTAGGAACTCCCCTACAGATGGTTGTGTCTGGAAAAATAAGGTAAATATCTCAGGTATCCTAGTGAGCTGATCCATAGTCTACATTTGTCCAGAGTGAAAGTGCCACGTCTTGGTAATTCTCTCCACACTGGGCAAAGCAGGATGGTTGGTCACCCCATTCATGGGTCATGGGACACGTGCTGTGGACAGAGCATGCAGCACTAGACAGGATCGTGCAAACTACCAAGTACAACTTCTTCATTTCACAGATGCAAAGTCAGATGCTAGGTGTGAGCTAGTGGCTAGCCCATGGGTGCACAGCAAACCTAGAGGAGCAGTCAGGTGACAGGTGAACTCTGCAGTACTAATTCCAGAAATGAAAACATATACAGGCAGAATTCTGCAGTGGCAAAAACCCTGGATCCTGAGGCAAGACTACCTACACTTCTATCCTGTGACTCTATGCAAGCTGTGTCGCTTTTTTTTTTTTTTTTTTTGACAGGCAGAGTTAGACAGTGAGACAGAAAGACAGAGAGATAGCTCTTCCTTTTTCCACTGGTTCACCCCCCAAGTGGCCGATAAGGCCGGCACATTGCGGCTGGCACACTGCGCCTATCCGAAGCCAGGAGCCAGGTGCTTCCTTCTGGTCTCCCATGCAGGTGCAGGGCCCAAGGACCTGGGCCATCCTCCACTGCACTCCCCGGGCTGTGTCGCCTCTTTAAGGCCTACTATTCTTGACTGGCCATTGCTATTGTGAGTATTGAATGAGAAGGTGCAAATAAAGTCCTGAACACAGAGCCTGGCATATGAAAAGTACTACAAAACATTATTATTATGATAACCGGTGCTTAATCTCTTTATCCTCTTTAATCACTCCTTATCAATGTAATTCTGTTCCTTATTATTATTATTATTTGCTAGTTAGATCAAGGAGTCAAAATCTAGGATGTTAAGAATGTTTCTTGAATTTTTCACTAAAATCATGTGGATTGTAAGACCATCAAAGGGAATGTTCTTCAAAGAAGTCAATGTGAACTTGTGTCATGCTGACCTGAACAATTTATAGACCCTTGTTTGAAAAGGTACCTCTCTCAACTATGACAAATTCACACAACACGCTTCACTCACTCAAGTTCAGGATAGTCTATCGGGTTTTCTAAAAGGCTCTTTGTGAATGCCAGATCTCTTCCAGCATCTCCTGGATCCGGAGCCATTTTCTACAGAAGTCAACAAGTAAGACCATTTGCCAAAGGGATGACCCCCTAAAGTACAGATGAAGTAAGTTTGAAAAGATTACATATACTCATAATACAACTACAGGGTTTGAAGAACAAAACTTTGGGAAGCAATGCTTCTTAAATACACCTAGTAGTCAACAGACTAGGTTTCCTTGTGGGACATGAAAAAATAAAACACACCATTTTTTTCTTCCATTTTTCTTTTCACTACTGTGACTTGTCCAAGATTGTGATTTGTTAAAATGCAAGTCACTTCTGTTCCCAGAAATGTGGAAACTGGTAGATTGAACACAATTTTGGGAAGCCAAGAGAGATGCCTCTGGGAACCATAGCACCTCTCCTTGGCTGAGCATTAGGTAGAGACGTATTTGAGAAGCAAAGGATAACATTTTACATTTAATTCTACAGACACTTTAAGATATTTCACAATTTCCTGGTTTGCTATCCTGGACTGCTCCATATTTGCTTTTTCTATGCTACTTAATGAAATAGCCTCCAAAAAAAAAAAATAGAAAACTCACAATAACTCAAGAAGAAAATACATCTAATTACAGCAGAGATGGGCCAGACCAAAAAAGTGATTTGTGTTTAAACAGGATATTTTCTTGTAGGGAAAAAGCACAACCCAGAGAACTCTGTAACTTTAGCAATAAGATTCCAAAACAAAATTCAAACAGTAATCCAATGAAGCTAATTATCCAACCTAAACATAAAATGATATATTTATATATTTAGGCAATTTAAAATATCTCTCTATTTTAAAAAAATATTATGTAGGATCTCTGTCTTTAATGTGCTGTACACTGTTATTTAATGCTATAACTAGTACTCCAACAGTATTTTTTTCACTTTGTGTTGCTATATGGGGGCAAACTGTTGAAATCTTTACCTAATATATACTAAACTTATCTTCTGTATATAAAGAGAATTGAAAATGAATCTTGATGTGAATGGAAGGGGAGAGGGAGCTCGGGAAAGGGGAGGGTTGCGGGTGGGAGGGAAGTTATGGGAGGGGGGAAGCCATTGTAACCCATAAGCTGTACTTTGGAAATTTATATTCATTAAATAAAAGTTTAATAAATAAAAAAAAAGAAAAGGAAAGATAATGTCACGGGATGTATTTTTTTTATTTTCTTCATTTCCATAACATGTGTGAGCTTGGCTCATTGCAAAGAATTTTCTCTTTACAGAAAGGCTAGGGAAGGGGAAAATGGAAGACGGAAAGCTCATCAGTCTGTTAGATTGCCAGGTCAATGTCAAGCCCACTGCCTGTTCCTACAAGATCCTGGGTCTTAGTTTGTACCTATGTCTGTTTGCTGGGATCTGACTATATAGCACACGTGTGTGTGTGTGTTTGTGTGTGTGCAGTGTCTAGTGAAGCTCAGTGCTAGTGAAGGCATAGGGAGGGATTTGTGAGCCAAGAAGTCAAATTAATTTGTTTGTAGGTGAGTGACATCACTTCTCCCTCCACTCTCTAAATCACAATATTATTTGATCTCTCTTAAGAGAGAGGATATACACTAATGGCGCAGAAAACAGAACTGACACGAGAGTGTGTGTTCTATCTTTATAATATAGAATTTGTCTAAGAAATCAAATCATTTGCAGATTTTCAGCCATCATTCATAGAAATATTTGGTGGGGGGATTGTACTTGACACAGTGGTTGGTTAAGATCCCATTTGAGATGACCCCATCTCATATCCAAGTGACAGCTTCTCTGATTCTGATCCAGCTTCCGGCTAATGCAGACTCTGGAAGGCAGCAGGTGCAGGGTCAGGTACCTGGGTTCCTGCCTCCCAGAGGAGACCTGGATTGAGTTCCAGGCTTAGGCCTGTCCCACCTCTGTTTGTGAAGGGCATTTGGGAACTTAATCAGCAGATGGAAGATCTCTCTCCACCTGTCTGCCTTTCAAATAAAGTGAAAATAAATAAAAAGTGTATTAAAAAAAAAAAAGAACATTTTGCGGAGTATTATGAGGTACTGGCGTCAGATAGGCCAGGCTTAAATTTCCAGGCTTTAAAACTGATTCACCAGAATGTTCTTTCTTTAAGGGGGTATTTTTTTACTGCCACATTTATGATACAAAATTCTATCACACACATGTCCACACGTGTGCACACACGCCAGGCAGAGGGAAGCCCAGCATTCAGTGACAGTGGTGTTGGCTTTGCACCAGATGCGGGAGTTGGGGAAACTTAGCTAGCCCACTTGTTTCTATTTTCTGCTATGAAAACAGAAGAGAACAACACATGATTTACAAGCTTTTGTAGAGCAGATAAAGGGACGTGACTGACACTGCCTCTGTCACATCTAGGCTCCTGCCACTTGCTGTTTTCTCCACGTAGAGTGCCCTCCTCCTGCACCAGCTGCACGCACTAAAGCTCCTGGGTTGCATCGAACATACGCGACTGGCTTATGCCTCCACGACTTTGTCCGAGCTGTTCCAAGCCAGCTGGAACACTCCCTTCCCCTCCCTTTGTCGAGCTGTCAGGACCAAGCTCAGGTGCTGTTGCTCTGGGAATGCTTTGCTGACGCCCCTAGGAGAGATTACAAACGTCATTCATTTAATAGATTGCCCTAACTTCTACTGTCATGGCTGCATTGCGCTATAGCAGAATTGTCTGTTTTCTAGTAGACAGGAGCTCCTTAAAATGAAAACCTGCATTGTTTAATGTTGTGGCTATCGCTCCTAGAAATAATCTTTCAAAACAGTGCTGATGAGGGTGCAGTGATAGAAACACTTGTTCACACTTTTGTACAATGGAGGCATGTAGTACAATGCCCAAGAACCCACACTGCACAAGGCATTATGCTAAGTACTTCTATGCATCATCTCATTTAATCATCCCAACAATTCTCAGGATAGGCACTGCTGGTATCCATATTACACAGATCAAGTAACAAGCACTCACAGAATCTAAATGACTTGCATAGCTTTAGTTGGTAGAATCAGGAAACAAACCCAAGTCTATCTCATGTTAACTACACACACACATATTTACACATACACACAATTTTTTTTTTCATTTCATTTGAGAGAAGAGATCTTCCATCTGCTGTTTCACTCACTAACATGCCTGCAACAGCCAGAATTGGGCCAGGCTCAAGCCAGGAATCTAGAGTTCAAGCTTGATCTCCATTCTGGGTGGCAAGAACCAAGTATTTAAGAAGCAAGCACATGAATGTGAAGCTGAACCGGAAGCAGTGGAACCGGGACTTGAACAGGCACCAGTGATAGGGGATGTGGGTGTACTAAGTAGAGACTCAGCCACTACACCAAATGTGGTGCTGCTAACCATGTTTTTGTTCAACAACAATGCTGTCCTGGGCAGGTTTTCTAGAGAGCAATTCAATCATTTATTGCAATGAAACAAAAAAAAAAGTGTGTGTGTGTGTATGTGGAGAGAGAGAGGTAGATAACTAACTTGACACACATATATACATACATGTATATACACATATATGGAAACAAAAATGTCCATTTCTTCAGTGCCTTTTCTCATTTTCCTTTTCTTTCTCTCCTTTTCAGTTAAATATTTTCTAACAAGAATGTGTCAGGGAACATTTTGACACCATTGTATATCATGTATTTTGAGCAACGCCAACTGAGCATCGCTGTTACTTTCTGGGATTATTTCCCTCTCTCTCAATCAGACTTTGCCAAACTCACAGGGTAAGTAGTGGAGGCAGTGTGACGGGTGTTGTGCATTTGCTAGACTGCTTGCTCCCCAAGAGCAGGGACCGGTTTCTCTTTGTTCCTCCATCTGGTGGCATGGCACCATCCCCACTGTAGACAAATGATTGACATTGCAGGAATGGGTTATTAAACAGATAATGAATTTGAGTTATAGAATTTGTAAAGGGCCGGCGCCGTGGCTCAACAGGCTAATCCTCCGCCTTGCGGCGCCGGCACACCGGGTTCTAGTCCCGGTCGGGGCACCGATCCTGTCCCGGTTGCCCCTCTTCCAGGCCAGCTCTCTGCTGTGGCTAGGGAGTGCAGTGGAGGATGGCCCAAGTGTTTGGGTCCTGCACCCCATGGGAGACCAGGAGAAGCACCTGGCTCCTGCCATCGGAACAGCGCGATGAGCTGGCCGCAGCGGCCATTGGAGGGTGAACCAATGGCAAAAGGAAGACCTTTCTCTCTGTCTCTCTCTCTCACTGTCCACTCTGCCTGTCAAAAAAAAAAAAAAAAAAGAATTTGTAAAGGCTGTTTAGAAATTGCAAATTTCCATCATTCAATAGAATTGGAAAACAAGACAGAGGATCTTTTTCAAGAGGATATCTGAAAGAGAGATGTTTTTCAGGAGGTTGTACTTATAGTTTCTCAAAGCAAATATATTTGTAGACTCAACAAATATTACAGAACTTACTAAGCAGGAGGCATTGTGCCAGGACTTGATTTTTTATATCATGTTTTAAACCTCAAGTGGTTTTTCATATGTATTTGGTTCTTCAAGATCATCCCCTCATACTATATTTCATACTACATTTTCTATATGCCAATCACACTAAGCTTTCAAAAATGTTCCTGGGGTTGGCGCTGTGTCATAGCAGGTAAAGCTGGAGCTGGTATCCCAGATGGGTAAATGGGTGTCCATTTGAGCACTGACTGCTCCACTTTCAATCCAGCTTCCTGCTAATGCTCCTGGGAAGGCAGCGGAACATGAACCAAGAACTTGGCCCCTGCACCTACGTGGGAGATCCAGAGGAAGCACCTGGTTCCTGGCTTCTGGCTGGCCCAGCCCCCGTTGGTGTGGCCATTTGCGGGGTGAACTAGCGGGTGGAAGATCTCTCCTTCTCCCTCTCTCTGTAATTCTGTCTTTCAAATAAATAAAACTTTAAAAAAAGAAGAAAAAATGTTCCCCAAACACTGTGCTTCTTTAGGCTGACATTCTCCAGATTCGGAAATTCGTCTCTGTTGAGAGAACCCCTGGTCACCTGTGAAGGCACAGCACCTGTTCCTGAGGTTCTGGCTCCCCCAGGCAGAGCACCTGAGCTGCTCAGTGCCCGGGGCGGGGGACACAGGCTCCCCCCCGCCCCCCCCCCCAGCAGCTCTCAGTCTCAGGCTGCAGTGATGTGTCACGGGTTCTAAATGCAGCCGACCTGCTGCGGGGTTTCAAGCTGAGAATGCTGTGACTGAATTTTTTTTTTTTTTTTTGACAGGCAGAGTGGACAGTGAGAGAGAGAGACAGAGAGAAAGGTCTTCCTTTGCCGTTGGTTCACCCTCCAATGGCCGCCGCGGTAGGCGCGCTGCGGCCGGCACACCACGCTGATCCGAAGCCAGGAGCCAGGTGCCTCTCCTGGTCTCCCATGGGGTGCAGGGCCCAAGCACTTGGGCCATCCTCCACTGCACTCCCTGGCCACAGCAGAGAGCTGGCCTGGAAGAGGGGCAACCGGGACAGAATCGGTGCCCCGACCGGGACTAGAACCCGGTGTGCCGGCGCCACAAGGCGGAGGATTAGCCTAGTGAGCCGCGGTGCCGGCCCTGTGACTGAATTTGTATGGTATTAAAGTTCGTGTTGTAAGCCATGATTTACTTTTTAAATCTTAAAAAATGTCTTGTACTTCTGCCTAGGCCATTTCTTTCCTGGTTGACTCTTTCTTTCATTTTCCTCTCCACTTGGGGGCTCCAGAGATTGCCATAAAGACATAGCCTAGTCTCCCAAACGCCTGCCTTCTACACAGTCTGTGTTATCTCCAAAAGCTCTCTGGGATAGAATATCAACAAGAGAGCATGAGCAACTGAATAAATAAAACTGTCAAACATGATCAGCTCTTTCAAACTGGTCTGCATTTGACAGGTTACATATGATAGAGGAATAAGCTTCATTGTATCAGAGATACACACACACACACACACAGAAAATTGAGGCTCAGGGTCTTAAAGTGACTTGGCCAGCATCTCAGAGCTGTGAATTGGTGGTGCTGGCATCTGAATGAAAGACTGCCAAACTCCAAGGCTCTCTGCACCACCCAGAACTGAAGAGGCTTCTCGAGCTGGAAACGAAAGTTGTAGAAAGAGCAAGGGGAGGGAGACAAGTTTCTGCCAGATGTGCTACTAATTCGCTGTGCAGCTTTGGGCAAATCTCTTCTTCCAGGCCCCAAATACAAAACGAACAAATGACTTAGCTGGAGTTAAAAGTCGCTCCAACTTATACAATGCTGGGGAACAATGGAGCCCATGGCTGAGAGAAAGAAGAGGAAAGGGGGCAGAGGACAACTGAGTTATCCTGAAGTCCTCCTCTAAGGAGTCCGTTACAGAGCTCCTGACTGTAAGGTGACCACCGATACTCTAAGGATTTCACCAGATTTTAGGACACAGCAGTCATCATTGTAGGAACTGGTACTCAAAACAGCACACCAAGATACTGCGGTCCCTGCAGACTGTGTCAACATTCTGGTAGACCACAGCCATTGCTGGAGACAGTTCAGACACATGCCTGTTTGTTTGACCACACAGTTGCTAACATTTTTTTTAAACTTGCCAAGGTTTGAACAGTAATGGGAGATGGAAGACACCCCCCCCCCTTTTGACTTCTCTTTGGGAATAAGAAGATTTGGCGATACAGAGCTGGCATTTCCTCGAGACAGGGACACATGGAGCTGTTCTGAAGCCGCCTGCAGCGCACCCCCAGGGACCCCCATGGCATCCACTTCTGCCTGCCCCAGGGCTGCCTATGTCCCCACCCTCCCCATTTCCTAAGCAACCTGTGTGCCAAGTCTGTTGGCTGAAGTTGGTGACTCTCGGGTTAGAGGCAACACAGGAAGAGCTTATTTCAGTTGTGTTGATTAAAACACGGAGCTGTCACATAGGAACTTCCTAGGGCATCGCCTTCATCCCTGGGCCCCCACCTCCCCATGCAGAATTCGAGCCTAAGGAAGATACATGGAAACCTGGGGGCTAGGAGCCGAGAGACCTGGCTTACAAAAATGTTCTCTCCACCACTAACTGTTAGGCTACACGGCTCAAGTATTTGCTGTCTCTGGGCCTCGCCTCCCCCAGCAATACAAGGAGGAAATAGGACTTTCCCGTGGGGATCCCTGAAATGGCCAGCACAGCCCTCCGGACTTTGCCGCTGGTCCCTGGAGGGAAGTCTTGCAGGGGAGCCGTCTCCAGCCAAGGTCTGCAGATGCGCACCTGCCACCCGCCTCCCCCAAGCAGCCCCTCGGCAAGCGCCATTGCCTGGATTCCTTTCAGGGGTCACTTCAGGGGAATCCCGCCCCGGTCCGGGAAGTTGGGGCGCGCTGTGCACCAGGAGGCTCCAGATCCAGCCAAGGCACCGCGGGATCCCCACCCGGGGCTCGGAACCGCGCCCATAGCCTTCGGCTTCGCCGCCGGCGACATAAGGACCCCAGGCAACTGCCCTGTGCTTTCAGGGGAGGACGCGAACCGTGGCCGCCCCTAGGCAAACTGCACCCCGCCTCCCTCCCCGGGGGAGCCGCGCTCTAAGCAGCGCACCCCCCCCCCCCATCCCTCCCACCCCGGCAGCCGCAGGTGCCCTCCCAGCCCAGCCCAGCCCAGCCCAGCCCGTGCTCCTGCGCAGCGCCGGGGCAGGCAAGTGCCTTTCGTTGCGGCGTTCCTGCTCCGGGAGTTCGGTTAGCTTCTGCTCTCCCGATGGAAGCGCCTTTCTGAGCTTCGCGGGAGGAAGGAAGGAACAACTCGACTAGGTGAGTCGTGTCTAGATATTTTTAAAAAAATCAAACCAGCCTGCGTACCTAGGGCACTGTCGGGAGCCAGAAGACAAAGGCAGCCGGGCAAGAGAACTCACACCAGCGGCTGCGGGCTGGGACCGATCCTAGCTGTCCCGCAGCCCCGCCCTGGCTGGGCAGGACACCGCAGACTTCAGGAAGTATTTACTGGGTGAAGAGAAGTGAGTGCAGCTGTTTCTGTTTGTTTCTCTCAACCGGCTGGGAAACAAGCAAAGACTGCCTTTGGCAGTTAGTTTCATCTGCACAAGGATTTCCCCCCAAGGCAAAGGGTTTGAACATTTTGGCACAGAAAAACAAAAGGTGGGATGGTGTATGCGCCCAATGAACTGCTAGGCAGCACTTAAAAAAGCAGAAATCAGAGCTGTAGGGGTCAAGATGTGCAGCTCTCACAACCAGAAGTGAACGCAGCAAGACGCAAAACAGACCGGCTCTGCGATGCCAATTAGGTGAGTAGTTTCAAAGCGCTTGTCATGCATGTAGAGTGAAAAAGTGGAAACGGATACTGGATTCATGACTGCGACTGTCCTTGGGAAGTGCCCACAGAGGAGTCCATTTGGCATGAGGTTAACAGGGAAATGAAGCGACACTGACAATATATAAAGAATTTTAACTGTTACTAATGTGGTATCTTTTCCGTGTTCTTCTTATCTTTCCCTTGTTCTAAAACATTTTGCAATTTAAGAAGGTCTGTTTCCCAGTGCAAAATAATGTGTTCTGTCTGTGCACCTGCTCTGATAATGAAATCTGCGTAGCTCTATCAGAAGTTGCAACTTCTCCTAGTTGCATTCCTCCCTATGTTCTGCACTTCTAGAAGTTAACATCTCTTCCCTTTGGGAGCCTAAATTTCTCTGAGAAGCCCGCCTGTGGACAACCCCCAAAATACAGGCCAAAGGTGACACGTTGCTATTACGGAACTAGTTCTGTGGCTAGCAATTCAGTACCTGGCCAGGTCGAGATAGAATCGGACAGTCCCTCTGTTCTTGCAGTGCACATTCTCTTCCTTGATATTTCCTGTGCTCAGGCTTTTCATTTCCATTGGTGATTGCTGTCCTCGCAGCATCTCGAAATGACATGCTTATTATGCTACAGACTCCCTACAGGTCAGGTAGAGAGAAGGCTTTGGCACAGGAGAGCCGCCCAGTTCTACTGGGCTCTCTTCAGCAGAATGGAAAGGGTGCATCGTCCGTCTCCCTAGATGATTTCTTTCTGGGTACGAGGAGCGACTTTTTAATTTGGTTGTTCACGTGGAGAGAGGACAAGAGAAAGAATTCTACACTGGGTTGTGTGTTAGGTGCAGTAGAGATGTTAAGCCCCCAGGTAGCAGGTCCCTGTGCCTGCCCCTCCCCCAAACATGCACAATAGAGCTTCCCTGTTGACATATTTTGTTCTAAAAACGACTGGCTCCGTGGTGAACGAAATTGTCTGTGCATCAGGCTGCAACTCTGAAACGTGGGAAATTGTGATATCGTCCTGCTTCTTTGTCTATCTGATATGACAACTTGCAAGGTCATGCTTATTACACTTTATGGTGCAGGAGTATGGACTACTTGAGAAAAACCTGAAGTGTGAAGAAAAATACAAGAATGGCAGGACTCTAGTGCCATGTGAAAGCCACAAGGATTCAGGTTTTAAACGTAAAACAGTGGCATGCAGCCCTGATCTGCCGTCTTAGCAAGTGCAAATCCTGGAAATTAATGCTCCCTTTAGGACCAGTCCTCTCTCCACAGTGCCATCGATGGTTATTTCCTTACACGATTTCCAATTCCCCCCCTTGTTCTCGAGTCTAAATGCAATAATGAAACGCAAAGGACACTCCATTTACTTCCCTCCGACACACAATAAAACACAATGGGCATCCCATTTTCTTCCTATTTCTCTTGTCAACTGGACTTGAAAGTGTTTTGGTTTCTTAGCTTGCAGAGAGCGTGGAGTTCTTTCCGTCTTGGAGTCCTATAATCCCCCTGAGTGACCTTCAGTCACCTGTTACCACCTGCTCCTGTCCCTCCCCTCTCCCATGTAATTGGTCCCTTTCTAATTGCTGACTCCTTCCTCTCCATTTAATGATTTCTGTTTAAAGTTCAAAAGGCACTTTGCCAAGAGTTAGCTTTTAGTATGAAAAGTAGCATTTTCTTAATGAGTTTGCCTTCCAACTGAAGGCTTTACTTTTTCCTAATAGGAAAATAAACTTCTCTTCTACACTTGCTGAGGGGCTTCCCAAGTTGTTTTTCTATAACTCATGCTTCAGTGATGTTAGCTTGGACATTTTGTCCAATTCCACCTCTAATCTGATTTCCTTCATGTGTAAAAAGTCTAAGAGGCAATTAATCAACAGGTGTCAGCTATTAAAAAATACATGCTAAGGAGGTATCACTAGTGTCAAAATTGCAGGTTCTCACATTCATTCTTTGCATATTAGGTGTCAAGGCATGGTGCTAATTGTATTAACATTGACTCATTATATCTAGGGACTCCATTAGTCCCAAGGATGAACTTCCCTCAAGCGGTACAGCTAAGCTGAACTTTAAAATACTGTGTGGTATAAAATCTAGACCTTTACTTTTTTGGGGGGTAGGGAAGGAGGTAGATCTGAAGATCTGATCCCCTGGTTCCCTGTTCCCACTTGGTGCCAATCTCTTGATCTGAGAGCAATTTCCTCTTTGAGCCGGAGCCAGTATCATCATTCTTTTCCCCATGCAATAATATTATGTACCTGATCTGTTGTACCCATGTGAATTACCTGCTTGGTCTTATTAGGACATGTTATTTTCCCTATTCCAAAGGCCAGAGGTTAGGTAACTGGTCTAAGGTCATTATCAGTGTCAGTTTTAGGACGGAGATCCAGAATGCTACTTCTCCTTATCCATTTTAAGGAAAGCCAGATTGTTTACCGCTGTAGTTTAAAAAGAAATAAAGCTGTAAATGTGTCACATTTACTGTTACCTTCAGTCTCAGGGGAAGGGAAAAAAAAAGCAGCACCTTTTGAGAAATTGAGCAACTTGCTGGTGGGGTAAAGCCCAACCTAGAACTTTCTTCATTTGACAGTGGCAGCTAGATAGCACATGCCTCTTTATAACCAAAAAATATTAAAATTCTCCTTAGTCACACAAAAAGGAATTTCTAAATTAGCGTATTTTCTCAAAAATATAGAGATTCAAAATTAAATGTTATTTTTATTTTACAGTTGTTAAACAAAGCAGTGCTGACCTCATTTCAAACTTTTCATTCTTGGAGAAATATTTTGTTTTACTATTACTTTGTAAGTACAGGTTCTAATACTGATGAGTCGTGTAATGTGTTCTGTTCCTCTTTTATAATTTTTATTTATTTTTATGAATTTGAAAGGCAGAGTGATGGGGGAGGGAAGGAAGGAAAGACCGAAAGAGAGATACAAGAGCAATCTTTCATCTGCTGGTTTACTCTCCAAATGCCAACAGCAGCCAGAGCCTGGCCAGGCGGAAACTGGGAGCCTGAAACTCCATCCCGGTCAACCCAGCTGACAGCACTATAAACCCAGCACTCCAGTGTGGCATTTCTTATCTCAAGTGGAAGCTTAATCACTGTGCTACACTGGCCACCCCTCTTGATTTTTTTTAATTAATTTATTGATTTGAGAGGCAGGATTATAGACTGAGAGAGGAAGCTACAGAGAGAGAAGTGTTCCGCTGGTTCACTCCCCAGATGGCCACAACAGCCAGGGCTGGGCCGATCCGAAGCCAGGAGCCAGGAGCTTCTTCCAGGTCTCCCATGTGCGTGCAGGGGCCCAAGGACTTGGGCCATCTTCTACAGCTTTCCCAGGCCATAGCAGAGAGCTGGATTGGAAGTGGAACAGCTGGGACTTGAACTGGCGCCCATATAGGATGCTGGCGCCTCAGGTGGTGGTTTACCCACTACAACACAATGCTGGCCTCTTGATTTTTTTTTTTTTTATAATTTTCTTCTTCTTTTTTTATTTAACAGGTAGAGTTATAGACAGTGAGAGAGAGACAAAGATCTTCCTTCTGTTGGTTCACTCTCTCAATGGCTGCTATGGCCGGCGCACCGCGCTGATCCGAACCCAGGAGCCAGTGCTTCCTCCCGGTCTCCCATGCGGGTGCAGGGCCCAAGCACTTGGGCCATCCTCCACTGCCTTCCTGGGCCACAGCAGAGAGCTGGACTGGAAGAGGAGCGACCGGGACAGAATCCGGTGCCCCAACTGGGACCAGAAGCCAGAGTGCTGGCACGGCAGGCGGAGGATTAGCCTAGTGAGCCGCGGCGCTGGCCTTGATGTTTTATTTTCCCTGAAATCATTCTTTTCAGGATCAAAAATTTCCATTACATCATAAAGATTAGGCTAGTATTGAGATCGCAGTCTGTACACAGGACTCCTGGAATGTACCAGGATATAAGGACACCATTTCTTCTTTCCTAGATATCCAGGCCAAGCTTCAGGACCTGTTCTGAGTGAAGATGAGTTTTGCTGCCAAGATAATGTAACTGGAAGAACCAGGTCCAAACAGACTTGACCATGGGAGCCAACACTTCAAGCAAACCACCAGTGTTTGATGAAAATGAAGACGGTAAGAAGTGTAGGATAGTGGTATGTGGAAAACAGAACGTGGTGAAATTGGAGTATGAAATCCTAGTTCAGAAGGAAGGGAAATGGAAGCGTGGTCCTTAGGGCCTTGAAAGAGAAAGGTAGACGTGCAAGGATAAGCCAGGGGCTTTGTGCACTAACAGTTGGATTTTATCTTCTACTTTCTGTAGGACTTTTGCTTTCTTTTTTTTTTGACAGGCAGAGTTAGACAGTGAGAGAGAGAGACAGAGAGAGAGAAAGGTCTTCCTTTTCCGTTGGTTTACCCCTTAAATGGTGGTTACGAAGCCAGGAGCCAGGTGCTTCCTCCTGGTCTCCCATGAGGGTGCAGGGCCCAAGCACTTGGGCCATTCTCCACTGCCTTCCCGGGCCATAGCAGAGAGCTGGATTGTCAGAGGAGCGACCGGGATAGAATCCGGCGCCCCGACTGGGACTAGAACCTGGGGTGCCGGCGCCGCAGGTGGAGGATTAGCCCAGTGAGCCGGGCCACTGGCCTTTGCTTGCTTTCTTAATCATGACTATGCCAGTGTCCTTCTTTGTCCAAAGGGAGTTGTGCTCGGGAACATGGTGGATGGTTAGGTGATTTGTTATTCCCTGTGGTGTCCCCTTGTCTGCTGAAGTTAGCCCCACTGCTAACTGTTGTATAAAATGCCTTGCAGTAGCGTGTGCATGATCATCGATACTCATAATATTTGAGAATGGAGTTATACAAGATAGCTACATTCTGAACTTCTAGATGCTGTGTCTCAGTAGCCTAGACAAATTCTACAATGATAGGTCATAGGAAAAGGAATCTCTTATTTTAGAAAAAAGAAAGTGTTTCAACGGCAGGTTCAGCAAATCAAGAAGTAAAGATTTGAGTCCTCGTCCTCTAGTGAGCACGCTGGAACCAGGCTGGGCCTCCCAGGTCGTGCTTTCTTCCTTTGGGCAGCCTTGTTGGGGTCTGCGGGAAGGCTGCTTCTTATAGTCGTCTGGGAAAAAGAAGCATTTCAGTCCCAGAGAGTGAGTTGTCCAGGCCTCTGGGAGGGAACGCCTGGAGTAATTTCCAGAGATTTCTGCTAACTGGACCACAAAAGAAAAACATGGACTGAACTACAGGAGATCTAACCCCAGGCCTGCTACCAACCACCTGTGAGACTCGAGAAATTATTTGCTCATTTTATATCCAATTCCAACAATAAGGTGAGAGGATTGGGTGGCTTTTAAGGACCCTTCCTGCTCAAAAATTTTTATGACCTTGAACTCCACAGCCATTTTGAAAAATTATAAGGGAATTTCTAAATCATCAAGGAAAATTTGTTGTTTTAGAATGTGAGTTTTATTGCTGAAGCACAAACTATAAGTAACAGTGGATGGATTTTTCTTTTTCACGGAACAATCCAGATGTAGGTAATCCAGGTGACAGGTGACTATATGGGGTTAGGGATCCTGGCTCTCCCTACCTTGTTTTTCCTAGGGTAGAATCCTTGCTCTCCTTCCTCAGCATGGCTCCCTGGCACATCCAAATACCAGCCAATGAGAAAGGAGCAAAAATAG
The DNA here is from genome assembly GCF_033115175.1 of Lepus europaeus. Lineage (NCBI taxonomy): Eukaryota > Metazoa > Chordata > Mammalia > Lagomorpha > Leporidae > Lepus > Lepus europaeus. The sequence continues at coordinate 132,954,018 of NC_084830.1, read as the reverse complement.
GGCAGAATGTGCCCATTTCTTTTAAGGATTTGATCTGACTTGTCACTCTGACTCACATGTATTTACCTAGTGACAAGGGAGACTGGGAAGTTCTGTTTGTTGTCTTGGGTGGCAATGAAATGTCTAAACATTGTCTAAGCCGGATAAAATTAGCAATGTGTTGTGGATAACTGTTTTCTGTGGTTGGGGAACACAATCTTAGTTTTGAATCTTTGGAGAGAGACTGTTTTAGGAGCAAACCATGTGATTAATCAGGATGCTTTGCTTCAAGCTGTTCACTCAAGTTTGAGGCCTACCGTTACTACCTACTCAACACAGTACCAAGGAAACTTGAAACTAGACTGCTGGGAAAAGACCTTAAGAAAATTTTCTCTTCTGTTGCTATTTATGTTGGCTTTGTTTTATCGAGCAGTAAAAGCAAGGATCTGGAGATCAGTGGGTGTGACTTGATCTTTCCATCCCTAAAATGGAAAGACATTTAGGCATGATTTTTACTGCTTGGGTTTTATGGGCTGTCTATGGATTCAGAGATAATGTTCACACATCAGGTTGGCCTTCAGAGAGCAGAGTAGAAAGGAGAGGTCAGCTTCATGGATGTAATTTCCTAGGGATGTGTGTCATTTGAAGGTTTTAGGGTGGCCTTTTACCTGCTTAAATCCTTTTTGACTCAGCCAGGCCTTTTTCTCGTGGGTGCCCAAGAAAGCTACACATCCAAGGGACTGTGACAAATGGGAAATCAAGTACCATGTCAAAACTGCCTGTAAGGGAGTCTGTAAAAGCTAGCTTTAAGAGTTAGGCTTCAGTACTAGGCAAGTCTTTCCCAACACCTCTAAGTCACCACCGTTCTGTTGTCCACACCCCAAGCACAGTGAGGCAAGCTTACTGCACCACCCTTAACAGCAATAGCTGAGCACAGCAACCTGTCTGTACTCCCCAGAGGGCCTAGGCTCTCAGTCCATTTACTAACACCATTGCAATGCAGCAAGAAGTAGGAGCGCGAGTCCACCTACTCTAAGGTGATTTTTGGACTGAGGCCTGAAAGATGAGAAGCGAGTGATGCAGAGACGTAAGAATAGTGCAGTAACAGGAAATGCAAGTCTAAATAATGAACAAATGAAGAATAAATATTTCCCTATGTTGTAATGTTCTCCAGTGATGACAGTGTTTCAAATGGACTATTTTCATGGCAATATTACCTTATTTCTTATGAGATCACTGAGATTTTGGGAGGAAAATCATGCCTTTCTGGGGAATCTACTTTTTACAAAATAGTTCCGTTAATCTTGTAGAGTTTATTTGGCTCCTCGCGTAGCTCTGGATCAAGCACAAAGTAAAATTTTATTTAATTGCTGTAAAGCTTCTGGCCAAGAAAAGCACAACAAAAAGTACTGAGTAATCAAAAAATAGTAGGGCCTCTATAATTTCTGATACTCATAATTTTGTATAAATAATCAAACTGGGACAGAATCTAGGGCACAAAAAAATGAGTCAATTTAATTACTTTAAAAATATTGCTGAAAAGAAGTCCAATATGTGATGAAAAAGCAGCTACTATTTCCTTCACATTGTTTAATATTCGCAATATATATCTTTGAGAAGAAAATTGAATCAATTTCACAAGTAATATGTTAAGGTTTTTTTTCCTCCTGAAAGATTTTTTTTTACTTTAATGGTAATTAAGGAATAAGATAAGGTGTTCTTGACTATCCCTAGCGATAAGCTGTTCTTGCTAGAATTCATCCTGACACTTGTATTCCATGGTGTTCCATCTGACAACTGATCTGGAAGGAGTCCTTCTATGAGCTATTAATTTTGATTTAGGCAAATGAAGTATAACCTGAACTGTGCTGATGGCTGAATAAATTACCTAATTTGATCACTACGTCACCTTTTACACACTGGATTTCAAATGATATGACTTTGTTTTGTGGCTTTAGCTTTTTTAGTGCAAATCTAAATTCTAAGTATTTTCTTTATTGTAGTAAAACATAGATAACAAAGTGGACTATTTAACTATTTTTGACTGTACAGGTCTGTGGTGTTAAGTACAATCACACCTTCTGCAGAAGCATTATCACTGATCATCTCCACAACGTTTGTTATCTTCCCAACTGAAACCTCATACTCAATAAATAAACCACACATTTCCCATTCTCTACTGCCCCCATCCCTGGTAATCACGATATGGCCTTATTTCTCTTTGAATTTGCCTATTCTAAGTAATTTATGCAATTGAAATTTGTCCTTTTGTATCTGGCTTCTTTCACTTAGCATAATGTCTTCAAGTTTCACCCATATTGTAGCTAGTGCCAGAATTCCCTTCCTTTTTAAGGTTGAATAAAATTCCATTGTATGTATGGCCCGTATCTTCTTTATCCTTTCATTATCTGATGAACATTTAATTGTTTCTACTTTTTGGCTATGGTGAAAAATGCTGACATAAACATTGGTTTACAAATGTCTTTTCAAGTCCTTTTCAATTCTTTGGGTGTAGAATCACTCAATCATATATTAATTCTTTTTGTCTAATTTTCTGACATTTTATATACTACATTCTATCTAATTATATTATGTGTTTTGGTCATTGGAGAATTATGGGCTAGGAGTATGAACTCTGATATTGAAAAGGCAGTCACAGATTCAAATCTCAATTTTACCACACACTAATGATCTGTGTTTCTATGAGAGTAGAGAAAGGGGACGCAGGCTGGGCAACCATTATCAGACACCAGAGTCAATTCGACCAATTAGGTGATTTCATCACTGGGTGAATATCTTAACGTATACTCACATGAACTTGGACGCACCATCACTAGGCACCGTCATCTTATGGGGCCACCCTCTATGTGCATTCTGTTAGGTGAGCAGTCTGTCGTTGACTGAAACTTCATTACATGATACGCATGTGTACTTCAATTTCTGAAAGAAACAGAGTTGATTGTGTGTGACTCTATAGATGTTATAACCAATATAATCTACTCTTATTTCTATTCATTGAAGTGGATTGAGAGAATGGCTGATATTAGGAATTTTGTGAAACTCTAAATGAAAACCCATGAAAAGAAGCCAAGTTATTTTTAAAGATTTATGTATGTATGTATGTATATATTTGGAAGTCAGAGTGACAGAGTGACAAACAGAGAGATGGGGAAAGGGAGAGAGAGAGAGAGAGAGAAGAGAGAGATTCCCTCATCTGCTGGTTCACTCCCAAGATGGCTGTAACATCCTAGTGTCTCACATGTGTGGCAGGAGTCCAAGCATTTGGGCCGTCTTTCACTGTTTTCCTAGGTACATTAGCAGGGAGCTGGATAGGATGCAGAGCAGGTGGGACTCAAACCAGCATTCTTCCATGGGATGCCAGCTTCGCAGGCAGCAGCCTCACCAGTGTACCACAGTGAGGTTCCAAAGCCAACATACTGATCACACAAAAGCACACTGTCATGTAGTTCCTCCTTTATCTACTCTGAGGTGATTGCAGTTTAATCTGGGGTGAAAAATCAATGAACTTGACTTTTTCTAATTGGAACTCCAAACTATTAAAGTAATACCACTTGATCAACAGACACAGTGAAAATCGCCCTCATTAATAACTATTGTGCATATTCTCAGAGGTAATTAATGATTTAGATGCACACTGGGAGTTTCCTGAAAGAAAAGGAGTGCAAGTGATACTTATTTCTTCAATAAATAGTTTATTTATTTGAAAGGTAGAACGACAAGAGGAGAAGACAGAAAGAGATCTATCCACTGGTTCACTTCCCAAACGTTCACTCCCCCAAATGGCCACGCAGCCTGAGTTGGGCAAGACTGAAGCCTTGAGCCTGGAACTCCATCTGGGTCTGCCACATAGGTGGCATGGAGTTGGCTCATTCAGTGCTGCTTTCCCAGGTGCATTAGCACGGAGTTGGATTAGATGCAGAACACAAGGGACTAAAACTGAAGCTCTAGTGCAGTATGTGGCATCCCAAGCAGTGGCTTAACCTGATGGACCACAACATCTGCCCCAAGACTTGTTTTTAATGTTTGTAACTTTTTTTCTTTATATCTCTTTCCTCTATCTGTAGCCAGTGGTTGGTTTTGTTTTACTTTTTGCTTCTCTGTTTCATTTTTATTTAAAAAAAATCAACATTTTCATATTTTATGTTTTTAATTAATTTCTAACAGATTCAATATGATTTATACACACAAGTCTAAGAACATAATGATATTCCCTTCCTCCCTCCCACCCTCCTTCTTTTTTAGTTTTTGAGATAACATATTTTAAATTTACATTAATGTAAAAAGGTATAATACTTCACCAAATAAAAAGCTTAAGAAGTAAAAAGCAAAAAGACTGCAGTTTTGTGGGAATATACACAATGGCTATCAACAATAATTGAATGGAGAAATGACCATTTCACCCATCAACATTTTAAAAGTACAATCACTGAAATCTTAGGCTTAATGGGGAAAAAAAATCTGTAATAACAAGAGAAACTGGACTTGTTTACAATTCAGGATCCAGGCCATTGGCGAAGGCATTACAGTCATTGTGAGTAAATAGGTGTTTCCAAACAATGTAGAAGTGAGAAATTCGATTTAAGTAAGCCAAGGTACAATATTTTTTAAATATTGCAGCTAAAACAAGTTGGCTTTAGGTTAAAAAGCTGCTCCAAAGAGTTCGTCAATGCCCCGAGTTTGCAGAAAGAGCTCAATTATTGCTTTATTCTTTGAACTTGTTGAAAACTCAGTGTTCTAATTCATTTGGCAACACTGGTCTCCTAGGATATGTGGCAGTTTCCAGTTTTCAACATCTTCAGTGACAGAAGAAATGGGATCTTTCAAAATGTCGAGCCCAGAAAATTGGCCACAGATTTGTAATCCAAAAGAAACGAGAGGGTATTGAATCGAGTCCAGCTATGAATGACTTTGAGAAAATCCTTTATTCTAATGTCCATGCATTGAATATTTGTACCCAATCCATAGGCAAGCGAATCTCAGACTTTTCCCATCAGACTTTTGACTTTTGTGATCTTATATAACATTTATTGTTTTGCATTAAGATGATTGAAAAAGTTGAAGGAGTAATTCTGTAGTGAGAAATGGCTTCTTAAAATTTTAAGTCATCTTGGACAGCCCAGCTTTTAGTTAGAGCATAAATAACGTGAAGTTCAATCACTTTTGGTAATATTTTAAGTTGTAAGGGCTTCATTTCTCTAGGTAAAATAATTGGAAAAGTCAGAGGCAAGCAAACTTAAAGCTAAAATAACAGACCTCAAAGACCCAGCTAGTAGTTTAGGAGAATCTACTCAAACAAATTCAGGAAAGTGACAACTTGCTTTGAGAGACTCACAGTGCTCATGTGCATATCTGAGCTGAAAGGACTTTTAACATGACGATCTCAGTCTTAGATTGTGCGTGCTTATTTAAAAGGAAAGAAATTTTGTGAGCAATATTTTAATACCTCACGGTACGTAATATTTTGTGGATCTCAATTTGGAAAACAAAAGGTTATGATCATATCCACTCTTTTTCTATTGCAAATGTCTTTTCTTACCATTGATGTTCCCTGCTGGTTTGATGGCAACAGATTTTCATATTTGAGATACTTGTAATAGAACTTATGTGATATACAATAATATAATTTCCATATTACATGATAAAGAGTGATTTATGCTCTTCTACAAAGTGTCCTAAAAAGGTATTGATGGAAGACAATACATATTACTCAGATAATTGAGTAAAACACTAGATAGCTCAGCTTAATTTGGGGAGATGGGCTGGATGTTTCTAATTAAGTTGGAGTTAAATTTGGTGAAAACTCACTACATCCTTATTATTTTTAAATCAAGATCATTCTAATTATTATGAATAAACTAGGAACTACTGAACTAGTTGTTAACTATTACGTTAGGTTACAGTAACTTTTTATTTTATCCAAACCTTGGAACTACCAATGTTGAAAAAATAAATCTGTAAGCCAAGCCAATGTCAATATTGACACACTTTGGTTATCACTCCAAGCCTGCTATCGTCAATGAGAATGGATGTGATGGCCTTCCAGGGAGCCAACAATTATGTCTTTGTAGATGTAAACTTATTATAGTAACCAATGTTAGCCCTCAGTTCATGAATTCGGGTCCCATGAATTAAATACGGATTTCAGCTTTTATGATGATCCATGAAAGTTTTATTTGCAAACACAGACATTAAAAGGCCAATGATGGAGTAATATTCTTGCTAAAATAGGACATTATGTTCAGTTTCCATGGCAAAAGGACTGGAAAATTTATGGTTTTACATTTGGAATTCATTAGCCTTGCACAGGGTTTCTTTTTCATTTTTGAATTATTTCTTCTTTCCTTTCTGGAAGTATATTTATGATAAAATTAAAATTTGGGTAGCCCATGTCTTTGGGTATTTGTGAGAATTTTTTTTTTAAAGATTTGTTTATTTGGTAGGTGGGGTACAGAGAAGGAGAGGTAGAGGCAGAGAGAAATCTTCCATCTATTGCTTCACTCCCCAGATGACCATAATGGCCACGGCTGGACTAAGTTGAAATCGGGAACCAGGAGCTTCATCCAGGTCTCCCACAAGGGTGGAGGGACCCAAACACTTGGGTCCTCCTGTGCTTTCCCAGGCACATTAGATCAGAAGTGGAGCAGCCAGGTCTCAAACTGGCACCCATATCGGATGCTGGCACTTCAGCTGGCAGCTTAACCCCGTGCCACAGTGCTGGCCCCAATTTTGTGAAAATTTTTAAAAAAGGAGTTGACAAACTTTTTCTGTGGTGAGCCTGACGATAAATATTTTATACTTTTTGGGCAATATGGACAGTGCGTCTCATGACTTCTCTGCCATTGTAGCATGAAAGCAGACACAGACAATAAAACTTTATGGATATTGAAAATTGAATTTCAAATATTTTTGACTTGTTATCCAATATTAATTCTTTTGATTTTTTGCAATCACTTAAAAATGAAAAAAAAAAAACATTCTTAGTTTGTGAACTATACAAAAATAGATGATGGGTTAGATTTGGTCCACGCTGAATCTTGTGTGAAAGCATCTTGCAGATGCTTGTTTACATGTTCTGGGAGTCTTTCAAATATCCATTCATATCCATTCATAATCCTCTGGCCTTAAACCAAATAGACTGGGCAAGGGGACTGGGATCTGTTCTCTGTAAATGTTTAATATGCTCACCCTTCACTGACATTCTTTTGGTTGATTCATATTAGCTAATGGAATTACTTGGACCAGTAAATCTCGTGTTTTGAAGGTTAAAATATGTCATTTCTGTAACATGTATTACTTGATAGGATGGGACCTGGATTCAGTTAAATGGTTACCATAAGCAATGCATTTGAAATGTGATTAGTCAGAATGCGCTTCCTATCAAAGCGCATTTACTCAACTGAAGGGAGTCCAACAACTGGTGAATGTTTCTGTTGATCCCCTCATCTTGCCTCACTGTTCTACTTTACAGTCTGTTGTAAAGCAATTGTCACTATATTTCTGACTTTCTGAATGGGGGCCCAGGCAGCCGAAAGGAACAGCTGTTGATGTCCACCGCTGAGACTTGGCACCAATGGTGGATGCCAGTCAGTGCTGGGCCTCCTGGGGCCCTGTTTCATGAAAAAGGAAGTGCTAACGGTGCAAATAGCTGCCATCAGTTGGCCTCGGAGGCCACTTCTCTGGGGCAGTTCCAGTTACGCTCTTAAAGAGCTTGCCAAGCTCCCCATCTATCAGCAACCATCTAGCAACCATTTACTGCTAGCCATCTGCTCTGGTGAGCCAGTTCAATACTTCTTCCTCAGTGGATAAGAAGTGATATACCCTGGAACTGACCTTCAGTCTTCACCAGCACCATTGTGTCAGGGAGTTACAAGTTAACGCACAGGTTCCCAGACACTCTGTAGATGAGTGCCAACCTGTAATGTTTTCTTAGTCTCTGGTAGCACAGAAAAATGAGGACAATTAGTAAGTTTTTCACAAACTTCAACCTATTAAAATTTTTCATTCCAAGACAATACTCTTTCTTACTTTGTGTGTGTGTTATGCCTAAGAATTTCAGAAATACATATATATATATATATATATATGTACATTTTAGTGAGAACTTAGGTAAGTGACTGTCCTCTCTAATCCTGTTTTCTCATCTTGAAAGTGAGGCTAGTCACTCTGACCTCAGAATCAGCCCTTAAGGCATTCAGATCTGGCTGAAGAGCCCATGAGAGTATTTTAGGCATGGAAAGCCAAGACACTCTGGAAAAAAAAAAAAAGAAGAAGAACTAAATGAAAGATCTCTGTGAGTGAGATCCCAGTGGAAAGAACGGGGCCATCAAAGAAGGAGAACCTTTCTGTGAAGGGAAGAGAGAACTTCCACTTTGACTATGACCCTGTCGGAATAAGATCAAAGTCGGCGAACCCTAAAGGCTTCCATAGCCTTGGCAACTCATGACTAGAGCCTAGGGAGATTACTGACGCCATAAACAAGAGTGTCAAATTGTTAAGTCAACAACAGGAGTCACTGTGTACTTACTTCTCATGTGGGATCTGTCCTTAATGTGTTGTCCAATGTGAAGTAATGCTATAACTAGTACTGAAACAGTATTTTACACTTTGTGTTTCTGTGTGGGTGCAAACTGATGCAATCTTTACTTAATATATACTAAATCAATCTTCTGTATATAAAGATAATTGAAAATGAATCTTGATGTGAATGAAATGGGAGAGGGAGCGGGAGATGGGGGGGTGTGAGTGGGAGGGAAATTATGGGGTTGGAGCCATTGTAATCCATTAACTGTACTCTGGAAATTTATATTTACTAAATAAAAGTTAAAAGAAAAAAAAGTGAGGCTAGTGATAGTGTCTACCTCATATAGCTGATGTGGGAATGAAGAGAGGTATTATTAGTGTTATTATCTGAATTATCTGTGTGAAGTACTCAGTGGCTGGCACAGAGTAATTGCTCTATAAATATTAGCTGCTATTATTATTATTATTATCAAAATCATCATAGTTTTAAATTCCTTTACTTGGTTAATAAAAATCAAAGCCACCAAATTTAGGTTTCACTTTTTTCTTCCCTCCCTCCCCCCCCCCTTTCTTTTTAGGTGATATGGAGAGAAACAGAATTTTCTGATCTGTGAAATGGCAATATATTATTATAATGTTTAATAAGCACTTTTGTGGAGAACTGATTTATGTAGGTACACTAGAAAAAATCAATCATAACTCATTTTCATTAGAACTCTCATTTTCATGTAACAGAAAGATGATAGTGCCTGGGCTAATAGAGTCACAGTGTAGATGGAAACCTGAGAGTTTATTTAGCATCTACTTTCAGTATAAAATCACTTATTGATGGTTTGAAAATGAGGTAAGAGGGAATGGACAAAAGGAGTGGCTGAATCTCAGCTTTTTGCTTGAGTTTTCTGGTTGATGGTTATGGCATTTTCCTGAGATGGCTAAGTGTGTGTGCCTAGGGGCTGGTGACCTGTTTAGGCATAGTCACTATGTGAGTGCCCTATGACATTCCCCCCGAGAGCTCATCACCTCTGGCTGCCATTTGTCTGGTGGGTGGACAGCTAGAAACGGTCTCTCAGGCTCTTCCCACTCCTACCTCCACACTCAGATACCGGGAACCTCAGGGGGTTCAGTCGGCAAGGAGATGATGGGAAGAATGCATTCAACACCCAATAACATTCTTGTTAGAGGTGGAATAGAAACATTAAATAACCATAATGCATTTTAGTATCAGATTAATGTCAACTTGAACATGAAAGGACTGGGCCTAAGGCATAGAAAGATTAAGCTGCTGACCTGAAATCAGGCAGCCACACGGGTCGATCCTGAATTTTGATATAAAATAATCCCATTTATTTGAGGGATAGGTATCCTCAGAGGGTGGCCAGCTAAAATGGATATACAAAACTAAATAAGTATAGAGAATTGCTCTTCACCAGGAACTTATGTAACACCTGTGATGTACCAAGGTCTGACCCCAGCTGCCAGGCAGTGAGTAATTTCATTTCAAAATGCCGTTCATCTTCACTTCCACGGCAACTCCTATGAGGAGCTCCTAGGCTGCGTTAGTACCAGTTGGCAGTTCTGTAAGAAACGCCTTTTCTTCCCTGGAGTCCATCAACGCATTCTGCACCACTCCTGAACTTTCCTTGTCTCTTTCTACTCATTTTGATTCAAGAACAATTTCAATATCGTCCTTCCAAGTCTTTCACAATAAATTTCAACAACATGGTCATCATCCTCATCCTCATTTTCACCCTCTTCGTCATCGTTCACTCTTCAACTTATGATAGGTCAACTTCATGGGTATTATACGTTTGTGGGATGATTTTTTATTTACTGCTATGAAATATTAAAGGCATTGCCACTTTAACACCTACTTTGTTTTCTGTCCAGGGTATAACCAGAAAAGATGCTCTTCCCTGGGGCTTGACTGAAGTATCAGAGGGTTTCTGCTGGAGTCTTAGTTCCTAATCAGTAAATAGAAATGGCCCAGCTGCCTTCCTCAGCGGGCTCCCACTGAAGACATAGTCCCAACCTTCCCTGTACATAACATCTGTGGGTGTGGCTAATGTACAGGAAACTTCATTACAGCTGTTCTTGGGGAATGTGTATCTAAATGTGTATTGAAAAGCAAGTGTCATAATTGTAAAAGTAATATATGTAGAATAAAGTAAATAAATAAAATATTTCTATATATAGAAAGCTTAAAATATTTAAACCCAGAGCAAAAAAAATGACGTTTAATATGTCAGACCATACATAACTACTGCTGATAATTTGGGTGCCTCCTTTTGCACTCCATCTCCATTGTGGCATCCTTCATCCCTCCTACCCTCTGCATTTTAATCCATGCTTCTTGTTTATATTACTTATCTATTTGTTAATTGTGTATTTCCTCTCAGTAGGAAGTGAACTTTATAAAGACGAGGATTTTTTTGTCTGTTTTGTTTACCTTTGTATCCTAGCACATAGCTTATTGGTTAAGTAAATTGTGTTTTTAATTTTATTGTAAATTATTTATTTGAGATAGATAAATAGATAGAGAGCTCCCATCCACTGGTTCCCTCCCTAAGTGTCTGCAGCTACTGGGACCAGGCCAAGCCGAATCCAAGATCCAGAAATGCAATTTAGGTCTCTCATAGGGGTGGCAGGAGCTCAATTACTGGAGCCATAACCACCGCCTCCTAGGTGCTGCACTAGTAGAAGGAGTCAGGCTTCGGAGCTGGGAATCAAACCCAGGTGCTCTGATGCAGGATACAGCAATCTTAACACTAGGCTACATGCTTGCCCCTAATAGTCTTTAAAATTAGTGTGTGATGGGACCAGCATTGTGGCATGGTGAGTTAAACCAGTGCTTGTGATGAGTCATGGCTGCTGAACTTTGTCATGGGTGACACAGAAGAATTTCCATTCGCCAGGCTTCAGTCTGAACCAGCCCTGGCCATTGGGGCCACTTGTAGAGTCAGTCAGCAGATGGAGGATCTCTTTCCACCCCACCCCCATCTCTGTAGCTCTGCCTTTCATATAAATTTTTCATATAAATTTCATATAAATTTTTCTTTAGAAAAAGTAAAATTTGTATATGTGTATAAAAGGGATTTGATATATTTGGAGTAATACTATACAGACTTGGTATTATGAGTTGTGTATCTCAGTGCCTTACAAATAATGGATTTGCTGGAAGTATAATTTAGTAAAAGAGGCTGGCGCTGTGCACAGCGGGTTAAGCTGTGGCCTGCAATGCCAGCAAACCATATTGGTGACTTGGGCCCCTGCACCCATGTTGGAAACCTGGAGGAAGTTCCTGGCTCCTGGCTTTGGCCTGGCATAGCCCTGGCCATTGTGGCCATTTGGGGAATAAACCAGTTGATGGAAGATATTTCTCTCTCTCTCTCTCTCTCTCTCTGTCTCTGTCTCTCTCTCTGTGTGCATGTCCCTCCTTCTCTATCTTTGAAATAATAAATCATTCTTTAAAAATGGGAAGAATTTAGTAACTTTACAATTTTATAGCATAAACATACAAGTTTACTTATGTATATATTTGTTTTAAAACACATTTGAGTGTTAAAATACAATTGAATTCTGCCATATGATAACTTTGTGACTTTTAATAATCTCTAATCCTGAAAAATATTTTTTTGTGGCAGTAGAAAAAAGATGCATATTCCCTACTTTGGAGAAGGTTAATCATCTCTACAATAAAATAATGTCTAAGCAGGTTGGTTATGGAGTTGGTAGTAGAAACATTTATTTTATTTCGATAGAATTAATTTTAAGTGTGAATACTACATAAAAATGCAGTCACTTGAAAGAGTGGAAGTTTTGTACCATTTACTCATAACTCAGTCTTTCTTGACATTTTTTTACAGTAGAAAAATATGCATAACATAAAATTTACCATTTTAATCATTTTAAGGTCAATGGTATCACGTACATTTATAATGTGCAACCAGCAGTACAGTCCATCTCCAGAACCTTTCCTTCTGCTACAACCTGGAAGAAGCTCATTAAACCCTGTGAATCATTAAGCCACACCCCCTCACTTTCCTCTATCACCTGTCCCCATTAACTCCATTCAACTTTCTGTCCGTCTCTGACTCTGACTGTTGGAGCACATCGGGTAATGGAATCATGCATCAACTGTCTTTTTGCAGCTGGCTCAATTCACTAAGCGTGTCTTCAAGATTCATTTTTGTTGCCACAAGGATCAGAACCACATTCCATTTTATGACTATATAGTATTGAATCATGCATATATATTTTATACCACTCTTTATTTATTATCTGCTGGTGGAGACTTGGGTTGTTTCTACATTTGGATTACAATGAACGTTGTTGTACAGGTAATTGTTTTAGTTGTGTTTTCTGTTCTTTGGGGGTATATATAAAGCTCAAAGAAAATTCTTAAAATTTGATGATTTCAATGATTAAAGGACTTCACTGGGGCAAATTTTGGCACAATTGCTTAGCTGCCTCTTGGGTTGCAGAATGCCTGGATTCAAGTCCCAGTTCCGCTCCCAATTCTAGCTTCTTGCTAACATGGATTCTAAGCAGGTGATGGTTTAAATCGTTTGGTCCATGCCACCCATGTGGGAGAGCAGGCTTGAGTTCCTGGCTCTAAAGCATTTAGGGAATGAACCAGGAAAGAGGAAGTCTGTCTGCATCTGTGTGTGTGTGTGTGTGTCTGTCCGTCTGTCTGTCTGTCTTCCCCTTTCAAATAATAAACAGTTTGTTAACAAATGGCATTTATGGCATATATCACGTGGCGCTGCATTTATTCTTACATAATGGTGACGAATGATGTTTCTATTGCCTTCAGAATATTTTGCAAGAAGGAACCTTGTCGTCAGCTAATGGCCAGCATAAGGACTATCTGAGTCTGTAACTCATACGTCACTGCTGGGCACGCCAGAGCTCCTGCTTATCAATACTGATAGCCTGGGTGCTTAGAAGACCAGGAGGTCTCATTTTATTTTCATTCAAAATGTGCTGAGCACAGGCAGTCTCAGTGGCCAGCAGATTCAGTTAGGACAGAAATAATGCACAGCAGAAATCCTTCCTTCCATTCTCCAAATGCTGAGCTTGGCATCAGAGAGAGGTCATGGAATCCTAGAACCCTCTCTCCCAGGATCTTAAAAGCTATTCCCTTGCCCTACTTGACACTATTTTCAAATCTACTTCTTTTTAAGATTTTTATTTATGTATTTGACAGGTAGAGTTACAGACAGTGAGGGAGAGAGAGAAAGAAAGTTCTTCCTTCCATTGGTTCACTCCCCAAATGGCCGCCAAGGCAGGCGCTGCGCCAATCTGAAGCAAGGAGCCAGGTGCTTCTTCCTGGTCTCCCATGTGGGTGCAGGGGCCCAAGCACTTGGGCCATCCTCCACTGCCTTCCCGGGCCACAGCAGAGAGCTGGACTGGAAGAGGAACAACCGGGACTAGAACCCGGTGCCCATATGGGAAGCCAGCGCTGCAGGCGGAGGATTAACCAAGTGAGGCACGGCGCCGGGCCCCTCAAATCTACTTCTTTAACATCAACTGCGTTTCCCCCTATTCATCAAGTTCTTGGAAAACGTAAATGCAGCTAGCATCAGCTGATATTTCTGTCTTTTAACATTTCATCATACTTCTTTAAAAAATACCACTCACTTCCAGTCATTCTCCCTGTGCTTTGATATTGGTATGGAAAGGATGTGGTACCACCCATTGGCAATGACCTTAGAGTCAGATTTAGGACCTTTTGGAGTCAGAGTCCATATTAATTTCCTAACGATGCCACAGCAAGTTGCTCACATTAAGTGGCTTAAGAGAAATGTATTGAGTCTGAAGTCTCACAATTCGGAATCAAGGTAGCAAGACCACACTCTCTCTAAATCCTATAATGCATAATATTCTTTAGTGTCTTCCAACTTCTCTTGGCCTAAATGTTCCTTGGCTTGTGACAGTATGACTCCATAAACATATCTCTATAGTCACATGGCTATCTTCATCCTGTATCTGTGAGTAGATTTGTTTCTTCCCACAAGGACACCACTCATTGGTCTAAGGGCCCACTCGACTCCAGTGTGATAGCGTTGTAACTGAACTAACTTACATCTGCAACAAAGCCATTCCCAGATAAGGTCACCTGCTGGTAGAGCAGGGGTTACAACTTAAGATATACTTTTGGGGTGCCCTCAATGCATAACAATGATCTGTGGTTTGATTGCTAACCCCAACTCTTACCAGCAGTATGACCTGGAGCTTGTTATTTGTTCTCTTTTAAGTCTCAAATTGTACTTGTCTTTGGGGCTGATAAGGCTTACGTGAACTAATGCAGTAAAATGCCTAGCACGTTGCTTCCTATACTAAGTTCCTACGTCCCAGATCTGGTTATCAATATATTTGTAAAGGGGGCTTACGACGAAGGGTTTAAAGCTGGGATTCTGGTTTACAGCACAGAATCTTTCATTTAGAGGAAATCTAATTCTCAATGTGAGATCCATTAATAGTATTCTGAGGAACACTGCAAATCACATACAAAAATTAAATATTTGCACTGCATTCTGTTTTTCTGTCTAGAAAAAGATTCCAGGTGTTTTCCAAAGGAGCCCATGCTATTCCCCGAAATGTAAAGAATGTGTTTGCACTAAAATTCAGCATTTCATTGTTACGGTAGATGCTTTGTACAGGAACTTCAATCTAGAAACTTACAGTGGTGTCAGAAAGAAAAATTGAGAGTCATCCACTAGGTGGTATAAGAAAGAGCGATGCTTCTAAGAGTGAATGTCAAAATGTGAGACTTTCCTTAGGTTGTCTCATTTTATTCTCAACATGTGTTGTGAGGAAATGATCAACCACATGGATTTACAGAGCCGAGAATTGAGCCTCAGCCAGGTGAGACAACCCGTACAGGTTCACCAGGCTAGAGAGAGGCAGAGCTGGAATCCTTCTCCAGACTTCTGCCTGAATCCCAAAGCGGAGTAGAGTGCTCTATGTTTCATGTTGTTTGCTTATCCTCTTACTAATCCGACTCTTAAAATGATCCTGAGGTATAAGGAAGAACGGTTTAATCACTCCCTCACTTGCATGAGTGTATGCGAATAAATATAGTTTTTTAAAAAATGCCAGTCCTTGGGGCTGGCACTGTGGTGCAGTGGATTAAAGCCCTAGCCTGCAACGCTGGCATCCCATTTGGGCGCCAGTTCAAGTCCCAGCTGCTCCTCTTCTGACCCAGCTCTCTGCTATGGCCTGGGAAAGCAGTAGAAGAAGAAGGCCCAAGTCCTTGGGCCCCTGCACTCATGTAGGAGACCTGGAAGAAGCTTCTGGCTCCTGGTTTCAGATCAACTCAGCTCTGGCCACTGTGGTCATCTGGGGAGTGAACCAGCAGATAGAAGACCTCTCTCTCTTTTTCTACCTCTCTCTGTAACTGTCTTTCAAATAAATAAAATAACTTTAAAAAAATGCCATTCCAAGTTAGAAAACCAGCGAATGGGAAAAATACTGCTACCTCTGACTTCCACTGTTGTTTCTTTCAAAAACAATAATAGCTCTTTTGAATCAAGTGTCTATTTCCTTTATATTTTACATACATTATCTTATGTAATCCCATCACAACCTTGCTAGGTAAGAATTATTATATCTGTTTTACTGATAAGGAAAAAAATGGAAGCAAAATTTCCAGGGAAAATGGTGAACTGAACACATTCTGTTTTCATTCCTCTCTGGAAATATCACTAATATGATAAAAATTACTCTAATAGTTGGGCTCACAGGATGAAGGGAAGGGCAGAGGAGGCTTTACTGCCAATGCCACAGCAATTGGAAAGCAAAAGACAAAAGTGAGAAGGCTTCAGATGTTTGTGGGAAAATGGACTGGGAAGAGGAGCTTGCTGGGTATAAAACATTTTTGGAAAGCCCTGCATAGTTCTTTCATGCCATGCATTTTCCGTGAATTTTTTGAAGACTGCTCACAAAGCTAAGAGAACTGAGAACAAAGCGGCCCCTGGGGAAGGCTGAGAAATGAGCAGACAAGTACTGGAAGAATTGGAGGCATCAAGTGCCTGCAGGTTAGGGGTTAAGGGTGAAATCTAAAATAAGGAGGGTGACTCGGATATGTGCTTAAGAAAATAGTCCAGTCCCTTTTCCCATCTCAGCAAAAGAAAAAGAACCAAAACCAAATCCACCCGATGGTGCAGTTGGAAGGGCTGTTAAGGGGGAGGGCACAGCACAGCTGAGTGCAGGGTAGGCTTCATGGAGAAGCGCGGGGCCAGTAGATGAGCTCAGACTGAACGCTGAGGCCCTGGCCCAGCCCTGCCAATGTGCCCTGGCAACACTGGCAGCCAGGGCCTCCCCCTCAGGAAAATCTTTTGTGGAGATTCTCACAAAGCCAAGAAGGAAGATTTAAAAAAAAAAGTTTATATACTTATTTAAGAGGTAGAGTTACAGAAGCAGAGGGAAAGAAACAGAGGGAAAGGTCTTCCATCTGCTGGTTCACTCCCCAAATGGACACAACAGCCAAAGCTGGGCTGATCCAATGCCAGGAGCCAAGAGTTTCCTCTGGGTCTCCCACGTGGATGCAGGGGCCCAAGCATGTGGGCTATCTCCCACTGCTTTCCCAGGCTATTAGCACAGAGCTGGATCAGAAGAGATGCAGCTGGAACATGAACTGGCTGCCCACATAGTATGCCAGCGCCACAGGTGGAGGCTTAGCCTACTAGCCCACAGCGCCATGCCCATGTCCCCGTCCCCTCTCAAGAAGGAAGATTTAAAGTGAACAGCATTGGAGTTTGCTAACTCAATGTCCTGGCCATGGCCAGAAGCTACACTATCAAAACTTATGTTGGCAAGACCCACATGCTCAGATCATTCAAGGAGTGGTTTAGGACCCCAAACTTAGTTATGAGCTGACAACTGAGGATGTTCAGATATTTGAGAAAGCCCTCTAAATAGGACTGACAGAGACTGAAACAAATGAATGGGGAAAAACTTCAAGGAAACTATCAGAGAGAAACTGTATCAGAGAGATATAATAATCAAACCAAATCAAAAGAGCACCTCCCTCCCCCCCACTAGGAGGAGGAGACCATGACAATAGCTTTTAGAGAGAACAATTTACCGTTGGAGAAAACAAGTATAGCATTGGGGTCTGCGCTGTCATGCAGCGGGTTAAAGCCCCAGCCTGAAGCACCAGCATCCCATATGGGTGACGGTGCTGGGCTGGGCTGCTCCTCTTCCGATCCAGCTCTCTGCTGTGGCCTGGGAAAGCAGTAGAAGAAGGTCCAAGCCCTTGGGCCCTTGCACCCATGTGGGAGACTCAGAAGAAGCTTCTGGATCTTGGCTTCGGATCGGCGCAGCTCCGGCTGTTGCAGCCTTTTGGGGAGTGAACCAGCGGATGGAAGACCTCTCTCTCTCCCTGCCTCTCTCTGTAACTGTCTTTCAAATAAATAAAAGTAAAATCTTTTTAAAAAAAAAAGTGTAGCATGAATGGAAAAATCCAAAAAGGGTTCAGAGAGTAATCACAGAAATGTCCCAGGCTAAGAAGAAAACAGAGACAAGGGGAGGTGCAGGCATTTGGCTCAGCAGTAAGACGCTGCTTGCAGCTCTCACATCCCCTATCAGAAGGCCTTAGTTCAAGCCCCAGTTCCTCCCTCCATTCCAGTGTCCTGCCCCGGGCTTAAGTAGCTGAGTGTCTGTCATCAATATGAGAGACCCAGATGGATTTCCCAGATCTGACTTCAGTCGGGCCCAGGCCTGTCTGTTGTGGGGCATTTGGGAGTGAACCAGCAGCTGGGCAATCTTCCTTTCTCTCTGTCCCTGCATGTCTGTCTCCCTGCTTTTCAAATAAATACAATAAATACACATT
Organism: Lepus europaeus; assembly: GCF_033115175.1. Lineage (NCBI taxonomy): Eukaryota > Metazoa > Chordata > Mammalia > Lagomorpha > Leporidae > Lepus > Lepus europaeus. Next base: position 132,935,663 of record NC_084830.1, on the reverse strand, counting down.
TTTTCCAAAGAAAAAAAATGAGCAAATATAAGAACATTTAAGAGCCAGCATAGGAGTTCTAGTTTCTAAATAATGGAAGGTACAAAAAAACAAATCGGGAGAACCATCACTATATAATTTGAGAAAAAAGGAGCCCAAATTGAAAGATACAAGTTTCCATAATGAGCCAATCAAGTGCCCAGCACAATGAATAAATCATGAAGTTCTGAAGCATTTAACACAAATATATAAGATTGCCAGGTTCTGGAAACAAAACTGTCACCTCCAGAGGAGCAGACATCAAAACAGCTCCAGACTTCTCAACACCATGAAAAGCTAGAGAACATGGAGAGAGCAATGCCTTCAGACTCCAAGAGAAAATAATAAACTACCTAGAATTCAACTCTCTGCCAAATCCTCATTGGAGTGTGGGTAGAATAAGAGTATTTTTCGGCCGGCGCCGCGGCTCAATCGGCTAATCCTCCGCCTAGCGGCGCCGGCACACCGGGTTCTAGTCCCGGTCGGGGCACCGATCCTGTCCCGGTTGCCCCTCTTCCAGGCCAGCTCTCTGCTGTGGCCAGGGAGTGCAGTGGAGGATGGCCCAAGCCCTTGGGCCCTGCACCCCATGGGAGACCAGGATAAACACCTGGCTCCTGCCATCGGATCAGCGCGGTGCGCCGGCCGCAGCGCGCTACCGCGGCGGCCATTGGAGGGTGAACCAACGGCAAAAGGAAGACCTTTCTCTCTGTCTCTGTCTCTCACTGTCCACTCTGCCTGTCAAAAATTAAAAAAAAAAAAAAAAAAAGAGTATTTTTCATATATCCATCCTGTATAACAGTATCTCCTCTGCAGACATTCTTAGAAAACTGTTGGAGGGTGTGTTTCATAGAACAAAGGCGTGAGACAAGTAAGAATGAGAGCTTGCCAGGAATCCGTCACCAAACAGGAGTGAGGGACGGTGGCCGAGAAGTTCCAGACATGCAGCTAGGAAGAGCACAGATAAACAGTCCAGACCGGATGAAGTCAGAGGGCTGTGGGACACTTTCAGGAAGATGGCGATGTGACCGATGCGTCTGAACATGACGAGAGGGAACTAGACAACTAGAGGAGAATTTGCAATTGCATTAGGGAAAAGATACAGCAACGAACACACCTGTGTAAGCAAGACCTTCATTAACCGCATAAAAACAAAAAACTGAGTAGTAATGGAAAAGCAATGAGTTTACCATGGGTCTCAGGATGAAACTGCTGACTACTGACCTAATCAAAAATTGCGCCAGATAGGATTATGTTGGAATTGTTGGAGCATGCTGGGCTTAAAACCGAAAGAGCAGGAACGTGAGTCAAATCCTTATGTGCCACGTTGGAAATTCAATAAATAATGCCTAACTGCAAAGAAGGAACAATAAAATTATACTCCTTAGAGACATGGTGGAAACTTCCAAATTCATTGGCCAAAAGAGGTAAACATGCTTGCTTCTTGGCTTGGGGGACAAATGAAGCACAGGACTATAATTTCATCCTTTTAAAATAGCAAAATTTTAAGAAACATTTGCTTCTTTTTATTATATTTATGGAAGCATAATTTGGATAAAATGAAATCATTAAAAAGACTGAAATGGATCAAAATATGAAGCTTTAGGTGGTTTTATTTTTCTTTTTTCTACTTTTCTGCAGTTAAACCAAAAGCATATTAGTTTTATGCAAAAAATTATCTTCATTGTAAAAAAGAAATTGAAATTCAGAGGTAAGAAAAATTTTCCAGTATCATTACGTATTGTAAATGGTAGTACCGGAATTACAATGCTGTTAAGGATTCAATCTTCATTAAATTCTGTGAAGCAAAACTGGCATACCTCACCCGTCTCTCATCCCTGGAGGTTCACAGCGCCGCTTTTTATACCCTATGAGCTAACACTTGATATTTTTCATTTACTTAATTGTCTACTTACTTTATCTATTTATTTACTTATTCTCATCTAATTCCAGGAAGGTGAGAAACTGGGTTCCAAAGACACAAATACTATGACAAACCAGCGATCTGTGTGGAAGGGCACTTGATCCTCGTTTCCGTGTTCTCAGAATGCGGAGTGAGTCGCAGTGTGTCTTGCTTCTGCCTTTGGAGAGCGTGGTTTCCTGGAGGTGTGACCGAGTCCCAGGCCCCTGTGCGTTTCCATCACTGCCTCCCAGAATCCCAAGCACACAGGTGCTCAGTGTAAGCTCTCTGGGTGCACTTGTCAGAAAAGATGTGGCTTCTGGGACTGTGATCCCAGCTTCTTTCCTACCTTGCTGTGACTGGTTCAGAAGAGCTTAAGTGAGTCTTTGTTTTTTAATATTTATTTATGTGTTTATTGAAAGACAGAGTGACAGAGACAGAGGTGGAGACCGAGTTAAGGGGGAAGAGAGAGAGGCCAGGAGCCTGAAACCCCAGCTAAGTCTCCCACATGGGTGATAGGGGCTTAAGTACCTGGGCCTTCTTCCACTGGGTCCCCAGATGCATAAGCAGGGTGCTGGATGGGAAGTAGGGTGGCCAGGACTGGAGCCAGCATTCTGATGTGGGATGCAAGGCAGTGGCAGGCAGTGACTCAACCCGATACACCACAACATTGTCTCCAAGTGAGGCTTTCTTTAGCACTGACTCCATTCGGGAATCCAGCATGGCAGAAGAAACATTCACTTAATGTATGCAAAGCTAGGAAATCCACCTGAAAAACTGTCTTTTTAACCAGTGCTTAGATTTTGCCTGTCCTTTTTCTCTTTCCCTTGGCAAATCATGCCAAGTCAATTCTTTTTTTTTTTTTTCTTTCTTTTTTTTTTTTTTTCTTTTTGACAGGCAGAGTGGACAGTAGAGGGAGACAGAGAGAAAGGTCTTCCTTTTTGCCGTTGGTTCACCCTCCAATGGCCGCCGTGGTAGGCGCACTGCGACCGACGCACTGCGCTGATCCGATGGCAGGAGCCAGGTGCTTCTCCTGGTCTCCCATGGGGTGCAGGGCCCAAGAACTTGGGCCATCCTCCACTGCACTCCCTGGCCACAGCAGAGAGCTGGCCTGGAAGAGGGGCAACCGGAACAGGATCGGTGCCCCGACCGGGACTAGAACCCGGTGTGCTGGCGCCGCAAGGCGGAGGATTAGCCTGTTGAGCCATGGCGCCGGCGATGCCAAGTCAATTCTTAAAAAAGAGTAGGACGTTGAAAAGGGGCCAGTTGTCTTCAGTCTGACAAGGTACATGATAGACCAATGTTGAGTGTTGGGACCTTTCTGTTGCCATAGTGAGATACATTTACGGCTGTTCAAAGATCACACACCTGTGACAAAGCGAATACCCTCTCACTCCCACTGTGACCTGTCCTTCAGTTGCTACAGGGTTTCATCCATGTGTTCACTTACAGTAGTTGGTGATTACGAGACAGATGGGGTGGAGAATAATAGTTCCCTACATGTCTGGACTCAAAGAATGAGTAAGTCAATTCTTTTGAGATATAAATGCAGTGTCTACAGAGGAGCTTCTGAAGTAGTCTTGTGGTCTTTCTTTTATATTGCAATTACCGAATGCTTCTTCTCATTTCCTGGGAGGTTGTCTTTCTGATGCTCCAATCCATGCAGGGATGAAATGAAGAAAAGGTGCAAGGAATAAGGAGGTATCAAATGCCTTGCAATGCTTTTCTTGGGATTTAATAATAATTTCCTCTAGGATGCTTTGCTGGGCCTCCTTGGGCTAGGTCAGCTTTGTCTACTCTACGTTCGCATTACGCTCTGATTAGCTCCTCCCTGCTGGAGACTTAAATCAGGCTTTCTAAAATACAAAGGAAAGTTGGAATTGTTGGAAGGTGATTGAGGATCCTGGTGAAGTAATGAAAATAGGGCAGATACTGTAATGCCATCAGGACTTGCTCTTTACCTTATGATTCTACTTTATTCCAGGTGTTGGCTTTATTCTCTTGACCTGCTGCTTTGCTTTTTCTACATTCAGTCAGTTCAGTTCTCATTTTCTGGAAGCTTTGTGACAGATGGGGAAGCATGCACTGCCATATCAGACAGCCCAGGGTAAAGATGTCGATTGGAATGGCTTGGGCCACAGTCAAGTGCCCAGAATAAGGCTTCAGGCTAGGGATGTGGGGTGCTGTGAGTGACAAATACCAGAGACTGCAAGTTGTTGGTGGGACCTGGATTGGTGAAAGACAAGCCGTAGAAAATGAAAGGCCCTGCCTGAACAGAGGAGAAGCAGAAATATGGGTCTTATCAGAAGCCATTATATTCTGGTGCATGACCGACTATCTTTGTTTAAAGGAACACAGTAGAGAGCAGTGTTTAAGGGTAGCTGTGGCGTCTCCTTGCGCAGGACTCTGCCACTCTGCTGCTCACCTATTCTGTGGCCTCGGGGAGATTACTTAATTTTTCTAGGGCTTCACTTTGTTTACCTATATGGCCACAATAGTAGTAGTATTCATAGAGTTGTTGGAAAATTGGGATAACGTATGCAGCACGTTTAGAGTAATGATGAGTACTGCTTGCGTAACTACTGGATGTTAGCAATGATTAATCATCCTGTTGTTCCACCAGACTGTACATTTCATAATGTCTGGGTGCTACTGAGTGAGCAATCAGTAATTGCATCAGTGAGCGCAGACTGAGTTCACGGAGCAATGTCTGTGACTGCCTTTACTGCACGTGGGGTCTTCCGCTGTGCCAGGGAAAACCATTAAACATTCGCTGGATCGGAGAGTAGAACTGGAAGCTGTGGCCAGCTAAGCAAGCTCTGTTCACATGCTGAGTTGGCTTGGCCTTCAGAGAAGCATAGCCCGAAGCAGTGTCATGTTTAAGAAGTAAAATTGTGCAACAAATTGATGCAAAATGGCAGATGAGACCTTTCTGTTTTTATTTATTTTTTTACTCTATTTGAAAGAGAGAGAGATGGAGATGGAGAGAGATATTCTGTCCATTGGTTCACTACCCAAATGCCTTTTGGGTCAGGCCAAGGCCAACAGACCTCAATCTGGGTCTCCTATGTGGGTGACAGGGACCCAAGAACTTGAGACACTGGTTTCTGCCTTCCAGAAAGCCACATTAGCAAGAAGTTGGATTGGAAATAGAATATCAGGACTCAGACTGGGCGCTCCACTACAGGATATAGGCATCCCAAGCAGAGCTTAACTGCTCTGCCAAGCACCCACTCCCAGGCAAGACTTTCTTTCTTTCTTTTTTTTTTTTATTAAACTTTTATTTAATGAATATAAATTTCCAAAGTACAGCTTATGGGTCACAATGGCTTCCCCCCTCCCGTAACTACCCTCCCGCCCGCAACCCTCCCCTCTCCCGCTCCCTCTCCCCTTCCATTCATGTAAGGATTCATTTTCAAGACTTTCATTTGACTTTTTCCTTCCATCCTTGAGAATGCATCTTATTTTGCTATACTTGAACTTATTTAGACTGTTCTGGTTTGGTTTGCTAACAATTTGGATCATATTACTTTGGAATTTAACATTGTGCCATATAAGCAAACATTTACTAAATAAAATACCAGCATAGGCAAGATGTGGAGGGCCTCATGGAAGAGGATACTCACACAAAGTCGTTCAAAAGCACTCACTCACTAACAATCCTATTGCCATGACTGTAAAGAAAAAAATTGCCAATTGTTTTAGCTTTTAATTTAAGAAATAGCAGAAAGGCTTTTTGGAAACTTTAAAATTTAGAAATATTTTTGTCCTGCGTAATTCAAGTGGATGCAACATAATTTACACTAGAGATGTACTCAACAAAAGGAATTTTAAAAAATAAGCAGCAGCAGTGAAATGTTACAGGGGCACATAATTGGCCTGGCTGTTAACACACTGCCTGGGATGCCCCATCCCACATCAGAGTGCCCGGGTACAAATGCTGCCTCACCTCCAATTCTAGCTTCCTGCTAATGCAGACCCTGGAAGACCCTGGATGGCTCGGATGGTTGGGTCCCTGTCACCCATGTGGGAGACCTGGATTGTCCCCAGCTCCTGCTGCTAGCTTTGACGGTTGTGGGCATCTGGGGAGTGAGCCAGCCAGGAGGATTGTCTCTGCCTCGCAGATAATAAATAATAGGCTAAATTAAGACTAAAGAATCAAATGTGGTATATGTTTTTCACAAACTTGAAATAAAAAATGTCTTTCAAAGAAAGACACAAACCTAGAGAAACAAAAAGGAAATGATTGATATATTTGACTATTTAAAATGTAAAACTTCCACATTAACTGCAAATATTTTTAATGATCAAAAGCCAAATGGACAGCCTAGAAAAATGCTCCAGAAAAATGTTAAGAGAGAGAGTTAATTTGCTCTTTTTTTGAGACGCAGAGATAAAGAGACAGATATCTAGAGAGATCTCCCATCCTGCAGCTCACTCCTCAAGTGTCCACAACAGCCAGGACGGTGCCACACCAAAAACTGGAGTCAGGAACTCAATCCAGGTCTCCCACATGAGTGGCAGGGATCCAACCACCCAAAAAATCACCAAAGCCTCCAAAGGGCGCACACAAGCAGAAAGCTGGAATCAGGAGTAAAGCTGGGACTTGAAGCTCTAATTTGGAATGCAACGTCATAACTGTGAGGCAAAACACCTACTGACATTTTTAAACAGGCTTGTAATTAAGAAGTCTAATAGCAAGATATATGAGTAGTCTATTCGCTGAATAAATAAGTACACAAATATCTGCAGCTTCACTCATTACCAAAGAAATATGAACTAAATCAATAATTTAATACTTTTCACTTGTCAGATCAATGACAGTTGATGTGGTAGTGTTTGCAAGATGATAGACAAAAACATCATTCTTATAGATGATTGATAGGAAGGAGATGTGGTGCAACATTGTTGCAAGGTAGTGGGAAATGTTGATTAAATTAGAAAATTCGCACTTTCTTTGGCCAGCAGTTCTATTTCTATAACCTTAGCCTACAAACATATGCACAAAAGTCTTTCAAGGAAGTTCAAAGTACCATTGCTGGTAATTGTACATGGCTAAATCATCTTTCAAACCCCATCAGTAGGTTAAATATTTTATGGACATTGATGCAAAGAAAGATAAAGGGGCTGTTTAAAATGAGCAGATAGATCTATATGTGATGGTATCAATGAACAGAGACTATACAGTTATGCAGAAAGCACAACAAACCATGCTCCTGCAGGAATGATAGGAAGTTACCATTGCTGTCAAAAAGAATACATGCATGCAGAGAAAAAAATCTCTTAAGGGACACACAAAGATTTATTAACAGTGGTTGACTCATGGGAATGGACAGAAAGTTTGATTTTCATTGCATAATTTAGACATACTTTGTAATTTTGCTTTCTGTGGACACTTCTGGTTCATAGCATCTCGTTTTCAATGCCACCTATGATTTAGGCTTCACTAGCTCCATTTTATAGATGGGGACATTGTGATTTGGAAAGATTTGGAAACATTGCTAAAATCACACAGCCGCTGTCCTTGTCCATCATCAACAGAAAGACTGGCATACAGAGCAAGGTGTACAGTTAGTATACTCACATGTGTTCATGATATGGATCTCAATAAAACTGAAGTCAATTTTGTAGGAAAAAATAATTTTTCCCAAGTATTTTTAATCTTAAAAAATGGAATTTCTGCTTTACCTTCTAGAATACTCTTCTAAATTCCACGTGTCCAAGTGTGATTACAAACCCTAAAAATAGTTTCCTTTTCTCTTCCCTTAGACATTCTTTATTGTGGGGATGTTGAGATTGGGTAGATGGTAAGAAAACTAAAGCAAAGCAAACAAAAAGCATTAGCCCTGGGTCTCAGGATTAATCAATCTATGGTTAGGGAAAGAGTTGGCAAAGACTGACTTACTAATCTGTTCTAACAGGGAAGAGGAAGAAATCTCTCCTTGCATCCCCTGACTCTACTCCTGGGAAAGGTAGATACACAAAAGAGTAATGTCAAGACAACCATGTTAGTTAAGACGCTGGATGTAGAATCAGAAAAGTGTTTATGAATTTACATGAATGCAACTAAGAAGACAGGAGTGAGGTGATACTGCCCACTCCTCCACTCACCTGTGGGATGTGCTTTGCAAAAATAATCAACTGGTTATCCCCGCAATTTTACTTTCCATGTGACTGTAATAAATATGAGCCTCCCAACGAACAAAGTGTGATGTTAATGTTTAATCTATTTTTTCCCATACAGTAGCTCCTACTGTAGTTCATGAGCCCCACAGGGTCCTCACACAAGACAGATACGACTGTGTTGGACTTCTTGAAAGACTCTTGGTTTTCAAAGGGACACTCTCCTGGCAGACTTCTGCATGTAGTTTTCACTTAACAAGGTGTTGTCGTCCTCTGTCTTTGGAAGCTAACTGGAGCATTAATGAGCTCCTACACTACCTACAGCCATGGCAAATTATTTGATCTCTCTGGGCCTAAGCACCCTTACCTAGATACACTATAAGGTTGTTGTGAGGATAAAAAGTAGCATAAAAGTGAAATGTGTTTCAACCTCTACATAAACAGACCCCTGAAATATGGAAAATTTCTATGTCTAGTTGACTACTGAGGAAATGTATACTCATCCCAAAGAAACACTTTAACGACATTTTAAGACATTTATTGTAAAACTATTCCAGGTGAAATCAAAGCATTAGGACCCCTTCAGCCTTGTCTGTTAACCTGATAGCTCTCCAGGCAACCACAGGCTACTGCACTGAGGAGACAGCTAGCTGCTAAGACTGGGGTGAAAAGACACATTGAACACTGGACTCTGAGGCACATAAGAAAGCCATGGAAAGGTGTACTGGCCGCATTTTGTTCTGTAGGCCACATAGCTCGGCAAGCCTGTCAACGTAAGTGAAGACCAGGCTCTGCCTCCACCCACAATCAACCCTATCATCAAGGCCCCCAAAAGACACACAGCCCAACAGTGTCTCCAGAGGGACTGCCCATCTGCCTGGCTCCATAGCTTCTCCATGAAGCAGAAGGAAAGTTTCTCAGAACATGAGACAAGCACAGGACACAGAAGTCAACACAGCGAAGGTTACTGTGTTTCAGAGATTAGAGGGAACACTGGAACAGCACACCAAACACTCTGAAAACCTCAAATGAAATGAAATGACACTAACGTTTGCCATGTATCTCTACAGTGCCTGATAATACCCAGGTGTTCTGATCGCTTGTGGTGGTATTGCTGGGAGCTTTGAACTGTGATGTTCCCTAAGCAAACAAAAGTAGTCAGTTCCACACAGTAGTCTATTTATGCAATACACTTTGTCTTCCTATAAACTCTAATGAGATATAATATCATTTTTATCCATTTTTTTTCTTAAGTTTTATGGCTTTTAAATTAATTAATTTGAAAGGCAGAGAAACAGTGAGGGAGAAGGAAGGAGAAAGATCTTCCATCTGCTGGTTCACTTCCTAAATACCCATAGCAGTTGGAGCTGGGCCATGAGTTCGTAACTCCATCCTAGTGTCCCATGTGGGTGGCAGGAACTCAAGTACTTAAACTATCATCTGCTGCCTCCAAGGGTCTATATTAGGAAAGTGTAATTGGGATCATCAGAGCCTGGGTTCAAACCAAAGCACTCCTCTGGGATGCAGACATCCCAAGCAGTGGCTTTTCCATTGCATCAACACCTGGCCCTTCACCTCCATTTTATAGATGCAGAAACAGAAGCAAGACTTCACAGCCGTTAGGTGTCGGATATGGGATTTGGACTGAGATGACTTCATCCAGCGTCTGTGCTTTTCATCTCAGGGTTAGGAAATGTTTCTTTGAAGGGCCAGCTAGCAAGCACGGTGGGTTTTAATAAATCCTCTGTTGCATATTCATTTGTTAAATGATCATTTAAAAATTTAATAACCAGTCTTCACTGATAGGCTATTCAAAAACAGGCTGCAGGCCCATTCTGGTATTTACTGCACATTTTGCTCAAAGCTTTAAGAGCACAGTGGATATGCTGTTCTGTGTGCCAATCGGATATGCCAAAATACTGGTGACGAATCCATAGTTCGGGGGCACGCATTTGCTGCACACCTGGGACACCTGCATCCAATATCAGAATGCCTGGGTTGTGTCCCAGTTCCTCTGTTTCCTAGCCAGCTTCCCTCTAGCATATATCCTGGGAGGTCGCAGATGATGGCCCAAGGACTTGGGTCCACATGGGAAACCAGGATTGAATTAGCCAGGCTCCTATCTTTTGCCTGGTCCTGATCATTTAGTGCATTTCAGGAGAGAACCAACAAGTGGAAGAAACAAAGATCTCAATTTCTCTTTCTCAAATAATATAAAATGGAATTAAATAAATAAAAAATTCAGAAAACAGTCATCCACAATTCTGACTTCATCTTTCTGTTTCTGTCTCTCCTGTCTCTCCTCTCCTCTCCTCTCCTCTCCTCTCCTCTCCTCTCCTCTCCTCTCCTCTCCTCTCTTCTTCTCTCTCTCTCATGAATTTTTTGATTAGGCTTCCTTGTACCTGGTGATCTGCTGTTGGACATTTGAGAAGGGGCTGTCAGGAATGAATAAGAGCTTCTGTCCTTTAGTCACTTTGAATCTGCCACTGGCTTTATTCCTAGATTGAATTTTCACACCTGGCAGTGACTTTAGGTAGTGTGATATTGGCCTAGAATGTATTCTTTCTTTGACTGACTAGACTTAAACGCATAAAGAAGTTGCATTATGTCTAAGATCGTAGGCCTGACATTTTTCTGCAAACTGACATTTGCAAGGCTATGTTAACTTTAGGCAGTTCTTCTAGTATAAATATACCAAGAATCTGACATATAATTTTTAATCTTTTTCATTAAGGATTAAAATGGTTTATAAAAGGACATGGTTCATGCAGAGGACTCATATCACAATGGAACATTCTGCTTTCCAGGTACCTGCTGTTTGCTTGGAGACTAAGAATGTAATTACAGCACTCTAGGCTAGGCTGCTAGTGAAGAAATCACAGTGCATTGCTGAATATACTCAAGATAAAACCGTGAAAAAAAGGATGAAACCTTGGACTTGCAAATACATGCTGGTTAAATTTTTTTCTTGACATTCCCACTGTACATGATGCATTATCCAAACTCATGTAATGAGTGTAACAGTTCATTGATTTTAATATTTCAATAAGAAACACAAATCAAAACTTATGAAAATGAAACATTTTTCAAATTATTTTGACCACAACCCAGGTTAAAAAGTATACCAGATTTTATATCCTGATACAGTACTTTTCAATAAACATATAAAAATGGAAATAAAAGTTTAGGGACAATGCTTCTCTCAATAGATAAGCAGCATTTCTGGTATTTTTCTCTTCTATCTTATTTCACTTACATTTTAATGCTTCTTCTGAGTGCTGAATTTATTGTATTTTATAATTTGTTAATAGCTCCTGACTCACAGTTTGAAAAACAGTGCCACTGAGGGTCCAAATGCTCACAGCGCTCACATTCACAATTGTTGACCTCCTTGTGTAACCTACCAGCCCAGTTTGATTTATGTACTGAGAACCAGCCCTGCACAGATCACTGTGCGAGACTCTGTGGCAGAGAGTAACACCTCCGGCTACCTTAGTCAGAAGTGTTCTGAGGTGGCCAGGACACCAGTGAGCACCTTGACCTAAAATCTCTACCCTCATCAAGGTTATGCTCCAGTGGATAACAAGTTCAGAGATCCAGGAGCCGGGTCGCTAAGTCCCTCACTTAGGTAACTATGCTAAGCAAGTAAGGAGTGTTATTATTGCTTCCTAGGTAAAGGTGTTTTCTTCTTACCTAGGAAGGTCAGCTCAATTTTTAGAGACAAAAAGGGAGGCTTAAAGGATCAGTATTTTGAGTTCAGCGCCAGGGTTACTAAAAAATGGCTGCACACGATTGAGTGGGGTTTGTGCTAGAACAAAATGGGAATTCAAGAGAGGAAGTGATCATGGAGTCATGCCGTAAAAACGTCTGACCGTCAGGAAACTCGGACAGACTATGTCAGAGGTGCCCTTAACCATCTTTTTCCTTCAGGGTGAGCTAATCTAATTATTGTTGACAAACAAGGCAGAATGGATGGGGTAAAGAGAGGAGTGGTAACTTCTCGTGCTTTGCAATGTTTTCTAATCAAACTCCTAAAATTCCTTATATGGAGTTTTACTCATTGAAACCCCCCCCCCTTTTTTTTTTTTTTTTCAAAAACTAAGAAATAAGGTCAAATAGCAAGGAAGTCATGATTGTCACCTCTCTGGGAGAATCTGCGTTTTGTTCTTCGCATCACCAAGCGTTTCATGTGCGCACGTTTCATGTGCGCACACCCATGAGCCCATGTTACCTGTAACTAAACACCTCCTGCTTCTTACTTCTAGGAGCTGATGCATTAAAGTGACAGACATGGAAGGCGCCCTCCACCTCAGAGCACATTCAGTAGATTCTATACTCATACATGTGCTCATCCATGAGAGATGCGCATCTTGGGGAGCAGCTCATTCTATAAATCCATGGGTGGGGTAGATTTCTGCTTAGAGAAGTTGAAGTCGTGTATATACAAAGAATGGTTACAAGGACAAAACAGGCAAGGAGGAAGAATACTTCTAAAATGCCAGTCCTCAGTACAGCTATATGTGCCCAGGATCAGGGCTTCCCATGATCATTCGTCTTCAGAGATGCCACTCTTGACCTTGCTGCCTGTGTCAAATCTCCTGTTATGCGTCCTTAGAGTCCAACACCTCCCCTTTCTTCACATCAAAAGTATGAATTTTCCATTTGTTTCTGTGGCTATTTAATCCATAAGTCTTTCTCTTTATAGGACACTCACTTAACTATAGGTTTATAAGTTTAGAGTTTGTAATTTTTCACTATTGTTACCATCTCTCCAGCGCTAAACACTATGATTAATTCATAAGTGTTCGATAAATCATGGTTGGATAAGTAAATTAACATTTGAAGATATTTTGGCATGTTGTTTTCCGACAAGGTGCTTCTGTTTAGCCCAATCTTGATTACTTATTAGCTACTAAAGAGCAATTCCTAAGCACTCATGATGTTTTTCTGTTTTTGTTATTTTACAGTCAACTTTGACCACTTTGAAATTTTGCGAGCCATTGGAAAAGGCAGTTTTGGGAAGGTGAGAACCACATGATTAATCACCAGCAGGTTACAGAGCTCAGTAGCTGAGTCTGACAGCACTCAGATTATTGAGTGATCAGGATTACAAGGAAAGATAATTTAGGGAGGTGTTGTATGATGGACTGTTATAGAACTGTCACCATGGTTTGAAGAAAGTGTGACATCCAGCTGCATGATGAACATAGACTGTTCTCAGAATTATCACATTAAAATCAAATCTATCTATTTTCATGAGATTTAAGACTTTTCTCTGTACCTTGGAGGAGATTAAGATTTTAGAGTTAACTTTAAATTGTACTGGCTATGCCTCCAATAATTGTTGCCAATTTAAGAGTTAATTTTTTGCATGTTGGAAATAAGCCACCTAATTTTTTCTGTCCCTTTACCCAGGGGTACCATGTTTTTGGTCTTCAAAAACCTGCCCCAGAAAAGATACATACTTAAGTTTTGAGAAGAATCTTCTAGATTCAAACCCTCATATTAGTTTCTCAACGGAGCCATATTTTAAGGGAAAATGCTGTTTCACATTTCCGTTAAATTTCATTGAAAAATCATCCACTATCTATTTTAACAGATATTATATGGACCCTTAAAGGGCAACACTTTTCAGAACCATGAACTGATGCTATTTAGTTTTTCCCCAGGCCTTGGAGTCCTGTTCAGTTCTCCAACATGTGGTTGTAAGCAGCAATTCTCTGCACAGTGTTGTTTGGCTTGACAGCTTAGTCATATGTGTTCCTGTCACTCAAAGTGGGACTAAAGATCTTGTTTGTTATTGGAAGAATCCTGACAAGGAGACAGCTATTTTCTTCAGAATACTGTCAAAAAAAAAAAAAAAAACAAAGCAAAAAGAGGCAAACTTGTTTGAGACAGCGGAGATTCAAGAATTGATTAGTTGCATAGGGAAGACAATAAGATTTGCACTCTGTAATTGGAGCAGAGGGAAACTTTAACATCAGAGGATCTGTAAGGGCTAAGGCCTCCGAGCCATGCAGAAGAACAGCCGTGCTTTGTCTCACATTGCCATGGGTCCTCATCTCCTTAACCGCTTCTCTCTTGGGTTGCACCGTTAGGTCTGCATCGTACAGAAGAATGACACCAAGAAGATGTATGCAATGAAGTACATGAATAAACAGAAGTGTGTGGAACGCAACGAAGTGAGAAATGTGTTCAAGGAGCTCCAGATCATGCAGGGCCTGGAGCACCCCTTCCTGGTGAACCTGTGGTGAGTGACTGCACCGGGCCTCCAAATGGAGCCATTCCCACCTTCGTCCCCAGCTGCCGGTCGACTCTGCATCTTGATTTCTAGGTGTGCTTCTACAAGGTCCTCGAGAGGACCATGCCCTTTCTTTGATTTTTAATGATGAAATCATTGACTTCTTTGATTTCATGATGAAATAAAATGTTTGTTTTATTGGCACCAGTACTCTATGGTTCAGTCATTACTGTTCTGCTTGTCCTGGAGGCCAATTTATTTTTTTAAAAACATCATAATTAACAAGGAATGAGTTCAGATGTTTATTACTCATTAGATATTTTTGCCCACAAACTGTGGGGTCAGGGACTTTGGGTGCAAAGTATGCCCTCTCTGATTGGCACGAGGTTGATCTTTGGGACTTGTACAGAGTACTTAAGTACCTTCTCAAAATAATTGGCAGTATGTTGTTTTCCTTGTAGCACACTTCTTAAGCAGCCACTAATATACCTGTAAGATGGGAAGGATGGGTGTTGCGTTTTCACCAAATATGTTTTAACAGGGCTGGAGCTAACTTAGGTTAGTGGCTAGACATTAAATGATTGTGATCTGCTCTCAAGGCCATTGCCATAATCCAAGGCTTAGAAATTGGCAAAGAAGATTGCGGTATCTATTACCTCCTGCTTCTCTCTTGTGCTTTACAGTTTTTATGTCTCTTCCTCTACATCTTAATGCATCCATTATGTTAAGAGCCAGTTCTTAGAGCTAACTCACTGTGACTGTTTTTTTAAATATGCATACCGAGCAGTTCCTACTTAGCAGCAAAGACAAGAAAGAACTTTATCTGGAGGATGCTAATGGAAAAGTAATTGAGGTTTCACTGTGTGTCTAGCGACATCCTTCTGGAAGAATCAATGAATAAAACTAGCCTCCACCCATCTTTAATTAATACAATTCACTTAATATATAATTTGCACAAAGCTTCTATGCCACAGTTGAAAGGAAGATGGTTCCCTGTGACTTGGAAATAGGCCTATTGTAGCTTATGCGCTACTCAGACATGGTAATGTGCCTCTGGCTCAGCCTCCGTGGATTTAATCAGTATTTTAGAGTGGCCTGTTCAAAATGCTGCCACGTAAGAAGTTAAAATGGATGCAGCTCTCTGCCTTTGGAATCATCAGATTGCTTTTTTCCCCTCTTTCTGCACCCTAAGGAGGATGACAGGTTACTGTCACGTCAGAGCCTCCCTTTGTTCACAGTCACATTTTTTTTCTTCAAAAGTTCATTCCACGAATTTTCTCTTCTCAGGACCAGGAACCCTTAAGGAGGACACACAGGGCACGTTGCCCTTTCATGTTCAGCTCTTATAGCTGTGGGCAATGTTGATTTCATCTATTCTTACTTTTTTTTTTAAGAGAGTCAGAGAGAGGCAGAGGAGGAAAGAGAGAGAGATTTTCTATCCACTGGTTCACTTCCCAAATGTCACAATGGTCGAAGCTGGGCCGATCTGAAGCCAGGAGCCAGGAACTTCTTCTGTGTCTCCCAGGTGGGTGCAGGGGCCCAAGCACTTGGGCCACCTTTTACTGCTTTCCCAGGTCACAGCAGATAGCTGGGTCAGAAATGGAGCAGCCAGGACTTGAATTGGTGCCCATATGGGATGCCAGCACCGCAGATGGTGGCTTTACCCACTATAACACGGTGTCAGCCCTCCTACAGTTTTTTTTTTAAGATTTTTTTTTGAAATTCAGAGTTACAGACAGAGAGGGAGACACAGAGAGGGAATCTTCCATCCACTGGTTCACTCCCCCAGATGGCCAGTACCCAAGGCTGAGCTAGGCCACATACAGGAGCTCAGAGCTTCATCCTGGTTGCCCACATGGGTAGCAGGGGCTTGAGCACTGTGCCATCATCTCTTGCTGCTTTTTGCAGGCCATTAGCAGGAACTGGATTGGAAGTGGAGCAGCTGGGATAGAAACCTGCACCCTTATGGGATGTTGGCATTGCAGGTGGCAGCTTGACTAGCTATATCACAATTCCAGCCCACTGTTCTTATGTTCTTAAATCATGGATTTAGGAGACTTTAAGCTGGCCAAGACTTGGGAATGTTGCTGTTTGCCAATGTGGTGTCACTATAGACAAAATTCTGATCTCTGTGCCTGCTGACCTGGTGAGAACATGAATACTGCAGTCTTTCCTTCTTCCCACTCATGTTGACATTCACAGAACACTGGACATTATGATTGACAGAAGACAGGGAATAGAAGAGCCCACAGCCCAGTGATTCTACACCACACTCATAACTGGAAACTAGAAGGGGAGCATTCCTTTATGTATAACAGAAAACCTTTTTGTCTTTCAAATCCTAAGATAAACCTTTATAGATCATCATTATTCTTGCTAGTAAATATTTTCTGCCTTAGCAATACAGCATGGTCAAATGAAAAACAATCTTTCTTCAACTATTAAGCGTCTTGCTGTGCTTCTGAAAGTGTGATCATAATTTACTTTATCATTTTAAGTCACAATGTCATAAGATAGTTAATGTATATAACCTGATTTTTTTATTACTTTTTTTTTTGCCAGGCAGAGTGGGCAGTGAGAGAGAGAGAGACAGAGAGAAAGGTCTTCCTTTGCCGTTGGTTCACCCTCCAGTGGCCGCCACAGCAGGCACGCTGCAGCTGGTGTACCACGCTGATCCAAAGGCAGGAGCCAGGAGCTTATCTTGGTCTCCCATGGGGTGCAGGGCCCAAGCACTTGGGCCATCCTCCACCGCACTCCCTGGCCACAGCAGAGAGCTGGCCTGGAAGAGGGGCAACCAGGACAGAATCCGATTTTTTAATGAATGAAATTAAAGTGCTATGCCCAGTGGCCAACACATAGTAATATTTCTTTAATGAACGTTAGTTCTTTCCCTCCTTACTTTTCTATGAAAGTGCAGCATACTTCTTTTTAAATCTTTATTGATTTATTTCCTTTGAAAAGCAGAGAGACACAGAGACTTCCTGTCTACTGGGATCTACCAGATGCTCAAAAGGCAGGAACTCAATCCTGATCTCCCACATGGGTGGCATGGACCCAAGTACTTGCACCTTCACTTGCTGCCTACCTGGGTGCACATTAGCAGGAAGTTAAAATTAGGAGAGGAGCTATGACTTGAACCTACATTCTCTGAGATGGGATGGAAACATCCCTAATGACATCTTTATCTGCTGTGCTTCACGTTTGCCCAAATATGTAGCATTTTGAACTTGCTCATTACTATAGTCCAATATGGACATCCAAAGAATCAAAGAATTGTGTTTTGCCCCAATGCATCATGGGAATTTCTGTGTGCCAGTGAATGAATGTCTACCACTCATTCTTCCTAGGAGCCTGTGTTGCTTTTCTTTGATTTTTCCATCTCATTTTGCAAATCAAAAACCAAAGGTTCTCCAATATATTATGTAAAATTTAATCAAGAGTTTACATCATATGCTTAACTATTAAATTTACCTCCACATCCCAGAATCTTAGAGGCTGGTTTTCATTCTTTTTGTACTTTTTATTTATATCAATGGAACAAATTTCTTGTATTTCATATACACAGATTTAAGGACATAATGATGCTTCCTCTGCACCCTCCATCCCTCACTCACTCATTCCCTCCCTGTCTTCTCTTTTCTTTCTTGTTTTTCTTTCAATTTTTGCAGTGACATGTTTTCAATTTCCTTCATGATCACAAAATTAATCAATAAATAATTCAACAGGTAGAAAGTAGAAAAACTACTGTTCCTCAGGAGTATAGAGCAGGGCTATAAGCAATAATCAAATCTAAAAATGTCAATTTCACTCAAAACGTTACTTTTTTTCTACTCTATATATTATTTAGCACAAATCAGAGAAAACATATTTGTCTTTTTGGGACTGGCTTGTCTCACTAAACATAATGGTCTCCAATTTCATCCATTTTCTTGTGAATACAGGAGTCAATCTTTTTATGGCTGAGTAGTATTTCATCAGATCAACAGCTGGGTCAAATTCATGTCTTAGCTATTGTGAATTGAGCTGCTGTAAACATGAGGGTACAGATAACTTTTCTGTATGCTGATTTCATTAACTTTGGGTAAATTCACGAAGTGGGATGGCTGGGTGATATGGTAGATGGAATTTCAGATTTCTGAGGAACCTCCATAACATCTTCCATAGTGGTTGTACTAGTTTACATTCCCACCAGCAGTGTATTCGGTTACCTTTTCTCCACATCTTCACCAGAATTTGTTATTTGTTGATTTTTGCATGATAGCTATTTTAACTAGAGTGAGCTGAAACCTCATTGTGTTTTTTATTTGCACTTCCCTGATGGTTATTGATTCTGAGCACCTTTTCAGGTGTCTTTTGTTGGCTATTTGTATTTCATTTGAAAAATGCATGTTCATATCCTTAGCCCATTTCTTACCTGGATTGTTTTGTTGTTGTGGAGTTTGAGTTCTTTGTAGATCCTGGATATTTATCCTTTATAAAATGTATAGTTTGCAAATATTTTCTCCCATTGGATACATTGCTTCTTCACATTGTTGAGTGTTTCCTTTAATGTGCAGAAGCTTCTTAGCTTGACGTACTCCTATTTGTCATTGTGCTGTTGCTGTCTGTGTTTCTGGAGTCTTATCCACAAAGTCCTTGTGTATGCCAATATTTTGTAGTGTTTCCATATTAGGGTTATATCCTTGATCCATTGTGAGTTTGTATAGGGTGTAAGATAGGAGCCTTGCTTCATACTTCGGCATGTGGACATCCAATTTTTCAAACACCATTTGTTGTGGGGACTGTCCTTTCTCCAAGGAGTGATTTTAGTGTATTTGCCAAAGATTAGTTGGATGCAGATGTGTGGATTAATTTATGAGGTCTCTAGTCTGTTCCATTGGTAAATGTGTCTATTCTCATGCTAGTACCAACCTATTTCAACTTCTCTGAAATATGTCTTGAAATCAGATGTTACTATATCTCCAGTTTTATTTATATTGTTTAGAATTACTTTAGTGATTCAGGGTCTCTTGTGATTCCATATGAATTTTAGGGTCATTTTTCCCAGATCTGAGAAGGATGTCATGGTATTTTCATTGATATTGCATTGAATCTGTAAATTACTTTGGATAGTATGAACATTTTGGTGATAGTAATTCTTCAAATCCATGAACATGGAAGACTTTTCCATTTGTTTTTGTCTTCTATTTCTTTCCTTAACGTTTTGTAATTTTTTTTTATTTTTTTTTATTTTTTTTTTTATTTTTGACAGGCAGAGTGGACAGTGAGAGACAGAGACAGAGAGAAAGGTCTTCCTTTTGCCGTTGGTTCACCCTCCAATGGCCGCCGCGGTAGCGCGCTGCGGCCGGCGCACCGCGCTGATCCGATGGCAGGAGCCAGGTGTTTATCCTGGTCTCCCATGGGGTGCAGGGCCCAAGAGCTTGGGCCATCCTCCACTGCACTCCCTGGCCACAGCAGAGAGCTGGCCTGGAAGAGGGGCAACCGGGACAGGATCGGTGCCCCGACCGGGACTAGAACCCGGTGTGCCGGCGCCGCTAGGCGGAGGATTAGCCTATTGAGCCGCGGCGCCGGCTCGTTTTGTAATTTTAATTATAGAGAACTTTCACATCATTGGTTAAGCTTATCTGAAGATACTTGAATTTTTTGTAACTGTTGCGAATAGCACTGATCTTACAAGTTCTTTCTCAGCCATGGCATTGTTTGTATATACAAAGGCTACTGATTTTTGTGTGTTGGTTTTGTATCATCCAAGCTTGCCAAACTCTTAGGAGTTTTTTTTTGTTTTTTGTTTTTTTTTTTTTTGACAGGCAGAGTTAGACAGTGAGAGAGAGAGACAGAGAGAAAGCTCTTCCTTGCGTTGGTTCACCCCCCAAATGGCTGCTACAGCTGGCATGCTGCACCAATCCAAAGCCAGGTGCTTCCTCCTGGTCTCCCATGCGGGTGCAGGGCCCAAGCACTTGGGCCATCCTCCACTGCCTTCCTGGGCCACAGCAGGGAGCTGGTCTAGAAGAGGAGCAACCAGGACAGAACTGGCACCCCAACTGGGACTAGAACCCAGAGTACCAGTGCCTCAGGCGGAGGATTAGCCTAGTGAGCCATGGCACAGGCCAGAAGTTTTGATAATCTTTTGTTTTCCTATGTATAGGATCATGTCATTTGCAGACAGGGATAATTTGACCTCCTACTTTTCCATTTATATTCCTTGATATCTTTGTCTTGTCTAATGGCTCTGGGTAAAGCTTCCAGAACTATATTGAATACTAATGGCATCCTTGTCTGGTTCTAGATCTTAGTGGAAATCCTGCCACTTTTCCCCCTTCAATGTGATGCTGGCTGTGGGTTGTCAAATATTACCTTGATTGTGTTGACGTGTTCCTTCTATACCAACTTTTCCTAGGTTTTTTTTTTTTTAATCATGAAAGGATATTATATTTTATCAAATGCTTTCCCTGCATCTATTAGATAACTGTATGGTTTTTATTTTAAATTTGTTAATGTGATGTATCAAATTTATTGATTTATGTTGAGCCAACTCTGCATTCTTGGAGTAAATTCCACTTGGTCCAGATGGATGATCTTTTGATGTGTTGTTGAATTTAATTAGCTAGTATTTTTTGAGGATTTTTGCATGTTCAACAGTGATATTTTTCTATAGCTCTCTTTATCTTTTTCTGGTTTTAGAATTAAGGTGTTACTGGCCGATAAAAGGTGTTTGGGGGATTCCCTCCCTTTCAATTGTTTGAATAGTTCAAAATGATTTGGGATTATTTTTTTCTTAAAATGTTTGGTAGAATTCAGCGGTGAAGTCATCTGGGCCTGGATCTTTGTTTGTAAGGTCTTCATTACTGATTCAGTCTCCATCTTGTTTATTGGTCTATTTAGGTTTCCTATGTGTTCATGTCTTAACTTTGGTAAATTGTGTATGTCCAGAAATCTATCCATTTCTTCTAGATTTTCCAATCTGTTGGCATGTAGGTATTTGTAGTAATTCCTGATGATTCTTTTTATTTGTGTTATCTACTGTAATATCTCTTTTTAATCACTAATTTCATTAATTTGAATATTTCTTCTCATCTTTTTTTTTGGTTACTTGCAGCAGTGGTTTATCAATTGTTTTTACTTTTTCAAAAATCAAGCTCTTCATTTCACTGATCTTTTATGTCATTTTTAAATTTTGTATTTTGTTTATTTTTCTCTAATTTTCATTCTTTGGTCCTACTCGTTTTTTTCCCCCTGTTTCTCTAGATCCTTCAGCTGCATTGTTAGATTATATGTTTAACGCCTTTCCAATCTCTTGTTGTAAGCACTAATGGCTATAAACTTTCCTCTTAACACAGCTTTTGCTGTATCCCATAAGTTTTGATATGCTGTGCTGTCATCTTCATTTGTTTTCAGGAATTTTTTTATTTCCAATTTGATTTCTTCTATGACCCACTGTTCATTCAGGAGTATTATGTTAAGTCTTCATGTGATCACATTTTTTTTAGTTTCTTATGCTGTCAGTTTCCAGCTTCATTCTGTTGTGGTCAGAAAAATATATGGTGTGATTTCAATTTTTTTGAATTGGTGGAGACTTGTTTTCTGGCCTTGCATTTGGTCAGTCATGTAGAAAGTTCCGTTCACTGATGAAAAGACTGTGTATTCTGTAGCTGTGGGATCAAGTATTTTGTAGATATTAATTAGATCTATTTGGTCTAGTGTAGAGTAGCTCTTCTTTGTTGACTTTTTGTCTAGTTAATATGTCCATTGATGAAATTGGGGGTGAAGTCCCCCATTATTATTGTATTGGAGCCTATTTCTCAGCCCTACAAGCCTCCCCACCCAGGGAGAGAGTCACCTCAGCTGCCTGCCCAACAGATGTTGATTGGCACTCCACTTTGGCAGTGTGAGTCCAGCACTTTTGTAGTGGAGAGTGAGCAACGTGTCCTCACTTCATGGACTTAAACGGGCACCCAGCCCCCTGCCGACGGCCAGACGCAATGTCTGTGAGGACTGTGGATTTATCTGTGTGACAAACTCCACCAGTGGTACAGACCGCCACGGCCTCCATCTATATTACAAAGATGATTCTTCCTCTCTGCTGGTTGGTAGACGCCTTGGTGGGAGGAAGCGAGGAAAGCAATGGGCTGTGCTTTCACAGGGTTAGGTGGCTCCCTGGCCCCCACCAGCACTTTAGACCATACTCAAAGTCAGTGGGGTGGGGGGGGGAGGCTGTGAGGCTCTCCCTCAGACAGTATCAAGTGGTGTGCGGGCTGCCGGAAGTTTCTGTAAGCTCACTCTGAGAAGATGGCATCCCTACCAGCCACTGGCTGTGGGAGTCGTGGGCAGTGTCCTGTTAGCATCTGTGTGGCTCTACCATCCTCATTGCTCCCCGGAATCTCTGTTCTCTCTGTAGACTCCACTGCAACCATCTCTCCAACTGTCCCCTGGGAACATGGTTCCTCTCCTGTTCTTCCGGTGCCTTCCTGTGCTAAAAACCAGCATCTCTTTCTTCTATTCAGCCATCTTGCACCTCCCTTTTTTTTAAGCAGGTTTTAAATTAATGTATGTGTGTGTGTATAGGCATAAACATATAAGTAGATATGCCATCAGAAAACTTTTCTGCCCACTGTAGTCAACTTGAAAAACAAAAATCACACAGAGAAGTGGAAATTCTCTGACAATCTCCCCACCTGGAAACCATCACACTTGACATGTGGGTGTGTGCTGTCCAGCAGAATGTCTGTATTTGGTTTTCTGGTTTGGACCCTGAATTAGCCCCATTCGTTCCTTCATCCATTATGTAATAATGAGCAGCAAAGCTAAGTTATAATTAGTTTAACTAGGCTTGCCAGATATAATGCAATGTATACAGTTATACTCAAATTTCACATAAACAACCAATACTTTTTGGCATATCTCATAAGTATTGTAGGAGACATGTTTTTACCAAAAATTATTATTTATCCTAATTTCAAATATAACTGGTTGGGGCAGATATTTAGCACAGGGGTTAAGATGCCACGTGGGACCCCCACATCCCATATCGAAGTCCCAGGCTCTGCTTCTTATTCTAATTTCCCACTGCTGTGTGTCCCAGCAGATGATGGCTCAAGTACTTGGGTCCCTGCCACTCACATGGAAGACCTGGATTGAGATCCAGGTGCCTGGTTTAGACTTGGCTCAGCCTTGGCTGTTGTGAGCATCTGGAACTAGCAGATGAATGATCTTTCTCTAGATAGATAGATAGAGATATATATCTACATATAATATATGTGTAATGTTCTCTTTGTCTACTTTTCAAATAAAATATAAATAAATAAATAACCGTTTAAAATTCCTTGCCCACCTTAAAAAAATTCTCTGCTTATCTCATACTTTGCTGGCTCTGACAAATGTAATGATAACAGAGACCGATACCATGGGAATACAGCAGAGACAGGAGTGGACAGACCTTATCTGCCAGATGTTAGCCACAGCTGGGAGAGACAGACACTCATCACATGGCACAGGGACATGGGAACTGTGAGACACGCACAAAGCACTAAGCATAAGGCGCTGGGTGTGCAGTGTTGCAGGTGTGTATGTTGTGAGTAAAGAAGTTAACCTGTCTGGGACCTGGTGGGTCAAGGGGCAAACACAGTCAGAATATGAGTCAACCCTGGCCGGCGCCGCGGCTCAATAGGCTAATCCTCCACCTGTGGCACTGGCACACCGGGTTCTAGTCCCAGTCAGGGCACCGGATTCTGTCCCGGTAGCCCCTCTTCCAGTCCAGCTCTGCTGTGGCCCGGGAGTGCAGTGGAGGATGGCCCAAGTCCTTGGGCCCTGCACCCACATGGGAGACCAGGGGAAGCACCTGGCTCCTGGCTTCGGATCAGCGCGCTGCGGTGGTAAACCAATGGTAAAGGAAGACCTTTCTCTCTCTGTCTCTCTCTCTCTCTCTCTCACTGTCCACTCTGCCTGTCAAAAAAAAAAAAAAAAAAAAAAAAGAAAAGAAAAGAAAAGAAAAATCAACCCTGCCAGGCTCCCCGGACCTGCCCCACTCCTGATTCAGGGCACCTTAGCAAGTGAAGGCTGCCAGACCGGGCTGGCATCCAGGAAGCGTAAATAAAATCTTCCTGTGAGTCCCTCCTGGAGGGGCTGCTAACAAAGCCCTTGGCAACACAAGGCCTGAAAGTAAACAGGCCCCAGCCGTCCCCAGCGCAGTCAGCTCCCAGGTGGCTTTTGTTAACTGAGATGAGGCCTGCAGCTGCTTGCTCCTCAGCCCCCCCCCCCCCCCCCCCAGCCATGCCCCTGTCCCTGTGTGCAGAGAAGGTCCAGGTGTGGCTTCAAGGCACTGGAAAACAAGATCGCCTGTGTTTTAAATGGAATGGACCACTTGTACGGGGAGTGTGGCAACGGGTCCTCTCAGACAGCTGAGCACAGCCCGGTAAGTGGGTGCCCACATCTGTGCTGGGAGTGCCTGTTTCTTCATGGGCTCCTAGGCTGAGAGCCAGAGGTGCCCGAGAGCCCCAGCGTCAGCCCTAAGAGCTTCCCCAGCAGGGACGCCCCACTGCCCTGGGCTTTACATTCATTACCTCATTCACTCATCCCAGCAGCCTTAGTTGATAGAGATTATTATCCCCATCTACACCCGAAGAAACTGAGGCTCTGAGGCTAAGGATTTTTCCAGATTGCACAGTCAGCAATGGGCAGAGCCAGCACTGCAACCCAGCAATCCTAATGTCAAAACCCCTGCTCTTCCCGGTCCACTGTACCATCTCCTAGAGACATTTGGTGAGGCTCCCTTACAAGATATATAAGGGAGAAAAATGTATTTCCTTATTGTTTTTTCATATCCCACAGGTATACAAACTCCATGAGGCAATCTTGTGTGTAGTTTTTGATCACTGCCTCATTGTTCATCTCTTACAACAGTGCCCAGCACATAGTAAGTGCTGGAGAAACAACTGTCGAATGAATTTAATGAAGTCAGTGGTGAGACCAGGACTCCGGTTCCTGGTTACTCTTTTCTCACCCTACCAAAGCCAACTTTTGTTCACTCACAAAACTCATGGCCACTTGAGTTCCTTTGCAGGTCCAGAGCCCAGGTCCTCAGTTTGACTCCTGCTCCACAACTTGGTCACAGTGGGAATTAGTTACATTAGATATGTTGTGTGGCTTTCTGTTCTATAATTAAGAATAACAACAGTACCCATGCCAGAAGGTACTGCTGCGAAGGATTAGAATACACATATCAAGCACACAGCAGGTGCTTAATCAGTGATGACTAAACAATTGGGTGAGGCCCTTCCCTGAAATGGGATATTCTCCTTACTCCATGGCCAGAGGATTCTTGAGTGAACAAATGTACCCCAGCTTGAGCTAGCCTGGGTATTAGAAAGTCTTTTGTTTCATCTTAAATATTTTAAAACTCGTCTAATTTTTTTGCATATAATAAAGTATGGAAACACAGACAGTGCTAAAGAAAATAATAAAGACTTATATTTTATCATCTAGAAATTTCTGTTCATGTATGCGAGATTTTCAGCTGTAAATGAGTATTATGAAAAAGCTATATCCGGGCATTGTGGCCATTTTGGGATTGAACCAGTGGATGGAAGACCTCTCTGTCTCTACCTCTCTCTCTAACTCTGGCTTTCAAATAAATCAAATAAATCATTAAAAGAAAAGCTATAAATAGATTTGAAAAACTTTTGCACCACAATAAACTCATCTTTTAATTGCACATTTTCCGGAACTTTCTAAAGTACCCTCATGCTTGTTTCCCATGGCTGCTGTAATGAGTTACCAGAATTGTGGTGCCTTAGATGATATAAACTACCTCACCATTCTGGAGGTCAGAAGTCAGCAATCAGATCTCTGCAGAGCTGTGTGAATGCCGGAGGCTCTAGGGGGAGAATCTGTTCCCTGCGGCTCCCAGTTGTGGGAGGCCGCTTGGAATCCTTCAGTGTTGGTCCCTTTCTTTACCTTCGCAGCTGGCAGCACACTTGAAAGCTCTCTGGCTTTCTGTTCACTCTCCCATCATTTTCAGTCCCATTGTGATTTCGCTGGGCTCAGCTGCCTAAGGCAGGACAGCCTACCCACCTGAAGACCCTCCGCTTCATCACATCGGCAGAGTCCTTTTGTCACAAAGAGCAACATAGTCCCTGACTCCGGGAACTCGAGTGTGGACATCTTTGGGGGGATATTATTCTGCCTGACCCAACCACCGTGCATGTTTTAGTATATTTCTTTTCTATTATTTTCTATTTTTCAACATACTTGATGTTTTCCTAGCTATACAATTCACAAGCTTGCTTATACCAGCAACATTTTATTATAGTTGTTTTCTCATCTGTTATAATATTTTACAGCAGCTATAAAGTTCATAAATCTTTTATAAGCAATTTTTGTTTCTTCCTGGTTGAAGTTTATTGTTTGGGTCCTTAGGAGACCTGAGTCTTCTGGGATGGCAATAGAAATGTAATGAAGCCTAAATTCCTTCCAGTTGCAGGGGAAACCACACAAATTAGAAGTGGCAGAGATGTAAAAGATCACTCTGTCAGGTGTGCCTTCTCTCAACACACACATACACACAAACGCAAACAATACAAAATCCTATAAAAAGAAGAAACTTTGGAATCTTCAAGAACTTTCTAGTGTTGCTTATAAGTTGGGAATTAGATATATTGTTATCAAGTTTTGCCATGGGGAAAAAAAAAAAACTGCCCTAAAACTTACTGATGCAAAACATTAGGCATTTATTTCTCAAGATTCTGTAAACTGGCCAGGCAGTTTTCCTGACCTGGACCAACTTAGCTAACACTGAGTAATGTATCACAGTTATCCGACGATTCTTGAGACTAGGTAGGGCTGGTCTAGTCTTTCTCTTCTGCTCTGAAGCTAGCCCTGGCTTCTTCACATGGTGGGGGGAGGGTTCTGGAAGCAGGCAGGCGTTTGCTTCTGGAGTGAGTCCTTTTCCAGCCTCGGGCTAGGTTCTGCTTCCTAATGTCCCATTGGCCAGAGGAAGTGTGAGATTCAAGGGGTGGAGAAATACCGCCCACCTCCATGGAAGGGCATGGTAAAGTCAGTGTCTCGAAAGGCCAGGCAGAGGAATCCCTGTGGCCAGCTTTGCAAACAACCCACCATAGGACATGGAATATTTTTAAACAGTCAACAAAATAATCAAGTAAATGGTAGAAATTGTAACTAAGGAATCAGAGTTATGTGAGGTTATTAGCTTTGCGAAAGTTATGTGAGGCTCTTAGCTTTGCGAAAGGCTTCAAGGAAGAATCTGTCCTTGGATATGACCCTGTTAGCTATGGGAAGGCAGAGCAGAGGGGAAGGTAGTCCCTGAAGAATTAGAACAGGAGGCAGTATTACTGTGTGGCCAGTACGTAGCAGTGGTTCTCTTTAATGTTGTTGACTGGTGGACTACTGCACAGGACACTGTTCAAAATACAGACTTCCACTTACTTATTTACTCATCCATATTAGAAATGTTTCTTTTTTGAAAATAACACTAGGACCCATAAAAAATTTTGAGTTAAAAAGAAATCTACGGCAAGGATGTGGGGTGGCTGACAGACTCAGAGGTAAAGCTAAGAGGCAGGGGTCAGGAAGGTTCAGGACAAAGGCAGTTCTGGGAACCCAGGTGAGCAACTAATCGATGGGCTCTTAAGGCTGTCTGGGCTGCGATGAATCCGCTCCAACCAATTTTCTAACCTTGTCACCTATTCAAGATGCAGAGTTCTGGGAGAGAATCCAACCGGCTTTGTTCAGAAAACATGCCAGCCCCTTGGCCGGAAGAAAGAGAAAAACAAGGAATGACTTCTGGGTTGCCGGCCTGAGCAACTTGGATGACTGTGTTAGTCACGGAGATGGGAGATCCGAGGAGCAGATCCACTGTGAAGGTCAGGAAAGTCTTCAGTTGTGTTAGTCTGGGGCTGCCTCTTAGAGGGGTACCATCAGGGCTTGCAGTGACTGAAGCACTACACCAGAGCTGTTGAACAGGCAGTGAATGTGCAGTTCAGAGGAGTCCAGGATCCAAGGAGAAGCCCTTAAAGGAGACCCATGGGCTTGTGGACACCGTGGACGCCAGCGCTGATGGCGCATCTCTGCAGAGGCAGGAGGAGAACAGAACTGAAGGCTCGCGCTTCAGTCAGTCCTGCAGCTCTGGTAGGGGAGGGCGATTCAGGAAACAGCCAGGGAGCCAACCACCAGGCTAGCGCCACATCGGGAGAGTCTGGCATCCTACCATCTAGAGAGAAAAGAGGTTCAGCCAGGAAGGAAGGCAGAGCATGTAAATGCTGCTGAGAGGTCAAGGAGGAGACAGTAACTGAGCACTGGCTTGAGGAGATAAATCCTGTGACCTTGGTAGCAGTCAGCTCCGAGTCGGAAGACCAGATACAACAAGTGGCATCTGCATGAGAAGATCAGAAGTGAGAGATTTTATTGTGGGGGGCAGGATAGGTACAAAGTGGATTTTGAGATTCATCTGCATCGCCATCTGATACTCCATTGCCTGAGTATCCCCTGACTGATTTATACATTTTACCACGATGGACATGTCAGTTGTTTCTAGTTTGAGGCTTTCACAAGAACTGCTGCTATTACCATTCTTATTTGCATCTTTTGGTAAACAAAAGTGCATATACTTGGGGGTATAAATGTACAAATTAAATCACTGGTTCCTCACGTGTACACAGGGTTAGCTGGTAAAGAGGTTGTTAACAATCTATGTGCACATCAGCAACCAAGGAGAATTTAAACCATCTGAAGCCTCACCAACACTGCAGCTTGTCAGTCTCCTCAAAGATGCTGCAGCAAAGGCGTAATAGCATCTCATCGCGGTTTTCACTTATTCTTTCCCTGGGGACTTGTAAGTTTGGCCTGATTTTTATACATTTCCTAGCCACATAGAAATCTCTTTTGAGAAGTTCTTATTTGAGCCTTCTGCTTATTTTTCCATTGGCTGTCACTGTTTCTCAAGTATCAGTAAATGTTCTTAACATATTCCTTATACAAGTATTTCTTTAATATAAATTGTTTGCCCCACCTGAGACCTACCCTGTCTCTTTTTTCTCTTCTTCTTCCAAGAAAAGAAATTTTGAATTTAATTGTGGTGCAATTTATCAATCATTTCCTTTTGGGATCATGATTTGATTTCTGAGCCCTATTTAAGAATATTTAACTGTCCCAGGTGGAAATAGTCTATGCTGTTTCGCAGAAGCTCTGTTGTTTTAGCTTTTACAATTAGATCTACAATCTAGAGTCATTTTTCCTCATGTTAGTATGTTAATTACTAATTAACTAATTACTAATAACTAATTGCTACAATGTCATTTTTGAAATTTATTATTTCCTTACTACCACACAGTACCATATTTGTATTAATCAAGTCACCAAATATGTGTGATTTTCTTGATTTTGTTCCATTGACTTAATTGTATACTCTTCTGTATTTATTATACTATCTTTATTTATTTAATAGTTTTTTTTTTCTTTGGATTATGTTGGTTGCAGTTGACCCTTTAATTTTCCATATGGATTTTATAGCTAGGTTGTTAATTTGTATTTGAAAGCTGCTAGCCTTTATGGTGGGTTTTCCCTGTGATGTACGAGGTCATCAATTAAGAACAAGGGGTAGGAGGAGGATAGAAAATTGTGAAGAGTCAGTCTGTGAAGCCAGTGAAAGAGAAGCAGTGACTCCTACAGGAATAGGAGTTTTTAAATATCCATTTTGAGATTTAGGGCCATGAATTTAAAGTGAATCCAATTAGTACACTTTCATCTTATTCTCCATAGAATTCACTTAATACATGCTAGTTGACTTTTGTTGCTGTCATAAAGCACTTAGGTGGATTTATCTGGGATTGGAGTTTAACTGGTGAGCTATCTTCACTCTGGTCAAGTTTGATGAATCTGTGAGTATGAGGTACAAGAAGTAGACAAAAGAAGTGGATTCTTGGAGGGAATATAAGAAAACCACATGTACATGAAGTCATTCTTTAACACCACTAACATTTTAGATGCTTTGATAAAATATTACATATATCTTCAAATAGTTGTCCTTATAGGGGACTCAGTATTTTTTCTCTGATAAAAATAAGTGGCAAATGACAGGTTCCATTCTTGTCAAAGCCACAAAGCCAGGACACCATGGCAGCTTTAACTCCCTAAATTTTCTTTCTTTTTTTTTTTTTTTTTTTCTTGACAGACAGAGTGGATAGTGAGAGAGAGAGACAGAGAGAAAGGTCTTCCTTTTGCTGTTGGTTCACCCTCCAATGGCCGCTGCGGCCGGCGCATCTCGCTGATCCGAAGCCAGGAGCCAGGTGCTTCTCCTGGTCTCCCATGCAGGTGCAGGGCCCAAGGACCTGGGCCATCCTCCACTGCCTTCCCGGGCCATAGCAGAGAGCTGGCCTGGAAGAGGGGCAACCGGGATAGAATCCGGCGCCCCAACCGGGACTAGAATCCGGTGTGCCGGCGCCGCAAGGCGGAGGCTTAGCCTGTTAAGCCATGGCGCCGGCCTAACTCCCTAAATTTTCTAAGACTCTCAGTGTTAATTTACATTTTATTTTATATTATCTATGCATCATTACTACTACAACTATAAAACCAAACATTTAAAAATTAAATACCACTGTGAAATTTAATTTAAAATTACAATCAACCATTCATTGTGCTAAGTGATAATGTTTTAGTGAAACACAGTGACTATTCATACTTTAATATCCTCTGGACTGCATTGTTGCTTCCCTGGTAGTTTCAACTGCTGAAAATCAGAAATAGAAATGGCTATTGGAGCCTTGAGAGATAAGAGCAGAAGCAGGAATGATGTAAATGTTTCTGAAGACGCCGCTGGTCTGCTTTGGCTATGAACACTAGTCAGGGGACCGCAAGTCAGGTGCATTAAGCATGGAGTGCCTGGGATGAGGGCAGAAAGGGCCAAATAAGAATCTCTGTATTTGGTAGCAATGCCAGGATGCCTTCCCTCTGCCCCAGAATTCTGAGAGTGGTGTAGCATGGTCAGGAAGAATATAAATTGTCTTTTTGGCTAGAGAGGCTGAGAAGTGGACCATACACCATGCCAGATGAGCTTTCTGTCTCTCCACCCCAGAGCAAGATCAATGGCAACGTGTGACTCAGCAGGTCCTGTACCTCCTTCCCAGCCAGGGCCTGCCCCGGCCACTCTGAATCACTGGTGGTCAGTTCTAATCTCACGAATGACCCAAATTCACCAACTTAGACGGGCCTGTCTGCAGCGGCCTGAGATTGTGATGCAACACAATAACTATTAACCTCCAGCATTTTCTTTTCTTTTCTGGACCTCTGATACACTCTATAGGGAAAAGTCTGATTTAATTCTTCTTCATTATCCTTTGAGCGTGTGTCTTGGCTTTTCCTTATAAACAGCGATCAAGATGTTGCTATTCCCCTTTGCCTGTTTACTAGCTGTATATTCTCCAAGGTAGTTGTCTCAAGAGATTCTGGAGAAAATAATAATGGCCAAATTTTTCCCCAGAGAATCCTCATCAATAACATCTCTGGAGCTGGTACACGAGATAACAGCTCACAAAATAGTATTCAAAACTCCGTCTGGAGAAAGGTCAGAGCTTCAGAAAAATCAACTACTACATTAGAACATCAGGAAAATAATCTAAAATCTCTTATATGATTTTTAAAATATCACCTACAGTATTTTTCATTGGATAACTTGTAGATATTTGAACACCTTATTTGAGGTCATAGTTTACAAGTTGAATCACACAAGTATTTACAATACTTTCTATACGATTTTCATTGACCCTACACTAAATTTATATCCTTCTGCTAGTCTCCATCATAGTACCCTGCCCTGCCACATTTATAATTACCTACTTGATTGTGTAAACACTGATATCTAAAAAAAAATTTACTTATGTTCTATTTATTTTAAAGGCAGAGAGACAGAGAGACAAGCAGAGAAAGATCTTCCAAGTGCTAGTTCACTCCCCTAGATACCTGCAGCAGCCAGGGCTGACCGGGCTGAACCTGGAACTTAATGCTGGTCTCCCACGAGGGTGTCAGGGACTTGGGTGCTCCAGTCAACACCTGCTACCTCCATGACTCACAATGAGCAGGAAGCTGGAGTCACAGCAGAGCCGTGTGTTTCAGTGTGGGGTATGGATATCCACAGCGGCATCCTAACTGCTACACCAAAGGCCCACCCCAACGAGTGACCTTTTATACATGGATGGCTTCAACAAGAGGGAGATTCCACCCTTTATTCCTTTATCCTCAGCACCTTGCAAAAAGATACTGCATAATAATGATGTATAAAATAGTTGCTGAATAAACAAGTGCTCATTTTTACCAAGCTATATACCAGCCATCTAAAGCTGGACTTCTGAATGCTCTATAGTAGAGACACAGAGGGTTAACATCCAGGTTAAATTTGGCGAGGAGAGGCCAAGAATGATTAAAGTAAAAGGAAGATCACTCGTCAAAAATCTTCATGTTTCTTAAGACATACATAAAATTTTCTTCTTGCTAAAAAATAATTTTTAATGAACGTTGTATGGTAAATCCCTCAGATCCATGTTATACACTGCTCAGAAAAGTCCACCTAAACTCCAAGTTATCCGTGATGATGAATTTTTGATATATGAGTGCTTAATATGGATAAATGCACAAGATATCTAAGAGTGGGCCTGGTAATCTTCTTGTGTTTTCAGGAGAGCTTTAAAACATTTTTTCCTAGAACTTTGCAAGGCTACTTATAAGACTGAAAAAAAGTGCTTTGTAAATTTGAAAGTTTTTAGTGTACTGATGAGTTCTTATGAAGTTACAAACCTCTGGAAATTTGACAACATGTTCTAGAAAGAGAATGTAGCACAATAGGCACTGTCAAATATTGCTGGTGGGAATTCAAAATGGTACACACCCTATGGAGATAAACATGATATCATCAGGCAAAAAGTACTTTTGCCATTTGTTTTAAAGAAACTTTATCTTAGCAAACTCACTTTTGGGAATATATAGCAAAATTAAACTGGCCAGAATACAAAAAGACTGACACATTCAAATTTTCACTGTTTTTATGTTTTCAAGCAGAGAGCCTGGAAAGAACCTGACTGTTTACCAATAGGGGACAGATTACATACACATGTGACAGGCATACATTGCAGCACCACACAGCTGAGAAGAGGGATGAGAAATGTCTCCAGAATCTACTGTTAGGTGAACAAAGCAATACAACCTCAAATTTATCTACAGCTTCTACACAATCCCTCTCAAACTACGACCTGTTTTCTTTGCAGAAATTCATAAACTAGTCTTAAAATTCATATGGAAATTCAAGTAATCCAAAATTCAGTACCTTCAAGGAGTAATTAAAATAAACTTGAAAAGAAAGAACAAAGTTGGAAGGCTCACTTCCTGATTTCAAAACTTAACCACAAAGCCACAGTAATCAGGACAGCATGGCAAATGGCACAAAGATGTGGAACAGAATCCAGGTTCTAAAAGTAAACTCTCATGTTTATAGTCAACTAACTTTTAACCAGAGTGCCAAGATAATTCAATGGGGGAAAATATTTCAAACAAAGTTTCTAAGACAACCAACTATGGAAGTGTGAAAGAAGGCAGTTGGACTCCTACCTCACACCATATTAACTCAAAATGGAGAATACATATGAATGCAAGAACTATATATGTAAAACTCTTGAGAAAAAAGTACAGGAATACATCTAAAAACAATTATTTCTAACGTATGATAACAAAAATATAAATACTTGGTGGTTCTTGTTGCAGGGAGAGGACAAATACTAAAAAAAAAAAGACAAATTAGGCAATCATCACAATTAAAAGCTTTTCACTTCAAAACTACTATCAAGAAGTAAAAGAAATAATCCCAGAGAATGAGAGAAAGTATCTGATAAGGGACTTTCATGCAGACTATAAAAAGGATTCCTACAACTCAGTAATAAAAAAGAGCAATTTTAAAATAGAAAAAAGATATGAATAGGTGACTTTCCAAATGAATAAATAAGTGGTCCACAGAACATTAACCTGTGCTCAACATTACTAAACATTAGGGAATGCAAATTAAAAGCTCAGTGAGATGCTATTCTATCAGCTTAGCGTGGTTACTATCTAAAATATGGAAAATAACAAGTGTTAGCAACGAAGCCAAGAAATTAGAACTAGAACTCTCTTCATTTCTGGTCAGAATATAAAATGGTATGGCCATTGCAGAAAAAAAGCCTGGCATTTTCCTCAAAATCCAGCCATTTCACTCCTAGGTGTTTTCTCAAAATAATTGAAAGCAGGAACTAAAAAAAAAAAAAGACACTTGTACATCAGTGTTCATTATTGCCCAGAGGTGGAAACAACCCAAATGTCCATTATGGGTGAATCAATACTATGTAATATGTGCATACAGTGGGAATGAAATTTTGATGTGTGAACCTTGGAAACATTTGCCAACTAAAACAAGGCAGACATACAAGAAAAATATTGTATTATTCTGCTTACATGAGATTCTTGGAATAGACAAATTGATAGAGACAGAAAATAGACTAAACAGTGTCAGGGGTTGGGGAAAGGGAGTACTAGGGAGTAACTATTTAATGGGTACAGAATTTCTGTTAGCAATGATGAAAAAGCCCAGGAAATGGATAGTGATGATGGTTATACAACATTGTGAATACACTGAATACCATTGAATTATACACTTAAAGTGGTTACATGGGAAATTCTATTATATATATTTTACCACAGCAAAAGAAATATAATGAAACCAATGAGGGAAAGGTATGTTAGATCAGACAGAGGGGGATAAAAGCAAGACTTTACTCAACATACCTTGTTTTGAGTGTTGGACTTTGAAAACATACAAATATTTTATATAACTATAAAACAAATTAAATTTTAGAAACAATCCTCCAGATAGAATCAAAGTGAAACGAATGACCTAAATGTACATCCAGTTAGCGACATAACCACACCAAAATGAACTATTTAATTGACTTTCAAACAGAAACTTTACTGGGTATCATTAGTGGAATATATCCTAACAACAACAACAAAAAGCCCGAAAGAAAAAAAAAAAAAACTTTAAAGTGTTTTCAGTATTGCTGTTTTGAGGTAATGTTGCTATTCCCAGAGTGACTGACAGGATAAAGCAAATACATTTATACTGGGTCATCAAGAACAAGAATTTTCACTGAGGGAGAAAGTAGTTACTGGTATAGACTGATTAAGTTAAGAATTTCTGTAATCTGGAATATAAATTGAAAGTATCATTATGAAATGTATGATTTATTTTGGATTATAATTGTGTATGTATATATACATTATGCCTAGGCATATCTATGTATAGCAAGGTATCTGGAACAAAAATAGACAAGATAGCTAGCAATAAACATGTTCACATCCTAAAGCTGTAAAGCCATCAAAACTTGCGAGAATCATGTCAAAATAACACGATACTACTTGATTATGTTCTCACTGGCCAAAGACTAAGAAGGAGGCTAACGTGCAACCCATGAGGTCATTCTGGTATCTGTTGAACATGTACTGATTGCTTTTGAAGGATTCCAGGGAACAAGCAAATCATTTTTAAATAGAGGAGTGACAGCCATTTGTTTCACCTTCGCTATACAAACTCTACCCCAGAATAATTAAGTAATCAGTAAAAGCAATTTTCTCTTTATGAAAGTTTGCCAGCTAAAACATAAAGGAAAAATGATATAATTGAAATATCGTAACCCCTAGGGAATTTTTTGAGCTAGGTCATGATTAATGACTGACAATACCACAAGACAGACTTATTAATTATACATACCCTAATCAAAGTCCACAATACCATCTCTGAAGTAAACTTGCCCATCTAACAAACAACAAAAACCACTTGAAACCTGAACTTGACTCTGAGCAAGCCTCTGGTTCTAGCCAGCAATTTTCACAAAATTTAGAGAGCTGTGGAGCATGGTGAGAGACATGACATGAATGCAATCAGGAAAATTCAGACTGAGAAAATGCTACCAGCAAAAATAATTTGATTTCCTCAACAAAAACTTATCAGCAATCAATGAACAATCGGTCAGGGAAAAGATAATATAAAAGGATTTGTAAAAGGCACACAGACTATTAACAACGTATGGGCCTCCTTTGCCTACATTTATATGACGCAAGCATTCTTTAAAAGTTCTTTTAAAAAATTATAAAATGAGCAGGGAATTGTGAAGACTGAGTGCTTGATGAAAGCTACTCATTTAGATAATTTATGCTGAAAAGATGCTTAATCATCTTTATCTCTTGTCTTGATGAGATAACATAAATTAGATACATCAAAGTAGAAGGAAATATTTTCCATACATTTATTTTGTATTTAAATATAAAATTATTTATCAAAATGAAAAATCACTACAATCCAACCATCTAGATAATTATATTATTTTTCTTCAGAAAAAATGTTCTGCATATGCTGGCATATGTGTCTAATATTTTCCTTTTGTTGTGTGTGCATATTCTTTTTCAATATCTACTTTTGTGTACATTAAGCAATCTGTATAATATTCATATAACACAAATGATAGTAGAAACTTTGTTTTTTCCCCTCCTTTTGTCTTTATAGTATCTTGGAAATATTTTCTTATCAGAATACAGATCTGCCAATTTAAAAAATTCACCATGTGATGTTTAGCATGAATTCACCACTTATTTGCATATTCTCCTGTTAGTGGAATGCAGACTGTTTTTTATTTTATATAATGAATATCTTTTTAAGTATATCCTGGCATACGTTTCAAGTGTATTTTTTTTATTTGACAGGCAGAGTTAGACAGTGAGAGAGAGAGAAAGGTCTTCCTTCCATTGTTTCACCCCCAAAATGGCTGCTACAGCCTGCGCTGCGCCGATCTGAAGCCAGGAGCCAGGTGCCTCCTCCTGGTCTCCCATGTGGGTGCAGGGCCCAAGGACTTGGGCCATCCTCCACTGCACTCCTGGGCCACAGCAGAGAGCTGGACTGGAAGAGGAGCAACTGGGACAGAATCCGGCACCCCGACCAGGACTAGAACCCGGGGTGCCGGTGCCACAGGCGGAAGATTAGCCTAGTGAGCCATGGCTCCGGCCCCTACAAGTGTATTTGTAATGAAGGTTCCTTGCAATGAAATTACATGGTCCAAAGCAATGTCTTTTTAAAGAGATAGCTCCAAATTGTCCTCAAGAGACGTTTCAGCAAATGGCCCTCCATTCAGAACATATGAACAACACCGATTTCCTCACTTCATCACCAACAGTGGCTGTCCTTGAGCCTACATGGAAATGTTCTTAGTTTGATCCATTAATGAGTCAAAGTCATGATATATTTGCTGAGGTCGCAAATTGCTCCCTTCCATACAGAGGGAATTAAATTTTCACCTCAACTTGTTTCCAGGGTTATCTAGACCATTAACTTTTCTTCTACCTCCAATTGTCATATTTCAGTTTCAGTCGAAAAACAAAAACAAAAACCCAACTGGTTATTCTTTCTATAGAATGTTAAAATGTGCTTTTTGTAAATTTTGGACTTTCTGCATTGCTGTGGTGAATCGATTAGGTGAATTAATACTATTTTGCAATGAATTTCACATAAAACACACGTGGGGAAATTATGACAGAGCCACAGAGAAAAATATGATGGACCATTGCCCCAATGGTTTGAAAATTGAAATGTGTACGTTATGAATAGGACAGGGGACTCCAGGAGCTGCCTGCTTGCCCGTTCCTCTGAGATCTCCCCGGAGAACTAATGCTTTCCCTAAGCCAGGAAAAGCCTGCTGTGAGCACTCCCTTTTCGGAGTCTGAGAAACACAGATTAACTGTGCCTTCGTGTTAGTGCCTAGGGCAACACTGGTTCTTAAAAATTCTTCCATGGAGACCACTGGCTAAAGATCAGAAATATCCCACCACTGGAATGAGATCACTCAGGAGGCATACAAATTGAATTTTTGCAAATTAAGTTGGAAGGAATTTAAATAATCACCCTGTTCCCTGACAGAATTTTGTTATAAACTTTGTCTCATAACCGGTAATGGTCATTGTGTGCACAGCAGGTACATTAAGCGCAATGTATGTGAAGCAGTCCTGGCTCTACAGTCTCCTACCATGTCTCTCAAACAAGGATATCATTATCCCTTTTTCTCTGACTCAATGTCTTTCCTTTAAAGCAATTCTGTTGGGGGCATATTTTAGAGATGATAAAATTCTGCAATTTCTAGTGTCCAATGAACTTATTTTTAGTGTTCTACGTGATGCAACAATCATCATAAGTCAATCCTTCCATTGAGATCCCTTGTGCCCATTTATTGTTAATCGTCTTTTCCACCTTCAGCCCCAGGCAACCACTTTCCTATTCTGTCTCTATGAATTTGTTCTTTCTGCCACTTTCATGGGAATGGTATTGCAAAATATAGTCTTATGCCTGGCTTCTTTGACATAGCACAACGTTTGTGGGGTTCGTGCATGCTGTAGTATGTGTTCATTCTTTTTTAGAAAATAGTATTTCATTGTAAGGATAATATTTGGCTTTCCGTGTACCAGTTGATAAAGCTTTTCATTTTTCTCCAGTTTTTGCCTGTTAGGGATAATGCTGTGACAGTCGTTGGTGGACAAGTCTTTTCATAGACGAATGCTTCGTTAAGGGGGGGTGGGGCAGACGCCTAGTAGTGGAGTTGCTAGGAGATGGAATAGGTATATGTTTTAGATTTTGACAGGCAGACAGTCTCTTTTCCAAAGTGACTAAGCCGTTTACACTCCCATTTGTAATACAGGAGGGCTCTTATCTCTGCGTGCTAGCCAACATTTGTTCTTCGCTTTCATATTCCTTAGCTATTCAGAAGGGAATGACAGCTGTGGTTTAAATATGCATTTATCTAATAACTAATGGTGCTCAGCATCTTTCCACACGTGCTCATATCTTTTGCTTATTTTTTGATTGGGTTATTCTTATTACTAAATTTTAAAAGTTCTTTGTAAATTCTGGACATAATCTTTTATCAGTCATATATTTGTAAGTATTTTCTCCCTGTCTATGGCGTATCTTTTCATTTCTTTAATAGTGTCTTTTGAGGAGCCGAAGTTGAATTTTGATAAAGTCTAATTCATTAATGTTTAGTGGACTGTGCTTTTGCTATTGTATTAAAAAAAAACTTTTGCCTATCCCAAGGTCTCAAAGGCTTTATTCTAAAAGTCTTATTGTTTTTGTACTTACATTGGTGCCTATTATTCGTTTGAGTTCATTGTCTCATATGGTATGAAGCTCTAAATTCATCTTTTTACAGGTGGATATCTAATTGTCCAAGGACTATTTG
The DNA here is from genome assembly GCF_033115175.1 of Lepus europaeus. Taxonomy (NCBI): domain Eukaryota; kingdom Metazoa; phylum Chordata; class Mammalia; order Lagomorpha; family Leporidae; genus Lepus; species Lepus europaeus. The sequence goes on along the minus strand of NC_084830.1, from coordinate 132,896,086 downwards.
TTAAATGAACCTTTCTTAGCAACTTTGTTAAAAGTCCTTTGACTATAAATATAAGGATTTAATTCTGGATTCTTTTATTTATTTATTTATTTGTCAGTTAGACTTATAGACAGTGAGAGAGAGAGAGACAGAGAGAAAGGTCTTTCTTCCACTGGTTCACTCCCCAAATGGCTGCCAAGGCCAGCGCTGCGCTCATCTGAAGCCAGGAGCCAGGTGCTTCTTTCTGGTCTCCCATGCTGGGGCAGGGCCCAAGCACCTGGGCCATTCTCCACTGCCTTTCTGAGCTACAGCAGAGAGCTGAACCGGAAGAGGAGCAGCCAGGACCAGAACACAGCACCCATATGGGATGCCAGCGCCGCAGGCAGAGGAGTAACCAAGTGAGCCACAGCACCTGGCCCAAAATTCTGGATTCTTAATTATGTTCCATTGACTTATATTTTACTTCCTTTTTTAAAAAGTGCTTTGCATAAACCACCAAGCTCATTTTACAAACCATTAATGGAGTATGATCCATGCTTTGAAAAACACTGCCCTGGAGAATATTTAGGTCTCTTCCAGACTTCAGATTCAGAATGATCCTAATTCCATTTATTAACTTATACAATAAAAGACTATCATATAAAATAAACTGATCTGTTCAATACCACAGCTGTATTATATTTAAAAGTAGAAGGCAAAGGGTCATTATAATAATAACAAATTCACATTACTTCCAGGCACTGTTTTAAGCTTTTTGTGTGTCCTAACTCGTTTAATCTTCCCAACAATTCTACAGAGTATGTACCACTATGCAGGAGGATGCTGAGGGCTGGTGTTGCTTACTGTAGTAGGGAGGCTAAGGGGCAGAGCTGGGATTTGAACACACGTAGTCTTGCTCCAGGGCCAAGCTCTTCACCAGCTTGCTATTTATCATGTTTTATTCTCCCCACTTTGTAAATATTTTATCTCCTCTTTGCCACACAGTAAGTAAAAGGATTCCCAATGTACATATACCCTTCCTGAGTTTGTTTCCATTAAATGAATCACTCCGAATTCACATATGTGATATATGAGTTCTAATTTAAATCCAGGTTTATGACAGTTATGTAACTTCCACTTATATTTTCCTTAAGTGGACTTTTCAATTTGTTTTATATCTTTGATGAATCAAAAATTTTTTCATCATAAAATCTAAGAGTTTTAAAAAGGAATATATAAAATTAATCATTCATTTTCCTTTGCTATACTAAATTGGAATACCAGAACTGACTCTGGTATTTTGATTTTGCAATATGATGTATATTCCCCTAGTGTCATGGCTTTTGGCTTGTTAAAAAATATTTATTTATTCTACATATTTTAAAGGCAGAGAACAGGAGAGAGAGAGAGATACCATCTACTGGTTTAATCCCCCAAATTCCTGCAACAGCTAGGTCTGTGTCAGGCTGAAGCCAGGCTCTCATTCGAGGTCTCCCATGTGGGTTGCAGGGACCCAGCTACTTGAGCTGTTACCGTCTGCCATGCAGGGTGTGCACCAGCAGGCAGTTGGAATTGCAAGTAGAGCCAGGTCTCGAACCCAGGAACTCTGATATGAGAACAGCACACTAAATCCCCACCCCTTTTTAGACAAAAATCCATGGAAGGAAATATATTTTTCTTCACAACCGAGTAGATAGACTCACAGGTACACACTATATTCAACAAAAGTTTCATGTTTTACCTCGTATGTACTAGCACCTATCCTATGTTAGTATCAATCTTTTTTTAAAAACCATTGCTGCCACAACCATCAAACTGGCTTTGTGATGCACAATTTGAAAAACACTGGAGAATATTCTAGATGTCTTCCAATCCTCAGATTCAGATGGATCTCAGCATGCCCTTCATGAAGTTTCAAGTGCATGAATTATTTTCTTACGTATTTGGTAACCATGCTAATTTCTCAAAATAGAACACCTCTGGAGTTCATAAAAGATCCACTCAGAGCTTGCTTTATAGAGAGCAAGAGACAGATCTTCCAGACACTGGTTCACTCCCCAGATGGCCACAATGGCTGGGGCTCTGCTAGCTTGAAACCAGGATCCAAGAGCTTTATCCAGTCTCCCACCTGAGTGTCTGGGGCTCAAGCTTGAGCCATTATCTACTGTTCTTCCAGGTACACTGGCAGAGAGCTGGATTGGTAGTGGAGCATCCAGGACTTGAACACCTGCTCATATAGGATGCTGGTGTTGCAGGCTACAGTTTAGGCTGCTGGACCACAATGCAGGCCCAGAACTTATGTTTTAAACTTGCTTCTCTTTGTCCTCTCTTTAATTCCCTTTTTGGTATATTACTGTTCTCTGTAACTATCTGTAGAATTGAGCTATCAGGCAATGTGAAGGACTGAAGCATCAGTGGTACATAAAAGCAGACATGCATCCTAATGGCATATTGTGAACAAAAGCAGCTAATCCAAAAGCTACAGAAATGTATTTTCAAATTCTGATTTTATGTAATAAGAAGATGACATTGTATAAAAAGGGGACCTGGGGCTGGTGTTGTGGTGTAGCAGGTAAAGTTGCCGCCTGTAGTGCCAGCATCCCACGTGGGTGCAGGTTCGAGTCCTGGCTGCTCTACTTTCGAACTAGCTCTCTGCTATGGCCTGGGAAACCAGTAGCAAGTCCTTGGGTCCCTGCACCCACGTGGGAGACCTGGAAGAAGCACCCGGCTCCCGGCTTTGGATAACCACAGCTCTGGTCATTGCAGCCATCTGGAGAGTGAACCAGCAGATGGAAGACCTGTCTCTGTCTGTCTCTCTTGCCGCTGCCTCTGCCTTTGCCTTTCTAATAAATAAAATATCTTAAAGAAAAAGAGAGGGGGGACCTGATTGAAAATGGAACGTCAGGAGGGTCTTCTGTGAAAAGTGACCATTGAGATGAGACTGGAAAGATGAACAGCATATCACAATGGGCAGGATGAGGAGTACAGACATGGGTTCTATCACTGTACAAGCTTCAAATGCTAGAGGGGGCATGGATTGCTACTTGCATATGGAAGGAAAGATCTTCATGATAATGCTGGAAAAATTAACACAGCCAAGACACAGGTTCCTATAAATCGTGGACAGAGATAGGAGAGCTTTTGAGGCTGGATAACATGATGGGATTTCCCTAACTGGAATATGTGAAAGGGTTGGAGAGGTTCAGCATCATAGAGAGTTATGAATACTCCATTGCAATATTCTGGGGCAGACAGGATGAAATAGACTAGAATAGAGGGTTGTCTTTGTTAGTTACCTCCTTTCTTACTGAGCACACTTAGCAATGAATTTCATTTGCAACCAAGACAAATACAGCATACTAATAAACAGTGACAAAAATACAACGAGTCTATGTAATGACTGGTTACAGTATAAGGAAGCTCTTATTATTTTATTTTTAAAAATTGGATCATAACATGAACTTAAATATTCTACATATCACCAGATTGCATTACGCTCATAGATTTTTTTTTCCCTGGGTACAGTTTTGGAAAATAAAATCTCTTCCCTCAAGAGTTAAGAATCTGAGATGGAGGGTTTAGAGCTCATGTGCTGAAGGAGAAAGGTAATTTTTTACAGCCACTTTTTATTTAAAGATTTTATTTATTTGAAAGGCAGAGTTACAGAGAGAGGTAGAGACAGAGAGAGAGGTCTTCATCCGCTGGTTCACTCCCCAGATGGCCGAAACGGCTAGAGCTGTGCCGATCCCAAGCCAGGAGCCAGGAGCTTCTTCCAGGTCTCCCACATGGGTGCCAGGGCCCAAGGACTTGAGCCATCTTCTGCTTTCCCAGGACACAGCAGAGAGCTGGATTGAAAGGGGAGTAGTCAGGACTAGAACTGGCGCCCTCATAGGATGCCAGTGCTTAAGGCCAGGACCTTAACCTGCTGCGCCCCAGCGCTGGCCCCACAGCCACTTTTGACTCCATGACTACACACATTTATATCTGTACTGACCAAGGGAAGCATACTGCCCCTTGCCTGGGCCTTTCTTTCTTTGGTTAATACTCTCCTGTATGTTCCAACATTGTTGCTAACTTGCCACTACTAGCACCGTTATCAATTTGTTCTTTGAATAAAAGTAGCTTAATCTAAGTACCAGTAAAAATGTTTGTGCATTCAGGCTGAATTTAATGAAACCATTGTTCTTCTTAGAGTTCAATATAGTAATGGGAGAGGACTCTTCTGCTCTGTCTCCAGGTCTGTGACCTATGCTGAGAGCTTAACACAGTCAAGAGCAGGGAGTGGATTGGATCTGCTGTGTGGCCGACTCAGTCTGAGTAGGCTGTTTCCAGCGGTATCTGGCTGCGTTTGTAGTTAGCACTCTCTTTATTGGGTATCCATCCTTCAGGGTCCCTATCCTGTATCTGCCACACATCCCAAAAGTCTCTGCTCATGCTTCATGATCAATCATCTTTTCTATTATGCTCCCGGAGAGAGCCTAAGGTACAGCGGGTCCCAGGCATGACCACTTGCGAACTTGCCACATGCTCCTTACTGAAAGCCCATAGAACACACAGAATATAATTAGTATTTGTGCGGTTGGAAGGATTGTGAAACAAATTGCCTAGATCCAGGGACTTTTTTTTTTCAGTATCCATCAAGTCTGTAGCAGAGATGACTGCATTGAGGTAAAGAATATCACTTGGGGCCAGCGCCGTGGCCCACTTGGTTAATCCTCTGCCTGTGACACCGGCATCCCATATGGGTGCTGGGTTCTAGTCCCAGCTGCTCCTCTTCCAGTCCAGCTTTCTGCTGTGGCTCGGGAGGGCAGTGGAGGATGGCCCAAGTGCTTGGGTCCCTGCATCTGCAAGCGAGACCAGGAAGAAGCTCCTGGCTCCTGGCTTCAGATCGGCGCAGTGCCGGCCTTAGTGGCCATTTGGGAAGTGAACCAATGGAAGGAAGACCTTTCTCTCTGTCTCTCTCTTCTATAACTCTACCTGTCAAAAAAAAAAAAAAAAGTAAAGAAAAAAGAATATCACTTCCTAAAAGACAACACCAAGCATGCATTTCTCAGGCTGTTACAAGGCACTTCCTGCATTTCATGCAAATTTTCCTAAGATCTTGATTTTTGACAGCTTCCCAGTGAAGTGAATCAGCCTTTAGTGGTAAACGGATCCATTTATTTATCGAACAAATAAACAGAGGGACCATTAGTCTTTGAATGTTACCACCTCAGATTATGCTTCATTGAATTGCTCTTTTTTTTCATTTGCGAGTCTCTTCCTTCTCTCTTAGCACAATGATAATTATAAAGTAGAAAATGTACTCAGTTCTCCCACCACTGATACTCTCCATTTGTGTCCTAAGCAAACAATTTGTCACCAGGAATCGCTGTGCATCCTAGGCAGTCCTCCTCGCAGGCACTGAGTTCTTTGAATCAAATGAAACTTCAAAACGTGATCTCAGTGTCAAAACGATGTTGATACGGAGAACTTTATGGTGACTGGAAATCGTGTCTGTGCTTTGAGGCAAACAACAAATCCTAACAGCAGGAGTGTATTTTTACAGGAGGCGCTGCACGTGGCCTAGGTCAATTCTGTCTCGTTTCCTTTTCTAATGCCTCACCCCACGCTCCTCCAAGTGTGAAACCCATGTCTGATTGTACATCCTGATTGAAACCACACCGGTTACTGCTTCAAGAACAAGCTCCTGGCATGGAACACAGCCTCTTCCCTCTACTCCTCACTCAAGCTTCTCCATGCCGTCTCTTTTTCCAGCAAATCCAATCCAGTTTCCATTCATCACTCACACTAGGTTCTGTGTCACAGCTGCGCTGGAATTCCTGTTATTGTTCCAAGTCAAGTTGTACTTTTGCACTTGGAGGATGCTTTGGCTCTATCATGTGTCTGTCAGGTGGTGACCTCGTGCAAGTCACTCAAACTTCTCTGTGCCTTGATTTCCTCATTTCTAAATGGGGGCATGAAAGTGGCTTTGCAGGGTGGACCCAGGAAATGCTGTACACTTCAGAGCCAGCCTTGTTGTAGTCACATAAGACACATCATGAGATGTTAGCGTTATTTCTCAGGCATTACCACCACCACCACCATCATCATCACCATCATCATTGTCGTCGATGTCTGTTCCCTCCCACATTTAGCCCAGAGTCCAGCTTTCTGAGCTTTCACTTACCTTCCCGCCCCAGTGAGTGAATGAATTACTTCTTCAGGTTATACTCTGAGTTCTTCATTGACCTTCCTATGTCTTTTTCTTAATAGTGTGGGACATGATTTTTTATTAGTGTTTCTAGGCAATGAAGTTGTTAGTATAGATAAACAGTCGGGAGAATGGTTCAAGGAGGCCTCCTAACCCATTTTATGAGATTCTTGCAACAGTGTGGTGAGGATGTGATCATTGATGTTAAATTGATAAATGGGAGTCTCTTTATTTCCTGGGCTTTTTAGCTATATAAGTGAATGGTAAATGTGTGCTTAATATATGGTAAGCATGATAATAAATATTATACTCATATTTTTTCTTCACTACGGTCAAATGTGGCATTAGTCCCATTTTACAAATGAGGAAACTGAGAGCTGGAATCATAGACCGTCTACTCCCAAAGCCTGAGCTGTCGGCTCCAGGACACGCTACTCCTATCTGTAAGGTATCCTTAGCCTCCGGGACTGGTTAGCAGGTGAATGTGGTTGGTGAGTCTTCTTTATGCTCTTGCAGGTATTCCTTCCAAGATGAGGAAGACATGTTCATGGTGGTAGACCTCCTGCTGGGCGGGGACCTACGCTATCACCTGCAGCAGAACGTCCGCTTCCAGGAAGACACGGTGAAGCTGTTCATCTGTGAGCTGGCCATGGCTCTGGACTACCTGCAGGGCCAGCGCATCATTCACAGGTCAGTGAAGTCCAAGCAGACTAGACGGGAATGAGCAGGAGAATCCACCGCCTGCCACATTCAACAGGGCCCTGGTGAACTTGTCCCTGAATCCTTTTTTGATGCTTGCAGCAGTCCCTGGGGTAGAGGTCGATTGTTCCTGTTTTGCAGACTGAAAACAGAATTGAGCCCATAGCGCTCCATTTGCCCGAGGTCATAGTAAGTAAACAACAAGACCAGAGTCAATGAATATCGGTGCTATTGCATGATAAAGCCCAGGTAAAGAGGAGAAAAGGTGACATATTGGAATGTAATAAGTACTAAATGAATTAATTGAAATAGGAGTACAAGAAATATATGGGAGGAAAGGAGGAGGAAGGGAAGAAAGAAAATCAGGAAGAAAATTTCAGGTTTTTAAACATCTGCCTGTCGTGCCATTTATGTTAAGCCAATCTGTAATGTGTGTGCTGCAAATAGAAACAGCAAAGGCAATGTGTCTCCTACATTTGGAGCGTTTTTAGTAAATAAGGAACACAGATAATATAAGAAGCTACAAGCCCGTAAATGAGTAGCCGTAATGATGATTTCATATATAGTATCTCATTTGATCTCTGAAATAATCTGATAAGTGATCGAGCACAGGTAGTTAGGTAATCTTTAAATATGAGAGACTATTATTTGGAGACATTTAATTAGAACCAGGTTTATCCATATGAATTTTAAAGCTTACGGCCATCAGAGCAGCCTCTAGTCCCTGATGACTTACGGTGTACCAGACATGCTAGGTATCCTACACCCATGGTCTGATTAAACTCTCCACACCCACTGAGGACTCTGCATTTCATTACACGACCTCCATGGCACAGTTGAAGAGACCATGGCTCAAGGATTTGCCAAGGACAGACAGCTGGCAAATGACAGTGCCAGGATTTAAGCCTATCTCTCTCCGATCCCAAAGTCAGAGCTCTTGCGTTAATCACACATGTGAATTATATGCATTAATTACTTATACATCATTTGATGAGGAACCGGCGCATATAACTCTGCCACTATCATGCCTAATCTTTGAAGTAGTCACTAAGTTTATAGTCAAATTAAATCTTATTCAACAAAGATTTCAAGTTCAACTGTGTCGATAAAATATTTGAGCGGCACCTGTTGCCATTTACATAATTTATCTGGGTTAGGCTACAGCCTGTGGATAGAGAGGGAACATCCCGATTCAGAGACTCTATGCAGGCACCATGCACCAATCCTCTTTTTTAAAGCCTCGGCCCTGTACACTTAAGTAACTGTTTAATTTTCCATCTTTGGAAGAGTCTATTTGTATTGGAAATGCACTGTTCAGGTGGCAGATAATTGAAAAGCAGATCAGTTAATCATGTCCAATCTCAGAAGTAAATTTACACACCTGGTGTTTTGTCAATAACTGGAAATCCTGTTTTCAAGTGTTCTTCCTCCTGGGCTGGTCCCTCAGGGCTCTGAGGAGGAAGTCTTCCTATCTGTAGTCAGACATTCGCACTCATTGGTCCTGCAAACAGTCAGTCAAGAGTATCCTGTCTGGTGGCTGGCAACAGAGACATCAGGAAAGAGAATTACTAGACGCCAGCAAGGCCCATGAGTGCCTGTTAGCCCCTCCTTAGCTCTGATTTCCCAGCTCTGCCTTCTGTCTTTGGGCCTCGTTTTCTCTGTCATCACAAGTCGAGATGCAGTGAGCATGTCTGCCCTGTGCCTAGGACTGCATTCCAAGGGGAAGGCATGGGTGGAGGGAAAAGATTGGTACGATTTTATCTCCAAGGAACTTAATACCAACTTGCTTTTCTGCCTTTCTCACCTTCATTCTTGTCCCCATCACTGTTTTCTTACTTAAATCGTAAATGAAGGATTAACTTTTTGTTCCTTTCCCATTCCATGCCCACAGTTCTTAGTGCCCGTGTTCAGGGGGCACTGAAAAATCTCCTTGCCATGGAAAATACATGGGAGGCAAACAATAATATTTTGATTGCAGTGGTAAATTGGGGTAAAGGTCTAATGGGGTCCAAAAATGATTAAATTGTATTTCCATTGTCTATACGCCCACCCCACCTCCCGTGTAGGCTATCCTAATACCTCACATCCCTCCTGAGAAGTTGTGCCATTTTGGACTGTGTAATTAAATACTTCATTTCTGTCTCCTATAATTGCAAATTCTGTGAGTGAGGGCTGCATGTGTGTGTTTTGCTTTTCATTGTCTAAACAATGTGGGCAGAAGCATGAAGGAATGGACATTGGCTGAGCCAAATGACTGACCAGAAGAAGCCTCTGGTTACAAATGGTAGACAAAATTGAAATATAAGCCAAAGGTCTCAGACTTACCATAGTCTCTACAATTGGGCAATCCTGCAATTTATCATCCAAACCAGGGTATGCCTAAGATCTAAAGAGGATGCTATTGATAATAATGCTAGAAAGACTGTCAAAATCCATCAGTATCTTAGGCAATTCAGGCCAGATGTCATCATCATTAAGGCTTTTCAAGACAGAAGAGACCAGATAAACATTTGAATTCTGACAGAGCTCCCATAACCAAGATTTTCTGCTCTTGGGGTACCAGATGTCAATTTGATGTGTTATCAGTTTGAAAGAGTGTCAAATGACTTAAGAAGAAAACACACCTGGAAAACTTTTTTGTCTAAGAAATTTAAATAATAATGATGGCTTTCTGACACTGGGCTCCCGCAGCAGAGTAGAAAGTGAGAGGAGCAATACAAAAAAAGGAGATGTGGGCTCCTGAGTTCTGTAATTGTCTTCTTAAAACTCCTTTCTTCATGTATTATCGCTAACATTTGTTTATCTGAACTGACTGATCAGGTTATCCCAGGGTGTTTTATTTTATAAAATAAGAACTTTAAGAAAAAATTTTTAAAACTCTTCGAAAAAACAAAAATCATGCTGTATTTGATGCACTCTAACAAAAACATTTTTAGATTACTTAGAAATTTAGGTTTTAAAATACATCCTAAGTTCCAAGATATTAAAATTGTGAATACAAAAAATGATAAACTAGGGTACATTCCCTAAATAAGGAGAGACCATCTGCATGAAACATGCTAAGTACTGGCTAAAACCCACATCTGCCTCTGGATGTGGTAGAACATTAAAATGTGTCCATAAGCAGACAGCAGATATGCGTGGAGCCAGGGCAGCATTGAACTGTTCTTGATGGAGGGCTTCCTGGGGACTAGGCAGCCTACTGAGCTCTTGTTGTGAATTATTCCACTCATCTTCCCTCAGCTGTAGGAGGCTGATGATGTCCTTGGCCCCATTTTACAGTCAATGAAACTCTGGCTCAGAAAAATGAAGTTACTGGGCTCAGGTTGCAAAGCTACAAAGCCGGAGAGGCACCACATTAAGGGAGTGGAGGTCTATAAACCACTCCGCACCCTACTGATGCTCAGTACAGCCGTAGGTCTAAAGAGGGGGTGGAACCAAGTAATGTGGCCACCTGCTTTCAACGCCCACTGCCTGGCTGCACCCGATCACTGAAGGGACAGCCTAGAACGAAAAGCTGGCTTCAGAGAGGAAAAAGGTTTTGGGTAACAAAACAAGTTTCAGGAGAGCTCAGAATGCTTCAGAGGGATTTTATTAGCCAAAGTGGAAAGGAAGGCCCAGCGCCATGCCTCACTTGTCTAATCCTCCGCCTGCAGTACCGGCATCCCATATGGGTGCCAGGTTCTAGTCCCGGTTGCTCCTCTTCCAATCCAGCTCTCTGCTGTGGCCCAGGAAGGCAGTGGAGGATGGCCCAAGTGCTTGGGCCCTGCACCTGCATGGGAGACCAGGAGGAAGCACCTGGCTCCTGGCTTTGGATCAGTGCAGCACCGGCCATGGTGGCCATTGGGGGGATGAACCAACGGAAGGAAGACCTTTCTCTCTGGGTCTCTCTCACTGTCTATAACTCTACCTGTCAAAAAAAAAAAAAAAAAGTGGAAGGGAAAGCATAGGCCACATAAAAGGAGCTGAAGGAATAAAAGAACTCATTTGTCTCTCTGTAGTGACGTGGGAAGGGCTATGTTTTCAGTTTTTTCTCACATTAGTCTTCCTGCCAGCAATGTCTAGCTTATTTTTAAAAAACATCTTAGATCCTATTTCTGCCATACATTTAAAATGAGAAAGAAAATGGGGTTTAGTTTTATTTTATTTGCAGATTTTCTTTAAATTTTTTGTAGTTTCCTAATTACAGTCATAGAGAATACTCAGCTAATTTTCCTCAACTTCAGAATTTTTTTCCTACAGTTTTTAAAGACACAGGGATGTATAATAACCATTAGTTTTAAATTTTACAATGAGAAGATTTTCTTGTGAGTCAAGAAGTCAAACATTTTTCTGTGAATGTAGCTTGAAAATCTGCCTTTGTTTCCTAAATATGGCCAGTTTCTAGCTTAATATCACCCTTTACTTACTTTAAATTAGTGAATGAGGCTTTAAAATATAGACAAAGTGAAGTGATAGTTTGCTTTTATTAAAAATACAAGAGAAGTAAAATTCATTAAAGACTTCCTATGGGGATAGTACTATTTGAATTGCTGATAGCCACAGTCTTTCCAATGAATAATCTGATGGAAGCTAATTATTCCATATGAAGACAATTTGTATTCATTCCCTTGTCAGATGTTAAGCTAATGAGATCAATTATATGGGACAGTTAACTAGTAAGTCATCTTGGATCAGAATACCATTTAAGTGGATGGTTGGTTGGTTTATCTTCTTTGTAGAAACTGCTCCATGCTAATAAAGTTATAGTTGTGTTTTACATTCCTATTGGAAAGGGATAAAATTGAATTGAGCAATTTATGTAAATGATTACAGTACTACAGAGAGCTGCAAAAAATTCATATCCCATTGATCACAGAAATGCTGAAGAGAGAATAAAAGCAAATGTGATTGTCAAGAAAAGCACAGAATAGCATTTTATTTCTCATCTTGTCTTCTTTTCTGTGGTTGTAGGAACAATAGTGACATCCAGCCACATCTTGGAACCTGTGTAAGGCACAGGTAGAAATTAATCCTCACTCAGCACCACTTGGGGCTGAAACAGCCATTTGTGGCCATTGCTATCATTCTCCTAGAATTCAGTACCACAGTAGTGAAAAACCACCTTAGGAACAGTGCTTTTGTCCTAAGTACTCATTCAAAACCCAGTCACTGGCTGTTTTCCAGACGGTACTCTCAGTATTGGACCTCAGTGGAGACAGGACAGACAACCTCTAATACAGAGTTGATAATGTCTTAGTGTGAAGGGTTGCTGAGTAAACACTTCAAACCTGCGTGAGAGAGCTTTTAAAATTCAATGGTGTGTGCCATAAAGAGCACCAGCTGCTGTGTGTCTGACCTGAACAACACATATGTCACTCGTATTCAAATGTCGCATCTTACGGTGGTCATGGTCAACTACTCGTGATAGCCTCTGAACTACAATATTCTTTATAAAAATCCGACGACTCCTCCTAACGCCAGGCCCTTGTGCTGGTGACCACACTTCACCGGCTTCTGAATTCTCTGCATGGAGCTCAGTAGCTAACCCGGGGTGTTTTACTGGATAATTCCATGGCAGAACAAATGAACGAGAGCAGGATGTGCATGGGACCTTTAGGTACGTGCAGAAGGCAGAGTTGCTGTGGACGATGTGTTTGGCAGCCAGTTCTTGGTTCGTGGCACACATTCCCATTGCGTGCCCTCAGAATGTGGGGCTCTGCATTGCCTGTCCTCCACGCTGTATCCTAGTTATACACATTGTGACTCGGATGACCACAAATGCAGTGACTCAAAATAACACATTTCTGGGTTCCCAGATTCTCTGGCTCAGAAGTCCAGGCACAGTTAAGCTGGGTAGAACTGGGTTCTTTTCTGAAGGCTGGACTGAGCGGGGGTCCACTTCCAAGTTAGCATGTTGGCAGAGTTAATTTCCTTGTGGCTATAAAACTCATGGTAGCTTGATTCTTACATTTTAAAAAATTATATTTCATTTTATTTGAAAGGCAGACAGAGAGAGAGAGAAAGAGAGAAGCAGAGAGACAGAGAAAGTGAAAGATCTTCTATCCCCTGGTTCATTCTCCAAATATCCCCATACCCAGGGCTGAGCCGGGTTGAACAGGGAACCCAGAGTTCAATTTGGGTCTCCCACGCGGGTGGCAGGGTCACTAGTACTTGAGCCATCATCTTCTGCCTGTCAGGCTGTACATCAGGAGGAAGCTAGATCAGAAGTGGAGTAGCTAGGATGCAAGCAAGGCACTCCAGTATGGAATAGGGCATCCCAAGTGGCAGCTTATCAACTGTGCCAAGTGCCTGCCTGACGTCTTCCAATTTAACAGGGAGAGCAAGACTCAGAGTTAGCTGGTTTGTGAGTCAGAGTGTATAGCTTTGAATACAAGCAACACCGCTCTAGAATGTAAGTCATAGCAGTGACACACCGTCAAGGAGGTGGATCCAGAGGATCACCATAAAGTCTGTAGAATATAGGTCTTCCAAGAATTTCTACTCTGAGACCCTCCAGCACCAGTTCCCCCTATGACGCTGAACGTCGCCTGAGTGTCTCTGTGAAGGAAGTTGGGAGGTTGGAGCAGGTGACCGGAAATGGTTCTTTCATACCTGAGGCTGGAGGATGGTCACCCTTCAGCTCTGGTAGGATCCCCTTGTTGTGTTTGTGATCTCCACCAACACCCAGTCCCCTCGCGCAGGCTGCGTGCCTGAATGAACTAAGGAGCGTGAGATATTGAGGAGAGATAAACAGCTCCTTGCACATTGACCAACCAAGGTCTTGTCTGCAAATCAGTTGTAAAGCAAAAGTTTGTTTAGTTTGTTTGTTTTAACCAAGGTCTTTTGCTTAGAACAGGCAGAGGTCTACGCTAGAACTTCTCCTTGATGTCGGACTCACACACTGTAGTATCTTAACAGTCAGATTTTATTTTCTCGAGATAATTTATGGTGAAAAAATGAACTTCCTGCAGCTCATCATTGTAACCACTGATCACTGACAGATGAGCCCTTAATAAATGAATTTGTCAACCTATGTGTATCCCAGCTTTGGGAAGCCGGGGGAATGAGCTGTCTGGAGAGGTGTTTTTCTAATTCCTGAAGGTGTTTACTTCTTTTATCTCATCAATATTTTGTAGTCATTTAATTTATAATACAAAGTACATATGAATGGCATCTTTAAAAAGTTCAGGGAAAATGCATATTATGAAAAATTTATGCATGGATTTAAAAAATTGCACCAAAATAAACTTGTCATTTTCCATGAACTTTTTGAAGTATTTTCATGTCATTTTCTTAGTGACTTAACAATGGCTACCATTTATTGTGCATATACCAAGACCTAGGCATTGTGCTAAGAAGCATATCGTATACACTGCCTGGTCTGATGGTCAATAATATTCTGATGAGGTTAAGCCACTTGCGGAACACTGGTAGTTTGTGAGGGCCAGATTCAAATGTAGTGCTGTCTTATTCAGAGGACATGCTCAGACCAGAGGCTGCCTTTGAGAACAGACAAGCTATTCACCCAAAAGCAGCAAACTTTATTTTAGATCCATATTTTCAGGTGTTGTTTTCTGTTACATTACCTGCTACTCATAAGAAAGGATAGGGTGAAGTCTCAACTCCCAGAACCTCAGCATGTGACCCTTTTTTGGAAACAGGGTCTTCAGAGTTAATCCAGTTAAAAGAAGGTCATTAGGGTGAACCCTAACCCAACCTAGCTGGTGTCCTTCTAAAGAGGATCTGTGGACACAGAGATGTGTTCACCCAGAGGGAAGATGGCATGGAGACGCAGGTGAGGAACAATGTGTCTAGAAGCCAGCCAAGCAATGTGTCTAGATGCCACCACGCGTCTTATACCAGCAGAAACTGGAAGAGGCAAGGGACTCCCCCGCTGGCGATTTCAAAGGGCTCCTTGCTGTCACCTTCATTCCAGACTTCTAGCCTCCAGAATCAAGAGACAATGCATTTCTGGGTTTTCCAAGCCACAGAGTTTGTGATGTTTTGTCCCAGCAGCCACAGGAACCTCACTGGATATGTTTTTATAGTTTGCTGCTAAGATTTCAAGCTACACTTCTCTAGTAGGAGCTACGCAGAACTCTCTGCCCTCATTCCTGACATGCTACTTCCAATACGCCACAAGCTGGGGATCAGATAGCAGAACGTGTTCAACTTGTAACCCAAGAGAATGTTCAATAAGTCAAAATCCATTGACATTAGTAGACAGTAATCTATTTTATGTTACCCTGAGGCTCTCTTTACTTACTTTTATATTCAGATTTGGTGAGATATTTAAGATATAAATGACTTTTTAATGTTGTTTCTCTGGTCCAAGCTGTTTTCTTTTGCTTTTATGTTTCAGTAAGGGAAGTATTTTCCAGTTTACCAAAGTAGCATGTTTACTATGAGAGAATGAAAAGCCGAAGGTTAATGATAGTTTACCTGATTACTTACACTGGGTATGTTTCACATGTGGTGAGCTCTTTTTTTTTTCCTTTTAGTGCATTGATAATATTTTCTGTTTATTGGAGTGAAAGAGCAGGTTTTGGTTAACCTCCAGGGAGTGGTTAAGAAAATGCCCTTTCTCTTTGTCTCAGTGAATCTTCTCTTTAGTAGATCCTAAGCCCTTGCAAATGTTCTTTTTCTAATTCCCGAAGCAGAGGGGCCACTTGAGCCCCAGAACAAAACGGCAGTGCAGTAATGAGGGTATTGGGTTGCTACATTCTATTCAGCACCTGCTCCCAAGCTACGGAATAATGAATGAGCATGAATTACGCATTGGGAGAACGGGAGAATCTGCTGTCTTTGTGTTATGCATCAGGCAATTTCAAAAGGGCTTTGAAACTGTGCTTCTCACACAAGGCCACCCATTTGTGGAAACTCATGTGTAAAAAGGTAAAGAAGTGCTTATTTACAGGTTAATATTTAACTACACTGGGCTCAGCTTTTAACAATTTCTACAAGGTTAAGAGCTTCGTTAATATGCAACCTGAGACTTAGCCCAAATTAAAATTTTCTTTCCCCAGCAAACTTTCAATATAAAAGTTCAGCTTCGTTATTTTAAGTTTAGTCATTTAACATATACTGTCGATCACTTAGGTGTGTGCTAGGCTGAGTAGCGCTTTGGAAAATAAAGGCATGGGTTTCATCCTCTTAGATCACACAGTTTGGTTGAAGCGCCAAGACCATGAGCAAGGGACAACATACATAAGTGACAGTGTTCGTAACCGATCCTGTGCTGTGTGCTTTATGGGACATAAACAAAGGTCTAGGAAGAAAGTGCGGATCTGGGGGTGGAGGCTACTTCAGCACCGTGCTCAAAGAAGACCTGGCCACGTGGATGGCACCGGAGCCACGGCTTGAAGGACAGGCAGCTTGAAAGGGGAGCTTCGGTACATCCTCGGGCCGGGCAGAGGACCCACCCTGTGGCTGGAACACGTGAGACAGGGGGAGAGTGGATCAGGAAGCCATGAGAGGGGTGAGCCAAGGCCAGTTAACCCTTGTTTGAGTGAATATTCCAACACAAGCTTCCTTCATATCTGTGATTTAGTGGAAAATATGGAGCCAGCAGAGAAAGGAGTATTTGTATTTATCAGTTTGGGAGGTAACGATACAGCATTCCCAGTGAGTGTTAGAGGATAGAAAGGGTAGAGAATGACAGCCATGGCTGTTCTGGATACTAGGGCAAGAAAGAAGCTGGGAGATGATGAGCGCGCTCTGTCTATAAATGGCTTGAAGGTAATACGTCCTCTGTCAGAACTCACCAACTCTGCCAATGTGAAGCAGTCACAGTATATATACGAATGTGCTCCAATAAAACTTTCTGATGGACACTGAAATTTAAATTACACGTAATTTTCATGTGGCACAAAACAGTCTTTTGATTTATCTTCTAACTGTTTATAAGTAGAAACATCATTCTTAGCCAGTGGGCCATACAAAAACAAGTGATGAACTGAATCTGATTCACAGGCAGTGGTTGGTCAACCCCTGGCACAGGAGGTAAAAACTAAGGCCCAGAGGAATAGGTTGATTTTTTTAAAAAATTGAGTCTTATTTATTGATGATAAAACTAACATGATTGCATTGATGTAATTCTTTGCTACAGTTAAAAATGACACACATTTATTTTAGATAATTTGGGGAAAATACAAAGATGCATTGCATACAATGAAAACCTAGGGGTAATCCATTTTGTTTCATTTACCTCTAGTCTGATTTGGTTGGGCATTATATATATATATATACCGGGTGCCTTAAGAAGTTCATGGATGCCGGCGCTGTGGCTCACTAGGCTAATCCTCTGCTTGCGGTGCCAGTACTCCAGGTTCTAGTCCCAGTTGCTCCTCTTCCAGTCTAGCTCTCTGCTGTGGCCCGGGAAGGCAGTGGAGGATGGCCCAAGTGCTTGGGTCCTGCACCCACATGGGAGACCAGAAGAAGCACCTGGCTCCTGGCTCTGGCCGTAGTGGCCATTTGGGGGTGAACCAACGGAAGGAAGACCTTTCTCTCTCTCTAACTCTGCCTGTCCAAAAAAAAAAAAGTTCATAGAAAGTTGGAAATAAAAATTTAAGTTTATTTTGCTGTAAAATATTTTGAAATCCATGCATCTTTTTTCACATTTTCCATGGCTTTTGAATACTTCCCCTACTTTAATATTTTTAGAATTATCATTGTACAAGTATATACATAAATATATAGCCACATGCATAATATATATGGTTTCATGTCCTTCTCAAACCTACTATAATGTGAAGACGTATATTTTACATGGCTAGTCTTTGTTGTACAGTTGTCTACTGGGATGTTCACATGCCCAGGGGAAGCCAGTTGCTTGATGTTCTTCACTAGCAATGAGTGGTGGCATTAGGGTTGCCTAACAGCTCTGCCGCTTACAGAGAGACGCAATTTTAGGCAATTAACTTGGCATCTCTGAGCTTCATGGATCAGTAAAACGCAGATAACCGTATGCATTCCACAGGACAGTGATAAGTTTTAACCTAAGTACCATGTCTTCCTAGAAAGGCAACAGATCATAGCTGTCATTTATGTCGATCCATTACATCCCTCTGCCTACCGTTGCAACCTACCTACCGTTGCCTACTGTGAACTCTCCCTCTCAGACTCTAGCATACATTATCACCCAAATTATTACATATCTCATAATGCAAACACTAAGAAAAAAAACAATATTGCTGCCCTCATTAGCTTCTTCTTGCCCTAAAAGTGCATGTGATATGTGGCACTGAGGGCATGCTGGGGCTGTTACAGCAGTCCCATCACTCCAGCTGAAGAGGGATGGCACCTACTCTGATGACAACTAGCATGAGCTAGAGTCTGCTTTGGCCTCATACACTCTGTTCCCCTGATGTATCAGTGCACAACAGAGCGGGAGTTGGAGCAACCATTCTGAAATTAGGCAGCAATAAGCCAAACTGCTATGCTGCTGACAGGATGGAAAGACAGCGTGAAGCCAGGTGTTCGATGATAGCGTGAACCCTCATGTGAGCCCCAGGCTGTGTGTTTCTCCCCCAGACTGTTTCTGACGCAGGCACACTGTTTGTGGATGCCCACCGGTCAAAGACCTACAAGAACACATTCGCACTCCAACCAAGTTGGGTTTGTCGGCATTTGTTTCAAAGACTGCAAACACGGACAACCAGGGAGCATCCCAGAAAGAGGGTGTTAGGAAGGGCTTGAATAGGATTTGGGCTATATTATGTGATTTTAGGAAGGCTTGGAGGAACATAGTTTTCCTGGGAATTGAGTGCTATGAGAGAAGTGCAGTTCTATGACTGAGTATCTTAACAGTTTCTGTCTAGGAAGTGGGAGAACAGCGTGGGCCCAAGCTGCCTTTGTTAAGGATATGCAGTCACTCCTGTCACCTTGGTTGTGGGGTCGCAGTCAGGTTTGTAGTTTGCACAGCTTTGTAGGTTTGGTGCTCAGACAAGAACACCTGATCACACGGCTGTTTTTCCTCTTGGGTCGGCGTCACAGAACAGCTTTCCTGTGTGCAACAGGAGATCACAGAGCCTGGGTCTTTGTGTCAGAGCAGCTCCCAGCTGGCAGCTGGCAAGACTGATGTGTGCATCCTCACCCTCTTTGCTTTAGCCAGTGGGAGTCAGCATTTCTGTCAGTTGCCTCAATACCCATTCCCAATCAACACACTAATTAATACACACCCCCAACTAATCATACCCAAGCTGCAATTTTGCTCATTTAAGCAACTGGTCTTGTCACATTCCCTCTCCAGCCTTGTTCTGCACCAGCATCTGCCAAGACAGCTTGTTCGCCAGCCTTAATTTCCTTCCCATATCAAGCTTCTGTTTTTCCCCCTATAGTGGTGTTGTCCCTGACAACAGCTCTTGCCTTTCCCTTCCCTCTGTTGACTTTTAGACTTTCTGGCCACATGCATGATTCGCCTGTAGTCTCATCTCCTGTGTTTCTTTCTCCAGGAAACATTGAGATCTGGATTTTCACAGTCCATGGGTCTACCCAGGATTCACCATAGAGTAACTATGTAACTTAGGAAGTTTCCCAATCTCTCTTGGACTCAACTTCATTATCTGTAAAACCGGGACAATAATAATACTTATCTCCAAGTATTTTCTTTTGAGAGGGGGCCATGGTAAATGAAATAATACATGCAAAATGCTTGGCATGGTTTATGGCATTGATACCTAATCAACATTGGCATTATTTTATAAGCTTATATGCCTCATAAGGTATACAGCAAATCACGTTAGGGGGTACACTAATTGGTTTTATTCTGCCACTGTGTTGATTTTGTGAGCCATGGTGCCTGATACACAAGTCCTCTTATCTCAAGAGCTTCTAGTAGGCTCACAATATGCAATGGAAACCATCAGGTTTTCTTTCATTTTTAAAAATGTTTTGGTGCCAGCAGTGTGAATCTTTCATTTCCAAATGACAAGTTTATTTTCCTTATTGCTAGCGAAAATGCTTTCAGTTCTAGAGCTGTGCTGGAGCTTCTAATTGAATACTTCTCTCCTTTACGGGATAGCTTGCTAAAAAGTCCTCTTACGAAACAGCTTATCTGATCAAAAGATCTCAACTGATCTTGTTCCTTCTTGGTGCCTCCTAATTTGTAGACTGTTTCCCTTCCTTTAATGAGGACCTTTCTTTCAACCCTTCTGGTGTTGAGTGAAGGACTCGGGAGATTTGAGTTCAGCCTGGTCTCTGGGGCTATGGGATTTGGAACAGCTCCCTAATGCTCTGTGTCCCTGCCTCCTAAATTGTAAAATATAACTGTGACCCAGGTTTCCTTCTGTGTGAATCCAAATCAAATGAGATGATGGTTATAAATGAGTATTGATGAATGCTGAACCAATAAGGAGGAAGCCTCGTCAATTAAACATTCTGCCTCCAAAGACTGCGAGATGGTTGAAAAATCTCAAGTTATAGGGTTTGTGGTATATGACATATTTCTCAAACCAGAGTTTATTATGATTAAACAACTGGGGGCCTGTAATAATTCCCCCTGCTAAAAGAATGGATTTATTCTACAGTCTGAAGTCTGGAAGCTTATACTGAAGAAACAGAAGTATGAGTCTATTTTTTGTTACTGTAATTAAATACCTGAGGCTTGGTACTTAGAAAGAAAAGAGATTTAGCTCACAGTTTTGGAAACTGAAAGTCCAAACAGCATCATACTACCGTATCTGAAGAGAGCCCCTTTGAATGTGACACAGCATGGAAGACAGCACCACAGTAGCAGGAATGTGAGCGAGATCCCATGGAGAGATGGGAAAGTAGAGTGAGGTGGAAGGGTCATCTTGTGTACCACTACACTAGGAACCTAGCTCTCAACACATGAACCGCTGTAGCACACATTCAATCCATAGCCACTAATGGCAGTATGTTCTAGAGTATAAAATATCTATGATTTATGACATCAGAAAACCTTGAAAAAAATTAAAGTTGCTGCAGGAAAAATCTGAACCACACCCCAGACTTTTGAGCATGTGAGGACATTCTTCCCTCTCATTAAGGGAAGTAAAATACATGCTAAGATTATACCTTGCAATCTTTGGTCATAATCCAAGCTCTAGCAGGTACTTGTCATATAATCTCAGACAATCTTAGACAATGTGAGCCATCTATTTTCATCTGAAAAAATGGATATAAAACATGTACTGTACAGCCACTGTAAGGAATGAAAGATAATTTTTTCGTATTACATGCCTACCACAATGCAGACAATAAAAGGTGGCTATAACCATTAAAACTCCTGGTCTTTTTTTCCCCTTGAAAATGGAAGCAACACAGGCAGACCCTACTAACTACAGCATTAGCCTTGAGATTGAACCTAGCTACTGTGCCAGTTAAGATAACCAAGTAAGCAATTGCAGACAGAGCACAACATTTAAATCCCACTCTGCCATTTATGGGCTTTGTTACTGTGGGCGAGTCAACATCCCTCCATCTCTATTTCTTCATTGGTAAAATGTAGATGCAGCTGCTTTCCTTTGCCAGTTTATTCAAGTGATAAACCACTGACAAGGATTTGCTTTCAGGGAGGCTCTTGGGAAAAGACTTGGATGAATCAGAGTCAGGGCTGAAAGACTTTTGAAGGTCGGCTGGTTGGACAGCCCTCTGCTGTACTTCTCACTTGCATATATCACTGACAAGTGCTTGTCCAACCTCTGATAATGTTCGCATCACATTGTGAGATAGTTCATACCAACTTCAGAAACCTATGGCTGTTAAGAAGTTCTTTCTCATATCTTGACTTCATGTGTGTTAGAATTCCTCCAACTGGTCTGCAATGAAGAAGTTGCATTTTTACCTGGTGGTCCTCCAACACTGACCCCCTGCTGCCTTGCCTCACGCTATGTTGGGTGACTGTTTTGATGAGATGCTTAGGGGAGGAATGAGATCCTGGGATGGGAGAGTAATAACCTGGCTTTTGTCTTGCTGAGTGGATTCACTGTGGGGGAAAGTTTGGAAGAAATTCAGATACTTGAAGAGAAAAATCCCGAGAGAGGCAAGTAAGTCTTGGCAAGTGTGCTGGTATCTTGAGCGACACTTTGGGGAAGGAAACACAAAAATTCAAAAAGGTATACTAAAAGATACTTTCACAGATAGCAAAACTCCTGCCCTCATTACCTGCTGATATTTTTAGTATCAACATATCAATTAATGTATGATGAAACTGGATCTGCACATTGGGATGGGAACTACAAAACAAGGCTTTTCAAGAAAAGCCGTTTGCACCTGAAACACATGAATATGCAGGTATGTACAACATATTTTTCTGAAGCAGTGCTGATATTCCTTGCAGTACATAAAAGCTAATAGTGTATTTACTTGATCATCCCATCTCATAGCCAGATTCTCTTGAGCAAACTGTGAGATGTGCTAAGGTTAAGCAAAAGCAGCAGCTGGTTGGTAAGAGAGAGATCATGTAGCAGGCACTTGTTGACAAGTCTCATACCCCTTGCACAGCTCTCTGGTGTAGCTATTACACCCTTTTTACAGGTTAAGAAGGGGTAGCTCAGAGGGTTTAAATTAACTTGTCCAAAGGAGCAGGCAGTCAGCCTAGCAGTTAAGACACCTGCATCTCACATGTTAGAATCAGGAGCCAGAGCTGCGGCTCTAACACGTCACTAATGCAGATGTTGGAGGCAACGGTTATGGTTCAAGTGGTCAGGCTTTTGCCACTTACATGGGAGACCTGGATTGTGTTCCAAGCTCTTGGCTTTGGCCTTGCCGAGCCCTGGCCTTTGTTGGCATTTGTAGAGTGAACCAGTGGATGGCAGCTGTTTCTATCTCGGTCCCTGACTCTGTCTCTTTCTGTTTATCTGTCTCTCAAATATAATAGAAATGTAAATAGCTTCGCCAAGATTACATGATGTGTCGCTGACATGGCTGGGATTATAACCAGAGATTGTGAGACACAATTTAGGAATACAATATGCGGTTCATAATAATCTAATCCTGGTGG
The DNA here is from genome assembly GCF_033115175.1 of Lepus europaeus. NCBI lineage: Eukaryota > Metazoa > Chordata > Mammalia > Lagomorpha > Leporidae > Lepus > Lepus europaeus. The sequence goes on along the minus strand of NC_084830.1, from coordinate 132,873,290 downwards.
CTTTTCACTTCTTCCTGCGGCTGCAAACGATGTTTTTGTTCATAATATCCCTTACTCCCTCCTACTCTCAACCTGGTCTCCATAGGTCTGTTTTATGACCAACAACCTTTGTGTGACACTGTAAGTAACCAATACTATTTTACAGAATTATATATAGAAATATATATATATTTCTCTCAGCAACACAAGGATGGCACAGTCTAATACAATCTTGCATGGAAAAGTTGAACCCGAAGTGTGAAAGGCCTGGGGCACTGAAAGGCGTGGTCTGGGTTTGGATTTGGATATGCTCATTGTCTTTCCACACACCCCACACTGGAAAGCAGGGTGAGCAACTTGATCCAGCGTGGATGTAGCAAAGGGATGTAATTAGCTTATTAAGCTCCACTAATGTCTTGTAAAGTCACTCAAGTGAGAAGAGCAGATGTATCAGTTCCACCTTGTACCCTGCCACAGGCAGCTTCAGATCTCTCCCCTGCTATTTATAGTTTTCACAGTTGGAGTCAGCTGGCGCAGCAGGACATGGCTATTGTGTTTTGTCAAATCAAAACACAGTGAAATTCCACAGAAATGTGTGTTCCTAGAATTGCACTTCACTGTATGCAGAAGTTCAAAATCCCTCTCTGAATCCCAGGCACTCCCTGTGGAAGTCGCTTCATTATCGCTTACTCTAATATGCACTCACGTACTTACTAAAGAAGGCCTGCTCCCTCACTGACCAACAAAGACACTGCATCGCAAGGTGAGGGGCTGTTCTGTTCGCTGCTAATTCTTGTTCGCTGGACTTAGTCGTCTGGAAATTTAGAATCCAAGAACCAGGATTCATTAATTTTTATGACAAATATTTACTTAAACACTTTGTTCTGAGTACTCTTATGAGTCCCAGGGGCTACAATACTGAACAATTCAGAGATGTCTTTTCTCACTATCTTTTCTTTATAAGATTTATTTATCTGAAAGGCGGAGAGACAGAGAGAGGCAGAGACAGAGATCTTCCATCCACTGGTTCACCTTCCAAATGGCTGCCATTATTGGGATTGGGCCTGCCAAATCAGGAGCCTGGAACCCCATGCAGTATCCCACATGGGCCATCTCTAACGCTTTCCCAGGTGCATTAGTGGAGAGCTGGATCAGAAGTGGAGCAGCCAGGACTCAAACTGGCATTCCACCATGGAATCCAGTGTCACAGGCAGCAGCTTAACCATCTGTGCCACAGCACTGGCCCAGGATGTCTTGTCTTTAAAAATGAATTCTAATATGGGGAGAAATAAAAGCAAATAAGGAAACCAGAGAGTGGCGCTAAATGCTGAGCTAACAATGGCTGAGAATGAGACGGAGGTGATGTGGTAAAGCTGAAATGGTGATGCTGCTTCAGACTGTGTGTGCAAAAAAGATTCAGGGAGCCAGCACTGTGGTGTAGCAGGTAAAGCCACTGCCTACAGTGCCAGCATCCCACATGGGCACCAGTCTGCATCCCAGCTGCTCCACTTCCAATCCAGCTCTCTGCTATGGCCTGGGAAAGCAGTTGGAGATGGCCCAAGTCCTTGAACCCCTGCACCCATGTGATTGACCCGGAAGAAGATCCTGGCTTTGGATCAGTCCAGCTCCAGTGGTTGCAGCCATCTGGGGAGTGAACCAGTGGATGGAAGATTTCTCTGTGATTCTGCCACTCTGTAACTCTGCCTTTCAAATAAATAAATAAATCTTAAAAAAAAAAAAAAGACTCAGGATAGGTGGCAGAGTATCTGAAGCTAAATGACAGGAAGCAGCAATCCAGGGGAAGAACTGAGGTGGGGGAAAGTGAGATGGCAGGCAGAGGGGCGAACAAGGCCAGTGAGGCTGGAACTTGGTATATGACCAGAGGGTGGTATATGGTGTAGCTCTGGGCTGGGCAAGACCACAGCACAGACAGGGTATAAAAAGCCAGGGGCAAATGCAATCAATTTAGTTCATGTGGGTTAGGAGAGCCCACCCTGGTCACTATGTGGGTAATAGATATCCAGGGGACAAGAAGAGAAGCCCTACACTGAGAGGCGATGATGGTCGCAGTGGTAGACTTTCCAAGAGTTGCAGAGATATTGTGTTATGAACTGAGAGAAAGAAGTTATTAAGAATGATCTCAAGATTTTCATGTTTATAATGGGAGAATTTGGGGCCATGTGCTGGCATGAGGAATTCTGTAATAAGAGTTTTTCTGTTTGTGTGGGGTGAGGGTGTGAATGGATTTCAAAGGTTCTGTTTAGGGTGTATTTGTCACGGCTTTCAGAAATACAGATCGAAGCTCTAGACATGCAGTTTTACATAAGATACTCCTTGACTCGTGATAGGATCGTGTCCCAATATGCCCATCATCAACTGAAAATAGCAGAAGTCAAAAATGCTTTCAATACACCTGACCTGTCAAATGTCAGTGCTTAGCAACAAGGCACAGCGTGGAGTCCCGTGGTTTACCTCCTCCTTGCGTGCCGGGAGCCACCAGGAGCCACCACTCGCTGTCAGTGCTGACGCACAGTGACTCGAAACTGTCCATACTGCCTATTGCACATCACCCCACAACAAGATCAAAATTCAAAGGACAGTTTCTATTGACTGCATATAACTTCTGCACTGTCGCAAAGCTGAAATCAGGAGACACAATGAGCAACTCAGAGTAGAAGGAGAGAGTGTCACATAGGTGAGGAGTGAAGAAAATGCGCAGTGGGCATTATAGAGGGGGCAGGTGCCAAGTGCCACCTGGCACACTGATGCTTATTTGTGACAAGAGGATATGAATGAAAGTGAAAACAGTCAGCGTTATTATGTCTTTTATTCTAGCGACATTCTGGTTCTTGACTATCAGCAAAAAAAAAATTAGGAGAGTTGAATTTAACTAACACAGGGACTTTATTAACTTGTAACTGAAAGGGATGACAGGAAAACTTCTACAGGGAATGATCACAGTAGATTATGAAAGGAAGCTAAGAATATGAGAATTTTGATGTATGAAGAGAAAGTTACAGGCACTAGCATTGTGGTGCAAAAGTTAAGCCACTGTTTGCAATGCTGGCATCCCAGTTCAAATTCTAGCCGCTCCACTTCCAATCCATCTTCTTGCCAATGTGCCTGGGAAGCAGCAAAATATGGCCCAAGTACTTGGGCCCCTACCAGCTATGTGAGAGACCAGGATGGAGTTTCAGGCTCCTGGCTTCAGCCTGGCCTAGCCTGGAATTGGGATAATAAACCAGTGAGATAGAAGATCTCTCTCCCCACCCCCACAGCTGCTTTTCCATCTCTATAACTCTGCCTTTCAAGTAATTAAATAAATAAATCTTTTACAAAAACAAGAAGTTTCAGGGTCAGGACGCGGCAGACTGAGAGAGGTAGATACGCAGATTGGGAAACTGTACCAGACAGAAGGCCGTTCTGATCAGGGGGAGGTCATGGATAGTAGTAACTGCCAGCAGGCAGTTGAGGAGCTGGGAATGAGGCAGCCATCAGGGAGAGAGAAATGAAAAGATTACTGAAGGTAAATCAAGGAAATGGGAGGCCAAGACGTTCGATGGAGCATCCACAGACACTGAATTCACCAACAAAGACAAAAGACAAGCGAGGCCAAAGTCTGCCAATGGCACGGAGGTGTCTGCAGACCACTGGTCACGTACATTTCCGATACCTTTCCGGTCACAGAAAAGCTTTTATGAGATTGCATTTTAAAATGGGACCATTTTTGGACTTGGAAAATGCCTAGATGGTATTCCCAAATATAACAGCAACGCTGCCCTTCACAGTGTCCTACAGGACTCGGGTTTGGGACAGATGCCTGAATGCAGCCCCCAGAGAGCTTTACGCCTTAGGACTGAGATTTTTTTTTTTTTTTTTTTTTTTTTTTTGGACAGGCAGAGTGGATAGTGAGAGAGACAGAGAGAAAGGTCTTCCTTTTGCTGTTGGTTCACCCTCCAATGGCCGCTGCGGCCAGCACATCACGCTGATCTGAAGCCAGGAGCCAGATGCTTCTCCTGGTCTCCCATGCGGGTGCAGGGCCCAAGCACTTGGGCCATCCTCCTCTGCCTTCCCGGGCCACAGCAGAGAGCTGGACTGGAAGAGGGGCAACAGGGACAGAATCCGCCACCCCGACCGGGACTAGAACCCGGTGTGCCAGCGCCGCAAGGTGGAGGATTAGCCTGTTAAGCCATGGCGCCGGCCAGGCCTGAGATTTGAGTAGAGAATACACGTGGTTCAGTGTTCCCGGGTGATTCTGAAGGGAATCCTTGCTTAGCAACTACTAAATTATTAAATCAGTTATTAGAGCGTCCTAAATGAAAGCACCATTCAGAATCAGTCATTTCAAATATTGGTTTGCTTAAGATTTAAATGAGGGGCTGGCGCCATGGTACAGCAGGCTAATCCTCTACCTGCAGTGCCGGCATCCCATATGGGTGCCGGTTCTAGTTCTGGCTGCTCCTCTTCCAGTCCAGCTCTCTGCCATGGCCTGGGAAACAGTAGATCATCGCTCAAATGCTTGGGCCCCGGCACCTGCATGGGAGACTGGGGAGAAACACCTGGCTCCTGGCTTCAGATTGGTGTAGCTCCAGCCACTGTGGCCATTTGAGGAATGATTCAATAGAAGGAAGACCTTTCTTTCTGTCTCTCCCTCTCACTTCCTGTAACTCTACCTCTTACTTAAATAAATGTTTTTTTTAAAATTTAAAAGAAAGCAGTGCTAAAATTCAGAACTAGAAAATCTCAATTAGTTCTAGTAAGAAGTTTAATATAGCATACTATATTTCTTTTCATTTTCTTTCTTTTGCGATAGGAACAATCTTACTATAAAACATTTGCCATGTAGTTACTTAAAAATTACCTTATCATATTTTGGAAAAACTATACAGTTATATGCGAAGTGATTTATTTTTATCCTTAAAAGTCTACTCAATATCTTTTGCATTTTTCTGAGATCTCACGTCCTTTCTCTGAATTTGCAGTGAACCTGACCCTTGACTACTTTGTACCTTTGTGGCATGGTTCCTTATGAGTCTTTCTTGTCCTCTATCCCAAGAGAACTATAGCGGAGTTATTTTTATGTTTCTTACATCCTAGCTCAGTAACTTCACAAAAGTGGAAAAGTATTCAATGTATAAAATGAATATAAGATTGACCAAAGAAACAGCACGTTAACCTAATTGTTGTACCTCTGACCACTGTATTATTTTTAAGCAGCTTCTGAGAAAAAGTACACATAATAATGTGTGGATTCAATAAATAAGAAAAAATAGGGGGGCAGTGCTATGACATAGTAGGCTAAGCCTTGGCCTGTGGTGCCAGCATCCCATATGCGTGCCAGTTTGTATACTGACTGCTCCTCTTCCAATCTGGCTCTCTGCTGTGACCTGGGAAAGCAGCAGAAGATGGCTCAACAGCTTGGGCCCTTGCACCCATGTGGGGGACCTGGAAGAAGCTCTTGGCTCCTGGCTTTGGATCAGCCAGCTCCAGCCATTGCAGCCCTTTGGGGAGTGAACCAGTGGATGGCAGACCTTTCTGTCTCCCACTCTCTCTCTCTGTAACTTTATTTCCAAAATAAATAAATAAATAAGAAAAATGATACTCAGGTACTTAATAGAAAGCTAACAAAATATCAAACCCACAGAAATTCATTCCTCCCATAAAGTCCTCATAAATTTAAGCCAATATATCTTTTTTCAAAAATATTTATTTATTTTAAAGGCAGAGTTACAGAGAGGCAGAGAGGGAGAGAGAAGTCTTCCATCTGCTGGTTCACTCCCCAGATGGCCTCGACAACCAGAGCTGCACTGATCTGAAGCCAGGAGCCAGGAAATTCCTCCTGGTCTCCCACGCGGGTGCAGGGGTGCAAGGACTTGGGCCAGCCATCCTTTACTGCTTTCCCAAGCCGTAGCAGAGAGCTGGATCGGAAGTGGAGCAGCTGGGTCTCAAACTAGCACTCATATGAGATGCCGGCACTGCAGGCGGCGGCTTTACCTGCTATGCCACAGTGCCAACCCGGGCCAATAAACCTTTATACTGATCCTGCCACAACCAAAGTTTCTTCCTTCATAGGCAGGTTCCTCTGAGTGTCTCACATGACAAACAGGCACTGATGGTTATAGGATTCGGATCCGAGAGGTGGAACAAGCCCAACTCCCATTTATGTCTGGCTTCAATCTTGAGGGAGGATTTGATGGTGTGCAATTGCACTCCGCTGTATACTGTTAGGGTCATTTAGGTGTCATTTAGTCCTTCATTCTCCTACTACCACGGGCCGTCATTATGTATGATACAATATGACATTAACCAATAAACCATCCCTGATAGCAAGGAGCTTATGATCTAGTTGAAGAACAAAAAGTATAAATGGGATAAATATGCTGGAAGAAGAAGTATCCCATGAAGTCAGAACACCACAGGCACATTGGGCCCAGAGCTGGAAAACCAGGCATTTGTGGCTTCTGAATTAAGGTCAAGGATGGCTCTGTGTTGCCTGGGTGCAGTGGTGAGAGGGCCCTGGTTCAGACGCATGACCAGTAGGTGCAGAGATGAGCAGATGAGGGGACCCAGGGAGCATTAGGGAGACCCCACGTGCTCCGTGTGCCTGGAGCACAGAGGGCAGACTATGAACTGGCCTTTAGCCATGCGAGTGACTCTGACTTCATAATGCGATCCGCCAGAGGGTCTGGGGTGAGGTCTGCAGCACAGCAGTGTTTAGCCACAGAATCATGCAATTTGGAACCCCGTAGGGTATCTTTAAGCAAATTATACCCTGCACTAGAGAAAAATTTGCCACAGATACTGCTGATTGCTCTGTGAATCCACAATTTTAACAACTTCACATACTAAATGAGAAAATCTGAAATTCCTAAGATAAGCCATGCACCTATCTGTTGGATATAGCATCCACTTAGTTCTGTTTGTAGGTAAGGGACCCGTTTCTCAGTATTTGCAAGAAAACAGGATGCTGACAGTCTTGATTCATCCAAGAGTCAGGTCACTTTATCCTGGCAGCATAAAAGCCACTTGACCAGGATGAAAATTGTATTCACAAAACCTGTTTCAGAACTTCTTCCCTAGTGGCTTCGGTGGAGTTAGTCTGAAGAGCTTTAATGGTACGTTGGGGAGTGGCAGTGATCATCTTAAGAGTCGAGAGCTGGGGGCTGCTACACACTGGACTGCTCTTCTCTGACTGAGGGGTACCACGGACGCTTGCGTTCATTTCATGAGCACATGGAAGACCGCTGGCCACTGCGCATTCCCATCCAGCTAACCCCACAGCTGGGAGAGAACGGATCCGCTTCTCCTCTAGGAAGCTTTTCATTCTTGGTTAATTTTCAAGTATTTTAAAATAAAAATTGTATATATTGAAGGTGTACACTACAATGTTTGGTATACATATACTTAGTGATATCGATGCTGTTAAGCAAATGAGTCTATTCATCTTCTCACACAGTTACCTGCATTTCTTTGTGTTGAGAGCAACTGAAATTTACTATTAGTAAATTTCCAGGGTGCATTAGAGTGTTATTAGCTGTAGTCACCACCCTAAGCATCAGTGCACGAAAGACTGGCCCTTTAAGGAACCCCACAAAAAGAATAATTCAGTAGCTAGAGACAATTATAACATCATGGTCAAACTCTAATCTCTGAAAGTGTAAAATGCAACCGTACTATAGACTGCATTGTCCCCATTTTATAAGTTCACATTACCTATGTCATTCTGCAGTTAGATAGGAAAATGGTGATTAACACCACTAATGCTATTTTATTTTTGATATAAGTACCACAGTTTATCATATGGACCAATGCTTACATGCTTAGAAACAATATGCTTTATAAATTGTGAGTTTGAGGTTTTTTTTTTTTTTTTAATGAGACACCAGGTTCAGAATCCAGTTCTTCCCTTTACTAACTCTGTGGCCTCAAGCCTCAATGTTCTGATCTAAAATTTGGGGATATTCATAGTAAATTTCTCAGACCCACTGATAGAGCTGAAGAAGGCACCAGGACATTATTTCAACTGTTAGCATTCTTGAGCATTTCTGCCTTTACCTATTTGATCAGGAGCAACTTTTCATTTTTTTCCTCCCTAGGGATATGAAGCCTGACAATATTTTACTTGATGAACACGGTAAGTAAATGTTTTGTTTGCAATCAACTAAATGGCATGCATGTACAAGTTGATTATCTCTAGCAAAAGGAGTACTGTGGATGGAAAAGGTGTTTTGCCTGATTTGTTTCGGTTATATGTGGAAACTCTGTTGGATGGGTATGAAGGGCAATACTGGGGGACATTACAGCTGTGGTGTAGTACGTTCCCCCTTCAACACTGAGGTAACCGAATGACAGTCGTTCCGTCTCCATTTTCCTCAAGGAAACCATCAGTTTTCTGGTGCTAGCTTGCCTTAATATGCTAGCCTGCCATAATACCTTATAATGCACAGTCGTGTTCGTTTCCATGAAGTCAAAGCAGGCCCCCACCTCAGAATCTGGTGGTGTAGCCATCGATGTAGTGACATCAATGTGCACTCATTGCATTTGTCTCTATGCTTTCCTTCTTACAAAGGCAAACTGCTTTTATGTTTGTAGGATAACAAAAAATTTTCTATAGGAAATTTGATAATAAAAAATCAGTACATTTAAAGAACAGTATAAGTGAAATGTAGATACATGGCACCTGGATGGGAAAATGATGCCAGCACATAACAGTAACTGTGACGGCCATCAGTGAATTGCTGAAGTTCAAGATTCATAAGAGATGCTCTCTGGAACAAGCCAACAGTACATAGCTGTGGATAACGCCCTCCTCATATTCACTTTCATGTACGTGTGGATTTATTGCTACTGCATCAGGGATGACATGCAGAGTACACAGACTTCATGTTATAAACATTCTGGTTGGGGCCGGCGCTGTGGCGAAGCAGGTTAACACCCTGGCCTGCAGTGCTGGCATTCATATGGGCACCGGTTTGAGTCCCGGCTGCTCCACTTCTGATCCAGCTCTCTGCTATGGCCTGGGAAAGCAGAAGATGGCCCAAGTCCTTGGGCCCCTGCACCTGTGTGGGAGACCCAGAAGAAGCTCCTGGCTCCTGTCTTCGGATGGGTGCAGCTCCAGCCATTGCGGCCAATTGGGGAGTGAACCATCGGATGGAAGACCTCTCTCTCTCTCTCTCTGCCTCTCCTCTCTCTGTGTAACTCTGACTTTCAAATAAATCTTTTAAAAAATGTTCTGGTGGCTACAGGACCCTTGTTATATATTTACAGAGCTGCTAGAGGAGAGGATCCTCAATTTGCCAAGCTCCATACTCACTCCATTTTTGCAAATAGAACTTGCACACGGGATTATGGAACTACAGCTCCAGCACCACCCAGTGCTCATGATTTATTTACCTAGCTGAGTTTTAAACCTGACTTGGCAGACCCCACCTCTGCTTAGAAACACTTTCTTGTATGACCTCTAATCTCAAAGCTCAGGGTCATTATTTATTTATAGACTGTCTGAACAGATTTTTTCCACTTGCTTCCAACGCCTTATTTCTTTCTTACCTTTACTGCTTCTGACATTCAGGAACAGATTCTCTGGGTCTCAGAAACGCGAGCATGGTGACACTAAGCACGAAGGGGGTTTTCATGAAAACGCTCTCCCTGCCTCAAATGGAAGCAAGACCCTCTCTCAGCCTGGCTTAGATAAACTCTGTGCAGCTTCATTGTCACAGAGAGGATCTTTACCCTCCAGGGACCACCTTTCTGCATCACAGAATAAAGCGCTCTTGGGCCAGCCCTGTGGCATAGCGGGTTAAGCCATTGCTTGCAGTGCCAACATCCTATACAGGCTCTGGTTCAAGTCCCAGTTGCTCCACTTCCGATCCATCTCCCTGCTCATGTGCCTGGGAAAGCATCAGAAGATGGCTCCCATGGGAGACCTGGATAAAGCTCCCAGTTCCTGGCTTTTGCCAGGCCCAGCCCTGCCATTGCAGCCAGTTGGGGAACAAATCAGCAGATGGAAGATTGCTCTCTCTGCCTCTCCCCTCTCTCTCTCTGTAACTCTGCCTTTCAAATAAACAAATCTTTTAAAAAAAAAAAGCACACATGGCTGACCAAGCAGACCCAGGTTGGGGTCCAGTACTCACTTGCTCTTCGGCTGGCTGCTGCTGTGTGTACCTGGGGCTCCACCATCGCTGAGGCCATGAATAGAGACACATCCCTAGAAAGCAAAACATTTCCAGGCTTATCTTCATTTAGAAGACAGTGTTTTAATCTGGAGTCTGAGCTGTGGCTTCCTCTCGTTTCTACCATGAGGGTATCTTGTTCTCCTCTGTTCAGCTTCTGCCCCATTGTCACAAGCTTGGCAACTTGGTGAGTATAGATTAGGGAAAAGGGGAAGAAGTCAACTGATCTTCAACCACTCTTAGGGCTTACCCTCGTGAAAGAGTAATTGTGTTATAGGATGGTTAAGGGTGTGCACTCTGAAGTCAGAGTCCTTGAATTCAAAACCCAATTCACTCACTCCTTCGCTGAGAGTTTTGATAAACCACCTGAACTTTCCCTGTGTCTTAGTTTCTTCGGGAACAAAAAAAGTTCTGACTTCCTAGAGCTACTGTGAAGACTGACAGAATACTTAGAAGGTGCTTGATGTGATGTGTGTCACAAAGAAGCACTCAGAAGTCCAATGTGAGTATGATTCCCATGAGATTGTAGTGACCTTTTCCTGTTGGGAAGGAAGCTTGGACAATTTCTTTTTTTAAAAAAGATTTATTTATTTATTTCAAATTTATTTATTACACAGAGAGAGGAGAGGCAGAGAGAGAGAGAGAGAGAGAGGTCTTCCATCCAATGGTTCACTTCCTAATTGGCCGCAACGGCTGGAGCTCACCGATCCAAAGCCAGGAGCCAGGAGATTCCTCCGGGTCTCCCATGCAGGTGCAGGGGCCCAAGGACCTGGGCCATCTTCCACTGCTATTTCAGGCCATAGCAGAGAGCTGGAAGGGAAGTGGAGCAGCCGGGTCTCGAACCAGCTTCCATATGGGTTGCCAGTGCTTCAGGCCAGGGCGTTAACCCGCTGAGCCACAGCCCCGGCCCTGCTTGGACTATTTCATCTTGTTTCATTGGCTTTAATCTAAGCTAGCACATATCCTAGATGTATCAAATCTCTACCATTTAGATGTTTGTAAAAGCTGGGCACCTTCCTGTCTTTCCCAAATAATTATTTTCATTCTAGAAGCAATATTCCAAAAATTCTTTGTGCTTATTGGATCATGTGTTTAAACAATTCCATTTAATCCTTAATCTTCAAGCTACTCTACTTTCAATGGTCCATTCTGCTTTCCTTCATGAAGGCAAGAGGCTACAGTTGATGGCATTTTATTCATGGCTGGAATTCTGCTGCTTAGGGAGTGTGAGACATCATCCTAAGTCACCTTGGGGACAATCCATTCTATACCCAATATCTGGTTTTGTAATTACAATGTGCCTGTGACTGTCAGATTTTTTGGTTTGAACACTGAATTAAAAGGATAATTTTGGGCACTCGTGTGTGGCATAGCAGGTTGAGCCTCTACCAGCAATGCCAGCATCTTATATGAGTGCCTATTCCAGACCCAGCTGCTCTACTTCCGATCTAGCTCCTTAATACACCTGGGAAATCAGCAGAAAATGGCCCAAGTGCTTGAGTCTCTGCCACGCAGGTGAAGGAGCAGAAGAATTCCTGGGCTCCTGGCTTCGGCCTGGCCTAACCCTTGCTGTTGCAGCCATTTGGGGAGTGAACCAGTGGATGCAAGACATCTCTCTCTCTTCTCTGCAGCTCTGCCTTTCAAATAAATAAAAAATAAAAATCATTTTTTTTTTAAAAAAGGATAACTTTCTGTAACTCAACTTGATGATCATTGCTGTTAATAAAAGAAAAAATTGGCCGGCACCGCGGCTCACTAGGCTAATCCTCCGCCTTGTGGCGCTGGCACCCCGGGTTCTAGTCCTGGTCAGGGCGCCGGATTCTGTCCCGGTTGCCCCTCTTCCAGGCCAGCTCTCTGCTGTGGCCAGGGAGTACAGTGGAGGATAGCCCAAGTCCTTGGGCCCTGCACCCCATGGGAGACCAGGAGAAGCACCTGGCTCCTGCCATCGGATCAGCGTGGTGTGCTGGCCAGCGCGGCGGCCATTGGAGGGTGAACCAATGGCAAAGGGAGACCTTTCTCTCTCTCTCTCTCACTGTCCACTCTGCCTGTCAAAAAAAAAAAAGAAAAGAAAAGAAAAAATTCACTGGGAAGTATTATTTATGGGGGTATAAGGAAACAAAAATATAATTCAGAGCCATTCTCTAAACATTGAAGGGATCTTTTTCTTTGTGTAGAAAATATGTTAAATTCTTTATTTTCTGTTTGGTCAGATTCTGAAAAACTAGGACTCTCAGACGTTGCTCAGGACCATAATTAGCCACTGTTAGGTGAATGCATCGCCTTTTTTTTTTTTTTTTTTTTTTTTTTTTTTGACAGGCAGAGTTAGTGAGAGACAGAGAGAAAGGTCTTCCTTCCGTTGGTTCACCCCCCAAATGGCCGCTATGGCCGGCGCGCTGAGCTGATCCGAAGCCAGGAGCTTCCTCCTGGTCTCCCATGCGGGTGCAGGGCCCAAGCACTTGGGCCATCCTCCGCTGCCTTCCCGGGCCATAGCAGAGAGCTGGACTGGAAGAGGAGCGACTAGGACAGAATCTGGCGCCCACATGGGATGCGGGCACTGCAGGTGGAGGATTAGCCAAGTGAGCCAGGGCGCCGGCCTAGGTGAATGCATTTCTGATGCCTGCCTTCCCCAGCTCGTGTGAGACTCAGCTGAGCCACAGACAGTGGCTGCCCTTTGGAGTGGCTGGTGCTGTGCCTTCCCACGTGGAGCACTTACGTGAAGCCCCCACTCGTCTTCTCCACTCATATTTAGGATGTTTCAACTCTGATGGCCCTCTGGTCTGGGCATTTTTGCAGCTGTGCAGAGTAATCACCTATCTCACATGCCTTTCTACTCCTGTTACTCCCAGAGAGCTGTGTGTCACGCCACACATATTTTAATCCAACACTGTTCAGTAAAAGGGCGGAACGTACTCTCATTGATTCATATTGCTCACATTCATCTGAAAAGATTGACGATTAAAGGAATTGATTTTAAAACAGAATCTTGCCATGATGTGAATATTTCTTATATGTAGGAATTTGACATAAAAAATGTTTTTAATTTAGAGCATACCTGTTACAGTTCTCCCCAGATGGCTCATTCTCTAGTTCAGAGTCAACATAGCGCTAGGTCTTGATGGCTCATAACCGACTGTCCTGACAGATGCTTTCATATCCCACCAATTTAAGTGCCCCATCCAATTCTATCAATTCCAGAGTGTCTGACATTCTTGTGTTTTCCTTAAATTATTCAGGAAATACATGCTGCATCCAGAAGAACAATAATGCCTGCGTGGCATATCCGAGGAAATGATAATTGTGGCATTATCATTTAGATTTCTTAATATCGTTCCTAGACACAAGGAGCAGAGGCAGAGCCTCCGTCTGGAAGGGACGGAAGAGTAGAACATGCTACCCTAACAGCTCCCCTTGCAGCGTCCCCAAAGCCAGGCTCACGCCATCTTGTTAATATAACACGTATATACTGGAATCTGTACTGTAGTCCCAGGTAAGGTTTACTCCAACTCGGGCGGTGCCTAGGGACTTGCATTTGTAACAAGCATCCCAAAAAATGTGACGCACATGCTCTGTAAAGACTTGCAGGAAAGGGGCAGTTTATTGGTTGGGGTAGTGCCAACCAACTATGGGGCTCCGGTGGGCAGTGTGGCTGTGCTAGGCTCACACTGAACAGAGGCACAGGCAGAAAGAGTATAAATAATGACAATAAAGACGGCTGAATTCAATGACTTCATGAGACGACTTCTATTGGTAATGTGATCCTGTCTCAGGTGGGAGGGAAACGGAAAGGTGGAAGCCCTCTCCTACTGGGCTCAATCAGAAAGGTCTGAGCCTTCTACCTGTAAAACTTCATCGGAGGCAGTGATGCTCAGCTGGGGATGGTTGTGCTTTATGGCCGGTCTCTGCAAGCGGCATTTGGCAATGTCTGGAGACATTGTCCTCAGGAATCCTGACAGGTCTGGGAGGTGCCGTTGGCGACTAGTGGGAAGAGGGCCCCGGGAGACTGCTCAACATCCTATAACACGCAGGACTGCTCTCTTGGCAAAGAATGCTTAGGTCTTAGTTCCTAACAGTGCTGACATCAGAAAACAGTGCGAAGGCCTACACTCCCAGAAAGTTCTGATTCCCAAGGCTTCCCTGTGGCTTTGTTAACCAGACGCAGAACCGTCTCCAATGCCCCAGCCCTCAGGTTCATTCTCATAGCGCAGAGCGGGGCACAGCAGACAGCTCACCGTAGTGAGCAGAAGAAAATAGGGCAGCGTCTGGGCCCGGATTGAGACTTCATGCCAGTGTCCATGGCTACGCAGGCGACTGAGTTCAGTGTTTAGCTCCAGAACACCAGGATAGGGCTTCTAGGAACCGCACTCCCCACCCCCGCCCCCGGGCCGCCCCCATCTTTTACTGAGTATCCTGGCTGGAGGAAAAGAACTGAAGCAATATGAAAGGAGCTGTGGTTGTTTCAGGTTAGTCAGTTCTTTGGGTTCATGATATTCACACACAACCGCTTTAGGAGCTTCAAAACCTACCGCATTCTAGACCTTCACCCCAACTCTGCTGGTTCTGAGCCGTGATCTTACCAGCAAACCACTCGCCCATAAAATACAGAACTACTTCACTGTGTTAAAGGAAACTTTGTGCACCAATGTTTTTGAAAACCGAATTAAATCACATAAATGTAAATAATATTGAAAAGAAATATTCAAATTCTCTCAACGGAATTCAGCAAACACATCATGAATACTCACTAGCGCAGCGGCCGTCTGTCTGCTAAGCTGGTCTTCCTTCAAACGACTCATCTCCAACTGTTCTCCACTGAGGACCTTTTCAGAATCACCTGGAAGGAGTGTTTAAATGCAAGGAACCCGTGCCCGGAGGGTCTCATTCCAAAAGGTGGGGGCAGGGCCAAGAATTTGCATGTTTAATAAGTTTCCAGGTTAAACTGATGATGCTGGTGTGGACACCACACTTTAGAAACCAAGTGGTTCCATTTTATTTATTTTTTTATTTGTCTATTTGAAAATCAGAGTTATAGAAGGAGAAGGAGGGACAGAGAGAGAGAAATCTTGCATCCTCCGGTTCACTCCCTAAATGGCCACAACAGCCAGGCCAAAGCCAGGAGCCTCCTCCCGGTCTGCCATGTGGATACAGGGGACCAAGCACTTGGGCCATCCTCTGCTACTTTCCCAGGGAGCTGGATTGGAAGCGGAGCAGCTGGGACGTGAACTGGTGCACATACGGGACGCTGGCATCACAGGTGGCAGCTTAACCCACTATGCAACAACCAAGCAGTTGTAAAACATCCTCCACCTTCCACTTGCACTGAGCTAAGGAAACCTATCCAGGTTGGAGAGTCACGTGCCTGGCTGCCCATCTGCAACACGAGTAGAGTTGGCTGTTTTTAATACTGATGCGCGGTTCCCCTACCAGTGCTGCTGAATTGGAGTCCCAGGAGAGCGAAGCCTATGCATGTTTGTGTATATTTTGCAAAAGTACACTGGATTCTGATGATGACAGATATCAACAATTTCCTGCCAGAATCTAAGTCTCCTATAATCATCATTTCATTTAATTTTCCCAGTAACTTTATGGGAAGACTACTGTGATGATTCCAACTGTCCAGAGGAGATAAGTGACTTTATCAAGGTAACAGCACATTAGATTATGCTACAACCTAAACATCTGATTCCCGAGAGCAAGCTGTTAACCACAAGGTCCCCAGGCTCACCTCTCTTGGATCAAACCATGCGTGCCACTGCTCCAATGCTTTGGATAAAATCAAACTGTGGTGGGAAAGGCAGTGCAATGCATCTTTGGCAGTGGACTGGATGCTCACAGGGAGCAGTGACATTTGCTGTGGGGCATGAGGGCTGTGGACCCTGGAAGAATTAGATTACATCGCAATTACAGCCGTCTCTTTCAAAACCACAGACACAGGGCCATGGAGGTGCCAGGACCCTCAGGTCTCCTGAATGTCGATGGCTGTCTTGCCAGGAGCTCACATGGCAGGCTTTGCCAGCTGAGCTGCAGGTCCTGCCCCTTTCTCCCTTCTGGCTGTAAATGAAAGGACCCTTACGGCACTGCGTAGAGAGTGCCAGCACCACGGAGACTGCCATGTCAGAGCCGAGGGAGACGCGGGACATCAGCCAGTCTACCCGTTGCTTTTTTCAGCCTGGGAAAGGGACTTACAGCTACTATGTGCTAGATGTCGAGCTCCAGGAAGAATCCAGGTTTCCTGGCTCTCAGTCTCAAGTGCTCTTCAGATAATCCCTTTCAACAGTTGGCTTTTCCCTCGTCTTTCCCTTGACAGTTATTTTGTTGGGGGTCGTTGGGGACAATCTGAACTAGTAGAGGAAAAATATTAATGATATTTCAGAAAAACAAGGAGAAAAGAAAATCTCTCTTGGAAAAGAAATAAATATATGAGTCCATACTCTTGCCAGATTTGTAGTGATAGTGTTTGCCCCTTCAAAAGAGATCCCCGAGATATGCTTGGAAATTCGATACTTTGTCTAGTTCCTGACCATCTCCTTTATAATCCTTATAGGCTGAACCAACTGAAAATGATGCCAACTGACAAAAACTGCCTAAGTCGAATAACTAGAGCATAAACTCTTAAATTAAAACTTTCTGAGGCTGAACTACAAATTTACAATCAGAGACTAATCATTTCCTATGCGGTGTTTTGGCTGCTGGAGTGTTGCTGGTTTAAGATCGTATTACCCTTGGCGACGTAAAGAATGAAGCGTTTATTGCCTGTGTCGACTGCAGCCAGCACGCAGGAACAGGCCAAGCTTCCAGATGCTTTCAATCAGAAGCAGGGCCGTGCCACTGGGTTGAATGGGACTTCATGTTCTCTGTGTTCCTTCTCTCTCCCCAGGACATGTGCACATCACAGATTTCAACATTGCTGCGATGCTGCCCAAGGAGATGCGGATCACCACCATGGCCGGCACCAAGCCTTACATGGGTATGGGCCTCACAAGTAGCCGTATTTACTAAGAGCAAAAGTTTGGTTTTCATTCCTGGAGACGCCCTTTAGCAAACATCAGATTATCAGTAGGGACTTGCAGCTAGAACTAACAGGTCCCTCCGTGACGTGACCAGGAGAGCTTCTGATTCTGTGCATCTGAGATGAACTGTACGATTCTCTTTTTGCAAGCTCCCATTTGATCTTAAGTTAGGAAGGCTACTAATCACATTTTGAAAACACTATTTCATGAGTGGATTCAGACAGTGTGCACCCACTTCCTGATCAGAAAATATTGCTAAATTCCATAAGTAACTACTGAGTGTCTCTCTGCTGGGCACTGTTTTAGGTGCTAGTGACCAGTAGGGAGCTACCTGGGTCTGCAGCGCATGAATCTTACATGCTGGTGAGAGGAGGCAAAAACAGAATCATATAGAGAGGGAAGAAACAGTAATGAGAACCAAAATATTACTTCACTCATTATTTACATAATACACTATTACATAGGACATAGGGTTTGCCACATACCTTGCTAGTTATAATTTTAGTTTTAGCACCGCAACAATTTTATGGGTTCTTAGTTTTAAAGACACAGAAATCCTGCTTGAGGAAGGGAAAATGACTTTGCTTATAGTGAGATGAGGAACTGGGATCTGCCCTGAAGATTCAGAATTTTACTAAGGGGTAATTAAAATTAAAATGGTAGGCTTAGGTGCAAATTTGCCAGCTAAGTCTTGTGTTTAATTGTGTTGACAATTCAATTACAAATTCTAACTTTAGTTGTTGGAACAATCATTTCTATATAAATTTATTGGAACAGTAAGTTCTGTATAGCTTTATATATGCTACTTATATATACTACTTACATATACAACATACAATTCTTGTATACCATTTAAAACTTTTAAAATTTATTTATTTGAGAGGCAGAGAGAGAAAGAAATCCACTGGTTCACTCCTCAAATGCTGGGGCTGGACCTGCCCAAAACCAGCAGGTAGAGACTCAGTTCAGGTCTCCCATGTAGATGGCAGAGACCCAGTTACCTAAATCATCATCCATTGCCTCCCAGCCTGTGCATTAGCAGGAAACTGGAGTGAGGAACAGAGCCAGGACTTGAACGCAGACACTCTGGTATGGGATGAAGGGGACTTTACCAGTAGGCCAAATGCCTGATGCATTTATATGGACATTTTAACAACACTAGAGGGACCTTCTATCCACTCCTGAAAATACAAAGGGAGATCTGTCACCCTTTATGGAGCTTACCATATTCAGAAAGAGGGACTTCTTCCCTTCTCCCTACTGGTCCTAGGCAGGTGAGGCAGATCTCAAGATAAATATCTCTAAATTGTTGGATGGCTGCAAGAAGAGGTGCCTCGCATCCCATTCTGGGTTAGATGTCTGTCCTGTTAGATGTGTGGTCCTCGAGCCAGCACAGCCTGGTTGGCCATGGCTGGATAAAGAGTCTGAGGATAAGTCTTGTTGGGGGTCATAGCAGGAGACAAGGTGTGCAGTGAGTGCAAGTGTTTGTACGAGAGGTGGACTAAGTAAAGGATGTGGCCTGACTCCCCTAAGCTCCTCCAGTGCCCAGCCTGGAAGGGAAGGGGGCTCCAGATAGCATAGCTAACTGGGTGACACCAGCAGTCTCAATAGAGCCCAACTCTACCGGAATCTGAGGGTAGCGCCTCGGCACTGGTGGGTTCAAAGCTCTTCAGGTAATGCTACTGTGCAGCCAGGATCAACAGCTCTGCCGCAGACTATGGGCGACGTCAGCTATTTGCATCAACTAAAGAGAGACCTCCCTGACTGACACAGGGGCAGTGCATTGGTGTTGGGATTCTTCTGCCTCTGCTTTCTCCCGTCTGTGTCCTAAAACAACCAGTGCTTCAAGGGAAAAGGGAGGAGGAAGTGGCAGAATCCAGCCCTGTGGGATGAGGGGAGCAACGTTGAATCAGAATTTTAAAGTGTGTTTTAACAAGTAATAGGTATTAAAATGTATTGGGCAACAGACAGAGCTATTATTAGGTGAGCCGCCTATCCAGTAGAAAAAAGAGAGGTTAGGCACTGCACAGTTTGCCAGATGATGGAAGTATGAAAATTACTCATGTGTCTACCCCGGTAGGTCAAAAGGCTTAAAGTGGGCGGCACCACTCTTTAAACTGGTGGGATTAAGCCAGGGGGAATGAATTGTAGTGGCTGGATATGATCAGAGAAATTCATAGGCAAAATATTTGAACTCAGAATCAAGGACAAGAGCAATGCCACTTTCTTTTAATATTTCATTCTCTTCTCCCATGCAATAGAGAAGGGGAGAGAGAGAGAGAGAGAGAGAGAGAGTGAGCAAGCGAGAGTGAGCCCCCTCCACGCAGGACCACCTCACTTTCCAGAAGAAAGAAATCTATAGGAAATAAATGAGACTTATTTTATATGATATTTGCACAACTGGCAAATTTCATGATTTCCAATTACCAGTGGGGGGAATAAATCTCTTTTGTCACTTCTGCAATAACAGACACATATAATTCAGCTTATTTTCTTCCTACAACCCATGGTGCTCAAATGATGAAAAGGAGCAGCCCAGCCTGCTGCCCTGATGAGTTTATTCCCCAGGTTTCCTGGGTTTCCATATTAAGGGCTATTTTCTTGGAGCCAAGTCAGAAAATGTGCATCTGGGCTTCCAGGGCTGGTTTCCATGGTGAGAGGAGTGAAGGGAGGCCACCTTTCTTTCCTCTCCCTGGTGATTTTAAGTACAATATCTGTATAATTTAATTTTTTTTCAAAATTGACGTTTCTGGTCTTTTCACAAGATAGAGCTAGGAAATTGGAAACTAGGCAAGATTCTATGCAGCTCCAACTTTCATAATTAACAATTACTACCATGTATTGAAATCTTTTTGTGGAATAGACAATGTGTTAAATGTTTTACATTCGTTTATTTTTCTCAACAGCCCTGTGAAACAGACAATACTTATCACCCTTTTACAATGAGGAAGATTACAATTTGTCCAAGATCACATCGCAAATAACAGAAAAAAAAGCTTAAAGTTAAACCAAATTCTGTTGACTTCATAAATCGAGGTTCAGACAGAGAGATAGAGAATCAAAAAATATATATTTAAACATTTCATTTTAGAGGCTCTTAGATGCCTCTAAGTCAATTCAGTTAAGTCAACATGTTGTTTTATTCTGAAATAAGTGTCTGAATTTCGCTGCTCATCTCTTTATCCAGAAGCTCTCTGTGCCTTTGGTTTCTAGGTAGAAGTTTTTCCAAGAGGAACTGTATGTGGAACTCAGCTTTCTCTTTTAAAGAATTATGTTGCTTAATAATCTGGTAAAACCATTTTATAGTGCTCCTGTAGGATACTCCTTAACAATTAACCATAAAAAACTCTAAAAGGAGAAAACTGAATGAAGATTAGAGGAATATACAACATTCACTAATCTGAGGTACTGAGCTTATTACAAAACTCTTTCCCTACTATTTGAAATGTGTTCATAATAAACCAAATATCTTTACTCACCAACATCTGTATTCTGTGGCTTTTAAGTCTTAATTATTGCAGCTTTATAATGTAGGCCAATACAACACGATGCAAATCTCATTTTTTTAAAAAAATATTATTGGACAAGAATCATTTTTGTCAATTCCCTTGAGTCTCCTTTATTTTTTTATACTTACAATTCGTTTTAGGACACTTTTCTATCTCCTGACCAAAATCCCAAAGTCCAGGATTTTAGAAATCTGAGAACCAGTACCTACTAAAGCTACTAAAATGTGATCAAGGTCACTAGTAATCAAGAGAATGCCAGTTTGAACCACAATGAAGTCCTATTACAGCTTGGCCAGATGAGCAAACATCAAAGGATCAGTTAATAGCAAGTGTGGATAAGGATGTTGGGCCAAAGGAACCCCAGTGCATTGTTGTTCGTGGTGTGACTTGGCACAAACACCTAGGTAAACAGTTGGGCATTCCTTAGTATGTGTGAATATACACTCTCCATGGCCAGTAGTTCATCTGCCCCAACTACACATGTTCTAAACATGTGTCCTAAATATGCAAGTGCTCACGAGAGTCCCCCGTGCTCAGGAATCTGCATGAGCCCACTGTTCATAACCCCTGAGTTGTAAATAACCTCACAGCTGCCCACAGTAAGAGAGGCAGGTGAGCTCCAGGATATCCAAACAGCATTGCAAGTGAACAGACAGAAACTACCTACATCGACTCAGACTAACTCTTGTACGTCTATTGTTGAGTGAGGTAAGACACCAAAGAATCCGGGAACTTGTATTTAATTTAGCCAAATTTAATAGAACATGAAAAACAGCATTCTTCCTGTTTGTGTTTCCTTTATTACAAAGCACTGACAACAGAGAAACAAACAGGTTGGAGGCTGAGTGGTCCCTCAGCCCGTTCATCCCCAGTCCCTGGGAGCTATACCATCTATTAAATAAGCAAAAACAAAGCTACTGCTTATAAATGCATATAGAGAGAGTAAATCTATAGAGAAAACATAAAATTTGAGACAGTAAATTCTGGTGGTGTGAGCAGAACAACATTCAACTTCTTACCCTACTCAATGGTTAGGCAAACGTTTACTTAAAATGAATGGTTCAACTTTCCTTTTAGGCTTTATTTATTTTTCTGGATGTTGATACAGAAATATTTAAAAATATCAAAGTACTAGTCAGTTTTTTTTGGAAGGAAACTTGGTCTCTTTCTACCTCTTTTTGTAACTTCTCAGGAGCCGGTCCTCTTCTAGCCTCTCAGTTTCTTTCTCCTCTAGTTTTTCAGCTATTTAAGGCCTCAAAGAATGACTCACTTTATATTCTTGTGTGTTGTCATGGTGTTTTGTCTTAAGGTTCGACCAATATTTTTCTGTGCATAGCATACTATGAATATTTGTTCAGTGAGTGAATGCACATTGAAATGTCTTTATTCTTAAAAACAGGACAAGAGGAGCAAAAAGAATACTCTAAAGTTGGAGAAAAAACACTCCAACTCCAAAGATGATCCAATATGACAGAATACGTGCAAGTTTCGTTAATGTTTATTTTGTTTGGCAGTTTCTTAGCACCAAGAGTGTGATTATCCTTGCACGTCCTCTGCAGCTTCTCTAAGTGAGATATCTGTCACCTGTCACTTTGGAGACTTCTAGTGAGATGCCGAAAGGGGAAAACAGGGACACAGTCAGCTGGTGGGAGTCCTGGGGAGTCAGAGCCATTACCCCCACATCGCACTGGGAGTTGCTACTTGCAGAAAGAACGCAGTGATGCGGGACAAGTGAATTCACTGGGGCATGAGAGCTACTTGGTGCTGCTACATCAAGCTCTTATAGCAGGGTCAGTCCTGGGTGTTGCGATGCTGGCATTCTACTTGTCTAATTGGTTCTGTTCATGAACTTTTACTTAGAATTTGAGTGCACTTCACATGGCAAGCCTGCGGGTTCAGTGCCACGACACGCTAATTTCCTTTGTCCAGACCCAGCGCCTTACTAGAGGAGGCTTAGTACCCACCATGTGCACCTTTTGACTACTGTGGGTATTTGCCTCTGGAGCAGTACCTGCTGATTTCAAACACTTTGTACGTGCCAGGCTTTGTAAAGTGCTGAGCTTTTTTTTTTTAATTTTTATGTATTTATTTGAATACTTACAGAGAGAGAGGGAGAGACAGAGAAAGCAAGAGACCTTCTATCTGTTGGTTCATTCCCCAAATGGCTGCAATGGCCAGGGCTGGTCCAGGCCGAAGCCAATAGCCAGGAACTTCTCCTGGGTCCCCCACGTGGGTGCAGGGGCCCAAGGACTTAGGCCATCTTCAGCTGCTTTCCCAGGTGTACTAGCAGAGAGCTGGATGGGAAGTAGAACAGCTAGGACTCAAACTGGCACCCATATGGGATGCCTGCACTGCAGATGGTGGCTTTGCCGCACACAATGCCATCCCCAAGAGTTGATATTTTGAAATGTATTAACTCATTTAATTTCTAACTCTATAAAGACTGACTTGGGGCAAGTGTTATGGCACAGTGGGTAAAAGTGCTGTCTGCGATACTGACATTTCATATGGGTGCCAGTTTGTATCCCAGCTGCTTCACTTCTGATCTAACTCCCAGCTGGTGGCCTGGGAAAAGCAGTGGAAGATGGACAAGTGTTTGGGCCCCTGCTACCCAAATGAGAGACACAGCTGAAGCCCCTAGCTCCTTGTTTTGGCCTGGCCCAACACTGACCATTGTGACCATCTCGGGAGTGAACCAGCAGATGGAAGATTGCTCTCTCTCTTTCTTTCTCACTTTCAAAATGAAATAAATCTTTTTTTTAGAAAAAAAAAAACTGCCTTTATAACATTCTAATTTTGCTGAGGATTCGTGAGCCCTGCCAACTAATTAACTCAAGGTCACAGCAAGTGGTGAAGGCAGAATTTGAACCCAGATAGCAGAGTTCTAGAGCTAATAATCATAATTACCGACTGATTGATTTATTCATTAATTCATCAATTTTCTGTCCAGTGATTTGGGCTTCCAAATTCTATATTAGATTCTAGAAGTGTGGTACTGAGCTAGCAAAGAAGATACATGTTCTTCTTCCATACCTCATTCTCCTTCTTCCATCCCTTAAAAGTTAGGTGTATTCTTAGAAGTATCTATAGCAAGTTCATGTGTCAAAGTGCTTAGAGAATATGTTAGTGAGGGGTCATCTCTGGGGTAAAATTGATGATTGCTCTGCCTTCCGTTAGAGTCAGTTCAAAAAATTATGATTGCAAAGATTAACTGACTCACAGTTGTTGTAACAATCATAAGATTTTCCAAAAATGTCCACTCAATCCTCTCCATCTTTGCTCCCTAATCCCAATAGGAAGCTGCAAATGTTTTCCTTCCTGCTGCAACACATCAAATTTTAAGCCTTATTTCCAACTGTATTGCAAATTTAGATCCTTCAGAGCCACCTACCCAAATAAAGATAACAAATAATTCTTCTCAGTACTTTTGATTACAGGGCCAGCTGCATTTGCGAGTCTTGGAAGGACTCAACTTTTAATAGGTGCACGATCTAAGTAAGAAGAGTTTGTCCATTAAGGCCTGTTCACGCCTTGTATACTGGGTAATGAAGGCAGCTACTGAGAGAAATTAGAAAATTATTAATCCTTACTGTGAACCATGTAGCAGTGGATGATAGATAGCAATGCAAGTGTTCATACCTTGCATGCTGGTGACTCTCCTTTGGGGGAAATATGTTGGGAAAATAGATTTGTTATCTCTTGGGGAGTAAAACTAGCCTAACGTTTTCTTTTTATTTTTCAGCACCTGAAATGTTCAACTCCAAAAAAGAAGCAGGTTATTCCTTTGCTGTTGATTGGTGGTCCCTAGGCGTGACAGCATATGAGCTGCTGAGAGGCCGGGTACAGTGGAATTGCACGTTTTCTTTGGTTATTTTTCTAGAAGGTTCTATTTTAGAGTAATAGGGTATGTTCTTTGCTAAGAATCAAGCAGTCTGAGAACTGGAAACGGCTATGTCATGCAATGCTGATTATATCCCTTGAGATTTCTGCACTGATTAATTCTCTTTCCTACATATGGGGCCAACTGTGTCAGAAAACATTAAATCACACACTTAAAAAGTAAGTGAACAATATGGATGTTATAAAATGCCAAATAAGGAAAACCAGTGTCCCTCACTAAATGACTTGTATATGTGTTTAAAGAAAGTCATTTGGCAGTCATAGTATATTTCAGAAACACCTCACCAAGACAAGTGTGAATTATTAATACAACACAATTCATGTCCTGGCTTGTTGAATTCCTAGTTGTCATTTGTCTTGTGGGTTTGGTTTTAGTGGAAAAGTAGACTAGTTTTCTTTGAAACGTAGCATTTCTTAAACTAATAAAAAACTGTTTTCTAGAAAAACTAAGGATGAAAAGCAAACAAATATGAGAAAACACATATTTTATACAATTCTTGCAAACTACTGCATAATGTAAATATCCTAAGGCTGTATCTTAGCTCAGCCTTTCATAACAAGACACTACAGACTGTGTGGCAAACACAATAGACGTCTATTTGCTTACAGGTGTGGAAGCTAGAAGTTGACGTCAGGGTACCAGAATGTCTGGGTTCTGGAGGGGCCTATCTTCTTGACTTGCACACAGGGGTGTTTTGACTGTGTCCTTATGTGGTGGGGGAGGGCAGAGGGGAACAGGGGGGATGGAAAGAGATATTATAGGCCACTAATCTCATTAGCCCTAATCTATCCCTAATTACCTGCCAAACACCCCTCCTACAAATATCATCACGTTGAGAATTAGGTCTTCAAACATAAGACTTTGGATGGGACACAGATATCTAGTCCACAACATTACATTCATAGTTTCCTAAATTCATATGCATGCCAACAGCCAACAAATTCTCAACCTGTTCTAGTATCAACTCTAGAGTCTAAGTCTCAAGTCTCATTAATGCATCTGAATCAAATATGGATGAGATTGCAGGTCTGGTTTTCCTGAGGGAAGAGCCTTTCTTGCTATGAACCTGTAAAGCCAGCCAGTGTAGCAGTGGTGATACATGCATATGGAATAGACAGTCCAATTACAAAAGAAAAACAACAGGAAAGAAGGAAGAGGTACCAGGTCCTAGGCTGTCCAAACCATAGCAAGACAAACTCCACTACAACATAGTAAGGCTTCAGAATAATCCTCTTTGGTTCAATTGCCTGCCTTCCAGTGTACCAGTGTCACTCTCACGGCGGAGAGCAGAGCAGGGGTGACTCAGTGAAGTGGCTCTGTGCAAGAGCCTTGCTCACGTGACTTTCTTTTGAGGGCTCTACCTATACAGCTGCCATTTGAAACTAATTGGAGGCAGCTCTGCTCCCAACCCAATGCACTTAGGACCTGTGGTGGGAATGACAGCTCTGATGATGTCTGAATTTCCCTTGGGATCCTTTCTTCTGTAACTTGAAGGATAGTGCATGCTCTCAGTCCATTGTCATTCTGGTCCTACCCTGTAAAAAAAAAAAAAAAGTTGGACTGCCTTCCATTATTTCATTCTATCTTCTCTAGCTTCTTTAATTCAAACTGGTAGTATCTCCTGGTATGATTCCTTTTTTATTCTGGCTTCTATTGAGATGAGTGATTCAGTCCATGAAGAAATGCATCCTCTTTATCAACTGGTTGTTTAAACACACCTATAGAATTCTTTCAGAACAAGATTTCTTATTTATTGATTCATTTTTGCAATAGGGATAGGCCAATTTTTTTTTCCAATCTTCGATTTCTGGATTCTTTTTGCTTAACAATTTATTTTTCAATTCATCTCTCTCCTTTCACATTTTACTATAAGCTGTCAGGAGGAACAAAACCATATATTCAACATTTTGCTTAGAAATCTCTTAAGTATCCAGTTTCATTATTCAAAAGTTTTACATTCCCCAAAACAGTAGAACACAATTCAAACAAGTTCTTTGCCATTTTAATTCCAAGGATTGCCTTTCTTACACTTTCCAGTAGCATGTTCCATTTCTGTTTTAGACTTGCCCTTAACATCTCTATTTCTAGCATGCTCTCAAGGTCTTGTGATGGACACAATTAGTGATTCTTCTGAGATCAAGGAGTTGAAGATTGTTTTCTCCCGGACTTCACGAGTTTGTTCATCCAATGAAGCTAAGAGAGACTCTCAAGGTCATCATTCCAGATACTTCAGTCAATCTAACATTTTGGAATCATTTTTTTTTTTTTTTTTTGCTTCTGTCGGCAATCTTCTTCGGTCCCATATCATTCCAGCATAATTTCTGTTTTCAAAGTGCTACATCTGGGCAGGGATTACAGCACAGTGAGTTAACCCCATGTTTGGGATGCTTACATCCCATACTGGAGTGCCTGGTTCACGTCCTATTTATTCTGCTTCCAATTGAGCTTCCTGCTGATGCATCCTGGGAAGCAGCAGGTGATGGTTCAGGTACCCAGGTCCCTGAAACCCAAGTGGGAGACCTGTATGCGATTCCTGGCTCCTGGCTTGGCTTAG
Source organism: Lepus europaeus (assembly GCF_033115175.1). Taxonomy (NCBI): domain Eukaryota; kingdom Metazoa; phylum Chordata; class Mammalia; order Lagomorpha; family Leporidae; genus Lepus; species Lepus europaeus. Next base: position 132,846,168 of record NC_084830.1, on the reverse strand, counting down.
CCTAGCTCTGGCTATTGTAGACAGTGGAGGAATGAACGAGTGGATGGAAGGTTGATCTCTCTCTCTCCTGTTCTTTCTCTCTGCCTTTGAAGTAGATGAAAATAAATAAACATGAAACGAAGTGTCACCTCACAACTAGTTGGCCTATGCACCTATAAGAACAGCCATAGAAGCTATACTATTTCATCATGATCTAATAACTTCATCCTGCTCAGCAAAGCAAAGATGAGGAATTCTAAAGCAATCACAGGAAGATCTCACTATTGTATCTGTTTCATTACTCTACAGAGTACATGTTGCCCTTAAACATTAATTTGTTCATTATTCTTCCTCTCTGAAGAGATCATCATAACAAGATTCTTCATGCATATTCAAATGTTGATGAGTTATGCAAATTAATAGAAGAGGACTACTTTGGTAAGGCAAACACGAAAGCTGCCCAAGGGCAGCCTCAAATCTTTCCTGTTTCCATCTTCTAATGGACTTTGTCCCATTTTAGAGAGAAATCAAAGGTGTCAATATGATAACTACTTAAAAGTAGCAACATCTCTGTTCTTACTCAGTTCACCCTCGAGTTCCCCCAAGAAGTCTCTTACTGCTCAGTTCTAGCCCCTTCTATTTTTCAAGGCAATTGTGCTCTGCCCTCATCTTTTATTAACACAGTTAGCAAGCAGAAACTGAGTAGTGAGTTGAAAGATAAAAACAAGGGCCTATTATTCTTCAAAATGCCAAATACCACATTTAAGTATCACCTATCTAAGAGACCTTCTTGTGTGCCTAGAAAGAATTTTACTAAGAACGTATTTTTTCTCTTTCCCATATTATTGTACTTCTATAGTTGTTCCTACCCTCTCCCCACCCCTCACACATTAAATGCCTGACCTTGGCATCCTTTGTCCTTTAGAGCTGGGCTAACTTTTCAAATCTTGCTTCCATTTGGATAATCCTGACCCTTCATGAACTCACTTTAGTCTCCTTGGATTCTCATCTTCTTAAACCATCCCTTGGGCCATTTCCTTTCTTGTTTCTTTGCCTATAAAGATATTTTCCAAGGTAAATTCTAGTCTTCTTAAACTTTTAAAAAAAAAAACCTCTGCATGAGCTTGGGAATTGAATTTGAATAAAGAGAAGGATATATCTTGATTGCAAGGCTTTTCAGAATCTGTGCATATAAAATTTTTGGTCACTTTTAAGATAGGGTATTCATACTATTAAATTATGCTTCTTTGTTCACATTCAAATCTTACGCATACATTATGGCTTAGGACGAAACAGCACCTCCTCTAAAGAAATTTCTCTGATCTCTAAGTAATGATCCATATCTCTCCCAAACATTTGTGCAGTTTCTCTCTTATGACCTTTCTGAATTTAAATACATTAGAAAATATAGGAAAACACAACAATGAAGTAAAAATCAACTCTATGGTCCTTAAGGCAAAGAAAACTCCCAATTAAGAGAGCAAACTCTCTTTGACCTTTAAATCCCACCTTCAAGAATGAATAAAGCCCTGGCCTGCAGTGCCAGCATCTCATATGGGCTGCTCCACTTCCGATCCAGCTCTCTGCTGTGGCCTGGGAAATCAGCAGAAGATAGTTCAACAGCTTGGGCCCTTGCACCCACGTGGGAGACCCGGAAGAGGCTCCTGGCTCCTGGCTTCGGATCCTTGCAGTTCAAGCCCTTGTGGCCAGTTGGGGAGTGAACCATCATATGGAAGACCTCTCTCTCTATCTCCCCCCCCCCCTTTCTCTGCCTCTCTGTGTAACTCTGACTTTCACATAAATAAATAAATCTTAAAAAGAAAAAAGAATAAATAGTTTGTGGAATTGACTTCTAAATCTTTTCTGTTCCAATATGGATAATCTATCTTTAGTTATAGGCATAAATTTTTGCTTCTTTTGCAAAAATAGAAGCATGTTTAATATTTCTATTAGACTTATTCTTTTCATTACATAAGAAAATATACAACTTTCTATATCAGAACACCTAAATTTATTTTCTTTTTTAAGGACTAAATCCATTTGTAAATGCATTGCCTCACAAATTTTTGGATTATCAAGTATATCATTTTTAATATTTCTATTTTTTTCTAAATCAATTCCTTAAAGGCAAAGCATTTATCATATATAGTTCAGTGTTATCCACAGTATTGAACTTTCAATGGATACATAATACATGTGCATCAAATGAATGGAGGAACAAATCACTATAAATCAGTTTTGACATAATCAAGAAAGAATCACCAGCTAGGCTCTATGCAGTTACAACTCGAAATACAGCTTATCTGAGGACAGCGGTATATTAACATTTAATTACAAGTTTCAGCAGGAGTGTACCACAGAGGAAGGTGCTAAATTGATTCCCTTCACATTCACAAATTCTTGTTTACAGAAAAACTTAGGTCTCAAAGAGCAAATGTGCTTCCAGACATGCCTGCAGTGCCTCAACTGATCAGTGTTGCTGAGCGTGTCCTAGACTATTAACCTGCATTGTCACCCTTTCGTCCCCCTGTTGTCCCATTGCCACGTAAAGCAGAGGTCCTTGTCTTTCCTAGCTCTGTTCTATCTGTAAGTACTAACTTTCGGTAGAGAATATGTAGTTCTGCACTCATTGTACCCTCAGCGCCAATTCTTTCACCTTTGTACTCCTAAACTGACTAGAGGAACACATCACTTGTTCTCATCTAACATTTTACTATTCTGTCGTGTTCATTTTTTTATTCTTACTCTTAATTTATATGATTCCTAAGGTTTTTCTTCTCAGAATGTTCAGTGTTATCTTGTCGTTCTTTAAGGTTTGTGTTCCATTTACTTAAATGGTTGTGTGTGTTTAAGTGTGAATATGGGGGCATATACAGCCTATATAACTTCTTACAGATTTCCCTAAGGAAACCGTACGCGCCAACAACATAGGAGTCACATCTGATTTGTTCTTCATTCTATTCCTAGTGTCCCGCTGTAGTGCTGTAACACAATAGGCATTCACTAAATATCTGGAAAGGAATAAATGTGTAATTCTGGTAAATAATGAATTTTAACTTTAGAGCTAGAAAAGGTAAAATAATGAATAAGAAACAGGTAATTTGATTATTTTTAATAAATTGATGGGCCGTGCTTTTTTTGGTATTAAATTTAGCCATATGGTCTTGTAAAGGAAGTGAAGAAAACACACACACTTAAACTAGTTATGAGATTCATGGACTGATTCATTCAAGTTTATCAACTCATTTTGGTTTCTAGATGTCCAGGAGACAATAGGTTTAAAAGTAGCAATTAATTGAAATAAAAAAGAAACTTGGGGGGTAGGGAGGAAAATACATGTACATATGCATATAACACTGGAAGCTTGAATATGCTAAGCTCGACCCAAATCTAAATGGTATACCTGGAATGAATTCGAAGATAACTACAGTGCCCTCTGGCCAATAAACATTGGTAATCAGGTGACAGCGCATCTAGCATTCCTTTTCAGATACTGAGTTAAAGGTTATGTCTAATATAGCATTACCAAGGCAACAATTTAGCTGTGGCCCATTATTTAATCTTGAGAGAAGAAAAAAATGTGGTGGTTGTTTTAGATGTTACTTAAAAAGAATAAAATGTTTGACCTAATCTCACTATTAGGTGTTTCCTCCTGGAACTCCGTGGGTCCATGAGTAGCTGACTGTGTGTAGAATTAAGCCTTTCTTCATATCTACTCTACTGAGAATTCATCTTGCTGCTCGCCATTCTCATTTATAGCTACCCTTTTCTAACCTTGTATCAGTAACAATGAAATAGCTCTCCCGGCTGGTGTCTAATATGTATTAGCCTCTCTAATGGAAGCACTACCTGCATTATCTCCTTTACCTTTCCCAACAATCTAATGATTGTGTTCATTCTGCATATGAAGCAGCTTTCCCTTACAGAGGAAGTAGCTGGAGCTCAAAAATTGAGTTGCTAAGTTGCCAGATTCTTTTGCCTTCAGAGCTCAAATACTCCATTATATTCTATTGTCTCATAATACTAATTTTACTGTAAAACTGAAACTTTTATTTCTCAAAATTTATTTTATTAGCCAGTAATCATTCATTAAATATCTGGAAAGGGCCAGGCACAAAATACAAGTACATATCCATATCAACGGTCCAACGTTAATCTGATATGGAAATTTCGTTCCTTTACCAGGCTGCAAACCACATGATGCTAAGGCCTTAGGGGGAAGAGTGTGTATATGGTACAGTCTCTAGCTTTACGTAGTTTACAGTTCACATAAAAAACATAATTCCAGCCTCTAAGGAGTCCATACAAAATAGAAATTAATATCAATAAAGGCTGCCCTCTAGTGGACATCTCTGAAAGCTACAACAAATCCACAGTTTGTTTATCCTCCTCTCCTCTCCCTGCCGAGTGAAAACTAAAGAGCCTGATTCTTCCAGAAACATTTCTTAAAAAATATTTGCCTTATCATAAAATTCTCCACCCCACACTAACTGGAAGCAGAGACTCATGGTAGTTGGGGATGGAGCTGATGACTTCCGAGGATTTTTTTGTCCTGAACTTCTTTGTTCTGCTTCAAAGAGCAAAAAAGCAGGGTACGTTAAAACTCTGGGTCTCCTTATGATCAACCCTCACATAATAATTTTTAAACTTCCATTTACTGGTTACTTGTGCAGTATTTTATGTAAATACTTATGTAAGCTACCTTACAAAATAATTTTAATCAGTCTCTTAGAAGATGACTCAGCTCACTGCAATGTTTTGTTTGGCTCAGTGAAACTACCAACTTTTAAAAACTGTATCCCACAAGAAATTATAGGTTATTTTCATGTCTTTAAAAAAAGGAGGTGATGTGGCAACATGGGACCACGCACACAATCATTGGCTGAAAGCAGTTAGAAATTAATATTGATATTTTATTGGTTATAAGTTTAGCCTGGAAACTTTGTACAATAAAAGTTTATTTTATTTTCCCTATAAATATGAAAATTCTTACTTCTTCTCTCCATTAAGAGACCATATCATATTCGCTCCAGTACTTCTAGCAAGGAAATTGTGAACATGTTTGAGACAGCTATTGTGGCATACCCTTCTGCCTGGTCTCAGGAAATGGTGTCACTTCTTAAAAAGGTAAGAAGAAAGACTGCACATCAAAATACGCTGATAAAATAATGAGTGCTCCCTACCTAAGGTTAGAAGTTAGCATATAATATCGGGCATAATCATATATTACTAGAGTGGTTTTTACTGGCACGTTACTAATGTGCTAACATCCATTACTACAGCTGTTTTTAATAACATACATTACTAACATACTAACATATATTACTAGAGTGGTTCTTACAGAGCTAACAGAAATTCATGACTTCATTCATTCAACTCATAAATCCCCTTGGAATCCCAAAGCCTTTTCAAACTCAGTGCATCTAAAATGGGATTCTTAATCCTTCTGTATTACCTGGACTTTTCTGATATTCTCTCTCTCTCTCAGCTACTGGCCCCTCCACCCATCTGTTTATTCAAGCTATAAACCAAGATTCATTCATAATTTCCATATCCCATTCATCACCAAGTTCTGAAATTTACATTTTAAACATCTGTTGAATTTGACTTCTCTTCATTTCCACTACATCTCCTCAATCCAAAAGCCATTAAGTCTTGCCTCCTAAGTGCTTTTCCCTCTCCATTTTTACCATTCCATTTTTTTTTCCCCACTATGCCCCCATGGTGACCTGCTTAAAAGACAATCAATGTCTTCCCAATGTCCTTGCAACAAAGATCAAAATTATTTATATAGTACAAACATTCTGTATACTACACAAGTCTTATTTTGGGCATTTTCCACCATTTTAATTACACTGAAACATGCCTTGCCTTCTTCTTGTTCTTCTTCTCCTTCTCTCCCCACTAGCACCTCACATACCAGTCCTGCTCTTAGCACAGGGCCTTTGCACACACAAATCCCTCTTCCTGGAATTGTCTCCATCCCTAGCTCCTCCATGCCCTTCTTGAGAGCAGTTCTATTCAGAGTGATTCATTGACTGCTTCTAGTCCATCATTTGCTTCTTATAGGTCCATTTTAAGAGCAGAAATAGAGAGAAGCATTTGGAAACATCGATAGCAATGTGACACTGCTGAGTTATTTAAGTACAGGGTCAGCAGACTTGTCTCATTGAACTGGGTGCAAGCTTGTTTGGGTGAAGTTGCACTCAAGTCAAAAGGAACATGGATGGGGCTGCATAGTAGAAATGCACAGTAAGACCACACAGTGGCTTGAATGGGTTAGAAATTAAAACACAAATAACTGGCCCTTCCACTTGGTGTGAGAAGCACAGCTTTAGATCATAGCTCAAATGTCACTTCCTTGGGGCACCTCCCACTCTCATGAGCTCACGTAACACCATCTTTCCTTCGTAGCACTTCTAACCATTGGAAACTGCACATAGCATTTGTATGATCCTGGAGTTAATGATTATTCTCCTCTAAGGTGCGTGAGGGTAGTGCCCATGTCTGACTTGCATCTCATGCTATTCTCAGTATCTAATGCTGAGCCTGGCAGGTGGTAAAACTCATTAAGTGTTTGAATAAAGTAGGCCCCTACCATTCATCAGCTTTTGAAGGCGCTCGTGTTCACTGTAAGAAGATTTAAAACAACTATAGTAGGAGCTCACTGGTGCCTGTTGAGTGATTCTGCAAAACAAAGACTACTGAGCCTAGAGGATGAGTTTGGATTTTTTTTGTTGCTCAAGTTATGATGGTAAAGGAAAAGAACTTTAGGAGCCAAGGATTCAAAATCTGTGGCTGACCTTCGAGGTCAAGTTCCCTGTTTCGTAGTAGGGACATTGCTAGTGATAGTGTCAAAGATGTAGAATAGGGAGGACATTTCCATAGGAAAAGTGTGCTCTGTTGCAAGACCGCCCTCCTTCACCCCGAGATCACACCCTGATGTCCCACAGTTGTTATTTCCAGGAGCACTCTCAAGTGGGACTCGGACCCACTGTGTCACCCACTGATTTCCTGTTGGCTCTCAAGTGGTTAATGGGCAAATACCCTTTTCATTCCAATTTGCAAAACCCAGACTTAACAGGTACCTTAGTTGCCACCTTCTGTGCCACCTGAAGGGATTTTAACTATTTGTTTAAAAACAGCTGAAATTTTTAGTGAGAAGTGAGTGTCACTCGTGAACTGGTATAACATTCACCATGTAACATGAGCAGATCTTGTTTTAGGCACTTGGCGTACCTAGCCTCATTTAATCTTAATCACACATTGAAGTGAGTTAGCCCTTTCTTTACAGGTGGGTGAACTAGGGTTTAGATAATATACTGGCCCCTAGTTAGTAAGCAACTGAGTCAGGAGTGGAAGATATGTTTGTCTCAGTAGGCCAAGCCATTTTGATGACATTTAAAATCTCTATTTATGGCTCCTTTTAATCATTCCTCATCTACAGTATTTGTCTCTGAGGCTTGCAAAGAGGGAGACTGTCTTGTTCCCTTCAGTGCTGTTCTTGAAAACATGTAGAAGGAATTCGTATGATTTAGATTTTTGGTCCCTAAGCGTTAACCTTCCTTGTGACCTTGCCGTTTGTATTTTGTTGGCAGCTCCTTGAACCCAACCCAGACCAACGATTCTCTCACTTGTCTGATGTTCAGAACTTCCCGTATATGAATGATGTGAACTGGGATGCGGTTCTGCAGAAGAGGCTCATTCCAGGTTTCATCCCTAATGTGAGTCAAGCCTCACACATGCAAAACTGCCGTCATCACACAACCTGGCACATAACTCCATGTGCCAGGTCCATACACCGCCTCACAAGACAACCGCTGCACAAATCTGTGTCTCAGATGAGAAAAACGGAAGCACATACAGGGTCAGTTGTTCATCAAAGGATACACAGCTACTCAGCGGCCAAGCTGGGATTCTCATCCATGTTCATTCGTGTCGGAATTTTAATTTCCAACCACTTTTTGTTGTATGCTTTCATTGGAAAGAAGTCCTAGCCTCCACCCCCCATGTAGTCCTTTCCAATGAGCTCATTGGCTGATTGGGAAAAAAAAAAATGCTTTCTCTTATTACAAAGATGTAGACATTTGTGTCCGTGAGAGTCTGTCAATCAAAAGATTGAAAACTGTTGGGGTGAAACATTTATTCTTACTATTCACCCCTCTTCTTTTGCTATTTTTAATCTCAGAGATCTGTATTTGTAAGAGCCAATGAGAAATAATTCCTACGTGTAAGTATCCAGCCAAGGGCGTCTGTGGCCCACAGGAGACGCTGATTCTTAAAACCAGGACTGCTCTGAGGCTTAAGCGCCTTCCTGTAGCCACGACCTGGACTGCACATTCAGTTGTGGGTGGGCTGGGCAGAATGATGTGCTCTTTAAGGGCCTTTTAGAAGCCATTGAGAGTTTTCTGTTCTAAGGCCAAGTGAGGTGCTTGCCTGGCCCTACGGCAGTGTGATCCTTCCTGTGCAATAGTGGGGGTAGGGGAAGGGAGGCGCTTGAATGAGTGTGATGGGTGGAAGTGCAAGGTGAGAGAAAACAGTGAGGTGGAATTCCAGGGGGACAAATCTCTTACTTGGAAAGCAATAGCAGGGTGCAGCCCAGCCGTTTCCCGCCCACTTTTCAGGGTCCAGGAGGGTAACTTGTAGCATGGTCACACATGACACTATGGGACTCAGGGCATCCCCTACTGTCATTTCATCCCTCCTTGTTAGCTATCAGTGTTGCCCTAGGACGAGTTCTGCCTTATGGTTCCCCGACTTCCTTGTGAATCTGAGGACTCTGGGAAGCTGACTAACAAACGGGCAGGTTCTTGTGTTCAGAAATCCTGGCTGGGGAGGTCTGGAGACATGGGAAGCTCTGGTGATTCTGGTCCACGTGCTCATGGGAACATACTTTGTGAAACAGCCCCTCAGAGAAGTAATTCTCACTTGGGCTAACTGGAAGTTCAGAAAAACAACATACAAAGTCAAGGATTATGAAAATCAGTGCTGGTAATCAGTGATACAAAAATAAACCCAGTGTAGGAGTCCTAGTGTGTCATTATCGGACTGCTCTGTTGGGCCCGAGTCTCTGTGTTTTTAGGACACCGGAATCCAGCCCAGGTGTCTTCTTACAGAAAGGCCGACTCAACTGCGACCCTACCTTTGAACTCGAAGAGATGATTCTAGAGTCCAAACCTCTTCACAAGAAAAAGAAGCGTCTGGCAAAGAAGGAGAAGGAGATGAGGAAGTGTGATTCCTCTCAGGTAAGCCGGTCCCCGCCCAGGAGAGGGGCATGGGCAGTCCCCGCATGGCTGTACTTCATTTGAGAGCTTCCTTTGGAAGGTCAGCTCGCTCAGCACCCTGCTTCTGCAGCCCTGTGGAGTGAGGGGTTGACCGTGCACCCAAGCTGCTGATAGGGCAATGCTAGGGGTCCCAGCAGCAGCCCTGCCCTTGGGAGCTTTTCCTCTGGAGTTCTGCTGCCAACTCGACCTATTTATTGCCCTCTCCTCATTCACAATGCAAACTTTATAACTTTCCCAAGAGATTACATCCAACTGGCTGAGCCTAACTCAGGTGACTACACTGGAAATGGTGATCGGGGGGCAGGTCAGAAAGTGCACGTCCCTGTTTGTGGCCCCACTTTTGCTCTGAGGAGTTCCTGGGAGCAGCCAGCCCCGGAGCTTGTGTCGGCTCTTTGCCATCAGCAGAGTTTTCTGGTGTCAAGGCTCTCAGAAGTAGAGAGTATCTATTAATAGGAACAATGGAATTCCCGTAGAGCTGAAAACCGTAGCTGTATTTGAGGTTGAGTTATATTAACTTTGTGAGTCAGTGTATTCTTCTGTCTAAACTCAGATTTCAGGACAGTAGCTTGTAGGGACCCATAGGGCTTCTGTACTCACATGTAGATCTCTGCCTTATGATGACAGTGGAGTAATAAACAGCCACTTTGCCCCTAATTGTCATCCATCCATCCAACCAACCGTCCACCCACTCAGCCATCTACCCATCCATCCATCTGGGCCACTTTCCTTGAGTACCTATTATCTACACAGCTCCTGCACTAATTCCTGAGTAAGAAATGAATGAGACATAATTCCTGTACTCAGTGACAAAGACTGCATAGTCTTATGGTGCAAATAGCTCTGCAAACAAATAAATATCTGCCATGTCTTTTAATTTCTTTAGTCCTTTAGGGCCATTAGTCCCTTTAATGCTCAATTAAGCAAAGCTCACATCTCTGTCTGGTTTGCTAAAAGCACTGGTCTCTTGACCAAGGATAGATTCCCATCCTTGAGTGTTTCCTGGTACCTTCCATGGAATGCTTAGTTGTGCTACAAATACATTTTGATTGTCACTTCCTCACAACGATTCATTCTTCATTCTATCATGACCAACTCACTTCTCTAGACTTGCTCCTTTCTGTGACCCTGCAGAGCTTGGCTCAATCTGGATACTGGCCGATCTGTTACTAGGCCCCCCAAAATAGTGAAGGTCATGCATTCATCTTTGTTGTAAGTCTTCCAAAGTTTCAGACATAACTGTGTAATTTGTGATCATATGACCATGGTCAACATGATCTGCTGATTGTTCCCACCGTATCCTCTCACTATAGCATTTGCACTGACTCAAACCCCTCCACCAACACAGGCCCTCTGGTTAGCAGACCCCTAATGCAAGGTTTGTTCTTCAGGGCCTTTGACCATGCTCTTAACCTTCCCTGGAATGTTCTTCCTTTAGATCGTCACATGCAGGGTTTTTTCTCATCCTCCACACCCTCAACATCACCTTGTTAAAGCTGAAGTCTCCTCGCTATCTCTTTCTTGGCTTCTATTTTTGTCTCCCTCATCATATTAATAGCTAATAATCATTAATTTATAAGTGTCTTATGTATTAGTTTATCTGTCTTTCTTTTTCCTACCTCACTATAATGAAAGGTTCTGTGGGTGAAGACCAGGTCAATCTTATCTACCACTGTGTTCAAGTTACTCCAACAGTGCCTGTAGCATAGTAGAGGCACAATCAGTATTTGTTCAACATATTAAAGCAATAAAGGAAAACCTTTAACTGGATAGTGGAGACTGGATATTCTTCTCTCACAGTTAAAGGGTCAAACTCCACCCACAGGGCATCTTCCTGGCGTCCTCCACTGTCCTAGTGTTTTTGTCCTAGGTACAAGGTTGTAGGGACAAGCCTCCCTCCCCTATAGGAAAGGCTAAGAGTCATGGTACAGACCCCCTTATGTTTTCTAAGATCAAGTAAAACAAAAAGAGGCAGTTTATTGGGGCCAGAATCATGGTGTAGCAGGTAAAGCCACCATCTGCAATGCCAGCACCCATCTGTGTGATTGTCATGTTCCAGCTGCTCCACTTCCTATCCAGCTCCCTGCTAATGTCCTGGGAAAAGCAGTGGAAGATGGCCCAAGTCTTTGGGCCCCTGCCACTCTGTGGGAGACCAGGATGAAGCTCCTGGCTCCTGTCTTTGGCCTGACCCAGTGCTGGCCTTTGTGGCCATCTGGGGAGTGAACCAAATGAACCAATAGATCTCTCTCTCTCTCTCTCTCTCTCTCTCTCTCTCTCTCTCTTTCTCTCTCTCTCTCTCCCCTCCTTCCCTCCCTCTGTGTGTCTCCTTCTCTTTCTGTAACTTTTTCAAATAAATAAATAAATCTTTAAAAAACAAGAGATACTTTCCCAGGTCTCACATTAGCTTCAGAATCATTTGCCAAGAAGTGGCTTTGCCCATAATGAAATAAACTTTTACATCTTTAATCATAGAGGGTGAGATCTATTAGCTTTCAAATTTTTTTTGTTTTTGTTTTAAAGATTAATTAATTTGAAAGGCAGAGTTATAGAGGCAGAGAGAGAAGTTGTCTTCCATCCACTGATTCACTCCCCAAATGGCTACAATGGCTGGACATGGGTAGATGTGAAGCCAGGAGCATGGAGCTTCTTCCAGGTCTCCCCCATGGGTGCAGGGGTCCAAAGACTTGGACCATGTTCTGCTGCTTTCCCAGGCCATAGCAGAGAGCTGGATCAGAAGTGGAGCAGCTGGGACTTGAACCGGTGCCTGTATGGGATGCTGGCACTCCAGGTGGCAGCTTTACCCACTACACCACAGTGCCAGCCCCAAATTTATTTTGTTTTTAGTTTGTTTTTATTGGTGTGAAACATGTAGAAGATAAAATCTGGGCCATTTGGACCATTTTTACGCATACAATTCAGAAGCATTAAATGCATTAACAATACTGTGCAGCCACCATCACTATTTCCAATCATTTTTCCTCACACCGTACAGAAATTCTATACCCATTAAGCAATAAGTTCCCTTTCCTCTCCCTCATCATCCCTCCATTACCACTAATGTACTTCTTTCTCCATGAATTTGCCTTTATAGAGAATTTACCTTCATATCGTGGAATCTGACACTGACATTGTCCTGTTGTATCTGGATTATTTCATTTGGTACAATGTTTTCAAGGTTCAGTTATCTTGCAGCACATATTAGAACTTCATTCCTTTTTTGGATGAATTATATTCTAATATATGAAAATAGCACATTTTGTCTATCCTTTCATTTATGGATGGCTACTTGGCATTGTTTTGGCTTTTGTGAATAATGCCACAGGGAACATTCATGCACAAAATTCTGTTTTCACTTATTTGAGGTCTGGAATTGCTGGATTAAATGGTAATTCTGTATTCTACTTTTTGAAGAACTACCAAAATATTTTCCATCGCTTTGGAACCATTTTACATTCCCATCAGCAATTTACGAAGATTCTGATTTATCCACATCCTCACCAACATTTGTTGTTTTGTTTTTGTTTTAATGATAGCCATCTGAGTTGGTATGATATTGCCATCTTATGGTATTAAGGTTGGCAGGATATTTAATAGACATCATTGAATGGAAATGATGATGTCATTGTTGCAGTTACTTGAAATGTGAACATCATGTTGAAAGTGTCCATGTTTATAACACAGGGAGCGCAGGTAGAGAACATGGGTCATTGTAACTTGATATGCTCATTGAGAACGCTTTCTCTCAGCCAGGACACATGGAGACAGTGTAATGCCAGCAACTTGTCCACCACTAGAGACCTGGCCCCCTTTCTAACCTTGCGGCTTGATTGGAATTCCTTTCAGTAACAGCTGCCTTTTTTTGTCAATGTGGTGCCTAAGCAGTGATCAGTTTGACTCCAGAGTAGCAAGATGACTTGTAGCTCCAAGCAGTGGGGCAGGGACAGAGGCCAGGTCAAGCGAGCATGCTGTAGCTCTGGAGAACGCTCTTGCTGCATTAGAAGCAAGGCCACATCTGATGAGATGCAAGGCTGGAGGATGAGCAATATCACAGTCCGTCTGAACACACCAGGGGTATTTCCTACCATCAGCAACACCTGTCATTTCTTTCCTCTGGAACACTACAGACCTATACTCAGGATCTGCCAGCTTTGAAATTCCCTTCTTTCTCATTTTCTCAGCTGCCTTTAGGAACCAGATCCTATGTTGGCTCTTCTGGGAAGTCTATCTGAACCCCTCACTCAGGCCCCATGGGCAACTCCCCTAACTCTTTGTGTATCTAAGCATTGACACCTATTCTGAGACGTCATAGCCACTTGATAATCACTTACAGAATAAGTGAGTAATCATACATAATAATAATAATGCCATAAACTGCTAAGACTGACCCCCACATTATGAAAACCTCGGTGAAAAGAGTGGAGAGAGAGTGCTATTTCAAGTTCAACACCTTTCTGATTCTTCCTTAGGGGAAGGCTACTCTTTGTTTTGAAGCAAAATACTTTTTATTTTTAAACCTGGGGGATAAAATTAGCAGCAAAATTGTGGAGTAAGCAGCCATCAGCAGAAACTGTCAGAACCAGCTTTGTCACAGTTCTGGAAAGCAGTGAAGGGTTTATAGCAACCAAAGAACAGTGAGTCAAGGAAAATAGGACTTAAAGTGCTGCATGGTATTGAAGGAAATCTCTGTCTAAACAGTATCTGAACACAAGCTAGAGGAACCGACATTTCAGTACTAACACACAACAAAAAATAAAGCATTTTCAAAAACAGTTTTAAAAAGTCAGTGAAGGGGCTGGCACCATGGTGCACTAGGGTAATCCTCCACCTGCAGCACCAGCATCCCATATGGGCACCGGTTCTAGTCCCGGTTGCTCCTCTTCCAGTCCAGCTCTCTGCTGTGGCCCGGGAGGGCAGTGGAGGATGGCCCAGGTGCTTGGGCCCCTGCACCTGTATGGGAGACCAGGAGGAGGCACCTGGCTCCTGGCTTCAGATCGGCACAGCACCGGCCGTAGCAGCCATTTGGGGAGTGAACCAACAGAAGGAAGACCTTTCTCTCTGTCTCTACCTCTCACTGTCTGTACCTCTACCTGTCAAATAAATAAATAAATGAAAAATAAAAAGCCAGTGAAAATTGGACAATGACAGCCTTCAACAATCAAAAAATAAATAAATAAATAAACCATAGAGAGGGAAGAATCTGATTCCCAGAGTTAGCACATTATAATGTACAGATGTCAAGTTTTCAAGGCATACAAAGAAATTGGATGATGATAGCTAATAAACAGTAGCATATTGTTTCTTGTTTAACTCTTGCATGTGAGGAACTTAGAATCATACATTTTTAGAGACATTTTATATGACTGCATAGGGCCAAACAGACAGGAGGTGCTCATCAATACTAACTTAAATGAGACTGGGCTCTCAAATTCTTTGTTTAATAATAAAGCCTAACTAAGCCTAGTTCAGTTGGGTTTTTTTGTTTGTTTATTTTTTAAATGTTCCATATAGGAAAGGAGGTAAAGGAAATAGTGCTTCATATACCTTTATGAACTAATGATAATTTATAGATATTTATAACTTTAGGAAAAGAGATATAAATATGATTACCAGGTGGACATATTTTTAATAAGAGATCTATTCAGCGTCCTGGACTTGCTAGAGAGCAGAGTATGTTTTCACAGGGCTTAGCACCAATCCCTGAAAGTCGGGAATCTCACAAGAGCCCTTATTAGGAATATTTGCAGGAAGCTGGTTTTTTAAAATTATACAGACCACTATATGCTTTTATCTGTGGGAATAAGGAAAATAGAATATATTTCCTTGTCTTATGATCTTATAGAGTTCTTTCACCCCAATGCAGTTAGAAAGGTCTATAGTGTTTCAAAGAGCTAGAATTTTATTAGCGAGTACCGAGAAAAAAGAGGCAAGCTTAAAAAAAATTTATGTTAGGGATGAGCAAAGGGTAGGGTAGCATTATCTTATCAACTGTGGAGTCTGAGGGCACACAACGATCTTCAGTGATTTCTGTTATGTGTCCAGCAAATAGTGAACGTTAACACAGCTAGCCAGTGCCAAAGGTATAGTCCATCACCAGCAGATTTCTAAAATATCTGTTGGAGAGTACACTTCCCTTTTCTCCATTTAGAGTTGCCATCACATGTGAATTCTGTCTGCCATTAAAAGGTAAACACAGCATAGTCCAGTGGTGACTTACTAAATAGCCATGTCATTGATTAAAATGCAATGATTTAAATGTCAAACAACATGCATACTCCTTCCAGGCATTGGTTCCTTTATATATAAAATAGGAAGAGTATTAGGACCCTGAGGACAAAATAAGATAATATAAGTAAGACATTTAAAGCAGCACCTGGTACATAGTAACTGCTAGCTGTGTCTTTCTTTTCTTTTCTTTTCTTTTCTTTTCTTCTTTTCTTTTCTTTTCTTTTCTTTTCTTTTCTTTTCTTTTCTTTTCTTTCTTTTCTTTTCTTTTCTTTTCTTTCGCTAGTTAGTTAGTTGAGAGGCAAAGAACCAGAAAGCTCCCATCCACTGGTTCACTCTCCAGAAGTCCACAACAGCTGGGATTGGGCCAGGGCTGGATCCGGGCTGGTAATATAATCCAGGTTTCCCATGTCTATAGCGAGAACATCATTTTATGAGCTCTCACCACTTCCTCCTGCAGTCTGCATGAGTGGGCAGATGGAGTCAGAAGCCAGAGCTGGGAATTGAACCCAATCACTCCAGTGTGGGACATGGGTGTCTTACCTTATCTTTAAGTTAATCTCGACTTAATGGCTTGCTGCCATGTGGCAAGTTTTGGTTTATGTGATGCTGAAAACCATTATAGGACACTTTGGACTTCTCTCTGCTACAGCAGCATATTTCTCTGTGTCAGCATCACATCTGAACCTTTTGTACAGCTTTGGAAAAATACTGGTGCCTGGATCCCACCCTAGACCAGTTACTTCTGAACCTGGGGGGTTGGCCTGTGCATTGGTGTTTTTAAAAAAATGTCTTCAGATGATTCTACACGTGTACCTACGGTTGAATTTCACCGCTACAGATTCCAGATCAATACTGAAGCTTCGTCTTTTTTCCCATGTCTCAATCTCTGCCATTTGTAAAGGGGAATTCATGTTTGTACTGCTTCCTAGACCCATTCTCAGTAAGTTATTACAAACCAAATGCTTGGAAAAATGCTAGCTGTTGGTTGTGCTTCGCATTGCTACTTCTCGGCCCCTAACGTCTTTCTTCCCCATGATTCTTTTCATGCTCATATGATATGGCTGTTTTATTTGCTTGTTTCTGGAATATTCTCCACCTTATCCCTTTATGCCCAATGTCTTCTAAGTATAGATTAAAAAAGACTAATGTGCCACTCTGTTTCCCTTGTGAGGCAAACCACCTAGGTCCTCTTCTTCTGACTGCTGAGACTGCACTGGTGGTCAACCCTTCGGCTATTTCTGATGACGTCTCCACCTCTGAGCACTGTGCACTCTGCTTATCTTTGAAGAGTCTTAGGATTATCAGCCAGAATCCCCCTCTAGCCATACGCAACCCATTGTGCCTCCATTGTTTCTGCCTCCCTCCTCCCTTCATATTTTCCATTTGGCTATTCCTGTCGGCTTCCCCATTTAGCTGCATTTCTCGAAGTTTCCCATCTAAAGCAGGGGAAGGCGAACATGCTGAATAGGAACTCTGTAAGGGTCCAGGGTGGGGCTCATGGGATGTCACACCACAGACTCATCTCCAAGTGTGCATTTCATATCTTTGTTTAAACAAAGTAGTTACAGGATAGGGAAAAAATCCATGTGGATTTTTGCACCTTACTTGATTATGACTTTGATTTTTAATGTTAAAAATACATACTTTCATGCCGGCACCCCAGGTTCTAGTCCCGGTTGGGGCGCCGGATTCGGTCCTCGTTGCTCCTCTTCCAGTCCAGCTCTCTGCTGTGGCCCGGGATGGCAGTGGAGGATGGCCCAAGAGCTTGGGCCCTGCACCCGCATGGGAGACCAGGAGGAAGCACCTGGCTCCTGGCTTTGGATCGGTGCAGTGCACCGGCCATAGTGGCCATTTGGGGGGTGAACCAACAGAAGGAAGACCTTTCTCTCTGTCTCTCTAACTCTGCCTGTCAAAACAAACAAACAAAATATATACTTTCTGAAATCATAAGGTAAAGCTGCTGCTCCAAGGAACTTCAGCAGCTTACGGTGATCGTGTCCTTTATGCCCTATGGCTGACACCGGGAAGTGTCAGGACACAAAGACCTCACTTTGAGAGTCAGACACAATGGAGTCTTTTGTTTTTTTCTCTGTCATTCCCTACATTCCCCAGCTTGTCTGCTTTTTTACAATTTCCTCTCCTGTCCCCTAAACAATCATCCAGGAAAGAAAATTCTCTAGTACTTAGGACTCAATGTATTCTAATTCCTAGATATGAATTAGGTAAAGGGAGTTAATGTGGTTTGTTTTTCTTAAGAAGCAATATTTTTCATCGGAAATAATTTTAAGTGCAATTGTTGCAGATTTTAAAACATTTTTTATATGGATCTGACACTATCCTGGGACTGACAATTATCCTTTTTTATGATTAAATTTTCTCATTAGGATGCAACAAATTTTCTAAGTGGGGCAGTGCTGTATTAAAGCAAAGGCTTTGTATGCTCATGAGAAAGTCACAAATTACCAAAGCTCCATCAACTGGCACTAAGGTATATTTAATGAACTCCAGGATAGTTGTTTAGAGGAACATGTTATTCAGAATTCAGTGTGATGAGAGATTATTTAAGGTTATTCATACATAAAGTCCTGGTGGAATATCCAAAGTTCCAATCATAGTAGCTTTTGGACTAATACTTATTTTTAATGCATTAGTGTCTGACATCACATAAGAAGAAAAACAAGCCACAGACTGTTGTTGCGGAAATTCCGCCTTTTACACGTGCCCAAAGTGCTTGTCTCCCCTGAGAGCCTTATTTCTTCCTGTGGTTTTGAGTTACTATCTAATGCGCTTTGATTTCACCTTGCAAGACTCCTTCGAAGATTTCTCGCAGGGCAGGTCTAATGAGCTCCTTCAACCTTCGTGTCTTATTTTTGAAGGACAGATCTGCCAAATATAGGATTCTGTGCTAATAGTTTTTTATTTTTTCTTTAGCAGTTAGGATATACCCACCCCCTTCTAGGCACCAAAGTTTCTGATGAGAAATCTGCTCAACATCTTATTCAGGATCCCTTGTATGTGACAAGTGGCTTCTCTCCTGCCGCTTTCTCGATACCCTCTTAGCCTATATGGTTATAATGTGTCTCAACAAGGGCTTCTCCGATTCACCTCGCTTGGAATCTGTTGGCCTTCCTGGATCCTTTTCTTCATGTCTGTCATCAAATTTGAGATATTTTCAACCATTATTTCTTCTTTTCCTCTCTCTCTTCTCCTTCCGAGATTTCCACATGGCGTATGTTGGTCTACATGATGGTGTCCCACATGATCCTGGGATTCTGCTTACTTCCCATTCTCTCCCTGTTCTGAAGACTTGATAGTTTCCATTCTAATTTTTCTTTTGCGTGCTTAAATCTGCTTTGGATTTCCACCAGTGAATTTATTTCAATTATACTTTTTTTAAAAAGGATGTTTATTTAAAAGTGTTATGAGGGGTTGGGAGAGAGAAAGATCTTCCATCCACTGGTTCAATCTCCAGATGGCCAAAATGACCAGGGCTGAGCCAGGCCAAAGCTAAGAGCTTCATCTGGGTCTCGCATGTGAGTGCAGGGGCCCAAGCACTTGGACCATCTTCCAGTTTTGCCAGGTGCATTAGCAGGGAGCTGGATCAGAAGTGGAGCCGTTGGGACATGATTCGGTGCCCATATGGAGCTGACATTGTAGGTGGCAGCTTTACCCATGGTACCACAACGTTGGCCCCTCAAATATACTTTTCAACTCCAGAATGCCTTTTTGTTTTCTCATTAGGCTTTTATCTTTTTATTAACCTTTCCATTTTGGTTCTTTTTTTAAACCTTTTCCATTTTTATTTCTTTTATTTAACAAGTTGCTTGAAAATCTTTGTCTAGTAGATCTGCTATTAGGTCTTATGAAAGGATGGTTTCTGGGAAAATACCAGTTTTTGTGAATTTTTTATTTATTTATTTTTGTTACACCTTAATTGTTTTGTTGTTGATGACTACATTTGAATCTGATAAAGTGATAGCTCTGGAAATCAGGTTCTCCCTCTTCCTCAGAGTTTTCTGGTTTTCTTGTTGTTTATTATAGTAGGTTGTCTCTGTACTGGGACTAGCCTTAGGCATAAGCTTGAGATCTTCTTAGGTTCTTTTTTGAGCTTGTACCTTTCCCTGGGCATAGATGGCCATTTATAGTTTTTCCCATATACACAGTTGTTTTTGAATGGACTAGTCCTTAATGTATGACTCCCAACAGAGGGGGGAAAAAAAAATGATAGGAGAAAGCAAAGGGTGATGGCCCTTTAGGTCTCTTGGAAGTCCCTTCAGCCTAAGCAGAGAGGGGCTGGTAGTAATGGGCAGGTGCAACAAGAATGGCCTTTGGTCTCTTTTCACCTCTATGAGCAGAAGCAGCCATCAGCGATCAGAACAGAGATCCCTAGTATTGGGGGGACATGGTCCATATTTCCCATGCAAGCTGCTGCAGGAAAAGAAGCATAGCTTTCTAACCAGGGGTGAGTGGCCGCTACTATGCCACGAGCTGAAATGGATCATTAATTGCCCTTTGCTGCTCACAGCTTCTCTTGGAAGTTGCAAGCCTTCAATAGGCTCCAGGCTCTTCCAAAAAATAGTTCCAGCAGCACATTCTGCCAGTGCAGTTGTTGACAGGTTTTTGGTGCTTCCTACTCCAGCCTCTTCCCAGAACCTTCTTCACAGAGCATCCCTTTTGAATATACTTTGGTGCTTCTTAGACTTGGCCTAGTCATTAAATAGACACTCAATAAGCTATCAACTGTTTGAGGACCCTGATGTGTCTGCTAACCACACTTTGTTTTTTTCAATGTTCACCTGGAAGACATGTCTTCTTCAAGAGCATCTTGAATCTGTCCAGAAGGAGTTCATTATTTTCAACAGAGAAAAGTAAGTAGCTACTGCGAGGACAGCAGAAAATAAGGGAGTGTTTCATTTTCTGCAGAGATTTAATATATTTTTAACACTAAATTGAATTTTTTTCTAATGACAAAAGTAATATAAATATGTTATTGAAGATTTGGAAAATTTCAGGAACCTTTTTTCTTCTAAAAATTAAAATATTTTGATAGGTAAATCAGCCTAGCATTCAGATTTCACTTATGAAGAAAATAGGGATTTAAATATGTGAATTCAATGCTATTTTGCGTTTCCTTGCATCAAACCTCTACCTCTTTATCAAGTTTTTAATGCTACCATGTTGAGGTGGCTGTGTGGGGCACCAGTTAAGATGCTGCTTAGGATGGCCACATCCCATATTGGAGTGCCTGGGTTCAAGTCCCAGCTCCACTTTTAATTCCAGCCTCCTGCTAATGTGCACCCTTGGAGGTAGCAGGTGATGGCCCAAGAACTTTGGTCCCAGCCATGTGTGTGGGAGACCTGGATTGAGCTGCAGGGTCGAGGGCTCAGCTTGGCACACCAGCTCCAGCTGTTCCAAGCATCTGGGGAGTGAACCAGCAGATGGAAGAGCTCTCTCCTTCTGCCTTTCAAATACAATAAGAAATGATGCCACCCTTTCAAAAGCTAAAATAGATTTCTTTTCAGAGAATAAAGCCCTCTTTTTCCTTTTTCTTTTAAGGGTAAAAAGGGACTTTAATAAAAAGCAAGCAAATCTGGCCTTGGAACAAACCAAACACCCTCAAGAAGAAGATGGCCAGAACAACCGCCTGTAGAGATCTCAGCATCTTCTTCTTGGGACGTTTCTTGGCACGTGCGCCAGGAACTTCTGATTTTACACATCAAGAAAACTGACAGTAGTTCTTGCCACTGCACACCTCTGACTTAGAAAATATGAATGCCTATTTTTTGGAGGAGGAAGCATGATAAAGTGAAAATATCCTGGGCCTAACTCTCGGGATCTAATTTTACCACTAATTGTGTGACCTCAAGCAAATACTTAACCACTGTCTCTGTTCTGGTTCATTCATCTACAGTGAGAGAGTTACATTAGATGATCTGTATCCTTCCTGTCTAGCGCTACAACTGACATTCTAAACAACCTTGATTTTTGTCTTAAAAGGAATGTTTGGATGTAGACTTACTTTCCTTCCAACTACACTGTGACAAATGGACACTGGACTCCGTGAGGCTCTTCAGGGCTACAACACTGCATAAAGGGGTCAGAATCCCCAAGCCCGATTGGCTAGGGACACAGAATTCCAAGAGGAGGAAGTGGATGCGATCAGACTCCAAGTAGCAGAGGTTCACAGCACCACGTCAGCTTTCTTACCAGCAGGAGCCAGCTGTGCACATTGCTTTCCAACCGGCTCTCCAGTGAAGTGAATTTGATGACTTGAAATTAGTGATAAGAGGATTTGCACCACAGAAATGAGCAGATACTACCTGTCAGGGCATTCTCCCCACCACCACCAAGCCTGCCTGTTGCCTTGTCACATTAAGCAGGCTCCTTGGGGGCTAATTGTCCTCTCAGGATTAGCAGAGACCTGCCCCTGGGGAGCATCAGAAGACACTATGTTGCATCATTGGGTGTGTGTGCGGGGGTATATTCTAAATTAGATGTTAATTGGGAAGACAGTAAAACTTATCCCTTTAAACATCCCTAATGACCTTAACATAAGGGAATTATCTTTCTCAATGAAGCCCAGGACAGTGAGTCACCCCTTGAAAATGAAACAAGTCATTTTTGTTTCCATTTTTTATTTTTAGCATCTTTTTGGCTAATACTAGATGCATTAAGATATTGAACGGATTAGCCTCGTCCTCATAGACTAGAATAACAGCAGCATCGTTCTCGCACTCCAGAGGTCTAAGTTCTTGTCGAGTATGGGCACAGTGGTATCATGCCTCCCCCGCCCCCTGGCGCTTACTGCAGGAATGGCAAGCAGAATTCCCAATTATGTAAAACACCACTGACGTCTCACTGCTTCTTTTTCTCTAGACCTTATTTATTTGTTAAGCACAAAGCCTAATTCACCTAAGAAAGAGGTCCACGGGTGACTCCATGGTTCTGACCCAGTGGATCTTTGCAGAAGAATGATTTTTCTGGCACCCCACCGATTCCACTGGGTAGAGGGAGAAGACAGACTTTGCAGGAGGTTGTTCTAAGCTGTTGGCCACTCAGACCACTGCAGCCCATTCTTGACTATGGAAAAGATGGGGCTTACTAAGATGGCAGTGAACTGGCAACACAGGAGACTAGACAGACACTCTCCCCTGGGCAGACACGTGGGTGGAAACACAAGCCCTAGGAGTGGCTGCTGCTACAGCAGACTTCTAGGAGGGAAGTCACTCTGGGCCAAGTTAGCCATGGGTAGAAAGTCAGAGCTGAACCTCAGCCAAGCCTGACCGTTCTCGGCTCACTGAGTAAGTGCAGAGTTCCTGGCTCCATTGTGGAACAGTGCCTCTCTACGTGCAGCCATATCTTTGTTGAACTGTTAAAAGCCAGCTCTTGTTCTGTTGGGTTCCTCTTAAAAAAAAAAAAAAAAAGTTCCCACACACTATTTGTCCTCTGTGCTATTTTGTTTTTCTCCCAACACTGTAAACTGTCAGCACTTGCCCTGAGGGCGAGTTGAAGAGGTGACCCTATTCTGTTCTGGGCTGGAAACCCCAGGAATGATGGGGGCACTTGCATGTTCCATGTCTGTCATTGACTGGTTTTGCCTCAAGTCCTGATGTGCTGTGGACTTACCCTTCCAGCCCTGGCTCTGCCTTTTTGTCTCACCTCAATTGCATCCTCCTGAGGGTAGGCTTTGAGCAATGCTTCCCACAGGGCACTGGGATGATTCATTTCTCCATCATAAGAGTTTCACATCTATGCAATTTAAAATGGGATAGGAACAACATACATTCTGTCACTCGGATCCCAGTGAGCTGCTTGGCCTTCAGGAACCACGGCCACCGTGGTCAGAAAGCCCAGTGTCAGAGCGTAGGATGGACTCCAGTCAGAGCCCGAAAACAAACACCAAGCATCCAAACTGGTTCTCAGCACCTCCCACCACTCGTCTAAACCTGAGGACAAAACACCCTTACCAAAGCAAAAAAAAAAAAAAAAAAAAAAAAAAATCCTAAACCCTTCTGGTAACCGTTAGTTACTGAAATATGATGCTTCGGTTTTAGGCAATGAGTTGGGCTAAAAGTTCACATCCCACTGGGTGGAACATGTCTCCTCTAAATTCATGACAGTCGAGGCTCAGGGATGAGATTTTAGAAAACAGGGTGCTACTGCACTCTTCGGTCTTGTGTGCCTGGCACCTTCTTCTCCTAACAGCTTTTTCCTCCCTCACCTGTACAGACACCTAACCTGTCAGCAGGTCTGGAAGACCAGAAGCATGCTGGTTATCCCCCCAACCCCAACACTGCAGCAGGGCTGCCCTCCTCCTGGCATTCCCTATGTCCTCCAGGGAGGGGGAGAGACATCTGAGCCCCACGGTTTTGTCCACGATTCCCATCTCCTGGCATGGAGGGTAGGGGGCAGATGCTCTGCTGGCAGCCAACATACCTCTTCGGCAGCACTGAATTTGGTTAAGGTCATTGCTAGGGCAGCAAAGAACTTCAGGCACCTCAGAGCATCGCTAAACTAATTATAGTAATTTAATTAATTAGTGGTTAGCTTTCATCTGATAGGAAAAATGGTAACCAGAAATGACTATCCGTTCTATCATCACAGCTTTTCTGAGGATGTTGGATGGAGGAATAACTAGGAAGAAGGTGCATCACATAGCAGGGGCTGATGCTGCCGCAGTAATGCTAAGGCTTACACACTTCAAAAGCCAGGTGCAAAGGCGTGAAAAGCATTGTGTTTGTTTAGTACCCGGTTGTTCCTCTTTGCTGTCCACCCAGAATCCCGTCTCGTACTTCTGTTTGCCTGTGCCCATTGTATTACAAGCTCGGTGTGTCTGATATTAAACAGATATTAAAAATCCCAACCGCAGTTATCTGTGCTGATCTGGCAGCCCGTGAACAACACAGGGCTTGCTGAGCTGTAGCACATGTCATGTACATGTGCCTGTGTGTCTTCTGGGAATGGAAGCCCCTGAACTACCTTGTCATGCATGTGTGTGTGTATGTGTGTGTAACTGTTTTCCCAAGCAGTAGTACTGGGTTGCTTAGGTAACTGTTCTTACTCCCATGTCCTGTTGTAAGGACTGTCCCTTGTCAGAGTTCAACTACATTAGAGATGGTGATCTGGAACCAAGGATACAGGACCACTCAGCTAGTCCACATGCATACAAACTAGAAAAGCTGACCCTATAGCAGTCACACCTCGGGGACACAGCCCAGAATTTGCTTTAACCATGACCTCAAGTCCAAGGACAGCCCATGCACCTCTTTTCTCCAGTCCCCTACCTCTCAAGGTCTTGTCCCATCCCATGATCAGGGAGATGTTCCAAGGCCCATGTTCAGAGAGAAGATACCAGGCAGCTCCAGACTCTAGCAGCTTAAAGCACCCTCTACCTTAGGAGAAGAAAGGACCCTTTTCAGATACCTCCCTGATCCACAATAGGTCAGCAGCCAGCAAGCCACAGGCTTTCCAGCTGGTACTGAAATGAGCAGACTCCTGGAAGTCTTCAAGTCCTAGTCAGTGTTTCATTGTCTTCTCGGCAGCCAACCAAGCAAGGGTGGGATGGACAACTCCAGACCCTGAGAGTCCTGGCTGCCTTACCTGTACCCTGGTCATCTTCACAGGCTGGGTTTTTTAAGTCCCCATCTCCATGGTTGGTGAAAGGAGAAGTGTTTCCAGAATGTTCTTTGGAACCAGAGGACCCTTGTACTATGCAAACTTCTGATCCCCTGCCCAGTTGGTTGCGACTCAGTCATTGCATACCTCATCTGCAAGGTGTGAAATTCAACGTGCGGTTTTCAACAACACGTCTCCACTTTTAATAATTTTCAATTTACTTATTTTCATTCTATTTGAAATGCACAGAGGCAGGGAGTGAGTAGAGAGATCTCCCACCTATGGACTCATTACCAAAATGATACCAACAGCTGGGACTAGGCCAGGCTGAAGCCAAGAGACAATAACCTATTTCCCAATTTAGGTCTCCCAGAAGGGTGGCAGGAACCCAAGTACTTGAGCCCTCACCTACTGCCTCCCAAGCTGCATTTTATGAAGGAAGCTGGATAGAAAGTAGGTCCAGGCCTCGAATCAGGCCCCTATATGGGCTGCAGGCTTCCCAAGTGGCATCTCAGCCAATGCACCAAATGCCTGCCCCCACCAACTTTTTTAAAAGTCCTGCATGCTGGGCTCACTTTGAGTGCCAACTCTACCCTTTTCACCATTAAGTCCCAGCCCTGAGGATGAGCAGGGAGACGTGTTCACCCAAGCCCAAGTTTGAGTCATAAAATGGGACAACAGATCCTAGCTCATCAAACATAAAACCTTGAGCCCAAAACTGTAAAATAATTCTTCTTGTGCTCAGAGCAGCTTCTGTTCTGGTTTCTGAGCTGTGTTAAAAGGTATCAGAACTCCACGCCCCTGTATCAAAGGCATTGTTCCAGCAAACCAAGAGGGGGCTCATCACACAGAAGCAATTCATCAGAACCGCAATCCTCAGGCTCCTCCATTACTTTGCCCACCTGCACACACACACTCACACACACACATCACTGAACAAAATCTACATGCCCTGCCCTGCAGGCCTGGGTAGGGCATGCAGCCTGTCGTTTCTGTCCGCCCAGCATGCATCCCCGTTCTGGTGTCGCACAAGTGGAGCTGTTGAGATCCACGTGGCTCAGGTGGCTCACAGTGGGTGGGTGTGTGAGCAGGTATAGACACTCAGTCCCGTGCTCTCCTTGGGCTGCAGAAACTAGTTCAGTGGTGTGCACGTGACCCAACCAGACCATGCAGAATCCATCTTTTGGCTGACCCATGGAGGGAATCTCTCAGTCTGCTGAGAAAGGAAAGCCTGTAACCGCAGGTGATCAGGACTGATTCCACGTACAAAGGACGTTCCTGAGAAGGAAGCACCTGCTAAAGGCAGGCGAGGCTGGGAGAGAGGAAGCGCCATTCTGGTGTCGGGTTTAGCACTCAGATCCGGCTATGTTTAAGTCTGTCCAAATTTATCCCTAAACTTTTCAGTCGCACCAGACTTTAAAATTCCCTTCTCCACTTCCCACCCTCATAAACTAGTTTAACCTTTGCAATAAAAAATGACCTCCCAAATTGGAACTGGATTCAGCAGTGTTTCCTCAAAAGGGTTTAGCGTAACAAGCGTGGTGGGCTGTTACAAGATAATACAGGATAGGAGGGTACAATATGCAAAGTCTGGGAACCCTGATTTGGAAAAAGCCTTAAAGACTTCTTGATTATAGGATTTCTCAGAGTCATCAAGGTGTTAGGTAAACATCTAACAGCTCTCAGAAGAGTAAACATAGCAAATAATCACTTTAAATACTCATTGTATACCTTGGGATCAGTTTGCTACAGAATACACTTAGGCACATGGTTCGGTTGAATTATTTCCAAGTCCAGACTTTTAGGAAAAGGCAGAAAATGCTTATAAAGCAACCTGACACTAAGACTTAAGGCGATGACTGTAAAAAAGAAACACAGGCTGTGTCCTGGACTCAGCAAGATTTATCCAAAACGGTAATGCCTTCAGCCTGAAGACTCAATTTAGTGAACCCTGCACAACCTTATTCATTCTTCAATGTTTCATTAACTTTGGTCACCACACTCCCAACTCTGTGGCAAAATGAACTCAACCGCAGGGAAAAGCCATAACACTCCCCCAACAAGTTCTCCCCAGATAACTGTCAATATCAGACCATCCCTCTTACGAACCCTTTTGGTTTTATTACACAATCTTGTTACGGTAAGTGAAAAGGCACACCACACAGAGTAGACCGAAGCATTGTGTTTGTGATTTTAGTTATTTTAATAACCATGTTTACAGTAACAGTCACTGGATGAATGTTTCCTTTAATCTTAGCTAAACTCAAAACACAGTTTTCTTCACGGTTCAAACCAAACAGCTCTGGGGATCGCAGAACTGCCTCACAGCTAGCACAGATCACAGGGAGGTTTACTGTCTGTCCATATTCACCAGACACAGAACTGAACACCCACACACCAGTTTTCAAGGAGGGAACTTAACAATGAACGCTGGGCTGCCCAGGGCAGCCCTGCAGTGCATCAGGGACTCAAGCTGGAGCTGCCCAGAGGAGAAGGTCTTGGAAGCTGTGGCAAGATCCAAAGTTGGGAACGGGCTGCCCTGTTGGAAAGGTATTTCAGGGGGAGCCCAAGTGCAGGCTTGGCATGCAGGCCTTTGCAGAAGAGAAGAGGGCTAGTCAGGAATTCAAGGGCCAAAGGAGCACTGGACTTTGGAAGAAACCCCTTTAGGGAAGCTTATGATGCTGTTGGTGTTAGAAGCTCAGAAGTCAAAGAACTCTCTCGGCCTGCGTGGCCAACTTAAATACCTACTCAACCACCGCACCTGTGCCCTCTGAGAATGAACTCCAACTGATCGCACCTGGCTTTAGAGACAGCATGAGAAGGTGGAGGCTGGGCAGGGCCATGCTCAGAGCAGGGCCGGGCAGAGAGACGAGATGGCCTGTGCACCTTCCCACTCTGGGACGCAGTGTGTGCGAGTTGGTGGGGTGGGGTGGGGGGCTGGGGTCACGGCTCATTGTCCATTCCTTTTCCTAACTTCACCTGTGTAGGGCTGTTTGTTTGATGTGTCTTACAGAACAGAATGAATCTGAGTATGAACTAACATATTCCTAAGTCCTCGTGGTAAGAAGTCGGTGGGAGTTTTCTAGGGGTTCTCAGGAATTTCATACTTGGAAAGTTACTGGTGGTACATGAAGAAAGTTGGGCTTCTTTAGATGTTTTCACTCATCCTAAGGGCATTAAGGTATTGTTAGTACAGCAGGGAACCCTGGGGTAGAATATACAGTTCTGGTTGAATGCTTCAGTTGGGAAGACCCAAGTGTTAATGCTGAGGACCAATTTGGCTACAGATTTATTTTCATGGCACAGAGAGGCCATGGAGGGATGAGTGGCCCCAGAGGCGGGGGAACCCCAGAGCAGATAGTGTAGAAGTGGATGCTCAGATTAGTCTATGTGTCTTGTCCTCCACCTGGTGGCTGTGGCCGGGAATGCAGCGAACCCAAAGCCCAGCCCAGCCAATGAGGTATATGTTTCCAATCTGGCCAACTCCCTCTGCCTATGAAACTGTCATTCTGAGTTCTAAGAGAGGCCCCCGAAACTTTGCATTAGGAGCTACATTTTCCCTTTTGCTTAAGTTTCCCTAAAAAAAAAGCACCATGAAAGCTTTAAAATAGCAAGAGTCCTTGTGAAGAGGGGAAAGTTTTTCATGATTAAAGCAGAAAGTAGCTAATAACCTACAGCCAGAGATAATGGTTTCTCCTAAGCACTTAAAAGCTGTTTGAGACCTGCTCTTCTCTTCAAAGTACTTAGTCCACGGGGCTACAGGTTCTACCAGCTGGGTCCCACAGAGCATGGAAGCCCAATCCCAGGAGAATGTGTTCCTGAACATGAGCTTACTAAGAACTTGCTCAGAAGTGGCCCGATGGGCAGATGGACACTCATCTGGGACTGACGGAGGGGGTGCAAACGCCCCGCGCTACTTTCCTCTCTGCGTTCCCACAGGAGGGCTGCACCACATCACTTTTCCACCCTCTGTGGGAGATCTCAGGACTAAAAGAGTTCCTCGCAAGGGTCTGATAACAGAACCGGCAACAGATGGGTTGACACTGAAAAACACAACCAGGCAGGGCCACACAATCTGCTACCTCTGCCTCACCCACTTTCCCCCAGTCCTTGCTTGACGCCCATGTAAGCCAAGATCACCTACAGGTCGCAGAAGTTAGGGAACACCTAACACAGTCAACTTGCAAAACAAGAGAGACCCATTCCATCCTGCCTGTGCCCAGCTCACAGGAGACCAAGAGGAGCAAACACTCACCTCCGGCAAGAGGCCCTTCTTTCTGCTCTACCACAGCTACAGTCCCAACGCGGGCCGCCAGACACGCCTGCTCGCCTCCGTTTGCAAAGACAGGAAGGTGCAGGTGAGGCCCTGCTCCCAGGAAGGTGTAGTTAAGCTGAGGCTGCCCTCACCCAAGGCCCTGGGCTGTGTTCTCAGCTGTTACCTTTTAAGAGCACCGAAGAGGCAGGCAGGCCAAGAGGAGAGAAGTGTGTCTCCCACCTCCGTGTCTTCCCAGCCCAGGAAAGAGGAAGATGTGAAAGCAACACTCAGTAAGAGGCCAAGCAAACAAGATAAAATCAAGAAGGTAGAAACTAAAAATCAACTGGGTTTGGCATTTTAATAAGTGTTCCAAGAAACAAAACCTATTAGGAGGGGACATGACAAAGTCCAAGGCCCAGAGACTGCCTGCTTTCTCTGCAGATAAGGGGACCATGATGAAGAGACAGTGACCACCAGTGGCTGTCCTCCATGGACATCAATGTATGTCATCAACACAAGACATAACACCCCTACCGCTCACCCCGCCCACCCGCCTCCCTCCGGCACACCCTACCCTAGCCCCTCTGTGCCCTCCACCTCGCTCTGGGCGCCCACCACCCCACTCACCGCGAGTAACCTGGGTCCCTTTTGTTCATTTCCCTGCCATGCCAGCTTGTCAGTCCCCTTGTCGGAAGATGCGGCACTACACACGCTCTCAACACTATAATATAGCAGACGCCGTTACCTTACTGGCCTGTCTGACTGCATGCATGTAAATGGGGAGAGGGGATCAAAGAAATCAAGGTTATGCATAAACAGAAAACAAAGCAATATTCGTAAAGCTAGGCAAGCGAGCGTAACATTGGAGAAACATAAGGCTTGAGGCTTATTGATTCTTTAGATCGCAATCGTTTGGATTCGCTTTCCTTCTTAAATATCGATGTACCATTTTGGCTTCAGAAAAAAATCTCTTCTGCCCCTTCTTCGGCGAGGGGTGGCTTAACTCAGGGATGTGATATTAGAACGGCCTCCGGGGGGCGCCACGATGCGCTTGCTGGCTGAGCGGACCCCCTCATCCACTTGAGTGCCTGTGGTTGGAGACAAAGTCCCAGAGAGAGAAGAGAGAAGGAGAAGGGTGTGGACAGAAGAGAAAATGGATTAATTTTAAGACTGCAAAATGCCTTCCTGGCCTCCTCTCCCACGAACCTTCCACCCGAGTCGGGTCTTCTAGACATGTCATACCCCCCAATCTCCAAAACTACCCTCTGATAAGAAAAGCCAATCAACAATTTCACCTGACCCTTGGCACAATAATAGTAGCAGCAAGAGGAACAATGACTGTGCTATGAAAGGGAGCAGCCTGCGTTCCCTGGGGCCGGCCGGGCAGGGGTGGGGGCCTTGCTTCTGCCAGGGCTGCTTGGGTATTTCTAACATCATTCCCAGGCCATACACAATTATCAACTGAAAATGAGCCCACTAGAGATTTACGGGATGTCCAGTCCTGCCTGTGTTTGCCTTGGCAGGGCCAGACCACACGATTTCGTGGGCCTTCCATGGCCCGCCGATCGCAGGATCCCCACCCCTGGGAACCACACAGATGGTCCCACTGAGTCCCCGCCACTCCTTTTGGGGCAGGGACAACTGTTCCTGC
Organism: Lepus europaeus; assembly: GCF_033115175.1. Lineage (NCBI taxonomy): Eukaryota > Metazoa > Chordata > Mammalia > Lagomorpha > Leporidae > Lepus > Lepus europaeus. The sequence continues at coordinate 132,815,162 of NC_084830.1, read as the reverse complement.
TCTACAGAGGAGATGCCTGGGCACAGCCCTGAGTTTCAGGGAGGAAACCGGCCCAAGGCCTCCCAGTTCCCCGCGGTGACGGTCAGATCCCGTGGCTATGGCAATGTCACTCCGAAAGGAAGTTGTCGAAGTGTAATGATTATGGTAGCCAGGGAACAACAGAAACAGAAACACCAACACCACTCACTGCTGCTAGCGCAGTGCAACCGCTGGCCCAGGCACCTCAAACCCTCCAGGTCTTTTCCTTGGTCTTCCCTTCTTCCTGTTTTCCAGTTTCCCCTACTCCTTACTGCTCTTGCTATCCCCAGATACAGCAATTTCCCCCTCTAAATAAATACATCTTTCCTTCCTTTTTATCTTGGTCCCCTCCCATTTAAATCATTCATCATCAAAACAAAATTCTCTATTTTTCACCATTTTAAGACTACTGGCTATGGGGCAACTAGATACTTATTTTCTTTTTATTTCCGAGTTCTTAAAGAATAGGTAAGGTTGATGAGACAGCAAACACATGGCAGAAGTTCAATCAGCAAGTGATATGGTTAACCTTACTGTCAACACCCAGGAGGGGAGAATGTAATAAAAATCCAAGGTTTGAAGAAGAGATTGCAATTTGATTATTTAAATCATCGGAGCCTTCTTTTCACCTGGGGAAACTGAGAACGCACAATACATCGTACAGTTCTCATAGGCGGATGCAGAAGACTGTGATGAATGGTATTGGAAGGCAGTGCCCCGGCCCCGCTTGCCATGCAAGCAGCTGTGATCTCTAGGTGGAATCTCTCATCACTTCAGCCTGATCGTTAACCCTGACCGCCCCGGCTCACTTTCTCACCAGGACCCCTAGCTGACTCAGCAGATCTGCCTGCTGGCCCAAGACAATGCCACCGTGGGCTGCAAAACGCATGACGGGCAGCCGCTGGCGTCGCCCTCCAGGTACAGAGCACCGATCTCGTCTTTCCCCTTGCTCCCGCCCTTCCAGAGCTGGCCCCGACTCACCTGACAGGCTAAATCCCGACTGATGGAGATTCCTCACGGGTGGGGTGGGCCGCGTGGGAGAGCCGCGGGTAGAGCCCGCAGGGGTGCCCCCTTTGGGGGTGGTGGTCAGGTCAAACACGGGCCCGTCGTACATGCCCCTGGGGACTGCGTGCAGGTCTCCCATCTGTAGCCAGAGAAACACACGTTACCGCTCACTCATGCACAACGCAGCCTCTGTTCTAGGTAGCCTAAGTCTAAGAGTAGACAGCATTCACAGGGGGAGTCATGGAATAATACTGGGCTTGCACTGTGGTGCAGTGGGCCAAGCCTCTGCCTCTGGTGCTGGCATCCCACATGGATGCCGGTTCGAGTCCCAGCTGCTCCACTTCCAATCCAGCTCCCTGCTGATGGCCTGGGAAAGCAGCAGAAGATGGCCCAAATGCTTGGGTTCCTGCCACCCACATGGGAGACCTGGAAGCAGTTCCTGGATTTGGATCAGCCCAGCTCCAGCTGTTGTGGCCATTTGGGGAGTGAATCAGCGATGGAAGACCGACCTCGCTGTCTGTCACATAAATTAATAAATAATAATGAAGATTCTTAAAGGAAAGGAGAAGCAGAGTAAAGAAAAGAGGATGTCATGGCAGAGTAAGGAGGTGGCCCGTGAAGGCCCTTCAAAATCTGAGCCTGCTTTGCAAGAATCAAAGAACCCTCTTACGGGCTAGGGTTGGGGGAGAAGGAGGCTGGGAAAAGCAGAGGAGCGGAACGCAGGGCAGCAGAGCCAGCGCGGAACTGCAAGTGCAGAGAGCCGAGATGCTACGGAACGGAAGGGGAAGGGCCATCAGTGCATGGGGAGCACGGGCCCGGAGGGTGGCGTCTGAGAGGCGTTCATGCGTGCAGGCTGGGGTGAGATCTCCAGGAGCCCCGCCCTCTGGGTCTGTGTCTGAAAGGAGCGTCTGTGGTCTGCCCCTCTGACCTCTGCCTGTGAACTTGGCCAGGATTGTAGAGCCAGCCAGCATCATCAGACAAGTGTGTGCCCCGTGCTAGGCCTCCTGTCAGGGGCTGGGGTTTACAATATGGGAAACATGGTGCTTCCCCCAAAGGGGCTTACAGTCTATTAGACAAACCCTTCAAGACCACCGAGGCAATGGCACACAATCCCCACCCATTTCTCAGGACCGCCCAAAGGCAAGGCCAGGAGGAGAGGCTGTGGGAGGCGCCGGGCAGGGCAGAATGCAGCACCAGGAGGCTCCGGGGCCGTCCCGCCACAGAGCCCGCCTTCGCAGTTAGCGGCTTGGCTGCAGGTACAGAAGCAAAGCTACCAAACTGGCAGATGCTTAACATTCACGGAGCGATGCTCTGATCTGTGTTCCCTCAAACCCAAAACTCCAGATCATCAATTCTTCCGGAGTCCGAATCCAAGTACAGTAACAGGAGTAAAGAAGTGGCCGGGGAAGTTTCATTGTCTTCTCTGTGGGGTCAGAACTGCTGAGTGGAACTGAAATCCCACCCTCCCAAGTCTGGTCTAATTTTGCTTTGAAGAGATTCAAGGTTATGCAAAGGTGACCCAGAGGTTAGTCAAGGGAAGGGGAGGAAGCTGGAAGAAAGTTCTGGAGCTTATCCCTAAGCCAACTGCAGCTGATGTGTTACGGGTGTGTGTGTGAGTGTGAGTGTGTGTGTGTCTATGTGTGTGTACAGATAATCAGGGACAGAAATAAGATCTTATTTGAAACTTAGGGGTTAAAAGTTGTGTTTCCTCCTGGAGCAACACCAGGCATGCTGGGACAGGGATTCATAGATGTGTACTGTTCTTATTTTAAGCCTTTAAGAGTAATTTATTTTTATAAAAACCTACTGGTATTGCACTATAAAAAGGTCAGAAATCACTTGAAAGGAGCTTGCTGTGGCCACAGACATTTTTTTCAGAACGCCCTTGTGTAGCACAAGAAGCGTGCACAGCTGTTGTCGTGGACTCCTCTGCGAGGGTCTAGAGCACCCAGCCCCTTCCTGGGCCCGAATGCACCGCGTAGCCCCTCTCCCGCCTCTGGCGCTCACCTTCCTCCTGGCTTTGATGCGCTTGTAGACGTGGTCGGAGAACGGGCCGCAGGGGATGAAGCGGCCGGCCCCCTGGGTCACGTGCAGGTTGCCGTCCTCCAGCATGATCTTGCCCTGGCAGATGACGACCAGAGGAGCCCCACGCAGCTCCATCCCCTCGAAGATGTTATACTCCGCTGCCTAGAGACAGGAGGCAAAGCTGTGGATGGGGGAGGGAGGGCGGAGGGAGGGCCCCCTGCCTTCAGTGTGGCCGGGAAAGGCTTGCGATTTCTATCTGCAAGATTGCAGAGGGGAGGAGGCCCCAGGAGACACGGGCTGGGTAGGCAGAGCCTGGACTTCCTAGCAAACAGCCGTGTCCAGTCTCTGTTGAGGTCTGCAAGTGAGAGGCTCTCTCGCGGCTGTCAGTGTCCAAGGAGAAGCTGCCAGCCATTAGGGTGCTATACTTGGCAGGCTTGTACCGAGTGCATGGGAAGACCCTAAGGTCTCCCCTAGGGCAAAATTAAATAATGTGAGATAACACAATGCATAAGCAAAGGCCATCACCCGGAAATGGGATTCCGCCCCACCTCTTGACTCCTTCAGCAAGCAAAGGGCGTCAATGCAAAGTGCTTACGGGGGACACCGGGTCAGGATGCCCAGGCTTCAGTGCTGGCATCCACCTCCTTCTCTACAAAACGGCAATAATATGAGCAGCTACGCAAGGCACAGTGCCCGAAATACCAATGCTGAAAACGGATTCGCGATTCTCACTGCCAAGGACGCAGCCCTCCTTCTGTAGGTCCTGTGCTCTGATGATGATTCTCCACATGAAACTCCTCACGAGGAAGTGGGCAGAGGTGCTCCCCAGCTAGTTCCTGTTCTGGTTTCTAAGCATGAGGTTACCACCGTGCCTCCTGGCCCTCAACGTCAGGTGCGGCAGCAGGACTGGCCGGAAGTGGCAGGGAAGCTTCCAGAGGCGGGACAATATTTGCGATGTCCTGTTCCCCAAACGCAGCAGTCCGAGAGATCACGGGCTAAGGTGAGGTCACCTCCAGCCTCACTCCCCAGGTGACCAGGGTGGGCAGAGCCTCACTACTGACCCACCCACTCAGGAAAGCAGGAGTGGTTTTAAGCCACCAGCAGTTGGGGCCGGATGGTTACTGCAACCGTCCTAGCCTAACTCCCCTGGTTCGCCATATAAACCCGTTTCTCCTGACCCAGCGCCTTGGCTGCACTCTCCAGCTGGGCCCAGTACTCCACTCCTCCAGCCCAGCACAGCCTTACCGACTGGTGGTTCTTGGCAGAGACGATCTTCACAGCATCCGGGTCCCAGATGACCAGGTCGCTGTCAGAACCCACAGATATTCTTCCTTTGCGGGGGTACAGATTGAAGATCTTGGCAGCATTTGTGCTCGTTACGGCCACAAACTGGTTTTCATCCATTTTCCCAGTGGCCTATTGAAATATATAAACCAAAACAAAAACCACAACTATACCCATATCTATAACTTCATCTGTAGCAATACTGATCACAATAGGACTTCTGAGCTCAGAAGGATCCTAAGTACAGGGAAGGACCCAAACCGGAGGCGGTGAGCACAGATTCGCAACGTGCTGGGTAAAGAAAGCAATCAGCTGAGCTATTCTGGCCACCCAGGCACATGGCTAAAGGCATGGTTTTTAAACAGAAGTTATTGCTAGGAGGTAAGGCCTTTCTCCCTGGATATACACAGAGTTACATATCTACCTCTTCTAAATCCAAAAAGGATTACACAAAGTTCATAATAAACATGGATGCGATCATGATTCCATTCTGTAGATAGGTGTCTGTATTTGCATAGATACAGGGAAATATGTAAAAATGTAAAAACCTCACTCAAAATCGACAGTGGTTATCCCTGGATTGTGGAATTATAAGATATTTTTATTTTCTTTCATGCATGTGTTTGTATTTGGTTTCTAAGTCTTCTTTATGGAGCCTGTATCATATTGATAATTTAAAAAAAATATTTCTAACAATTCCAGATAGTCCCAGAATATATACACTAAATCATTTATAAATATAGAATAGAATTTAAAAAGACAAGTGCTAACTATGTGAGCGAAGAGACCAAAACATACTTTTATACTTTCCCTCCTCTCAAAACAAAGCCTAAGTAAGGAAAGAACTGAGTTTAAAACCTAGCTTGAGTTCCCTGGGAGGCAAGAAAAAAAGGAAACAGAAAATCACACTGTATATATGAATAAAGCAGTATTCACATGCATGCTGTTTGGCTCTAATATGAACGTCTGTAGAGTTTTTACAATAAAACTTAAGAGAGCAATCCACTTAATAATGAGTTTGTTATGAATGTCACTAAAATCTTTGGGAGAGTGTCTGCATGGCTATTTTGTTTTTTTTGTTTTTTTTTTTTTTTCACTTGTGATAACGAAGCAGGAAAACAAGACCAGGTCACTCGCCAGGAGACAGAGATAGACAAGCCCTGCTCAGATGACCACACTCCCTCTGTGCAGGGTATCCTTGATGGGGAAGAAGACTTTAGGGTGTTTCCATTTCCCAGGGTGCTATCTGGCCCTTTAAAAGAAGTCATGAAACTCTGCAAACAAGAAGGAATTCGGCTGTTTTCAGCACAGCCATTCCCACAGCCAGATGCAGGAGCTCTGTCTGTCTCATCCTAGCCCTGTGCAGTCCACATAAAGTGGCCTCCTCAGAATCCCAGACCCAAGATTCCTGAAGCACCTGGGCCACCTCCGCAGGTAGCAGAGCTCACGTGTACCCAGAACACCTAGCGGGAGCATAGCTCTGGCGCAGTGAGGGGCAGCAGGCTCTGATCTGGCCCACAGGCATTCTGGCCCTGGCCACCCTCCCCGAACCACGGTGCCTTACCACGGCCTTGTCCCAGATGACTGACATCCGCTCCTCCACACCATTGGTGCCCTCGGGGATGGCTGTGAAGTTGTCTTTCCCGATCGCCTTCTGGGCAGTGCTGAAGGTGCAGTGGGCACTGCCAGAGAGCTGCAGATCCCCACTGGCAAAGGAGAAAAGCTCCACGTGAACAGGGCGGCTGGCTGCAGGCAGGAGGGGGCCTGAGGCCTAGGTCCTGAGTGAGGGTCTGGGGTCTGACTCCTTAGTGTGAATCCCCCCTCCGTCTTACTAGCAGTCTGAGCTTGGGTGAGTTTCTTCCCCTCTGGGCTTGGTTACTCCGCTTGGAGAGTGCAGGGCTGGGATCAGATCACACCGTTTATAGCAAAATCAAAGGGATCTGAGTGAGTGAGGACATGACCCTACAGGCTGCAGAGAGCAGTGACAGTGAGTTTCCCTATAATTTGGGTTGTGTCATCATGAGCAGCTATTGGAACGCAGGCAAATGATCTGGCCTCTCTGACGCTCCATTGCCTAATCTGTCAAATGTCGACAGCAGTGCCTCACTTGTAAAGTCAAGATCAGGCACGTATTCTCGCCATAGGGTTTGGCACATAACAGGTATTAACTGCTATTACTGTCATTAATAGTCCTAGTGTATTATCACTTAAAAGTCGATGGAGAAGCACCCATGTTCTGTGCACTCCACTCCAGCTGGTGGCTAGGACTGCCCCTGCCCTCCAGGAAGCTCACTCCAGGGTGTTTCCACAGAACACCTGCCAATTGGCATTCCTGCACCAACCTGGCCAGCAAGGAGTTGATGTAGTCCGGGGTGGTCGGGTCAGGGCTCAGAGGCGGGGACATCACGAACGCAGCTGCCTTGGCCCAGTTCTTGCTCCAGTAATGGGTTCCATCTATGCCAAGGCTGGCAGTGATGGGCTCACCAAAGACCACATTTCCTGGAAAGGGCAGGAAATTGGGCAATGAGTCTGCATCTATATGTGCTGCACTGGGCCTAGAATATTTAATCACAGTTCCCAAGCAGACCAAGGCAGACCTGGGTTCAAGTCCATGTTTGTATCTTTTCTAAGACTGCTTTTCTATATGCTAACTGTAGCCCTTACAGTAGAAGTAGTCATCAGTTGGAAGATGTGGTGTTAATTCTCAAACTTTGAGGCAGGTTAAAATTTGAAGCAAATGAAAATAAAGGAAAAGTACACGTTTATTACAAGATGCACCCTCATTGCAGAAAGACTAAAATGTGAAACAGCTACACCCCAGAATTGATGCAATGAGATGATGCTACTTCTCGGGCTTGTGAGGAGTGAAGGATCTGGCACTTAGCACGTGCTCAGTAAATGCTGAGTTCTTTATGTCCTACTCTTTTCCAGGACAGGAATGAGATGTGTCCACAACACTGGGAATGGCTAGGACCGCCCCTTACAGGACATGCTTTGGTTCCGTAAAGTAGAATGTATTCCTGTGGATCAGAGGCACTCAGGAGATTTGCCCTTTTTAAAAGTTTATTTATTTATTTGAAAGGCAGAGCAACAGAGGCAGGAGAAACAGAAAGAGAGATTTTCCATCTGCTGGTTTACTCCCCAAAGGGTTCCAGCAGCCAGGTTTCAGCAAGGCAGGAACTCCATCCTGGTTTCCCACATGGCCATCTTCCACTGCTTTCCCAGGCGCATAAGGAGGAAGCTGGATGAGAAGCAGAGCAGCTGGGACTCCAATCTGCACTCTGATCTGAGATGCTGAGGTTGCAGGCCACTGGTTAAACAACTGTGACACAATGTTGGCCTCTCTCATGAGTTTTCATTATGTTTGTTACTCCTTAGTCCAAGGCAAGGAGAGACTTACCCAAAGCAACCCAATAATCCAGGACATATCTGGACTGTGTCAGGAGTTAGTAGCTTAAGAGTCCAAAACACAGGGAAGGGAGAAGGATATTGGAAAATACAAGAGGTTTTGTTGAGCTAACTGAAGACAAAGGGAGAGTGATACAGAAGGCGAATGCTGCCCCATAGACGGTTGGTACCAAGTTTCTGTAGGCCAGCATCTTGGGCCAAAGGTGCACTGTTCAGCCCTGGGATTCTCTACCTTCTGACCTGTATCTTTCACAGCCAGGATAATTAAGTAGGTTTTGTCTTGTTTCAACTACAATTCACCACTGATGGTTACCTGGAATTCCATGTAGGAAAGAACTGTAATAATGCTCTCATCTCACTAGAAAAGATTCATGATTGATTAGCAATGTCTGCCCTGGATGAAAGAAGGAAGCAGTAGCAATGATTCTTACAGGACAGCCTTGATGTTTGGGGTGGCAATATAAAGGATCCACATGTAACTGATGAGAATTTCAAGAGCTCTTCAGTATTTAGTTAAAAAAAAAAAAAAGCATACATGACTAGAAAGACATGATGAAACAGGACTCAAGGCAAGAACTCAACTACTGTGGACAGACACAGCTTAAGTCAAAGAACTCTTCTTCTGTACTACCTTTGCGTGGAAGTGGAGATTAAGCAAGGATAATTGTTCTCTATGGGTTTGAAGCAGCTCTCCCAGCTAGGTGTGCTTCAATTTCTTTATCTCCAGAAGGCTGATAATAATACCTATCTCTTAGAGTTCTTTGAGATTTACACACAATAATAAATTAATCTTTCTCAATGTTGGGTATACAATGATACTTCACAAAGTTCTGAAAGGAAGCAAGTAAAAGCTAAGTTTACTATGATGAAAACATTTTGAAATCCATGCATAGTGTTTTTTCATAATAGGCATTTCTCCGAGCTTCTGCAGACTCCTCACAGAGTTGGCCCTCATTACACTGCGGTTTCCTAACATGAGCCTGAATAGCCATGCAGTGTTGGTAGAGAGCATGGGTGGCTGGAGATCAGACACACGGGGACGGCGACAGTCACCTGCCGCCTACTGTGGCCCTGCTCAGAATGCTCTGCACTCTTGGCCTGAGGAGAGCAGCTCAGGAGATGCTGACCGGCCTCATTCTCAGCAGCGAGGTTTTCATCACTGAAATAACACCTCCCTTCCAACTTGAAGACACAGTGGACCTCACTCTCCTTGCCAGAGAATCGTGAGGCGGGGACAAAGAAGAGGAATTTTTCTCCATGAAGCCTGAACGAAGACGAGCATGCAACTGAAGCACCTGGTCCACAGGGCCCTTGGGTCATCCTGAGGTTGGGTGCCAGGCAGAAGGGGCCATCAGCAGGAGGAATGAGAGGGTGAGCATGGCGAGGGACATGGAGAGAGATGTGTGGCAGGGGCAGTGCAGCCCTCATGTACTCAAGCTTCTTTTTTTTTTTTTTTTCTTTTTTGTCTTTCTCCCAGAATGTGTAAAACAACTGGTGAGCTGCCTCCCTGGTTCTTATCCTATAACTCCCACTCAGAGGAGCAGCCACACACGTCAGCTGAGAGATGTAGAAGGTGAGAGAGAGAGCACAGGACAGCAGGCTCGCTTGAACAGGTGCGGAAGGAGATACTCCAGAGCCCTGCCCCCCAGCTAGGACGGCTGTTTAGACAACTAGGAAAATCCTTCTAGAAGAAGAGGGTCACCCCTGGTCCGCAGGCCAGGCAGCCGTACACTCAGGTCAGCAGACACGGCTGGGACTATTCTTAGCTGCCCCAGTCACTCACACGGAATCTTACAGACCAGATGAGGGGATGAATCACCCACCGTGGGTCTCCCCCGCAGCGGAAGGCCGCTGGCAGCACTGGTACAGCCAAGCCTTGTAAATCCTCTTTCATGACCACATCCAGAGCCCAGTTTCTCAGGAACACTCTGCCCTTCATCCCGACCTCTCAGCTGAGCCCACTGCTCTGCCTGTGAGCACAGGGACCGAGAGGGAAAAGAAAGCTCCGACCCAGGAGGAAACAGCAGCGAAGCTCAAGACGGGCAAATGGAGCCCAGCAGCGGGGAGGAGCAGCAAACGCAAGAAGGTGGCAGGGAGGTGGCCCTGGGGTGTGAAGGCAGACCCGCTCTGCAGACCTGCTCAACTCTTTCTAAAACCACCTGTGCCTGCCTCTGTGGTTCTGATGCTGTCATCCGACGCCTGCCTTCTGCCCTCCAACCCGGCCAGGTGACACCATCCCAGGGCAGGTTCAGGGATGAGCACCTGACCCACACCACGAGCATGACGGTGCCCCTGGGACATCTGCTGCAGCTCTACAACCCCACTGTGCCCCTAAGGACTGGGGACAACAGGTACCCCCTGGTATTTATTACTGTCAACGTCATAATGAGAGTTAAGCCATCAGAAAGGAGAGGAGTCAAGGAAGGAATAAGAGGGACACAGCCCTAATAACATTGTTGAAACTCCTTGATCCAACCGTACCCACAACCCATCATTTGCCTTGGCTTGCTTGAGTCAGTGTGAGTTGGAACTTTGGCTTTTTCGCCCAAGATAACCTGGACTAATGTGTCCATTCATAAAGCTCAGACGATGTGAACTGAGAACGAAAGGTCACAGGGAAGAAAGAAGATGCGCCGAGACTCAGAAGAATGGTTCAAGCTGGGTCAGCCCGGGCAAACCACTCATGCTTCGTAAGCCCCACCTACACAATGAGTGGGAGAAATCCCAGGATCCTGGGTGCGGAAAGGGGCTTCCTGGACAGCAAGGCAACAAGCAAAACAGACACCATCCATGCTTCCCAGGGTGGCCAGGGAGGGAAGGGCCACACAGCGAGGGCTAGGGAGCACAAATCACCTTTTTTCCTGGCTTGTGAGATGAGGTCAGCCGCACTCTTGCTCATGACCTTTGTGACGTAGAGCGGGCAGTTGGTCTGACTGGCAATGGTGATGGCACGGAACACAGCCTCGGCTTCCAGCTGCAAGACAGAGCGCCCAGGAATCGTTAGGAGCACGCACCTCTCACACTCGTCATTCCCTCCCCTCCACAAATTGGTTACAAGCCTACAGCAGGGGTGGGGGACCTTTTTTTCTTTTTCTGCCAAGGGCCATTTGGATATTTATTACATTTGCAGGCCACACCAGATTATCCACTAAAACATTAGCCTGCTATAGATGTATTGAATTTCAAGCCCTCCCTGCATTTGCCTTGGCATGGTCAGGCCAGATGGCCAAGAGGATGTGAGATTAGACAGCCTGGGTCCCCAGCAGAGACCCTCTGGTTCCTAGCTGCACCTCCAGCTAGCTTCTCCGTCCGCTATGCCTAGCCTATGAAACGGACATCAGAAGAGAGCCGCTTCTCAGAGCAACGGCTGGTACCAGTCCCTAATCACTGCGGCTGGCGCTTCCCCCAGCCTCTCCCCTCTCCCTGTGGGTACCGTGAGTGGAGGACACTGCTCCCCAAACCCCTCAGGAAGCACAATCACACCACCACACTGTAAGGGAGCTAAGACAACGTGGCGCCATGGGCCCTCAAATGCTTTCCTGTAGCAACAGGTGGTCAGCAAAGGGTTAATTCCAGAAGGCATTCCTTTTTTTTTTAAGATGTTATTTATTTATTTGAGAGGTAGAATTACAGAGAGATAGAGAGAGAAAGAGAGAGAGAGAAAGGTCTTCTAACTGCTGGTTCACTCTCCAAATGGCAGCAATGGCTGGAGCTGGTCTGATCTAAAACCAGGAGCCAGGAGCTTGATCCAGGTCTCCCACGAGGGTGCAGGGGCCCAAGCACTTAGACCACCTTCCACAGCTTTCCCAGGCCATAAGCAGAGAGCTGGATCATAAGAGAAGTGGCCAGGACACGAACCAGCGCCCATATGGGATGCCAGCACCACAGGCAGAGGCTTAGCCCACTATGCCACAGCACCACCCCACCCCCCCAGGAGGCATTCTTACAGAAATCATGCCCAGGCTTCTCACCGCAAAGACTTTGATTATTACTGATCCCTTCCATCCCACCATTACATAGAATTCATGTTTTCAAATATGCTAACCAAGCCCACTGTCTTTATCAAGCAAAGAGGATTGAGTTTTCCCTTATTTTATTAGCAAAGCATAGGGTGAGGAAGCTCAGGCTCTCTCAGATGGGCTGGATCAGACTCCTGGTTCTGCCCTTAGAAGGTCCATGGGCTCGGGCACACTGCACAAGTTCCCCAAGGCTCAGCAGCCTTGACTGTACGGGGGGGATGACAGTAAGAGGATCTGACACCTCGGGCCGTCGGGAGGCTGGAGTGAGTTAATCCTTGCAAAGCCACCAGCTCACTCCTGTAAAGGCAAGTGCTGCCTGAGGGGTGGCCACTGCTCTGACAGACCTTGAGCGCCTGAGTTCCTAACCCGAGGCAGAGCCACTCCAATCTGGCTCACAGCAGAGACACTGGCATGTTTCCATTCCTTCAGCAACAGTTCCATTTTGTACGGATATGACTTTCTGGTTAGCCTGTGCAGCCCAACACTTTAAAAAAAAATACTAAAAATAGCTTGCAGATGCCCAAGGGTTGTCTAATGCAAAGCAGCCAGTGCCCGTGGCAGCTGTGGCTCAGCAGACAAACCCCAAGATCTTGGCTGGCCAAGCAGGAGACCCCCAAGCAGCCCTCTGTTCCTTGAAGAGGTGGCGCTGGAGGCCCCGCCCACTGGTGAAGGCAGCCGTGTCCCCCAAGCCCTCAGACTCCTGCGCTCTGCAGAGGCTGTCCTGAGCCTCGGGTCCCAGCTCTCTAAACAGTGCACCGTGTGGTATCTCGGTGTGCTTTGAACTGAAGAGGGCTGGCTGCTCCTCCACGCGTTCCTCCCCCTTCACACCTATGCTCACCACTTCAGCTCCCCCATGACCCCGTGACCCCGGCACTGGCCCTTTGGCTCTGCCTGCCTCCCTCCCTGCACTGCAGGTTTTCGGCACTCGGACAACATGACTATCTATGGACGGTTACATCAGCCTCCAGCTTCACCCAGAAGGGCTTCTAGGGTTGTGGTGATCTGCAGTCTGGAGGCTTTTTTTTTTTTTTTACTAAAAAGGAGACGGGAACAGGGAGTAGATGCTGGGGTGGCGGAGGTGGGGGAGGTTGAGAAAACAAACCAAGGAACAAAAATAGACTTTGCTCTGAAATCCCCTGGCTTCTGCTGAAGACATCCATGGTGCCAGCACATCTTTCCAGCGACCAGCATTTAGGACATTTCGCAAACAGTGCTGTGCTGATCACCCTGGGCTGCTCACACCATGAACATGGTTTTCCCATCATGCACACACAATTGGCAGCGGCTTCACCTGCGCAGTAAAGGCCGCCCAGCCCAAGCAGCGGCAGGGACAGCTGAGCTAAGGCAGTGGGCGCATAACCAGGCAAAAGCCTTCCACAGAAAAGCGCCTGATGCTATTCAAGAGATACACGTTTCCCGGGAATGTTGTGTGTGACCGGAAGCCCACTATCAAAATGATCAGTTATTGCAGATGGTAACCAAATATCACTGGACACAAAGTGGGGTGCTGAGCATCCCGTTTCTCCAGGTGGGTGCTGAGTTTGTAGGAGCGCACTCAGCTGTGAAAACTCCCGCAGCCTTAGGATAGGAGCGCTTTTTTCTTTGTGTGTTACCTTTGAATTGTTGACCTGGCTCTAAAAGACCCCGGCAACAGGAATGCAGCATTTTTGGTTCTGATGCTTTCTAGCACCTGTTGCAGAGTCTGGAATGACAGCACAGGCACGGGCTGTACTTTACTGGGGCCTTGAATCTGCTCCAGGGGCCAGACCCACGCTGCTCTCCCCAGGCCAGCCTGTTCTCAGCCACCTGGGCAGGCAACGCCGAGCCCTACGCCCTGGGTGAAGTTGCTGACACCCCAGAGACCTGGGATCAGCCACCTGCTACTTTTTATCCACTGTTTTTCTGCTAAGCACAGCTGCAAATCATGCTTCATTTTATACGTGGGAAGCTTCCACATCTGGATATTCCATACATCGAGTGTCATTACACCTATAAAAAACACATTCAACCTCCCATCAAAACATTGTTTGCAGGACTCAAAACCTGTTATGGAATGAGGGAGTGAGCGGAAATGTCTCCGGGATTCACAGTGATTCACAAAGGCAGGAGAGACGTGACCCTCCTACGGAATGGCCACGAAGTGCACTCCAACCTGTGTTATCTTCAGACAGATGAGAGGCCAGAAGCAGGTAGCCACCTTACATTCCTTTTAGATTTTCTCATGGGCCCTTGAGCTAGGGTCAGTCAGAAGTGGTCCTTGAAAGAAATGTTCCACTACTGCTATCTGGTATCCATGGATTCTCACCACCTTTCAGCACTGCTTCTTTGTGCACTGTGTATGCATGAGGCTTGGGAACGCAGGCCAAACACGAGCATCCTAAGGGCAAATGAGCAGCAGACCACAGCCGGACTGCTGAGCCTGTAATCACAGGAGTGTTCTGGAAAGCTCACTGCTACTGCCTGCCTCCCCCTAGCCCACCCCCACACCCACCCCTTCAACTCACCTCCTCTGGTCTGCTCAGCACATGGCCTTCTGGGCCAGTTATTCCCATTTCCAACATCCGGGCTTGTTCCTAGAGTGAGGAGAGAACAGGAAACAGTCCTCAGGTGAGCTCAGCTGAGATTTGGGAAAATGGCCCTGGTCTGTATATTGGGGCAGGGGCTTGGCCTGGTGGTTAAGAAGCTGGGTGGAACACCTGCATCTCAGACAGGATGACTGGGTTCCAATCCCCACTCATCTCCTGATTCCAGCATCCTGCTGATATGCACCCTGGGAGGCAGCAGGCGATAGCCCAAGTAGTTGGGTCCCTGCCACTCACATGGGAAACCCAGATTGAGTTTTTGGTTAGGCCTCACCCTGGCCATTGCAGGCACAGGGGAGTGAACCAGGAGATAGGAATTCTGTCTCTCAAATGAAATCAAATTAAAATTTATTCAACATGTATGTTGAACACATATGTTAATTTTGTATTTGCAGTTGCAGTGTCGGGTGGGATCTGAACTAAAAGGAGAAAATAAAAGCATGTAAGGGCGGCTCGCTCTGATTAAAAGGAGGACAGTCTGTCAGTCTATCCATTTTTGGGTCCACATCATCCATGAAAAATCAGGCCAGGCCTCTTTCAGAATTAACTGCCTCTGAAAGTAGAGTAGCTTAATTCATCTGCTCATTCATTCTTGCATTTTTAACCTACTCATTGAATTCAGAATATATTGAATATCTGCTTCCTACAAGCCTCTGGGTTAAGTACTTGATTTAAAGCAATGTGGCCCCTGACCTGACGGTTTAGGCACCGTATTCCCCAAAGTGTGGTCCATCCACTGCCTACACCCAAAGCACCTGAGCTACTTTTATAGAAATGCAGACTTGGGGCTCTTCCTAGGCTATCAAATGAGGAGGTATGAGGTTAAATCCTAGCACTGTGCATTTTAATAAACCCCTCCAGGGTTTTGTGCTTTAAATCTCTGACTTAAATGAAGAGATTCAGAACTCATCTGGACAAAACAATGTCTCTAAACAGCATCACCTGAGTTTGTGTTCAGTCAAATTCTATTTAACCACTGTGGGTATGGCAGAAGTACTGTCCATCCCTCATGCATGGTGTCTCAATTCCTCAGACTTCTGGCCAGTTTTCTGGAAGAAGCAGGTGGCTGGACAGTGAACACACATGGACCACTTGGGACTGGCGGAAATCCTAAACCACTGTATTTACAGTTTTGCTGGCATGCTCACATTACTAAGATGAATTCCTATGAAACTGCACCAAGTCCAGCCTAGTGGCCTGTTTGGATTCTGGTGATAACATGAGATGGCAAGTTTCCAGTCTAAAATTATAAAAAAAAATTCAAAATTTCGTATTTATTTATTTTCATTTTATTTGGGAATCAGAGAAATCTTTCATCGACTGGTTTACTCTCCAAATACTCCCAACCACCAGGGCTGGAGCAGGCCAAAGCGGAGAGCTCAGAACTCTATCTGGGTCTTCTACTCAAGAAGCCAACTACTTGAGCCATCACTTGCTGCTTCCCGGGGTGTGCATTAGCAGGAAACTGGATCAAAAGGGGGAGGAGCCAGGACTCAAACCAGATACTCAGATATGGGATGCAGGCATCCCAAGTGGCAACATAACCGCAGACCCAAATGTTCCCCGCCAACTCTGAAACTATGAAATGTCTAGGAAGGAGTCTCACCACCTGTACTCTTTCTAATAATGCAATTAGAAAAAAAGAAGAAAAGTGCGCATACTGTCAGTAACTATGAGAAGTAAATGGTCAACATCTCCAACTCTACAGGGTTCAGGAAGTGGTCAGACTGATTTTTCCAGCAAAGTGCCTCCCCGTTTCATCTACTCTTCTCAGTTTGATTGAATAAAATTCCTTCGCAACTGCAGGGAGTATCCATTCTCAGTTGCCTGAAGTCACCCAAGGGCTAAGGTCTCTAGTGTCTTACATGACACTCTCATGTCTACCTTGTTCACATGTGCTGGGACGAGGCTGGCTCCATCCATGGCTTCCAAAATCACACTCAAGTCACCAGGGCAACATGTTCCAAACACACTTGCCCAAACTGACCTACTGACCTATGCATCAGAACCTCTGGATGGAGGAAAATCCCGTTACGCTGATGCGCTGCCCATGTTGGCAGGCCCTCACCTAAGAGCCACAGAGTCCCTACAGCTGAAGACTAAGAACGGCTTATAAGGCTCCATGGTGCTCCCTGCCAGAGTGGGCCGTGTGCACTTGGGGGGACTCACCACTGCAACACCAACCTCACAGTTTGGGTCACAGCACACTTACGCTTGGCTCCATGAGGAAAGGAACCTTATCTTTTTTCATCTTCCCTCTCCAAGGCCTGGCACAGGTGCTCAGAAAATCTCTGTTAAATGAATGGCTAACGATGCTCTTCTCTTAGACTGTCTTTGCCAACTTGAAATTTTTGAAGACTGACCTTGTTTGTACCCAGAGGAAAAGATTCCTTCTTCTGGCTCTTTAGTCACTTTTGTAATAAGTCTAGCAAGAAACTCAAGACAGCACTTGCCTTCACTTAGACAATGTGATAAAAATCTTTCAGCTCGAGCTGAACTTAATAAACAGACATAAGAAACTCATCCAGAAGGAAAAATGCCCTTATCCTTGTCCTGATTGAGAACAGATCTTCCCAAAGTGGGGAAAGGGTGCAGGGTAACCAGAGAAACTTCTATACTAAGAAGCCACAGGGGAAAGGAGCTGAGAACAGTGGTTGTGAAATTGGAGCTCATTTGCCTCCCCAGAGCCTGGAGCAGAGAATCGGAGAGTCTGACTTCCAGGCAGCTGAAGGGAGGGCTGGGATCTCAGGCTGCTGCACTGAGAACCCAGGGAAGGGGTAGGAGTGGCAGTTCAACACCCCTGAGGCGGCCCCATCAAAGCAAGGCATGGGGGCCCTCCTTGGCGAATGACGCCATGACCCCTGGGTGTATGGGCGACAAGAGAGAAGGCAATGTCAGGGGCCTAATTAGCTTCCGTGGTCTTACAAGAGTCCTGCATATGTCCCTCACCTCTTCCATCGGTGAAGTGACAGAGCCTGAAATCACAACAGCTGGGGCCCAGAACCACTGGGCCACTGCCACCCCTGGGTGCTGTGGCTGGGTTCAGAGAGCCAAGGATATCAGATCCACCAACCCTGGGTAAAGATGACCACTGGCACACAACCTCTGAGGGGCCAAGGTTTGGCTTCTCATGGCCAGTGTGACCTGATCCTTCAGAGCCTTGATGTTCTTGCCTATAAAATGGGCACAATGGTAGCATCTTCAAAACGCTGGGAGAGGGTTATGTGAGAACATGTCGGCACACAGGTCTCGCTGTTAGTGTTATCAAATGGACGAAGCAAGCCTCCTCTTTTTCTCTGGCTGTCTCTTCCAAGCAGAGGCCAACCCTGAAAAGTTTCTGAGATAACCACAACCTTCCTAAGACACAGCTGCGCATCTCTTCCATTAAGGAGCCCAGGAGACACAGAGAACTGCTTTCTGCTTCCCTGCAAATGATCCGTGTGGGCCTTGGGGCCCTTGCTTTCATCACTCCGCAGCAGTTTCTCCTATGATTTCTAGGAAACCAGTAAGACGTCGGATCCCCTCAAGACCTACGTTTTTATGATCTAAAGCCGGGAGTTCTGCAGACTTGCTTCTGATGTCTGGCTTCTGAGGAAGGCTGCCTTAGGGCTTTTCTCCATGACAGTGGCTGTCACATGGCTTGGATTAATTTTCAGAAGAGAACCAGCACTGCTGTCCCACCAAATGGTCCAAACTGTGAACCTCTTCTTCCAAGATGCCTTGTCTGAGTCCCCGGAATGTCAGGCCTGTTGCCCATTTTACAGCACCTTTTCATTGCTCCTTGCTTGTCTGTTTTCCCCCCTAGTTTTCCCACAAACTACACTGTGAGGCTCTGTCATTAGCAGAGTACTTACGACAGAGCCTTGCACATACAGAGAGCCCGAGCCACACACACATGGGATGCAGACCCAAACCCCCGCAGAAAGCCCTGTCACTACCTGCGCAATGATATCTCCGTTCTCAGCGTGGACTTGAGCAATGGCCCCCAGCTCTCCCAGGCAGGTGAAGATCTCATAGAGCTGAAAGAGAAGTGAGTCTCTGTCATGTGAGCACACCACTGGGAGCAGCCCCATGTATAGGCCCATTCTAGAGCCAGAGTGGAAACTACGGGATCAACCAGGAAACAAAGTGACCAGGGCAGCTACGAAGACCAAAATATGCACAGTCAGAGAGGAGGGTGAGCCCAGAGGAACTCTGTCTCCAGGAAGACCCCACCTAGACTGCCAGGCAGACAGGGTGAAAACCTAATCAAGTACCACCAACTCCTCCCCGCTGGCTCTAGCACACATTTCAATGGAAGGATTTCCCTCCAAGCTGAGAGACACAGCTTGGGAATCCTTCTCGATGAGTGTCCCAGAAAGCTGGGAATGCCCAGCCAGAAGCTACACAAAAGGTGAGACCCTCATCTCGTCATCAGGAGGCACGGAAAAGTTTCTTCTGTTTCCTCTGAAAACTCGCGATTTCTCTACAACAGACACCTGTGTGGGTCTCGCAGGGCCTCAGAGGCACACACTGCTCCAAAAGGCAGAGGCACTCCTGCTCCTGTAAGGCAGAGAACCTCACCCTTTCAGTGAGCTCCCAGAGCTCTGCGTTGTTCAGCAGGCGGAGATGCAGCCCTGCCCTTCCTCTTACCCATCTGAGAAAGCTGCTGCCGGTGGCGATTCCAGCTCCATGCCTGCCCTGCTAACAGCATGCTGCCCATTACCTTATTTAAAAGCTAGCACGGACAGCAGGGCTTCAAGAAGAACTCTGGCCCAGTGGTCTCCCGCAGTGACCACAGGGACTCATGTGACAACGGCCAAGGTCTTCAACAATAGGAAACCCATCCAGGACCCCAAACCACACAACAAGCGGGTCGTTACCTCTGTGTTGGACACTTGATACAAATCCTTATAGGCCATGTAAACCATGAAGGAGTTAACCCCTGCAAAAGAGGCACGAGAGAGACAGCATTATTCTGACCACCCTCCATCATTTGTCCGACTCTCATGCCCGACGTATCACCACGGCTCCTGTTCAACACAAAAGCGGTACTTCACATTTTCCAAGGTCATTTTCCTATTCCCCACTCCACCCTGTAAAATCAACAATTCCTAAGTGATGTCACAGTAGAATGGTCTCTCCATACGCACCTCTTTCTCACACCCCTCTGCACCATCTCCTAGCAGTAAGTGCAAGGGTTATAAGGAAAGATATTTAATTTTCATCCAAAATAAACTACTAATATACTGACTTACAGAAATACAAGCAGGACTGGGGAACAGAAAATCATTTTGGGGAAAGGATAATTTTGGTCTGCAACCATTGGGGCCATCTCAGCCCTTTCGGCTCCAGGCCAAAAGTGGGTTATAATTTGAGAACTTCCTTGCCCAGAGTGGTTCAACTCGGGACAGTTCTTTCCAACGCTACCATCCCCAAAGGTCTCTGCTTCATCCCTGGAAGGACCAAGGCCCTTTGGTGCAGTGGGCATGAAGGCCATTCAGTCTCCTATTCCGGTGACAAGCCCAGAGTAAAAGGAAGTAGCAACAAGGGAGGAGCTCATGTCACATTCTGTGTAGGCAGGGCCTGTGGGCTAAGGACAGGCATAGAAACAAAAACTCACGCTCTTAGGGGTCATCCTTCTGTCCCCAATCCAGGGCACACACTCCCGGGGAGCTCCTGGCATCTGTGTCTAGACACAACTGATAATGCTTCCATTACTTAACGCTTCTGTAGTCCCCTGGCTGCCCTTCTGTGCTAAGCACATTCCAGGCGTGCGTGCGTGCGTGCGTGCATGGGAGTGGGGGTCAAAACACAGAAGGAAGCAGAGAACAGAGAATCTAAGACAACAATGGGAACCTAAATCACGCACTCACTGAAAGTACACACACATGGACAGACACAAGAGGAGTGGTATTCTCTCACTCCAAACTCCTATCCTGAGTGCCGACACATCCTTGCTCCCAGAAATGTTGTCTTAGCCTTTTCTAAGAATGCCATGGTTATACAGTGGCAATGGTTTAATCCCTGGAGTAAAATGTTAGGTATATATATATATATATATATATATATATATATATAGTACCTAATCACATATATAATAGCCCCGTGACCTTACATAAGATAATCTCTCTTGACCTTAGTTTCTTTCTCTGTAAAATGGGCATTACTGCATAGAGGTAAAGAAGATAGACTACAGACAGCTGTAACATGATGATCCTGCACTACTTGTTCTGAGACTCAGTTTCTCCATCTGCAAAGTGGAAAGAACAATTCTCTTCTCGTAGGACCCTGTAAGGAGTACGTAAGATTGCCTACTGGAGCGCAGCAGTACACGTGCATCTAGCACTTGTGCTCAAGGGGCCGGGCTCCAAGCAGAGCCTGAGGGGGTGGGCGGTGGGAGGGGGGGCTCACCTTTGTCCTTGATGAGGCTCTGCACTTCCTGCTTGACACTGTCGTTCCAGTGGGTGATGTCCACGTGCAAGGCATAGTCGCAGCAGCTCTTCGCGTCAGCCCACTCACGCCACTTGTCATAGGCCTCGGTCAGGCTGGACTCAGGCTCAGGCACCACGTGGTCAACTGAACAAGAGAAGCCCCAGACGGGTGGCTCACTGGACAGGTCTGCTCCTGTCTGCCCAGCCCGTCTCTACTTGCTTAGCTACAACTGCACACGGCTACTTCCTGAGCATGGAGTTAACCTTAGAATATGTTCCATGGTAGTTTCTGGCTACGGAGGATTTAAATTTCACTGAGTTACGGGATTTGGGGCAAATAATTTGCATGTCTAAACATCCGTTTTCTCTCCTTAAAATGAGTGCCAAGCTAGGTTGCAGACAATGTGTCCAACGGGTGCCTTCCTTCTGAATTTGTTAGAAGATTAATTGGCAAAATGTATATGAAGTGTTCTTCAACTAGTGCCTGACACATAGTAAATGTTAGCCATCAACAAATGTCTACTACACACCATTATGACTAGTGCTATGGGGAGTCCCAGCGGGTACCAGTCAGACTGCCATCGAGGGTGGAAGGAGCAGTTTTACAATGAAGTCAGGTACAAGACACTGAAGCCCTCCTGATGACTGCTTTGGGAAACAGTTGCCACCGACATTAACGGACGTAACACTAGGCCTGTAGTTCGTATTTCCACATAAACTCTGTTAAGAATCTGGTTTCTTTGAGGCCCAAACCTACCTACTCTGTCATGTGCAATCACGGGATTGTAAGTATTTTTTAAAACAATGACATCAACATTTGGTGAAAATAAGGCACAAGTTATACTCTCGAAGAGGATCAAAGACAAAGTAAGCAGCTAAGGCAAAAGTGAATTGAACTTTGCTGAGAACAATTTCAAAATATGAGGGTATTTCAAAAAGCCTGTGGAAAATGTAATCACAGTATGTATATTTGGGTACAAAAACTTTTTGAAATCTTCAAGAAGTTCATGCAAGAGTGCCCTTCTCAGGGCTAAATTACTTGTGTGACCACCCTCACAAGAAGGCCAAGAGTAACCTTGGTTTCCTTTGTCCTGTTGTTCACTGGCACACTGTAGGGTCTCAGTATTTGTTAAACAAATGGGTGGTGGAAAAGACAGACCCGAGAAGCCTTAGCATGGCCTATTCTTTACTTCCTGTAGAAATCTCAGAGAAACATTCAGATAATGAGATGATAATTACTTTCAATGGTTTGCAGAAATTACATAACTAAGCAGATGGCCGATCTGCTTCATTTTTACAGATCTATGGCTGCTTAAATATAAATTAAAATCAGATGAAAAAAATCATGAAAAATGTGTATTATGAAGAAAGTAGCCATAGATTTAAAAAATGTCTGCACCAACATAAGCATATCTTTTAATTCCATTGTGCTATGAACATTTACACATATGAAACACTGGGCATTTTCCATACCTTAACTCAATAATTATTCTCAGACTTAAGAATTCTTCCTAGGGAAATAAGCATGGTTGCATGCAAAATTTTGGTCCTAATGTATACCAGTGAACGACCTGAAACAATTGGAGTCTTCAACAACAGGGAAGCTTGCCTGAATACATAAATCCTGACGCCCTCATAAAACAGATGACTGGGCAGCCATTTTAAATGTGGTGGCAAAATAAAAATATGTGAATGGAAAGATATGCATGACATATTACTTACAGACAATGGAAGGTGAAGACACAGTACATATGTTATGACACTACTTTTGTTCAATAGGAAAAAAAACAC
Source organism: Lepus europaeus (assembly GCF_033115175.1). Classification (NCBI taxonomy): domain Eukaryota; kingdom Metazoa; phylum Chordata; class Mammalia; order Lagomorpha; family Leporidae; genus Lepus; species Lepus europaeus. Next base: position 132,792,617 of record NC_084830.1, on the reverse strand, counting down.
ATCTAGATTACAGGAGGGCACTTCAAAAAGTTCATGGAAATGCAATTCAAAGACCAGTTTCTCTTGGTACAAAAAAAATAATTTGAGATCCTTGGATAGTTTTTTCATAGTTCACACTTCTCATAAACTTTTTGAAGATGCCTCCTTATGTATAAATTTCAAATGTTTTCTTGCATCAAAATTTTTCTTTTAATTCTATTTTCCATGGGTTTTGAAGTAACTTGGTACAGCTACATTTTTTAAAAAGCCTTATTTATTTATTTATTTATTTGAGAGGTAAGGTTACAGAGAGGCAGAGAGAGAGAGAGATACTCCATCAGCTGGTTCACTTCCCAAATGGCTGCAATGGCTGGAGCTGTATTGATTCTAAGCCAGGACCCAGGAGCCTCCTTTGGGTCTCCCATGTGGGTGCAAGGGCTCAAGCACTTGGGCCATCCTCCACTGCTTTCCCAAGCACATTAGCAAGGATCTGCATCGGAAGTGGAGCAGCTGGTACAGGAACCAGCGCCCATATGGGTGGCGGCTTTATCCATTATGCCACAATGCTGGCCCCAGTAGAGCTAAATTTTAACAGTAATGTGGGAGTATGATTGCTTTTTTGCTTGCATACCTAGGGTTTCCAAATGACCCACAAAGGACACAAAATGCTTTTGTGGTACCCTGTATGCTTTTCTCTTCCATCACATGGAACTCTGACTTTCCTGGATCTTACTGCAGATCAAGCACAATGTGAATCTCCAGGATGCTACACAGTTCCAGCTTCTTGCCCAGATGGCACAAAGCCAAGGCAAGATCATCCATTTCCTTAGGCTCCTATCAAACAGGGCCCAAGTGCACTTATCGGAAATTAAACACATAGAGTTACATCACTAATGTCTGGAATGGCACCAGGGCTTTCGTGGGCAGATGGTGCTGAGAAGTCAGCTGGCTTCCCCTCTTCACCCAGAGAAAAGCTCTGGTCTCCCTGTATTGCACCTTTGATGGCCTCGATGAGACATTCCTGGGCTTTCACACCCGGCTACATAAAGCTGAATCCAGCTAGTGCTCCCATCCAAAGAAGCAAAGAGCAGTGGATAACTATCGGGTTCTGGCTGCTCCGTACTCTCCAGTGTATGTATAGGGCATTCAAATAAACAGTGCACTGGCTGACCAAGTTTGGGGCCAGGACTGGGATGGAAACCAATCCATGGAGATTCCTTTGGGACAGGAAGGACTTCCCTAATGCTATCTGTTTAGAAATCCAATGGCAGGCGACTTCCTAGGTTTCTTTAGAATGGCAATAGTTACCAGAAACAAAACAATAAATAAAGAACAATGGAAACCACTCCCACAGTTCACCTAATCTTAAAGATATGAATTGGTTAGAACCCAGCAGAGGCCCGAGAGCACTACAGGCCATGCAGGCCTGCTAATCCCCAGAGTACTGTACATCTGCAGGGTCCTTCTCCCAGGACACTCCTCAGCCCCACTCTCACTGCTCTGCTTCCACTCCCTCTTCCCTCACACTCAAGTCACAGTCCTGCAATCATTTTTTGCCCCCCAGCCACAGTTTTTAAGTTCACTTTCCCCAGTGACTACTGCAGAGAGGGTTCTTTCCAAATTCTCCACCCATCGCAGGAGCCAGCCCTGGCTGCTGGACAGGTGTGAGAGAATGGCTCCCTGGTGGCCCAGACCCCACGACTCTCCTCCATACGATCATGGTGAGTTGCCCACCTCCTTGGGCCAACTTTTTTTTTTTTTCTCAGTTCCCACCAGGCACAAAGTTTACAGACTGAAGAGAGGACAGTGTACAGGTTAGGCAGATGGTGCGGTGGTCACCACGTGCATTAGATGTGTGCCTCTGGGGAAGAGGAATGTAGAAAAGCCAGGACTCACTGATCATGGTGGTGCCACCGGCCAGGGCAGCCTTCGTGCCCTGGAAGAAGTCATCCACAGTGGTCATTCCCTTGTACGGCATCTGGAAGTGGGTGTGAACGTCAATGCCTCCCGGAATCACCATCTTCCCATTGGCTTCGATGGTCTTTACTCCTCCAGGGACAATCAGATTGTCTCCAATTTGTCTGGGGAGACAGTGGAACGACTGGTAATTCAAAAGGGAAATTCCTCCAAGACAAACACAGTAGTATAAGGATTTTAAACACTGTGACACACTGGCCAAGATAGTCTGTGTAAGGGACCCACAAACTTATCCATCTTTAAACAAAGATCCAGGTGGTACCTCAAAAAGTTCCTAGAAAATGAAATTAAAAGGCGAGTTTATTTTGGGGCAAAAACATTTGAAACCCATGCATAGTTTCTTCATAATATGTATTTTCTAAGAATTTCTTGAACGACTCTCATATTCACAGTCATCTGGTATACCATGTGGTGGGCCCATGCTTCCTTGGCTTTGTACTAAAACCCCAGTGGCTCAATGTGTAGAATATAATGTGTGTAATAAATATTTCTGAAAGAATAAATGTTCTCATTACTCTTTGACAGTGAGTTCTAACAGTGAAGAAGGCTCTAAAGAGTGTAAAATAACGAACCACTAGAGATGACTGCAAGAACAGGTGTGAGAACTGTCATCTACACAGCTTCTTCTGTGCTCCCACAAACAGACTTTGGGTCATTTCCCACCTCAGTCTTCACTGCTCTGATAATGTATCGGTCAAGTGTGATTTGCAAGGAGGAAGTCAAAGATGCAGATGCCCCGACACCAGCTACTTTTGTGTGATCCCAATCCACTCCTCCTCAGTAACAGATTCAAGCCAAGGGAGGTGCTTAGGACAACCGCCCCCAGACACACTCTGGCCAAGGAATGGACGGGGGCAGTCTCAGCCGAGGAATAAGCTCAGGAGACCCTCAAAGGCACAGCTACCAAGGACAGCATTTAGGTACCCCACTGCCTGTGCACATGTAGCTCCTTCCCCTTTGGTTCCCACCCAGCCCAGTTAACCTCAGTATCCGGGCAGTAAGAAGTCTACCACTGGCCTAAGTTCTGTAACTAAAACAAAGTATTGCTGACAACTGTATGAGGCCAACTTCACCACACCAGCACCGGGTCGTTACAGCACCACCATTCAAAACACGCTATGGAAAAACGCACCCTCCAATCCTAACTCCACTGTGGTGCAGACAACAGCCAGCTCTGTTCTTTCACTGCTCTTCCTACATGAAAAACAGAGAACAAAGGGCAGGAAGAACGGTTTGGTCTCTGTGCATTTGTGTATGTGCGTTTTCTCCCATTTTGACATCTGGCACAATACCAACCCTCAAAAAGAAATGCCTTCCCCCTTTCGTCCACTGTATGATCAAGATGACATTAATTCCTGAAGGTTCAGTTTCCAGCTCTCTGCCTTCGCAAGTTTCGATGAACAGGCAAGTGTAAGAATTCAGACTGTGCCCCTGCTCTGGATGGAGGCTATCTGGACTCACAATCTTGGCTCTGCCAGTTACAAGCTTAGGGCCAAGTTACTTAAACTCACCCTATGTCGACTCTTTTTCATCTGTACAATGTAATAAATATGCCTTCTCCATAAGGTTGTTGAGATTAAATGTTAATATGTCTTAAACCCAGGGAACAGTGTTAGTTAGGGACATTAGAAGTCAATCAGAAAGATTAGCTATTGTAATTAATAAGCAGCTCTCACTCTTCGGAATCATCCATTCTACTAATTGAATACTTGATACTGCTGTCACCTTGTAACGGTAGGTACCTGGCATACACACAGATATCTCCATTTCCCTAAACGCTTGTATGGTCACCAGAGGAACAGGGTGTGATGATGGGGCCTGAGTGACATCGACTGTAGCATCTGACCCAGCATCATCCAGTGCCTTAGACAATAGGCTTATACAGCAAACACGCCGTAAATTTTCAGACAGGCAAATGACTACGTAACAAAACTCTTATGTGCTAAGTACCGGATGAGCAAGATATGGTCCTTGCTCTCAAGTGGCTCCCAACAAGGTCAGAAGAATGTTTTCAGAACACACATGGGGGAAGCTGGATTAGACTTAGGGTCTGATACAGAAAATCCATCTACAGAAAACTGTATTTGAGCAAAGTTTTCCAAGATAAGTTAGAGCTCTCCTATAACCAGAATGTTAAACTAGCTAATGTAGTTGAACAATACAGAAATGAAACTGAATGAGGCCAGTTGTGGCTAATAGTATATGTGAGACAGAGTTGTCTTATGTAGTATCTTATCACTGTGCTGGTGTACCTTGCTTTACACGATAAACAATGGTGTGTAAGTCAAATCCTCTTTTCAAATTCACGGTGCAAGGAATCCACACACAAAATTACCTGGCTGTGCTGCTTACAGGCATCATCCACTAGCAAACCATTTTATAATGTAATTATAAATTCTACAGCCTGAATGAACCTATTTGGAAATCTTGCTAGAAATGCATGTCCTATCTCTGCATTGACCATAGAAATCCTATCCTTTTGTCAAGAACTGGTTTAAACACCCTCTCCACCCCCAGACCTCATCTCTAAATGTATTTCTTTTGTGTATACTTCTAAATCACTTTTCTCGATTTCAAGTCCCTTGCTTTGTGTTATACAAAGCTGTACATTTTTACAACGCTGTAAATTGTACCCATTGTTCAGTACCCTTAAAGATGGTGGTCACCTATGTTTCCAAAAAAATTATTTATTTGTCTCCTTGTTTGAAAGGCAGAACAACAGAAAGAGAGGGTGGGGAGAGATAGAGAGAGAATCTTCCAATTGCTGGTTCACTCCTTAAATGGCTGCAATGGCTAGGACTGGGCCAGGCTGAAGCCAGGAGCCTAGAACTCCATTCTGGTCTCCCACATGAAGGCAGAGGTCCAAGTACTTGGGCCATCTTCCCCTGCCTTTCCAGGTGCATTAGCAGAAATGCTGGGTCAGAAGCTGAGTAGCAGTCACATGTGATACCAGTGCCACAGTGGTAGCTTAACCCATGCACCACAAAGCCAGCCCTAGTGGGCACATCTTCTCCTTCTACCATAATCCATAGAAACCCCATCAGTGTAGCTCACCCAATAAGGCCTTAGGCACAATTCTGTTGAATGAAACAATCAACTGATTTAATTCAGATTTTTCACTTCACCCATGTAATTCAAGCTTCTTTTGAAGTCTCTAATGAAAATTGGAAGTATAAAAAGACAAAAAGAAGGAATCTGCATACGTACTTTATCAAGCCATCTTCCATGTAGATATCAGCATAAAAGGACTGATCATCGTTGACGATCCTGCCTCCCTTGATAAGGAGACGATCACTCTGGAAAACAAGGAAGACACCAGTCGTTCTCACAGTTACAGTTTCAGAGAAGGGCGGTCTGTTGAGGTTTGCCCAAGCCACAATTTTAGTGAGCTAACAGGAACACATTTGCAAATGACATCTCTGTGCCCAGCGCACTCTCTAGCTAAACTGGGTACATCTGTTGGAGATCCAGTTTTCTTGTTTCCCCCTAATTCAAATGATTCCAGGGTTTCACCTCTTGTTTCTGCAACTTATCCACAGCCACTCAGAAACAAAGCTGCTTGAGTAAGCAAGATATTCTTTATAATGATCGTTTCCGGTCAGTAAGCACTAGACATCTAAAGTGAGATAACGTCTACTTCAGTGCCTGGTACACTGTCTGATTTTCTGCTGACACCCAGTGATGATTCTTGAAAGTAGAACTTAGGATGAGGCATACAGTAAGACAGGCTTTTAAAAGGCCATGAAGACATAGCCATGTTACGTTTAAAATTCAGGATACTTACAGACGTATGCAGACCTGCACATACACTTGTGAAATTTATGCAGGTAAAGGCAAAAGGTTTGTGGAAAATGGAATGAAGAGATGCTTCTTTGAGTACAAAAATTTAAAAATCCATGTAGTTGCTCCAAAATCCACAATTCTATGAATTTCTCGAATACCTCTCATATGCATCAATTTCAAACTACTTTACACCAAAATAAATTTATTATTTCATTTCATTTTCCCTGATCTTTAAAGAAATACCATTGTATAGGAAAAACACTAGATGGGGAAAAAAAAGGTAAAATATATTCAGTATTTACTCAGGGTGAAGAAATGTAGGATTTATATGTGCCTCATTATACTCAGTGCTTCTTACATTTTCCAAGTGTATTTCTTTTCTGCTTTAATTATGAGAGAGATAAAGCCTTTTTAAAAATTATAACTTAGGTAAAATTTGAAAGTGATTCAACTACAACGAATGCAAACATACTCCAAGGCAAATAACAAAATAAATGCATAATTTATATGTAAGTCAGTGTAACAAATCAGTGTCCGCGCTAGAGACCACAGAGTTCATTAAATCAATGGGGCTCAGGTTGGAGCTTTATTGGATTCATGGGAGAGAAAATGATTTACAGGAGCCTGTGACTCCCAGGAGCCTGACACCATAGACCTACAGCATGAATAGCAAGTGGTAGGCTGGCTTTTGGGAAGAACTGAGACTACAGAATCCACTCTGTCCATCCATCCATCTGTCCGTCCATCCATCCTCCATCCATCCATCCTCCATCCATCCATCCTCCATCCATCTATCCACTCCCTGAGCAAATAAGTAGGGTAACAAGTGTGAGTGAGGCACGCCAGGTCATTCCTTTTATGGAATTTAAAGGGAAGTCTGGCAATAAAGAAATAAAGAAAATCAACAAAACAAATAAAGCAATGTAAAAGTGTTCAAGATATAGAGGAGTTGGGCTCTTTAAAACGGGACGGGAAAGGGTCTTCTCAGGGAAAGTATTTTAAACTGTAGAGGCCAGTGGAGGTAGAAACTCCTGCAGGCAGGAACAACTGCGGGCACAGAAGGCCTGGGGCGGGGCTCAGTTTTGCTTCTGAAGTAGTGTGAGATGTGGAGTCGGAGTGGAGTTGGTAGGCGTTCAGGTTTGCATGACAGTACACTGACACACAGGGGAGGATGCAACACAGGAGTGAAGGCAGTTCCGGATCGTGCTGCTCAGGGCATGTTCCGCAGGGTCACCTGACCTTGGAGATCAGGGTCATGTATCAAGGAGTCAAGGGCAGAAAGCGCCCATGGGGGCTAACACGACCATCATTCCCTTGACGCTGCGTCTCTGGACCCTGTCTGCGAACATTGGCTTTCCTAGAGGTTACAGGTTTCACAGAGAAGGAAGGCCCACAGACAAGCCACTGTCTGTCTTCAGAAATGAAATGTGGGAATAGGGCTAGAAAACCAGAGACGAAGGTGGGGTCTCCAGTGGGATGTAGACAATTGCCACTTAGCTTCTCTTGCTTCCAAGATATTGCGTGAGAATAGGAAATTTCATCATGCCATATTATCAGGGGAGAGGATTTTGAAAAGATACAGATCTAAGAGGTGTTTACAAAACACCTATGTATGTGGCAATGAGGATTTGCTATTGAGGTCAAATATAAACTCCTGCCACGCCTGATCCACAAGCCCTAGATAGCTGGTGTGGGTCAGTCAGTCTGCCCTTGACTCTATCACGTATCACCTGTATTTTATACAGTGGGGACACTAAGAAACATGTAGTTCTCGACACCTGTCAGGTTCTCTGGCCACCAAGCCTTTGCAACAATGTTCTCTCAGTCTTATGTGCTGGTCTGGCATGTAGCAACATCTTCTCCTTTGCCAAGTGAACAATTAAAGGGCTTCTCCCTCAGGATGCATCCCTAGACTGTCCAGCCAATCTCACCTGCTCCCACCACGGCATAACATTCTACAATAGCTGACTTATTCAGTCCTCCCCTGACTACACCAGACTCCCTTAGTCTTGGAACGGCTGTCTTTTCCTCCTTGCGTCTTAGCTCTCAAAGCCCATCCTGGACAGCCACTGTACACTGGTCCAGTGAATCGGTAAAGGGCGTGACATGGAAGCTGTGACCGCAAGGCATCTGAGTCAGAAAATTACATCGAGTGGCCATAAAATTGGACTTCTGGGACGGGTTACACACAGTGGCTGGAGCAGGTGCTTGGGATGCCTGCATTCTACATAGGAGTGTTGGTCTGAGTCCTGGCTCCTCTACTTCTTTTTTTTCAATATTTATTTATTTATTTGAAAAGGCAGAGTTACTGAGAGAAAGGGAGAAAGATTTTCCATTCCCCAAACAGCCAAAACGGGTGGGGGCTAGCCCTGGTATAAGCCAGGTCCCTGGAACCATGTGGATCACTCATATGGGTGGCAGGGATCCAAGCACTTGGACCATCTTTTGCTGCTTTCCCAGGCACATTAGCAGGGAGCTGGATGGCAAGTGGAGCAGCTGGGACTTGAACCATCAGTCAGTCTGATACAGAATTTGGCATTGTAGCCAATGGCTTTACCCTCTGTGCCACAGGGTGGCCCTGGCTCCTCTACTTCTGATCCAGCTTCCTACTAACATATACGGGGAGCAGATCATGGCCCAAGTACTTGGTTCCTGCTACTTATATGGGAGACCTGGATGGGGTTCCTGACTCCTAGTTTCAGCTTGGCCCAGCCCTGCCTATTGTGAGCATTTGGGAAATGGACCAGTGAAAGGAAGTGTGCTCTCTCACTTGATTTCTCTCTCTGTCTCTGTCTCTCTCTATCTCTCTCTCTCTCTCCCCTCTTCTCCCTCCCTCCCTCTGTGTGTGTGTGTCCTCCTATCACTCTACCTTTCAAAGAAACAAATACATAAATAAAACTTAAAAAATAAAAAAAAATTGGCTTTTCAGGGGGAAAAAAGAAACACTGTTGTACAGTTCTAACAGGACAGTGAAGTTATCTAAGGCAGTCCTCAGGGGGTGCTTCTCAACTAGTGTGCATGTTAGGAAAATACAGTCCCAATCCCTGCTTTAGGCCACCAAATCTGCATGACTAGGTTCTCTGGAGGACGAATGCAGCCATCAGCCAGCCCAACAACCGGTCACAGAACCGGCACAGGAAACGACTGCTCTATGCAAAGTTCTGGGTATCTAGGAAGACAACAGCACATCTCAGACAGGAGCTTCATAATTTTATAATCTTGGTAAGTGCAAGAATTCCCTCTCATAGCTCCGAGTTTCTCTGATGTTCTTTATACTTCCAGCAAAGAGATTAACTACCCTGGGGTTTGGAAGGGGACCCGTTTCTGTCTGAACTGAAACCAGTTATGAAACATGATCAGCCTAAGAACATTCAAGCCTCAAACAGGGTGTGATCATCACTTCCTTCAACAAGCTACCAAATGTTGGCAAAGAGGCAAACGCTATCCCTGGCCCCACGTCCTTCAGGGAGACAGTAAGAGCTAGTCCAAGTGGGATTAACACTATGGAGATGGTGTCATTGGAAACTCTTCAAGTGGTAATTAAATAAACCTTCTGACTCTATGATCAGGAACCTAAGCAGAGTCCGAAGGCAAGTGATAGGCCTGATGTATGCTTCAGAGTGGCAGTAACAAGGCCTCTGTTCCATGGACTGGAAGCATTAATATTATTATTATTTCTTTCCATCATCAGAAATATAAAAAATCTGAATTCTCAGAGCTCAAACAAATATTTCCTCTGGATTCCTCAGCTTGCTACCCACCCCCACCAAAGCTACTTATCAACTCTTTCCATGAGTGCCGGATCGACTTCAAAGGGCAAGTATGCAGACCAGTCAGGAGACAAGGAGAGCAGGAAAGGCAATTCCTGAGCCTAGCTCCGAGGAATGAGCGTTGGGTAGGACACAGCGACTGACCGGTCCCAGGCTACACAAAGCCTAACTGTGCTGGACATAGAAAAGGCTTGCCTACAAACACATGGGCCAGCCTCATAGATGAACACCTGCTAGAGTCACAAAACAGCAAGATGAAGAAACCCCACTCCTGTGACTACACTGTCACCCTCAATGATGGGGGGAAGTCATTATGCTCCTGGCAGTTGACGCTGCTAAGCATCCATGAGCTGATACTCAAGAAGATAAAACTGGTCAGCTTTGAGCTAACCAGTCTTTCTCATTTAACCATATACCTATATACCATATGCCAGGGTGTGTGAGGGTAATCTAGAGGGTTCTGAAATGCAGAATGAGGCAAGCAGCCAGGGACCCTGCCTTAGGCCTCGCCGAGCTACCATGGGCTATGTCTGTCACCGTATTATAGCTGAGCAGGTGCCAAGCTCATCAGCTGGCAAGCCTGGATCCACGTAGGTTCTCCCATGACTGAGAGAATAAGATGGACCACATCCCTAGGTGTGAGACCTTGAGTTAAGACTTAACCCCTCAGAACCTCAGTTTTTTTCATTAGCCCAAAGTAGATATTATCACCTAACTTACCTCACACAGGGTGGCTGCCAGGAATGAGGGTGTGTGTGTGTGTGTGTGTACAGATATGTAATACTTAACCCCTAATAAACACTCCATTAGTAATGTTTCTAACACTTTGAATTTTTTAATAAAGCCTTAAAAAGCATGTTGCAGACAGACTATTGACTGCTTTTCGCAAGGGAAGATATATACGGGGCGATGAGTGGCTACTCCAAGTAGAGATGACTGGTTCCATGCAGAAGTAAACCCAGGTCTCCCACCTGCTGGTGCCACACTGAGCTCCTCTTGGTGACTGTACAAGTATACAGAAACCCTGTGAAATGTGGCTCTCTGTTGTGTACTGAATGTGGCTGTTTCATGCTGAAACTTTAGGAAACCAATAACTTTTAAAATCAGTGCATTACATCTGCCCCTTATGGCCTGGTCCTAATTCACAACACAGCGTAGTACAGGCCTATAAGTGTGACAAATGTCTAATCCTTTTTACCTTCTGTTGATGTGATCATGATAAGGAAAATCAACTATACAAAATTCAGAGTTTGTGAGAGAGGAGGAGAGAAAGAAAGGGACAAAGAACAGAATAAAGGAAGGGAGAGAAGAGGGAGAGCTGTGGGGAAGGGAAGACGCAGTAAATCATGTGACAAGGATGTTGCTAAAAATGACCGACTCAAACTAGAACGGGGATGGAAAGACAGAATCTTGAACGCAAGCCTGTGGGAGAGGTTGGTTCCATTTTAGGTTTCCCTCCCTAGGCTTCCACTTCAAGAGTGTAAATTACCACCTGCCAGTCTCCTGCGGGAACGAGAAGATGCCCACAGGAGAAACCTGAGTCCTTCATGGACCTCTTGCCAGCCAAGAAGATTGGCCTGAGCACAGGACGTGAGGCACATCTGTTCCATACTCTGCCGACCCTCCCGCTCTCAGAATCAAAGGTATAATCCCAGGAAGAGAAAAGAGGACACAAAATGGAGAGCGAGTTCCAGAATCAAACGCCTTGTTGCCTGCACTCCAACCACGGAGCACAGACTCTGACCCTCAGTGAGGAGTCAGCAGCCCTTTCAAATCCAGATGAAGACGCAGGTGGTTATTTCAAATCAACTCCCACTTGGGTAATTATTTCCGACTTTCCAAAAACACTCTCACTCTTAAAAATATTCCGGGAAGAACGGACTACACAGGTGAAATCTTGTTTTTCTTTCCAAAGCAGCATCATTTAGAGAGAGAAAACCAGGCTAGGGTAGTCCAGCTGCTTCAAGGTAAAATACAGGAAAAGATACAGGATAAGCTCTGAGTAGACCAGAGTTCTCCTTCTGGCTTTGCTGTTTGATATGCCTCCTTGGGTGGAAGACAAAGAGTGAATTCCAGTGTGGATGCTACCTGTGTTCAGACAAGGAGGTCCCCTCATCTGTGACAATGATAAAGGGGACAATGATAAGGATCACCAGGAGCACCATACGTAAAGAGCTGAACTCTGGTTGACCTGCTGTGTGCGCTCAGCACATATGAACCACCCTCATTTATTTTTTATTTCTCACCATTATAACCCGCCGCTGTAAAACTCCTCTCACAAGTAAGAAGAACTGAACTAACACTTTGTTCATCAAAACATAACAGGCCTTGCCATAAAGGGAGCCCTCAGCAACTGCTCAGCTGCTGCCACCAGCAGCCGGGCCCAGCCAAGGCCTCCCCTTTAAATCCACCCCCTCAGGTCACATTCCCACGGCCCCTCAGGTCACTCCTCCTCGGGATGTAAGGCCGCTAGAGGAGACAGCAATCTGTTCGCCTCCAGCAGGCATGGGGAGTGGGTGGTGAGGTCCTGAAACCCCCTACACCCTGCTCCCCACCCAGCCGGGGAAAGTGAAAGGTTCCAGGGAAGACGTCTGTCTCAAGGAACAACACAGTTTCTCAGCCTGGAGTCTTTAATAATAATAATAATAATAATAATAATGTAAGAGTTCTTTACTGATACACTAACCATCTTTTTCTTTTATTATTATTATTTTATTTATTTGAAAGACAGCGTTACAGAAAGATGCAGAGACAGAGAGAAAGGTCTTCAATCTGCTGGTTCACTCCCAAAATGGCCACAATGGCCAGAGCTAGAGCTGTGCTGATCTGAAGCCAGGAGCCAGGTGCTTCCTCCGGGTCTCCCACACGGGAGCAGGGGCCCAAGCACGTGGGCCATCTTCTACTGCTTTCCCAGGCCACAGCAGAGAGCTGGATCGGAAGTGGAACAGCCAGGACTACAACCAGCGCCCATATGGGATGCTGGCCCTGCAGGCCAGGGCTTTAACCCAATGTGCCACAGCACCGGCCCCTTGGCCTGGAGTCTTTGTGGACATAGGGCAAGGTTTGAATGGCCAAGGATGGCTACTGCAAACTTTTAACTGCTACAGATGAGAATCTCAGAAATACTTCTTGTATTTCTCATCATACAAACCATATTTATGAGTACCAAGAGGTGCTGGATGGAGATGAGTTAGTGGCACTCCCTTTGAAACACAACCCGCAAAGAAGACTGTTTGCACTTTGTTCTGTCCAGTTTGGTCCTAGAGGGGCAAGAGGACACAGTGGCCAAGGGCGGAAAGGACCAGGGCAGAGCGACTGCTCAGTCTTCTCAATTGGAACATCAAAGCCAGCTGTACGCATTCCCCGCCCCAGAAGCTCATGTGAAGTGCTTAAGGCTGTAATTATCACCGGGCCTGACAAGTGAGAGGCCTGCCATGGGTCAGAGCAGACAGGAATGAACTGTGGATGGCACCTTAATCCCAGCCCCTGATAACCGTCTCGCAATTGTTGACAGGGTCCCAGACACGGATAAGCCCAAGTGGACAGCCGAGCCAGAAGCATGATGATGGGCGTCAGGGGGAACAGCCCAGCACTGGACAAGAAAAACCACAGAGCCACTCCCTTCTTGAGCAGGGAGGTCAGCTAGATCAGTGCAGCCCAAAACTCCATCACTTGCACCCTATTTTCCTGGTATCAGACAAATCCCGGTTATTCTTAAATAAATGCAACTAGAAACCAAGCAATATTTTATGCCTATAAATTCCAAGCCAGTTAGCACTTGCCAAAAAGACAGTAAAGCTCAGAACGAATACAATAAAAATACCATGAATTTTTGACTCTCTTCTGTTGCCTTCAAAAGGGTTCTAAGGGATGAGCTCCAATCTACTATGTTTTTTAGAGGAAGAGCACCAAGCATCAAGGGAAGTACTAGTGAGGTCTGGCAACACCCGAGACTTCTTCCTTGATCTACTCAAAATATTTGAAAAAGAATTAGGCAATAAAAATTCTCATTATATGACTCAACATTATTCAATGCCGTCTTCTAGGATCAGCTAAAATGATCTAACGAAGCTGCAGCTGTTGAAGCATGGGCCAGCATGGGACTGCCTGAAGCAAGAGTAAGGCCCTATGTAGAGGGGCAGGGACCTCCCAGATAAGGGGCAGCACAGCAGAGGGGGAAGCCTAGGGCCAGAAGGCAGGGTGGGGAGGCGGCAGGTGTGGGAACAAATTCGCTGTATCAGAAAATACTGTATGAGGATAACACAGATGTGGCACGTCTTTAGTTGAGTTTTTCGTTGGAAGAAATGGAAAAGTTGCTGCTTAGGTCGGAAACCACCACTAACAGCAGTTTGCAGAGCTACCCAGAACTTGCAGGGAGCAGTCGACGAAGTGGGAAACCAGGGCTGCATTAGCACGTCTGCCACTAGATCCATGTCTGGGCCCAGCTTCCTCGGATGAGTGGAACTGCATCTCCCTAAAAAGGACATTGGTGGGACAGGCATGGTGGTGCAGGAAGTCAAGCTGCTGCTCCGCATGCCTGCTTCACAGATGAGAGTGCCGGCTCAAGTCCCAGCTACTCTGCTTCCCACCCAGCTCCCTGCTCATACACCTGCGGGGCTCCTGCCACCCATGTGGGAGCTCTCAGGGGGAGTTCTCAGCTCCTGGGTTCAGCCTGGCTCAGCCCCAGGCTATTCCAGGCATCCGGGGAGTCAACCAGTGGACAGAATCAACCTCCCAATCTCTCTGTCTCCCTTTCAAGTACACGAAAATAAACAAAAAATGCTAAAAGGCCCATTTATATCTCTATTCAGAGATTCATACTTTATCGGGCTACTACTGTGAGAATTAATGTCATGACACAGAGTTAGAAACTTTCAAAAGACCCCTAAGTAGCACACATTACAAATCTGATGACACTGCTGGGCTACAACTCCTATTTCACTGCTCCTAATTAGACAGATGGACAACAAAAGTCAAATCCCAGTGTGGCACAAACGTGAGGTGGCTGTGATTATTCCACATAAGCTGCCTGAGGAGTACGGTGCTTAGGACCAGAATAGAAAGTTGAGTGTGGGGTACAGGAAAGGCAATGCTGTAGAGAGCTAATTCATGTCCAGCTTTGGTCTGGATTTCTAAGATAGTTTTGTGCTTCACTGCTGTTTTGCTTTGTTTCACACTGTTTCCTTTCAGACTTCAACTGCATGTGCAATGGGTGACAGCTCCCTGTATACAAGCAGACTAGAGAACGGGGGTCCAGCGTTCATCAGATAGGATCAAATGGGATCTTCTGCCCCATTAGCAACTGAGGCTTCTGCAAAAGTCAATGCCTATTCTAGCAGAACAGAATGCCTGAAATTTCAACCCAGGCCTTAATGCTAAGGATAAACAAGTTGAATAATTCATTCCTGAAACACATACTTGTGTAGCTACTGGCTATGGAGTTTTAGGTTAGGTGTATGGAGAAGCAAAGATGAAACATTAGGAAAAGGAAGCAGAGAATGCAAATAAGAATGTGAAGTAAAAAGACAAAGGGGGAAAACATTAGAAAAACAATCAGGGAGTGGGGGACAGGGAAGAGTGAGGAGGACAGGGACGAGCACTGAGGACTCTCAGGGCACTGAAACTACACAAAGAACACCGTAATGACAGATACATGACACTGTATGGCTGTGAGAACCACAGAACAGGGTGGCCTTGTCGTGTAGCGGGTTTAGTCACTGCCTGCATCTACAGCAATCCATATGGACACCAGTCCAAGTCTCGGCTGCTCCTCTTCCAATCTGGCTCCCTGCAAATGGCCTGGGAAAGGCAGCAGAGGATGGCACAAGTACCTGGGCCCCCAGCACCCATGTGGGAGACCTGGAAGAAGCTCCTGGCTTTGGCCCGGCACAGCCTTGGCTGTTGCGGCCATCTGGGGTACAAACCAATGGATGGAAGATTTCTCCCTCCCTCTCCCTCTCTTTGTAACTCTAATTTTCAAAATAAATAAATAAATAATAAAAGAAAAGAAAACTACAGAACAGTACAGCAAAAAGAGTGAGGTCTAATGTAACCTACAGGCTTTGATTAATAATGTATAAATATTGACTCATCAGTCGTAGTAAGTATATCAAACTATTACAAGGTATAAGTAACAGGGGTGGAGAGGCAGTGCAAAGGAGTATACTGGAGCTCTCTGTACAAGTTTTCTGCACATTTAAAACTTTTCTACAAATCAAAGCCATTAATGGGCAGAGAGAGAGAATGGGAAGAGGGAGTGGAGGAGAAGGAAAGGGAGAGAGAGATGAGGAGCAGAGGAGAAGAAGACATTTTCACCCCTTGGTTCATTCCCCAAGTGATTTCTGGGTTCACAGAGGCCTTGTCTGATGTGGGTATGGAGAAAAAGACTGATTTAGCCATACATGTATAGCCAAATGTAATTGCGATCACAGTAAGAGAAAATAATTCATAACTAACATTTACTAAAACTTAAGTGCCAAAACTGTTAGAAATCCAGTTAATCCTCAGTGCAATGCTAAGAATTAGCTGTTGTGATCATCCTTGTTGAGTTGATGAAAACACAGATGCTTACGGAGGGTGGCTCATGGTCCAACATCACACACACAGTCACTGGGAGAGCCCACGGTACCAACACAAGAAATGCATTTCAGTGGGAAATCATGGAGCCAGGGAAGCCCTGATGCTTGGAATACAGGAATGAGGAATGTGAGAAGCAGAGGTCAGGGGGGTTAACCCTTGTTCTTTGGGGGGCCGTGGAGCTTTAGAGGATTTTGAGATAATAAGTGAAATACAATGTCAGAGTCAAAAATAAAATTAAGCTGCCTGAATGGCCATGCTGGTGATAAAGGAAGGAAGAACAGCATTGGGAAGTAACAGCAGGTGCCAGGAGACAGACACACACATATACACATACACACACACACACCACAGCAAAACCTACAGTACTTAGGGTGCCAGCAGGAGACAGATGGAACACTCAAACTGAATTATTAAAGAGGGATTATTTGGCTAAGAGTGGTCAGAGTTTATGGAAATTAAATGGAAAAACAGCCTGCAGGGCCTCCCAACAGTAGGGAGCGCTTGCCACTGGCGCCTGCAGAGGACAAGGTCCTGGAATTGGAGGGGCAGTTGTCCGGAGGGCTGCAGTGGGCTGCCGGTGGGCAGACAAGCTCCAGCAGTAGCAGGCAGCCACCCCTCAGCAACCCAGCAGGAATCAGGAGGAAAACACTCTGACTTCATTGTTCACCCTGGGCTCAGCCTCTTACTTGGACCACCTGAACCAAAAGCAAGCGGAGGTCCAGAGTCAAAGGAGTCTAGAAACGCAGAGCACAGAGGTTCAGCACAGAGCAGGGACAGGTTATCAGGGAAGGCTAGCAGGAAACACCCAGCCCAGTCCCTAAACATCCAAGACAGGACATGATTGAATTAATGGGATGCAGCCACGCTCCCTGGATTACTATGATGGCTACTGTTTAGATGCGTTAGATCAGTCTCCTGAACTGAAGAAGTACCTAACTTTAAGAAAGTTAAAAAACAATATGTAAAACGTGATCCATTTTTTGCAAAAAAAAAAAAAACCAACAAAAACCCAGAAATATTGTAGGTAAACATGTTTATTATACATTTTTTTGTGAGCAGAAGGGTCTGGAAGGATATGCATCAAATTATTAACATCAGGTGTGGGAGGAAGAAGGGATGCAGAAGGAGGAGGAGCTTTGGGACTATTTTTTAAAGATGATTGTGTGTGTGTGTGTGTGTGTGTTAGATTTTATTTGAGAAGGAAAGAAGGGGAGGGAGAGAGGGAGAGGAAAAGAGAGAGAGGGAGAAGGAGAGGGGAGAAAGGAGAGGGGAGGGAGGGAGAGGGAGGAAGAGAGGGAGATGGAGAGGGAGGGAGAGAGAGAGAGAAAGGCAGGCCATCATCTGCTGGCTTATTCCCCAGACACATACATGGAAGTAAATCCAGGTCTCCCATGTGGGTGCGACCTAACTGCTTCAGGGTCCTAACTGCTTGAGGGATCTAACTGTTCGAGGGTCCTAACTGCTTGAGCCAATACCTGCTACCTCACAGGGTATGCACCAGCGGGAAGCTGGAATTGGGAGAGAAGATGGACTTAAACCCAGGCACTTGATACAGGATCTGAGTATCTCGACCAGGGTTTTAACCGCTGGAGAAAATGCCCACCCTGGGGAGTTGTTTTAACTTTATTCTTCCCTTTCCTCTCTTGGCTGATTTACATTGTCTCTAGCTGCCAGATGCATATGGCATTCTGTAAGTTTTCTAAGGCACTGAGTAAAGAAAATTATAAAGCGGAAAAAGTAGATTGCTATGGTGTAGTGTGGCAACAATAACGTGGATTAGAAAATGCATGGCAAGTAGTAGAGGAAAGCTTGAATTAACCAAGAACTGAAGACGTGGCAGGCAAAGTCTGCTAGTTTCAAAGCAAGGATGTGTGGGAAGCAGCCATTAACAGAAAAGGAGAACAGAAAGAGTAAAAAACCGGGGTACATCTGGAGGTCCTGGTTAATGCTATGGCCATGCTGTGGCTAGCCAGCCTGGAACTTGGGAGAAGGGTTTAATGTTAATGGTTGGATTTGATTGATGCCACCCTGAAAATGGTGATGCCAACTGAAAGGCAGCACAGGAAGCTAGAAACATCCCTGCCATGGAAGCTAGGAGTCGTGGATTCTACTCACAGCTCTGGGCCTCTCTTGGCTGCTCTGTGCTTAAAAGGGAACACCTCCCTGCTAAGGGGCAGTTCTCTTTGATCCCTTCTGAGTGACAGCTGGCTTTGACTAGGCCTGAACAATGACAGGGAAGCCTAGTGAATTTCCAGCCTATTGCTTCTCAGAAACAAGAAACCTTTTCACTAAATCTGAAAGCCAGCCAAAATGCAATTCCCAGAAGAATGTGGGCTCGGGTCTTGGAATGTGTGAGCGGCACCTTCAAATGACAGGCAATCACTCCCATCTATTTGTGGAGGCCACAGGGACTTTGCCCCAGGCCTGACAATGTACTTTTCAAACTGGCAGAGCTGCTTGGGGATTGTGGGTATAAGCACACAACCACTGACTTATGCAACTTCCTAAAACTGTCCCGTGGTGGACACACGTCAAAGAACACCCAGCTGCGGTCCCGCAGCTCCAACCACACTGCCACAGAAGGGGCCCGTGGAGAGGGAGAGTGGGAGGAAGTGACAATTTCCAAGACCAGCAGTGTCCCTCAGTTTGCTTGTCTTGGAGTCCAGACATCAGGGATTGGGTCTGGTATACAGACAAGCGAAGACGAGGTTTCATCAGTCACTTTGCAGCCCAAGAATCCAAGTGCTGCATTGAAATCAAAGCGGATAAAGAAATGGTGAACAAGAGAAGGGACCTGTGATCCTAACTGTAAAGTGAGGAAAATGCTCTCGCCCCCAGAGAACTGTGAGGATCAAGTTCAGATTCTACTGCACGGCAGGTGCTCATTAGGTGCAGCTTCCTTAAAAGGTAGGGTCCAAATCTTCTCAGGTCAAAGCCTGGCACCTGAGATACCTCCACCCTCTTCCTCTATCCCTGAAAAGCAGTTTGACTTTGCATTACCTTTTAGTTCAGTTTAGTTCATTTACACATAACTTAACCACCTGTCTACCAGGACGCAAACATACTTCCTAAAAGGAAATTTGGGGAGAAGAGAGAATGGAAGAGTTCACTTTATTTTTTCTGGTTCCTTCTTTATACAAAGTTTCAGAAGATGGTGATGAGATTCCCTTGTTCATCGTCTTTCATCTGCCTGAAAAGTTCTATACCCACAGCTCTGCCTGCATTTGAGAGATCAGTGGTTATTAAAGCAGCAGCTGTTTTTGTCTCTTAAGCTCCAACACTCCCCAAGTTATACGGACAGAGAAAACTGGAGATGCTGTGAGATCATTGACTTCAATTCAAGGCAGACCTTGCATGGAGCGAATGCCTGAACTAAATACAAAGCATCACTTAAAAATTAGCACACCTCAAACAGAAAGAGTCTAATGGGAAGTTAATCCTATAACAAAAGGTTGCTTCACCTTCAACAAAGATCTAAAACTACACATAACAGGCACCTCCTGGAACCTATTCAAGACTGCTTGCAATTTGCAAGGACCATGCTAACATCACAGGCACGTTTCCTGTGCTTCAAAGCCTGCAGATCGCATTCCTACCTGCGAAGCCATGAGGCTGTGGTCTTACCCACGACCACAAATCAACATTCTATGGTTTTAACACTTAGGAGAATCACCTACTTTTGGACAAGCTTTAAAACAGACTGCTTTTTCGTGACATGGCTCTGCTCAGAAATGTTTCAAACTGAAGAATACAGCTGCAGAGGCTGCCTACCAGAGTAAGATGTGGGTTATGATGCATATAAAACTGTGTTTGAAAAATAGCAAACAAGTTAGGAGCTCTGCAAGTCCTCCCCGGGGCCGCACACACACCCCCCACCCCCGTGTATCGTCACTCTCTTCTTTATCCTGTGTCTTCCTCTTCCTTTCACCACTCCACTCAGTCACAAGCAGACTGAGCCAGGCCTTGGAGACACGGTGGAGAAGGACACACACAAGGTCGCTAGCACTGTGGAGCAGACAGCCTGGTAGCCTTGTGATAACCTTGTTTCCTCGACACCCATTGTCCCAAACCACATAACCTAGGAAAAGCACATTTAAAGTGAAGGAGCAACGTAACTTTCCATTGAGTCATTTATCTACCCATTCCTTCACTTAATGTTTGCACATGTCTGTTGTTGACCACCCAGTGACTTACTAGTGATCAAAATGCATTTCCTGCCACTACAGCTGATTGAAAAGCAAGGACAAACAAGCTACTAACTGAGCATGATTTCCATAGTTGACAAGTGAACTTTAGAAAGAGGAAAAGGAATGGTGGAGACTGGGGAGAGAGACTATGTCTGCTTTTAAGTGTTCAGGGGACTGGAGACCAGGGAGGTGGTCAAGGCCAGGCCACCAGGGGATCTGGAGAGCCAGGGTTAAAGAGCAGTAGATGTAGTAACCTGATCTGATTTACATTTTTAGAGGTGCATTTCTTTATTTGAAAGCCAGGGAGAGACAGACAGAGAGAAGTGATTTCCATCCACCAGTTCACTCCCCAAATGGCTGCAATAGCCAGGGCTGGGCCAGACTGAAGCCAAGAGCCAGGAACAGGAACTCTCTACAGGTCTCCCACATGGGTAGCAGGCATCCAAGCACTTGGGTCATCTTCTTCTGCCTTTCCAGGTGCATTAGCAGGGAACTGGATTGGAAGCAGAGCAGCTGGGACTTGAACTGGAGTTCCATTAGGGATGCTGGTGTCAAAGGAGGTTTTGCCTGGAGAATGAATTTAGGAGTAGGCAAGGTGGGAGCACAGAGGGAATTCATGCAGTAAGATGACAGAGACTTCAACTAGGGGTGGCAGCTGGGATTAAAAAAAAAAGCCAGTAGTGACTGGATTAAGCTTCTGTTTTGAAGGGAGAGCCGAGCAAAGTTTCACAACCATTTGTGATTAAGCAGGCTCAATTCACTAATAAAGTCCAAGTAAACTTAACCCCATACAGCTATGCACAGACAGACTACACAACCTTAAGACAGGAAAGAAGCAGACGCAATGGAGCCATCTACAGTCAATATTTACAGCACCTCCTACCTCCCACAGCAGAACATCTGGGCTTACCAGCAGCTCAGGGTAATCTGATCTTTTTGGTTGAATGCATAGGTATCGTATCTTATTGTATAAAATACTTCTAAACTACATCACTTCAAGGCTCTGGCACAGACAGATTCCAGTTCTGCTCATGTCAGAGCTGATGGGGACCTGATTCTCCCCTAACAGGTCAGACTTCTCTAGGGCCTGGCGTCCATCAAAGTGAATGTTATTCTTCATGACGTGTATCTGCTGATGGTGACGTGGGAAAGTGGAAGCCACCAGGAAGACCGTATAGTGAAATCCAAATACCTTGATTCTCTGCTTAATTTTCCCTGATTCTGTTTTTAATCATAAGATTAGGAGCCAAATATTTCCTGTCTCATTAATTAAGGGGATTCAGGTCACAAAGACTTTTGAGGACATTTTTTTTTCTCCCTCATAGCTTCAAACAACATAATTAGCAATGGTTTCTAAACCGCTTGGATTAACTTCCTTATTGGGAAGTAGCGCTGTGCAACAAGTAAGGATTTTAAAGTCAGACAAGAGGTGAACGTGGACCTTGCGCTGCCGGTGAGTTAACTGCTATGGAACTTTACGTAAGATCATTTTCTGAGCCTCAGTTTCCGCACCTGCACAGTGGGCTTCCGAGGAAGTACAACCTGGTCATGATCTGGAGCTAAGTGAGAGGTCATACATAAAACTGATTGAAAATCAGTGAGCACAGGCTCTGGCATGGCATGATTATTTATACATGCTAATTATCTGGGTTTTCCTCTTGTGTTTGTCAACACTTCCCAAGCTGGAAGTGTTGACTTTTTAGATCCTTTGTTCTTAGCTTTCCTCCCTGTGATTTTTGCTAACTAAGGGCCAGAATGGGTGGGGAAAACAACAAAGTTCTCTTCCGAGATCAGGATGTCTGCAGGGTTGGTTTCTTCCGAGGCCTCTCTCCTCCGGGTCAGTCGACGGCTCTCCCCGGGGCTTGTGTCTTCCCTCTGCCAGTCATCCTGGACGAGGATCCGCCACGATGACCTCAGTTACCCCAGTCCCTCTACCAACCTCGTCTCTGAGCATACCTACATTCCCAGGAGTTAAGAGGTCAGAACTGCAGTAGGAGAACTCCGAGGGGTGGTACTCTACCCATAACGCCCCCTTCACCTGCTACCCAAAAAGTGTGATAAACACACAAAACGAGAGCAAACAGAAATGAGTCCTATGCCTCACTGTTTTGTTTTTGTTTTTGTTTTACTTTATTCATCTGCAAGGCAGAGTGAGAGGAAGGGAGAGGGAGAGAAAGAGATCTTCCATCTGCTGGTTCACGCTGAGACACCTGCAGCAGCCAAGGCTGAACCAGGAGGATGCCAGGAGCTGGGGACTCAACGCGGGAGGCAGGGACTCCAGTACTCGAGCCATCACCCGCTGTCTCCCAAGCTGGGCGTTAGCAGGAAGCTGGGTAGGAAGTGGAGCAGGGACGCCAACCCAGGTACCCCAATATGCGACACGGGTTCCCCAAACAGCTTCTCAACTGTTGCACCATATGCTTGTTCCCCGTGCTGCATTTTTTAAATAAACATTATGCTTTCTTGTATGGGTCAAACACATTATTTTTCTCTTTAACTGATATTGTCTAAATGAGGGGATTGGAATAACAGATACTTCATTTCTCTTCCTGTCCTTAACCAAGCAAAGCTAAGTTTTTCCCATGATTTCTCATAGCAAAGGGGGTCTGGATAGAGCATGCAAGGAAGAGACAGCAATAAAAACAAGACAAAACATATCTTCTTTGTGGAATAAACCAGGATGAAGCCTCTGGAAGCAGAGGATTATACTCAATTGCCTTAAAACCTTCTAAGTTCCTAAAGAGCCCTTTCTCTCTGTAAGGCCATAATTTAAACCAATTTAGTTGGATAAATTAGAGACCCCACTTTGAATTTATCAATATCCCCAAACAAAGTAATCTCATCAAGATCTGGGCACAGATTGGCTTTGAGGGGAACGAGTGCATGATTTCAAATAAAGGTCTCCTTGAAAGAATTAAGGGGGGAAACGTTTTAAAAACAAACAGAGATACACACAGAAAATGTAAAATTAAAACCAGCTTCTGCGCTTATAGGTTAAGCCATTAAGGAGAGAGGGAAAAAAGAACTGGCCACGTTTCCTCTCCAGCTGCGTAGCTTCAGGTCCTAAGACACTGTGTACCTCTACAAATGTCAGCAGCCTGCACAAAGCAGCAAGGCAACGAAGCGGTGGAGAGAAAGCAAATGCGCTCATTTGAGAGATGAAGAGAACAAAGAGAAAAAGCAGGGTGCCATGGAAAGTGGCCTGGCTGGTAAGGTAGTTGGGGTGAAACAAGACGTAAAGACATAGGGATGGCAATCTTTAGTTTGGGGCAGACATTTGGCACGGCGGTTACGATGCCTCTTGGGACGCCCTCATCTCTTATCAGAGTCCCTTGGTTTAAGCACAGTTCTGCTCTGGGTTCTGTTTCCTGTTAATGTACCTCCTGGGAGGCAGCAGGTAATGGCCCAAGTACTTGGCTCCCTGCCACCCAAATGGGAGACCAGGACTGAGATCTGGGCTCCTGGTTTTGGCTTGATCCAACCACAGCTGTTGTGAGCCTTTGAGGAATGAATCAACGGATGCAAGGTCTTTCTCTGTTTCTCCTCATCTCCGACTTTCAAGTTCAATGAAAACAAACAAATCAATCAATCAATCAATCTTCAGTCCAACACTTGGGAGTGAGTCAACCTGGGCAAGATACTGAGCATCTCGCCTCAGGAAAGCTTTCAACGGGACTTCCACTGAAAAACTGCAACTGGAAAGGAATCCATCACTTTATTTTTGTTACTACAAAGATCTTGGAAACAAGCAAAAATATTCCAACAAAATGTGATCAATTTAACTAGAGTCCTTAAGCCATGGAATAATATGTGCTTCGTTAAAATTATGTTATGGAAGAATATTTAAAATATGAAAAGATTTTATAATACATTGTGGCATGAGAGCCAGGACACAGAACAGCAAAAACAATATGTGGTACCATTTTGATAAATGGCTATGCAGGCTTTAAAAAACAAAAAACACCTGGATGGGCACACTCATGAAGTCTAGTACAGCCATCCCTGAGTAATCTGACTGCTGTTAATGGTTTATTTTTATTGTCATTATTCTGTTTATGTTTGGAGTACATTTTCCCACAGTTGTTTCATTTTCTTTTTGTAATAGGAAAAAAATGTTTTGCTTATCTTTAAAATCTCAGTGCCTTACAGTAAAATACACGGAAGAAGCCAAATCCAAAAAGGTGTGTCTCCGTTTTCTCATCTGTAAGTGAGGTGAGCCTTAAAAACAAGTCTCTCTGGATACTCTGCTTAAATTTTTTTAAGTCCATGTAGGACCTTTGTCAATGAGTTGTACTGAGAATTAACAGTAAAACTTGTCTTCAAATAATACTTTATACTTGTGTGTCTCTCTGGGTGCAAACTGTTGAAATCTTTACTTAGTATAGAGTTGATCTTATGTGTATAAAGATAACTAAAAATGAATCTTAATGAAGAATGAGATAGGAGAGGGAGTAGGAGGTGGGACGGGAGTGGGAGTGGGAGTGGGAGGGTGGGTATTGGGGGAAAGAACTGCTATATTCCAGAAGCTGTACTTATGAAATCCATAAATCCATATTTATTAAATAAAAGATTTCTAAAAAAAAGATTTATTTATTTTATTTGAATGGCAGAGTTAGAGAGAGAGAATGAGAGAGAGGAATCCTCTATCAGATGATTCCCTCCCCAAATGGCTGCAGTGGCAAGAGCTGGGCAGATCTGAAGCCAGGAGCCAGGAGCTTCTTCTGGGTTTCTCACATGGCTGCAGGGGCCACCCTCTGCTACTCTCCCAGGCACACTAGCAGGGAGCTGGATTGGAAGTGAAACAGCCAGGACTTGAAAGAGTGCCCATATAGCATGCCGGCACCGGAGGCAGCAGCTTTACCAGCTACAACACAGCATGGCCCCGACTGCTTGAACTTTATAGAGCCACACTAAGTCAAACCTTGTAGAATCTTGCTTAAGATTTATTTCAGAATATGGATGAGCACTGTTGGGAATGGAAGGAGAAGGTGATGTTCAAATCTATATAAAAAAATCACGCATTGGCATTTTTCCTAATTTAATACAAAGTGGGTTTGGTGCTAAACAGGGTGGGCATCTCCCTGGCAAGCTGTTCGTGTCAATGTGAAGCAACTCTGGACGTGCCAGGAGACAGAGCCACTCCTCATGGGCCAAAGAGCTTCTAGATGCCAAACAGAGTTTACATACTCAACCTCTGTGCAAAAAGTACCAATTGGTTGTTTGTCACATGTCCTATAACCTATACTACTCATGCCTCATAGAAGCAGTTCCAGAGGAATTAACCCTGAACTTGAAGTAAATGAACTCCCATTGGAATGACTGTCCTGTGATTCCAGAAGTGGTAGAATTTAAGGTAATCCTGGATACTGGGGTTAAGAAAGTAGACTCTAAGATAAATTTCAGTTTGAATTTTAATTCCACCATTTAAGACGTGTGTGAGGGGGGCTGGCTTTTTGGCAGAGTAGGTTAAGCCTCTGTCTGCGATGCCAGCATCCCTTATGGGTGCAGGTTCAAGTCGTAGCTGCTCTACATTTTGATCTAGCTCCCTGTTAATGCTCCTGGGAAAGCAGTGGAAGAAGTCCAGGTGCTCTGGCTCCTGTCCCCATGTGGGAGACCCAGAAAAAGCTCCTGATTCCTGGCTTTGGTCCATCGTGGCCCTGGTCGTAGCAGCCACTTGAGGAGTGAACCAGCAGATGAAAGACACCTCTCTGCCCCTCTGCCTTTCAACTGAATAAAAAAAAAATCTTAAAAAATACTTGTGTGAGGTCAGGCAAATGACCTAATCTCTCTAAATTTCCTCATTAATAAAATTGCATTGGAAATCCATCTAATTGATTGAATTATTTTAAAGCCTGAGATAATGAAGTGCAGGATTTAATACAGGTTACAATAAACACTAATTCTTCTTATTGGTAAATTAATTTCTGCTACACATTAGCTAGATTAGATGCTCCTGGGTCAATGTTCACATTGTCAAGCCCCTAGCTGATGGCAAATGGATCCTTTTAATTCACTGAAGAACTAATAAGATGCTTCCATTAAGCACAATTATATGTGTGTGTGTGTGTGTGTCTATTTGTGAAACATAAATATACATATAGTAATTCACATGCTTCTAAACAAAGACTTTAGTTAGGTTCCAGGAATAGACTTGGATTCTCCCATTTTGCTTTCCCTTATAGTTGCTCCCTTTAAAAGGATCTAAAGATTACTGTTGCATATAGGCTCACTAAGACCATAATCTGTATGGTTCATACCCAGAAAAGACTTGATAAAATCCGCTGTAACTGACCCCACCATACAAGCCAAAGAATGATTTTTAGAATAAGAGTCAACAAAAAGAATAGTTCCAAGAGTCGGCATTCAGCCTAATGGTTTAAGACACTCACATATTATATTAGAGTACCTGGGTTCAATTCCCAGCTCTGGCTTTTGACTCCAGCTTCCAACCAATGCAGATCATAGGGGCAGCAGCAATGGCTCATAGAACTGTGTCCCTGCCACTCGCCACCCATGTGGGAGACCTGAATTGAGTTCCTGTCTCCCAGTTTGGGCCCTAGCCCTATTTAAGCCATTGCAGGCATTTGGAGCATGAACTGGTGGGCAGGAATTTTCTCTACCTCTATCCCTCCCTCCCTCCCTCCCTCTCTCTCTCTCTCTCTCTTTCTCTATCCCTGCCTCTCAACTAAATAAATAAATATTTTTTTAAGAAAAAGAATATCTCAAAACATA
This sequence comes from Lepus europaeus, assembly GCF_033115175.1. Taxonomy (NCBI): domain Eukaryota; kingdom Metazoa; phylum Chordata; class Mammalia; order Lagomorpha; family Leporidae; genus Lepus; species Lepus europaeus. The sequence goes on along the minus strand of NC_084830.1, from coordinate 132,765,610 downwards.
AGCCCTGAGAAAGCTGACAGGTGCACTAGGGTGACAGACTGAACATCTCTGAGAGAATACACACACTAATATAAAAACATTCCATCTAAATGGCCAACCATAATAGGGAAACAAAGAGAGTTATGAGCTACTCCTTAACCAACATTCCTAAAAGGCTGAGCTTGCTGTACAAATGAACACTGTTCTATCTAATTGCTTCTAATAACTCTCATGACTGCGATTTATGTGCAAAGGCAAAAAGTGGGTTCAATAAAATCTATGTTGTATCCTGCTTCCAACAGAAATAGTGACAATTGCCTCTGTTTGGAAGAAGACATAATTCTGTATTCAGTTAAAAAAAAATGATGTGTCTATTCACAAGCAGATACGCAGGCCCCTGAAACAAGCTCAGAATGAGCCCAGATGAAGAACTGGGAAGAGGGAAAAGGGAGGCCAGAGAAGAAAGAAATAGAAATGATAGATGGGCATCCTGGCACGCTTGCTAGGTCAGGGCCCAGATGACAATAAGTTGCTTGTTCTGCTAACATGTTCATGCTTCTCTTGGCCTAGTGATCCTTTGCCAGTGTCTTGGAGTCAGGCTTTTACCTTTAAGTCTTAAAAATTAATATTCTAGAAAGTTGTCAAAGAAAGGGAGGAAGATATACAAGCACAAGTTTGCACACTTTCAGATCATCTCTCTCGAAAAAATTCCTACAACTAAGTGGCAAATATGCCCATTCATTCAACAAACATTTACAGAGGGCCTAATATGTGCTAGCCAAGGACTTGGTACTAGAGATTCAGTGGTAACAAAACAAAGACCATCTTTATCCTCCTGACATATCCATGGCATTATTGGGCCTTCAGGGCTAAGTTATTTCCGCTGGACACCAGCCATTATATTTAACATATTGGCAAGAGTAGTTGACAAAAGCTTGATGAGCCTACACAGATGCGAAGTTGTTTTCTGTGTTTCTGCTTGTTTGTTTGAACAGTCTAGATTTGAGGCAATTGTTGCTTTTGTGCCCTTATCAATGGTAGCCTTATGCAAGATAGAGACTGTGACAGCAACTGAATCATGGTGTCACTTCAATAATACTCATTGTAATGAGCACTAAAGCTGTGCTAAGGAAAGGACCTATCTACCATCATTATCCCATTTCTCTCCTGCACAAAGTCTATGAACTGTACCCACTCTGTGAATGAGAAAAAGGCTGGAGTTTTAAGGGCACAAAGCAACCAAAGCCCCTTCTATCCAACACAGATGTTGGCTGGTCCTGCTGAGCTGCAGCCAAGGATTGCTGCCCTCATTGCCTTTCTCCCTGCTCTCTCCTCCTTGCCGGAAGGGTTTACAGGAGCCACGGGCTCTACAGGGTCACTGGCACTGGCAGGGACCTCAGGGATCATCTAGTTCAATGGCTTCCTTTTATTGATGCAGAATCTGAAAGGGATAATAAGGGTTTGCCCAGAGTCACGAGTAAATTAGAGGCAAGGACAGGCCTGAACCACAACGTGCTGGTCCTCCCTCCAGGGCTCTCTTTCTCACTGCATCATAAAACAAGCGAGGGCTCCTTCATCTCCTGATCAGAGGAGCCTCTCCCCTAAAGAACAGATCTCAATTCATCCTTCAGATCTCCGTGTCCAACACTTCCCCAGGAAAGGGAGAAATGTGTCCTTGAATCCCAGATGTGTCAAACAAGTTCCGAGTCCATGTATGCACTTCCCCCGTCTGGCTTAGGGTACTGGGTGTGTCCTGCCAACACTTCTCTGCTTGGCTGAACTACCGTCCAGAGGGCCTGGCACCTTCTTTCTGGGAAAAGGACATGCATGCAGTGAGAAGGGGCCATAGGCCTAGATCTGCACTTAAGGCAGAAAAACAGCTTCTGCTTTTCCACCCTGCTTTCATACATTCTGGCCAAAAGCCAGAAGCCGACTCAGACAGCTGGCAGGAGCAATGCCTGAGCCACTGCTAGGAGGACGTGCACTTAGTTGCTGTTCCAGCAGTGATGTGGGAGATTTGGCCAGACCACCCCCACTGCTTGTGAGCACAGACCCATATGTGTGAATTAACAGGTGTGCACAGCTGGAGGTGACAACATGGGGGCAAGTCACCTGTGCAAACGAAAGTTCTGTTCTCAACCCCAGGATCCAAGCACTTGGGTTTCTGCTACTCATGTGGGAGACCCAGATTGAGACCTGGGTTCCTGATTTCATTCTGGCTCAGCCCTGAGTGTTGCAGGTACTTAGGAAGTGAACCAGTAGATAGAAGGTCTCTCTCGCTCTCTCTCTCTCTCTCTCTTTCTCCCTCCCTCCCTCCCTCTCTCCCTTCCTACCTCCCTGTTTCCTTCTCTCCCCTTTCAAATAAAATGACATTAAATAAAAGTTTTAAAAATAATAAATTAAATAACTATAACATCAAGAATTGTTGTGAGTTAAGTCAGATAATCCGTGTAGCTCTGCCAAAGTGCTCACAACATGGAGCTATTTATAACAGGTCCACTCTGCTTGGTCCCGTCTTCCTAACCTCCGAGCTCCCTATAGCCTAATTAACGGAAGAAATATTTCTCAAGAGAAAGAGGCTTCATATTCACCCAGGGATTGGGACTTCACGAAGAGGCCCTGTTGAGGGACTCGCCCTACTCCTACTAAGCTGTCTTCTGGAGGAGGAGCCTGTTTGCATACGGGAAATCAAACTGAGTTCCATGGAGAGAGAGACAGCAGAACAGTCAGAAACCGGGGGCTCCTGCTTCTCTTCTTCACTTGTTCCCCGCTGACTTCCGGACAGTGGGAGAAAGGGCGAGATGGGACAGTGACTTAGGGGAAGGAACTGGCGAGCAGTTCAGCTCTGCGGTTAACATCCAGGAGGTGAAGACGTGGCCAAATCTCCAGTCCTGCTAAGGAGAAGCACTGATTCAATCAAACACACATATTCCTAACATTCTGCTATTTTTCAAATGTAGTAAGCAAACAAAAATGTTTCTATAAAATACTCCAATAGGTAAAGCTCTGTATGATAGAGGTTTTTGTTCTTTTTCACATTCAAGTTTATGTCTTTCCAAGGAGTGGGGGAAGGGCAAAGAACACCCCTCCCCCCCCCCACAAAAAAAGCAAATTGTAAATAACCTGCTAGAAACGGTGTTCATAGCCTGGGGCCCTGCAGGCTAGAAACTGACAGTGACTGAAAAACAACATACTTCAGCTAAATTAGCAAAATGTCCTGTGTTAAGGGAAGATCTTTGTAGCCGTTCTAAGGGCTTCCGCTGGAGTGTTGAAGTGAATGACAAGCATAATTTTGATGAAAATTGTAACACAACTAAAGTAACAAAAATGAGTTTATATATATATATATATATATATATATATATAACGTGAAACTCACGTTTTATATATATATATATAAACTCATTTTTGTTTGGAAAACTTGTTTAAAAAAGCAGTTTCCTACACAGTCTCTTTTCCTAAATCAGAATTTTGTGGTCTTCCCTTATTCATTTCCCCACCCCAGAGTAACTGGGATTTTATAAATAAATCAGTGTTGATTATCTTGAAGACATCCAGGGTTCATGGGCCTCCCTACAGCCCAGTGAGACAAGCAGGGGTGTTTTTATCTATGCACGCATAATTCTGCCACATAGAGCTAAATTTTCTCAGGAAACCCATTTCTCCAGAAATCTCCCAGGTGCCCAGCTGGCTCTGTCATGGCCAATATTCAGAGCTCTCTAGGCACCTGAGGCATTTTGCTAGTATTTAAGAAAGAGGAATTACTTGGCTGAGAATCATCACACACCTGCTCAAAATATAAAGTAACAAATGGACGCCTCGGCCAAGATTTCCGTAATCAGATAGATACCTAAGATGCTTCCCATTCCCAAGGGTTTGATATTTTTTCCTTGTGTCTTTGACTCGGGATTTTCCCTTCCAAGATGCCTTACATGGAGAGAGCTGGCCGGGGGTGACTCCTTTTCTTTTGGTCTCCCAAAGTCCAGCGCTCCCTCTCCTAATATGTTCCTCCCATTCTGCAGTGACTCCCGTTGAAAATATGCACAGCCCCGAGATGGGGCTGCGTCGGTCTCTTCCCTGGATTGCAGTCTACTTCTGCACATCCATTGTACCCTCCATGCATAAAGCCCCTTCACTTCCCAAACAACAATGGCAACGAATTCTCATGACCCCACAATGTTCTCATCAGACCCTTTCAAGTGAGATCCCAGAGCTCGAAGGTGTGCTGGATTGAACTTTCCAAGCCATATTCCTGAGGACACAGCTTCAGCAGCTCCTAGACATCACAGACAACCCAACCTCCAAAGCAGCAGAAATGCATCCTCTGCAATGGTTGTTGCTTAAAGCTGGTTCTCTGTAATGTGTCTCCTACTAAAGAGGATTCTGGAACTTTTTTTTTTTTTTTTTTTTTTTTGACAGGCAGAGTGGATAGTGAGAGAGAGAGACAGAGAGAAAGGTCTTCCTTTTTGCCGTTGGTTCACCCTCCAATGGCCGCTGCGGCCAGCGCATCTCGCTGATCCGAAGCCAGGAGCCAGGTGCTTCTCCTGGTCTCCCATGTGGGTGCAGGGCTCAAGCACTTGGGCCATCCTCCACTGACCTCCTGGGCCACAGCAGAGAGCTGGCCTGGAAGAGGGGCAACCGGGATAGAATCCGGCACCCCAACCGGGACTAGAACCAGGTGTTCCAGCGCCTCAAGGCGGAGGATTAGCCTGTTAAGCCACAGCGCCGGCATGACTCTGGAACTCTAACCACACCTTTTGAAATCTCAGTTCCATGTGCCTCTGGGAGGCAGCAGCAGTACCAGGGCAGCTTTGGCTGGAAACTGGACAGGACCTCGATTTATTTTCCAGCTTTGCTCCAAAACTCTCGCTCTCAGTCTGACTTTGCTTACCAATGATTGAATTCAACTATGAAATTTTGTGTGTGATGACTACAATAAGAAAAGACAGATAGAGCACCAGAATCTGACTGACAGGGCCCTGCCCACTCCTGTGGTCACCTTCAAGTTGTTGCTGATATCAAAAGAAGAAAATAGTGACCGTAACCATCAAAACTTTCCATACGACCGCATCCATTCCAAAAATCATTCCTTATAAGTATTTAATAGAAAAGGTAAGAGAGACCATCCCATGGAACTTGTCGACAGGGGCAGGGAAAGCATTCTTTACAGGTTCCAGCAGGAGTACAGACTATCTCTAAAGCCCTGGCCTGCCAATGTCAACAGTGATAGCAAAGGCAGAGGCAGCAAAAGGAATATGGGGTGAGGGGCAGCCTCCGATCTCACTCAGCGGTGTAGTTGTGAGTTCTGTCTCTCTGATCTCAGGCACGAAGCATGGCTGTCTGGTTTTTTTTTTTTTTTTCTATAATCTATAAAATAGGGATCATTATTATATCTCTCTGATGGTGTGGATTCATGACACAAAATAAATATGCAATAGCTATGAGCTAAAGACTGGGAATGACTTTTCATTCATTCATTGATTTAGCTGATATCACTAGGTATCTATGTGCCAGGAGCCATGCTGGACAGAGGAGAAACCAGTCTTTGCCTCATTTGCTGACCCACTCAGAACAGCCAGTATCTCTCTGATATTTGGAAGCAAGGGCTGGTGTCGGAGGAACATAGATGATATCCACAAGATGACTGAGAAGAAACAATGATGATCAGAGGAATCAGCCACTCCCAGGAACATTCCACCAGCCACCGAGCAATCCCCCCAGGAAATCAATAGGCTCAGAATCTTACAATTCTAACACTTGGAGGGCAACAAAAATAGGTGGGAGGGAGAGAAAAAGTCAAAACCCTACCATGGCCCATAAACAGTGGGGGAGGGTGGTGCCTAGGGAGGGAAGGGATACAGGGTCAGGAAGGACTGCCTCCATCAGTCACCAGGTTACAGAGGCGCTTCAGCTACTGGGTGGGGCAGCTTTCACAGAAAGGGGCAGAGAAGGCATTGGGATTTTAATTCAAATTCCCTAATGATGCCATATAAAACTGTGCCAGAATTTTGACAGGAGGGGCTACATGTCCTATTTACATTATTTATAATGTTTTCTGCATATGTCTACCTGTGTCCTTTAATGTTTTCAACTCTAAATTTAGGAACAGCCATTCAACACTAAGGATGCGGACCACCATCATGTTAGACAGACATGCAGACATGCAAAAGTACTCTATTCAAGAATAGAATCTTTGTTCATAGCAATTCACACACAAAGCATGAGAAAAATCTGCACATGCATTTCTTATCTCCTCCTGCCATGCCCCTGGTTTTAACAATGAATAGGAGACAGCCTGGCTGGAAGAAATTCACAAGCACTGTCCACTCCTGTTCCATCTGCTGGAAACCCAGCCCCAGCTGGGAGGCAGAGGCTGCTCTGCAGCACCACGCCCCACGCACAGAGAGAAAGGATGGAAGCCACACTGAAAATGAAGGTCGTAGCCCAGGGATGATCAGCCCAACGGAAACAAAAGGGAACCCCCTTGTGAACCTGGAACTGAGATCAGGGCACAGCACATGAACTGGGGCTCCTACAGCACGTTCCCAAGGCGGAATTTCTGTCCGCTTCCTCCACGCTGGTTTAAAGGATACCTAGCTGAATGGGTGTGGCTCTCAATGCCTGTCACAGGCTGAGTCCCCCAGACGCACCACTGCAGTCTTCAGAGGAGAAGGGGGAAACATCGGCTCTCTGCCCATCCCAAACGGGAGCATTTGGCAAAGGCACAGTGGAGGTAGGAGCCAGTGGCTATACAGGCAGCACACCTGCAGCATGCAGGAGCCCCGGAGCTGTGCTTCCCTCTCCTGAGTCAGGGGAACAAGTGCAAAACTGAGCTGTTGTCCCACTTGCCTTTTGTTCTTTTCTTTTTATGATTACCTTCCACAGCTTTCTGCAAAGAAATCTGGCACTGGAAAAATGCTATGCAGCATCGCTGCTTTGATAATATTAAGTGCATGGTATCGGCTAGTGATAGGAAAGGACCAGTTGAAACTCTCAAAGCCTCTACCTGGCCAAAAAAAAAAAAAAAAAAAAAATCCCTAGCAATCTCATCTCTTCCCCTTAGGGCGTGTTTCTCCCAGGGACAGCCGGAGGGTAGGGGTGCGGTGCATTTGTGTGCAATGCTCAGGTGCATGAGAAAGGTGTGATGCTGCCACAGCAGACACTTGACAATAAAGTGCACGAGCAACAAGACAAGGCTTTTTCTGGCACGGGGAGGAAGATCATGATAGCAAGTGCATAGGGTGTGCCCAGCATGAGGAGCGAGCGCACACAGAAGGAGGGCCACGGGAAAACCTGGCGCCAGGCGGGTCCCGGTAAGGGGGCAGGTAAGGCTCAGCCCTGGGGCAGCTGCAGAGCCTCCCAGGGGGGCCAGCTGATCACTTCCTTTGTTCGCCTTGCAAAGATGGAGTAGCCACCCATTCCTACACTACACTACAAACACACACACACACCCATTCTCCATAGACAAAGCGCAACTGCATTGCTCCACGCTAACAAATGTCAGTTTGGGCTCTTTTTTAAAATGCCCCTTCCAGCCTGGACCGAGTCGCTTCCGCACAGGAGCGAGGAACGCCAGGCCGGGGCGGGATATTTTGCCTGGGCGGGCACCGGGCTGGCCGCGGCGCAGAGGCGGTTTCTGGAGCTGATAAAGGCATGGCCCCTCTGCGCCCTGCGCCTCGGACACGGCCGGCCGCGGGGGACTCGGCCTTGCACACAATGGCAGTCGAACGCAGCGTGTACACACAGCGTGCGCAAACGACATTCTGCACTAAAAACAGCCTTGACTTGGAATGGGAGGGAGAAATGATAGGGAAAAGGTAAAAACCTCGAGGGCAAAAAATAAAAATAAGTTGGTCAGTTCTATTCCCGCCACAGCACGCTAGGTGTCCAGTGCAGGCAAGGCGGGCGCACGGCGAGGACGGGTGCCCCGGGCACTCCGCCACCGGCGCGGTGCGTGGGGCAGAGCCACGGTGCCCGGGCGAGCAGAGGGGCGCGGTCGGGCTGCCAAGCAGCCCTGGAGAAAGGTGTCACCTCGCCACCTCGCACCGGCCGGTAGGGTCCTTGGACAGAAAGCACACCTCCGCCCGGGGCAGCGGGGAGGGGGTCCCAGCAGGGCGCGCTACGGGGGGCTGCCGGGTGGCGGTGGTGGCCAAGGAGGACAAACACGCCCAAGTTCTCTGCGCCACGGTCTGGGTTTCTTCTTTGTTTTCTTTTGCCCGAGCCCCAGGGTCGCTCAGTCCGGGTGGCGCCCGCCACGCCGGCCAGCCTGACCACCACCGCTCTCCACTGCCCGGACAGCGTGTCCCCAACCCTCCCCGGGGGACGCAGCCAGGGACGCCGCGGCGGGGGGCGGCGGCGGGACTCACCGTGATCCGCGGGATGTTCTTCTTGCCCTGGTAGGACATGGTGGCGGCGGCGGCAGTCGCAGCGGCGGCCTCCCTGCCTGCTCTCGTGCGCCCGCTCGTGCGCGCCGGAGATCAGGTGGAGTGAGTGGTGCGCTGGCCGCGGCCGCCGCCTCCGCGCGCCTCCGCCCCCCTGGCGGCCTGCGCGGCGGCTGCCAGAGACAATAGTCAATCCCCGCTGTGCCCTCGCCCCCGCCCGCCGCCGCCAGCCCGCACGCCCCGCTCCGGGGCTCGGCGCGCGGAATTGCTCCTGGTGTGCCAGCTGGGACCCCGTGAGACAAGAATGGCTGATCGGCGGCTCCTCCCTCCTCTTCTCGCTTATCCCTATTGATCTCCCTCTTTGCGTCTGCCTCACCCACTTTTCTTTTTTTCTTCCTTTTTTTTTTTTTAAATTCTGAATGGCGAGCGAGGCGCGGCCAAGCCTGCTCCGGAGCCACCAGGGGGCGCGAGGGGCTTCCCGGGGCGGGGATGCTGCTTCGGGCCCCCGGTGCCGGGAGAGGACCCGCCTTGCGCTCCGGGTCTCCAGGACCCAGGCCCCGCGGGCGCCGTCATCTCCTGCCACCTCCCAGCCCGCGGTCGGTCCCACCCGCACCGCCCGTGGTTTCAGAAGAGAGGACTGGGGTCCTCCCTCCCGGGGCTCCTTGTCCTCTGCCATCGCGCGCGCGGGCTGAGGGCGGCGGCCTCCGCCTTTGTTAGGGCAGAAGGTGGGCTGCGCACCCGGCGCTGGACCCTGGGCACCCTGGCCAGCCTCCTTGGCATTCCCCAGCGCCGTGAAAACGCATAATAGAAACTGGAAAGCCGCGATTCACATTCAAAGGGCTGCGAGGGGCGTGGTAGCAGCGGACATCATTGTATTTTTTAAATAGTCTCCAAGCAATATTTTGTAAAGAAACTCCACCACCTTCCTCTCTCAGAATCAAAGACTGCACATTTACACTGCGCTATGAGTAGCACAGAGAAAGCACCTGTAGTGGGAGAGCAAGAGCCCTGGCTCCTTGCTGCTGTGCAGCCATAGCTTTTGTGGGTGGTGTTGCAGGTGCTGCGTGTCTGCAAGCCACCGCGTGCACTGCTTAAAACCCTGGGTTCAGCTTAGGCAGGGCTGACACACAAAGATTCATACGTTGGCAAGAGCCCTGGAATAGACGGTCCCTTAGCTACCCGCTCAAAGCAAACAGCCAAGGGAGACCTATCTAGAGAGGCCACTGTGGGTGGGGTCTGGGCCTTAGTGGTGGTGGTGGGACTTCCGCTGAAAAACTGTCCCAAATGCACCATTTAAATAACAAAGAAATGGCCTGCTGTGCGAAATTCAGAAAGCCCTCTCAAGTTCCCTGCCATGCACTCCCCAGCTGTCAATCCTAATTCCCCAGGAGCTAGGATTCCGTAGATGTCACTGCGCATGTCTTAAGTCTGTTAGCGTTCTTGAATTCGCCTTTCTATAAGGCAGGCCTATGACCAACCACACTTGTGGACATCTTGTCATTAAGTTGAAGGCTCACTTGCAGTAGTGAAGCTATATAAAGCATCCACAGAAGGAGGGGACCGTGGCTTCCAGCCTGGCCTTGCCAGAAACTTGAACCAGCCCGGTCACAAAATCAAAGGACGCACTGACCCCCTGCCCCCAACACTGCACCTTTCGGGGATTCACGGATGACGGGACTGAATGCCGCCTTCTCTGGAAAAGTCCATGGCGGTCTCCATCTCTGTAATGCTATAGCAAGGTGGAGGAACCCACGCAAAGGTCACCTCCCTGTTCTCCTTTGCAAAGCAGGGGGAAAAGAGAGACAGAGCCAAGGACACGCCCTGAGCATTGTGCTTTCTTCCCAAAACACAGAGGCTGAGACCACTAGCCAGGAGTTGTGAAATTACAAAGCATTGTGGGGATTGGCATGCAAATGAGCAGGATTATATTTAGAAGAGTAAAAAGAGAATTAACTACACACTATGAAACCCTACAAAACTGTATGTTTTCCATAGATAGTTCTGTTCCAAATAGGCTGGGAAGGATCTTAAAGCTTTTTCCTTAAAAAGCAAAAAGGGACATTTACAATCCTAAAGAAACACCATGCTCATATTTTTAAAAATGTCATGGATTTCTTTGCCTTTCTTGCCTCAAGTTATCTCCTCTCTTTCTTTTGCTATAATCCACAGTGCTCGTTTCTCAACAGACTTATGCCATCTTTTGGATTACTTGATGACTATGTGTGTGTGTGCGCATGTGTGTGTGTTGTTTCAAATTATAAGACTTGGTTAAAGTTTTTGTGGTCAAGTTTGCATGCAGGAGATCATGCTGAATAGGAATTGTGATGTGTTCCTCCGGGTCAGACTGCTGTGACAAGCCATGCACAGGAATGCATAATAGCCAGCTAATCGGTTCAAGCTGTTGCCGTCATCAGAAATGTACAACAAACACTATTATTTTCCTGCTTTGCCCCCTTCAATCATCTTTCACTTTCATAAATCAAAATAAAGCCTCTTAGATGAATTTGGAGGAAAAAGCCTTCCTCGGTCATGTCATTCTTCTTATTCCAGGAATAAGAAAGGCAACTCTCAACACTGGCTGCCTCTGTGTCTGGCCAAGAAAGACGGGAGTGGAACCAGTAGGGTTGTTTGCTACAGTACAGTGACTCTGAATGGTTTTCCTTGGAAACAGCAGTGCTGAGACAGGGAGTGAGAGACGTGGAAAAGCAGAGACTTGATTTTGGTCCCAAAGAAACTTGATTTTGGCCACCAAATCTGCCGCACCCAGGCTTCCACACTCAGTAAGTGGCTACTGGATTGCGGTGCTCAGGCCAAAGCTTTGGCCCCATCCTGACTTCTGCCTTTCAATCCCACGCCCACACAGCATATCCAGTCTCTCTGTCTGAGCCTCGGATCTCTGCTCTCCATCTGCCAAGCCTCTTCTCTCTGTGTCAAGCGCCTTCAGCAGTCACCTGACGATGGCAGTCACCTCCTAACTGGGCTCTCTTCTTCGCCATCACTCATTCATTTATTATCACAATAGTCACACATTTTTCTACCTTGTGCTCACTACATGCCATTATTCCTCTAAGTGCCAGTATCACAGAGGTGAATAAGAACAAAGTCCCAGCTCTCAAGAGTTTACTTTATACCCTTAATTAAGAGTCCTACCTGTCACTTGCTAGCCACTTTCAGAGCTTTCTCGATTTTCATAGTGCTTTTTTATCATACGACATATTCATTTATTATTGGGTGCTATTCTTTTCTAACTGGGCAAGGAGTATGCCTTGTTGAATAATTATTAGGTCAGTGAATGTAAGAATTTAAAAATTAGATCTAAAGAAATAGCAAATAGGTGAAGCGGGCGCTTTCTCATAACCCAAAGGGCATGCATTGGAGTCCAGATCTTAAAGAAGCTGTTTTCGCTTTCTCTATGGCTTCTTAGAGTTTCTGGAGTCGAGACTTCAGAGCAGGTAAATTTCAGGTGATGAAGAAACACTTTGCTCACATAACACAGTCTAAAAGTTCCAGGGCAGAATGTGGGCCCAAGAGTGGCGTGGTAGAAGAGACGTGGTACCCGACCAGTGATGAGACAGGGCTTGGCTTGGAAAGGAGCTCCCCTCAAAGCACATGGAGAAGACCAAAGGCTGTGTGTTGAAGAATTTCCTTAAAAATAATCATTCATAGTGACTTTCAAAGGAGAAGTATGGGCTAGAATCCAAATCCAAATGGTAGACTAAGGAACTGAACTCAGGAATGAAAGGAACCTTGTCCACAGTCCAGGTCACTCATTTTCTGTGATCTGCAACAGATCACTTCAACCGTCTGAGCTCTGGTTTCTTCATCTTGAAAACGAGGGTCCTGTTACCTACCTCACAGTGTTTTGTGAATTATTAATTCACCCAACTAATATTTGTTAAGTACCTATTATGAGTACCTAGGCAATAGGGATACAAATATCTGGACAAAGCAGAGAAAATTCCCGACACGTGAGACTTGAATTCTAGGGAAAAGGAAGTCAGGAATAAAAAAAAAAAAAAAGTAAAAATCTGTAGTGCCTAAAATACTTAGATTTACCCAGGACAGAAGAATCAAGGACACATTACATTTTTTTCACTTCAGCAACTCAGTGAAAGAGAATGTGTTGTAGGGACCAGAAAATGACATTCCAAAAACCGGTGCTTTGACATGCTGAGAGACCTTGGTACCTGTCTCAGAATCAAGATCCCTCTGACCTTCCCATGCTTCTAGCTCTCCTGGCGCACATGGAGAGGCTTTCTGTAAGGTTCTTTTATCTAAGGGAGGAGCTGAGCCAAATTGGGGATTTGTCCACCATGACGTGCAATTGAAAGTAACAGCCCTATATTTAAGATGACCACGGAGTGAGTGCACTGCAGCTTCCTGGAGGAGATGTGCAATCAAGAAAAGCAGCAGGGAGATGGGCCAGTGGGATAAAGAGTGTGCCATGAGAGTACCGGTTCTGAAAGTCAAGAAGCAAATGGATGTTGAGGAGCAGAATGTGTTCACTTTGCAAAGAAAAGTCAGGAAGACAAGAACTGAGAATCCACCAATGGGTGAGAGCACTGTCACATCATGAGGATCTTGACCCAAGCACCTACAACATGTACTTCTAATACCCACCTCACGGTGTTTTGTGAGGTTTTGTGCATGTGTGTGGGGGGGTTAACATTTATTTATGTATTTATTTGAGAGGCAGAGTTACAGAGAGAGAGAGGGAGAGACAGAGAGAAGGACTTCCATCTGCTGATTCATTCCTCAAATGGCTGCAACAGCTGGAGCTGAGCTGATCCCAAGCCAGGAGTCAGGAGTTTCTTCTGGGTCTCCCATGTTGGTGCAGGGGCCCAAGCACTTGGGCCATCCTCCACTGCTTTCCCAGGTGTATTAGCAAGGAGCTGGATCAGAAGTGGAGCAGCAGGGACTCAAACCAGTGCCGATATGGGCTGCCAGTGCTACAGGCAGAGGCTTAACCTACTACGCTACGGCACTGTCCCCATATGTTATTATTCCAGCAATGATTTTTAAGTACCTACTATGTGTGTTGTTCCTCTTCCAATCCAGGTTCCTGCAAATGCACCTGGGGAGGCAGTGGAAGACAGCCCAAGTACATGGGCTCCTGCCATCCACGGTGGGAGACCAAGACTGAGTTCCTGGCTCCTGCCTTTGGCCTGCCCCAGACCTGGCTCTTGTGACCATTTGGGGGTGTGAACCAACAAATGGACGATTCCTTCTCTTGTCTGTCTCTGTCTCTCTCTTTCTGCCTTTCAAACAAATAAATGAATCCTTTTTAAAAAAATAAAACAAAATGTACAACCCTTTCACACTTTCTTTTATTGTAAATAGGAAAGAGAGATGAATCAGTAGCTAGCAGATAAAGTAGAATCTAAGTCAAGAGAAATAAAAGCATGGTTAGATGCCAATAGTGCTGATTCAACAGAAAAAAACTTAATGAGCAGGAGAAAATGAGACAGTTGCTACATGGAAGTCCTTGGACAGAGAACACAAGGGACATCTGGTATCCCAGTAGGGCTTGCTCTTAGCTAGGATAAAGAAGAGGGTAGGTTAGTGGCACAGAGAGGGAACCGGGTTAATTCCATGGAGAGAGTTGTCTCCCAATGGCATCTGTTTTCTCTGCCATCTGCTAAAGTACTGGAAGTTAAAGGGGAGAGGAGTTGCTATGAAGTCATTTTCCAGGAGATTAAAGGGACTAAGGAAACATGGCATGACTGTCTGGCAGCACCAAGGACTCCCCTTGGAGTGCCCATGAATTGAAACAGACGCAAGTAAGCACACTGTGGACTACCTTCTGGCCACTTACTGCTATGCTGCACAGGCATGTAGTAGTGAGGCTGTGAATTTAACAAAGGTTTTCTGGATGAGTGCAGAGAAGAGAGAGAAAACCCCAGGGAACTGGAGATGAAGCAGGAATCTAAATGGATTAAGAGAGAAGGGAAGGCACAAATGTGTAGAGGTGTAACAGAGTGAACATGGTGAAGAATAAATGAGACTATTCATGTAAAGCTCTTAGTACAAAGTTAACTAGATGGCAAAATTCATACCTTTTTTTTTTTTTTTTTTTTTTTGACAGGCAGAGTGGACAGTGAGAGAGAGAGACAGAGAGAAAGGCCTTCCTTTTTGCCGTTGGTTCACCCTCCAATGGCTGCCGTGGCCGGCGCATCACGCTGATCCAAAACCAGGAGCCAGGTGCTTATCCTGATCTCCCATGGGGTGCAGGGCCCAAGGACTTGGGCCATCCTCCACTGCACTCCAGGGCCATAGCAGAGAGCTGGCCTGGAAGAGGGGCAACCGGGATAGAATCTGGCGACCCGACCGGGACTACAACCCGGTGTGCCGGCGCCACAAGGCGGAGGATTAGCCTGTTGAACCACGGCGCCGGCCTCATACCATTATTTTTAATGCCATGGTTATTATTTGCTAAACTTGTTTATGTCAAGAACTCGGTCTTATTTATCTTTGTATTCCCCAACTATTTTCTAGTGCTTAGAATCAAGTAGAATCAATGGGGAAGGGGTGATTAACTGAACAATCAATGGGAAAGTCCAGAATATTCCCTGTCTTCCTTTCAATTTCCAAAATATCTAAAATAAGTGCTTCCCCATTTATACAGTTTTAACCGTTATTTTCTGCTTTTTAAAATCACATTTCTCTTTTGCTGTGTTGATGCGGCGAAACAGTTTCCCTTGGCCTGGATTTGAAAACTGGGGGGAAGGGGAGTTCTAAACTAAATATAGGAGAGTTCTTTTTTTTTTTTTTTTGTAAACACCTCTATTTTTTATTGCAAGGAGCTCATGGGTCAAGGCTCTCAAGCCTATTTGTCCTGAAGGGGCACAATTGATATACCAGGACTGTGTGAAATAAGCAAGATATTCTAATGTTAAATAAACAAACATTTGATCTTAGAATTGCCCATTACGTCATTTGGGTTCATTAATTTTACCTACAATTTAAACAAAGGAACCCTTAGTCATGTAATCCCAGTGTTACAGAATGAAAATCAAAGTGGTGATTCACTTGCTATTATTAGATGTTTACATATTAAAAGCAGAAATAAACTGACAAACAAGCTTACATTTGATATACATGAGCCAAGGAAAAAAAATATAGACACAGGAAAGTATTCTCATGGGCTGATTCCAAAATCAAATTCATACCAGCTTGAGTAAAAGTGTGCAAGCCTTTTACACCTCCCCAGATGGACGCTCTCTCTCCTTTATTCAGTAGGTGACATTTGTTAAGACTTCTGGCTGGCTCCATAAGCTTTGATGGCAGCTCACTTCAAAGATACAAGCTAGGGTTATGGGGTGAGTTGGGAAGGGAGGGATGAACTGTCCTAGGCTGAGGCAGGTGTTTGACCTGGTGGTTAAGATGCTTGTGTCCCTGCTGCAGTACCTGGGTGCAACTCCCAGCTCCAGCCCCTCATTCTGGAGGCCTGCCAATGCTCAGAAGCAGCAGTGATGCTCAAGTGGTTGGGTTCCTACCACTCACATCGGAGACCTGGAATGAGGTCCTTGCTCCTGGCTTCAGCCCTGGCCCAGCCCCCTCTGTTGTGGGCAGCTGGGGAGTGAACTAATGCATTGGCGCTTGCTCTCTCTGCCTCTCTATCTCTCAATATTTGTCTCTCAGATGAAATATAAAAAATTGCATGTTGATCCCTATCTCTGGCCCAGCAAAGTTAGACTTTTGAGGTGAGGTTATAGTCACACTAATGGAGAAAGGCCTAGCAGATGTCCCTTGCAGTAGCAAGAGATACTATGATGTGAGTGATTTCTTTAAACTTGAGAAATTTGTTTTAAAGACTCTGTTTTCCCACAGGTTCTGCTGTGAGTCATGTTTTATCAACAGACCCGAGATTTTGCAGTTATGGGTGTGCATGGGACTGAGGAAGAAGGCAGCTCAGTGCATATCATTTTGATTTTTAATATCTAGGCGCAGCTGCGGGTACAGGCTTATCTATATCCAGTGCCCTATAAAAGTAGTTTCCTTTCCCGCTGAAACCACTTTTTTACCATGCCATTCAGCTGAAACCTCTACCTAAGAAAACCAATGGGAGTAGAAGTGGATATTTTGTGAGGAGTGAAGGGGCTTGAATTTGGGACTCAACTGAAATTCACACTTGTACTTCACTTATTTACTCATTCACATATGCAAAAATTTAGGGAATATTATTTAATCTCTTTTTAGGGCAGGAATGGCAGTGGGAAATGAGTCACAAAACTAGCCCCCGAACAGAGGCAGGTGGCAGCACTTACTGTCAGGAGCCAGGTGCATGCAAATATCATGGTAAATGCCATTCTCATGGTGGTAGCCAGGAAGACCTGACCTCAGTTTCTGAGATGCTCAATAGCTGTTTAATGTCCCCAGGAAAAAAAAAAGATGGAAGTCACCGAAAAATGTGTCGTAGTAGACAGAATAACGCCCCCTCCCCGAAGAAGTCCATGTCCGAATCCTCAGAACCCACAAAGTCCAATGTAATCACAAGATTCCTTATAAGGGGGAAGTAGGAGAGAGAGAGAGAGAGAGAGAGAGAGAGAGAATATGGAAGGGAAAGTTGTGACAAAGGAAGTCAGGGTCAGAGTCCAGGAAGTCAAGATGCAGTCATTAGCCAAGGACTGTGGGCAGCTTCTGGAAGCTGGAAAAGGCAGGGACCAGGTTTTCTGATAGAGTTTCCAAAAGGACTGAAGGACACTCGGGGACACCTTGATTTTACTCCCATGGACTCATTTTAGACTTCTGGCCTCCAGAACTGTAAGATAACAACTCTATAAGGTTTAAGCCTCTAAGAATGTGGTAATTTGTTACAACAGGAATAAGAAACTGACATGCACATTGATCAAAATAAAGACTGATGATCAGGAGGCTACATGTAGTCTCTCCACTAAAAAAGTCATGAGCTGGTTTTTAGGCTTCTAAAGGGAAGCTGTGTCATCAGGGGGAAGAAGCCTGCAGCAGCATGCTCAGTGCACATGGTCACCACTCCCTTAGTGTCTCCATGGCCGTATACCTAAGCCACTGCAGGCTGGGGAAGGTGACTAAACACCCGGAGGTCTTGTGGACACAGGTTCCCACTGCCAGGCAGACTGGAAGCATCAGCATAGCTGTTCTTCTACAGTGCAGACATGCAGAGACCAGGCAAGAAATCCAGGCTGCTGGTCTAGACTTGGCTTCCATTTGGCCTCTTGGGCTCACAGATCCATGCAGTGGCCATTTTCACAAATGCTTGCTGATTCATTGAAATAGAAAAATATGGCAATTAGCAAATCTCCAATGTAGTTCCTTAGCTTGCAGAATAAATGTGACCAAGTAGGGAAGACCATGCAGAAGCCTCTAAAACTGACCCCAACCCTCCCTTTAGGCTAAAAGGTGTGATCCTAAGAGATTAGCAGAGGTAAGTGGCAACTGAAGGGTACAGGGCTGGCAGTACTCCTCCTATCACCATTTAATTCACTGTTTTGGATATTGCAAGAGCCAACAAATCCCAGAGCAGCGCTGGAGTCTACAGCTGAAACCTCAGTCTCTAAGAATTTTCTCAACCAGTCTGGCATGGCCTCAAGAACACTGTACGTAGTTATTGAACTAGCCAACAAGTGCTTCACATCAAAAGAGGACAAGAAAAGCAATGTGCACACTCCTGGAATAAACAATAGTACACATGAACATTCTTCGTCACAGGCTATGCTAATCATCCTGCCCTGGATCATAACGTAATCTGAAAAACCCAGAGTTTCTGAATATCTTGCATAGTTTCCCAGAGGTATATTCTATTGATGGCATCAAATTGAACCAGATGCACAGAGACTGACAAGTACATTTGCTGAGGTTTCAACAGGATTTGGATCCCCAAATCCACATACATGGTTAACCTCAAAGTCTTATGTTAACAGTTAATGGAGTAATGGTTCATGCATTAAGGATGGAACTTAATCCAATTATGGTATCCAAAGACAGAGTATTACAAAGTGACTGTATTGGATTAGGTTGCTGGGGTGGAGCCCATGATTGAAACGTGATGACATTATAAGGAGAGACTACATGGAAGGCAGATGACAGTGTGCTCACTGTGTCTCTGCTTCTTGGATCACTGTGTGATTCTTCCTCTGCTGTAGTCCAGCCTCACCAGACATCTGAATCACCCAGTCTTAGACTATGAACCTCCAAGCTCTAAACTGAAATAAACATTCTTCTTAACGAAGTAACTTCTCTCTGGTATTTTAATGAAAGTAGCGAAAGCTGATTAACACTGAAGACTTTGGTAAGACCCATGACTTCTAAAGAGGTAGTCTGCAAATATTCAGGGCCTTGGTAATCTTACCTTGGTAAAATTTTAGGAGTCCAATGCATGAGGGCCTGCCATGAGACTTTCATCAGATTAATTATGAACTAATCATTTTGATAATTAATTATTCAATGATTATTAATTATCAAAATATTGCATTGGGCAACTCTTCCTGCAGAAAAGGAAGCAGAAAGCTTGGTAGGCTTCTTCAGGTTGTAGAGATAACACATTTCACATCTGAAAATGTATTACACCAAAAGCTGTCAGCTTTGAGTGGTGCCTGGAATAAGAAAAGTGCTCTATAGCAGATCTGGCTGCAGTACAGACAGACCTGCCACTTTGGTCACATAACTCAATAACTGCTATGGTGCTGGAGGTATCTGTGGTGGGAAAAGTTGCCACTGAGTTCTAGTTACAGAATCGTGATTTAGATTCCCAGGACTAGAAAGAACTATTTGAAAAATAGGTTACTGTAGTGTTACTGGATCTCAGTAGAGACAGAAGGTAACCAGAAATGTCAATCCCTTAAGTCCTACCAGACTTCACACATCAAAATATCTGGTGGCCCCAGTAGTAATGGATTGTAAATAGGAGTGATACATCCAGAATTGGCCATGAAAAGGATAGAAGTGTCTGTGTGAGTTATGTGAGCAGGCAGGCCCATCTCCCATGTCATTTACAACATTTCTGTTAGCACACACCTGTGGCTCTCGCGATCAGATTTTGGAGAAAGGAAAATTCCCGAGACTGGCTTACAGGTGGTCAGCATGGTATGCACAGCAAGTTGAAAAGAGACAATGGCCACATGACATCACTATGCAAAGGTGCTGCTGAAAGACAACAAGAATGAGACATCTTCTATGGCTTCAGAGAGGGAACCAAGTCATCTACTTTGTATGGAACGAAAAGTGGCTCAGGATTACATACAAACTGCTGAGAGAATTGATTGTGGCCTAGAGAAAGAAAGATTAAAAGATCAAGGAAAAAGAGACCTTGGATAGAAGCCCATGGGTGGATGTATTTGGGAATGGACATGAAGAGTGAAGATATATGTGTTACATGTTCTGCACCTTCTCTCTAGAGAGCATCCCTTATAGAAGAGGCACTAAACGAGGTAAATAAAATCATTGTGTCAGTTGACATCAGCCAGACTCTGATATGGGTTATGCTAATGTTGTCACAATGGGTACATGAATGGAATAGAAAGAGTGATAGGCTACAGACTATGCAGGGAAAAATTTCACTCACCAATGACAGCCCAGCTACTGGTGCCAACAAATATCCATCCTGCCAGAAACAGCCACTGCCTCCCCAACATGACACACCCAACAAAGGTACAGCCATTCACTTGGTAACCAGTTCAATACCCTGGAACCCTTTTATACTGCAAAGTTTGTTGATTCATTTTTCAGAAGTGAATATATTCTAGGCATGCACTTTTCCTTTCCTACTGCTAGTTACCTCTGTCAACACCAATGCTTGAGGGTTTGAAGAGTGTTCATAGAACTGGTGTGGGATCTCACATAACATCACATCTGACCAAGAGGCCTATTTAATAGCAAACAAGATGCAAGGAAGGCTACACGGTCATGGGATCCACACGTTACATCAAAAGTCACACTGCCCAGAGGTTCATATTCTGAGCATGGAAGAATGGTCCAATGGAGGCAAAATCGAATCTATAATTCAGAGAAGATTCTCTGTTATGATAGGGCACCATCTTCTAGAATGTCCTATACATTCTAACTCAACACCTTTTATATGGTTCTGGATCCCAAAAGGAAGAATACGGGGAAACAAGAACAAAAGGGAAGAAACAGGAGTAAGTGGTCCCTTTCATCTTCACTGCCAGGGTCTCCAGTGGTAAATATATGCTTCCTAGACCTGAAATCCTAGGTTATTTAGTGCCTTTTTCCCCAAAGAAGAAATGCTTCCACCAGGGGGCACAGTAGGAGTCTGATCAAACTGTAAGTCATGGCCGCTACCTGGGTACTGTTGGTAATTAGTGTCCATGAACTAAATAGGCAAGGAGAGCCAGCATCCATGCAGGATGCTCATTATAAGGAGGCGGCAGGGTTGCTGTCACACAGTGAGGGCAAGGAGGAGTACATATGGCACCTCGGTGGTCTATGTGGGATCTTGTAGGTACCAACTTGCTCAACTTTGACAAACGGACAAGCACATTAGCCATAACGTACCTGAGGCTGAGAGGAGCATGTTGTCCAGGGCCTGCCACTCCTTAGAGGTAAAGGGGGTAATGCCAAGTAAATCACTCAGACTACCAGAAGTTCTGAAGGTAGCATGGCTAGAGAGGTCAGTAATGGGTACTATCAGTCTTAAGACCAGGAAAAGCAGCTCTGAGACTCGCAAGAGAAGAGACACTCCACATGTGGAGCTGTTGCTCCCAGCCTTTACCCAAATAAGTGAATCTGAGAAGTATGAGGAATGGTCTGTAGCAAACACCATGGTGCTCCATCCCGGACCCTTTCCAGGACTAAGGACTTATTTCCCCAGGGGTTCTCAACTGTCAATCATCAACCCTTTCTGGAAATGTCCCTTGTCTCGGGTATCCCCAGCACCACCACCTGGGGAAGCCTGATCCAAGAGCTGGTTAATGTGAGCAGATAAAATCCACTGCAGGCTAACAACTCTAAAGGGCTGTCCTAGTTTGTGAAGACCACATCACAGCGAAACTCGTCCCAGCACCAATGCTTTCCTGTCTCTTCCCTTCAGCAGAAGCTGAGCACAGACACACTCCCTAATAAACTTCCTACACCCGGTTCTTCTCAGAATCTGCTTCCCATGAAGTCCAAGCAGCAACAGGAAGACGGGTGTTAAATATTTACAGGGAGAGGTATTTTATTTAGCTCATATTTTATGATTTATAGATTCACTTTCAAATTTAGATTTTTTTAAAAGTTAGAAACCCTGGATATTCTGAGCTCACAGACACATGCTCATACTCGACTAGACTCAGATACTGGCTCCCTTCTGACTCAACACTTACCCTCCAGTTAGCCATCAACTGGGCCATGTCCTCTTCCTTTATATAGGAATTGCTTCCATTTATTTATTCCACCCGTCTGGTTTACGGTCATTTGAATTTCTGATGTCTGTTTGAAGACTGAGTTATTCAGGAATTTGAGAATAGGGACTCTGTATCTCAACCATGAGGGTTGTATTCCCAGAGCAGTTGTTGGTGCCCGCTCAGAATTGAGAGAGCAGTGAGTTATTTCCAGGGCACTTACCCTTCCGAAGTCCACTCTGCACTCCACACCCACTGAGCCCTGAACCACAAGAGAGAATCTGAACTACCATAAAGCCTGTTTGAGAACATGTCGTAGAGCCCCCGAATCTTCCTTTAGCTAAGTGCAATCGATTTCACTCTTGCAGGAATGGAAACACATGTGATTTGGATTCATCTCTGCCTGTATAGGACAACAGCTCACGCCCAGATGAAGGATGTGAGATTCACTCCTGTTGGAGGCCAGACTAGCAAGCCAAGCCCCAAGCACAAGGCCGTAACATGAGTTTATATTTTCCAGCTTTCCCATCCGTCTCCAGGAAGTAACTTTGGCTGCATGGTTGTGTGAGTGTGTGTTTTCTCTCTCATTTCCTGTACTCAGCTAGAGCAAATGCTCCAAGGCCATCAGGCCTCGTCAACCTCTGGTTCCCTAACTTTTCGGAGAAGTAGGAATGGCAGAGACATACGCCTGAGGTTCTAGACGCAGGCTTTGCAGAACAAATTCCCAAAGGAGCTATGAAATGAGAAACAGGTGCCTCTTGTTCACAACTGATGTGTCAACAAAGGAGTACTTCTTTGTTGGACTGGTCACCTTTGCACACTCACCCTAGATGAGACCATGGATTTCTGACCTCTGGAGGTGCAATATCAAATGGCTGTCTACCTGGCTCCAAGCAGAGTTCTTAGACAGTTTTAAAGGTTCAGGCACTGATTTTCATTGGCGACATGAATATAAAAGGCAAAACAACAGAGACTGAAATAGTGAAACACTGTTAGCTTTTCCTGATTCATTTCTAATTTTTTGACTTTGGAATTAAAAATGTGAAAAATCTTCTAAGACTTATGGCCTTTATCTATAAAATGCATCAAAACTATCTGAGTGGGTATACTGACACAAACATGGGAACAAGTTTTAGGAAGTAGAAAGAGTAGTTGATACATTTAAAAGGAGTCAGCACTGAGGGTATTTCAAAATGTTTGTTGAAAAAGTAGAATAAGGATTGCATTAAGATGGCCCAGTAGGGAGGGAGCTTACCGCTCCAATCTAGAAAATGATAGTTTTAAAAAAGTGGAGTCAGCCTCAGGGCAGAGTTAGGAAGAAAACAGCAGAGGAAACTCCAGTTAAATTAGAGGGACACAGTGGACCTACATGGAGGGTGTGGACACACACAAATCAGGACCCCAGCAGCCAAGAGCCTCTACACCAGCTTTGGAGAGAGGTGAAACCAGACTGCAGCACCCCAGGCCACTGGCGATAAAGCTACAGGAAAAGCCTGGAGGGAATCTGGCTTGGGGCCCCGTGGGGGATAGTGTACCTGCCAAACTAGAGGAGAAATAAAAAGTAGGGGGGCATGTTTCTCTCTCCCAACCACCCTGCAACAGCATCCTGTAACAAGCCGATAAAGAGCAGGCACCATTTTGGACACACATAACAGTGGCACCAGCTCATGTCCACACCCAGCAACCAGGCATGTGGGGACTCCTAAGTCTCGCAGGGAAAACTGATGGGGTGTGGGGGCTGGGTGCTCAGGAATGTGGGAGGCTTGTGTGCCAGGACTGTGGAAGCACTGAGACTGCGGGGCTTTGAAAACACTGAGCCTGCGTGGGAAGGCTCAGGGAGCAGCTGGGACTTTGGGCAGTCACTGTGGGAGAATCCACATGCACAAGGCTCCCTGGTTCCGTGGTGAGGGACAGTGTTGGGGAATCTATTTACACCAAGGACTGCACAGATCCTTTGTGTGGTCCTTGTGGAAGTGTGGATGAGTATATACCCACTGGGGTTAGTGC
This sequence comes from Lepus europaeus, assembly GCF_033115175.1. Taxonomy (NCBI): domain Eukaryota; kingdom Metazoa; phylum Chordata; class Mammalia; order Lagomorpha; family Leporidae; genus Lepus; species Lepus europaeus. The sequence goes on along the minus strand of NC_084830.1, from coordinate 132,741,927 downwards.
CTGGGCACTGGTCTCCTTTGAGGAGAGGAAATAAGCTGCTTCCTTCTATTTAAAAAAGAGAGAGAGAGAGATTTACCACAGGTGTCACCTTAATACTGCTTTCACACTGCAGCACTGAACAGAGCTCCCTGGCCACACTCACCACATACCTCTAGGTATTCTGTAAAAACAGACACTGCACTAATCTACACACAGTCCAAAGATAAAAGCTACCACCACAACAACAAAGAAGAAACCAATGAGTATCTCCACAAATACCAAAAATTAAATGCACCAATTCAAGAAACATGAATAAGGAACACCCCCCAAAAGAATACAACACTTCAATACTAGATTGTGAAGATGAAGAGTTTGAAGAAATGCCAGAAATTGAATTAAAAAAATTAATCATAGGAATACTTAGAAGTAATCAGAAGAAAATGCACAAACTAATGAAATCTGTAAATGACATGAAAGAAAATTTCCCCCACGAAATTGAGATCTTAAAGAGAAAGAAAAATGAAATCTTGAAAATGAAGAATTCAATAGAACAAATAAAAACTGCAGTGGAAAGACTTATCAACAGAATCGGTGAAGCAGAAGAAAGACTATCTGACTTGGAAGACAAATCACAGGAAAATATACAGTCAGACAAAAACCAGAGGAAACTAGAAAACTAAAAAATCTACAGGATACTATCATATGGGTTCTAGGAGTTCCTGAAGGTGTGGAAAGAGAGAAAGGATAAGAAGATCTTTTTAGTGAAATAATAACAAAAAACTTCCCTAATTTGTAGAAAGAAAGGTATACCCAACTACAGGAAGCATATAGAACTCCTAGTAGACATGACTAGAAAAGATCTTCACCACTACATGCTGAAATCAAATTCTCCACAGTAAAACATAAAGAAACGATTCTAAAATGTGCATGAGAGAAATGCCAGACTACTCTCAGAGGATCTCCAATTAGACTCACAGCAGACTTCTCAGCAGAAGGCCCACAGGCTACCAGAGAATGAGGAGATATATTCCAAGTCTTAAGGGAAAAAAAACCTATCAACCCAGAATACTGTATCCTGCAAAGCTATCATTTATGAATGAAGGGTGAAAAAAAGACTTTCCATAAGACACAGAAATTCAAAGAATTTGTCACCACCCATCCAGCCTTGTAAATGATGCTTAAAGATGTGCTGCACACAGAATCACAGAAACATGGTCATCACTATGAAAGAAGATAGAGAAAGAAAATCTCCCAGTAAAAATACAAAGGAAATCCAAAGTAAAGTAGGAATATTTATGGAGAAATGGCAGGGCAAAAATGTTACTTATCAATAGTCACTCTGAATGTATATAGCCTCAACTCTTCAGTTAAAAGACAAACTGGATGAACAGATTAAAAAACAAAACCCATCTATTTGCTGCCTACAACAAACATATCTCACCAACAAAGATAAACACAGACTGAAACTGAAAGGATGGAAAATGATATACCAGGATAAAAGAAACCAAAAAAGAGCTGGTATAGCCATCCTAAATTCAGACAAAAAAAGACTTTAACACACTGTTAAAAGAGACAAAGAAGGGCACTATGTAATTATTAAGAGATCAATTCAATAGGAAGATATAACTATCATAAACGTATGTGCACCTAATTACAGGGCACCTGGCTATTTAAAAGAAATGTTAAGGGCCGGTGCCATGGCTCAACAGGCTAATCCTCCGCCTTGCGGCGCTGGCACACCAGGTTCTAGTCCCGGTCGGGGTGCCGGATTCTGTCCCGGTTGCCCCTCTTCCAGGCCAGCTCTCTGCTGTGGCCAGGGAGTGCAGTGGAGGATGGTCCAAGTGCTTGGGCCCTGCACCTCATGGGAGACCAGGAGAAGAACCTGGCTCCTGCCATCAGGTCAGCATGGTGCGCTGGCCGCAGCACGCCAGCCACGGGCCATTGGAGGGTGAACCAACAGCAAAGAAGGACCTTTCTCTCTGTCTCTCTCTCACTGTCCACTCTGCCTGTCAAAAAAAAAAAAAAAAAAAAAAAGAAATGTTAAGGCATCCAAAGGAAGACATAGACTAAAATATAGTAGTAATGGGGGACTTTAATACCCCACTATCAGCAATGGACAGATCAACCAGAAAGAAAATCAACAAGAAAACAACAGAATTGGCACTATAGACCAAATGGACATAAAAGATATCTACAAAACATTCCATCCTACAGTTGCAGAATACACATTCTTCTCAACAGTGCGTGGAACTTTCCCTAGGATTGACCACATACTAGGCCATAAAGCAAGTCTCAGCAAATTCAAAAAAATCAAAATCATACCCAGTAAATTCTCAGACCACAATGGAATGAAGCTGGAAATCAACAACTCAGGAATCTCTAGAGCATATGCAAACACAAGGAAACTGAACAACATGCTCCTGAATGAGCAGTGGGTCATAGAAGAAACCAAAAGAGAAATCAAAAACTTTCTAGAAGCAAATGAAGATAATAACACAACATATCAAAACTTACGGGATACAGCAAAAGCAATGTTAAGAGGAAAGTTTATAGCAATTGGTGCCTACATCAAGAAATTGGAAAGGCACCAAATAAATGAGCTATCAATGCATCTCAAGGATCTAGAAAAATAACAGCAAACCAAACACAAAACTAGTAGGAGAAAAGAAATAATTAAAATTAGAGAATAAAATTTAAAACAAAAAAATACAAAAGATTCAGCAAAATGAAGAGCTTGCTTTTTGAAAAAATAAACAAAATGGACACACCATTGGCCCAACTAAGCAAAAAAAAGGAGAAAGAAAACCCAAATTAATAAAATTAGAGCTGGGGGCTGGCTCTGTGGTGCAGAGGGTTAATCTTCCACCTGCAGCACTGGCATCCCATATGGGCGCCAGTTCTATTCCTGGCTGCTCTTCTTCAATCCTGCTCTCTGCTGTGGCCTGGGAAAGCAGTAGAAGATGGCCCAAGTCCCTTGGGCCCCTGCACCTGCATGGGAGACCAGGAAGAAGCACCTGGTTCCTGGCTTCGGATCAGCGCAGCTCCAGCTGTTGTGGCAATCTAGTGAGTGAACCAACGGAAGGAAGACCTTTCTCTCTGTCTCTCCCTCTCACTGTCTGTGACTCTACCTCTCAAATAAATAAATAAAATCTTTAAAAAATCATTTTAATTAATAAAATTAGAGCTGAAAAAGGAAATATAAAAACAGACCCCACAAAAATAAAAAGAATCATCAGAAATTACTACAGAGAGTTGTATGCCAACAAACTGGGAAACCTAGAAGAAATGGGTAGATCACTGGACACAGACAATCCACCTAAATTGAGCCATGAAGACCTAGAAAACCTAAGCAGACCCATAACCAAGACAGAATCTCTATTTTGTTCTCAAGTTAATAGAGAACACAGTTGGAAAATAGCTATTTTCTATGTTACTTAAAGAACATGTAAAGGCCAGCTCTGTGTTGCAGTGGGTTAACGCCCTGGCCTGAAGCACTGGCATCCCATATGGGTACCGGTTCCAGACCTGGCTGCTCCTCTTATGATCTATCTCTCTGCTGTGGCCTGGGAAAGCAGCAGAAGATGGCCCAAGTCCTTGGGCCCCTGTACCCATGTGGGAGTCCTAGAAGAAGCTCCTGGCTCCTGGCTTCAGATCGGCGCAGTTCCGGCCATTTCAGCCAATTGGGGAGTGAGTCATCAGATGGAAGACCTCTCTCTCTTTCTCTGCCTCTCCTTCTATGTAACTCTTTCAAATAAATAAAAATAAATTTAAAAAAGAGGGACCGGCACTATGGCACAGTAGGTTAATCCTCCGCCTACAGCACTGGAATCCCATATGGGTGCCGGTTCTAGTCCCAGCTGCCCTCTTCCAGTCCAGCTCTCTGCTATGGCCTGGGAAAGCAGTGAAGGATGGCCCAAGTCTCTGGGCCCCTGCACCCACATGGAAGATGGAAGACCAGGAAGAAGCACCTGGCTCCGGCTGTTGCGGCCATTTGGGGAGACCTCTCTCTTTCTCTGCCTCTCCCTCTCACTGTCTGTAACTCTTAACTCTCAAAGAAAATAAATAAACTCTTTTTTAAAAAAAAAGAACATGTAATATAAATATCATTAATTCTACCCACCAACTCTTACCAGCTTTATGGAATGAAGAGAACTGGAATAAAGGATTTATGAAGCCAGCTCTTAAAAGCGCCACTGGCAGAAGGGTCAAAGTTGTCAGCCACCTTCAGACTCTGCTACAGCTAAAGCCACCTGCCTTGCGCAAGATGACATCACCGTGTCGGGGGAAGTTAACCCACATTCACTGACACCAGTGACAAGTTGTAAAGACCTGGCCCTCTTATTCCAAGTGGAGACACAGCTAAAGGTTCAGCCTCTGTTCTGAACTCTGCAGGGCCAGCTAAGGTGTCTCTTGAGGCTGTGTTCTCCTTCTGCACAATTCTACCTCTTCTTGCCTTTCCTTCCACCATGCTAGCATTGATCCCAAGGGCCCTCCGTAGTAAACTTTCCGCGTGTTAATCTTTGCCCTATAATTTGCTTCCTGGGGAACCTGAAACACCCAGCAAGTCTATGATAGATTCCAGAACCTTCTCCTGCACCTTCTCCGGTGCTCTGTAGCTAAGCTGGTGCTATCTTCTCTCACCCAGTTATCCTGGTGCTTTTCCACTGTCTGGATCAACCTCAACCAGAGTTTGGTTTCTTCCTGTCATTCGGGACTCATCTGTATGTGGATCTCCAATCATTCCCCAGTACTCTCAGGTTAAAATCAGGATTCTTAACATGATATATGAGACTCTACATACTTGGCCTTTGATTTCCTCCATGGCTTCATCTCTCCCCACTCTTGCATTTTATGTTCCAGTCACCCTCGGAACTAGGAGATCCTTTTTCACATCACACTCTTGCCTCCGAGTGCTTGCTCACTTCATACCCTCTGTCTGAAATGACTGTCACTCTCCCTGACTTGGGTAACACCAAACAATCCCTTAGGACTCAGGCCAGACATTATCTCTTCCTGAAAGCTTACCCTCACACTTATGCAGTGTCCCCTGGAGATCCCCAGAGCCACTGCTGACCTTCAGCACTGCCCTTAGAAAGTACAGCTACCTATTTTGTTAACCATTCCCCCAGACTCCTTGAGAACAGGGCTCTGATGATACACCATTGTATTCCCAGTGCCCAGCATAGTGCCTGCAATGTAGACAAAGGCACAGATGAGATAGGTTGAGCAACTGCCTTGGTTGAATACATATAAAAAAAACTAAATACTACAAGCATGCATAAACAAACTCAAACCACATGTAAGCCACACGAGGAGGGCACAATCCTGAAGTAGGAATGGGTTGTGGTTGGGGAAAAGTTCGGATGGACGCACCTGCATATTAACAGTATTTCACTTAGGTTTCCTTGTCTTAATGGAAACACCTTGCTAAAAAGTTAACAGTAACAGTCTCAATAAAACAATAGGAAAATAAAAAGATGGACTCTGTTAATAAGATTCAAGTGTAAGTATCGGTCAGCCACAGTCTGTCTTTAACCCTCTGAGGCTATCCAGCATTCTCTCTGCTTCTCTGTTTACATTAGTGATGCACTTTTTCTCTACACATTTGGCCACTCCACATGTCGGTATTCTAATCAGAGAGGGAAAGACTGCAATGTGTATCTCTTGGTTCTAACTCCCAAATGGAAAGAATCTAATTGGTTCTGCTTGGGTCAGTTATCATCCCACAATCTAATCTCCTGTGGAGAAGTGTTGGAGAAATCACATGACACAGCTCGGCTGTGAGGTACACACCCATCTGGACACAGACACATTTCTCAGAGAAAACTGACTTGAAAACAACTCTCATTGTCAGAATCCCAAAAGACGTCTAGCACCCTGGTTCTGATGTGCTATCCACACAAAAGGACCAGAAAAAGGTACACAGAAACTCACATATTACGACCAATGAAAGGAAAACATTGATAGAGTAACATTAAGATTGGAACTCTGTAACAAGAGCATGAGAAAACATTGAAATAAATTTAACAAAGGTTATCCTTAAAAGCTTAAAACTTAACATATTCTAAGACATGCTTTCAACCCACGTATCTCTCTCTCTCTCTCTTCCTCTTCCCTCACATCTCTCAGACTTCATGATCTCTAATTGTGTTTACACACCAGCTCCATTGTTCTTTCATATCTTCAAAGACATCAGTTGTATGCGAATACAGTGATCAAGCCCCTCAGTCCTATGGCTGAAGTGCAGGAGACTAGAGAAAGCACGTGATTTGCCCACTCCAAACCTCACAGTTAATGACAACATCAGCATGGGATTCTGACCTGTAATCCAGAGATCCATCATCCACAAACACTGCCTCATTCATCCTTCAAAGTTGGGGGTGTGGGTAGGGGGAAAGCATATATACTCTTGTCCAAAGGTGCAATAATAGTAAGCTTGGTTTCAAATGAAATACAGTTGTACACAGTATCAGAGATGGCCAAATGCTTAGCCTGAAACAATTAGTATCCTAAGGTCTGAGTTAATGACAATGTGCTGTGGTGAAAAGAGAAAAGAATGAGTTAGGAGACCAAAGTTTTAGCCATATTTATTTTATTAAGAAACTGTTCAACCTTAAGCAATTCATTTAACATCTCCTCATTTCTTCAATGAGGAATAAATTCTTTGCTTCTATCTCTTTGGGCTGATGAGATGGTAATGCCTCTGTTTGAATAAAAGGATTCTCAAAGGCAATATGAACACCGGACCTTAGTATTATTTTTCCATCATGTTACAAGCGTATCCAGGACTGAGACCCACTCAAAGGCCTATGCGCCACTGTTGCTTTCCAAGTATGATCCTGCCTTTAAGTACCTCTCTGTTTTTTCAATTATGTATGTCTCCAGATGCGTGTTTCCACTTTTGCAGGCTGATCTCATTTGTTCATTTCCTGCCCATCTTTCTAATCTCTATGTTGTCCTGTACTATGTCTCTTCCTTACTGGTGTCTAGAACACCATCCTATTTACCCTCATCTGCAGACATAATTACCATAATAGCTTTATGGCTTCCTTCCAAGCCATGAATAACAATACAGAATGAAACGCATCTGACGCTGCTCTCTGCAGCATCCTCAAGGAAGCTGCAGCCTCTTTGCAGCCAATTTTGAGGTCATTTCTCATGGTTCAGAGAATCTCCGAACACAACCCAAGACTTTGTCTTTTTTATTTTACTTTTTTATTATTTATTTTGGACAGGCAGAGTGGACAGTGAGAGAGAGAGACAGAGAGAAAGGTCTTCCTTTTCCACTGGTTCTCCTGGTCTCCCATGCGGGTGCAGGGCCCAAGCACTTGGGCCATCCTCCACTGCACTCCCGGGCCATAGCAGAGAGCTGGCCTGGAAGAGGGGCAACCGGGATAGAATCCGGCACCCCGACCGGGACTAGAACCCGGGGAGCCGGCGCTGCAGGCAGAGGATTAGCCTAGTGAGCTGAGGTGCCGGCTTTACTTTTTTTTTTTTTTTTAATTATATTGGAGCCAGAACTTGTTTGTCCTGCTCATAATAAAGTAAATAAAATAAAGTAGAATAAGTTATAACAGGCCAACACATGAAGCAGGGTGCTGAAAGCTCTGAGAATGAATTAGCGGGATGCTATCCAAAGATGTCCTCTCCCATCAGTGTGAGACTACTTATGATGCCGCCTCTTATGTTGAACCAGAAATCAAGAAGACCTAAGTTTTCCAAGTCGAATTCCAAATCCTTGTGTTTCTTTCCAGTGGAGACCTGCAGCCAAGCTTCTCCATAAACCTGGGGAATGGGATGCATAATCTTTGAGGCTCACTACAAAGGAAACAACTTTTCTTTGTTGTTTCTCTTAATAAATTGGCTGACTTTAGAGTCCCTTCTTTGCGTCCATTACAACATTTGGCAGGTCCTAAAGAGAAAGGAGTTTGAAGAAGAAAGAGAAAGAACACAAAAGCTAGGCCATGGGTGAATAAACTTGAGAAATGGTTTGGATGACTTATTATTGCAAACAATTGTCCTTTCTTCTGAGTCTGGAATTTAGTTTTGCTTTTTTGTTTTGTTTGTATTTTTAAATTGAGCTTAATATGGGTACTTTGTCTTCTTCTAATATCTAGAATATATTTTTTCACATTTTTCTGAGCACCTCTAGCAATGGATTTTCCTACCAGAAGATTTACTTTTTGTAGTTAAATTGTGATTCAACTTCTAAGCAGCTGAAACTTCAGGTTGAAAAAGACATGGGTGCCCTTTCTGGATTATTATGTAGATCTCCACATTGTTTTGGAAAATATATTTTAAATACAACAACCTTAGAAATGCTCATTTTACTTCCTCAATAAAGAAGAAAGAAAAACTTGCAAGTATCTTAATACCCTAAATGAATTATGGTGTTGAAAGGAAAGTCTCCCTTATATCAACTCCTTTCAATTCCTGTGACAGAGGAATAATCTTAATATGAATACAGAAAGACCTGATTGTCTACCCTGACTACATCCACATCCTGTACTGGCTTTGTGAACCTGGAAAACTTTCTGGGCCTTGCAGAGTTTGCTTCCTCCTCTATATAATGAGCATAAATCACACTCTCAGTATGCAGCACTGTTTGAATGAAATAGGCAAAGTGATGGCCAGGTAGTTTCTGGGGCATGGTCAGAGATCAGTAACTGTCAGCAATTCCCTTGCCCTCCCAGGTACACAATGACAAAATCCGTCATCTTTTATTAATACACATGGCTCGTTTTATGATAAACTATTACCATGCAATTATGACTTGCAAAAAGGAAAATGTCTTTCCATGAATTCAATAATGATGCTGATGATACTATGCAGGGTACATTCTAAGTGCTTTTAAATGCATTAGTTCATGTAATCCTCACCAAGGGAGGTATCTTGACTATCCCTATTTACAGAAAAGGATTTGGAAGCCGACCATAGTGAAATAACAAGCTATTTAGTGGATGGGTCAGGACTTGAACTCTAGGCAGGCTGGTGCCAGAACCTCACCCTCATTAGCTTCTCCGTACTACTTTCTACTACAACAATGTTTATTATGAATTGGAGGTAATGATTACATGAGGATTACATACAGTAATGATAAAAACACCGCAGAAAACGCCTGCCACATGGTGAATTATTGATGAATTAAAAATTGGTAAAGGAATAAGATTTTTTGCAATATCATTAGATCCTATTTTGTAATGTCCTTTCAAAGACATCTTTATTAAACTATATCACAGACCATACAATTCGTCCATTTAAAGTGTCTAGTTTACTGTATTCTTTACATATTTAAATTTATTAATAAAAATAGAACAGATTTCATGTATTTAGCAGATACGATTAAAAGAATATAACAATCCATTGTATAGCCCTCACCACAATATAAATGTAGAACATTTTCATTACCTGAAATATCCTTTATTTATAAAAATCTGTTAAAAAATCTGATAAAAATATCATAGATCAGTTTTTAAAGAAGAGAATATGTATGAAAAATGACATTTCTTTCATACATTTCTAGTGGGAATTGAAAATGGTAAAGCCACTCCAGAGAATAATTTGACAATTTCCCATAGACTAAACATGGGCAAACATTTATTCCAGAGAAATGAAAGTTTAGCTTCCTACAAAAACCTGTATACAGGTCAATTCATAATAGCTAAAAACTGGAAACAATGCAAGTGTTCTTCAATATGTGAAAATATAAATAAAGTCTGATATGTCTGCATAATACAAAACTACTTAGCAGTAAAATGAAACCCACTATTGCTATATGAACCACTTAATTTAACAGCATTTTCCTTAATGAACAAAAGCAATTTCAAAAAGTTGCATATAATGGTACTTCATGAAGTTACAAAAAACTAAGTTAAAAGATAAGTCTATTTTGGTGCAAAAATTTTGGAAATCCATATACAATTTTCTCAGAATATACATTGTCTATAAACTTTTTGAAGACCCTTTGTACTGTGTGATCCCATTTATGTCACATCTTCAAACTGATAAAACTAGAGCCACAGAAAATAGACTGTGGTGGCCGGGGAACTGAGACAGAATAGTTGTGACAACAAAGACAGCATGAGGAATTTCCTTCGATGTAATGGACCACTTCTGTATGTTCACTGTAATTATGGTGAGAAACTTACAGATGAGATAATATTGCATAGAACTATACACACAAACTCACACTCACATACACAGACTTATGCAAAAATTGCTGAAATGGAGTAAGGTCCTGCCACATAGTTAATAGTATTGTACCAATGTTAGTGTCCTGGTGGTGATATTGTATTGCTATTAATTAAGATGGAACCATTGGCAAAAGCTGAGTGAAGTGCTCAAGGGACTGTATTATTTTTGCAACTCCTCGTGAGATTACAACCTTTTAAAAATACAAAGTTCGGGGGGAGGCATTTGGAACAGTGGGCACTATTTAGGATGCCTGATATGCTGCTTCCAATGCAGCTTCCTGCTAATGTACATCGTGGGAAGCGTTAGATGATGGCTCAAGTACATACTCCTCACTACCCACCGGGGAGACCAGATGCAGCTCCAGGTTCCTGGGTTTGTCCTGGTACATCCTTGGCTGTTGTGGGGCATTTGGGTAGTGAACCAATGGATGAGACATTCTGTGTGTGTGCGTGTGTGTGTGTGTTTCTCTCTGCCTTTCAAAAATATGAAAATTTAAAAAACAATAAAATTAAAAACTAGAAAGTTGAGGCTAGCATTGTGCAAAGCAGGTAAAGTCATCATCTGTGATGCAGCATCCATATGGGTGCTGGTTCCTGTCCTGGCAGCTCCACATCCAATCCAGCTCCCTGCTAATGGCCTAGGGAAAGCAGCAAAAGATGGCTCAAGTGTTTGGGGCCCCATTACCCACAAGGGAGACCTGGAAGAAACTTCTGCCTTCAAACTGGCCCTGTGCAATCTTTTGTGGCCATCTAGGGAGTGAAGGAGCAGATGGAAGTTCTCTGTCTCTCCCCTCCATAACACTTTAAAGTAAATAAATCTGAAAACAAAGTTAAAATAACTGTACTTCAAAAGCAAAATTAAGGTAAGCTTTGAAGAAGATGCACAGATGTGAAAGCTGGAATGTTTATACTATTTTTAGATTGTTCTTAGGACTGAAAGAACAGATGGATAAAGCAGATCCTTTCATGGTTTGGAAGAATCAATATCATGAAAATGGCCATATTACTAAAAGCAATTTACAGATTCAATGCAACACCAATCAAAATACCAAGGACATTCTTCTCAGATATAGAATAAACAATGCTGAAATTCATATGGAAATATAGGAGATCTCAAATAGTTAAAGCAATCTTATACAACGAAAACAAAGCCAGAGGCATCACAATACCAGATTTCAAGACTTATTACAGGGCTGTTATAATCAAAACAGCCTGCTATTGGTACAAAAACAGATGGACAGACCAATGGAACAGAACAGAAATGTCAAAAATCAACCCACACAACTACAACCAATTTATCTTTGAACAAGGAGCTAAAATCAACCCCTGAAGCAAGGATAGTTTCTTCAACAAATGCTGCTGGGAAAATTGTATCTCCACATACAGAAGTATGACTCAAGAGCCTTATCTTACACCTTACACAAAAAGCCACTCAAAATGGATTAAAGACCTAAATCTATGACCTGACACCATGAAATTATTAGAGAACATTAGGGAAACCCTGCAAGTCATTGATACAGGCAAAGAATTCTCAGAAAAGACCCCAGAGGCACAGGCAATCAAAGCCAAAATTGACAAATGCAATTACATCAACTTGAGAAGTTTCTGTATTGCAAAAGAAACACTCAGCAAAGTGAAGAGACAACTGACAGAATGGGAGAAATTATTTGCAAACTATGCACCTGATATTTTATTATTAGTAACAAGAATATATAGAGATCAAGAAACTCCACAAAAACAAAACAAACAACCCAGTTAAGAGATGGGCCAAGGACTTAAACAGAGATTTTTCAAAAGAGGAAATTGAAATGCCCAACAGACACATGAAAAAATGCTCAGGATCACTATCCATCAAGGAAATGCAAATTAAAACCACAATGAGGTTTCACCTCACCCCAGCTAGAATGACTTTCATACAACAAATGCTGTTGAGGATGTGAGGAAAAAGGTACCCTAATCCACTGTTTGTGGGAAGGTAAAGTGTTTCAGCCACTGTGGAACACAGTATGGAGATACCTCAATAATCTGAATATAGACCTACCATATGACCCAGTCATGACACTCTTGGGAATGTACACAAGGGAAATGAAATCAGCATATGAAAGAGTTATCCATATCCCCATGTTTACTGCAGCACAATTCACAACAGCTAAAAAATGGAATCAACCCAAATACCCATCAACTGAAGACTTGATAAAGAAATCATGGTAGATATGCACCATGAAGTACTATATAGCAGTAAGAAAAAAAGGAAATCACGTCATTTGCAACAAAATGGATGAGACTGGAAAACATCATACTTAGTGAAATAAGCCAGTCCCTAAAGGACAAATACAATATGTTCTCCCTGATCTGTGATAACTAATAAAGCACCTAAAAGTTGACTATAGAAGTGCTATTAACACTTCAAGATGCAATGACTTTGAACAGCCCTGGTCTCCACTGTTGAGGAACAGGTGGTTTGTTTTTTTTTTCCATGCGATTTGTTGAATTATTTACTTAGTATATAGTTAATTGTATGTGTATAAAGTTAATTGGAAATAGATCTTAGTAAAAAATAAGAATGGGAATAGGAAACGGAGCAGGAACAGGGATGGGAGTGTGGGTGAGAGGGTAGGTACAGTGGGAAGGATCACTATATTCCTAAAGTATTTATGAAAACCATGAAGTGTGTATTCCTTAAATAAAAGGTTTCTGGGGGGAAAAACAGATCCTAATAGCTAGTGTGTAACTACAAACTAAATAATAAAGAATAGATATCCTAGGTGCAAATATAAAATAAATGAGAAACTATGTAAATAATCTCATGTAAAAGATTATCTTATTGGGGCCAGCGCTGTGGTGCAGTAGGTTAATACTCTGCCTGTGGTGGCAGCATCCCATATGGGCGCCAGTTCTAGTCCCAGCTGCTCCTCTTCTAATCCAGCTCTCTGCTATGGCCTGGAAAAGCAGAAGATGATGGACCAAGTCCTTGGGCCCCTGCACCCATGTGGGAGACCCAGAAGAAGCTCCTGGCTCCTGGCTTTGGATTGGCACAGCTCCGGCCATTGTGGCCATCTGGGGAGTGAATCAACGGAAGGAAGACCTTTCTCTCTCTCTCTCCCTCTCACTGTCTGTTACTCTACCTCTCAAATAAATAAATAAAATCTTTAAAAAAAAGATTATCTTATCATGTTACCACAATGAGGAAGATGACTCAAATTGTTGAAAACATTCTTAAAGGTTTCAGATGGGGCAAATGTAGTAAAAAACTAATTGACTTGATTTAAGAGTATAATCATAAAATAAAACCAATGAATATATCTTCAATAATGAATGTTGATTATTATGCTGCTTCGACAGATAGCAATCAGCAGCAACAATTATAGCTAAAGCAATCTTAAGCAACAAAAACAAAGCCAGAGGCACCATAATACTAGATTTTAATACATACTACAGGGCAGTTATAATCAAAACACCTGGTACTGGCACAAAAATAGATATATAGACCAACAAAACAAAACAGAAATGCCAAAAATCAATCCACACACCTACAACCAAGTTACCTTTGACAAAGGAACTACAATCAGTCCCTGGAGAAAGGACAGTCTCTTCAACAAATGGTGTTGGGAAAGTTAGATGTCTATATACAGAAATATGAAACAAGACCCCCGTCTTACAGCTTATACAAAAATAAACTCAAAATTGATCAAAGATCTAAATCTATGATCTGATACCATCTAATTATTATAAGAGAACATTGAGGAAATTCTTCAAGACATTGCATAGGCAAAGACTTCTTGGAAAAGACCCCAGAAGCACAGAAAACAAAAGAAAAAAAGGATAAATGGGATTACATCAAGCTAAGAAGGTTCTGTACTGCAAAGGAAACACTCAACAAAGTCAACAGGCAACCAATAGAATGGGAGAAAATATTTGCAAACTATGCAACTGATAAAGGACTAATATCCAGAATCTATAAAGAGCTTAAGAAACACAACAGCAGCAAAACAAACAATCCAGAAAAGAAATGGGCAGAGGACTTGAACAGCTATTTTTCAAAAGATTAAATCCAAATGACCAACAGACACATGAAAAAAATGCTCAGCATCATAAGCCATCAGGAAAATACAAATAAAAACCACAAGGAGGTTTCACCCTACCCCAGTTAGAATGGTTGTCATACAGAAATCAAAAAACAATAAATGTTAGCAAAGGATGTGGGGAAAAAGGTACCCTACTATACTGCTGGAAGGAATGCAATCTAGTACAGCTATTGTGGAAGACAGTACGGAGATTCCTCAGAAATCTGAAAATAGATCTACCACATTACCCAGCCATTTCATGTCTGGGAATCTAACCAAATAACATGAACTTGGTATATGAGATTAATCTGTATCCCCCATGTTTATTGCAGCTCAACTCACAATAGCCAAGATATGGGAATCAAGCCAGATGTCCATCGATTGATGACTGGATAAAGAAAACATAGGATATATACACTACAGAATACTACTCAGCCATAAAAGGAATGAAATCCTGTCTTTTGCAACAAAATGGATGCAACTGGAAACCATTACACTTAGTGAAGTAAGCCATTTCCCAAAAGACAAATACCATATTTTCCCTGATCTCTGGTAACTAATATGGTACAAAAAATGTAATGTATATGAGTGAAATTGACATTCTGAGAATTGATCAGTCTCTACTGTTGAAAAACAGTGTTTTTTATTCTTACTATTTGAATTCTTTATGTAGTGGAGGGTTAATCCTATGATTATAAAATAAACTGAGTATGTCATTGTAAACATTAAGATAAAAGAATATGGAAGGAAGAGGGAGGGTGGGAGTGCAGGCAGGAGGGAGGGTAGAGTGAGAAGTATCACTATGCTTCTAAATCTGTAGGTATAAACTATGTCACCTAATATAAATATAAAGTTGTATAAAAAAAGATCAAGCATGCAAACATAAAAAGAAGTAAAATATGGTGATATATGTCCAGGAACTTTTCCAAATGCTTTACATGTATTAAGTTATTTAATTCTCATAACAATACACTGAGGTTAACACTATCTTTATGGCCATTTCTACAAATGAGGAAGCGGAGGCACAATAATGTTACATGATCTGTCCAAGTTCATTTAGGAAGCCAATGGAGGAGCTGGAGCTGATACTGATACAGGAACAAATGGTAATAAGCCATGTTTTAAAATCCAAAGTTAAATAAAGGATGTGAATTAATCTATATTTTTAGACTGAAAACTTTTGATTGCATACAAATTATTTCCTCAACCACCTAGGTAAAAGAAGCAACGAATTGATTTCATTTGAATTAACAGAAAATTTCAGTTACATAGGGACAAAAGGACAATTTTTGTGACTATAAAATAATTGATGTTCATACTGATGTGCAGAACCAAAATATGTCAATGTATAGTTAAGAGAAAAAACAAGGGAACAGAAAATAAAAGTCAACACAAGAGCTGACAGTTTGGCTGCTTGAAGACTTTCCCACCTTGGCAACCAAGGGCTTGGTATCAAATATTCCAGAAAGGATACAAGATGAAGCTTTTTGGTCCAAATTAAAGGGCAGGGAATTGGAACAAAGACTTCCATAAAAATTCTGGTCTCTCACTGAAATAAGTAAACTAGGAAAGTCATGAATATGAGCTGATGACTTCTAGTGTATTTGCCTTGGCATATGTTCGTTTTTTTGTTTTTGTTTTTTTTTTTTTAGCTTTATTTTACAAGGGAAGGGAATTTGGTAATAGAGTTGAGAGTCAAGTCAAGGTAATTTGTTAACATTTCTGGGCAGACAGAATAAGAGGCTGAATTGAGAATTTCTTTCAGCGGATATCCAAAATGACTCTGGATTCAAGGTTGTGTTAAGCTTTTGTGCTGGGTGCCTAGCAGGCTAGTTATAACTCTTAGTTGTTTAGAACTCAGGATAAGGTGTGCTGGACTCTCTAGTTATTCCAAGGTGGTCTTAAAAGAACTATTAACCCAGGAAAATCTTGAAAATCCAGTCTCCAACAAAGATGCGTGAAATGAGCCAAGCAGAAGACCCATCTCAACGGTTTGACAGAAGCAAGATCATGTTCCAGATGCCCAATAGGAGGAGAGGCATAAGGGCATTGTTATCTGAGCAGAGAGAAAGTCTGGCAAAACTGACATATCTTAATGAATAGATATTCTCAGCTTAAAAAAGAACAAGAGACAGTGGTCTTAAGAGAGTACAGAGTGAATCAAGAAGTGAGCCACTCAATTGTAGCTGTAGTTACTGTCTGTATCATGGATGGAACCCTTCTGAGAATGTTAGCGTATGAACTGATTGCGACAGTCAGTGGAGGCATAAGCCTTATTCTTACACTATTTTGGTGGTAATTTAAGTAGTAGATAGAGAAAGCTATTTTGTGCTAATATAGAAACGTATACTAATCATTTTGATGCCCTATGACATGAGTTCCATCATGTCTTTCTTTTCCTATCTTGATATCAGTAATTTATTTTTTTAAGATTTATTTATTTATTTGAAAGTCAGAGTCACACAGAGAGGAGAGAAGCGAGAGAGAGGTCCTCTATCTGATGGTTCACTCCCCAATAGGCTGCAACAGCCAGAGCTGCACTGATCTGAAGTCAGGAGCTAGGAGCTTCCTCCGTGTCTCCCATGCAAGGGCAGAGGTACAAGGACTTGGGCCATCTTCTACTGCTTTCTGACGCCATAGCAGAGAGCTGGATGGGAAGTGGAGCAGCCAGGTCTTGAACCAGCATCACATGGGATGCTGGCACTTCAGGCTAGGGCGTTAACCCGCTGTGCCACAGCACCAGCCCTGATACCAGTAATTTATATGGACTTTATAGTTTCAATATGTTTGAATGACTTCCAGTATAGTTTAGTTTTTTTAAAATTTGACCCAAAGAATAAGCACCAATAAATTTTAACTATTCCTGTGTGTTTTAGAAGCCTGAAGTCAACGAGATGAAACCCAGAACCAAGGACTTATGTGCAAAGTAACTTGTGAGAAAAATGTAAAGAAAACAGGATGTTTTGTTACAGCATATTAATTAGGGCAGATAATTAGATTTTTTGGTTTTCAAATGTTTGAGTTGAACTGAAACAAATTTTGATGTGCTATTTCAATTTTCAGTAGCAAATAACTATATATTGATGAGCTTATTAAAATCAACTTCTCCAAGTTTTTTTTTTTTTAATTTATTTCATTTATTTTAAAGACATAATGACAGAAAGAAGGGGAAGGACAGGGAGAGAGAGAGAACTTTCATCTGCTGGTTCACTACCCAAATGGTTGCAATGGCCTGGGTTGGCCAGTTCTAAGCCATGAGCCTGGAACTCCATCTGGGTCTCCCACATAGGTGGCAAGAGGTTCAGTACTTGGGCCATCTTCTGCTACCTCCCGTCACATTAGCAGGGAGCTGGATTGGAAGCTGAGCACTCAGAACTTGAACTGATACTCTGATATGGGATGCTAGTGTCTCAAGCAAAGACTTAACCTGTGAGCCACAATGCCAGGCTTATGGCCCATGTCTTTGATGGGATGTTTTTGGAGGCAATCTCCTTACAATTTGTAACAATATGAAGATCTTCACACAGGTCTGGATGTTATTTAAACCTAAAGTGAAATATTAACTTTACTAATGGAAGTGGCAAGGATACCATAAGGATATCTGGTAAAAAGCATAACCACCAAAAACAGACACCATGGATCCAGGTTCATTAGATTCTTTCAGAAAAAATACCCCTTAAGATAAGCTCACAACTAAAAATTGTAAAGCGGGGGTAGACATTGTCATGAGGCAGGTTAAGCCACAGTTTGCAATGCCTGCATCCCATAAAGGAGGACCTGGGATCCAGTCTTGCCTCTGCTCCCAAACCAGCTTTCTGCTGACGCCCTTGGGAAGCGGCAGAGGATGGCTCAGATACTTGAGTTCCTGACACCCATGTGGCAGACAAGGTGTGGTTCTTGGCTCCTGGCTTCAGCCTGGCCCAGCCCAGACTGTTGCAGCCATTTGGGGAGTGAACCAGTAGATAAAGGATGTCATTCTCTTTCTCCCTCTCTCTGCCTTTCAAATAAATATTTTTAAAAGAAATAAAAATTACAAAGCACATAAGAAAAATCTACCTTGAGCAAGATTTAGTAGACACAGTAAGTGCATAAAATTCCTACAAAACTTCATAAAACAATCCAGTACATAAAATCAGTATATTTAAACCGATGAGACCCCAGTATAAATAATCCTTAAGTACACTAATAAAACAAGATGCTATCTAAAAAGAAAATGCAGATTTAAATGAGGGAGGGCAATATATTGTCTGCAAATGAAAAAAAAAATAGTAGTCTAATGAAACTGCTCAATCCACAGTTCCACCACAGATTACATGCATCTGAAGAGCTAACTGGTGTGCTGGAATGTAAATATGGCCCAATAACCATGACAGTGGAAAAGAACGAATGAAAGGAAATGAAAAAAACAACAGAAAAGTCACAACACCTGGACGTTAGAGGCCTGTCCACTAACTGCAGATGGGAAAGAGAAGGAACAAACAGACGCAACAAATCCTAAGATTCAGAAAGTATGCTGAGTTCAGAGAAGGAAAAATTTCAAAATTTATATATTTACTAAGGGACAGGTGCTGCGGTGTAACTGGTAAAGCCCTAGCCTGCAGTGCTGGCATCCCATATGGGCCCCGGTTCGAGATCCAGTTGCTCCTCTTCTGATCCAGCTCTCTGCGATGGTCTAGAAGAGGAGTGGAAGATGGCCCAAGTGCTGGGGCCCCTGCACCCACATAGGAGACCCAGAAGAAGCTCCTGGCTCCTGGCTACGGATTGATGCAGCTCCAGCCATTGTGACCATCTGGGGAGTGAACCAGTGGATGAAAAACTTTCTCTCTCTTACTCTCTGCCTCTGCCTCTCTGTAATTCTGCCTTTCAGATAAATAAATAAATCTTTAAAAAACTGTAAAGACAAAGAGAAAATATTAAAGTGAGCAGAGAAAAGAAAGATTACCTGCAAAAGAACAACTCTGAAACTGTATCAGATTTTGAAAAAAAAAATCTCTGGCATCTTTAAAGAATCTCAAACAACATCCAAAACAAGGCTAAAAAACTATTTTTTTACAAATTTTAAGTCAAGGTAATCCATGCAAGCCATACATGGAGTTCATAATAATCTTCCCTTTGTATGCCATTAACAGTTTTTCAAAATTCCTTCCATAGCCGGCGCCGCGGCTCACTAGGCTAATCCTCCGCCTTGCGGCGCCGGCACACCGGGTTCTAGTCCCGGTCGGGGCGCTGGTTCTGTCCCGGCTGCCCCTCTTCCAGGCCAGCTCTCTGCTGTGGCCCGGGAGTGCAGTGGAGGATGGCCCAAGTGCTTGGGCCCTGCACCCCATGGAAGACCGGGAGAAACACCTGGCTCCTGCCATCGGATCAGCGCGGTGTGCCGGCCGCAGCGC
Organism: Lepus europaeus; assembly: GCF_033115175.1. NCBI lineage: Eukaryota > Metazoa > Chordata > Mammalia > Lagomorpha > Leporidae > Lepus > Lepus europaeus. The sequence goes on along the minus strand of NC_084830.1, from coordinate 132,722,304 downwards.
GCCTACCGCGGCGGCCATTGGAGGGTGAACCAATGGCAAAGGAAGACCTTTCTCTCTGTCTCTCTCTATCTCACTATCCACTCTGCCTGTCAAAAAAAAAAAAAAAAAAGAACAAAATTCCTTCCCTGTAATGAGTTTAGTCAAGAATTCAATCTTTGGTTCTGGAGTCAGATGGCAGGAATTCTAACTCTGCTAGAAGCTTCATGACCTTGGGCAAGTTACTCAATCTCTCTATCTTGGTTCTTTTATCTATAAATAGTAGCACTAACACATTACTTTAATGTTTTGTTTTATGTAAAATATGTAGAATGCTTAAAACAGTGTCTGAAAAAGAGGAAACACTAAACCTCAGGTTTGCATTTTGCAAGTTCTTCTTCACCAAATATTGCACAATATCTAACATCTATAGGTAAGAAAAAACATCTGTGGAATGTGTGTTAACAAATTCGACTCTGAGTGTATCAGGAGCTTGTGAAAGGAAAACAATAGTCTAGACAGGCAGAAATGATACTTTCCATTTTCTGGGGCTTTACCAAATGTGAGGCATGCTGGGTGGACGAGGTTACAGGAAATCTTTTTATAAGATTCTGACACCTACAATATACATACAATTACCATGGTCATTCTATAGATGAAGAAAGTGCGGGTCAGAGAGGTTATTTGCCCAGGGTCAAAGAGCTAGTAAGAATGGGCAGGGATCTGAACCCTGGTTGTGGTTGTGTCTATTCCACAGTTTAAACCCCAATGCCCAGACGATGCCACTGAAACCGCAGGCTCAGCCTCTCTGGCTGTAGATTTTGCGAAGTGCTGCAGCTCCAAACTCCAGCGCCCGGAACAGCTGTGAGGTCGTGTGAATCTTGCTAACACAGGCCATGCACTTTACCTTGTCTGCAAAGGGCGAAGTGAAAGGCGAGGGGGGCTTTATTTTGAGCAAGAGAGGAAGCAGGATGACAAATGAAATAAACCGAGAATCCCACATGAGAGCAACCACAGAGCTCATCTAAGACAGGCGTTTCATCTATCAACACCATTCTGACAACCGGCTCATTAAATATCTCTGGGGACCAGGTTCCCATCTTGCTCCCAAGAACAGTGCTGAGTCCTGGAGCCTGTTCTCCACATGGGGCTTAGCAGGGCCAGCTTCCCAGCCGGCCTGATAATCCCTGAAGCCAGCATAACACCCAGGCCCCAGCGGAAAACAAAGGCGGCCGCTTACACAGAAAGCAAGCTTGTGCTTACAGGGCACGCACAATCAGTCTCCAGCAACTGAGCGATAATTTCCTTTAATTCGCCAAAAGAAATGTCATAAATTAGATCCCCGTTTCACACACATGGGACAAAGGGACAGTGATTGTGCCTGCTAGTTATCTCCTTAACTTCTGCAAACTCCATGATCCAGGATCCTTAGGTTCTGCAAACAGAAAGCAGAAAACAGAGCACAGGAAGCCAAAGAAAGAGAAACAGAACCTCCTTCTTGTCCGCCTGCTCCACCATCAGCACTCCTGCCACTTCAGTTTTCTCTACCCACAGCTTGTACGGACACGTTCACTCCTGGTTTGCCACGCCCTCCTAGGAGTATCACAGGCAAACAGGTGGCGATCCTGCCTCATGAAGTTCCTGTAATTATCTAAGATAATGTAAATAATACATTAAGATGTGTGCAAGGCCGCAGGTGTTGAGACTCTACAGGTTATGCCGCTGCCTGCGATGCCACTATCCCATATCAGAGAGCCAGTTTGAACCCCCACTGTTCTCCTTCTGATCTATCTCCCTGCTAATAAACCTGGAAAGGTAGTAGAAGATGGTCCAAGTACTTGCGCCCCTGCCACCCACTGGGGAGACCCAGATGGGGTTCCAGGCTCGTGGCTTTGGCCTGGCCACTGCAGCCATTTGAGGACTGAACAAGTGAATAGAAGATTGATTCTTCTCTCTCTCTCTCTCTCTCTCTCAAAAATCTATTTATTTATTTGCAAGGCCGAATTACACAGACAGAGGGACAGACAGACATACACAGATTGATCTATCCATTGGTTTACTCGCCAAATAGCCATAACAGCCAGGGAGGGCCAGACCAAAGCCAGGAGCTTGGAACTCCATCTGGATCTCCTATGTAGGTGGCAGGGGCCCAAGTAATTGGGTCATCTTCCACTGCTTTCTCTTCCCAGACACATTAGAAGGGAGCTAGATCCAAAGTATAACAGCCAGCAGTGGAACAGGCAGGACTTGAACTGGTGCCCACATGAGCTGCTGTTGTCACAGGCAGCAGCTTAACCCCCCACACTACAACACCTGCCCCTTCACTCTCTGTCTTTCCTTCTCTTTCTATCACTCCACTTTTCAAATACATAAAAGTAACCTTTAAAAAAAAGTATGAAGACTTCAGGTTTGTTTTTTTTTTTTTAACTCCTTGCAATCTAACAAGTTACCCGTTATATTTTTTTGTGGATGCTGGCAGAAGACTGGAGACTCCTGGGTCAGAGACAAATCACTTTATTGCCAGAGATCCCTGCTGGTTTTAATTGGTACCTCCCAAGTTTCACAAGGATGGTGCAAAGGGCCCATCATGGATGCCTGCACACCCATCCCGGACGTGAGCTGTGGCACTGGAGAAGAACACTGAGGTTGGGAGGTTCCCCACTTCCATGGAAAGCTGAAGTAAGACTACTCTTTGGGGAAACATTACCTCATCTCTCAAGACTGCTCACTGGAAACACAAGTTGAGAAATGATGTAGATAAAGAGCCGTCAGGGCCTCACATTTCTGATATAACAGCAGCGACCAGCGAGGATACTCAAATCCCATGGTGGAGTGCCTCGCCCAACACAACTTACCATGACCTCAGCCCTTAGACAGTAAATCGTGGCCGACACTGTGAATCTCATAAAACTCAATCCTCAAAGAATATTTTCCCCAACTGAATAGATGTGGAAACTGGCTCAGAGAAGTGAACTGACTTTCCCCATCGTGGTTCTGGGTTCAAAATCAGCCCTCTGAGTCCCGCATGTGTCCAGGATGCTTGCTGGCAAGGATGAGTCTGGAATTGGCTACAGGAGGCGTGGGCTGAGAGCCCATATTTGCACAACTCTTGAACTTGACGGCCAGAGGGATCCAAGCATAATCGATTCAAATGGGTCCCAAACTACGTTCATCAGGAACTTCATTTTCCACTGAGCTTCCCGGAGGCTACCAGGGGAGGGTTGGAAGGGAGAGTCGGGAAGACCTATTCAAGTAGTTCCTCTATTTACTGGTTCCATGCGTAAGACTGTTTCTGATGGTTTTTAAAACTGGAAGTGCTCCTTGAAAATCTCATATTTAACTCAACTAAATTTTGTTTTAAAAATTGAGAAATCTAAGATCCAGAAAGGTGAAGGCATCCGGCCACAGCTATACAGTAACGGGACCCTGTCTCCCCTTGCCCTCCTGACTTTCAGACCACAGTTCTTTCCTCCAAGATGGGGAGGCCTCAGTCAAGTCTCAGAGCTGTTTTATAGAGATGTACTTCTAAGAGCAAACAGTACCAAGCCACTAAGAGGAAGACATGCGCTTGGTACGGCCAGGCTAGACAGGACAATGACCTCCTCGAAGCTAAAGGGACACAGTGCCTCGAGTCGGAAAAGCTTTGTAAAATGGGAATAACCTTGCCCTCAGGATACTGGGAAGATCAAGCGAGTGATGGGTCTAGCCTGGCACCCCAGGGGGGCTCTCATACCCAACCTTCTGACCCATCTTCACACACACACAGGAGCTGATCGGGACCTCGGATCAGTCTGTCTGCAGCTGACGATCTGTGAAATCAGCAGCCTGCCCAGGAAGAAGTCTTCGACTCCATCTTGCTGGGATCAGGGTCCCAGAAAGCAATCTGGGCCAGACCCCGGCTTTGGAAAGGAGCCTGCACTGCTGGCCACGGCATTCGGGAATTTCACCCTGCAGCAAAGACGGCATCCAACACAATTTTTCTCCTCAAGTGGTTTCTTCCCCCATCATCTCCCCCTTCGCCAAGTGATTTATGTCTCATCGAGGGCCTTTTCCCCTTCACAACCCATCTGGCCTTCCTGCCTCAGCCTGCAGGGAGGGTGTAATCCTGTGTCTGCGGCTTTCCAGATGGTTCCTATGGAAATACAACAATATTGCAGCGATTGTGGAGCTACATCGGGCCTGACTGAATGAGCAGACAGGACTTGAAAGGGGAAATTGGGAATCAAAGATCGACAACCTAAGACCTCAGAGACAATGACTAATTGTCATGGAGTCGCTCCTCTATCAACAGATCACAAACAATAACCAAACAATATTGTTTTGTATTAACAATACAGAGAAGGATTATTTCTCAAATCCTTTGTGGAGGTTACACGCTGCAGACAGAATCGAGGCCAAAGCAACTGTTCACTGGCAATCTTCAGAAATGAAAGCAAAGTAAAAGTTTGGGTGGGGATTATTACATACCTGAATGTTTCAAATTTCCACTGTGTCACAGGAGATCAGGCTACCACTGCATATGGTCTGGAGTGGTTTGTTAACTGGTTTCTCAAATTGTCAGAAGGATTTTGCAAGGAATTGGGAAACAATTATTTAGGGAAAAGAAGTGGTCACTATCCATTAATAGTTCCCAAATGTTGAGATGGCAAAGAAAGTAACACACAACTGATCTCTATGGAGAGTTGCTCGCTAGCAATGGTCCTTTTTTTTTTTTTTGACAGGCAGAGTTAGACAGTGAGAGAGAGAGACAGAGAGAAAGGTCTTCCTTCTGTTGGTTCACTCCCCAAGTGGCCGCTACGGCCGGCACATTGTGCTGATCCCAAGCCAGGAGCCAGGTGCTTCCTCCTGGACTCCCATGCAGATGCAGGGCCCAAGGACCTGGGCCATCCTCCACTGCACTCCCGGCCACAGCAGAGAGCTAGCCTGGAGGAGGAGCAACCGGGATAGAATCCAGCGCCCCAACCGGGACTAGAACCCGGGGTGCCGGCGCCACAGGCAGAGGATTAGCCTAGTGAGCCGCAGTGCCAGCCGGTCCTTACTTTTGCTGTGGCCCACGCTCGTTATATATATATTTCGTTGTGCTTCCTGAAAGATTTCATCACTTTTTTTGGTCAAGTATGTTTTGATGTTAATTTGAGCAGAAATCTTGTTTGTGAGAGAAAATGTACTGTTTGTATTCAATTACAAAAGCAATGCAGAGGCACTGGAGGCAATGTGGGGAATGCAGCCGAAGGAATAGAAGAAAACATGTCAGCCATTATCCCTTTGCTCGGAAAAATGCCACTGGCTACTACGGGTTTATTAAATTTCTACTTAATTTTTATTGTGGCTGAGAGCATGGGTTTGGGGACCTAGACAGAACTCTGGCTAGGGGAGCCGGTTCAGCTCAGGCAGGTTCTATCACCACGTGACATGTCTCACTGCCACTCAGAGGGAGCTGCCCGTGCCTCCCTGCAGAGGGCTGAGGGGCTAAATCAGCCAGCCGCACTTTGTTAAGCGCTGCTTACCAGCCTCACCCTTCATGGCTCTGTGGTCTCCCTTCCTCCCTTCAGATGAGGGTGCCATAATTTATTTACAGTGTTCTGATTCTGAATGTGCCAGTTGTTTTATAGAGCAGGGCACTTCTAGAACTTCATAGAAAAAGGAAAGTCCAAGGTAAGTTTCTTGGGGTGCAAACATGTTTGAAATCCATGTAGCTTCCTCATCACTTCTCTGGGCTTCTTTGCAGACCTCTTATATTTACTATTCAAATAGGGGGGCGACTTCTTACAGATAATGCTCACTCCCTCGCGTTCGGTCGGATGTGTTACTAGCAGAGGCGCTTACATGGCAGTGTAGAGCAGACAGGAGTGAGCGGTGGGCCCTTCCCTTGCACAGCAGGACTCCTAGGACAGAGTGCAGACACAGGAAGTTTGGGTCTAGGTCCCACCCCCTACTTACGCAAGTGTAACCTACACAAGCCACCTAACTCAACTCTACCATCTGTAGAAAGGATAAAATCACAGTTCCTCCAGCCACGAATTTTTGTGAATAGAATCAAATTAATAAAGACCTTTCATAAATACCTGGTACCACACTATTGAAAAACGCCAAAGACTGAGAACAATCCAGTGCTCATAAACATACGGAACATCCATACACTGGAACTTTAGTGAGGAACGAAAAGGAGTAACATACTGATACACGCCACAGTATGAAAGAGCCTTGAAAACATGACGCCAAGTGAGAGAAGCCAACACAAAGGCCACATATTATATGATTACGTTTACATGGAATATTCAGACTAGGGAAATCCAGAGACAGAAAGCAGATTAGTGGCTGCCAGAGGCTGGTGGGAGGAGAAGAATGGACAGTGACTGATGAATGCATACAGGACTTTCTTCTGGAATGAAGGGAACGCTCTGGAACTCAGCGGTTGTGATGAGTGAACACTGGACTTCGTACCAATGAATTATACTGTAAAGTGATTTAAAAGGTAAACTTTATGAGCTATATATCTATCACCGCAATTAAAAAGAACAGTGCTGGGCTGGTGCTGTGGTGTAAAGGTTAAGCCTCTGGCTGCAGAGCCACCATCCCATATGGGCAGTGGTTCGAGTCCCAGGTGTTCCACTTTCAATCCAGTTCTCTGCTAATGTGCCTGGGAAAGCAGCAGAAGATGGCCCAAGTCCTTGGGCCCCTGCACCCATGTGGGAGACCCAGATGAAGCTACTGGCTCCTGGCTTCAGCTTGGCTTAGCCTCAGCCGCTGCAGCCATTTGGGGAATGAACCAGCAGATGGAAGATCTCCAACCTCTTCTCTCCCCTCACCTCCCCTCTTCTCTTCTCTCCTCTCTCTCTCTCTCTCTCTGCCTCTGCCTCTGCCTCTTCTTCTCTGTAACTCTGACTTTCAAATAAATAAATAGACCTTTAAAAGACACAGTGCCTAGCCCAGAAGCACCCAATAATTTTTATTTTTCTTCCTTATTCCCCTTCATGGCCTCAGCTTTCTTATTTGTTGAGTGAAGCTGCTTCTTGCTCCCAGTCTACAGTCTAGTTGAATGAATGTGCCCTGTGGTGGAGAAATCTTTTATGAATACCCATTTTCTGCCTTCTCCCTCCTTGGCCTCATGGAGACCAGTGTCATCTGGGTGCTCAATTCTAAATCTGCCATCCCTTTTTCAACACGGTGCCCAGTCCCTGGTAGATCTCTGACTTCTGTTGACCCTGAAGTGGCCCAGGGTGGGCACTCAGTACACCTCTCTTGGGCCCATGGACAGGGGAAAGAAGAAATGATTCAAAGAGTGAATGGAAAGCTACTGGCCCTCACTGAATGCCTTATGTGGATCTGGCCCTGGCTGATTCCTGCCCTCTAGACCAGCCTTCATGAAGGTGGACACATGTCCTCCCAAAGGTCATGAGCTCACCCTCCCAAGTACACCCCTGCCCTAAAAGTTCTTAACCACATTCTCTGATTGAATGAGCCATTATTATTTCAGCCCCACAAACTCCACATAATTGATTTGTTGACATGTCTTAAGAGTGATTTCACTTAGGCCACATCCTGCGCAATTCTTTTTTCTTTTAAAGATTTTTTTTTTTTTTTATTTGAAAGACAAGGTTACAGAGAGAGAGAAACAGGGAGAAACAGAGAGATCTTCCATCTGCTGGTTCACTCCCCAAATGGCCTCAACAGCTGAAGCTGGGTCAGGCCGCCAGGAACTTCATCCACATCACCCATGTGGGTCCAAGGGCCATCTGCTGCTGCTTTCCCAGGCGCATTAGCGGGGAGCTCAACGGCAAGTGGAGCAGCGGGTGTCGAAACAGCGCCCCTCTGTGGCATCGCAGGTGACAACTTAACCTGCTTGGCCAGGCAGCTGGCGCCCAGCAGGATTCCTCTCCAAGGCCAGGCTCCTCTTTGCACCTCCTGCTGTTTACAACCTTCCTGCCTCCCCTTTGGCTAGCAGGCCAGCAAAGTGCTATTTCCAGCTTGAGCTCCTCCCCAACTGGACTTCCTTTATTTGTTTCTTTCCCACTGTCATTTCCAGGTTAGCCTCTTCAACCTCCCCCTTTCTCCCATCTTTGTTCCTCAACAAGCCTTGCTTCCACTTCATAAATTTGCATTCTCTAAATATCTTGCATTGTTCTCCTTTTCAATATCAGCAATGTGTTTATTTTTAATTTCCTCCTCCAACCTCAGGCATCCCAAAAGGGGAAAAAGTGTATCTCTGCTTTTCAGATTACCTATCACAAATTTCTGAAGTGTACACACACTAACTTCTGAAGCACATACAAACCTATGACTCTTCTCTTTTTTCTAAGTATTTAATTTTTTTTTTGAAAGGCAGAGAAATTAAGAGAGATCTTTCACCAGCTGACTGACTCCACCAAATGCCTGGAACGGCCAGCACCTGGGCAGGCCAAAGCCAGGTGCCTGAAACTCAACTCAGGTCTCCCACAGAGGTGGCAGGGACCCAGGCAGCAGGCTTGCATCTGCTGTCTCCCAGAGCACATTAGCAGGAAGCCAGCCAGAGGCACAGCTGGGACTCGAACCCAGGTCCTCTGATATAGGATAGGGGCATCCCAACGGCATCTCAACTACTGCACCAAACACCTGCCCCTGTGCCCCATTTCTCATTTTCAAGGCCAGGGATTGACAAACAACCCCACAGACCAAATCCAGCACTCTGCCCATTTTTGTAAATTAAGTTTCATTGACACATAGCAGCATCCATCCATTTATTTACTGTCTGTGGCTGCTTTTGCTTTAGAGTTGAGTCATCAGAACAGATATCATTAAGCTATAAAGCCTAAAATACTATGTGGCTCTTTATAGAAAATTTAGACCTTTATTCTAGATCACTGAGACACATCTATTCTTTACTTGCAAACCCTAAGCTGGCATCATGCACTGCCAGATAAATTGCCTTCATTTCAAACGCCTCATACTTATGTTGAATTTCCCATGCCAGACCCTATCATCTCACAAAAAGACTAAAAGGTTCCCCAAGTGCACACCAGCCTGGCTTTCTGACTCCCTGGGTGATATGTAGGAGAAAACTGTATCTCTGGATGGTCTTCCTCTCTACCAATTTTGTGGACTATTATCATTCATCAGCAGCATATTTTTCCTTCTCACTCAATATCCATTTATCACACAGCTTTCCATTTCACTGTCTCATTTATTTCTAGCTAAGTGGCAGGATGTGGAAATAATAGAGCAATAAAGCCCCTCCCTAAACCCACTTCCAACTCATTGTAAGTATTATATCTTTTTAGATACCATTTAGTTACTTGGAAATAAAATAAATGCTTCTGCCCCCAGAGGAGATCAAGTAGAATAGTGGTGGGTGGACTCCAATGTCACACGAAGTTGGATTTTAGCCCTATTCTACCACCATCCTTGGAATACTATCAGCACTTAGCAAATGCCTTTAACTCAGCCTGCCCCCGCCCAAGACATAAGAGTTAATAAAAATAATCTTAAAGCATGCAGGGCACATCCCACAACTATCTGACTCCCTTTCTACTTCTTCCTCTCCCTGTTAGGTTGCTAGCCTCTATCTAGGGCCACATAGCTTTTGATGTTTTCTACTTTAGCTACGGGGTTCACCTGTTGGACTTGACCAAATTCTTGTTTCTATTTTGCTTCTGTGAGTCTCATGCTCACACTTATCAGAAATTTCCACTATTAGAAAATTTATTTTGTATAATTTTCTTAGTCAAGTCTGTTCTAGGTGCTGAACTCCCATTCAGTAACCATGCTGAGCTGTCACTCCACCAGAAAACAGTATGGGGGCAGGAAGAAAGCAATAGACAGTCTCTCAGCTTAAATTCTAACTTTGGGGGCCAGCATTGTGGTGTAGTGGGTTAAGCTGCAGCCTGCGATGCCAGCATCCCATATGGGTGTTGGTTCATGTCTGGGCTGCTCCACTTCTGATCCAGCTCCCTGCTAATGTGCCTGAGAAAGCAGCAGATGATGGCCCAAGTGACTGGGCCCCTGCACCCATGTGGGAGACCTGGATGAAGCTTCTGCCTTCAACCTAGCCCAGCCTTGGCTGTTGTGGCCATTTGGAGCGTGAACCAGTGGATGGAAGATCTTTCTCTCTCTCTGTCTCTCCTCTCTTTGTAACTCTGTCTTTCAAATAAATAAATAAATCTTTTAAAAAAATGCTAACTTTGTTCATATCTAGTTGTATCACTATAGGAACTTGAATCACGTATCCAAGACAGTTATTCTTCTAGGTTTTGTCAACGTAAGCAGACAGAAATTCTAAGGATCAAAAAGAAATGCTAGAGATCAAAAGCCCTGCACAAAAACTGAAGAATACTTTTGATGGGCTTATCATTAGTGGAGACATGGTGCAGAAAGAAAGTCTGAGCTTCAGAACATAACAATAAAAAGCAAAAAATTCCAAAACTGAAGAGCAATGAGGAAACAAAAAATGCAGAAGGGGTAGGCATTTGACAGCAACTATGACACCACTTGGGATGGCCACGTCCCATTTCAGAGCACCTGGTTCATGTCCCATCTCTGCTTCCAAATCCAGCTTCCTCCAAATGTACACCCTGGGAGGAGGCAGGGAATGGCTAAAGCACTTGGGTCCCCACCTCCCACAAGGGAGACCAAGTTCCGGCCCCAAGCTTCAGCCTGCCCAGCCCCAGCTGTTCTGGGTGCTTGAGGAATGTATCAGAAGATGGAAGATGTCTTGCTGCTCACTGTCTTTAAAAGAAACACATTTAAAATTTTTTAAGAGTTAAAAAAAATGAAAAAAAAAAAACCATCCAGAATGTTCAGGAATGGTGTGACAACTACCAAAGGTGTAATATGTCCACAAGGGAACACCAGGAGGAGGGGATGGAAAGGAACAGAAGTGCCATTTGAAGAGATCATGACTGAGAATTTCCTCATATTAATGTCAGACACCAAGCTCAGATCTGGAAGGACAGCTGCTCTGAGCACTGCAAGCAGGCCACAGGCCAAAAAGCCACACACCACATCACAGCAAACTCCCAAAAGTCAAAAATGAGAAAAACAGGGCTGGTGCAAGCTAGAGCAAAGACACACCAGTCCACAGAAGAACAACATGAGAGTCACTCAGACCTCCGCTCAGAAACCAGCGGAGAGGAGGAAATAGCCCTAAACATCCTCCTTCAAAAGTGAAGGGGAGGCACAGACCTGCTCAGATGGATAAAAATTGAGGGAACTGATTTCCAGTAGACCAGCCTTGCAAGAAAACAATTCTTCAAAGAGAAGGAAAATTATACAGGTCAGACACTCAGATCTAAATGAAGAAAGGAGGGACCCCAGAGAATGAGCAAGCAAGGAAAAAATTTAAAAATTATTTTTCTTCTTAGTAGAGCTAAGAGATAATAGCTTATTCAAATTATAATGGTAACCATGCACTTGGTTATGTATGCTTATGTACATATAAATATTCATATATGTAACTGAAATGAAAACAATAATATAAGGAAAAGGAGGGAATAATCAATAATATTATGTTGTGGATATAGTATTGCACCACTCATGAAGTGGTGAACTGTTCTTTGAAAGTGAGCTTTAATTGGTTTTAAATATACATTGCAAATTTTATGGAAACCACTGAAAAAGTAAAAACAGAAGTGAAATTGATATACCAACAAAGCAGAAAAGCTGAACTCATACAAAATGTTAAATTCAAAAACAACAGAAAACAAAAAAAAATGTATAGAAAGCAAAAATAAGAACAAAGACAAGGACAACAAATAAAGTAAGCAAGTAAATATGGTAGGTATTAATCCGATTATAATAACTTCAAATGCCAATGCCCTAAAGATACCATTTAAGTTACAATGTTTTAGAGTAGATCAAAAAAGCAAGCTCCAACCATATGTTGACAACAGAAACCCACCTTAAATACAAAGATACAAATAGATAAAAAGGAAAGGAAAGGAGAAAGATATACCCTGCTAATATCAACCAAAAAAGTACAAGTGGCTATATGAATTTCATATAGAGCAGATTTCAGAGCTAGGAAAGTTCCTGAGGATAAAAAAGGGTATAGCATAATGACAACGGGATCGCTACTCTAAGCAAATGTACCGATCCTCAGTGTGGATGTGCCTAACATGAGCATCAAAAAACGAGGCAAAAACTGATGGAACTCAAACTGAGAGATAGGTTAACCCTCTATTCTAGTTGGAGACTTGAAGATTTCTGTATTAGAAATGGACAGATTTCAGATAGAAAATCATTAAGGACATCATTGAACTGAACAGCACTCTAAATCAAAGGGATATAATGAGCATTTATATCAACACTATCAGCAACATCCAGGATATTACATATCCTCTGAGACTCCTAAGGAGGACTCACCAAGATAGGCCACATTCTGGGCCATAAAACACATCCTAACACATTTAAAGGAATAGAAATCATACAATGCCTACTGTCAGAAGAATGAAATCATACTGGAAATCGATAATAGAATGACATCTAAGAAACCCCAAAATACTTTGGAGATTAAACAATACAATTTGTTTTTTAATTTGAGAGACAGAGATCCTATGCATGGCCATTCTCAGAATGCCTGCGACAGCTGTGGCTGGGCCAAATTAAAGTGAGGAGGCAGGAACCCAAGCCAGATCTCCCACTGAGTGGCAGGGCTGCAGTGTCCTGAGCCGTCACCTACTGCTTCCAAGGGTGTGCACTGGCAGGAAGCTGGGCTCTAGAATGGAGCCAGAACCCAAACCCAGGCACTCCATTACAGGATTCAGGCTTCCTGACCGGCATTTTAATCTGTAGGCCAAATACCTACCCCAACACAATTTTAGAGAGCACATGGATCAAGGGATAAATCTCAAAAATCTTAAGAAATATTTTTAACTAAATGAAAATGGAAATAAAACCTATCAAAATTTGTGTGATACAACTAAAGCAGGGTTTAGAGAGGATTCTAGGGCACTTAATGCACAAATTAGAAAAAAAAGAAAGATTAAAAATCAGTTATCTAAACTTCTACTTTAGACAACTTAGAATGAAAAGAGCAAATCCAAACTGAACAGAAGAAACAATTCCTTGTTTTAATAATAAATAAATGTATTTTAATAATAAAAATTAGAATAGAAATCAGTGAAATTGAAAACAGGAAATAAAGAAAATCAACAAAAGTTGGTTCTTTGAAAAGATCGATACAATTAACAAGGATCTAGCCAGTCTAACAAAGAAAAAAGGAGAAAAATGCAGATTACTAGTAACAGAAATAAAAGAGAAACATAATTACAGACTTCTTGGATACTAAAAGAATAATAAACAAATATTATGAATAACTCTATACCCACAAATTTGATATCACACAAGAAATGGAACAATTCCTGGAAAGACAAACATTGCCAAAACTCACACTAGAAGAAATCAAAAATAAAAATAGGTAGGTCTACATTTATTAAGGAAACTGAATGGGTAAGTCATAATCCAAAACAGAAAGCACCAGGCCCAAATGAGTTCACTGTGAATTCTACCAAACACTTAACAAAGAAATTATACCAATTCTTAACAATCTCTTCCAGAAACAGAAGCAGTGGAAATGCTTCTTAACTATGCTATGAGGTCAGCATTACCATAATACCAAAAGCAGACACAGATATTACAAAAAAAAAAGCAAATTACACAGCAATATTTCTTATAAACATAAATGCAGAAGTGCTCAACAACTCAAAGCCAACAATGTATAAAAAGTAGTATTACTACAAGTGAGTGGGATTAAGTCCAAATATGCAAGACTAGTTCAACATCCAAAAGAAAATTAATCTACTCCATCACATCTATAGGCTAAAAAAGAAAAGTCACACAATCACATGAACAATAATGAAATGTAGGAAAATCCAACACGCATTCATAATAAAAGCTCACCAAATCAGGAATAGAGGGAAACATCCTCACCCCGATAAACAGCAAGTACAATACACTTACAGCTAACATCCGTCATGCTTAAAGATGAGAAATTGAAGATTTTCCTGCTAAAATCAGGAATGAGGCAAGGAAATACCTTTTTAACATGCTTTTAAACATCATACTAAAGTCCTAACTAATGCAATTGCACAAGGAAAGGAAATAAAAGAAATACAGATTGGGAAGGAAGAAGGAAACCTTCTCTTTTAGCAAATGACATGATCATCTTTGTAGAAAATCTGAAGGGGAAAAATAAACTTCTTGGAACTAGTTAGTGATTATAGCCAGGAACTTATTAGTGATTATAGCCAAGTTGCAGAATGCATGATTAACATTAAAAAGTTTATTATTTTCTTACTTATCAGCACTGAACAAGTTGAATTTGAAATTAAAGAACATTACCATTTTCACTGGCACTCCAAAAATGAAATACTTAGGTAGAAACCTAACAAAATATGTACAAAATCTATGTGAAGAAAGTAGAAAACCCCTATGAAAGATAGCACAGAAGAACCACATCTATTAAGGCATATTCTGTGCTTACAAACAGGAAAATTCAATATTGTATTTCTTCCCAACTTGATATACAGATTCAAAGGAAGATCTAAAATCAGTAATCTGGGGCTGGCTTTGTGGCGTAGGAGGTAAAGCCTCCCCCTGCAGTGCTGGCATCCCACGTGGGCACTGGTTCAAATCCCGGCTGCTCAACTTCTGACTCAGCTCTCTGCTATGACCTGGGAAAACAGTGGAAGATGGCCCAAGTCCGTGGGCCCCTGCACTCACGGGAGAGACCCAGAAGAAGCTCCAGGCTCCTGGCTTCAGACTGCCATAGTTCCCTGGCCATTGCAGCCATTTGAAGAGTGAACCAGTGGATGGAAGACCTCTCTCTCTCTCTGCCTCCGCCTCTGCCTCTCTTTAACTCTGCCCTTCAAATAAATAAATAAATCTTTAAAAAAAAAATCAGTAATCTAAACTTTTACTTTAGGTCACAGAATAAAAAGAGCAAATCAAATTCAAAGTGAGAAGAAGAAAAGATTTCTTATCCTGATAATAAATACATTTATTTTAACAATAAAAATTAGAGTATAAATCAATGAAATTGAAAACAGGGAATAAACAGAGAAAATTAACGAAATTCCAATCAAAACTCTACTAAGTTATTTTGTGGATATCAATAAACAGATCCTAAGTTTATATGGAAAGGCAAAAGACCTAGAAGAGTTAACTCAACATTGAAGGGAAATAACTAAGTCAAAGACCTGACACTACCCAACTTCAGGACTTAGTACAAAGCTATAGGAATCAAGAAGTGTGGTACTGGCAAAAGAAGAGGCAAACAGATAAATGGACAGAAGAGTGAGCCCAGAGATAGACAACATACACTCATTTGATTTTTGCAATGCAATACAATGGAGTAAAGATGGTCTTTCCAAGGCATTGTGCATGCTAAATATTTCCATGCAAAAATTAAATCTAAATACAGAAAATATACCCTTCACAAAAATTATCTTCAAATAGATGATAGACAAAAATATGAAATGTGAAATTATAAAACTCCTAGGAGATCACATGGACGATAATGTTGGTATCATGGTATGATGATCTTTTTTTATCTTTTTTATTATTTACATAAGGTAAACAAATTTCATGTATTTCATATATACAGATTGAGTATAATGATACTTCTCACGCACCCTCCCTCTCGCCCACTCTCTTACCCTCCCTCCTCTTCCCTTTCTTATCCTTTCTTTTAATTTTTAAAATAACATACTTTCAGTCTATTTAATAATCATAAAATTAATCTTCCACTAAGTATTTAACATAGTTAAATTCCTGTTCCTCAAGAGTAGAGACAATAATCAATTCTCAAAATGATGATTTTTAAAATACAACATCAAAGGCACAATCCACAAAAGAAATAAATGATAAATTAGATTACTAAAATTAAAAACTTATGCTCTGTGAAGGCAATGTCAAGAAAATGATAAACACCATAGTGAAAGAAAAAAATGTAAAATACACAAATGTGATGACGGACTGTTGTCCAAAATGTGCAAAGAATTCTTAAAGCTCAGCAATTTAAAAAAACACAAATAAATGGGCCACTTTACCAAAGATGACATTCAGTAAGCATATAAAATATAATATAAAATATAATATAATAAAAAATATAATATAAAATATAAACAATTTTTAATTTCCTATGTCCCTAGGGAATTGCAAATAACAATGACAGTGAGATATCACTATATACCCATTAGAATGCTTAAAATGCAGAACACTGACAACATCCAATGGGGGTAAGAATGTGGAGCAATAGGACTGTCATTTGTTGCTGCTGGGAATACAAATTGGTACACCACGTTGGAAGACAACTTAGTCCTTACAAAACTAAACATACTCTTATTATGATCCAGCAATTGTGCTCCTTGATAGTTAACCAAATGGCCTGAAAACTTATGTTCACACAGAACCTGCATATAGAGATTCATAGCAGCTTTATTTGTAATTGCCCAAACTTAGATGTGCTTCAGTAGGTCATAAATAAATAACTGCAGTGCAACCAATGAAATATTATTCAGCACTAGAAAGGAAATATGCTCTCAAGCCATGAAGACGTGGAGGAATCTATATGAAAAAGCTAAATACTGCATGGTTCCAACATTAGGACAACCTGGAGAAGACAAAACTATGGACACAACAAGGACAGTGGTTGACAGCACATGGGTGGGGATGGAGGGATGAACAGGAGCAGCACAGATCGGTCTTAGGGCAGTGAGTCTTCTGCAAGAAACTACAATGGCAGACCCATGTCATCACTACTTGTCTGAACCCACAGAAGGCACAACACCGAGAGTGAACCCTAACACAAGCTGATGCTGCTGGGTTACCATGGTGTGTCCGTGTAGCCCCATGGACTTACCAAATGTCCCCTGCTGAGGTGAGACGCTGGGGGTGAGGGAAGTTGTGCCCACACGGAGGCACAGGATGTGTGAGAACTCTGCACTTCCCATTTAACTTTGCTGTGAACCTAACACCGCTCTCCACATCAAAGCTTAGTAGCCTCTTTTCCAAGAGCTGTCCTACTACTTTCGGGATGCTAAACACCACACACTAAGGGGCTTAGAAACAACAGAGATCTGTGTCTTGGAGTTCCGGAGGCTGAGAAGTCCGGTGCTGGTGGAGGTCCTGGCTGACAGCTCCTGGCTGTATTCTCCTGTGGAGGAAGAGGCAATGCAGCTTTCTAGAATCTCCTCTGGGAAGCATCAGTCCCACTCCTGAGGCCTCCACCTCGAAGACTACTCCCCGCCTAAACAGCCCACCTCCTAATACTGTCACCTTGGGAGCCAGGCTTTCAATATACAAATTAGGGGAGCCACGAACATTCAGACCATTGCAAGTGGTAAAAATGGTTGGAAGACAGAAATACTCTATTTTCTCAATTATTTTGAAAAACATTACACCTGTTTCACACAGACATACACACATACACACAAAGATAAGAAGCAAATACATTATCTGGTTAGTGGAAATTTTCTCTCAAAGATTATGAGGAAAGATAGTTTATGCTTTCCTGTTGTTTATCTGTATGCCTTGTCTTTATACTTCCAACACTTGTTTCTGATTATACATCAACATACCTGGGGTTTAATAAAATTTTTCTAATAAAAAACTACAGGTGAAGGGAGATATAGACTAATTATCATGTTTATGGTGTTCTTTTAGCCACACCCAGTGACACCCCCCATATTTATTTATTAAGTGAGGGCTTGGGGCACCACCCGTTACCTACTCTAAAGATTCATCAAGAGCCTTCGGCCGGCGCTGTGGCTCAGTAGGCTAGTCCTCCGCCTTGCGGCGCCGGCACACGGGGTTCTAGTCTCGGTCCTGTCCCGGTTGCCCCTCTTTCAGGCCAGCTCTCTGCTGTGGCCAGGGAGTGCAGTGGAGGATGGCCCAAGTTCTTGGACCCTGCACCCCATGGGAGACCAGGATAAGCACCTGGCTCCTGCCATCGGAACAGCGCGGTGCACCGGCCTCAGCACGCCTACCGCGGCGGCCATTGGAGGGTGAACCAACGGCAAAAAGGAAGACCTTTCTCTCTGTCTCCCTCTACTGTCCACTCTGCCTGTCCAAAAAAAAAAAAAGATTCATCAAGAGCCTTCAACAATTTTGAACCTTTCTCCTAGAAAGTGTTCAATAAAAGGGCATATATCCCTGAAGAACTCAGACTGACAACAAACCTATTAATGAATTATTAACAAACTATATTAATAAAAATACAATTATTTTTATAGTATTTTTACAATTATTTTTATATTAACAAACTATATTAATGAATATAATATGGGACTGACCGTTATATCTTTGGTTTACATAGAGATAATAAGTTTCCAAGCATTCATCCAACTGGTTAGCCAAGACAGGCCACTGGTATTAAGGGGGAAAAAAGATCAAGATTTATATTTGAATTTTTATGACATATCTTTTTATAGTTTATGCTTTTTTGCTTACATTTTATAAGGCCAGATTAAGAAAATATTTGAATATGCAATGTATATATATGTACATATATATATAATCTATAGGCACAGACACACACATATGGAATGTGATATATATTCAAAACAGTTTTGGATAGAGATGCCCAATCAAAAAAGTTTGTAGGCCATTAGCATACTGACCGGAAAGGAGGAAACCATAGCTCAGAGAGAGGGGAGGTAATTTGTCCAAGTTGCACAGCAGGTGAAAGGCTTAGGTCAGGTAGCTGAAACTGCGAATACTTTATCCAGGTTTTTTTTTAGTTTTTTCGGACTCATCTTATTGTACTTCAATGGAGTAGACTTTTTTTTTTAATGTCATGTGATTCCATGGTAAGAGTTCCGATATGTTTAAACATTACGTTTTCCTAGAATCTTAATTTAAAAAGTGCTTATCCACCTAAATGGACCTTCTGCCTCCTCCAGAAAACAAAAGGCTGAGTTTGCAGTCAGAGAGAGCAATTTCCAATTCCTAGTCATCTTCATCCTCAGCCTCACCGGAACACTGCTGGTAGGAATACTGCCCAGCAGAGATTAATCACAACGAGAACCAGCCCGAGGAGTCCAGGAGAGCTCTGGCT
The DNA here is from genome assembly GCF_033115175.1 of Lepus europaeus. NCBI lineage: Eukaryota > Metazoa > Chordata > Mammalia > Lagomorpha > Leporidae > Lepus > Lepus europaeus. The sequence goes on along the minus strand of NC_084830.1, from coordinate 132,703,298 downwards.
GTCTCCAACATTACTTACAAAAGCTGTCAGCAAACCCCTGTCTCTGGGGACCATTACTTTGCGGGAACTCTGCCAAGCCCAGCATTACTTACAGGGCACATTTTTATGTTCCTCACATGCTGACTGTCAAGTTAAAGCAAAGCTCAAAGATTTCAAACACTTCCAAGTTTGGGTAAGAAAACACACTCCCAGATTCAAGTGTGGTCTGCAAGCCAGGTAAGCAGGAGCCTTTTCTCCTAGCCTACAAACGTTTGTCAGCGAGGTCTTATAAAACGTATTTACACAGCAGGCTCTGGATTTTCATGACTGGAGGGGCTTTTGTAAACCTAGAATTCTATTGCCAGCTGTGTTCCATTTTGTAGAGTAAGAAGGAGCGAGCTGACTTCTCTGAGTCACTTAATAAAATTTAGCCCAAGACAAAAAAAAAAAAAAAAAAAGACAAATGAAAAATGATAAGGAAGTAAAAGCTACATCTCATTGCTTTCAAATTCTCTTCCTCTACACACAGATCCCCTGTCAACCTTACAAAGATAACATCTTGCACAAAAAAGTGACCCACATGGGAAGCCAGAAACTAGAAAAGCTCCTGGCAGGGGGACATCAATAAACCCAAGTCATCCTCGTGTCAGTTCTCGGTTTTCTTAGGTTGATGAAGTCCTTGCAGTGTTTTTGCTCCTGGCCAACCAAATGTCATAAATATCCTCCTCCTAGGGATCTTTTCACTGCTAGCAAAAGTTGGTGTGCAGGAAAAGCATCTTGGGAAATGGTAAAAAATATTTACTTTTCTGTTAGCCTGGCTTTTCTATGCATTTAAGGTCTAAAATTATAAACAAAAAGTTGTGTGAGTTCACCATGGAAAGTTCTGGCAATATGAAAGCCTATCATGAGGAAAATCTAAACACATTATTTAACAATTTTGGAACCACAATATTAGCATCCAGTGTTACCTCAAACCTGAACTTGGCATTCGGAGTGCAACCCAGAGACATTTTTACACATTTATTCTTAATAAGTTATTAAATAAACTCATTTCTTTAAGATGAGTTAACAATCATGTATGCTAGAGACAAACCATATTTTGATCTTTTCAAGACTTTTCTTTTTTAAAAAAGAAAATGTCTTTTGATAGCTTTACAATCAACTTGGAAGAAAAAAGATTGGGTAGAAAAAGTTTCCCTAAATCATAGGCTTGTGGCAAGACAAAGGAAGGTTTCTGAAGGTGTGGTGGGAAGCTCTACCCTCCCTCACATTCTATTAATAAATCTGCAGGTGACACAGTGGTCAGGCTGGTTGAATTAACATAATGAAGCAACCCCACTGCCCACCCCAGTCTGGAGAGAACAAGGATACTGGATCAGAAAAATCACAGCCTGTGTTTTGGCTTCCCTTACTTATTATCCACCTGACTCATGGCTAAGCATTGTCTCTGAGTTTCAATTTCCTTATCTGTAGAATCCTTGTCAGTAAAGGAAAAAACAAAGATATGTTTTTCATAGGCATAGAGAAAAAAAGTGGTATTTACAATCAACTCTGAAGATGTGGATGGTCTAAAACTAGAGGTAGGAGTGCTGTGTCACAGAACTAAGCTCTAAAAGTATTATGATATAATAGAAAGATGAGCTAAGAGAGAGGTGAATATTATAAAGTGAAGAAAAATAAAATTTTACAGTTAAGATTTATTTTCTTGACATTTTATTTTACATTCAACACTGTACCAGCGTAGAATGAGGACATCCTAGCTGAACAGCAGCTTAGGTGCAAAAGTTTTGGAAAGCTTGAGTGACAGGGAATTTACTGTGGGGATAACAGTAGGCCACAGATTCTTAATTACTAGATATAATCTTGTACTACAGAAGCATATGTTGTGCACAAATCCAGAAAATTAAGTAGCCTAATGCACTTTGCCACAGCCCATCCCATCTGGAGCACTATTTTCAGAAAAATATTTACAAGATACAGTATAAGCTGAAAAGCAAATCAGAATGGCGAGGCTACAAGACATTTAGAGAAAATGTGATCATTGCGCTCACACAAAGGGTAGCAGAAGTTCAAGAGTAGCAGTAATAATTTCTATGTTCTGAGTATTTATTATGTATAAAATAGTCATTATTACCCTCACTTTGGAGAAAAGGAGATCAAGGCACAAAGAGGCTGAGTTACATGCTAACAGTAATATAAAGAGCAAGCTTTCTCCCCAGTAGCCCATCCCACGCTCTGAAAGAGACACTAGAGACACTGGCCAAATATTTCTAGTCCTACAGGATCATGGCAAGACTTCCCCAGTAAAAATCGGTATGGAGCCGGCGCCGTGGCTCAGTAGGCTAATCCTCCGCCTTGCGGCACCGGCACAACGGGTTCTAGCCCTGGTCGGGGCACCGGATTCTGTCCCAGTTGCCCCTCTTCCAGGCCAGCTCTCTGCTGTGGCCAGGGAGTGCAGTGGAGGATGGCCCAAGTTCTTGGGCCCTGCACCCGCATGGGAGACCAGGAGAAGCACCTGGCTCCTGCCATCGGAACAGCGTGGTGCGCCGGCCTCAGTGCGCCTACTGCGGCGACCATTGGAGGGTGAACCAACGGCAAAGGAAGACTTTTCTCTCTGTCTCCCTCTACTGTCCACTCTGCCTGTCCAAAAAAAAAAAAAAAAATGGGTATGGACACATGATTTGCTTTGGCCAGTGAAACATGAGCATCTACCACGTTCATCACTTTAGTAAGGGAGTTTAAGAGTGAATCCTTGGAGCCAGCACTGTGGCATAGCGAGTTAAGCCACCGCCTGCAATGCTGGCATCCCAGATGGGTGCCAGTTCGAGTTCTGGCTGCTCCATTTCCAATCCAGCCTCTCTGCTGTGGCCTGGGAAAGCAGTAGAAAATGGCCCAAGTCCTTGGGCCCCTGCACCTGCATGGGAGACCCGTTAGAGGCGTCTGGCTCCTGGCTTTAGATTTGCACAGCTCCAGCCATTGAGGCCAATTGGGGAGTGAACCAGTGGATGGAAGACCTCTTTATCTCTCTGCCTCTCCTTCTCTCTTTGTGTAACTCCTTCAAATAAATAAATAAATCTTTTAAAAACAAAAAAAGAGTCTGAATCCTGGAGCCTCCATCAGGTTAGGTCTCTGAGGTACAATGATAACCAGAGCATCCTTGCTGGTTCACATTGGAGCAAGAAATAAGCTGTTATTGTTTGATCAAGCCACTGAGATCTGGGGCTGTTTGTTACTATGGCATAATGCAGCCTTTTCTGACAAATACAAGAGCCCATATACTTAAAATTATTAAAATACCTCAAAATAAATAATGTATTTATCCTTATCTCACTAGAGGTCAGAACGAAGAATAATTTGAGGAAACTACAAGTCCACAGATTTGGGTTGAATTTGTTTCAAGTTATTCAAAATTTGTTTCAGGAGGTGGTGAGTTCCCTGACAATGGCAGCATTTAAGTAGACGTCAGATGATCATGTTACATCTGTGTGGCAAAATAGATGGCTTAGTTAAGGAAGTTTAACGCCTCAGACATTTACTGAGCACCTCCAATGTGCTGGTCATTCCAGCCACAAAGATAAATCCACACAATCCAAGTAAACAGCCATCAGCTACAGCTGGGAGATAACCTCTGTGGTCTCTTTAGCACTGTGATTCCACCAAACTAGAGATAATAACATGGCAGGGATGAAGCTGACAGCAAGCCAGAGCTTACAAACAACCATGCAGCCCTAGAAATCTTGCTGATGCTTAGGTTGTATCATTATTTTTCAATTAGGAGCCAAAAGTATAGGGTTTTCAAAAGGGAGGAAAATGGGCGAATTGCTGGGTTTTAAAGAGGAACATTTTCCCTTTCTTTAGTTACCATCCTTTTATTTTGCAAACCAGGCATTTTATCTGGGGCGGTTCAGCACAGGGAGTAGCACTGACTCAGAGCAATCGTTACTGACCTTTTCCATCACTTCTCTCACCCCTCGGAGCCAGGAAGCGAACATTTCCATATGGACCGAGTCAGATCCCAAGAGGGGCAGGGTCCTTTATAGGAGACCATTCTTCAGTTCAAAGTATCAGAAGTTTCCCCTAAAAGGGCGCCTTAGCAGGGCCTAAAGGAATCCCACATTCAAAGGATGGTGTGAAAATCTCAAACCAAATGAATGATTCCAGGGTCACTGACATTGTTTTGTGAATGGCACTTTTAAACAGTGCTAAATCAGTACTCGCTCTCCCTGGTGGTATTGGTGGTTTACTGAAAGTTTACTTCAAATTTCCAAACATCAAAGAAAAGTAGAGAGATAGGCGGGCCTTTCAGTGGCTCCCTGCATTTTAATGGAAAAACAACTAAACCCTGGATAAGCATCCATTGTAATCGCTCTGAAGCAGACATTTCCATTTCGGGTGTTATTCATGATGGTATTAGGACAAAATAATGTATGCGGATGGATTCTGCAGCCATGCCCTAAGCAAGGGTGAGGACGCCTAATTACTATTGTTCCCCAACTCAGGAGGCCAGTGGGAACTTTGAATCCTCCAGCCCTGCCCTGGCCTTAACTCTTCTGAAACCTGGCTCTGATTTTCTACAAAACACACAAATTAGGGCAAGCTGGATTTCCATGCCATCCCTGCTCTAAGTGCAGGGTGACACGAATGTCTTAAAAATACACATACAGAAGACACTGGCTTTGGCACGTGTGAGAACAGCGAGGGAACTGGCAGCTCCAGCTAGCTTAATGTGCACCCTTAATACCCTCATCTATTTTCAAAAATATAACAAAATTCTCGTGGAGACAGCTGGATCCCTCCGATACCCGCTCTTGTGCCAAGCTATATACACAAATACATTCTTTGCAAACACAGATGTGAAACGCAGAGCTAGGACAGGGGCTCCACACCCAGAAGTTTCAGGGACAGCGCCCTATGTTTGAAGAGTGAGGGGGGACCGCCCATCCTGTTCCTTCATCCGGGCTCTATCCAGATGGCCCCATTTTCCGAGCATCAGTTTGCCCTCTGCCCTGGTGACAGGGTTGAGATTTAATCCAGGACCAGATGAGGGCCAAGACAATTGTGCCGTTGGTTACTTAGTGAGTGAGGCTGACCCAGCTGACACACCCACCAGGAACGGATGGCCCAGGGGTGCGGCAGAGAGCAGGGGTATGGACCAGGGCCCCAGGCTGGGGGCCCCATGCTGTCTTGAGGAGATGCTGCAACTGGGCACACGTGGGAATCCAGGGTCCGGGCTAGGAGGTCATGCTGCCCTCAGCCGAGGAAACCCTTTTCCTCCTCCTCGTCCCCCAGCTCGGTGCAAAGTGAGCAGGAGAAAGTTGCGCCCGGCATGGCGGTCAGGGCTGGGGGAGGAACCAGGGCAGGCAGGGACGCGACCCAGGCCCCCTTACCTTGTCCTTGGGGCCGAGGTTCTGCAACACTTCCTTGCCGGTCGCGCTCCGGATCTCCACCCCAGCGGGCGCGGGCGACGCGGGCGCGGGCTCCAGGCTCTCCTCCCGGCCTTGGCCCCTGCGCGGGGTGTCCACCTCCACCGCGGGCCGGTTCCCCGAGCCGCGGCCGCTGCCCTGGCCGCTCCGGGGCGTCTTGGCGCCCCGCTGCCCCACGCTCAGGGCATCGAAATCCAGCGTCTTGCTCTCGAAGGCGCCCTCCACGTTACAGAACATGCCGCCGTACTTCTGCCGCGGGACCTGGTCGGTGGTGCCCGGCCGGGCCAGGTACACGGGCAGATCATCCTCGTGGGAGCTGTCCCAGCCCCTTCGGCCCGAGGCCATGGTTGCAGCGCGACGGCAGCCGGCAGGTTTTCTCCCCCGGAGGCGGAAAGGGCAGCCGCCGGCAGCGTGCGCCGAGCTACAGTGACTGGGGCGGGAGGAGGCGCCTGAGCCTTCGCGCCAGAGGCGGCAGTGCTGCTCCGATTGCTGCCTGTCCGCAGCCAGCCAGCCAGCGAGCGTGGCGCACGGGCCCGGGGAGCAGCGGCGCGCTCGGTTCGCCCGCGGGACCTCACACCCGCCCGCCCGCCCGCCCGCAGGCAGCCGCCGGCCGCACCTCCTCACGCACCCACAGCCCCAGGCGGACGCGGAGGTGGTGACCAAATCTAAACTTGGCGCGCGCGCACACACGCACGCACACTTCCCTCCGCGCGCCACAGCTCTGACTTGTTTCGCACACTTAGATGCGATTCACGTGTCGTAGAAACCGTCACACTGGAGGACTTGACCCCCGCACGCCCATGAACTCTGTGCTACCCACACTAGCTCCCAAGTTGGCCTCACAAACACCAGTCTCTGACCCCACTCGTGCACATGCGCGCACACACACACACACACTGACCCACGGGTGTTCATCTCAAAACCAAGTCCTGGTTTACAACTCACATACAAACTCAACTTACCTCAGGCTCAAGGCTCGCCATAGCCCCCAGACAGCCTCATCTCGCTCTTTGGATTGTGGGCTCACAATTAATACCCTGCACTACCATCTGCATCATAATCCTGCACCCTCACATAACAGACTCTTGAACTGGCGCGCGCGCACACGCACACACACACACACGGAAAACGTCATTAACAAGCACAAGAGCTTTTCACCGAAGCCTTCAGCTGAATCAGATAAACTCACTCTGACTTCATGCCCTAGATGTTGCTTTGGACCCACCATTAATTCGCTCATACACAATCACACGGCAGATGACAGAGCTGTGCACATCTCTAGATTTTGCCTTGCAAATTACACCCTGTCCTTTATCCAGCAGTCCTCACACCCCGGTTGGGGCGCCGGATTCTGTCCCGGTTGCCCCTCTTCCAGGCCAGCTCTCTGCTATGGCCCGGGAAGGCAGTGGAGGATGGCCCAAGTGCTTGGGCCCTGCACCCCATGGGAGACCAGGAGAAGCACCTGGCTCCTGGCTTCGGATCAGCGTGGTGTGCCGGCCGCGGCGGCAATTGGAGGGTGAACCAACGGCAAAGGAAGACCTTTCTCTCTGTCTCTCTCTCTCACTATCCACTCTGCCTGTCAAAAAAAAAAAAAAAACACAAAGACACACACTTTTCTTGTGTATACACCTGCATTCGTACCTGCATCCTCTCCCTCCCATCCACCCACACGTGCCCTGACTCACACTTTGCCTTATAAACAGAGTCCACACTCTACTACAGGGTTTGCACCCTTTCTTAACACGGAGCCTAAACCCCGAACCTGTGGCCCCCAAATTGAACTGGGTTTCCTCTTGCCAATTCACCCATTGATTTATTTATTCAACCAACACAAACGAAATGCCTGCCCCGCTCTTCACAAGACACTGGAGCAGCAGTGTGAAACAAGGCACAGGGCCCGGTCCTCCCCTAGAGTGGCTTTTATCGCCACCCATCCAGGCGGCATAGCCATTCACCACTGTCCTTTACAACTTGAATCTGCTCTGCTTGCTGCGTCTCCTGCTCCTCCTAGGCTCCACGGAGACAGTGATGTGGCCTCTTTAGGTCATCTTTTACGTCTTGTGCATGGAACATCTCCAGGCACATGGTAGGTACTCAGGAAATGCGTTTTGAGTAAATGGATGACAAGAATAACACACCAGAGAGTATCTATGGAGCTTTTGCTCCATGCCAGTCACTTGTGGAATTATCTGTGTCTATTGATTTCTTTAATGTGCATAAGCGTGTGGAAGCTTCTTTGTGCACACAAACACAATGTTTGAAGGCATCTGCACAGAATTTGACAAACGGAAACTCTGAACCCCAATTTTGGCGTGCAACGAAAGCACTGGCTACTGAAATCTCAGAGGCTGGCTTGTGACAGCCACCAAGGTCAAGGGGTAGAAGTTGGCCTGAACAACTCACGTGAAAGACACAGGTGTTGGTTGACACAAGTCATCCCTGATCCTGGTGAGGAGAAACGTACATGCTAAATTGCCTGTGCTCCATCCCAGCTAGTTATGATGTCTCGAACTGACTCTCTCTGAGCAGCTGCTCCCTAGTAACATATGCTGCGTGGTACGGAGCCCAGAATTCCACGCAAGAAATCAGGACTCCATCCCATCCCCTCTATCCTTGCTCATTTGGGTGGTTTCCTTTGTCTTTCCCATTGCTCTTCAGCTCTTCTCCACTCTTTCTTTCATTCACATATAATCTGTTTTGTAGCCAGCACCTACCCAGGTCCCCTCCTCAGTAGAACGTATTTCTACTAGAGGGAAACTAACAATAAATAAGAAAGATCAGGGTAGAGAACCATAGAGGTATGAAGAGTTATGAATAAAATAATTAGCTAATATTTAACATAGATTTATTAAGGTACCTCATGTGGTATCTTAATTTATCTTAATAAATCTGCAAACCAGGTACTGCTATCATTTTTATTTGATTTTATTTTTTGCTAATGGAGTCACTGAGTCTCTGAGTAAATGCCTAACTTCGGACAGAGCCAGAACTTGAAGCAAGATATTTGCAAAGAATCTAATGTTTTCTTTGAGGAAGGCACAATGTGAGTACAGATGCATGCTTGTATAAGCTCATGTGTGTGGGCACATGGGTGTGTACACAAGATTTTTTGTAGTCACAGGTAGGTCCCATTGTCACAGCTGTGTTGTCTCACCACTGTGTCTGATGCAATGGATCAGTGCCCAATAATTATATTTGTTGACAAAACATCACATTTAATAGTTGACAGCTGCATATACACATATGTGTTTAATTAAGAAAGCAAAGCAACCCATTTAAGAAAAAAAAAAAGACTAAAATGGGAATGGCTAGTCTAACTCCGGTTCTACAACCATGTGGCCTGAGGCAAGTGTCATTCTTTATGTTTCCCTGACTCATCTAACAGGGTTTTTAAGGACTCCATTCCTGAGCAAGGCATTGTGCTAAGAATTTCATATGCACAGACTTAAACTTATAACCCCACAGATCTTGTATGATTATTGTTCTCATTTTTTCCAGTGGAGAAAATGAGACCTAGAGAAGTTACACTCCTCACCTAAAGTATCCCAGCTAGGACCAAGTGCTTAGACCATTATCAGCTGCCCCCCAGGCACATTAGCAGTGAGCTGGATCAGAAGTGGAATAACTGGGACTGAAACGAACACTCCAACGTGATGCTGGCATCACGAGCAGGAGGCTTAGGATTCAAGCTGGAAGTCAAGGCTTCCATTCTCTGATTCAGATCCCCTGCTCTTTAAAAACACCTGCATGACAGAGCTCTGTCAGGAGAATCCACAGAGATTATAAATGGGAAGACAAAAAGTAAGGTGTGAGTGAAAGAAATGATTCAAAGTGCTAAGCTACTTTGGAGCAAGAGTTAACTTTAGTTAAGAAAAATATAGAGGCCCCACCACTCTTCTCCTAGCAAAGGCATTAACTCTAAGAACACATGGTGATTTTGTCCTCTCTCTAGTAAGGTAGAGAATATACTACTTGTGCCAACCACAATTCAGAACAACAAATTCTAAAACAAGAACAATGAAATAAAACTTGCAATTTACTTGTCACTTGCTAGATCAAATTTGCTTTTCATGTAACTCTGCAGTAAAGCACATGCCACTTTGCATTGACTTGTGATTCTATCCCAGAGCATATCTGATTATGACTTTAGGAAAATGGAGTCCGGAAGCATCTTGTATTACCTATAGATTAGTGGAAGGTAATTGACAGCAGACAGTGGCATGTGCTGAGTCATCCCAATACAGCAACACATAGTCTGTATTTTATGAAAAATAAATATGACTGCATTCTCAAAAGTCAAAAAATTTCTCAACAAGTCAACTTCTAATACTAAGGATTTATTTATAAGCAATTATATAGTTTATCTTGACTCAAAGTAAGCATTTAAATATCTAATCCAAACATATCCTCTGTCTTTTCTCTCCTTGAGCTGCAGGTATTTGAAACTGCATCATCTTTATTTTTCCCATGTTACTGGTACAGAAGTTAAAAACATCATTTTTCACCCACAAGTGCCATACAAGAATGAGGCGATGTTTGTAAAAAGTTCGCCACTCTGCCTAACACACAGTAGGGACTCAATAAATATTGCTCTTGCCTTTCCTCAGAGTACTGATACATTATTGATATCATTTGGGAGTTTGCAATGAACTTGACTATGTCCTGTGACCAACTTTGTGGGATTTTATGGAGCACAATGATACTGTAATACTGCTTGCTATAGATGTTAATAAGTTTTCCTTAGACCCCGGGAATTTTCCTGACAAGCCACTTTAAGTTTCAGCTCAATATTTGGTGACCAAAGTGTTAATTAGAAATCTAAAAACAGGTAGGTTTTTCAAATATATGTTGCAATCAGATTATAAAGTATTTTCAATAATCCTAATTGTAAATGCAAGGGAACAAAATCCCTAGGGGTTAATATGCCAGTTGGAACAGCAGAGTCCCAAGTCAGAGTGCCAACATTTGCTTTTCAGCCCCGACTCCTGGCTCCAACTTCCTGCCAGTGCAGACCTGAGGGATGCAGGAATGATTCAAGTAGCTGGGTCCTGGCCTCTCAGGGTGGGAGACCTGAATTGAGTTCTCTGCTTCTGCCTTCAGCCCTGTCCCAGCACCATCTAATACACCATTTTTATCTATTAGAGAGCGAATCGGCACTAGTGAGCTTTTTTTGTTTCTCTGTCTCTCTGCCTCTTAAGTAAGTAAATTTAAAAAATAAAAACTTCTTACTCCTATATAACTATGCATATGTAAGGGGAAAGGTCTATATGAATATTTGTCAAATACTGTATTAGTGCATGTTGAATCTTAGGGTCATGGGTAACTTTTAATTTCTTCCTTCATGCATTTCTCTATTTTTCAAAATTGTTATAAGTGTGAATCACTTTTACCATTGTAAAGAATGCTATTGTCAAACGTGTGTCCAGGATGTTATTTATTTATTTGTTTATTTTAAAGGTTTTATGTATGTATTTGAAAGGCAGCATTACAGAGAGACGGAGAGGAAGCAGAGATGTTCCATCTGCTGGTTCACTCCTCAAATGGCCACAACTCCACGACTGGGCCAGGCTGAAGCCAGGAACCATGAGCTTCTTCCAGGTCTCCCAGGTGGGTGGCAGGGGCCCAAGCACTTGGGCCATCTTCTGCTGCTTTCCCAGGTTCATTAGCAGGGAGCTGGATTGGAAGTGGAAGAGCCCGGACTCCAGCACTCATTTGGGATGCCAGCATTGCGGGCTGTGGCCTTATCTGATATACCACAAGGCCAGGATGTTATTTTAGATGAAAATATAGGTATTGAACATGTTAAAAATTGCTGATGGAGAATTACTGAACCAAACTGTTGTCTCCCTATTCTATTAGAATGATCTAAAGTGGAAAATGAAAATAAAATAAAATTAGACTTTCATCAAATTGCCACCTCACACAAAGCAACTCAGCCTTTGGATAACTGAGTAGGAAAATGATCATTATGATGAGGTTGTGAAATGAGGGCTTACAAATGTCCTCCAAGTAAATCCTTTCCACCGTGGCATTAGTTAATAGGACATGACATAATCACCTTCCTGATGGGGAGTTGTTGGTTTTCCTTCTGAATTTTACACTCTGAGCCTCTCTCCTTAATTTTATCATGCTCAAACATTCAAACCTGATTCCAAACACAGAATTTCCTTTTCCCTTAAATGGGAAGGAGAAAAATTTTAAAGCAGTTGCTGACCAACATGATCAAATACTCACTTCCCATGCTCTGATGCTCTTGTTTCCTGGCTGTAGGTTCACAGGTGCAATTTAATCTCCTAAATGAAAATCTCTAAGTAAAGGCCAGACAATAAGTCAAGTCATAGGATTAAATCAGGAGGAAAAAAACAGCAACAGGCCTCTAACCTGTCCAAAGTCTTTGCCAGACACAATGGCTCACAAGGTTTTAAAACATGTACTTCGTTATTTTTCCAGTTACTCCTCATGTTTATGAGTTTTGTCCATTTAAGAAAGATTCTCCTTGGGTTTATATTACTGCTGTAACAACCTCATACTGATTATATAAAACAAAATGATTCTCACTAGCGTTTACTATTCAGAGATAAAAATAGCAATGATGGTTCCCTTGTTTATCTCTCTCTTCTATCCCCTCTCCCTCCCTCCCTTCCTTCCTTGTAAATGAAAATCTGAAAGTACAGAAAAGCAGAAGGTAATTTAGCAAGCAGCCATATACTCACAGTTTGAAATGTATAAATTTTAACCTTCCACCATATTTTTTCATATGTTCTAAGTAACAAAACAAATAGAGTTCAAGTCCCTGTGTAGCCTTTACCTGTTTTCTCTCTCTCTCACTGAAAAAGAATCACTATCCTTTATTAATCACCTACATTCTTCTGGAGTCTGCCATATGTTGGAAGCTGGCCCTTTAATTTGAATTAAAACTGTTTTCTTTATCAAATAAATTACTCTTACTGTCTAATTATGTGCTTTTAAGAATTACCCTCGGTCAGGGATGATTTACAGAAGTCTCTCACTCCAGGAAATATTCACATTAGATTTTCTCCCCTTAAAATAAAGAGAATCGTAATTCATGAAACGGGGCAGAAAATTTTCAACTCAAACTTTAAGGGAAAGCTGTATATATTCAGAATCAACCAATATTGACTGTATTAGATTTGAAAACTATCTATTTTCCTCTTAATGGGAATATTTTTGGTTTTATGACAGCTTGAGTGGTTCAAGGAACCCAACACGAAAATTATGCTTAACATTTCACAAGATAACTTTAATTTTAGTATTGCCTTAAGTCTGAACTACGTAATGCACAAAGAAAGGTAGAAGATGACAGTTTGAAAAGAGAGGTTTATTTCATTCCAGAAAGGATCTTACTGGCTCTGTAAGACTAGAGCCTGGGGCCAGTGTTGTGGCCACAAAGGTGTGACAGAGCACTAGTTCAGATCTGGGAGCTCTGCTTCCCATCAGCCTCCCTGCTAATGTGCCTGGGAGACAGCATATGATTGCCCAAGTAATTGGACCCCAGCCAACCACGTGGGAAATGGGTTGGCTTTGGCTTTGTCCAGCCCCAGCTGTTGCAGCCATTGAGGGAATGAACCAGCAGATGGAAGATCTCTCTCTCTCTCTCTCTCTCTTTATCCTTTCTCTCTCTCCGCGTTCTCTCTGTCACGCTGCCTTTCAAATAAATAAACAAAAAACAAATAACAACAAAAAAGTCTTCAGGACATCCTTGCCTCAACAGAAGCAGTCAGTAGGGAAGGGTATGAATGACAGATAATAAAATATATGGGAGAAAAATAGGAAACATGGTGAATAATTTTTTCACTGAGAATGTTCCAGTTGTGTATAGATTCAGAATACATAAATGCTTGGGTAATGCCTTCTCACCCAGTGCTTTTGTCTGAGTTATTTTCTATGTTAGTGAGTAAATTCTTGTCTCAGCAGCTCCCTGGAATGACTTATTCCTCCAGATCTTTCATAATTAAGATGAATGGATAGGAAACAGGATCCCATAAATGTTCCAAGCTTTCAGAATAATTTATATTGGAAACATGAAGAAAAGTATCTGCAGACAATTAGTCCAATCACAGTGCCCCAACTTCCATGTCTTCTTAAGAAATAGCAGAGTATTTAGGTAGAATTTGATATGACTGAAAGAACTGTACGGTTTGAAGTTAGAAAATCTGGACCACAATTCTGGGTTCTTCACCGGCTGAGTGAAATGGGGAATTAAAAAAGTGATGTCTGTTTGCTCATCCATAAGCTGGAGATAAAAAACTGTGTGGCTGAAAAATAAATCAGAGGATTCATGCAAAGATATAATTGTTCTCTACAAATGTTATTGTCTTATTTTCTTCAGCTACTGGCCTCAACTTCTTTTGTTGTGCAACAGGGAAATGAAAACCCTCATTAAATAATGCTATCTGGAATTTTTGTTCTTTAGCACTGGAACTGCATGTGGTATTCAGCTAAAGATTACCAGTTAATCTTAGGCATGACCAAAACGAAAACTAAATCTTGGGAAATCAAAATCAGATTACTTTCTATTCCTACTCTAAAGCCTTTCTCTATTAAAGATATTCTAGACCAAAAATATAGCATATATGAAATGTACTATATAAAAATACACTGAGGGGCCAACACTGTGGTGTAGTGGGTGGAGTCACCACATGCAGTGCTAGCACTCCTTATGGTCACTGGTTCAAGACCCGGCCATTCCACTTCTGACCCAGCTCTCTGCTACAACCTGGGGAAGCAGTGGAAGATGGCCCAAGTCCTTGGGCCCCTGCCCACCTGGGAGATCTGGAAGAAGCTCCTGGCTCCTGGCTTCGGATTGGCACAGCTCTGGCCGTTGTGGCCATCTGCCTCTGCCTCTCTGTAACTCTGCCTTTCGAGTAAATAAATAAATCTTTAAAAAGATTTTAACAATACACTGAAATGAGAACATATAGACAAATATTTACAAACATTAATATTTTAGCAGAGCTCATGTTAAATTTACTCAGTTTTGACTGTTTTATCTCCCAATTTATTTAATAATTCTTAACATTGTCTTGGAACTAGGCTGTTTTAACATTTAAAGTACAACAGACACTTGCCACACTGTGTATTACTTATCAAAAATATTCAATGTTACCATATACTCCAAATATAAAGTACAAAATTATTAGTTATATCAGAAAGGAATTTGGGAATACAAAAGTTACATCTGGGGTGGGCTTTTGGTATGGTGGTTAAGACGCTGCTTAGCTGTCTTCTTCCCATATCAGAGTGTCTGGTTTAGAGTCCCAGCGCCATACCTGATTTCAACTTCCTGCTAGTGTATACCCTAGAAGGTCGACGGTGATGGCTCGAGTGACTTAGCCCCTGACACCCATGTGCTGTACCTGGGTTGTGTTTCCCACTCCTGGCTTCAGCCCTGTCCTAGCAACATCATTGCAGATACCTGGGGAGTGAATCAACTCTCTCTTTATCTGTATCTTTCTGTCTCTCAAATAAATAAATAACTTTTTAAAAAGAAGTTTCATCTATAAAAATGTATAGTGGAGTCTTTTTCAGTAAGACTTGTTTCCAGGACTTAATAGAGCTTGTTAAGTTGGACTGACTAATCAAAAATTCTTAATACCACACATTTACTGAATATATGTTAGGAGAATTGAAATTGAAATTGCACTGAAGTGCAAAATCTGAGGTCAAATGCCACGCAAAAATTGTTATAGTTTAGCTGGTGAAGTCTTTTATTTTAAATAAGATCATCTCTTCATTTTAATTTTAACTGAAAATTAATTCTCAAACAAAAAAAAAAGAGGGATGTAGGAGATGGAGAGGCTTTATAAAATGTGAATAATATTGTGGTAAGTCTAGTGAATGTAGATGTTGGCATTGCCTTTGTACAAATGAAATAAGAATATAATATTGTTATCTGGGTTATTCATTGTTATGAATATAATTTTTGACATTGCTTGGCAAGTTCATTTTTACTTATTTAGAAATTCAATTATCAGTCCTTAAAATGTAATCATAAATCATATAATGATGATTAATTTCACCATTTGGCTTCTTACAAACAGTAATTTTTACATCTGGATCCTGAGAAGGAAAAGACTTAAATGCAAATTCCCCATGGAGAGGGCAGACCTCATTTGATTAGAAATATGAGGGGGCTTCAACAAGTTCATGGAAAATGTAATTAAAATATGTTTAGTTTGGTGCAAACATATCTTGAAGTCTATGCATTATTTTTTCATAATATGAATTTTCCATGAACTTTTTGAATCCCTCACAAATACTTTCCAAAATTCTAGTATGCCTGATAATACAGAAATCAAGTTTGTGGGTTTCTTTTACCTTTGAAGACATTGAAGAATGTCCAAGAACCCTGTGGGAAATTTGTTCTTATACTGAATTGTGAACATTTGAATTAACTTAATCTATGTTTGTACTGAGAGATCAGTTCTGGGTTTTGTCCTTAAATAATCCAAATGCTGAAGAGACCATATCTGAGCCATGTCAAATCTCCCTCAACTAAGAGAGGATGAAGGGAACTGTCTGTTTAATCAATTTAATTCATCGCGTATTAAGCCAGCATGTATTTTTGTGCAAGTATTATTCAAGATGTGTGGGAGTTTATAGATGCAATAGACAAGACAAATATTCAAATGTAAGGCTGATCAGACTACAGAAAGTATGATTACAAGGGGAAAAGAGAGCTACAGATCAGGAAACTCTGACAGCAAGCAGCATGTGGGACTAGATGAGACCCACTTTGACAGAGGAAGATGGGTAACGTCATCCCCGGTTGAGTACGCAGTGCTAGAACATGGAGCAATCCTGGCTGGTTGCAGAGCACCACACTTGTAGTAGTAACGAATGAGGCCAGGAAAATTGGCCAGGGCTCAAATGTGATGATGGGGGATCACAAGTAAAAGGTGAGACATTTTCCTCTTTTGAGTAGGAAATTATATACTGGATCTTACCTATTTGGCAATGCTAACTTCAAACATATACCATGAGTTACTGTAACAACCAGTTGCACCCCTGCTCGCTTCACATTGCTGTCTGAAATCATTTTTAGGACCTGTGTGCTGTAACTGGAGATTCATCGCTTTTGTAGATACAAATCCCTCTGGCAGTAACGACACCTCTAACTATCACCATGTATATGTTCTGTGCCTTGCTGAGTGCATCTGGCAGGTTAAGAGAATGTAGGAACGCCAGATTTCAAAGTGCAGTGCAAGGAGTATTTGCAAAGAGGTTTAGCAGTAGGAGGCGGACATTCCCCAGGCAGTGGAAGAGTTCCCAGAGGAAGCTGTGTCTAAGATGAGAGTGGATCCCTTCTTATTCAGTTACAGATGGAGAGCAGTGGTTGGAAAGCCATGATTCAATAATAGAACAGAAAGCTTGGAGCCAGGACTCATGAAAAATGAGCACATTTCTGTGTTCCTGGGGTGCGCAGTGAAGGGTATGAAGTATATAATTAATTTATTTGTACAGACACGTGAAGAAAAGCTTTAATATTCCCTGATGAGCATGCATTCATTGTCCATTGTGGTGTATCAAATATAGTAGCCTGAATGAATGAAAATTTATGATCTCACATTTTCCATGGACCAGAAACTTTGGTACAGGTTAGGTGAGTCCTCTACTCATGGCATCACCAAACTTTATCACCATGTCAGACAGGACTGGGATCGCTTCTCACCCTTTGGGTCTTCTCCCGGGCTCAATGGTTGGTGACAGAATTCAGTTCCTTGCAGGTGCAAGCCTATTGGCAACCCTCTTGTTGGCTGTCAGCCAAGGACCACTCCAGTGCTAGACCCACCAGCATCTTCATGCCAGAGTGAGCCCCATCCCAGGCACCTCACAATGTGGCTGCTTCCTGCTAGAAGAGAAATCTGCTGCTTCGAATCTCACTTCTTTTCAGGACTCATCTGATTAGGTCAGGCCCACAGAGGATAATCTCACAAACTGAAAATCAGTTGATTAAGGACCTTAATGATATTCATAAAATCCTTTCAGAACAGCACCTAAATTAATGTTGAAGTTAATAATAAGGATAAGTCCCTGGGACTTTTGGAATCCATCTTAGAATTCTGTTTGCCACAAAGAAACATGCCAGGACCTTTAATATGTAAAGATTCCCTATTGATACTGTGGGGCAGGGGAGAGACAGAGAGGGGGAGAGAGGGAGAGAGGCAGAGAGGCAGAGAGGGAGAGAGAGAATCTTCCATCTGCGTGTTCATTCCTCCAATGGCCACAACAGCCAGGTCAAAGCCATGAGCCAGAAACTCCATCCTGGTCTCCCACATGGGTGACAGCAATCTGAGTACCTGGGCCATCTTCTGGGGCCTTTCTAGGTACATTAGCAGGAAGCTTGATCAGAAGTAGAGCAGTTGGGACTTGAACCAGCATTCTGAGATGCTAATGTCACAAATGCCAGTTTAAATGGCTTTACCACAATGCCAGCCCCTGGCTGATTTCTTATATGGCTACATAGTCCACTTCACAGCTTAGCACTTTCTACTCAAGAAGTTAGTATCAAAATATCTACTGTTTATGCTACTTGACAAAACTACATGGTTATGATGCTGACCATATGATTCAAACATACATTTTGATAAAAAGTATTCTACTGTACAATATTCAGAGATAGCACAAATGCCAAGATAATGTGATGGTGCTTGATGATATGCAGCAAAATATAGATTGAATTAAAGAAAATTCTATAGTTTCGGTTGAGTTGAATTCCTTGGAAGTCTTTGTGAAAAAGAAGCATTAAGAGATCAGATTTTAGTTCATGCACTATCAATTACTACTAGAGAGTCCTCAAGCAAGCCACTTCAATCCTCTGGACACTTTGCGCAGTGCAATAGTAAACCTAATAGACTTACCTACTTTGTGAAGTTAAAGGATTAAAGTTGTGGGACTGTATGTAATGTAGAAATTTATATGTAAATATATAGAGAAATTCTTGGGCAAAGTCTTGATGTTTTATCAATCAGTGCTGTCTAAATATTTAAGCCAGATAAACCAAGTATTCTTTTTTTTTTTTTTTTTTTTTTTTTTTGACAGGCAGAATTAGACCGAGAGAAAGGTCTTCCTTTTTCCGTTGGTTCACCCCCCAAGTGGCCGCTACAGCTGGCGTGGTATGGCCGGCGCACTGCACCAATCCGAAGCCAGGAGCCAGGTGCTTCTCCTGGTCTCCCATGGGGTGCAGGGCCCAAGCACTTGGGCCATCCTTCACTGCACTCCCAGGCCACAGCAGAGAGCTGGACTGGAAGAGGAGTAACTGGGACAGAATCTGGCACCCCAACTGGGACTAGAACCCGGGGTGCCAGTGCTGCAGGCTGAGGATTAGCCTATTGAGCCGTGGCGCCGGCCACCAAGTATTCTACAGTGGAAAATTCTTGGTTTTAATAAGATGATTACCTCAGCTGGACGACTTTGATCAACGGCCCATATTGAAGCTCTTTCAACTCTATGCAGCCTAAGAAGTTCATGGAAAGAGGTTCGGGAGTGGGCTAAAATTGAAGCCTGGAGAACTTAAGTGTACATTGCTAAGTCTCTAGCTCTGTCTTTGTAAAAAGATATTCTTGCAAGGTAAGTAGAAAATGAAGTTTCTTCTCCTATGTCTTTTTAAAGAGAGAATAATGAAAGAGCAAAGTGGGTAGATTCAGGCGTTACATCTTTTTTATATGTTGTGAAAGTTAACCTATAGTCAAAAAAACAATATGATTGTTACCGCAGCTGACTAGGCATCTATTATAACAGAAAACTCTAGCCCATCAGCCAAGTCCAACCCGATGTCTGTTTCTCTCTGGCACAAAAGCTAAGATTGCTCTTAACATTTGTAAAGTGTTGAAAAACATTTTTAGAATATTTTATGACTTGGAAATTATACCATTGAAATTTCAATGTCCACAAACAAAGTTTTACTGGAATACAATCATAGCCATTTATTTATGTGTTATCTCCAACTGCTTTCACATTACAAGAGCAGAGGTGAACAACCGCAACAGAGGCTAAACAGTGCATGACCTTGAAAACGGAAAATATTTGCCATCTGACCTTTTACAGCAAAAACATTTGCTGATCTTTTGTCTACAGTGTGTATAGTTTGGTAGACAGTGTGTATAGTTTGGAGTAAAATAGATTATTGCATCCATGACTTCTGAGAGTGTTTAGGGGGCAGCACCTTTAGAGAGCAGTTTGACATATGATGGTGTTTCAAAAAGTTCATGGAAATGGAATTAAAAAGTAATCTTATTTTGGTGCAAAAAAATGAAAATCCATGTATACAAGTATTCTTCAGAAAGTTTGTGGAAAATCTGTATATTTTTAAAATGATTTATTTTATTTGAAAGTCAGAGTTTCACAGAGAGGAGAGACAGAGACAGAGAGAGAGAGAGAGACAGAGAGAGGTCTTCCACCCGCTGGTTTACTCCCCAAGTGACCACAACGGCCAGAGCTGTGCTGATCCAAAGCTAGAAGCCAGGAGCCAGGAGCTTCTTCTGGATCTCCCATGTTGGTAGCAGGGGCCCAAGGACTTAGGCCATCTTCCACTGCTTTCCCAGGCCATAGCAGAGAGCTGGATCGAAAGTGGAGCAGCCGGGACTTGAACCAGTGACCATATGGGATGCCGGCACTTCAGGCCAGGAAGTTAACCCACTGTGCCACAGCGCCAGCCCAGAAAATCTATATTATGAAAAAACTATTCATGGACTTTGAAACTCTTTTTGTGGACCATAATAAACTTATCTTTTAATTCCATTTTTCCAGAAACTTCTTGGAATACCTTCATAGATATCAAGAGACTTAACACATCCAAGAAATCTGGAGGTTGAGAAGCATCCCCCCAGGTGATCTGCTGCAGGCGGTTCTCTGTTGACTCTGAAAAACACCCCCTGGTGTCTCTAATCTATGACTGCCTCTATGTGTTGCATTGGTGCTGAGACTTTTCAACTGGAAGATGACTCCCAGCTCTCACATTCCTGTCTGTGCTGGTGTAGGTGAAAACCTTCAGTAAGAACTGTTATTCCAGCACCACACCCAACAGGTCCTTTTAAATGCGGTTCTCACACCTGAGTGCAGTCTGGAACTTGTGAGTCTCCTTCAAAGAGCAAATCCTTAGAAGGTTCACAGCTTTTTACTGTGGATGGTGATACTCTCATGCTGATTACAAATCATAGGATTCTGGATTCTTCTAATTCATTAGAATACACTGACTAGCTTTAGATTTTAAGGTTTTTAGCCTCTTCTGGGAGCCAAAGACTTATAGTCTAACAGTTAGGAAAAATATTCTTCATATAGTTGTCGTGGTATAGTATTATGTCTTGGCTTTATGGTTCGTAAGCCAAAAACTTTGCTTTAAATTTAAATAATTCCAAAGTGTTGAAATGTGTTCCATGTGTTTAGAAGGAGATCAAATCCAGACTAAGGTTAGCAATTTAGTTATTCCAAACGATTACTATTCCTGTTTCTAAATCTGAAGCAAACTGCTAATTAGTTCATGTTTCTATGTTTGTCAAAAATCAAAGTTTGAGAATAGCTCAATGAAAAAGAAAAAAATTATTAATTTAATAAAAACAGTTATATATGTTCCTGCCTTTTTGTACCAAGTAGATTTGCTTCTACTTCCTGAATGTTAAAAATGTAGAGATTTTAACTTATTTAAGGTTCAGCCTAGGTGACTCAATGTGGCTTACAGAAATTAGAATTCATTACTTTTTTTAAAAGATTTATTTTATTTATTTGAAAGAGTTACAGAGAGAGGTAGAGAGAGGTCTTCCATCTGCTGGTTCACTCCCCAGATGGCCACAACAGCCGGAGCTGGGCTAACTGGAAGCCAGGAGTCAGGAGATTCTTCCAGGTCTCCCACGTGGGTGCAGGGGTCCAAGCACGTGGGCCATCTTCTACTGCTATCCCAGGCCACAGCAGAGAGCTGGATCAGAAGTGGAGCAACCGGGACTAGTACCAGCACCCATATGGGATGCTGGCGCCTCAGGCCACGGCTTTAACCCGCTGCGCCACAGCACCGGTCGGAATTCATTACATTTTAAAAGTTATTTCCCCTGGACCTGCCCTCTGTTATATACATCTGCCCTCTGATATACATCATTATATCCTATGAGCTCCTGACGTGGAGAGATGGGAGAATAAACTGTAAATGAAATACAGCCTGTTAGAGGAGAGGCTACCATAGTGGAGCCTGACATGGGATAGAGAAAGCTATCTTTGGATGGTGAGGGGAACTGAGTTCTGAAGAATGAGTAAGTAGAAGGAAAATGGTTTTGGAGAAAAGGAGATTATATGCAAATATCCAATCAAGAGGCAGCTTGGCTGGGTCTTAAAACTGCAACTGGTTTCCTCTGAGCAAAGTGGGAGAGGCAAATAGTGCGAGGAATCCAGTGAGTAGATATTATATATGTAAATACAAATATATAACTTTGAATATGAAAATATTTCATTAGTTTAAGAATAAAATTATATATGTGGGAAGTCTAGATAAAGTGATTCAAATAAAAAGTGAGGCATATAAAGTACTTAGTACCTGGTATTTCCTTAATAAAATTCCAGCTGTTAGAGTAATGCAAATACTATGTTTAGATTTCCTGATACAGAATACCTTGTATCCTTTCTGATTTGAGCTAGAACAAAGGGCAGAATCTGGGTAGGACTTAATTTGTTCTGTCTATCAAGAAAAAATTTGGTGTAATGGTTGTGAGCCACACAGACTTGGATCCAGATTCAGGTGTTAATATTAGCTCTGTGCCCAGAGACAGATTTTTTAATCTCTCTAAGCCTGTTTCCTCATCTGTGAAATGGAGATAATATCTCACTCCCAGAGCTGTTGTGGGAGCTAAATGCAGCAATATATGTGGAATAATTAGCACAAATTGACTGGCACAGAGAAAGCACATAAAAAAGGTTGCTTACTTCATTTTAAAAGGAGACATGGGACATGTGGTGGAGATTGAGGGGCATCCCCAGGAGACGCATGGTGATAAGAACAGTTGTCCCACTTGGATGTGAATTGGTTCTGCTGTGGGTCTGTTTGTGAAGAATAATCCCACGGATGAATAAGCAGCCAGCCAAGATGGCCGATCCTCTGCCTTGGTCTAGCCAGGAAATCAGAGTGTGAGTAGAATGTGAATCACCTGCTTACAGTAAATTAATTATTATTATTATTCAGTCAGCAAAGTGGAGAAGATGCTTTGTCAGAATTAATCATCTAAAAAACCTCAACTGCTTTAAATTCATTACATATGAATATGGTAATGAGACATTTGTCACTTTTATAACTTTTTATAGGGAGAGCATCTATTGTAGGATGGAAAAGGATTAGCATAATTTTTAGAGCATGCCCTTTTTTTCTTTTTCCATATTTATTGAAACCTAATAGGTTTGTTGCACATCCTTACTTTAAGTAAAAAATGGACCTTGAGTTTAAAATAATTAATCATAAATGGACCACATCATTTTTGTGAAAGTAAAATGCTGTTAAAAATCAAGAGTTAAGACTATTTTCATGAATCTCTCATTCTGGTATTAATTAATATGTTTTCAAAGAAAAATATACATATGTATGTATATAATGTCTACCTTTGAAGTGAATGTGGCAAAATGTTCAAAAATTAAAAAATAATAAAAAGAACCTGAAAAAATCAAGATCTTTCTGACTCAAACAATGGTTCTCATATTATAATTACTTGAATATTTTAAACAAATGAAGTGCAGGCAATACCCCTAAGTGTTCTGACTGAGATGTTCAGAGGCAAGTAATTCCTAAATACAAAATACCTTGATCAAACACAGCCTCCTTCTTTTCCTTTTCCACTTTGATTTTTATTTTAAAATATTTCAAGCAGTGGCTGGCACTGTGGTGTAGTAGGTTAAGCCTCCATCTGTAGTGTCAGCATCCCATCTGGGTGCCTGTTCATGTTCTGGCTGCTCCTCTTCTGATCCAGCTCTCTGCTATGGCCTGGGAAAGCACTAGAAGATGGCTCAAGTGCTTGGGCCTCTGCACCAGCCTGGGAGACTCAGAGGAAGCTCCTGGCTCTTGGCTTCAGGTTGGCTCAGCTCCGGCCGTTTGCAGTCTTTTGGGGGGTGAACCAGCGGACGGAAGACCTTTCTCTCTGTCTCTCCCTCTCTCTGTCTGTAACTCTACCTCTCAAATAAATAAATAAAATCTTTTAAAAATTCAAGTTCTAGTCCCGGTCGGGGCACCGATCCTGTCCCGGTTGCCCCTCTTCCAGGCCAGCTCTCTGCTGTGGCCAGGGAGTGCAGTGGAGGATGGCCCAAGTCCTTGGATCCTGCACCCCATGGGAGACCAGGAGAAGCACCTGGCTCCTGCCATCGGATCGGCGCGGTGCACCAGCCGCAGCGCGCCTACCGTGGCGGCCATTGGAGGGTGAACCAACGGCAAAAAGGAAGACCTTTCTCTCTGTCTCTCTCTCACTGTCCACTCTGCCTGTCAAAAAATAAAAAAAATAATAATAATAAAAAAAAGAAGAAAAAAAATTTAACTAATACAGAAAAGTATAAGAAGAGTTTAATGAGCACATATATAGATTTTTAACATTTTGCCTACATACTCCATATATACAAACAACATTTTCTTAAAACCAGGAATGTATTTATAAATATCATATACAGCATGGATTCATGACAAAAGTCATAAAATGAGGAAAGAAGGGTATAATTCAATGAATGTAACATTTATAAACATGCTTATGCAAATAATATGTTATCCTCATGGTATATATACTTCCATGTATATATTATATTGGGTGTGTGTGTCTGACTTATTTCACTTAGTATAGTGATATTTGGTTCTACCCACTTTGTTGCAAATATCAGGATTTCATTTTTTATGGCCAAGTAATATTCACATTTACCTTATCTAGTCATCCATTAATGGACATCGAGGAAAAAAGAACCTTTTTTTGACAGGCTTAAAAAAATATATGAGTTTTAGGTTTAAAATATGGATGTGCTGACCAGCGCCGTGGCTCACTAGGCTAATCCTCCGCCTGTGGCACCCCGGGTTCTAATCCCAGTTAGAGCGCCGGGTTCTGTTCCAGTTGCTCCTCTTCCAGTCCAGCTCTCTGCTGTGGCCCAGGGGTGCAGTGGAGGATGGCCCAGGTCCTTGGGCCCTGCACCTGCATGGGAGACCAGGAGGAAGTGCCTGGCTCCTGGCTTCGGATCGGCACAGTGCGCCGGCCATAGTGGCCATTAGGAAGTGAACCAAAGGAAGGAAGACCTTTCTCTCTCTCTCTCTCAATAACTCTCCTGTAAAAAAAAAAAAAAAAAAAAAAAAAAAAAAAAAAAAAAAAAAGCATGTGCTGTCTTCCAAGGAATCAAACTGGATGATTAATGGATCTTTCCGCCCATCTGCTTTCTGCAGTTCAGGACATTTCAGAAAGAGGTTTCAGGCAGGAAAAATGAATCCAACCATTGATGCCCTCATGGGGGAGGGAGAGTAGTTTTCTGCCCCCTGACCTTTGTGCTGAGTCACTGATAATCTCACTGTGATGACTTTTCAGGCCACATCAAAGAACAAATCCCCTCAAACATTCTAAACAATAAGAACATTATCCAACACTTGAATGAACTGGGTTCACACCACTTAACCAATTGACCTCGGGGGCTTCCCCAAATCAAAGATGAACCGGTTTCTCCATATTTTTTATGTCACTGAACAGATAAGAATTTTGAGAAATGGACTTTTTGTTGTCCTGGGAGATTGTAATGATCACATACTCATGTGGCCCCCTGAAATCATTCTCTCTCCCTGGATTGCACTTGCTCACGTCAAGGGCTAGCCTCAGAGGGTACATGGAACAAAGGATGAGTCAAACTTGGTTCTTCACTCTCATTGTCCTGATTGCCCATTGACCAGAAGAGATGATAAGATCATTCAGTTTTTAAAAAAATCCTCTAAAGCAGAGAGTCTCAATTTTGGGGTAATTCTAAATCCTTTTTTTAAGGTAAGTAACAAAATCAAGGCTCCCAGAAGAACTTATTAAGACATATACACTTCAAAAAAGAAACAAATTAAAAAGATATATATGCTTAAAATGTTTAGGTACCTTGACTTCTAAAGGTTTTCATGTTCATAATTAAGAAACTAGACAGTATGTGAAAAAAAAGATTTTCATATTTTACTTGTGGATATAGGCACATGGGAAAAAAACAGGCAATTCAAAAGTGAAATTACACATCAAAATATTTTTTATTTGTTCTGATATAGACAAAACAAAAGTAGCCAAAGAAAACCATACAAATTTAAAAAACTCTCCAAATCAAAACAACAACAAAAAAACCCCAACTCCAGCACTGGGATTATTTCCCTGAGATATAAATTCTTCCCACGGGGTGTAGTTCACAAGCAGAAGTGAGTATGTAGATCAGTGACACTCACTGAACCCAGCTTCTCGGGTCAGCCTCTACCCAGTGTCCTACTTCCTTCTTGCCTTATTACTTAGACCCCTTTTCTTTTTACCTTCCAGACATCCAAGCAGAGATATCCATGAAGATTTACTATCACTGTGCCAAAAACATCTACGGCAAAATGTAGGACCCCATCATGTCTCGGAAAAAACTTTAGCAGGCTACAAAGAGATTCTAAACTGGTACCTTGAAAATGGGTCTCATGGGGCTGGCATTGTGGCAGCCCGCATTACGCTGTCTTCTGCATCACCAGCACCCCATATGAGCACAGGTTACAGTCCCGGCTGCTCCACTTCTGATCCAGCTCCCTGTTGATGCCCCTGGGAAAGCTTGCCACCCACATGGGAGACCCGCTGGAGTTCCTGGCTCTGGGCTCACCCTGCCCAGCTCCAGCTTTTGCAGCCATTTGGAGAGTGAACCAACAGACACAAGATCTTTCTCTCTCTCTCTTTCTTGCTCTCCCTCCCTCTCTCTCTGTCACTCTGTATTTCAAATAAAATAAATAAGTCTTAAAAAAAGGAAAATGGATCGTATGAAACAAAAACATCTGGATAAGGGTGTCTGAGCTCCATTTCCTGTTTCACAGGAGAGTTGTGAGAAATATTGCGAGAATGGAGGTGTGGTAAGTATCAGGGAAATGTTGAAAAATGAGAAACAGGAAGGCCTCATTGTCTATCAATTAAGAGACTTTGGTTTGAAAATCCCAAGGCTGATGTCTTCAAGCTTTATTTTCCAAGTGCATTAAGACTGAAAAGTAGATCTCAAATGACCTTGATTCAAAGTCCCAGCATAAAAATTACTTCACATATATTCCATGAATGAGCACAGAAGGGAAAGAAGGAAGAAGAAGGGAGGGAGGGCAGAAAGAAACCTCACTTCCTCTAAACCTCTCCTCCTAAAAAGAAAATTCCAGAGAGTTACTGCTTCAGCAAAGAGCTAAGCATAAAGGACCACCCTGCACATACAGTCCCCCCGAAGGCTCGCCTCCTCTCTGCCACGAGCCCCTCGTCTACTTTCCTCCGTCAAATCATGGCACGTCTCCTCTGTTTTGAGGTGCTCCGCACGAATGATCCCTTTTCCTTCTTGCAGCAGCCTGAGTAAGATCATCATCTTAACTATCCTGCCCATTTCGTCTTTCACAGTTGAAAAGAAGGGAGCCCAGGACCCAATCCTTGGGCTTGAAGAACTCTTCTGTGTTAAAGTAACAGCGTGCAAGTCCTTAATTTGTTTTATCTGCGTCCTGATTATACACACGAGAGAGCGAGGACCCTACTGCGAAGCAAAAGCCTCTGATTATAACTTCACCAAGAAAGCAGCAACCCTGCCATGGGTGCTGGTGTGTGTGCAGCTTTGTCTTTAAGACAAAGGGAAATTTCGGGGACTTGTTTGAAGCTTCCCTTTCTGGGGCTGGCGAGGGAAGATGTGAATTAACTAAATTATAGCATCTGGGGCCAGCGTTTTTGTGCAACAAGATAGGCCTTCACCTGAAACACTGACATTGCATATCAGAGTCCTTGTTGGAGTCCTGGCTGCTCTGCTTCCAGATCAGCTCCCTGCTAACATGACTGAGAAGTCATCAAAGGATGGACCAAATGGTTGGGCCCCTGCCACCCAGCTGGGAGACTCACATGGAGTTTGTGGCTCCTGGCTTCAGCCTGGCCCAGCCTCTGCTTGGGCCTTCCTTCTTACCTTCCTTCCTTCCTTCCTTCCTTCTTACCTTCCTTCCTTCCTCCCTTCCTCCCTTCCTCCCTTCCTCCCTTCCTTCCTTCCTTCCTTTCTCTCTCTCTTTCTTTTCTCTCTCTTTCTCTCTCTCTCTCTCCTGCCTTAAAAATAAACACACATTTAACAAAACAAACTAAAGCATCAATATAAAGGTGGGTTTGGGGTAATAGATAGGTCATGTTTTTATTTTATTTATGCAAAGAAATCTTCAAGATGTGGCTAAGGTGCTTGTAAGCAGCAAAGATACTTGTGAACTGCTTAAGGGAAAAGCAAACTCAGAGAACTTACTGGAAAGATTTTGTAAAATATATGTGCCACTCTGGGATGTAGATGGTAAAAAATGAATGCACAGGGATGGATGAATTCTGACACTTTTCAACATAAATGTCCTTTTACCAAAGACAGTACACCGACAGGCGAGACTTGGGTCACATGCTCACTCTGGCCAAGTGAGGTCCTGATGCGTTGAGTGACAGTTCTACCAAGACAAACCAGAGGGGGAGAAATTGTGCAGCAAAATGGAGTGAGACAGGGATGGCTGTCATTAGGAGTCAAGGGTTTGGGATTCCACTCCCAGACAAGTATATACCCAAGAGAAATGAAAACGAACATCTGTCTAAAAATTTGTACATGAATATTCAGAGCAACATTATCCATAATAGCCATAAAATAGGAACAATTAAAATGCCACGAACTCATGAATGGGTAAACAAAATGTGGTCTATTCATACAATGGAATATTATTCAGCCATTAAAAAAGGGATGCGCTGATACATGCTACGACATGACGAACCTGGAAAATAGTATGCTAAGTGAAGGAAGTCAACACAAAGAACTACACATTCTGTGATTTGATCTCTATGGAATGTCCAGGATATGCAAATCTGTAGTGACAGAGGTAGATCAGAGATTGTTCAGTACTGAGGGAGGCGAGAGTGGAAGAATGAGTGGTGGAGTAGAGATTGGCTGGTGATGAATTCAGGTATCCATTTGGGGTATTTGTGGTGATTTATGTAGAGCCTTGTGAATTACACTAAAAGTATTAAGTTGTTCATTTTATTGTATCGTATATGAATGACTTTCAATAGAGCTACTTAGAAAGAAGATGTGTTATGATTTTAAGACTGCAATTGCAGTAAGAAAATTTGGTTCTGATTAACCTCATTGGTTTTATTTGTTGGTAAAGTAGGTAGAAGCTACTTAGAGATAGGAAAGAAGGTCACAAGTCTGTCAGAAGCATCTGAAAAATAAATGATTCTTTTATATTAGGGCATTTTTCTGCCAGAAACACTACCCCCAGGACAGTTCCTTAAGTAGCTTTATTAAGTCATCAGAGTAAGTGTGAATTATTTGGTAAAGCCTTCCAACTATGCCAACCTAACTAAAACAGGCCATTCCTGGAATGCAACTTACTTGAGGCAGTATGGAATATTGGAAAAAATAAAATAAAATAAAATAAAATAAAATAAAATAAACGCACCCTACTAAGAAGCAGATCTGAACTGTTAACACTGACACACCATTTTGAAATATTTTTAGTTTAAGACTGTGGGCAAGTTTCTCTCCTTCAATGGTCCTAAATTCCCTTACCTGGAAAAGGCCAAACTAGATCAGTGATGCCCAAAGACTGGTTTCACATTAGTGGCTGAGATTTACTATTTCCTGAAAATAAAAAAGTGAAACAATCTAAAGAAAATTCTGGAACATCAGCAGTACTGGAATTATGAAGATATGGCAAAAATTATGAAGTTAATATAATTACTGAGACTTGGAAAATGCCACATGATACATCCAGAATTCATCGGCTACAAACACCGCTATTTTCTAAAGCTATCTCCCTAACTCCCAATTATTTGATTTATGACATTAAGTTTTTAAACAGTAATGATGTTAGTGATAAAAACAATTATCCTACTATATACAAGCTCCTAGAAATAAAGGAACAATTCAGGTAGAGGTGATAAGCTGCCATGGCTTAGGTGACCAAGGAAGACATTTCTGAAGAGCAGATTAGAAGGATGAGGGATTTAGTAAGGTCGATGGGCTTGGGGCTGATGCTGTGGTGCAGTAGGTTAACACCTTGGCCTAAAGTGCCGGCACCCCATATGGGCGCCAGTTCGAGTCTCAACTGCTCCACTTCCGATCCAGTTCTCTGCTATGGCCTGGGAAAGCAGTAGAAGATGGCCCAAGTGCTTAGGCCCCTGCACCCACGTGGGAGACCCAGAAGAAGCTCCTGGCTCCTGGCATTGGATGGGCGCAGCTCCAGCCGTTGCAGCCAATTGGGGAGTGAACCATTGGAGGAAGACCTCCCCCCCTCTTTCTGCTTCTCCTCTCTCTGTGTAACTCTGACTTTGAAATAAATAAATAAATATTAAAAAAAAAAAAAAGGGTCGATGGGCTAGAGAGCATTTCCTATAAGTAAAATGGCATCCGTGAAGACCCAAGGTTGACATTAAACATGTGACCCCTTCTAGGAGCCAATAGGACTGACGTGGCTGGAGCACAGGGAAGGAAGCCGAGCACTGCATGAACGCTCAGGGCTCACTGAGCATGTACAGCATTTCTCACACTGTGCTATTTAACTGAGTCCACAGGAAGCCTCCACAGGGTCGGTGTCATTACTCCACGGCAGAGACTGGGGCTGCAAGTTAACATATTTTCCCTGTGGTTAGAGCTGGTAAGAAGGGAAGTCTGGATTTGAATACCATCGTTTGTCTCCAGGGCCGGGACACAAGCCACACACAACCCTGCCAGCTCAGTACATGCTTCTCCAAAGCATTGCGGTGCCTTGATTTCTCCTTTCCTTGGCTGGCATAAGACTGATTTAGCAATTGATTACTTGCTCTCTTCCTGGTGAAGAAGCCCAACAGTTAAAGGACATAAGGCACTTGAAAGTCTAGCCAACACTACAAAAATTTTATAAGCCAACTTACCCATGATTCTGTACTGAGGATGACAGTCAAAAGACCTCTTGATGAAATCCTATCTTTTAAAACTTCCATATAATTTCTCTCTCCTTAACACAGAGTTGAGAAAGGTAAAAATAACATTGTTTTGTTTTTACTGGGAAAATAGTATAGTTATTTGGGACAAGGATTGAAAAAACAACTATGTGGTCAGTTTTTGCCCCCTACACGATGATTTCATTAAAAAAAAAAAAAACCAGCAAAGAGTTGTTTCCCACTTCATTTATAAGAGGTTTGCTTGAAGTTGTATAACTTCTCACAATTTAGTGTGTGCTCACTAAATATCCAATGACAACAAACATTCCTATCCCATTGTTAATGTTCAAGCATTCCTTAATACATTGTTCCAATGATGCCTTGTTATTGAACAAAGGATGATAAAGGTAATGCAGTCCAAGAATTAAATTCCTCATAGTTCCAACACCCACAGATGAAAACAAGTGACCCCAACACTAATTTTAGTCCAAACTTTGAAAGAAAGCTCTGTTGTTAATGTTTGGGTTTACCACCTTGGAAAGTTGAAATAAAGAAGCAAAAAAAAAGTAATGTTTACCCATAGTGGGTGAGGATTGGACTTACAGTTTGGATATAATTGTTACTGTTTTGCACGTTTCCTAAGAAGCATTTTAGAACTGAGTCATAGTAACTAAAAAATGCTCATAAATAAAATGTTTGTTGGGGAATAAACATACAGGAAGTTAGAAGATTGAAAATTTAAGTTGTTTCTCCTTTTTCAAATGTGGCCATTTTAATGTTTCAGTGCCCTGCAAAGAAAGGACTTGGGCCAGTAGACGTCGTCACTCATTCTTCTCGGTTTTCATTTCTCTGTGTTTGTGCCCTGACAAAAGGTAATTCAGGTGTATGCTCTGATTGTGGCTTAGGTGGCCAGTTGCCCAGACCAGGAGATTTCCTGTGAGCTCAGACTTTAAGGACTAAGATCAGAACATATCTAGAAAAAACTTCTCAGGTTGTTCTGCTGATCAGTCAGGTCTGGGATCTTCTGAGGTGGTGCAAGTAGGTCCTAAATAGAACTGTTGCTATTGGTCTCTAATGGAAAATGAAAGGGATCTAACGCTTTTCCTTTTTCGATTCCTGTAAGATTTCTGAAGTTGAATGGTGTTTAAAACAAAAGTCTTCTTTCAGAAGAGCGCTTGCCAGTGGAAGATGGCCCAAGCGTTTGGGCCCCTGCAACCATGTGGGAGACCCAGAAGAAGCACCAGGCTTCGGAATGGCTCAGCCCCGGCCATTGAAGTCATTTGGGGATTGAACCAATGGATAGAAGACCTCTCCTCTGTCTCTCTCTGCCTCTGCATCTCTGTATCTCTGCCTTTCAAATAAATAGATAAATCTAAAAAAAAAAGAGAAGAATAAGAAGAGTGCTTGCTATTGTCTGAAATCTTCATAAGGTGAATACTCTTTTGAAACTAGAATTTTGTCCATCAGCTACCTATGTAGCCTTGGACGATGCAGGACTACATGTAAACTGGATGGTCTTTCTCTTATTCTCTCCCATATTTCATCTACTATGGAGGCAGAATTGAAAACAGAACTCAGGGCCGGTGTTGTGGTGCAGCGGGTTAATGCCCTGGCCTAAAGCACCAGCATCCCACATGGGCGCCAGTTCTAGTCCCGGTTGCTTCTCTTCTGATCCAGCTCTCTGCTACGGCCTGGGAAAGCAGTAGAAGATGGCCCAAGTCCTTGGGCCCCTGCACACACATGGGAGACCCAGAAGAAGCACCTGGCTCCTGGCTTTGGATCGGCACAGCTCTGGCCATTGTGGCCATCTGGGGAGTGAACCAGAGGATGAAAGACCTCTCTGTCTCTACCTTTCTCTGAAACTCTGTCTTTCAAATAAATAAAATAAATCTTAAAAAAGAAAATAGAATTCAACAAATTTATTTGCTCATGGAATTTCTTTGCTCAAATAAAAACCTACCTTCTCTTGTTTTTACTTTATATCCCTAATATTTTGAAAAACTCCACTTTATACTTTTCCATTATAATTTATTCTTATTGTGAAACATTTGAAAAATATAGATAAAAGGAAGAAAAAATTTACTTAACTGCCTTTCCCTTGACACAGTCTTAACATTTTCTGCATTAACCATATAATCACTTTTAAAAAATAAAAAAATTGTAATTATACTGTTTAAGCAGCATCATATTAACTTTGAAACTCATCTTTCTAATGTAAATATATTCCAATATCATGACAAATTCACCAAAAAATGTTATTTCATGGCTAAATGATATTTAAAGGTGGTGAGCATAATGCACTTAATTAGACTCTTGATTAGCTTTCAAAACCAATGCCCTAAAATCAATTTACTAATTGCTAGATGATTATGAAATAGATACTCAAAACCATAATCTAAAGAATAATCATTGTCTTGGTAATTCACTTGCAATTAAAATCTTTCTTTTAGTTTAAGGAATTAGTCCTAGCTCAGAATTATTTATCTAATTTGGTATTTGGTTGACATTGCTTTTAATGTAGATGAAAGGACTACCTCAGGTAGAATCATAAAAATAATTTTGAAACTATACACAAGTCCACTGCTCTACCACAGCCACTCCAAGATACAGATACATATAGGTTTTTTCATAGATGTAATCATATAATGCATGCAATTTTGTGTATTTTTCACTTAATATACTGTTATTTTTTTAAAGATTTATTTATTTATTTGAAAATAGAGTCAGAGAGAGAGAGAGGTCTTCCATCTGCTGGTTCACTCCCCAACTGGCTGCAACGGCCAGAGCTGTGCCAATCCAAAGCCAGGAGCCAGGAGCTTCTTCTGGGTCTCCCACGCATGTGCAGGGGCCCAAGGACTTGGGCCATCTTCTACTGCTTTCCCAGGCCAAAGCAGAGAGCTGGATCAGAAGTGGAGCAGCCAGGTCTTGAACCGGCACCTATAGGGGATGCTGGTGCTTCAGGCCAGGGCGTTAACCCACTGTGCCACAGTGCCGGCCCCTTAATATACTATTATTAGTGGTTGAGATGGTAGTTTCAAAGAGTGTACTATATCGAAGTACCTGAGTTCAATGCTTGGCTTTGGTTCTTAACTCTATCTCTCTTGGAGGAAGTTTTGATAATTAAAGTGTTTTGGTTCCTGCGACCCATAAGGGAGACCTGGATGGTGTTTTTAGCTCCTGTGTTTGGCCCTTCATAGCCCTAGTCATTGTGGGCAATTGGGGAGTGAACCAATGGATAGATTTCTGTCTGGGTCTTTCTGCATCTCAAAATAATATATATGTATGCAGGTACAAATATATTCTATGTTTGTTATATCATAGCCACTTTCCTAAGTTATTAAATAGTCCTTTAAATCATCACTTTAAATGGTTGCATAATCATCTCCAAGTTATTATTGATGGAAACATTATTCTTTTGGATTATTTTGAATAACTGGGGAAGAAAAAAATTATTTAATCATATTCTAAAGTAGTGACCTTCAAAATGTGATCCATGTGATATTCCAAAGATTACAAAGAAAGAGTGATGAGGAAAATAATGAGGTACCACACAACATTCCTTTAACCTAAACACTTCTTAAGCTTTCTTTTGAAAATACAACTCTCTGGTCTTAATAAAAAAAAAAGTAGGGAAAAAAAAAAGAAAACCATCACAATATAACATTGAATGACGCAACTTTTGTGGTAGAGTATGTCATTTACCCATTATGTGAGGTTGGGCAAATGTCTTAGTGTCCTTAGCAGTAACAAGGTGATATTAATTTTACCTTACTCATTGCATTACAGTAAAGAGTAAGTAGTATATCTGTAACCTACATGTTTCTAGAACAATGCCTGACATTATATGCTGTATGAGTGTTTGTTAAGTAAATAAAGTGAAATTCTGCAAAAAAACAACAAACAGCATATGGCAAACAAACTTTAAAGCAAGAAGCAAAACAATTAGAGACATTGCTATAGATCTGCAATGGCAATGACAGGGCTGAATCAGAAACAGGCTTGGCCGGCGCCGCAGATCACTAGGCTAATCCTCCGCCTGCGGCGCCAGCACACCGGGTTCTAGTCCTGGTCGGGGCGCCGGATTCTGTCCCAGTTGCCCCTCTTCCAGGCCAGCTCTCTGCTGTGGGCTGGGAGTACAGTGGAGGATGGCCCAAGTGCTTGGGCCCTGCACCTGCATGAGAGACCAGGAAAAGCACCTGGCTCCTGGCTTCGGATAAGCGCGGTGCGCCAGCCGCGGCGGCCATTGAAGGGTAAACCAACGGCAATGGAAGATCTTTCTCTCTCTCTCTCTCTCACTGTCCACTCTGCCTGTGGAAGAGAGAGAGAGAGAGAGAGAGAGAGAGAGAGAGAGAGAAAGAAAGAGAGAAAGAAACAGGCTTACGCATAGGCTTAGGGGTCAGATTGCCAAAGCTTAGGAACAGACTAATACTTCAAACCTGTGTGACTTGAGGCAACCGGCCTCACTTCTCTGTTTTCTCATCTGTCAAAGAATGGTAATAATACTGTTGACATCACAGGGTTTTATGAGCAGTCAGTGAAGAAATCCCTATAGAGAATTTCGCACAAGACCTGGCCCTCCCTAAATTTCTTAACACACAGTTAAAATCAATTCCAGTACAATGAATTGTCGATTGCTTACTGCTTTCTTCTCTTCTATTTTGCCATGCCCACAACTTCTTTTATTTTTTTCAATTGCCAGATATGCTACATATGGCACCCAGATATCCAAAATGGAAAAGAAATGGTTTCACTTTTCATTTGTAAATGGACAATAGAAGAAATTCCGGCTGAAATGGCGCTGGAAGTCCAAGTTTTCTGCAACTGCAGGCAGTGGTGTTTGGGGAAGCCTGGGGATCCTGTGACACGCCGTGCCTGAAGAGTGAGGTGATCCCATTCTGGTCCTGTTTTCTCCTAAACTTGCCTTACGACCTTCAGTCAGTTTTCTGCTCCTTTAACTTATCTCCTCTTAAAATATGGCAGTCACACAACAGACAACCTGAGCAGTCTCCTTATCACTATGATTTTTATGGAGCAAGAGTCCTTCCATATTAAGAATCCATGGGCCGTCAAGGTTTTGTGGACAAGACTGTGTTACATGATACAGAGCAGTATGAAACCAGTGAAGACTGTTACTCGTAGGTCAGTCATTTTGGCCCTTTCTTCTCTGTAGGAGATAAATTATCTCACAAAATAACTAGGATTTGGTGGATAAATTCCTGGAGTATATAAAAGGTATTATAAGCTTCTGCTCTTAAAAAAATAAGTTTTATCTAGATATCTGTAGTTGGAATTCATAAATTTACTTTAATCACTCCTTGTCTGCGAGACAAAATGAATTACCACCCTCCCTTAACGTTGTCTCTGGCCCTAAGCAGAGGGGAAAAACGTTTTGGTCAGCAATACAGCAGAATTAGAGAATGTTTGCCTTATTTAGTCATAGTTTGGCTGAGTCATCCCGACTGATATTGTTTGGAATGAAAGCTTGACCAGATGTTCGCCCAAATGAACTAGAGAGATTAACTATCAATCCTACCACATTATCTTAAAGGGTGGGTATAGTCATCTCCAAAGAATTTCCTGATTCTGCACACAAGGTTACTGATTGTATTTTCAGTTAACATTTTATTAAATACACACAATGACGTACCAAGAGCCATTCTAAGCTCTTTGCATAGATCAATTCCTGTGGACACACATATTCATTCCAGGATGGTACTATTGTTGCACTTATTTTGTGAATGAAGTCCCCAAATCTCAGAGAGGTCAAGGAGGTGACCTAAAATAATCCAGCTAGTAAATTGTAAAGGCAGGGTTTGAATTTAGGGACCTTGACCCCTTAGTTCATTCTGTTAAAACCACACTGCTTCTAGTGCCCTATACAATTTCCTGCTTTCCACTCATGGTGCCATTAAAATATCACATATTAGGCCCATCATTTTAAGTGGGAAAATAAGAGAACACTTATGAGAAGGAAAAAAATATATAGTACCTGACATGAAGGGAAGAAAGAATGTTAACATTTGGAGAAAATATTTATATACCTGATTAGAAATCTCTTGAGTTACCAAAACAGCACATCTAC
This sequence comes from Lepus europaeus, assembly GCF_033115175.1. Classification (NCBI taxonomy): domain Eukaryota; kingdom Metazoa; phylum Chordata; class Mammalia; order Lagomorpha; family Leporidae; genus Lepus; species Lepus europaeus. Next base: position 132,666,708 of record NC_084830.1, on the reverse strand, counting down.
TGTTTATTCATCTTTTTAAATAATTTGAGGAATGTGAGAAGAACTGAAATTTAGAACTCTGCTCCCTGTCTGCATAAGGTATCTGGAATTTTTTTGTTATAATAAAAGCTGAGTGGATAATATTGGCTGATGCTTCTTTGTTAACTTTAAAAAGAAGAAAAAGAAACTTGGATTCTCCGCATTTACAATGGAATTTTAGATGTTTATTTGTTGTTAGGTTTTTTTGGAATTGTTTTACCAGTTCATACTGACTGTCTTCTGTGCTTAACTTAATGTCTGAGAACTCTTCCAGTTTTTGTTCGCACACACTCTCCAACTATGTAAAGAAAGCACAACCTTCTATCCATTTAGGTTTCACAATAATGGAGCACATAGCTTGAGAAGGGTGTTGATTCTGGATGGGGAGATTTGTGAATAGATCCTCTCATACCTGAGACTGAGGATTCATACTTGGAAGGCATAATTCCACCTCAGACTCAATCCCTGAGCTTTTTTGGTTTCTACTAAGATACCCAAGGATTGTGTTATAGACATTTTTAATACAGCATACTTTTCTCTTACTTCTCTCTCAGTGAAGGCTTTCAGTCCACTTGAATGCAGTGACAGCTTTTGTTTATAATTAGGATCCCAGAAACTTACACCAGGAGGCTATAACCTCGCATGAACATAATGATGTTGTTTAAGCTATGTGATATGACGTGGGAATTAACAGCTTCAGGACTGGGCCAGGAAGGATCACAAGGGAGGCAATGCTGACGCAAGGATAAATAGTGTGCTAATCACAGGAATCAAAGGAATTGGATCTCAGATTAAGACTTTGATTAGCTAGGATATAGTCTGTCCTGAAAGTAAAAGAAACCATCTGTATGGTGCCTCTTACTGAATAAAGAATTTCTCCAATAGGGGATAATTTGTCTCCTATCACCTGAAATTTATTTTTAAATAGTTTGTTTCTTCTATTAAAAGTTAGATGTGATTAATGAGTAAAGCATAGCCAGGTAGATAGATTACTGAGGCTTCACTACCTTCACACTTCCTAAATTTTGAAACACCTCCACTTAATTATAATTATGTTCTGCATAAAATGCTGCATCCTGTATCTAAAAAGCTAAAATTATATTGCCGACATTCCCTTTGTGTATAACACATAACTTTTCATGATTTTATAATAGCCCTATAAGAGGATGCTTTATATTTTACCTACATAGTTCCGTATTTTTAAATAACTGTTCCAACATTCCTATGTTAATAAATAATTGTACAATGTTCCTCTTTCTGCCTAAACATTTCCCTTTTCAGAATTATTTCTTTGGGTTAGCTTCCCTCAAGTGCAATCACTGCTCAAAAATATTGCATTCTGAAGTTTATTGCAAATAAACATATTTTATCAGCTGTGCTAACTTGCTGCAATAAATCTGCCCACATGCACTGTTAGCTGGTTTGTGTGATTCCAAAAATGAAGTTTGGAAAGCAGAAAGTTTCTGTTCCTGAGTTTTCTGGTGCTGTAACCAGGGTTTCTGACTTTCTCTTATGTGGCTTTAACACCTGGTTTTTTCGCGTGCGTTTCTGTACCCACATTACTTTCTTTCAGAGTCTACTCCTAGAATGCTTTGGCTTTGATCCTTGCCTCTTTCCACCTCCATTGGTTCCTTCTTGCAACCCTGTCTTCTGCCTCTCTCCTGGGGTGCCTGGATACTGTGATCTTTCCCCCCACATGGATTCTGTCCTCCTTATACTCTCCTGTGGGGAATTGGCCATAAGAGCATCAAAGGTGGTCCCGAATTAACCTCATCAGTTTTCCTCTTGCTCACCCACCAGTTGAAACTCCTCTGATGGTGCTCCAGTGAGCTCCATTTGGTTATGTCCAGTAATCAATTCTCAGGCTTCACCTTGCTGGACCTTTCAGTTGCACTCAGTAGTTAATTACTCCTTCCTTGATACGTTTTCATCTCTGGCCTTCTAGGACCTAATCAAGTGGGGGACGTCACCAAGGAAAAACAAATTCATAGTATTTGTCCAGGGGGAATTCAGCACAGGGGTTTCATTAAAGAGATGACAGCTGAAAAGAAACAAGGGGCCAGCTCCGTGGCACAGTAGGTTAATCCTTTGCCTGTGGCGCTGGCATCCCATGTGGGTGCTGGTTCTAATCCTGGCTGCTCCTCTTCCAATCCAGCTCTCTGCTGTGGCCTGGGAAAACAGTGGAAGATTGCCCAGGTCCTTGGGCCCCTGCACCCACATAGGAGACAGGGAAGAAGTTCCTGGCTCCTCGCTTTGGATCAGCGTACCTCTGGCCATTGTGGTCATTGGGGAGTGAACCAGTGGAAGGAAGACCTTTCTTTCTCTCTCACTGTCTAACTCTGCCTTTCAAAACAAACAAACAAACAAACAAAATAACGATAGGCTCCTAAAAAATTCTGTGTGTGTGACCCAGTTTAGAGCCATGAGACAGAGGAAAATCTTTGCTAAGGAATTTCAGAAGTTCCTCACTGTTCCAAGAAAGCTTCTAAAAAACAACTTCGCACACCTTCTAGATGAAAATATCATGAAATACTGAAATTTGGACCTATGGTAGCTGTTTTGCCATGAGGGTAGCCTACTCTGAGAAAAAGTCCTTAGCATGGAAAACAAAGTAGAGCAATGGGAAGACGGGTCCTCGAGAACATTATGGAACTGGTGAATCAACCAAACCCTGAAAGCCTTCACTATGAATCTTTTAGTCGTGCAAGGCAATATATCTCCTTTGCTAGTTAAGCCAAATTGAATTTTACATTTGAAGACCTACAATATATAATCTTCTCTGAATGCCTTTTCAACCGGATTTTGGTTCTATAATTTATAGATGCCTTTAGGGCTACCCAGAGGTAGATTTCATCAAAAGGCTTACATTTAATTTATGACTTGAGTTGTCGACTAACTCAAACATAGTCCCTCTATCAAGGTCTCTTTGTTTATGAGTGATTTTTTAAAAGATTTTTTTATTCATTTGAAGGGCAGAGTTACAGAGAGGCAAAGAGGCAAAGAGGCAGAGAGGCAGAGAGAGAGAGAGAGAGAGAGAGGTCTTCCATCTGCTGGTTTACTCCCAAGATGGCCACAAAGGCCATAGCCAGAGCTGTGCTGATACAAAGCTAAGAGCCAGGAGCTTCTTCTTCCGGGTCTCCCATGTGGGTATAGGGGCCCAAGGACTTGGGCCATCTTCTACTGCTTTCCCAGGCCATAACAGGGAGCTGGATCACAAGTGGAGCAGCCAAGTCCTGAACCAGCACCCACATGGGATGCCAGCACTGCAGGTGGAGGCTTAACCCTCTATGCCACAGTGCTGGCCCCTCATGAATGATTTTTACAAAGAGTGGGTGTTCGTTTTTAAGAACTATTTTTTTTTACTTATTAATATCTACTGGTATGTTTTGATAACCAATTCAAGTAAATAGACTTGGATATGGACACTTTTGAGTTTTCATGATTTGAATTCATTTACACTCCAAGTGGTCCAACATCAGTAAAAGTTATGTTTTCTCATCCCTTTTCTGGCCATTTCCTACCATTCTCCCCTTTTCTGGTTCTGTTCTAGCCAATGTGGCCATCTTTCTGTTTGCTCTAACACGTTAAGAACTTTTCTATCTGAGGGCCTTTGAACTTAGCATTCCCTCAGCTGCAGCACTCCTTTTCTGGTTGAATGCACATTTCCCCACTCAACTTCTTTACACTTTTTCATATGTCATCTTCTTAACAGGACATTTTCAGATTTTGCTATTTAAAATTATGTGATCCCTACTTAATGTCCTCTCCTTATCCTGTCTTTGTTTTGTTCCATAGTACTTAGCAACTTCTTTCATGAAGTTTAGTATACTTATTTATTTATGTCTATTTTTTTATAGAAAGAGATTTCCTCCATTTTTAGTGACTGTAGTTCCAGTGCTTGAAAGAATACCAGAAACATGAATAGGGACTTACTAAATATTATTGAATTTATTAAGTGAATGAATTCACCAGAATATAGTTAGCAATAATCATTTTTTGCAGTGAAGTCACCATGCATATGTTTTAGATTGATGTTCTACACAGTGCATTATGACTTTTGTGGATTCTGAGCAAATATCTCACAAATGTTCCATTTAATAGCTCCTGGAAGATGAAATATTACACCCAAACAGGGAGAAAACACATGCGCGACACACAGCATACTTGATATCAATTCCAGGAGGCAAAGAGCCCCACACAATCACTGGTGTTCTTACGTGGACTCAGCAGTTAGTTGAGGGCTAGTATGAGTTTTCTGCATGCTCTCTGTTCTTTCAGCCATCTAGTTCCCTTAGAATTCGGGCTGCATTTCCTGGCGAAGCCAGCTTCTCTGACCACGTCATTATTCTGACCTACTCTTCAGCTGCCATGCAAATCTCTCTCCAGAGTAATGTTGCTCTGCAACACAGCAGGTCTCTTAGACTCAAACTCAAGTGAACTCTGAATGTCTCTTAGTTCTCTGAATAAAAGAACAAACCAACAGAAACACTGTGCTTCCTGATGAACTTACCATATGGCCCAACAGGGACAAACTGTGGTTTGAAGGAGGGGTTCTGAACAGTTTTTTGGAAATTCTGATCGTCTAACCCCTTCATTTAACATTTCTTGTTGATGTTGTTTCCATCTGAAAAACTTGACTCCGCAGAAGAGGCCTTGGAGATTTTCAGATAAAAATGATGTCATGGGTAGGAGTGTAGGTACAATCTAAGATCAACAAAGAAACAACCTGACTACAGCTGATCACAATCTCACATGGAATACAGAGAATTAGATGAAAAACATTCTTTACTTTCCTCCCTGAATGACCGTTTTGTTCCCATTGAGTTAACCACACAGGGATGTCTGCAAGTTCACCATGTTCACTTTCTCTCACAAGATTTATTCCTTTGTCCAGTCACTGGACTATCAAGGACCAAGGCAAAAGCCATGGGAAAGGTGACATCACTCCTGTCTCTCTTGGGAGAATGGTGCCAGCTCCTTTATAGACTTCCACTATAGTAGAAATTAGGGTACGCAGAAGACAAGAGTAGCTTTCTATGACGAATAATAGGTGTTTCTCAGAGAGTGACATTAATACTGTTAAAACAGGCCGGCGCCGCGGCTCAATAGGCTAATCCTCCGCCTTGCAGCGCTGGCACACAGGGTTCTAGTCCCAGTCGGGGTGCCGGATTCTGTCCGGGTTGCCTCTCTTCCAGGCCAGCTCTCTGCTGTGGCCAGGGAGTGCAGTGGAGGATGGCCCAAGTGCTTGGGCCCTGCACCCCATGGGAGACCAGGAGAAGCACCTGGCTCCTGGCTTCGGATCAGCACGGTGCGCCGGCCACGCTGGCCGCGGCAGCCATTGGAGGGTAAACCAACGGCAAAGGAAGACCTTTCTCTCTGTCTCTCTCTCTCACTGTCCACTCTGCCTGTCAAAAAAAAAAAAAATACTGTTAAAACAGTAAGCTCAAAGACTTATACCTCACTAATGAAAAAGAATAAATGGAATTATAGGAGATGTAGGTGTGTATGGGATATCTTGTTGGTGAAATAGTAGCATTGTTAAACATAGACTTAAGTTAGATCTAACAGGGAGGCACTCAAAAACATTTGTTGAATCAATAGCAAATCAATGATTTTTACTCAGATCCCAATTTAGTAGATGTTTGATTTGTATCGAGTACTTTTTAATTTAAAATTTTCTCTATTCAGGGGCTGGCGCTGTGGCATAGAGGGTAAAGCTGCTGCCTTCAGTTCTGGTATCCCATGTGGATACCAGTTCGAGTCCTGCCTGCTCCACTTCTGATCCAGCTCTGTGCTAATGGCCCGGGAAAGCAGTAGAGGATGGTCCAAGTGCTTGGACCCCTGAACCCAAATGGAAGACATGGAAGAAGCTCCTGGCTCCTAGCTTTGGATCAGCCCAGCTCCGGCCGTTGTGGCCATTTGGGGAGTGAAGCCCAACTCTCTCTCTCTCTCTCTCTCTCTCTCTCTCTGGCTCTCTGCCTTTCAAATAAATAAGTAAGTCTTAAAAAATAAAGATTAGTCTATTCAAAAGGCAGAGGGAGGAAAGAAGGAAGAGAGAGAATGAGAGGGAGAGCAAAAGAGCGTAAGCCATTGAGAGAGATCACTCACCTGCTGGTTCACTCCCCATGCCCATGATAGCCAGCCCTGGGCCAGACACAAGGAACTCTAACTGGGTTTCCCATATGACTGGGAGGGACACAAGGGCTTGGGCCATCATCCACTGCTTTTCCAGGCACATTAGCAAGAAGTTGGATGGGAAGTGGAGCAGCTGGGACTTGATTACCAGCAGTGCAAGTGGTGGCTTAACCCACTGTACAACAGCACTGATCCCATGTGTCTACTTTCAATACCTCATTTGAAAAGTCTCAATTTCATTTACTTGTAAAGTGGTAACAAGAACAATTACATATGACAATGTATATAAAATGTTTAGCATAGCATAAGCATAGATAAATTCTCAATTAATAGTCTTATTTTAATTTTCCTACTTGACAGCATCAGAGGTTTGGACAAATTGCTGAAATAAGTGAAGGAAGAATGCACACAAAACCTGAGAGTTGAGTGGACTATGATGCTGAGGATGGCTGTGTGATGCTCCAGTTTCTGTTTCCCCTTGCTCTTGTTTATTTGTAGGTCTGCTAGAAGCATATCGAAACTTACCTGCTGGTTAAATAGCTGAATAGTTTTATACAATAGAGACGACTATATAATTACCTTTATGGACAGTCAGATTGCTTTCAAGTTCTGCTCTAAGGACACTTTGAATTACATGGTGGTCCCTGAAGACAATCTGGACCACAGCTCGGTCCATCAGAGATCTGCATAAGGTTGTATTAGTGAGTCATTGAGTATTTGGTCACTTATTTATTCATTTATCTTAAAAGTACTGAATGTATAACTAACACATCAACAAATATTTCATCTATGGTTTAATGAAGTTTATAGTCTCACGGACGAGATGAAGATTAAAGAACAAAGTGTTTATGATTTGCAAGCAGTAATGAAGATGAGGTGTTTTGCTGGTTATTAAATTGCTGATCAAATACTTGAGGGGGAAATGGCATCACCAAATGTAAAAATTACAGGGTGAGTAAACTTAAAGACTCACACACTGCTTACTCTTTTTTTTTCAAGGATCTTATTTAAATGCATTCCAACACTGGATCTAAAACAACTAATTTAAAAAAAAAAAAAAAAGAAGAGATGAAGATTCCTGCTGTGAGAGCAATGGAAATGGTAGCACACATAGCCTGTGGAGATGGAAGGCCTCTTTCAGTTTTTTAAGCCTAGTAGCAACTTTGAATGTAATTATTGGCTTGTGGAGAACCAACTGTAATGTGTGGTTGAGTGGATAATTGCTTTAAGAAATGTCATTGTTTTTAGGTCATTTTGTGGTAAGACCAGAGTCTTTGCTATGGTTTCATCTCTGAACAATGAATGAGGCTTTAAGGTTTATCATCTTGGGAGTAAAGAGCAAGTGCTACCTTGGATCTCGTGGGGAGCAACATTGAACCCAAACTTAGCAAGTCTTCTGCAAAGCAAACAGTGTATGTATAGCTAACTGGGGGAAGTGGGGTTTAATTTTTATTCCAGGTCCTTGCCATGCATAAAAGGAGGAATTCTTAATGCTGGCATAGATAAAGTAACTGGTATTCAGAAGGTGAGAAAGTGAACACACATACAGGTGAGCATGGTGTGGGAGTAGGCCAGAGGAGTAAGGGGTTCAGGAAGCGGGAAACAGAGAGCGTGGTCCCTCCAGCACCTCCTCTCGTCTGGTCTGAAGGAAAAGAAGCAGAGAAGGGCCATCCTCTCAGCTGTCCGACTGTTTTTTTTTTTTAAAAGAGTTATTTTTTATTTATCTGAAAGACAAAGTTACAGAGAGAGGTAGAGACATAGAGAGAGAACTTCCATCTATTGGTTCACTCCCTAAATGGCCACAATGGCCGGAGTCAGAGGTGAGCTTATCAGAAGCCAGGACCTTCTTCCAGGTCTCTCAGGTATGTTCAGGGGGCCCAAACACTTGGAACAACCTCTCCTGCCTTTCCAGGCACATTAACAGGGAGCTAGATCAGGAAGTGAGCAGCGGGGACTCAAACTGGCGCCCATATGGGATGCTGGCACTGCAGGCCAGGGCTTTAACCCACTTTGCCACAGCGCTGGCACCCCTCCCCCCCAATTAGTTTGGGGCTGGTGTTGTGGAGTAGCAGGTTAAGCCGCTGTTTGTGACACCAGCATCCCACAGCGCAGGGGATATTAGAGTCTCACATGCTCTTCTTGGGATCTGGCTTCCTGCCAAGTCTCCTGGGACAGCAGTGGAAGATGGCCCAAGAGCTTGAGCCTACGGAACCCATGTGGGAGATCTTAACAGAGCTCCTGGATGCTGCCTCTGGCCTGGCCTCACCTGTATGTTGCAGCCATTTGGTAAATGACTCAGAGGACGGAGGATCTCTTTCTCTGTCTCTCTTTATCTCAAACAGATGAAGTAAATAAATAATTTTTAAAGTATACGGTTCACAGTTATGACAAAGTAAACGCACCTGTACTGCCATTTTCCAAGGAAAAGAAGGTGGTGGCATTCAGTCTAATGGTTAAGACATCCGTGTCTCACAGCAGAGTGCCTGGGCGTAATACCCAGGCACAGCTCCTGGCTCCAGTTTCCTGCCTGTGCACACCCTGGGAAGCAGCAGGGATGGCCCAGTCTGTTGGTTCCTGCCACTCATGTGGGAGAACTGGATTATGTTCTGGGCTGCTGTCTTTGGCCCAAGCCCAGCCCAGGCTGTTGTGGGCATTTGACAAGTGAACCTATGGCTGCGAGCTCTCTATGACTGTCTCCGTCTTTCTTTGGGACTCTCAGAAAATAATAAAGTGAAACTAAAAATCATTGCCATGTTCCCTCCGCATCGCTATGCATTCTTTGGAAGGTCACTACTGCCCAGAAAGGTAACACTACATATTCATTTCACTATGTAACATCCAGCACCATACACTTATAGCACTCTGTATTTATTGTATACAGATGGACTAAATAGTGTCGAACAATTCATATCTGGCTTCTTTCTCTCAGCTTTAGTTTTGTGAGTTTTGTGCATGTTGTTTGTAGCAGGAGCTCATTTTTCACTATTATTTCTGTGTAGTTGTCAAATTCTGTTTTATGAATACTCCACAATACTCCATTCTACTCTTGATGTGCACAGAAGTTGCTGAATATATTAATATTAATGCTATGATAAAACATCATTGTAAAGAGTTTGTAATAATCAGATACATATATTTCTATTGAGCACACATCTTTTCATCTAGGAATAAAATTTCTTGGCCATCTGTTCATTTAAGGTTCTGTATGAATAGATAAAGCTAAGCAGTTTTCTAAAAAGTCTGTATCAATTTTTATTCCTTCTGCCAACATACAAAAATTCCAGTTTGAATTTGAGAATGGTCAAGTTTTTTTAACTTTAGCCATTTTGGGTAGGAAAAACCTCATTTTAATATGTCTTTAGGAAATTGGTTATGAACTGTCAATAAATTTTATGTTCACTTAAAATTGTATACAAATATCACTTTCTCATGAATTACTTCACACAATCACATACTCTAAAAGCTTTCATCATCAACAGTTCCTGATTTTGTTATATTATATTCCACATAGAACAGTAACTAATGATATTAATGATTTAGACAAAAAATGTGGAGAGTTTACTATACGCCATACACTATTCATTGTGCTCAACATTGTTTAAATAATTTATTCCTCAAAAACTCTCAATAGAGATGTCAAATAAGTTGTTCAAAGTCATAGTAACTGGCGATGCCTGAGTTGCGCCCACGTCCACAGTCAGTGTTATAAGAATTTTTGCACCACGACACGTCCCCATGTGGTAGAAATTCAGTCTCCTCCTGTCATTTCCAAAGATTCTTACTGACTCACATTTTCTCCTGTTCATTCCTTCCTAGTTTTGTTGACTTCTGGTGATTTTTTTTTTTTTGTCACTTTCATCTTCCTGTCTATTTTTCTCCTGTAGGCGTGGTATAACCCAGATGTATCCACAGCGTATTTTCCTTAAGCTATCCAAATAAAGGAAGAGAGGTACCACAATAATTGAGGGTAAATATTCCACATCATAACAAAATCAATGACAAAAATGAAGGCAAGGTGCTCTGTTCATAAAACGGCATTGCCTGCCGGCCCCTGCACAATTGCCTCTGGCGGATTTCTCTGCAAGTGGTCCCTGGCTGCTATTTTCTTCCATCTCATCCTCTCTTCGGTATTCTCCTATCTCGAATCTATATATTCAACCTCAACACGTGCCATTAAGAGCCTTCTCACCATGCTTGGAGAGCTCCAGAAAGCTCTTAAATTCTTCTTGCGTTATTATAAAGAACCATTTAGCTCTTTGATTTGAGTTTTAATTTCTTGGCTTTTCAGCTTATCTCCTAGACTCTAGTTCTCTACCAGTCAGGCTACTCATGGTGTTTTGCTGACACCACCATCTGCTGACCTAACTGAATTCTTAGTCCTGGCCTCCTTCATACCACTCCCTATGCAAGAATAGGAAAAGGTGTACAGATTGAGAGAACATAGACGCTGTAACAAATCATAAAGAATGAATATGGCTCAAATACAAAGTAAGTTTATTTCCTGCCCATCTAAAACCCCAAATGGCTCTGATGGGCGGGTACTCTGTTCCGCTGGGTGGCAGAGGCACCCGGGTTCCCTTCGTGCTGTGGCTCTGCTGCGTTCAGCACACAGCCTCAGAGGGTGCTGTCTTCCCTCAGCATCAAGTCAGGCAGAGAGAAAGAGCATGGAGGGTGACAGCTGGGAGACTGCGATGAACTAGCTACACCCAACCACGAGGCAGACTGGAAATGTCTTCTGGCTGCGAGCCCAGGAAGAAGAGGAGATGCGTGTCAGAGGTGTCAGTCTCCCTCCTGCACTACGTGGGACCCTCTTTTCTCCTGCTAGAGCTACACCAACTCTCCTATGTCCAAACAACTGAAATGAAAGTCATTTCCATTATTTTGACATTTTAATACACATATCTGCTTAAACACAGATCAGGGACTGTGCCTATGACATGGTTTGGGTGGCTTCAGTGCCAAAGGGACCAGAAGGGGAAGACCAGCAAGAAGCCAAAGTTCACACGGCCAAGAAAGAGGAAAATGGTAAAAAGAACTAGATCAGAGCATTGTCTTTTCGGAATGACTTCTATGTAGAATTCCTTCATGTTCCAAGCACTCAATAAAAGTTGATACTTTGCAACTGTTTCATGTAAAAGATGAGGTAGGAAAGATATGATTTTACATGTGAGGGAAATGAGGACTTCAAATAGGTTGCAGTCATGTTACTAAGGAATTTTGTGCAAGATTCTGGATTTCTGTGGTCACCTCCTGTAATCACTATAATCACTGAACACCATGCATCTGTGTGCATGTGGGTGTGTGTACATATGTGCGTGTGTGTGTGTGTGTGTGCCTGCTGGGTGAGTGTTCTGTTTGATCCTACCTCTCTGTTTCCTATATTGCTTAGTTTTCTGTAACATTCCCACCCCACCCCCCGCCATGTTGTACTGAGAAAGCTGGCTGGACAAGAAAACAAGAGGTTTGTGAGACAGAATTGACATTTTCCCATAGTGCACTATCTCTACTGGGAGCCCATCATATAACTGGCAAGTAACGTTCCAATTAACTACTCTTTCATCCTGAAGCAGTTGAAGTTTGTCAGCCAGTCCTTCTCATTCCCATTTTTAGGCTCAGGCAGGGAATTTCCAGATGATGCATACGCTAGGATTTAGCTAGAGATTCACGCTCTTCTTCAGATTGCTAGAGGCATGGGTAGTGATAAGCAGAAAAGGGGGAGTGAAATGTTCTTGACTTTCAGAGGAGAAGATTTCCCCCTCATTTGATTTATTGAGTGTTCATCAAGAAAGGGAAAGCAAAGGCATAATTTGAGAATTTTAAACTACACGCTAATAAGAATAAATACACTGCCTGGCATGTATTTAATATAGAGAGCTATTCCTTCATCTATACACATGCCTATATGAGAAGTGTTCCCTCATAGTAAGTGGAAAATTGAGAAATCTGCGAGTGACATTTTTATAACAAAGAGGGAGGGGCTGGCACTGTGGCTCACTTGGTTAATCCTCCTGCTGAGGCGCCGGCATCCCATATGGGCACCGGGTTCTGGTCCCGGTTGCTCCTCTTCGAGTCCAGCTCTCTGCTGTGGCCTGGGAAGGCAGTGGAGGATGGCCCAAGTGCTTGCACACACATGGGAGACCAGGAGGAAGCACCTGGCTCCTGGCTTCAGATTGTTGCAGCTCAGGCCATAGCGGCCATTCGGGGAGTGAACCAACGGAAGGGAGACCTTTCTCTCTGTCTCTCTCTCTCACTGTCCATAATTCTACCCGTCAGATAAATACAAATTAAAAAAAAAAAACTTGAAAAAAATAACAAAGAGGGAAAATAATCTTGAAGTTACAGATTATTAATAAACATTCATTTTGATTTCAAAGGCAATTAAGTGGATGAACTAAATACTGGTTAAAGAGGAACTCTTTTGAAATCATTGTCACACAGAGAACCTTGATTCTGGCACTTCACAGTGCTGTGATACTGCATAAGCTGTTTAACCTGTCTGTGCCTCACTTTTCTTATCTGTCAAATGGGAACAACAATGGTATTAATATCCTCTCAGGTTGTCCAGATGACTAAATGAATCACTGAATGTGAAATGTTTAGCGCACTTTGGCACAGTCACTGTTCTCTAAAAGGAAAGTCACGTACTGACTGATAGATTCTACTCCTAAATTTAACTCATCCCTCACTCCCCCAGACCCCTATATACACATGTAATATCTACCAAGCTGACATGCCAGGCCTGCTAGCTGCGGTTTGGTGTGGATTCCACTAAGCTTTTAGCTCATATACATAAAAACGTACACATTCATATACTATCTATTTCATATAGTGAACATTAAAATGAGTTTTCATTAGCAACCTGTTCTATACATTGTTTTTTCTACTTGGTGTTTCTTGCCTTTTATTCTAAGTTTATTTAAAGATCTATTTTTAATTTTTACCTAGGATTCCACTATATGAAGCTGCTATTTACCTAACCAACCCTTTACTGAAGGATATTTGAGTTCTTCACAATTTTCCACTTCATCAAATACAGTAATAAAAGGACCTAATTAGGACTTTATATACTTTTGAGATATTCAAGACAATATAATGAAGCGAGAGCCACAGATTCCAGTCTTGGAAAAGGTCATTTGTTATCCTTTTAAGGGGGCAAAAGCTGAGATCCAGAGACTGCATAATTTCTCCAAATATTTCTTCAGTAAGTACTGGAACAGGACGCAAACCAGTCCTCCGGCTTTCAGTAAAATCGATGCGGATGGTAGGGGTAGGCTATCTGTAAAGGTGCTGGATTTTGAACAATTCGATCTATTCTTAGAGTCCCAGGGATCAGTGATGCGTGTGACTCAGCCAGGACAGTTGCTCTGTGATGAACAGGTTGCTCTTTCTGATCTTGAGCTTTTCCCATCCGTCCTGATATCTCATCTGCTGGGGAACCGAGCCCAGTGTGGAACTCCACTGTAGTGCTGACCAGGCCTGGCAACTCAGGCTGCTGGAAACTCTTCCATCTTCCGCATTTTCCTTTCTGGAAAGTCAAACAGCCCTGACTCATGGTTTCTTTCCTCTTCTTCTCCTTCTTCTTTTTTTTCAAAGATTTATTTATTTATTTGAGAATAAGAGATAGAGAGAATGAATCTTCCCCAGATGGCCACAAGGCCAGGGCTGGACCAGGCCGAAGCAAGGAGCCAGGAGTTTCTTCCAGGTCTCCCACCTGGGTACCAGGGGCCCAAGCACTTGGACCATCTTCTGCTGCTTTTCCCAGGACATTAGCAGGAAGTTGGATGGGAAGTGGAGCAGCCAGGACACTAACTGGCACCCAAGTGGGATGCTGACATTGTAGGTGGTAGCTTTATCCACTACGCCACAACACTGGCTCCGAAACTGATCGTTTCTATCTATGTTGGCAGAGAATACAGAACTCACAGTCACTGTTTAATACATTTCTTACGACAGTCACCTAAATCTTTCTGTATTGTTGGTCTTCCAGCTTTCCTGGACTTTTTATGTTAGTTCAATCTTAAAAGTATTAGATATTTTATCAAGTGTTTATTCACAGTGGTGCTCACTAAGCCTTTAAAAAACATAGATGTAGGGGCCGGCACTGTGGCTCAGTAGGTTAATCTTCCGCCTGCGGCCCGCCGTGGCATCCCACGTGGGCACCGGTTCTAGTCCTGGCTGCTCCTCTTCCAATCCTGCTCTCTGCTGTGTTCTGGGAAAGCAGTAGAAGATGGCCCAAGTCTTTGGGCCCCTGCACCCATGTAGGAGAACTGGAAGAAGCACCTGGCTCCGGATCAGCGCAGCTCCAGCCATTGTGGCCATTTAGGGGGTGAACCAATGGAAGGAAGACCTTTCTCTCTGTCTCTCCCTCTCACTGTCTGTAACTCTACCTCTCAAATAAACAAAATCTTAAAAAAAATAGATGTATATATTAGATTTTAGATGGTAGAATGAAAAGGAAATGGGACAGAGGATAGTTAATCTTGAAAGGAATTTGAAGGAGGAGTATCATGGATTGCCAGGGTAATTGATTACTTGCCTAAAGGACTGTCAAATGTAAAGAAAAAGAATCTTCTTTTCATTTTAATACAATAGCTTCACTGAGATAATTCAAATACCACACAATTTATCTAATTCTACTATATAATTCAATCATTACTATAAAGGAGGAAACATTTATTTTTCTCACCCTTTCTTAGGTTCAGGACAGAGGCATCTATAATTAAAGGCAAATTAACAAGGAAAAGTAGACAAATTTATTTAGTATTATGTGGCACAGGAAATTCCATAAAGCCCCCAAAACAGGCAGAGCTGTGTAATGTTGATGCTTTGGTGTGATGCAGGTGGACAGTCATAGAGAAATACCGTTGGTTGGAGGAAGGCTGTGTCTTCAGAAGTAAGAATATTCCTTCTTCGAGGTATGGGCAGGGCTCCCACGAGGCCAGGACCTCATAACTTCCTTCAGAACGGGAGAAAGGAGGGGAGAGTGACCATCCTTCTACTATTTTCTCAGATACCAAGGTATCATATTTTGGAGCAGTAGTAGTAGGTTCTGAGCCCATCACCACCATCAATTTTAGAATAACTTTGTCACTTCCAAATAAACCTCATACCAGATAACAATCACTTCCCATTTCCCTCCAACCCCTCCATACTCAGCCACCCACTAACCTACTTTTGTCTGTAGATTTGCAATAAAGGTTTTTCCCTGCCTCCCTCCCTCCCTTCCTCCCTCCCTGCCTCCTTCCTTAAAAACTCTTTAGTCATTTTATTTTAATTTTTTAAAGATTTATTTATATTTTACTTGAGAGTCAGAGTTATACAAAGAGAGGAGAGGCAGAGAGAGAGAGAGAGAGAGAGAGAGAGAGAGAGAGAGAGGAGAGAGAGAGAGAGGTCTTCTATCCGTTGGTTCACTCCACAGTTGGCTGCAAGAGCTGGAACTGCGTCGATCCGAAGCCAGGAGCCAGGAGCTTCTTCCGGGTCTCCAATGTGGGTGCAGGGGCCCAAGGACTTGAGCCATCTTCCACTGCTATCCCAGGCCATAGCAGAGAGCTGGATCAGAAGTGGAGCAGCTGGGACTCGAACCAGTGCCCATATGGGATGCCGGTGCTTCAGGCCAGGGCATTAACCCACTGCGCCACAGTGCCGGCCCCTCTTTAGTCATTTTAACTGTAAGTTCTATGGCATTAAATTCACATTGTTGTGTAACTATCATGTCCAGAACTTTATGAAATTTATATGAAGACAACAGACTTCATATATATCATATATACTATTTTAAGCACATAATGATATTTTCCATCCTCACTCCTTCCTTTTTTTTCCCCTTTAAATTTTTGCAGTAACATACCTTCTACTACTTTATAATCACAGACTTATTCCTCCACTAAATAAAGAATTCAACAAGTGGAAAATAGAGCACTGTTCCACAGAAGTATACACAAGGGCTATAAAAAGTCAAATCTCAAGATGTCAATTTCACTCATATGTATTCCATTTTTTTGTACTCCGTATATTAGCTATCACAAATCAGAGAAAACATATTTGTCTTCTTAGGGTCTGGCTTATTTCACTAAGCATAATGGTCTTCAGTTGCATCCATTTTGTTGCAAAAGACAGGATTTCATTCTTCTATATGGCTTTGTAGTGTTCCTTCTGGTTCTAAAACTGAATAGTATTGTCCCTCCCTCTTAACTCCTGGCAACCACCATTCTGCTTGCTGTCTCTATAAACTTGTCTACTCTACATATTTCATGTGGTGGAGTCATACACTATCCTTCCCTTTGTGAACTTTTTATTGCTCTTAACATAATGTTTTCAAGGTTCATCCATGCAGCATCTATTAGAATTTTCTTCATTGTTAAGGCTTGATAATACTCCACTGGATGTTTATACCATTGTTTACTATCCACTCATCTGTCAACAGACACTTGTGCTTTTTTGTTATTTGAATTAAGATGCTATGAACATGGGGACACAAATATCTGGTTGAAACCCTGCTTTCGGTTATTAGGGGTCTATAACCAGAAGTAGAGTTTCTGGCTTACATGATTCAGTGTTTTTTTTTTTTTTTTTTTTGACAGGCAGAGTGGACAGTGAGAGAGAGACAGAGAGAAAGGTCTTCCTTTTGCCGTTGGTTCACCCTCCAATGGCCGCCGTGGTAGGCGCGCTGCGGCCGGCGCACCACGCTGAGCAGATGGCAGAAGCCAGGTGCTTCTCCTGGTCTCCCATGGGGTGAAGGGCCCAAGGACTTGGGCCATCCTCCACTGTACTCCCTGGCCACAGCAGAGAGCTGGCCTGGAAGAGGGGCAACCAGGACAGGATCGGTGCCCCAACCGGGACTAGAACCCGGTGTGCTGGCACCGCAAGGCGGAGGATTAGCCTAGTGAGCCGCGGCGCCGGCCATGATTCAGTGTTTAAATTTGTGAAGAATTGCCATATTATTTTTTCATAGAGCTTGCAAGTGTTAACATTCTTATAAACATTATACAAGCATTCCAATGTCTCCATATCCTCACTGAAACTTGTTATTTTCTATTTTATTTCACTTTGTAATAGCTGTTCTAATAGTATTTAATAGTGTCTCTTTGTCACTTCATTTTTCTTTCTTTCTTTCTTCTTTTTTTTTTTTTTTTGACAGGCAGAGTTAGACAGTGAGAGAGAGAGAGAGAGAGAGAGAGAGAGAGAGAAAGGTCTTCCTTTTTCCATTGGTTCACCCCTCAAGTGGCTGCTATGGCCAGCATGCTGCACCGATCTGAAGCCAGGAGTCAGGTGCTTCCTCCTGGTCTCCCATGCGGGTGCAGGGCCCAAGCACCTGGGCCATCCTCCACTGCACTCCCGGGCCACAGCAGAGAGCTGGACTGGAGGAGGAGCAACCGGAACCAGAACCCGGCGCCCCAACCAGGACTAGAACCCTGGAGTGCCGGCGCTGCAGGCAGAGGATTAGCCTAGAGAGCCACAGCGCTGGCCATGTCACTTCATTTTCATGATTAGTTGCGTTTAGTATCTTCTCTTGTAGTACTTACTGTTCATTTCCATATTTTTTTTTGGAGAACTGTCTTCCTTTACTCATTTTTTAATTGAGTGATTTTGTTTTTGTTATTGCTGAGTTGTAGGAGTTCTCTATATATTCGGAATGGTAATTTCTTATCAGATGTGTGATTGGCAAATATTTTCTTTCATTTCATGGTTGCCTTTTTACTCATTGATACAGTCCTTAGGTTTTTCTTTTTTTTTTTAATGTAGTCTGGTTTCTAATTTTTTTTCTGCCTGTGCTTTTAGTGTCATATGTAAGAAATCTTTGTGAAATCCAAGGTTTAAAGTGTTGTTGTTTTTTTTTTTTCTACAGGCAGAGTGGACAGTGAGAGAGAGAGAGAGACAGAGAGAAAGGTCTTCCTTTGCCATTGGTTCACCCTCCAATGGCTGCCGCGGCTGGCGCGCTGCGGCTGGCGCACTGCGCTGATCCAAAGGCAGGAGCCAGGTGCTTCTCCTGGTCTCCCATGGGGTGCAGGGCCCAAGCACTTGGGCCATCCTCCACTGCACTCCTAGGCCACAGCAGAGAGCTGGCCTGGAAGAGGGGCAACCGGGACAGAATCTGGTGCCCCGACCGGGACTAGAACCCGGTGTGCCAGCACCGCAAGGTGGAGGATTAGCCTATTGAGCTGCAGCGCCGGCCTGAAGTTTTTAACTTTGTGGTTTCTTCCAATAGTTTTGTAGTTTGATCTCTTACATTTAGGTCTTCGATCAAATTTGAGTTAGTTTTTGTGTATGGCATAGGGTTAAGGTGCGATTTCACTGTTCATTTGCAGATACTTAGTTTTCCCAACAGTATGTGTTGAAAGCAAACCTTTGATACAGGTCCTTTGATTAGAATTTATTTTATTTTATTTATTATTTTTTTTTATTTTTGACAGGCAGAGTGGACAGTAGAGGGAGACAGAGAGAAAGGTCTTCCTTTGCCGTTGGTTCACCCTCCAATGGCCGCCGCGGTAGGCGTGCTGAGGCCGGCGCACCACGCTGTTCCGATGGCAGTAGCCAGGTGCTTCTCCTGGTCTCCCATGGGGTGCAGGGCCCAAGCACTTGGGCCATCCTCCACTGCACTCCCGAGCCACAGCAGAGAGCTGGCCTGGAAGAGGGGCAACCGGGACAGGATCGGTGCCCCGACCGGGACTAGAACCCGGTGTGCCGGCGCCGCAAGGCGGAGGATTAGCCTACTGAGCCGCAGCGCCGGCCTGATTAGAATTTATTTACAGATACAATCATGTTGGGGCTACATTTTGAGGATGCGCTCTTGTGTGAATATAATAGCATGTGCCACAGAACCTAATACTATAGTGTACTTAACACTAGGCTATATGGTATATATTGTAATCTAGCGATCCAACATTGTCAGAAGCACTGTTGCATGCTTCATGACTACAGTTTATTTGGGAGGTGATCTCAGGAAGCCTAAGTGAGAAAAGAGGAGAATGACAGGGAAGAATAAAAAATCCAGTATAAAGGCCTATTGCAGAGGATGCTGCCACAGGCTAAAGGGACACAGTTCTGCCAGGACATCTGAGAACTGTCCACAATGTCTCCACAAACGACCCAGGGGAATGAGCTTCTGTTCCCCCTGCTTGAGGATGACCCCTGGGGTTGTTGGTGTTTAGGTGTGTCGGTGTGGGGTAGTGACCTGCTATGACTCCAAAGCACACTCTTACTTAGGATACCACCTAGAGCCCCTGCTTCCCCGAGAACTCATACATGATATATGGGTGCCCCCCAAACTGGCTACTAGAGTTAGTGACTGAGAAATTAACTTCATCTGCTTTAGCACTTAGCAAAGGGCCAGCCATCAGACCAGGCCTGCCCTTGTGGGTGACTATAGGAATAAGAAGTGAAACACTGACATTTTTAAACTGAACACCTTCTGATACATGAGAATACGTGTGGCGGTTGTAAAAATGACTCAGATATTCCTTAAGAAGCTCCATTCAATACAGAAGGTAGGGCAGCTGGGCACATCACTCCTTTAAGAGGAAGCGGGGTACACACTGGAGAGGAGCTTCTTACCAATGGGTGGTAAAGGCATGTCTAGATAGGCCACATGGGTCCTAAAAAGTAGGGCTTACTCATATATAAATATTTCCACCAATTGCATTTGTGTGCCAGGCCTTTCTCTAGGTGCTAAGGATCCAGAAATGCTCACTGACTTCCTTATACTCTAATGGAGAGACCCATAAAATAAGAAAAATAATGTTAAACAGTGGTAAGTGATATCAAGGAAGTAAAATTAGACCACTTGGTCATGTGCACAAGTGGCCCAGTGGTAGCTATAGAGACAGTGGTCAAGAAATTCTCTAAACCAACATGGTACAGCAGGTTAAGCTGCTGCCTGTGATTCCAGTATCATCCCATAGGAGCACTGGTTCCAATCCTGGCTGCTCCACCTTCCATCCAGTTCCCTGCTAATGAGACTGGGAAGGCAAAGAAAATGGCACAAATGCTTGGGCTCCTGCTTCCACATGGGAGACCCAGGTGGAGTTCAAGGATCCTGGCTTCAGGTTTGCCCCAGCCCTGGCCACAGTAGCTATTTCGTGAGTGAACCAATGAAAGAATGGAAATCTCTCTGTCTCCATCTCTGTGCTTTTGCCTTTCACATGATTAAATCTTCAGAAGAAATTCTCTGCACAGAAAACATTTGAGACCCAAATGAGGAGGCATCCATCCCGCTAAATGAGAGGAAACTGTTATTGGAAAGAAAATTTGAAAATACAAGACCAGAAGCAGGGAAGGGCTGCACAGGAGAAGGGATGGGCTTAAGGCCAGGGACCGGGAGAGTAATGGCCAGGGTGGGAGAAGGGATATGTCATGAGGTCAGATGGATGGACATGGGCCACGGCACTCAGAGCCCAGCAGGCGTTGTGAGGAAGGAAGTGAACTAATACAATTTATGTTTTAAAAGATCACTCTTGTTGCTATGTGGAAAACAGAGCAGTCAGGGCAGGGACAGAGCACCAGCCCAGTTCCAGGGCTCTCACAAGTGCCAGGCAGGTTGGCCCTGGGGCTGGCTCGGTCTGGG
This sequence comes from Lepus europaeus, assembly GCF_033115175.1. Taxonomy (NCBI): domain Eukaryota; kingdom Metazoa; phylum Chordata; class Mammalia; order Lagomorpha; family Leporidae; genus Lepus; species Lepus europaeus. The sequence goes on along the minus strand of NC_084830.1, from coordinate 132,645,995 downwards.
GGCGGCGGAAGATAGAGTAGAGGGGAAGCCTGGGATTCCACGTTGGGGTGGACGTGGTGTTTTTTGGTTAGACTGAATTGATAGTTGGAGGCACGGACAGAAGAACCAAGCTCAGACACGGAAGAGTCTTCTAAGGAAATTATCCCTTTCCTTGAATTAAGCTTGCCACTGACAAATAACGGTGAGGAATGGTTTTGAAAGAGATCAAGAAAACTTTGAACCCACACAAAGGAATCAGATTGAATTCTGTAGGTGATGGTAATTGAAGTCTTTTTTAAACAGAGAGGTGACAGAAACCAAGTTGTGTCCTTAGATGTTGTCACCACTGGGCCAAACAGCTCATAGATTTAACAAGAGGGAAACCAGCAGCAGCAACAACCACCACCTGTGTGTGTGTGTGTGTGTGTGTAAGCAGGGAGAGTGAGAATAATTTGGACAGCAAGACTATCCAGCAGACTCCTTCTTCAGAGGTTAATTTACGTCTCTGTTTACTGATGTTGCCATGGTGATGCTAAACCACTAGCCAGAGGACAGAGAACAGTCGACTGTCTCTGCGCTTAATAATCTGACTTTATGTAAGACATTGGGAAAGAATGCAATAACTCAGGCTCTTTGCTGGAAGCATTAAAAGAAACCAGATGAGGCTGAGCTCACATTCTTCCCAGTCATACCAGTCCCCTCCCTGGGTACATTCAGGCTTTCAGTCCCAGCTGTCCTGGCACCACCCTGCCTGACATTTGGAGGAACTCACCCTCCATGTGGCCTCCCCTCACCCTCTTGCTCCCTTGAACCAGAGTACTGCCAAGAGCCCACAGAGCAAAATAAAAGCCAGGGAAATGGGAAAGGAATTCTGCCTATAAAAGGGGGTTTGCAAAGGGAAGCTAGTCTCACTGGTGGTAGGAACTACTCCCTCCTGGAGCACCAGTTGACACGACCCTGACCATGGGTCATGGAGAAGCTGCAGATTTCTATTGAGATTTGGAACTTTCCAGTGTCTCTCAAGAAGTCAGTGTTTGGAAGCTGGGGATCAAGGTATTTTCCCTAATTAGAAGCACATTCCCTCTGTTGTTGTTTAGGATGAAGCCAGTAATTTTTCACTTTTCTAAGCATCATAGTAATGTTCTTTATAGTCTCTTAAGTGCATTTTTTTTTGTGGGGCCAGAAAAAAATAAAAAAGAAATCTTCCAGCATTCTGAATTCTAAAGCTTGGGCAGCCTAGATTTTTAGTAACATCTATATTCCTTCTTGCCATAAATTTTGAACTTCTTCAATGTGACAAACATTGTAATGGGTGCTAGAAATACAATACATGGCCCCTTCCCTAACTACCATAATAACAGAACTAATGATGATGACCGGTCGTTTTTAATCTCTGCCATGTACAAGCTGTTGTGCTTGAATCTGTTCCAGGTACTTCCCTTCTTAAGCATCTCAGCTATCAAGGAAAAATTAGTATTATCCTAATTTCACAGTGAGGAAGCTGAGGCTTCCGCCTGGCATGGAGGTTGGCTGGTTGCTAGGGTGCGGCAGGAGGAGCCACAAGCAAGGCAATGGGCGTTGTGAAATAACAGAGTGGGCAGTGAATGATTCCTCTGGGTTAGCAGGGAGGAGAGAATTAAGCTACCATTAGTCCTTAAGGCCTTCAACCAAATATCTCCCTGAAATTATTCCCAGTGTGCCAGGTAGCTGAAAACAAACTCCCTTGTGGGCAAACAGCTGCCCCCGCCAAGCTCCTCACATGCACACTCTGTCCTCACTCGCCGATTTGTCTACAGACCTGTCTCAACAACTGCCAGGAGATTTTGCTCTGGCTAGATCTTCTTTCATCAGCGCTCTGTTTCTGTGATTGTAGTTCCTTAAGACTCAACAGGGCAGTGCTGAGGTCTTTGTCGATACTGATTTACTCTATTCATTTCCTCCAACACTGGAGGACTTCAAGTAAGATAAATCCCATTGCCTCTCAATCAGAAAACTTCATTGTAGCTTAGACAGCACCTTTCTTAGCTCCTCTAATAATGACTCTGTCCTTTGTTCTAGGCCCTGTCTAGTGCACTTGGGCCTCATTCCTTTGTAATCATAACCTCTACTCTACCACCAATGGCTCTACTCCCAACATGTGTGTACTGATTGTCCTCTTCCCCACTTAATGCTGTATAATTGTTCAAACCTGGTAAATGCCACTCTTAGGATCATTGGTTACTATCCTCACTCTGTCTTTTATGACCTTGTCTAAATATGATCAGAGTCGGTGAACTTGGAAGGCTTCCATAGCCTTGGCAACTCATGACGAGAGTCTAGGATGGTTACTGGCGCCATAAACTAGAGTGTCAATTTGTTGGGTCAACAACAGGAGCCACTGTGCACTTGCTCCTCATGTGGGATCTCTGTCCTTAATGTGCTGTGCATTGTGATTTAATGCTATAACTAGTACTCAAACAGTATGTTTCACTTTGTGTTTCTATGTGGGTGCAAACTGTTGAAATCTTTATACTAAATTGATCTTCTGTATATAAAGAGAATTGAAAATGAATCTTGATGCAAATGGAAGGGGAGAGGGAGCGGGAGGGGGGAGGGTTGCGGGTGGGAGGGAAGTTATTGGGGGGGGAAGCCATTGTAATCCATAAGCTGTACACTGGAAATTTATATTCATTAAATAAAAGTTAAAAAAAAAAGTAAAAAAAAAAAAAAAAAAAGAAGTAAATCTAAAAAAAAAAAAAAAAAATCCCATTGCACAGCCTTGACTACTCTGTATCCACAGTAAAAGCTCCCTTCCCCCATCCGTGATGACCCCCTAACCCCAATTATCTACAGCACACGCTAAACCGAGATTCTGAGTCTACATGATATTAAACATTTAAGATTTGAAGAAACTATCCTTTGAATCAAAGGTTAGTAAATCTATTCAAAGGGACTGGCGTCACAGCTTAGCAAGTTAAGCCACCACCTGTGACGCTGGCATCTCTTATGGGCACCACTTTGAGTCCTGGCAGCTTGGGGGGAATCCACAGGAGTCCCAAAGGCAAGTCAGATCACCGCTTTCCCAACAACTAATAGGAGGTGTACCATGGAGAAATTCATGGTAGTCCCAAATGAGTTACAGAGCACTGCTAACCATAAATAAATTAAAATAAGAATGGAGTCACTTATGCTAATCTAGGAGCTGATGACACGACTTATGCTAAGTTTAGTGTCTACCAGGAAAAGCGTGTCCTCATCAGACTGAACAGACACCTCTGGACAGTCTGACAATGTGTGTACCAAGGACGACAACCTCAAGTCCCCCAAGTAATAACATGGCAATTGACAACACTGGACACAGCTGATACACCTTGTCCTAAACAACAGATTGGTGAGGCCCCAGGAACTTCCAAAACACAACTAGTTAACACCGGACCCCCACCAGGGTCCCTTTTTCCCTGGCATGACAAGGATAAAAGGAGAGCTCTTTTCACCACTCCCCAACCCCTCGGGGATCATGGCCCAGTACATAAACCTGTGCACCTCCACAAACTTTAGAGCTAAAAAGCCAACCTGTTATTCTGTAGTGGCACAAGACAACTAACCAAACTCAGTCAGAGACGACGCCTCGACACTTTAACTTTTCGTAACCGTGATACAAAGCTTGAGAATGCAGCATTTATAGTAATATTAGCCATGTGGAACATGAAGGAATGTGCCTTGACCTTATGATTAAGAATAATGCCATATACTTTGCTGTACTTATATAAATATAGTTAAATTGCCTTTAAGATTGCTTTAATGCTAGGTATGTGTTAAGATCTGTTGATTAAAAAATCTAACTATATAGATTAGTATACAAGAGTAGTGAAACCCTAGTGTAAATTGATGTGAACAATAAAAACCTTTCATTAAAAAGACAGCCTTGTGTCCGTGTTCCTTCTTCCCCGTACTCCAACACATTGTCCCCTTAAGCCCTGTTGAGCTGCGAGACAGTAGACACTCACGACACAGCTCCACTTCACATCCAGCTCCCTGCTAATGCACTTGGAAAAGCAGCAGGAGATGGCTTAAGTGCTTAGGTCCTTGCACCCACATGGGAGACCCAGAAGAAGCTCCACACTCCTGGCTTTGGCCCAACACGGCTCCAGCCATTGTGGCCATTGGGGGAGTGAACCAGCAGATGGAAGAACTTGTTTGCTCGCTGTCTCTCCCTCTCTCTTTCTGTAACTCTGCCTTTCAAATAAATTTAAAAAACCTAAAAAGTAAATTTATTCTAATGTAAACTTGAATATTTTATAAAGATTTTACTTATTTATTTGCAAGGTAGAGTTACAGAGAGAGGGAGAGACAGAAAGGTCTTCCATCTGCTTATTCATTTCCCAAACGGCTGCAACAGCTGGAGCCGGTCTGTCTGGAGGCCAGGAGCCAGGAGCTTCCTCCAGGTCTCCCACATGGGTGCAGGGCCCCAAGCACTTGGGCCATCTTCTACCCAGGCCATAGCAGACAGCTGAATCAGAAGAAGACTAGCTGGGACACAAGGTGGTGCCCATGTGGGATGACAGTGCCACAGGCATAGGTGTTAGCCTACTACGCCATAGCGCCAGCCCCGAACCTTGAATATTTTTGAAGATAAACAAATATATTCAAAATTACTATCTGCACCAATAGTAAGGAAAAACACTCCTACTCACAATAATAAGACTTTTGCTTGACTGGTCTTGGTTACAATCTAACATGAAAGATCTCGAGATTAGCATGTTTGGAAATACATGCAAGGCAAGAAGTGGAGTGTCTGTTTATAATTAGAGGAAAAAACAATCAATTGATAGTATTGCAGTGTTCACTGGAATGTTCTTTCCTAAGCCCGAGAGCAAGACTGAGGGAATTACTGAGCAGTTTGCATAACAGGTGTTAAGATGCACTTGTTGGAGAAGTCCTGGTCACACTAGAGGCCTACTGAAGAACAGATTGTGGCAAAGTGTCCTCTTTCAGGGCTATTAATAAGTCTCAAATTATCATCTGTTTCTTAGAGAGAAGTCCTAGGACACTATAGGTTATGCCCCCTGGTATATCTCTATCTTTGTCCTGTAACTTTCATTCATAGCGTTTATCACAAATGTAATTTAAATAACTATTTGCATTCTAATTTGTTTAATGAGTGCTTTCATCCTGAGAACATAAGAAGTCCATGAGATGGTGTCTGCTGCTTTCAATTTGTGAGGGATGTATAAACGTTTAGCTCAACACTCAACACACAGGAGGGCTTCAGTTTTTGTTGAATGACTGAAAGGCAAGGAAAAGTATTTACCCAGAATGAGAAACCGAAATGACAAAAAGAGTGAACTCATTGGAAGTGAGCCTAGGTGAGTGAAATCCAAAATTTTGTTATTAAAAACTGGCCCCTCATGATATTGGCTGTATTTTTAATGACTGCTCATTGAGAAAATATGTGATGCGTTAGAAGCCCCTGTGAATTCACTGGAGCCTTTACAAAATTTCATATTTTGTCATATTAAGTAAACTTGGAAAACAGAGAGCTTTTGTATGTGACACACGATTATTCCATCCGCAGACAATGCTGCACACAACACACACACTTGGTACTCCTCCCGCCCCGCCCCCACTCCTTAGATACCGTGTAACTTTTCCATAGTCTGGGAACTATTACGCTAAGCAGTACTACAAAACTGCCCCCTCTTCTACATCTCTGATGTTTACACATTAAATGCTTGACAACACAGTGAACACAGAGACTTAATACTTAGCAATTAACACAAAATATCTCTAAAACCCCAAGAATGCCTTTTTGTCTTCAGCATTATATAATAAAGAGGTGGCACCATGCTCCTGGAACTTCTTTAAGGTCAGGTTGTATCTGACAAGAGTGGGAGTCACGGAGAAACAACCTGCTGTTGTTTCCCATTGGCCAAACTCTACAGACAGTGAGGGAGCCTGGAGGACCTAGGGGCTTCAGTCTCAGGGTTCAGATTAGGTAAGAAAAGGGCTTAGAGCAGATCTTAAGAGGCAGATCTTGGATGACCAGCACACCTAGGACTATTCTTACATTCATACACTTGACAGCTTTTCAAAGCACTCATTAAATCCTTCAGGCTGAAGCTTGGGGTAGCTGGCAATGGATGAAACGGAGGACCAGAGCAGTTAGGTGAATTGGTCATGGTTAGTAAGGCGCAAAACCAGACCTTCCCTTGCTTAACCAATCTGATCCTTGTCTAGAGTCTTGTCTCTAAGTATGTTGCTTCCAAACATAAAATATTGTAGCTGGAGATGCTACGGCGCAGCAATGTGGGTGGCTTGAGTTCTGCTGCCTTGCTGTTTTATTTGGGGGATTTTGCCTGTTCATAAAACAACATCTCCCAGTGTTTATCATCTTTTGTTGTTGTTGTTGAAGTGCCCAGAATCTTTCAAACCCTCCATGTGGATGAGTTGTAGCCAACAGCTGTAGCCACACTCTGGAGGAGAGAAGCAGGCTCTCATAAACCTGCAGATTGCTGCCCCCTTGGGAGCCTGGGAGCAGAGTGGCTGCAGGAGGCTGACACATTAGAAGGCTTGGGAGCCCAGCGCAGCCCTGGGTCCCCACAAACCTCAGTGACACTCCACTGAGATCTCATTTCCAGTTCCCAACTTTCCTATGCATTACTTTTCTCTCCCATTACAGGTCATATCCACCAAAGATCACTTTTTTAAAAAAATACTACCTTTTAAAAAAATAAAGATTTATCACTTGGACTAGTGAGATGGCATTGGTACATGCTACCTTGATGGGATTGCATTGAAATCCCCTGGCACGTTTCTAACTCCACCATTTGGGGCAAGTCCTACTGAGCATGTCCCAAATTGTACATCTCCTCCCTCTTATTCCCACTCTTATATTTAACAGGGATCACTTTTCAGTTAAAATTTAAACACCTAAGAATAATTGTGTGTTAATTACAGAGTTCAACCAATAGTACTAGAACAAGAGTCAAAGGGATCACACAAACAAGACTGGTGTCTGCTAATACTAACTGATAGAATCAAAAAGGGAGAGAACGATCCAACATGGGAAGCGGGATACACAGCAGACTCATAGAATGGCAGATGTCCTAAACAGCACTCTGGCCTCAGAATCAGCCCTTAAGGCATTCGGATATGGCTGAAGAACCCAGAGAGTATTTTAGGCATGGAAAGCCAAGGCACTCTGAAAAAAAAAAAAAAAAAAGAAGAAGAAGAAGAAGAAGACCTAAGTGAAAGATCTCTGCAAGTGAGACCCCAGTGGAAAGAACAGGGCCAACAAAAAAGGAGGTACCTTTCTCTGAAGGGAGGAGAGAACTTCCACTTTGACTATGACCCTATCTGAATAAGATCAAAGTTGGTGAACCCAAAAGGCTTCCATAGCCTTTGCAACTCATGACTAGAGCCTAGGGAGATTGCTGACGCCATAAACAAGAGTGTCAAATTGTTAAGTCAACAACAGGAGTCACTGTGTACTTACGTCTCATGTGGGATCTGTCCTTAATGTGTTGTCCAATGTGAAGTAATGCTATAACTAGTACTGAAACAGTATTTTTACACTTTGTGTTTCTGTGTGGGTACAAACTGATGAAATCTTTACTTAATATATACTGAATCGATCTTCTGTATATAAAGATAATTGAAAATGAATCTTGATGTGAATGGAATGGGAGAGGGAGTGGGAGATAGGAGGGGCGCAGGTGGGAGGGAAGTTATGGTGGGGGGGAAGCCATTGTAATCCATAAACTGTACTTTGGAAATTATATTTACTAAATAAAAAAAATAAAATAAATTAAGATTTAAAAAAAGAGGAGGGAGAAACAGACAAAATTGCCATCATCTCATCACCATAGAGAACATTTTCATCTAAATCCTCCCAGTCTTTACTTTCTGAGTGAATACACATGCCTATTATATAGAGAGTGTATTTTTAAGTGGAATTTTCCTAGACACACAGCTTTCTGGTTTGCTTTTTGAGCCCCTGTGGTGCCCCAGTGGCACAGCTGATTCCAATTTCACACAGAACTCTCAGCTATTTTACAGCAAGAGGGGCGTGTCTGAAGCCGGAGAGGCAGGGTGGTGGAGGCCAAGTTCACAAACTGAAAGGTACACAGGACTCACCTGAGCAGCCTGTTCAAGCGCAGGTTCTGATCCTGGAGCTCTGGGGGTCTGAGCATCAGCCCTCCCACACCCCCCTCCCCTCCTCGTGGCCTCAGGTGCCGCTGATCTGTTGCCCACCCTTTCAGACACTCAGGCCTCAGGGTGGTAGAGAGAACTCCAACCCAGGAATCAAAAGGTTTCACATTTTTGGCCTTGAGATTTGGGGTACGATTCTAAACCTTTTAGTCTTAGCTCTCAGATACAAAGAAGGGATCACAGAACTCTGAAAGTGCTCAGCACTAAATATGGGTTTATTAAAGCCGAGCTGAACTGAAACCCAGTCACAAGGGAAAAGAGAAGCATTCTCCGAGATGCTCTATCCTCTCCCCTCTCCACCTAAACAATGCTTACTAAATGGTTTCTGGTGCTTAAAGCAGTCCAAGGCTTAACTTACAGAAATGGATCCATTTTTCCTTTCAATGCATTCAGTAACAAAGCAAACCGTAACCACATCGATGAGCTTTCGTGGAAGTCTGCAGCGATTTAGAGGCGGCATCATTTCTTATACCAATATAAAAATAGCACAAACGTATGCTCGAACTTCAGGAAATGCACTTTTCCTAATTATGTGGTTTTTTCCTACCTTGGTGCCAGACGCATTCTCCCCCTGCGTTCCACCGTCTCCCCGTCCTGCTGATCCAACTTCTTTTCTGTCCTAGATACGCTCCACCTGATCTCTCCGCGACCTTTTCCTTCCTAAATGCTTGGCCTCTCTAGGTTGTATCTTCATAGGCAATTCCCTGCTCAAAACAAGGATTCCTTTCCAGGAGTCTGGTGGACCTTGTGTGTTTCTTGACATAATCATTATGATTTCATTTTTTTAACTGGGTTGAGAAGCAGAACAGCATAGACTTAGATGTGCCTATTTCACTTTTCAGCTAGAAAGCTTGACAGTGACATCATCTTGTAATCCCTGCAAAAATAACCTGGGTAGCTAGCTGGCTACCAACAAACTCCTAATCACTGGCTTACAAAAAGAGGAGCAGAGGAAATTATGGAAGTCCTGGGAGAAATGACCAGCTCTGGCCCTCCCCGCCCAGTGCCAGACAAGGCTGGTTGGTCTAGCCCTGTGAGTGGGGAAGAAGTTGCTAGGTTGTTTGTCTGGTGCCTGCCGGTATCCCAGAAAGTTCTTTGTGTGGAAACTGAAAGAACTGACTTTAAGGGCTGTTTGATTCTGGTTAAGTTCTGAAGGACTCATGCTGAGATCCAAATCCCTCAATTAAGTTCTTTTGAAGAACCGCCCAGGGTGGGCTCAGGTTGCAGATAGTTCTAGCTGGACAAAGAAAAAGGATGAGCTAAAATAGTTCAATTAATTGGCAAACCCAAGCCACGATAACATTCCTGAAGCTTACATGTTCAGAAAGTTAAGGAGTAAACGCTGTCCTTTACTGTTCTTGACTATTTTAGGTGGTTTATCTAATTCACTCTGTAGCAATTTTCTTGTTTATTCCCATGGAAACTAACATTGGCTCCAGCTTCTTACCATGAGGGTAGCAAATCCTTCTTGGTAAATGCATGGCAGTGGGGGCGGGGAAAGGATGGTGGGGTCTTTGTTGTAACCTGGTCACTTCCCTTTCAGATTCCAGATTTTCCATAGTTATTGTATGTACCTGTGTGTATGGGGGGATGGGGAGTGTTAAATTAACTTAATGAGAGATTACCCAAATTATTTTTAGAATAATGTGGGTGTAATTTTGATAGGAATTATCAATAGACTACCCTTAAACAGAAGGGAGGTAATCTAAAAGTGAAATGAGAGTAGAGTAATGGAGAAAGCTGGCCAAGAAGATGCTTTGATGTTATTTTGAAAAACAACAAGCTAATTAGGAACCAGATTGAGGAATTGGACTTCAAAGAAAAGTCTGGCAAAACTGATGGAGATCACAAGACATTTCCTGGATTGTAAGAATAATATTCTGAAGTCAATTTGGTGACTATGCATACATGGTCGTAAATACTTCCCATTTTAGACAAATGTTCTCACCCCAGAACTCATGCCTTAAATTTATAAAGTAGCTTCCATTTATGACTGTTTTTTTCTTTTTTATTAAACATTTACTGTATAGGAAGTACTCTTCACAGGTATGCAGGTTCCAGTCCAATAAGCAGCAAGTTTATGATCATCATCTGGATCTCCCCTTGGTTACACAGAGATCTGATGTAGGGAATGCAATTGACAACAGTATGAGACACAGGCTTTGCTGGGTGGGCCACAGCACTCCTGCCGGGCAAGTGCAGACCAGAAAGGGGGCACCTCAACAAGGGGTCTCCATCTGCAGGAGCATAACTCAGTGACCATTCCTCTGTGGTCTGTGCTGAGTTCCCTCTGCTGGAGGCCAGGGAAGCACATGCCTTCTTATGCCAGTTAGGATGGCAGGCTTCACGGTCCCTCAGGAATAGTTGTGAATTTTTATACATGATGACTAGCAACTACTATCCTAGATTTTAGGCATAATGTGCTTCTTGCTTATTACTTATTTTTATGCCATCTGGTTTAAGCAGAGAGGAGTTGAATTTAGGATCTTTTTTTAAAAAGATTTTTAAATTTTACTTGAAAGGCAGTTAGAGAGAGAGAGATCGAGATCGAGAGAGAGAGAGATCTTACATGGGTTAGTTCACTCTCCAAATGGCCATAACAGCTGTGACTAGTCTCCCACATGGGTGCAAGGGGCCAGAGACTTGGGCGATTTTCCACTGCTTTCCGAAGTGCATTAGCAAGGAGTTGGATCAGAAGTGGAGCAGACCCTGCTTTCTTGGCCTCTCTTGGCTCCTCTCCTCCTCTTGTCTCTCTTCTCCCTCCTCTCTGTCTCTGTCTCTTACAGTCTCCTTCTCTTTTTCCTTCGCCGCCCCTTCACTCCGGTCTCTAGGGTGTTCCCCAATAAACCCTTTCCCTTAAAAAAAAAAAAAAAAAGAAGTGGAGCAGATGGGACTCAAATTAGCAACCATATGGGATGCCCGCATCTCTGGTAGTGGCTTAACGCATTACTTCACAATGCCAGCCCAAGTTTGGGAATCTTGGGTAAGAGTAGAGCTGGAAATAATAGTAATCCATCTTCCATGGTTTTGATGGTGCGGATTCTGACTTCCAGGAATCAGCAAACTTTGTCCATTTCTACAGTCCTTAGGTATAGTAAATCATTTAATCTTTGCAAAACTCATGCTGTATTATCTACATGTTTACAGCTAATAGAACCAAGCTGCTGTAATCTGATACAGGAAGACCTAGGTCTAAACCTCAAGTGAATGATGCCAAAGGTCCTATCCCTTACTTATGTATGCTTCTGCTGTTCCAAAATACATTACCCACCCTCCCAGCCAGGGGAGTCACAGATCTGCTGCCCTGATAATTACTCCTAAGGCGGTACCAGTCCTCTCCATCTCATTTATTTGTCAGTTTGATCAATTCACTTATTTATTTATGTGAGGAGAGTCGTCAGCCAACTTCTTTATTCCCTAGAACGAAGAGATCTTGGGATTCCAGTTCACGTTTCTGCGTGGTGAAGTTTAAGCCCAATGAGTCTTGTCATGGCCACATCAGAGTGAGGGTTTTTTCTTTCCTTCTTTCTCTCGCTTCCCCTTAGCTAAGCTGAAGCTGAATGGCTGGGCTCTTGGCACCTTCATTGTATCTATTATGTCCTGATCATTACTTAAACAAATGGTATTCACTGGGGTCCAAGCCAGAGGGGCAGGGCACAGAGAAGTCTTTCTGTCAGTCAGCTGGACTGCTCTTCCCTTGTCACAAGTCTTTTGTCTTCCCTGAGGTTCCCTCAAGTGCTGAGCAGCTCACAAAGGAAGGAGAGGGACCCAGCCTTTGTCTGGGAAGGGACATTCAGTCAGCGCCCTTCGCCTCTCTGCACATGTCTTGATCCTTTCGGCTGTTTTTCTTCTTTGGTCTCTGTTCAAATCAAAGGGTGCTGATGAAATACCCACAGCACTGTTAAGGCACTGTGGCAGGAGAAGTGGAAAGTGTCACTGGCAGGATTTTTCCAAGGCCAAGTTTCATAAAGTAGTGAGGAGGGACAAACAGCCAATGGGCTGTAGTACTGACAGCTGAGAAGAAACAGGCATTGAAAGAGGCTGGCTCTGCAGGGAGAGTGCCTGGGTTCCAAACATTATCCCAAGTTGTCTTGAAAAATACCTTCAGCTAGGAAGACTTGGATCCCTTATCTGTAAATGGGGATAATAATTATAATTATTCACTGCATTGACTTGATGATTAATTGGAAGATTGCATGCACTGTGCTTATTGGCACATTTGGAGGTTCCATTAACTTTTCACATTTATAATTATAGCTGAGGATGGATTTGTAGAAGGAGGTGGCCTTGGGTCCCGGCAAGGAGAAAAATGATAGAATGTTTCAGGCCTAAATCCAAGGAGTCATGGATTTGGGGGAATTAAGGAAATCAACAATTTATCTTTTCACTTTAGGGTACAAAGTTAATAACAACATTTTACAAATTTGAAAGGTCTAGAGTAAGCTATCTTGGTTAGCATGTTAGTGCTTGAACATAATTTCCCAAACCACAGTTCCACAGACTAACAGTCTAGGAATTTTTTAACATGTGATCAAAAAGTTAGCTTATTCAGACATTCATAATGATTTTTAGGACAAAGATTCTGAGCAATACTATATGAAAATACTATCATCCAATGTTAATTCAATTAATCTGGGGGTGAAGTATGTTTCTGTTGTTTCTCCTGCTGCTGCTGTTTTGTGGAGTGTGGTTTGGAGCTGCAGCACTGTGTTTGCAATGGAGTGCTGTTTTCTTTCGTGTAGAAGAGTGTACACGTTGAAACGCTGAAGCACAGAGGTCCATGAGACTCCTTTGGGAACTCTGCTCTCTATTCATTCCCAAGAATGGACTTGGCTATAAACGCACTCACCCAGCTGTCTGCTGTCATCTCTACTGTTTGCATGCATGGTATCCACTGCTTCAAAGAATGTTCTTGGCAATAGCAACAATGAGACCACACATTTCTCTTAGGTACTGGCCTGAACAGCAATAGTTCTGAAAACTCAAAAGTAAGAAGTCTTAGCTGGTAGGACTAGGCGGAATGATCTCAGGGGAAACTACTTTATAGTGACATTGGGATCTTGCAGCAAACATTGACTTTCAATCAGCTGAGTCTCCAGATATTTTCTGTGTCAACTTTTTCCTGAAAACTTAGTTAAAGCCTTTACTCTCTCTTTCCTACTAAAGCATACTGAGTGAGCCTGCGAATGGATGTGGTAGAACACGTGCTAGACATTGAGAGTGAAGGAGGAGGAACAGAGAAAGAGAGAATGGTCATGTTGTGATCTCTCAACTTGATTCTACAGAATAGGTAACATATAGATGAAAGCATTCTTGTTAGTCAGTAGCCATATTTTAGATATATCTACATAGGTGTTTTTTTTTTTTTTTTTTGAGGAATAGGTGGAGAAACCCTAAAGGTAATTGACAAGATTTTCTTTTATGTGTTTGTATCTCCATAACTACAGCCTAACATTTGCTAAGACCAAGAGTTTTTGAAAGGCTTAGCAAATTATAGGTTGCTGGCACTGTGTCATGAGAACTTCCTAATAGTGAACCATTCATGTCTGAGCTTAGCTAGTCTGTCCAATGCACTGTCTTTGGAAAATCTCTTTACATTATATATTCATTAATTTCTTCCTTCTCTAAACTCAGAATGTTATCTCTGTTCCTGGGGCTTTATGAAACAGTGTAACGCAGTCATTCTTGAGTATTTATCCATGTACTAGGCGAGACCATACGAAAGTTCCCATGTGTCTCTAGTAAAATCAGAAAATTAAGATCAGTGTGATGAGTGTCACACCAAATTTCATACTGTTAAAAGTATTCTATTTTTATAGTATAAAATGTTTGTATTTTATAAAATATTTTTTAGGTTTATTCCTATTTTCCCCCCCCACTATTTTACCAATAAGTGAAATTTCAAAGTCCCAGAGGCAGTGAGCTGATGACACAGAAATACTGGACTAGACACATACATGAGTCCATGCTCCTGTGAATTTTGCTTTCTGGATGAAGCTATCCCTCCCTTGGTAGTGGTGGCACCTTGATTAGCAATCATTTGCCTGGCAGTAGAGAAAGGAGCTCTTCAAAGGGAACTATTTGAGGGGTAAGTCTCTCTTCAAAATACTGATCCATAATGGCTGCCTTACAGCTGCCACTGGAGGCTGTGGAACCATCGAAGTGAACTGTCACAAGGGCTGTGGCCTTATCAGTGCTGAACTCCCCTCAAGGGCAGCGGCCAATAGAACTGGGAGAGAGCCAGGGGACTTTCTTACCAGATGTCTCTGGCCACATCACAAAGCCAATAGTACTGCTCTCCTGTTAGTCACTGTTTGACATTTTCTGTGTCTCTTCTCTTCCTATTCAAGCTAATTTTTCAGGTCTATTCCTTAATTCATTTGACAGACATCCACTGGCATTCATTGTCAGCTATTGTGTTGAGTACCTTAAATGCTATTTTATGCTGAGTATTTTAAATATTTTATCCCCTCATTTAATTCACACAGGAGGTTAGTGAGGTTGGACTTATTTTCATCCCCAACTTTCACAAATGAGAAAATGAGACTTAGACAGCTGTGTGCCACACAAGTATTATCTATAAAGCAAACCATCTACCTTGGTTCAAGCTTAGCTGTCTCATATTCTATAGCACTGACCACAGAAATAGCAGGGAGACCCTGTGGTGGCAATATAAAAGCAGAGACTTTGGAAATACATGCATCTCAGTGGTTGCTAACCTTCTTTTTTATTAGTTTGTTTCAAAATTTGGGATAATAACTGAACCTAACATTTATGGCAGCTGTTATAACTGGATTAAATAATTTTTACAAAGTCCTGGAACATAGTAAATTCTTGTGTAATGGTGGCCATAAGTAAACATGTTAATAACAGGGATTGGACTGGGATGTGGGTTGTATGAGACGGTATAGAAGATGAGAAAATAAATGTACAATGGGAGGTACAGTGGGGCCATTTTGGAAGCTAATCCAGAGTTGAGTGGAGAGATGTATGGATTGTGCTGAGAGCTGGGAAGGCATCTGTGTTCCCATGTGGGGAGGGCGTCCTTGTTCAATCCATTATGGACTGGGCAGCCTTGGACGTAGGGGGATGTAGTTTGTGTCTGGCTACCGAGTCTGTAGAGCTATGCTCTGCTCCTGCAAGGGAGAGACATGATCAAGGGAGGAATGTAGTTCATGCAGCTGAGGCTTTGTGCAGCAAGTCTGTATGGCTGAGAAGCTAAGTGCAGTTCCCAAAGGAAAGCCCTCCACCCTGCTGTCTGGCTCATGTTGAGAATGGAGTCAGTCTTTGATTACCTTGGCCAAAAACTCTTTCTCACAATGGTCAAGGAACTAAAAGATTAGGATCCTTCTGGCAGCTGCTGGCATGTTCTGGACTATAATGCCTGAATTTACTCCAAGGCTAGGAACCAGCTGCCCCATGGAATGAAAGGGGAGGGGATTTCACATGCATAAGAACCTGAAAGTAGAAAGTTGATATGGAAGGAAATGAAGTCCTGGCTCTCATAGCGTAGTGTTTTCTCCAGATTGGGGGAAACTTAGCCATGATTTAGATAACTCCAGAGACTAAAATATGATGATGAATATTTAGAAGGTGGAAAAATTTAAGGAGTTTGTCATGTTTATTTATCACTTATTTGCATACATTTTCAATGTAGACAGGCATCTAAGGAATTGTAACTTCTTCCAAAGATGACTCATTTCTCTTGGTTTTCATCTGGAGTGTGTTATTTGAGAGGTATGAGGAGCAATTGATTTAACTTAGTGACTTTTCTTATGCTTCTTGTACTATACGTATTCCATATATAAATAGCTTGGTAGTAGTTACTGAGTGCAAAGATGTTCCTGTATACTTCACTAAATTTTCCTCATTAATTGTTTCTTAACTATAGTACACTATTAAAACCAGAAAGTTAATATTTGTACAAACTGTGTATAGATATATGTCACTTATTACATGTGTTGATTGTAACCATTCCAAACTCAAGCAAAGTACAGAATTGTTCCATTACCATGAAGATTTCCCTCTTGCTACCCCGTTAGGATTAACACCTATTCCTTCTCTCTGCTAACCATAACCCCTGGCAACAACTAGTTTATGATTTTATCTCCAAAGTTTTCACATTTAATGGGACTGTATAGTAGGTGATCTTCTGAGGCTGGTTCTTCTACTCAGCATAATTTCCTTGAACTCCAACCAAGTTGCATGTATGAATAGTCCATTGCTTTTTATTTCTGAATGGTGTTCAGAAATTCAGCTTAAGCATTGACTTCTTGAATAGATATTTTGATTGTTTCAGTCTTGGAAGTTACAAATAAACTTGCTATGAACAATCATGTATAAAATTTGCTTGAATATAAGTTTCTATTTCTCTGGGATAAATGCCCAGAAGTGTGGTTGCTTGGTTGTTAGGTAAGTATATTTTCTTTTGAGAAAGTAGGACCACAAATCATGACTCTATTATATACAAAATATTCTTTTAAGATGTGCCAAGCTGTTTTCAAAGGAATGCACCACTTCCCATTGCCGATGTATGAGAGATCTAGTTTCCCTACAACTTCACTAGAATTTGGTATTGTCACCAATTTGTATTGTAACTTTTCTAGAAAGTTTTCAAACATGTCTTATAGTCTTCATTTGTATTCCCCTCAGATGCATTGCCATATTTAAACAGCTTTCTTGAGATGTAATTCACATACCATACCATTCACACTTAGAAAGTATATGATTCAGTCTCAATCTATTTCCCACAGAAAATTAGAACATATTCATTACCTCAGAAATGAAACTTCTTACCCTTTAGCCATTACTCTCCAAATTCTCCACCCCACCTCTGACCTAGTCTAATCAGACATCTGCTTTCTGTTTTTATATATTTGCCTATTCTGGATCTTATGTAAGTAGATTCATTAGTTATGTGGTCCTTTGTGATTGGCTTCTTTCACTCAGTATAAGGTTCTCAAGGTATGTCTATGCTGTAGCATATACCAATACTTCATTTCATTTTAATGCCAACTAATATTTCAAAGTATGGATAAACACTTAATTTGAGCATTTGTCAGTTGATGGATATTTGTAACTCTTCCTGCTGTTTGTTACTAATAATGCTGTTATAAACATATATATGGATGCAATTGTAGACCCGAGCCGTCCCCTCCCCCTGCCAGCAAACCCCACCACCCTAAGAGAAATGGGAGCTTCTATACGATGTGATATTGACAGAGAAAGAGAAAATCTGGTATTTGCAATGATCTGTGCCTTCTTTCTACCACCCTCTTGATTGGAGCTTTTGTGATGCAGCTACCATGATTTAAAAAGAAAAAAAAAAAAGAAAAAAGAAAAAAAGAAATAAGTAAATAAAAATGGCCACTCACCCAAGTCCACTAGAGGCCACTGTCTTCAGAGCTTCTCTCGCCCTGGCCAAAGGTGTGAAGAGACAGCTGTGAGGCTGGGAATGCTCTGTGGAGCCGGCCGTGACTTTGCAGTTGCTCCTAGTTTTAGGTTGCTCATGAAACTAGAAATGTCCTCTCTGCTTGATTTTTTTTTTCATCAGCCAAGTTCGACCCTTGCTTCCTGTCCTTTGCACCTTTTGTGTGAACAGAATATGCATTATTAAAGCAAAAATAAATAAAAGCAAAATGCAAATGAAAACAAAACAAAACAAAAATAAACATATATATGGAACTTGCTGTGGAGACATGTTTCCAGTTTGCCAGATATATACCTAGGAGAGGAATTGTAAAGTTTTGGGTGGCTTTATATGTTTATCAATTTAAAAAACTACCACCTAAATGCACTATTTTCTATTTTCTCTAAAATGCACCATTTTCTATTGCCAGTAGCATTGTATAAGAGTTTAAATTCTCTACATTCTTGCAAACAAACAATTTTTATTATCTTTCTTTTTGATTAGAGCCATCTTGGTAGTTATGAAGTATATCTCATTGTGATTTTGATTTCCATTTCCTCATGTCTAATGATGTTGAGCATCTTTTCTTGTCCTTATTGGTCCTTTGTATATTTTTCTTGGTGAGCTATTTAGAACCTTTGCCAGTTTCACTCTTTTAAGCCTATTTTAACAGGGAGAAGGAGAGGGAGAGGGAGTGGGAGTGGGAGAGGGAGAGGGAGAGGGATAGGGAGAGAAATGAGAGAGAGCATCTCCCACCTGCTGGTCCGCTCCCCAAATCTCCACAACAGCTGGAGCTGGATCAGGCTGCTGGGAACTCAATCCAAGTCCCCTATGCGAGTGGCAGGGACCAATTATTGCATCCTTTGCTGAAGCCTTAGTGAACTGGTTCTCTCAGAGCTTACTTTTCTAGTGGTGTGATCTCTGAGAAGAGGATATATATGAACTCAACTTATAATTTTAAAATCCTTAATTTTATTGTCAAAGAAATTGTGTCACAGGCTCTGATCTGGTCATCAAAAAACTCTGTATGTGTGTGGTGAGGTAGGTTTTAGTGGTAACAAACTTATTTGAAGTTTAGTGATTCTCACAGTCTAACACTAGGTCCTTCTGTCAGATTCAAGTACAATTAAATTATTTACATGTACTTTAAAATGGGGCCTATAATGAAGCTCCATTTCTCTAAAAACTCCAACTCTGCCTCCTTTCTAGCTCTATATTTACACCAAAATGTGTCTAGAATGATGTCTGTCTAATGATAGTCATGATTCTATGTGGTGTGACTTGGATCTTTTATTTTCCTATATTGTTTGAAGTATTTTTGTTTTTACAAAATTTTTCTTTTAAAATGATTATAAACTTTACAGTAGATGGAAAAACAGGACTAGTGTCCCATGTCTCTTTCTTAGCTTTTCCCAGTGGTTATATAGCTATCATATAATAGCAAAACCAGGAAATTGACATTGTTACAATGCAAACTACAGGCTTTATTCAGATTTCACCAGTTTTTGCATGCAGTCATTTGTGGTAATACTCCTTTTTAACTCTCCTTATTCCTCAGTGAGCACTGCTATTAGGGGTGAGATTGGACAGGGACCATGTTGAAATTTGTAGGGATAAACACATATCTACTTTGAAAAGTCACAATATCTGTCACCCATATGGTAACAAACTGGCAGGAAGTAACCTCGTTCTTCCCCAATTACTGGTAATGATGTGCTTGAGCTAGCTTCTACCAATCCTAAAAGCCAACTGTTAAATGTTCAGGAATTTTGTCATTGGTAGTTTGAAACCAGCCATGGTGGAGTAATTAGCTCCAAGAAATCTGCCAAGAATATAAATCAAGCCCCTTTTTCCCTGTCTAGAGTCTACTTGCCAGCTCTCCACCCTGCACGACATTTGGCATTTATGGTTTGTCTTGATTAATCCCATTTCCCCAGATACCTCTCTCATCTGGGCTGCTCAGCAAAAGCTTATTCCCTGGGAGGACATTCTGTTATCAGTCATGATGCTTCTTTTCCTCGGGGTTGTAAAATAAAACAGCTAAGTAATCCAATAAAAAAGGAAAGTTTTCTGTTAATGGATTCTAATACCTTATTATATGACTTCTCTGAGTAATTCACTTCCTCTTTGCCCAGGGACTTTGTAGAATATATATATAAAGCTCCTAGAGGACACTTGTGCTGTGTGTGTCTGGTTGTGCAGAAGTTCAGCACTTCCCAGTTCCTATCAAGCAGGAAGTGATCTAACTCATACTCAGCTGCCTTCCTTGTTTCTTTTTAAATTTGAAGGCAGAGAGATAGAAATAGAGAGAGACCGAGACAGAGAACTCCCATATGCTGCTTTGCTCCTGAAACAGAAACTCAATCCAGGTCTCCCACATGGGTGGCAGAAACCAACCACTTGGGCTATCACCACTGCCTCCCAAGATCCACATTAGCAGGTATTCTCTGCAGATAACAGGATCAATTCATAAGCTTATAGATGGTGAAAGACTGTATCCTATATGTTAGTGGGAAACCTAGCCATGTTCTCTAAACCACTTAGAAAGAGAAAACAAGTAAAACAAAATCTATCCTTACCTATGCTTTCCTCTTCCTTTGTCCAAATGTGGTGCTCAGGTAACAGACGTATGTGGATTACCTTTTATATGTATGGTCTATTCCAGGGACTCTAGGGGAAGATTAAATGGTCTCCTACCTTAAAGGCCTAATAACTGGAGATAAATCACATGGGCAGTGTAATAGTGGAATGAATGCAAGTACGCTATGCAGTAGATTTGGATTCCAATTCTGACTTGGCCACTTAACATCTGAATAAATTCTGCAAGTCCCTAACTTCTATGTGCTGCCTTCTTCCTTAATAAATGAAAGTTGGTAAGAGCATGAATGATAATGATCCAGTCTTTGCCCACTAGGAGGCGTTTTAGGCACACTGTTATAATGTTTTGTTTGACTTCATTTAGTTTGCTCTTAGTCATATTTCCATTTCATGGATAAGAAAATTGAGCCTTAGAGACATTCATTAAGTTGATCAAGGTCATTAGAACTAACAGGGAACTAACTGGGATTCAAACATAGGATTCGAAAACCTAGAATCTCAGACTATTCAGAGCCATATCACATAAGAAAAGCATACACATAAATTTTCTGAAATATGATAGTTCAGTTATTGTATTATTATTATTATGTGATGAGTTATATGTGTTATTTATGTTGATAACTATATTTAACTTTTATACAGGATTATATAATGTTTAACACATGTATTAAATAAATTGATAGATTCTTTTAGAGGAAAGTTCGCTGCCTTTAGATTCAGATCATCTATCCCAGATCTTGGTCCTGATGTTTACTAGCTGTGCCAGTATTCAGGTAAATCACTGACACATGTATTTTCAACCATACACAGGCACACTGGTCACATTCCTAAGTATTCAATAAATATTTGTTAAAACGTGAAGAAATAAACAAATGTTAAATTCTTTTCCAGGCTCAAGTATAAAAAATCAGTAATATCTGAGTCAGAGGTAACCCAACCACAGGTGTCTCCTCTAGCAACCCCTTAGGATGCCAATGGCTACTAGAAGGGCTATTTTTTGCAACCATGCCCAGTTCCAGGCATTTTGCTTAGGATTTTCCCTACCACTTGTTTGTTGCTCTTCCTCAGCTTGTAAATCCTAGCCAGAACAGTATTACTGACTATTTAAGTAACACTGCAATGCTCTTGCTAAAGATATTTTGCTTGGTTTTGTCAAAGAGTATCAGGAAGTAAGTGAAGAATCTTCAAGGCAGGAATATTTGAGATAAGAAGCATCCCTTTGTCTGTTCGTGATTTATGCTCTTATTTATCCTTTTGTATTACATTTATACTAACAAGTGGACTGAAAATGTAATTATTAAATTATGATTTACTAAGCCCTCACTGTATGCCAGTCACATTTTAAAACTTTTTATACCTATACTGTTATATATCTTATTTAATTCTTATAACTTCCCAACAAAGTAAATTATATCATCATCCCATTTAGGAAAAGGAGGTTTAGGATGGCTAAGTTATTCACTCAATGACTAATACCATGTGGCAGAGATAAGACTGACATTCAGTCTGTCTGTCTCCTGTGTGTGTGTGTGTGTATTGCCTCTTGTAATAGACTAAAAAGAAAAGGAAGTCAGAAAGAGAAAAGGACATCATCATTGTGTCTCTATTTTACTTCCATGGGTAATTAAAATAAAATTGAAGGGGCCGGCGCTGTGGCGCAGTGGGTTAACGTCTGGTCTGAAGCGCCAACATCCCATATGGGCGCCCGTTCGAGATCCCACTGCTCCACTTCTGATCCAGCTCTCTGCTATGACCTGGGAAAGCAGTAGAAGATAGCCCAAGTCCTTGGGCCTCTGCACCTGCATGGGAAACCCGGAAGAAGTTCCTGGCTCCTGGCTTCGGATAGGCACAGCTCCGGCCATTGTGAACCAGCAGATGGAAGACTTCTCTCTCTGTCTGTCTCTCCTCTCTCTGTGTAACTCTGACTTTCAAATAAATAAATCTTTATAAAAATTTAAAAATAAAAATAAATAAAATTGACTGTTTTGACCTGTACTTGCCTACTGCGGCTCCTATGTGGCTGGGGAGATGCCTGCACTAAGAAGCAGGAATTCATTGTCAACATCAGAGTGACTAATTAAACGCTGTTTATGGTCAGCAATGGCAGACTAATGGGGTACAGGCTTATCAAGCCCATGTTTTATAAGAACAAAAAAATCATTGCTGCTTTTCATTCTTGTGCTTTTTGGGAGGTAAATATTTTTAAAGAACAAAACACTGTTTTTCCCTTTAAAAGTCTCTTCAAGAAAAATAATATGTTCTGGTGACGTTTTTTAAAACATAACCCTGTTTTCTTCACAATGAAGGGCATCCATCTAGTATGTGGCGCTTTAGACACAGAACAACTTCCCCTCTTCTATTCTCTCCAGGGAACCTGCTGCAGAGGTGGGAGTAGGGGAGTGAATCTCATGAGCTGCCTGGATTCCTCTGGCCGAGCGTCTGAGCGAGTTTGGAATACTTAGACTGTGCAATTGGTCTCTCAGTTTCCCAGGGCCTTTGTGTTTGCAATGAATTTGCTGACTGGTGGAACACAACAGCACAGTCTCCCTGAAATGACAGGCTGCAGAGCTGGAAATGGTGAAGCCCACAGCGGAGGAGCGAACACGGAAACACTTACACGCATGTACTGCTTTCAGATGGATGCGGGAAAGAGAAACACGAAGCCAAGTGAGCTAAAACATCACATACAATCCGTTTCAGATTTTCCTTTAGCTTACACTTTTCCCTGGACTTTTGTGCAAATGCTCCCCTCCTGTGGCCAGAGAGTAGAATACAGAGGAAATGAGAACCTGACCCAGGAGGCTAAGAACAGGGCATCGTTAACTATGTTGCCTGAAGAGCATTTGGGTTACATGGGGTAGGGCCGAGGGGAAGGAGGATGGGGGGAACTTCCCTTCACATACAAAAAAGAACAAAAGGAAAAAAAAAGATGTAACAACAGAAACAAAGAACAAAGCCGAAATAAGTGTTCAACAAAATAGCCCGCCTTACTCATTTCCACCTTCATGGAGTCTTTTTTTTTTTCTTTTTAAGATTTATTTATTTATTTGAAAGTCAGAGTTCACAGAGAGAGGACAGGGAGAGGAAGAGGGAGAGGGAGAGAGAGAGAGAGAGAGAGAGAGAGAGAGAGAGAGAGAGGTCTTCCATCTGATGGTTCATTCCCCAATTGGCTGCAATGGCTGAAGCTACACTGATCCGAAGCCAGGAGCCAGGAGCTTCCTCTGGGTCTCCCACGTGGGTGTAGGAGCCCAAGGTCTTGGGCCATCTTCTGCTATCCCAGGCCATAGCAGAGAGCTGTATCGGAAGTGGAGCAGCCGGGTCCCGAACTGGCGCCCATATGGGATGCCAGCGCTTCAGGCCAGGGCGTTAACCCACTGCGCCACAGCACTGGCCCCCATAGAGCCTTCTTTGATCTCCCAAACAGACATGCTTCCTTCCTCCACAGGCTGACCCATAAGCAACAGAATTAGAAGAATTTACCAAGACTCTACTGGATAACAAGACCTGTGCTAGGTGCTGGGGGTTGAAAGATGAGAAAGGTATTTTATGTCCCTCACTCAGATTGTATTGGGGGAGAGGGAGAGAGAAAACATCTTTATTCTACCCTGTAAATAGCAAGGTAGGTACACAAAGAATGCTTTGGGGGAACAAAGATATTTTGTCTGATGCTTGTGACAGATAACAGCTATGTTGAAGCTTGATGTACAAGTGGCATTTAACCAGGTAATGAACATGAAGATGAGCATTCCCAGCCATAGGGTATACAGCAGAAGCTAGAGCATGACTTTGACCTGTGTCTACAACAACCGGCTCTTCAGACCTGCCAAGGTTTAGTGTGTGTGCAGGTGAACATGTATGTGTTGGAACAGATGGGGGACAAGCAGCGTAGGGCTCTAGGAGGGAGGTGCCCCAGGACATACGTGACCATGAGATGAGAGTTGGACCTCATAAAAGTGACAGTCTTGGGGGTGAGCATTTGGTGCAGCAGTTAAGCTGCTGCTTAGGATGCTTGCATCACACGTGGACTGCCAGGCCCCACGCTCCATCCCAGCTTTTTGCCAATGCACAACCCAGGAGGTAGCAGGTGATGACACAAGTACTTGGGCCCCTGCCCCCCACATGGGATACCCAGACTGAGTTCCTGGCCCCTTGTTTCAAACTAGCCCGGGCCTGGCTGGTGCAGGTATTTGAGGGAGTGAACCAGTGGGTAGAAGATCTCTCTGTCTCAGTTTCTCCATATTTAAAATAAATTAAGTAGGGGTCGGCATTGTGATGCAGTAGTTTAATCCCTTGCCTGCGGGCGTCAGAATCCCATATGCGTGTCATTTTGATTCCTGGCTGCTCCTCTTCCAAACCAGTTCTCTCCTATGGCCTGGGAAAGCAGTGGAAGATGGCTCAAGAATAAGAGATGAAGGAGGTAGTCTATAACTGTAAAGCAGTATAGTTCTGCATACAGTCCTACAGACTTACTTCTAAGGGTACAGCCTAAAAACCTGTCACAGGACTCCAAACCCATAAAAATCGGTGGTTTAAATTCCATCTTAACTGTCAAAACGATCATATTAAGTGTTAATGTCAACATATAGATGGGTTTAAGTATAAAAGTGATCATATAAATAACAACAAATGCCTGATAATAATAATAGAATTAGCCGGCGCCGCGGCTCACTAGGCTAATCCTCCGCCTTGCGGCGCCGGCACACCGGGTTCTAGTCCTGGTCGGGGCACCGGATTCTGTCCCGGTTGCCCCTCTTCCAGGCCAGCTCTCTGCTGTGACCAGGGAGTGCAGTGGAGGATGGCCCAAGTGCTTGGGCCCTGCACCCCATGGGAGACCAGGAGAAGCAGCTGGCTCCTGCCTTCGGATCAGTGCGGTGCGCTGGCCGCAGCGCGCCAGCCGCGGCGGCCATTGGAGGGTGAACCAACGGCAAAAAGGAAGACCTTTCTCTCTGTCTCTCTCACTGTCCACTCTGCCTGTCAAAAATTTTAAATAATAATAATAATAATAATAGAATTGAAAAGGAAGGGAAGTCCAATATGGGAAGCAGTCCATGCCGCAGACTCCTAGAATGACATTCGTTGTCAATAACACTCTGACCTCAGAATCAGCCCTTGAGGCTTCCTGGTCTGGCTGAAAGGCCTGTGAGAGCATTTTAGGTATGAAAAGCCAGGACTCTGTGGCAAAAAATATCCTACATGGAGGATCCCTGTAAGACCTCAGTGGAAAGAAAGAGTCAGCAAAGAAGGATGTACTATTCTCTGAAAGGAGGAGAGAACATCTCCTTTGCTTATGGCTGTGTCCAAATACTGATGGAGTCTATGGTCACAGAAGGCTTCCACAGCCTTGGCAGCCCATGGCAAGAGCCTCGAGTGATCACTGACATCACAAATAATAGTGTCAATTGTTAAAGGAACAACAGAAGTCACTGGTCACTGTGCAGTTATTCCCCATATAGACCTCTGTCCATAATGTGTTGTATTGTGAGAATTGACTGCAAGTTTTGTCCCAAACTGTACTCTATATGTTATGTGTGTGTGCATGGGTGCACATTGTTGAAGTTTATGCTTAGCATGGAGTTGGTCCTCTATATATAGAGTCAAACTAAAAATGAACAATAATATAGAAGGAGAGGAGAGAGGGAGAGAGGGGAGAGGGAGAGGGAGGTGGGATAGAAGTTGGGGAGGGGAGGGTAGGTATGGGGGAAAGAACCAGTGTACCCCTAAAGCTGTATCTATGAAAAAATACATTCATTATAAACAAACCAACAAACTGGTTAAGGGCAAAAAAAAAAAAAAAAAGAAGAAGAAGAAGAAGAAGAAGAAGAAGAAGATGGCCCAAGTGCTTGGGCCCCTGAGCTTGCATGGGAGACCTGGAAGAAGTTCCTGGCTCCTGGCTTCAGATCAGCACAGCACCAGCTATTTTGTCCATTTGGAGAGTGAACCAGCAGATGGAAGACCTTTCTCTCCTAATATCCCTCTCACTATCTGTAACTCTACCTCTCAAATAAATAAATAAAAATCTTAAAAAAATAAAGTAAATAAATAAAATGGTAGTCTTGTTTTTAATTTGGTTGTAGTGTTTTACTCCATTTCCAAATCCAAATCTAAATGCTTAGTTCCCATAAACATTTGAGGGTTAACAGTAGGTAAGCACTGGAAAGCTGAGGAGGCATGTTGAGAAAGAGCATGTCCTAGCGTGATTTGCACAGAAAATCAAGCTGTAAACAATGGGTACATTTAAAGGGGGCAAAACTGAAATTGCTTACTTTAACTGGGAATCTGCTTAGGTGTTCAGGTGAGAAACTTACCAGAAATGATGGCGTGCAGAAGGTAGACTGGAGAACTAAAGTTAACAGAACCTGTGAAAGATAGATACAGAGGGCGAGGGAGAAGAGAGAATCAAGTCTCTGCGTTGTTCCATTCCATCGTCATTCCATCTAGCATCTCTCACTGAGTGTAGGAGAGGGAGCATGTCTGCAAGGAAACAGTAATTCAGAATACTTAGCAGCTCCTGGTGCCTTTGAGCCTTGTATTCATCCGCATTGTCTCTATTTCATTGTATAGGCCTTATCTGTCTTATTTTACTATAAATTCACTCAGGGCAAGGACCAAGTGTTTCTCTCATTGTCCGTTCAAATACCTTTTGGAAAAGCACTCTTATCCAGCTTTGCTAAAAAATATAATTCACATAAAAATAGACAAACATATATCCGACTTTTGTGTACCTCATTAATTAAAGGATCCAGTAGAATGAGCTGCTTCAGGAAAGGTTTGAAGAATGAAGTAAAGTCTGTGGAAGTGAAAGCAAGTACGTCAGAAACCAAAGTGGTAATACCTTCATAGGACAAAAATTTAATCTTTTTGTCTGCACAGAACGCATCACATCTTATCAAGTTTCTGCTATGTAGCCACTTACTTTAGAGCATCTTAAGACATCTGAGTTCTACTCAATTGTTTCATTTCCCATTTGGCAAATTAGGAAACACCCTGAAGAGAAATGAGAGACACTGTTCATTTTGCCTTATTTCCTGACATGATACTGATAACCCTGATTTGCCTCACCTGCTTTTCTAAAATACACAATAATTGATATTAAAACAAAAAGCCAAAGCTGGCATAAAGCAGATATGCTTATAAACCACTGCTTGGCACCTGCATCTCCTATCAAAGTGTCTAGTGAAAGTCAGAGCTCCTCCTCTTCCAATCCAAGTTCCTGCTAATGGGCATTCTGGGAGCCAGCAGACATGGCTCAAGTACTTGAGTCCCTCCCACTAGATGGAGTTCTGGGTGATTGGCTTTTATGTGGCCGAGCCCTGGCTGTTGTATTTGGGAGAGTGAACTAGCACATGGAAGAGCGCTCTCTTCCTCTTTGTTTCTCAAATAAAAAAGAAAACAATAAAAAACTGCAACAATTATGAAGAGCACAAGATAAACTTTTAAAAAAATGCAGCTTGTTTTATTTCCATATAAACTAAAACACTGGAGTTCATTGATTCCTATATTAAATACATAAATTATAAAATAACCATTCATAAAACTTTACATAAATTGATTCCAATATCTACGGTAATACATACAGTACATGTACATGTTCAGTGTACTTTATAGGACCATTCTGGCAAAACTCAATTTATATTTTTCTTCCATTAATGACCAAGCACTGAAGCAATATACGGCATCATACTAATGAGATGGAGAGAAAGAACCACAATGCAGGCAGCTGATTGGATGAAATCTTGGAGAAACCGGCCCCTGGACTATATCTACACAACAGGTATTTAAGGAGTTATGTATTCAACTATCTTAGCTCTATACTCGAGTCCCCACACAACTGAGCCTTGAAAGTTAAAACATGCATGAACTCTCCTTGGAATGGAAACTTTAAGTTGATAAAGATATGGGACTTTTTGGCTAATGTTAATACTATAATTTGTTCTGGACTTTATGTTGCTCTTCCAAAAATATTACTTGTTTATGAGGCTGGATAATTGAAAAGCCAATAGTCTCTGCCTCAGTCAACAACAGGAGATAGTAGTAATGAACAGAAGGTGAGGGAGGAGAGAGAGGAGGCACAGGTAGGACTGAGCATAGACATCAGATGCTAAACAAAAGCGCGAGTTACCCAGTAGCACCAGGAAACCCTTCTTCATGTCCTCCACCTTAGGACAGAGGCACTCACTCAGTAACAGCTCACCCTACTATGCTATATTCAGAATATATACGTGTATATATGTACATCACCTATTTATGAACATGTTTAGATTTCTATCCCCCTCATTGTGTTATGCTAAATGGGAGGAAATAGGCACATTTTGTGAGCTGTCAAAATATAAGTGGTTGCCATTATTGGTGGCTGCTGGGGATCTGGTTTTGGTCAGGTAATTGCATTATGTACTCTTTAGCAAGTTTGTGGGGTCTCAATTGTTGACAAAATTGACCCAACATTGTTTATGAATACTACTCCCAATCCTACTGAACTTTCTAACAAGAGTGGAAATAGCAGTATGGGTGCAGAGGTCTCTATGCAAAAAACAAACAAAAAGAAGAAACCTCACCAAGTCAACCACCTGTACAACCAAGTTTGATACAGTAGATTGAGAAGAAAAATTATAGTCCTGTTTTTGTGACATTGCCTCCATACATTTTCTATCTTCAGTAATTTTGATTAAACATTGGACTTAGATTCTCAACAACAGAAGACTTATTTAGGAAGAACTAAACTACCAAGCTAAAGACAGCAAGGAATGTGAATCTGCCCTGCCCAGTTTGAAATGGAATCAGAGAATTTGGCACTTAAAGAAGCTTTATGAGGATCAACTCCAACCTTCCATTATGTCTGAATCCTCTTGCAACACATCTGAAAGCCTCAAGGCATTGTATTATCTAGAAATGACAGGTAGTTGAACAGAATGTAAACGTTCCTCCCTTAAGAGCTCCAGTCTCTTTGGAAGGTACATGTTCACTTAAAGAGGGGGTGGAGCCCTTCCTGGAAACATTAACTCAGGACATGAACAATCATCTCTATGATTTGATTACTGATCTTTCAAAAGTTATCTCAACAATTTTCATTCCTAAATTACTAAGGTGATAGATTTAAACAACTAACAGCTATCCTTAAATTGCCAGATTTTAATTATGAAACTTCACAAAGAGCAATATGTAACCCCCAAAGAAGAATTATTCTGGGGTTTGTGTGTGTCTCTGTGTGTGTGTATTCTGTGCCACTCTTCAATATCAAAAGAATGCAATATTTTAAAAAAATGTTGTCTATCTGTATTGATATAATGTAACACAGATGATGCAATGATTTACACATCAACACAAAATGCCAATGAATATTCTTTTTACAGTTTTCATGAAAACTCAGGCAGTTTAAAAAGACAGGCTTCATTTAAAAACAGTCAACTTATGAATTACATTGAAGACAGTGAACATAGGAATTACACAATGGGTTTGCAGAAACAGTCAAAAATAAATAAGCAAAAAGGAATGTTTGCCAGAGATTTATTTAAAACTGAAAACAATCAACGTTCAGTTGAAATAAATACTGTAGTACAAGTTATTTGGCAAACCTTATTTCTTCCATTACTAGCAGAGTACCCATGTTCTCTTTCTATTCCAATGATGACCCTTGCTCTATATATCATCTCTGAGTTGAAGAGAACTATTTTACCATCATGAGCATTTATTGTGAACTGAAGGAAAATCAGGGCAAAATTTATTCTTCCATTTCTAAATCCTTACTGTTGGCAATGAATTTATTTAAATTAAAAGGGACATCATTTTTTCTCCAGCAAGTTCTATTGTTTTCAAAAATTGGTTGGGTGGCATTAAGAACTGTTAGAGATAAATGCTTTCTAATATGATAGTCAAATCCAGTCTGTCCTTTTCCCCCTTTCTCACAAAAATATTTCTTTCCTGAATAACTGTGCTAAATTGGGATTCTAGATCATTATGTTTATTTGAGGAATAAATGTTTTAAGAAGCAGTAAGTAAACTAACCCTAAGGAGGCTGTTCTGATTGCTACTAACTCATTGGCCAGATGTGTCAGGATAGCACAGATGTAGAAATTAAAGATCAGAGTGGGGATTATCTGCTCTTCTTAAAAAGTGAGGTCACAGTGGCCCTCTGCACTATTGAGAAGACATTCTATTTACTGCTCCTGAACAGGACATGCAAGGGAAGCATTCACTTAGATATGGTCCGTTTCCAAGGATCCGTGAGTGACTGGAACGCACATTTATATTTTCGCTGATACTTTTGTGGAAATGGGTAACAGAGAGGCGTAGCTATCAGATGTATTAATTTAGAAGATCATGAGCAAGAACAAGTAAAAACATCACCCTGTTGCCTACAATCTAGAGAAATGTGTTAACGCTAATTTCCTGGATCTTAAGCAAAAGCAAAGAATCTCTCCTCTTGTATTTTGCCCTAAACTCATCTAAAGATGTAAAGATGATCACTCTTGGTGTTGTTGCTCTTGTATGATTTTGTGTATGACAGAATCCAATTTATAGCAGATATAATAGTAAACCACATCATTTTTGCAAATATTTCTAAATGATTCATTTCTGGTTATTAATTTTAAGCTACAAGTTTCTTGGTGGCAGAATCAAAAAGAAGAGAAGGAAGGTATGCTTGGTGGAGCAGTGGAAGTATGGATTTGCCCAGATGTGCCCTGGAACGTTATGCAAGGTGCAACGGAAGAGTAAGGTCCGAGTTCTGGGCACGTCACTTATCCTCTTCCATATTTTCTGACTGAATTTGGTGGTGTTGGGTCACAGACACTGGAGAGGCACTCCCGTTTACGTTGCCTGCACAATGAAACTATCGGTAATATTTAATCTGCAACCTAACTAATGGTACAGAATCCAACAGGATAGGTCTGCTTTGTATTTTTCTTGAAGGAAATATCGCCTGACCTTTCCCCTAAACGAAAGAGATAATCAAGCTAATAATGTGTCAGTTTACTCCCAGTCTTCAGGTCACGGGGACTTTGCTGGATAAGGGTGGAGTTTGGTATGATGGCATGCATACGCAACCAGCAGAGCTAGCTCTTCTCTCTTGTTCCATAGCATGAGATGACCTGTTTGCTATAGATTATTATTATTATTATTGCTAATAATGTCCCAGGTAGTTTGATGGGATAGCTTCAGTGCTTAGATTTAACCAAACTGAAACACTATTTGATTACACAGGGGAATCTTTTATCTCAACAACACAAGAAAGTCAAATAATACAGCAGTTGTAATAATTACAAAGCACTTTGTGCTACTTTAAGCACCTCTTGTTCCAGAATTGCAAAGGAAACTGTATGAAAAAGCACTGAACCCCATTTTGCAAATGAGGAAACTGAGGCACAGAGAGGTTTAGTGACTGGGCCAAAGACACCTGGGTCAGCAGTCAGTAACAGAACAAAGCATGGGACTCCAGCATTTCAGTTTTCTTGTTCCTCCTTCAGTCACTGTTCTGGCTCTGAAAAGGCCAGCATTAAGACTGAAGGCTCGGCTATGGAACTCACGAATGGAAAGGTTTGTGTAGCATTTCATACAAAGTTTCTGGCTCCCTACACGCACTCTCTATGCTTGTGAGTAGCCCCATAAATAAAACCTTGAAAATTTGAAAAATTGAGGTTGTTTTGTTATCTACAGTAAATGAGGCGTAAAATTAGCTTTTCAGGAACATATATTTGCTCTCAGAATTGAATCCAAGACTCAGTAATACATAACTTAGGAAAAGTACCAGTCTTCTAATCGTCTCTGGTAGAAAAGGACCTTATCAGTTACATAGTGTTATTTTATATAAAAAAAAGTAGAGCTATCTTGTTGCTGTCAGCTGTCTGGGAAAAAATGTTATCACTCTAAATAACAAGAGGTCAGAATGCCATGGGCATATCAGGATACTTCAAAAAATAATTATAATTTTGCTTAATATTCACATCTCTGTGCAAACCCACCTGTTGGTACACACTTACTTAACACCTCTATTGTGTTTCTACCCAAATCATGTAGCATGTTCATTTGCAGGCAAGTTTAAGCAGCCATGTGAAAACCAGCATTTTGGAAACTGAAAGATTCAGAGATGCTCTCTGGCCCTTGTTCCCTATAGATGTAGGCTTCCTACACAGAACTGAGTCGGGAGCTTGTGACTTAGAGTGTCGTCGTCATTTTCAATACGAATGAGATCAGTCTGCTGTTGGCAGAGGAATGCCGAAGCCAAAGAACAAGGAAGCATCAAATCTGCCTTCATTTTGCAGGTTCCATTCGCAGGGTCCATTGACTTGGCCGCCATTTGAGTTAGGGTCCCTGTGGTCCATCTCATGTGTCATCTGAGGGATGCATTGCACAAGCTCCACCTTTTACAGAAAAACAACATGGAGAGGGCTTTTCTTCCCATTCATATTGCAGATGTCTCTGTTCCTGAGTTTAAAGCAATTGTAAAGACAGGAAAGCAAATCCCTGTAGTAAGAAACCAGACTTTTCAAATCAAACATTTTATTGTAAATAGCTCCTCATAGGTATTCCTCGTGCTTTATTCCCCACCCACCCTTGGTTTATTTTTGTTGTTATTTTGATTTTTTTAAAATGATGTTTATTGTCAGACTAGTGCTTCCGTGGGGTTTGGTGTTACATTAAAAGACCCCCCTGCACAGCAGGGGTTGAATGTTTCGTTGTAACTTTGGTTCCATGCCCAAGACACATCTTTGCTTGATCTGTTGAAACTGGTTTC
Organism: Lepus europaeus; assembly: GCF_033115175.1. Taxonomy (NCBI): domain Eukaryota; kingdom Metazoa; phylum Chordata; class Mammalia; order Lagomorpha; family Leporidae; genus Lepus; species Lepus europaeus. The sequence goes on along the minus strand of NC_084830.1, from coordinate 132,613,092 downwards.
ATTGCTGAAATTTTTCTTTACACAATATATGTTTATAGGTCTTTTCTTCTGGTTTGACATATACATGTTTCATTAAATGCAGCATATATTGTAGATTTTCAACAGGGTCATGTAGGAACTGTCAAGTAAGAAACCTTGAATAATGGCTTTAAAATATACATTTGTAGTCCTGGCTACAGGATAGTTCTTAGCTTTGATGTCCCTCTTGTTGGTGTAAACAATTATGCCATCGTTGAAGGTTTAAAAGCATTTGTCTTTCTGGGGTTTTATCCATGATTTCGGTTACTCTGTAAAATAGAGGAGAATTTCTTTAATCATCACTTCGGTTAATAGCGGAATCAGAAAAAAATCTGTTATTTATTAAAGAAAAATATTTTTAGCCTTTACCGTCTCTTTGAGCTGTATGAATTTGTGCAAGTTTCATAACATTGTTAAGTTTAGTTATGTTAATTTTACACGAGAAAATAGAGGTGTCTATTTCAAGGATTCTTGTGACATAATACATAGACATTACCTCAAAAAGTTTATGGAAAATAGAATAAGAAGTTTATTTTTGTGCAGAAAAGTGTTGAAATCCAAGCATTTCTTCATAATATGCATTCTCATGAGCTTTTTGAAGATTCCTAATATGCAAGGAGTTTAATTTTTTTGCATCAAAATAAATTTATCTTTTAGTTCCACTTCTACAAATGCTTTTGAAGTATCCATGTATAAAGCAACTAATTCTTGTCCTATAATAAGTGGCCTGCATTATTAGATACTGTCATTGTTGCCTCTTCATCTGAGCCTTCTCAGATAATTCCTTAAGAAGCTCAACTGAGGTGCCTGTGTTGTGGCACAGCAGGTTAAGCCACCACCCATGACATACGCCCATGACATCCCATACGGAGGCCAGTTCAAGTCCTGGATGCTTTGCTTCTGATCCAATTCCCTGCTAAATGCATCTGAGAAAGCAGCAGCAGATTGCTCAAGTCTTTGGGCTCTTGCCACCCATGTCAGAGACTGGGATGGAGTTCCTGGCTCCGGGCTTCAGCCTGTCCCAGCCCTAGCCATTGTAGGTAGCCATTTGGGGAGTGATTCAGCAGATGGAAGATTCTCTCTCTCTCTCTCTCTCTCTCTCTCTCTCTCTATCTCTCTGTGTGTGTGTGTGTGTCTTTCCCCTCTCTGTCATTTTGCCTTTCAAATGAATAAATGAATTTTTTTAAAAAGCTCAATTGAATCATCATGCCCCCAAATATGAACTAAGATGTTATTGTAAAAGTGGTCCTGTCTATGCTCTTCAATGACTTTTATGTCACATTTCCTCCCCCAAAACTTAACCACTAGCAGACTGTGTCTACTCTAAAGTCTGGATTGCAGACTCCCTGGAAATCTTGTCACATGGGCTTCGTGGTTGGCCTAGGTTTGTGCTTGGAAAGGTGTTATCCTGGGGTGTTGCCAGTTGGGTCTCTGTGTTCCTTTTCAAATCGATGTGTCTGGATTTCCCCCTGATTAGAAGTCTGGATCATCACGCATCCTCCCCTGCTTCCCCCCACAAAAAGCCACACAAGGCACAGAGGATGTGCTGTCATGCATTGCTTAAGGATATATGAGCTTTAGAGCCTGAGCAACACGAAGAGAGAAAATGAAATTTCATTTTCCCAAGTTATTTCACTTCTTTCAGCCTCAAAATAAGAAAGAAAGAAAGAAGAGAGAGAGAGAGAGAGAGAGAGAGAGAGAGAGAGAGAGAGAGAGAGAAAGAAAGAAAGAAAGAAAGAAAGAAAGAAAGAAAGAAAGAAAGAAAGAAAGAAAGAAAGAGAGAGAGAGAAAGTTAGCTAATTTTTTCAGGAGGACTTTACTACTGAAATGGTGATCAAGGTCCACACTGGAAAGAAAAGGAGACACTTCGTACTGCAAGAACACTTTCAGTCCCCTCTAGAGAGAGAGATTTAAGGAAATGCACGCTGTACATGTAAGTCAGAGATATTTGGGATGCATCTTTGTGGAGCCTTTTTCTGTGAAGACTTGGTGAGACTGGAAGGAAAGAGTACTGGTGAGAAGGAGGTGAGATCACCCTGAGGGAGTGAGGGAAAGGCTCTGAGGCATGAAGAGATGAGCAGTATACATGCACAGTGAGACTTGCTTTTCTGCTTCCCAACTACAACCTTCACCATCTCAGCTCATCCACCTGAACAGAGAACTGGAGAGGGATGTCAGGGCAGAGACAGGGACCGTAGACCAGTTGTCTACTTGCTCATCCTTCATCAAAAGGTGTCTGCCTATAAAGAAGGTGCAGGTTGCACTACCAATGGCAGGAGCCGGAATGTGGTGGAGTAAGTCAGACCTTGTCCAGGCTAGGAACAGTACAGTGGGCAAGCTCTGCCCAGTCTCCTGAAGAACTCACGTGTTTGTCTCCCCGTGTGGTGTCTTTGGTCACTGCTCCCAGCAAAGGCATCAAGGTCTGGTCAGTCATGGCCAGAGAAATAGCCACCCCCATGTCTAATGGAGTTGGGAGGTAAGATCAACATCCCTTTCTACTTCTCTGTTCTCCAGAAAGATTGAGTGTTGAAGAGGGAGAGAAAGGCAAGAGTTCTCTTGGAGCTGACCATGAAATAACCCCTCCCCAGGGGTACTGGGCATGTACTTAGGGGATGATAGGGGAAGAAATGAGATTAAACACAGTCTGAGATCACACTTCTAACCTAGGCAAGACTCCTGAGAACTTACAGTGACTGAAAATTTAGGAGCCTAGTTAAGATGTAGTTACAGAATCTGAGTGAAAGCCATGCTTTGAGAAATCAGATCAAATTCATATTTATAGTCTACTGGGGTGAGAACTGCAAATAAACATCTAGTTAATATAATATTCTCCTATTCCCTAGTGGAATGAGAATAGATCTGAATGTATATAAAATAGTCTTCAAGGGATACAGATTTGTTTTCCTGTTTGTTATACATATAATAAAACACATGGGAACTTCAAAATTTTCATGGAAGATGGAATTAAAAGGTTTATATGAGTGCAAAAAATTTTAAAATCTATACATAATTCTTCCAAAATACATGTTTCCATGAACTTTTTGAAGATCTCTCTTATAAATACAAAAAGTCTTTTACTTGCAAATTCTCCATGCATATACCATCAGAGATTAAATCCTGAATTCTGTACCAAAGCATACATCATTTCTGACTATCACAACTGAGGTAAAATCCATCATTTGAGTAAACATGTGTGCTTTTAAAGACCAAAAGAGTGTGGTGTGAGTTTAGCCTAGCAGTTTACATGTCTGCATTCTAGATGGAAGTACCGGGTTCAATTCTTGGCTCTGGCTCTGGCTCCTGATTCCAGTTGCCTGTCAATAATGCAGACCCTGGGAGGCAGTAGTGATGGCTCAAATAGTTCTTGCCACCCATTTGGGAGACCTGGATTTCATCCTAACCCTTGGCTTGGCCTTCTGAATAACTCAGTTATATAAGAGGTCACAGGAATTCTTTTATTTTTTAATTTTTATTTACTTACTAAAATTATATTTTAATGGAAGAGAGAGACACACAGACACATATGTACACACACAGACAGACAAGTAGGGAGAGGTTTTCCATCTGCTGATTAATTCTCCAAGTACCAGCAACATCCTGGGCTTCACCAGGCTGAAGCCTGGACATGGAACTCAATTGACCTTTTCCACGTGGGTGACAGAGCCATCATCTGCTGCCTATCAGAAGGTGCATTGGTAGGAAGCTGAATCAGCAGAAGTGGAACAGCCAGGACTCAAACCAGGCACTCCAATATGGAATATGGGCATGTCAACCAACAACTTAACCACTAAGTTAAGCCAACCACCAGCCCTAGGGATTATTTTTTTTTCTATTTATTTATTTGACAGGTAGAGTTATAGACAGTGAGAGAGTGAGAGACACAGAGAGAAAGGTCTTCCTTCTGTTGGTTCACCACCCAAATGGCCACTACGGCCAGCGCTGTGCCAATCTAAAGCCAGGAACCAGGTGCTTCTTCCTGGTCTCCCATGCGAGTGCAGGGGCCTAAGGACTTAGGCCATCCTCCACTGCCTCCCTGGGCCACAGCAGAGAGCTGGACTGGAAGAGGGGCAGCTGGGACTAGAACCCGGTGCCCATATGGGATGCTGGCACCACAGGCAGAGGATTAACCTAGTGAGCCACGGCACTGGCCCCCAACCCTAGGAATTATTTTAAATGGGTTTCTAACAGTGTTGAGCTTAAATTTCCTCCTCTGTAAAACAGATATTACAATTGTCATTTCTGAGGCTTGACCATATGCCATTAGATTTTTGTCATAGTGTGTTGTTGGTACATTTGACTTTTTTTTAAAGATATTTATTTATCTGAGAGGTATAGTTACAGACAGTGAGAAAGAGATACAGAGAGGTCTTCCATCCATTGGTTCACTCCTCAAATGGCCATAACGGCCGGAGCTGGGCTTATCTGAAGCCAGAAGCTTCTTCTGGGTCTCCCATGTGAGTTCAAGGGCCCAAGCACTTGGGCCGTCTTCTACTGATTCCCAGGTCATAGCAGAGAGCTGGATTAGAAGAGGAACAGCCAGGACTAGAACTGGCACCCATATGGATGCCAGCATCACAGGCAGAGAATTAACCCACTGCACCACAGTGCCGGCCCCACATTTGACTTCTGTAAGGGTCCCACCATCCAACTAGCTATACCATTTGGACATCTAAAGACCATCTGTGGCACCTGTCATTTCCCCAACCTTCATATACAATCTATCATATAGTATCCAATAAACGGTGGCTATTGCTATGACTTCCATTGAACAGATGAGGTTACATTGAGGATTGTTAAGTTATTGGCCTGTATGAGCCTAATGGGAAAGACATTTGAAGTCAGAGGATCAGGAGTAGTTTCCTGATTTCCACTGGGGTGGGAAAAATGAATGGATACTCACATTAATCAGTTGACAGTGGTGTGGGAAATGCTGTCTGACATACTTCTTGAAGACAAGACTCACTATGCACTAGGAACTTGACTTTTAATGAGCCTTTCTATGTGTCAGCTACTATACCAGTTGCCTTGCCTATATGTCACTCAACCCTCAGAAAAACAGTAGCTACTATTACTTGCTAAGTTTGATATTAGGAAATCAATTTCTGGAGAATATAATGGTTGGAATGTTTATACCCCCTCCAAATTTGATGAAATTTAATCCCTAGTGTAGTCGTGTGAACAGGTAGGGTTTTTAGGAGGTGATTAGGCCATGAGGGGTCTGCCCTCATGGATGGGATAAGTTCCTTGCAAAAGGACAAGAGGGCACTAGCAAGGCTCATTTTTGCCCTTTCATCCCTTCCACCAGGTAAGGACATGGTGCTCATCCCCTCCAGAGGATGAAGCAACAAGGTGCCAAGTTGGAGGCAGACACCTGGCGCTCACTAGATATGCAACCTGTCAGCACCTTGATCATGGACTTCCCAGTGTCCAGTACTATGAGAAACACATGCTCGTTACTTATAAATTAGTCAGCCTCAGGTATTTTGCTATAGCTGCATGAACAGACTAAGACATAGAAGTTTGATAGTATCCATATGCATATGAAATGCACTTTTAAAACAAGATATTCTTTCCCTCTTCCTTTTCATAATATCAGTATTATTTTTAGAAGTGTTCACTGAGGAGCCCTCGCTGTGGTACAGTGGGTTAAAGCCCAGGCCTGCATTGCCGGCATCCCTTACGGGCACCGGTTCAAGTCCCCGCTGCTCCACTTCTGATCCAGCTCCCTGCTAATACACCTGGGAAAGAAGTGGAGGATGGCCAAATGCTTGGGCCCCTGCACCCATGTGGGAGACCCAGAAGAAACTCCTGGCTTGGCCCAACCCCGGTCGTTGCAGCTATTGGGGGAGTGAACCAGCAGATGGGAGACCTCTCAGTCTTTATCTCTACTTGTCTCTATAATTCTACCTTTCAAATACATAAAATAAATCTTTAAAAACAAATAAAAAAAGTGTTCCTTGATTGTTGACTATGTGCTTGGCACTGCCTCAGAATTTAGGATATAAGGGTCAGTACAGTAAAACATATATTGTAGCTGATCTCACTAAGCTTAGTTTGAAAGAGGAGGGGGATGGATGAGAATGAATTGTAAAAATATCCAAAGGTTTGCCTCTCAATCAGAAAACTTAATTGTAGCTTAGACAGCACCTTTCTTAGCACATCTAATAATGACTCTGTCCTTTGTTCTAGGCCCTGTCTAGTGCACTTGGGCCTCATTCCTTTGTAATCATAACCTCTACTCTACCACCAATGGCTCTACTCCCAACATGTGTGTACTGATGGTCCTCTTCCCCACTTAATGCTGTATAATTGTTCAAACCTGGTAAATGCCACTCTTAGGATCATTGGTTACTATCCTCACTCTGTCTTTTATGACCTTGTCTAAATATGATCAGAGTCGGCAAACTTGGAAGGCTTCCATAGCCTTGGCAACTCATGACGACAGCCTAGGATGGTTACTGGCGCCATAAACTAGAGTGTCAATTTGTTGGGTCAACAACAGGAGCCACTGTGCACTTGCTCCTCATGTGGGATCTCTGTCCTTAATGTGCTGTACATTGTGATTTAATGCTATAACTAGTACTCAAACAGTATGTTTCACTTTGTGTTTCTATGTGGGTGCAAACTGTTGAAATCTTTATACTAAATTGATCTTCTGTATATAAAGAGAATTGAAAATGAATCTTGATGCAAATGGAAGGGGAGAGGGAGCGGGAGGGGGGAGGGTTGCGGGTGGGAGGGAAGTTATGGGGGGGGGGAGCCATTGTAATCCATAAGCTGTACACTGGAAATTTATATTCATTAAATAAAAGTTAAAAAAAAAATATCCAAAGGTGTGAAAAATTCAGCCAGGAGGAAAATGGAAGATGACTTCCCCCAAGGGAATCACAAGTGAGCTGAGATCTGAAAGCTGAGTGTGGAGATGTTCGGTAGGTAAATAGGAGGGAACGTTTTCTGTGCTCTAAGATGGCAGGAAAACCTTTACGGTGGGCAGGAGGCAGTGTGGTCATCAAGGGAAACTGGAGCAACACTGCGCCTGAGATTGTGGTTAGGCCATCCTGGGCTTGCGGGCCATGTTAAGGAACAGGGATTTGATTCTGATGGTGATGTTTTCCTAGGAAAGTAGCAAAAATTATATTTGTGTTTTGAAAAAACTCACTCTAACCTCTTTGTAGAGAAAGGGTTAAAATAGTATCTATAAGGAAAGTTGTGAGTCCAGCTGCTAGGCTGTTCTAGCTAAGGAGGAGTGGGAGAATATGTGTGTTTAGGTACTCTGTCTATTGTTAATGGATTCTTTAAGATAGTCTCCAAGTGATATATACATATATATACACATATATACACATATATATGTTACATGTATATGATAATCTCCAAGTGATATATACATATATATACATATATACACATATATATGTTACATGTATATGATAATCTCCAAGTGATATATACATATATATACATATATACACATATATATGTTACATGTATATGATAATCTCCAAGTGATATATATATTTATATATATTACATTACTATGCCACCTACATATCTGATTTAACATTTAAAAAACCTGATTTCATTTTCATCTACCCAGAAATTATTCATTCACCTGTCACTCACTCCATCTACCAATTTAACTTATTTAACACCTAGTATATATTGTCATATATATATAAATATATATATTTAACACCTAATGTATATTGTTATAGACACTGAAAACACAAAGACATATAAAGCATAAACACTACTTGTGATATATTAATGTCCAATTTGTGAGATAGGAAATAATTTTAATGTGACCGAATAAAGGCTACTAGATACATTGACATAAAGAACAGAATGATTTAGTGGCATATAATCATTCATCTTATAGACTTTCTTTAATAATATAAAATAACAGAGCAAAATTCTATTTTAGATGCATCAAAATTGCAATATGGTATTATGTGCTTCAAGATACTGGACAGGGAGTAAAAATATGGAGCTTTCTAGTATCCTGGTTGATACTAGAGCAATGTCATTTAAACTGAACTAACACCAGTATCATTTGATCCCAGTCATGTGAAATCTTAAAAAAAAAAAAAAAACTCATAGAAAGTGAAAGTAAAGTGGTGTTTATCAGAGGCTGAGAATGGCAGGGGAGGGGAGGAGAGGGAACTGTTGGTAAAGAGGTGCTATCCTACAGTTATACAAAGAAAAGGAGTTCCGGTATTCTGTTCTATAGATGACAATGTTTTCATGTACATACATATGTATATGTGTGTATTTGTATGTATATTTATCTAAAGCTAGAAGAGAGGATTTTGAATATTTTCACCAAAATGAGATGATAAATTTGAGAAGGTAGCTATGTTTATCCTGAATTAAACTGTATAATGTGTTCATGTATTGAATCATATTGTACCCCATAAATATGTATAATTTTTATGTATGTTAAATTTTTTTTTCAAAATAAAAAAATGAACCAGTTCAAAGTATGCATGTAATCATGATCAACAGTTTTTTGGTCCTCACAAAGTCACAGTGATTAAATGTGATGCTACCATGTTCTTTTTTTATTTATTTTTGGACAGGCAGAGTTAGACAGTGAGAGAGAGACAGAGGGAAAGGTCTTCCTTCCTTTGGTTCACCCCCAAATGGCTGCTATGGCCGGCGCGCTGTGCAGATCCAAAGCCAGGAGCCAGGTGCTTCTCCTGCTCTCCCATGCAGGTGCAGGGCCCAAGCACTTGGGCCATCCTCCACTGCCTTCCCGGGCCCAGCAGAGAGCTGGACTGGAAGAGGAGCAACAGGGACAGAATTTGGTGCCCCGATTGGGACTAGAACCTTGGGTACTGGTGCCACAGGTGGAGCATTAGCCTAGTGAGCCACGGCGCCAGCCATTACCATGTTCTTGATTAACCCTTTTATGCTTGGAACAGGAGCTTTTTTCAATGGGTCATTATAAATTGTATAAAAGAACTAATCTAGTGATGACTATTTTCTGCTCCAATTTTTTTGTCTCATTAAGTAACTGTGTAAAGTGGAATGATTGGAATTTTCTCTGGCTCTTGTGTGTCCTCCAAAAGCAAGTGTTAAACATTGAACCTTAGGCCTGGGGTTGTGATATACTGGATTAAGTCTCTGTCTGCAACACCAGTATCCTACATGAGCCTGGTTCTAGTCCTTACTGTTTTTTTCTTTTAATATTTATTTATTTATTTGAAAGGCAGAGTTAGAGAGCCAGAGCGAGAGAGAAAGAGGTCTTCCATCTGCTGGCTCATTCCCCAAATGGCTGCAATGGCTGGAGCTAGGGCAGGCTGAAGCCAGGAACCAGGAGCTTCATCTGTGTCTCTTATGTGGGTGCAGGAGACAAAGAACTTTGGCCATCTTTCACTGCTTTTCCAGGCCATCAGCAGGGGGCAGAATCAGAAGTGGAGCAACTGGGACTCAAACTGGCACCACATGCAGCAGCTTGTATCTGCCATGCCATTGACCCCTGCTTCACTTCTGACCCAGCTCCCTACAAATGACATGGGAAAGCGTAGGTAGATGGCCCAACTACTTGAGTTCCTAACACCCATGTGGGAGACCCAGATGGAGCTTCAGGCTCCTGGCTTCAGCCTGGAGCAGCAATGGCCATTGCAGCAATCTGGGGAGTGAACCAGTAAATGGAAGATCTGTGTGTGTGTGTGTCTCCCTCCGTAGCTGTAACTCTGCCTTTCAAATTAATTAATTAAAAAATTTAATCTTCAGTACAACAGTGTTAGGACACAGGGTCTACTGAGAGATGATTAATCCAGGAGGAGCAGAGGATGAATTAGGTATCAGAATCCCAGTTTCTGTAGTCTCTGGACTCGAGGCTTGCACCACTGGCATGCTGGGGCTCTGAGGTCTTTGGCTTTGGACTGAGAGTTCCACCACTGGTTTCCTTTGTTTGTAGGCCTTCTGACTTGTACTGAGCCACTCAATGGCTTCTCTGGTTCTCTGACTTGCAAATAGTCCACAGGACACTTCCAGCCTTCACAATCATCTGAGCCATTTCCTTTAATAAATCCCCTGTCATATATGAGTATATGTCTACCTGTCTGTCTATCCAACCATCTATTGACCCATCCATCCATCTACCTCTTATTGGTTCTACCTCTTTGGAGAAGCCAGACTGACATAGTAGTACACTACTCATTTGGAATAAAGAGAATGCATGGTCAGATGATATTTCCTGGAATTACTTGAATCCCCCAGTCTAAGGTAAAGTCCCAATATAACGCAACTCAGTTATTTAATCAGCAAGCACTGAGTGCAGTAAGGGTGCCTTCTGGGAAGCTTTTTGGTAGCTTCTATATCACCACTGACAATGATGATTCAGGTAACTGCTAAAAGAAAATGAGTCATTCCATTTTAATAAGGGTATCTTTACATATTATTCAAGTAATAATATCTTGGGTTTATTAGAAGAACATAAATCATTAATTTAGTACAGAAAAGATTTTCATGGTTGTTTGCAGAATGCTTTTACTACTTGACAAAAAACCAAGGCCTTCCTTCCTTGTTCCTATCACTCTCCTGCCAACTTTGGAGACATAAGTACCATGAATCAGTTTTCAGTAATGTTTTATTCCTTATATTATTTAAATACAGATTATTACCTAAAAAGTGGAGATGAAGAGCAACTACCCTTTGAATTTAGGAAATTATAACAACTTGGAAATACTATAGGCTAGAATTTTGAACTTAAGTATTTGCAAACTTAGTAAATGTGATAGATAACATTTTAATAAAAATATCTAATAGTTGCTGATTATTTAACTATTCCAGGTAATGATAAGTCTTTTAAATGTATAGCCTCGTTTAATTCTCAGCACAACATTCAATACAATACCATGATTATAATAATTTTTATGGAATAGGAAACCTAATTTCAGATACATTAAATGAACTGCTTACCAACTAGTAATAAATGTCAAGATTTCAACTCAAAAGTGTATTTGACTTCAAGTCCGTACAGTCTAAACTACTCATTTTTCCTCTGTATATGTTATACTGCCCAGACCCATTGTAATGCTAATTTACTATGCTATTATTTATTGTCTTTATAGTATTTCATGTAACATAATTACTAAGTGTTCCCTATATGCTATTTTAGAGAAAAAACAAATCAAATCTTATTCATCATTCAAGGAGTAGCATAAAATGGGAAAAATATAGAGCTGAGCATCCTGTAATTTAAAAGCTAACAGCTAAAGAGAGCTACACAAATGGAAGATGGCCCTGATTTCTTATACATAATGCTGCTTATGTCATTGGTGAGCCAGGATGGTAGTTCAAAAAGGACTCTGGAGTGAGGCTGCCTGGGAAGAAACCCCAGTCCTGCCAGGTATAGTTGTATGGGCTTGGTAAAGTCACGTGCTGCAGTTTCTACAATTGTAAAATAGGAATAAAATACCTACCTACCTCACAGGTGGTTTTGTGAAAGTTACGGTTCTATTGTTTAGAATGGCTCTTAGTACACAATAGCTATTTATCTATCACTGATGATATTGCCGAAACCTAGTCATTTCATAACTAGTTTTCATAAGGTTTGAGTTCTCCTTCTCTAAGCTCACCATGTACCACCTCTTACCAAACTTTATTTATTCGGTTTCTTTGTTGTGTTTTGGGGGCGATGCTCTGGCTATTCTGATCCCTTCCTAGAGACTCTCCTGCCTTCTAACTCAGATCCTCTCCTTCAGCTTTAGAGACCTGGTGTGCTTTTTTATGTGCTGCAGGCTATCACCCTGGTCACAGACAAAAGTCAAGAAGAAGGCACAAAGCCAGAGAGTTGGTAATAGAGACCATAATTTTCCCAGGGATATCTGCTGCACTCTATCAGGTCACGCTAAAGCATTTCTACTAGTCTGTAACACATCCAGGCACCAGAGTTGATATCCATGGAGAGAGACAGAGAATTTCTCTTTTTCATCCTGCTAAAGAAAATGGTTAAAAAAAAAAAAAAGGCACAGGAAAGATCTCTGCCTGATATAACTTAATAGACTAAAATTGACATGAGCCATGATAAATGGATTTAGAATAGGAGCTAGGCCTCTCTGGTTTTTCACAATGGTATTGAGATTTGGGGTTTCCATACCTGGCTGTACATGAAAATCACCTGGCATGCTTGTTCAATAGAGACCAATCCCTGCTTTCCACCTCTCCCACCGTGTCTTTCCTCCATCCCCAGTGATGTGATTCATTAAGTCTGAGGTGAGCACAGGGATCACTGGATAGGATTACATATGCATGTATTCATGAGACATGGGCTTGGTAATAAAAAGACATTTTTTTTTTTTTTTGCCAAATTGACATTGAAAAGTGACTTATTTGAAAATACGATCCAATTTCAGTTAAGTAACCTGCTTTCCTGAATTCTGATGAAGAGAGATTGGGAAAAAAGGGTTGAACAAACAGCAGTCATTATTGGCTTTTTACATTCACAGAATCAGAATCTTCAAGCTGGAAGCTTGAAGACACAGTCATGCTTCTTCACTTTGCATATACAGAAACAACTCTTTCTGCGTTATAAGAGATTATAATGAGAATACCAAGATCCACAGGCATAGTGACTTCTCAAAGTGAAACAGTGAGTGGAAAAAAAATTCTACATTCTCAACATAATTCATAATTTTTATTTCTTTAATAATCACCCAAACGGATTGGTATGTTTGTCCATTCACGACATTGAAGCTAAACAAACCAAAGGTGCTCATTTTTTTAGTCAAACATGACATAATAACTGTATGCACTATCCTTATCAAACACCTCCTAAAATCACATTTTGGAAAATTAAATGGAATCTTACCTTTAAGAGGCACCTTGACATCAAGGCCATAGAATAAAGGCAAGAGAGAAGAACAAGAATAGAAACAGAAACTGCAGAAGAAAAAGAAGAAGATTATGAAAATCTGAATTTCTGTAGCGCCATTCAGGTAGTACAAAACCTTATTTATAAATACCTTATTTTTCAAGTCTGACAACTTTTTATCTACATATTAACCGCCCTTTTTGTTCCAACATTTCATACCTTCCATTTATCTATTTACTTGCAGAGCTATGCTGTGTGCAACTAACATTAATTCATATATTTTAGAACTATGAAGGGGTCTTATAGATAATTGGTCTAAGCTCCTAATCTTATAGATGAGAAAAGCAGGCACACAAGTGCAAAACCAATAGTTTTCACATCAGTTCATGACACAGTAAGGACTAGAGCTTAGATAACTTGAGTCCTGCTTTGTTATATTCTCTCTATGTTTCAGGTATGATATGGTATTCCAATACAAACAGCATCACCAGAACACACGTGTAATCATGTGATGCTATCACTGTTGGTTAATGTCATAGGTTTTAGGACTAAAGCATAAAGGAGTATTAATATATGTGGTAAACATGATTACTTATCCATAGTAGAGCACTTCTGAGAGGGAAATGAGGTGCTATTAGTAATTAATAAAAATCAATTATACCAAGGCATAAACTGGGTCTACCCCATGCAAATGAGGACATGTGATAATCCTATTGGTATGAAATTTGCGTCTAATTCAGTGGGCGCTTCAGACAATGAATGTTTTATCTTCAACTGCATGCCTCTGAGATAGTAGTCTCCTTATTTCACTCATAGAGTTAAATGGGGTTTGATTTGTTCCTTTTTTTACCAGAAGAAATCACTTTAGAAGCAGGTAACTGGACAGACAAGCACAGGCCACATCACTTTAAAAAAAATATTGATTTTTCAGCCAGCGCCGCGGCTCACTAGGCTAATCCTCTGCCTTGTGGCGCTGGCACACCGGGTTCTAGTCCCGGTCGGGGCACCGATCCTGTCCCGGTTGCCCCTCTTCCAGGCCAGCTCTCTGCTGTGGCCAGGGAGTATAGTGGAGGATGGCCCAAGTGCTTGGGCCCTGCACCCCATGGGAGACCAGGAGAAGCACCTGGCTCCTGCCATCGGATCAGCGTGGTGCGCCGGCCGCAGTGCGCCTACCGCGGTGGCCATTGGAGGGTGAACCAACGGCAAAAAGGAAGACCTTTCTCTCTGTCTCTCTCTCACTGTCCACTCTGCCTGTCAAAAAAAAAAAATATTGATTTTCTTGATGGTTTACTTTCACAGAGTCAGTGAGTCTCTGGCTTGATTATGACGCTCCAGGAACATCTGTTGGACACAACATCTTTTAACAGGGGTCATGTATGACATTCTCATATTGTGCATATTTTTGCATAGTTCCTTTACTGCCACTGCTTATGTTTCTTGCTTCATGATGGCTGAATTCTATAAACAAGTTATAAATATGGTGCCAAGAGCTATGTATCGATGACTAACCCAATATCCTGAAAAACGGACACTCTGTTTTTCTTTTTCTTTCTTTCATTCCCTGGAGCTACATCTGTAAGTAGGAGAAGCTAAAAAAGAAGAGGAATGGAAGGCTTCCTACTATTCCCATGAGAAGATCAGACCTCAGAGCTACCTCTGTGGGCATGAGGTGGTGACCGTCTCGTAGACTGTAATGAGATTCTTGGTCCCTGCAGGGTGGTGAGCAGATTAAAGGCCAGACACCCTAATCTCTGGGCTTGATTTACTTTAGATTGGATGGATAGCCGTGGGCAAACTGTCTAACCTCTTTGACTCACTGTTTTATTATCTATATAAAAAAGGATAATAACATCTGCTGTGTCAGTCTTGTGGGATAATTATGAGAATCAAATGAGATGGTTTGGATGTGGTAAAGTGCTGCATACTCCTGAAACAATTTTATTTTTTGTTTCAACACATTTGTTGTCATCAACTGATGCATACTAACTGTGTGCATGGAAATGAGCAAGAAAGAATGACTATCATATATCCTCAAGGGAAAGAATGAAGAACTATCTCTGACATAAGTGATCTTTAGCATTCTTATTTTATTTTATTCTTTTTAGACTTTAATTCATATTAATTGAAATTCATTTAGAAGGGACAGTTGGTGATAAGTCGAATACCTACACAATTACTGATTTCAGGGTCTATAATTAAAACAAACATAATCAAAAGCAGACAACTCTGCATTCTTTAGTCTGGAGGACAAGCAGAACTGAGTCAAGGAAAGAGAAGGTGTATTAAAATCTCATAGTCCATGCAGATCTGAAGTCAGAAATCAAATGGATTGTTTGTGGTGTGGTTTACTTTACTGTCATATGTAGAATATGCAGCTTTTATAACTAAAGATCATGATTTTCTATTAAGTACATTACCCCATTATCATAAATGCTTAGGAAGTTCAAATATACAAAATATATTGAGCAAAAGAATTGTGAGAAAGTTCACATTGATGTTGACAGTGGACATAATCATTTCTCTCAAATTTCCCATGGGATTTATTTAGAGAATAACTAGAGTGGTAATATTTACGATATATTTTAAAATCCCTCTCTATCTCACTCTCTCTAACTTCAGTTGAATGGGGAATGAGTGGCATGATAATGTTTTATAGCCAGACTGCCTTAACTGTGACTTCCTCCTTGAGCTGGTCCAGGACAGTTTACAAATTAGCAGAAAGAATGTCTGAGAGTGGGGCATTCAAAAACACAGAAGATGAAAGACAGGAGGCGCATTCGTCCTTCAGCAACCAGGGAAGTTGCCATCTGTGGGTCTGCCTGCCAGTCGCTAAGAAACTAGACTCCATCCTCAGTTTATTGTCGTTTACCTTGGCTTCATTCAATCCTGAAGAACTAAATAGCCCACTTCTGAAATGAGGGAAATTCACATTTAAAATTTTGTAGACGATGTCTATTTTAGGATTGGAAATTTTAAAATCATACTGGTTCGACTTACCCTTTCTTAGTGTTTCCTGTCACTCACCCAAGGTCAAATGAGTGTGTGAAAGACCCAACCTGCATAAGAATCTGGGGGCGTGGTGATCTCAGTACTAGACCCCACCAACTTCCTCTGACCTCCCATATATGAAAAACTGGAGAAGCGATTTGGGATGAACCAATTCTAACTGCTTATCAGGAGTGCTAGGTGGTTTGCTATCTTCTTCCCTTTTCAGTGCATGGATTCAGGTAACTGCCAGGAGTCAACCAGGCTGGGATGCCAGAGAAGACCTCTTTGCCATCCTTGCTGTGTTCCTCAGCAGGACACCCACTGGTGTCTTGGGCAGCACAGAGTTTTGCTGGGCCAGACCGTTCAGTTCACTAAAGCCTGCTCAGCACCCCTTCCTGAGTCCACCCCTTCTCCCACCACCCCTACATCTCTAATTATTCTCCTGAAGAACCACTGTTTTATACCTCCCCCACATCCTCACTCCCCAAAAAAGACAACTGGTTGACTTGGGAGACCCAATTACACTTCCAGATCACAGAGGAAGTGACAGAGGACGGAGTCACCGTGTGTCAACCTAAGAGGCTGAACTTCCTGTTGAGGTGAGACTGTAGCACAAGGATCAGAGGGCATTTAATGCACAATCATGGGGAAAGTGACACATTGAAGGCACTAAAAGGATTTTTAAACCAAAAAACAAAGTAGTAATGTATTAAAACTCAGAAGGAACTTTGGAAAGGAAATTAAGATGAGGAAGGGGGAACTTGAAGAAAGAAAATACAGAAAAAGATATGAGTCAACACAAAATACAAACATGTCAAGGTTATGATACTGATGGCAGAACCTTTGCTAGAATCCTGGTGCCTGATTGAGGGTGATGACTTTGTTGACTGTAACTTACACCTGCTTATATGACATGCATGACTGAGAAGAAATAATAGAAGCACAGCAAGCAAAATCAGAATTACTTCTGATTAAACAAACAAAACAAAATAGATATTAAACTCAACACATACCTTTTCTTCTAAGTCCTTTATTTGTCTTTTCTGGATATCTGTTTTATCTTCTAAGTCTCGGATTCTCTGAAGACAGAATGTGAAAGAAAAATTAGTAGGTGTTAAGCAGTACAGAAAAATTGTTCACCAAACTAAAAAAAATCTGTAAAAACATTAACTTTAGTACAAGAAGCTACAAAGATTCCATGTTCATTTTTCCATACTCAAAAGCCTTTTATCATTCAAAAATTACCCCTGCTTGTTGTGGAAAGCCAATGGCATTGCCTGTATTGTCCACATTAGTTGCCTCCCCACTCCACTGGCCTTACCTAGGCAGACCCATTCTTTATAAGAGTTACAACACATCCCTCCACAGTGACGTCAGGCTTAGCCAGAGCACTTGTCTGTGGCCAGTGGAACGTGTTGGAGTGAGATGTGGGAAAGCCACATTGTTGTAGAGAAAGCAGCATGTATTGACCCAGTGAGTAAGAAACATGGCTTTGTGGTAAATCACTTGGATTGACATTATGGTTATTTATTACCAAATTAAAAGTGGCTAAAGCTGACTAACGAAAATGTAAATGAGCCTACTGCCTTTTGCTAACTTTTCTTTTCAACCTTCTTTCAACCGTGTTTCAGGATAGAATTTCCTCACAAAACGGTATTGACCAATTCTCATAAAACAAAATAGTGATTATACTTCAACAAAAATTCCCAGGAGGGAACTGATAAACTACGGGGGAACAAACTCCAACTATAACAGAGGAGTAGCAACCCTAAGGAGAGAAAAGCCTCTGGAGCTGTTTTTTGACTTACCTGTCAACTGTGCAATGAAATCCCACTCATTTAAATAGTGCAAATTTGAAGTCAGCATCACATAGCCCATTATTTACGAGTAAGAAAAAATTATTTTTACATTTCTTTGGACAATCTAAAGACTCTTTATGTTCACGCATGGGATTATGCCATGCGGGCTTATTATGTGATGCCTGTGTTGGAAATAGTTAGAACTGTAGTCTGAGAAGAAAATCTGGGAAGTCAAATGGGCTGATAACATAGAAAGAGAGGTTTTTATAATGCAATGTGCAGAGCAAAATGAGAAAGGAGGACAAATGATACTTGAATTTGAGAATCATAACTCCTTTGCCCTACAATAATGGTTCTCAAGTGGAAGATGATTTTGACTTCCTCCCACCCAGGAGACATTTGGCTCTATCTGAACATTTCTTTTTAAAAGTTAGTGTATTTTTTTATGTTCAAGTGTATGATTCAATGATGTATAGCACAGTCACAAAGTTGTATAACCATCATCACTATCTAAGTAGACTTTTTTATTGTTACAACAGGAGGTGTGTTCAACAAGCATCTAATGGGAAGACAGCAGGGATGCTACTAAACATTCTACAATGCACAGGACTGCTCTCCCTCATCCTAATAAGAAATAAGGAATTGTCTGGCCCTAAAGGTCAATAGTGCTAAAATTGAGAAACTCTGCTATAAAGGAAAGGGGCCGAGGTTTGTATGAGAGGGGATGGCATCGTGTTTGGTAAAAGCAAGACCATCAAAGCTGAGCTTAAAATGAATGCTGGAGAATGCTTAAAATGATTGCTGGGTGTCGTGTGTGCTGGTGGATATATCCACCTGGTTGCCTATGCTTGAAAGCGGCAGAGCAAAATAATACACTGTGAATGTTTTCACCTTGAGTTGCTCTTAGCATGTTTACTGGGTGTGGAGGCAAGTGTTAAATTGAGAAAGCTGTGGGACCTGTGAGATTATCGCGATATCCGTTCAGCCATCAAGTCTGTGCTTGTTGGTCTCTGTCTCACTTTTTTAAGAACATGCTGGATGTAACAGAGAACATATAGAAAGCTTCAGTTGGCTGCTGATCTCAAAGAACTGTCAGATCCAGATGGGGAGGGAAAAATGTAAAATAGAAGGAGTAAGAAAATTAAGTAGAAAGGTAAATACCCTATACATCACTTCATCACCAATCTCTAATTCCTACTACAGTGGTTACCTTAGAGAAGCTGCCCACACCTATTTGTTAAATAGATTCATGATATATGCTTGGTTCCTTTATCCTTCCCAATCCTTTGCCATCTGATCCAACAGGTAACCTCATCAGGTCCAAAATAAATCTCCCTTTCTACTACTGCTTTCTATCTCTAGTGCTACCAAGTACACCTAGTAACTGTCATCCCTCGTCAGAACTGTTATTTGATAGCACCGGCTCATTCTGCCTCTTAGCTTGTCCACCCTAGAGCCATCTGCAGTACCCACTGTGAAGTCTTAGAATATGAAAATGACCATAGAAGTTTCTAAGGCTTAAAGGGGTATGTAGGGGAGGAGGGGTAGGAAGGGTTAGCTGAATTGTACTCAGAGCAAAATCTAAACTCTTGCAGGACCTTCATGAGCTGGTCCTTTCTTAACCTGTCCAACTTAACCTCCTACTCCTGGCTCTGTGTGCCACCGCCATGCTGGCCCTCTCTCTGTTCCTCAAATATCCCAAACTTATTTCCATATAACATTCTAAGAACATGCTCTTGCTATCCCTACTTCAATGATATACTTTGCCAAGGCACTTATGTGGTTGCTTCCTTGTATTTTATACATCTTCAGAGAGTTCTTATCTGGCCAAAGTAGCCAGTCCTACTCCCAAATTCACACACACACACAGTCACATACATTGTATGATTTCCTCATAGCACTTATTGTTATTCTAATTGTCTCAGTTATTATTCATTTATGTTGGAGCTTTTTTCCTTTCCACCTATAAGACAGATGAGAGCAGTGGCTTTATCTCTTTTTTCACTATCCAGTTCCCTGCATCTGGTACACAGCAGGCCCTCATTAATGGTTCTAGCGTACAATGTGGTATGAAATGTACAATTTTCATCAGTGTGTATTCCATTTTGTTCATCAGGGTGAGGATCCTCAAGGAAGTGGATCCTAAGCTATGGCTGGAGAAAGGAGAATATTTGAACCAGTGCATTGGAGATTGAAGATCATTATAAGGCGAGTTTATGGAGAGCTTGGGGGTGGGAAATCATGGTACAAGGATACAAGGAATGTCCGCATGAGTGCAGAGGACAGCACGTTATGGAGATTGTCTCAACTCAGGTTGTGGGGAGAGGGGAAGCCAGCCAATGAAAAGCCTAATGAGAACTCACAGAAGTGGACTCAGCTGGAAACTGAGGTTATTGAGATGTTGAGTAAGATGTGTCATGAGGGAAAGAGGGAAAGAGGGAAGAATCTGTGTGAGATGCTCGCTGGACTGAACGGAAGAAAGTGAGAAGTCTTTCCCAAAATGAGGTCATGGCATCTGCATGTGTTTTTCTGCCCTTTACCAAGACACATAATAATTATCTTCCTTTGGGTTATTTTCCTTTGTCTCCATCTATAGATCCTAGGTTTTGTGAAGACAGGGTCCATGGTGAAATTGTTACGTGGAGCCTGGTATCCAGCCCCTGAGAAATGGATTTAAAAGTTCAACGGGATAGATGACAGCATAATGGAGTCAGATTATCCCAGAGGACACTTGGCGGCACCTGAAAGCTGCTACAATGATGACAGGCCTTGCCCATGCCTGGGTTACAGGTGGGAACAGAACGGATCAGTTTCAGAATTGGTTCAGGGGAAACGTCAACTGGAGGTGGTGCTATATGAAAATTCTCAGAGGTAAAGGGCAGAGAAGGCGTCAGCTTTTCCAGCCCGAGAGATTTGGGATGTGGTGAGTCCTCTGGCCCAGATGGGTAAATGGGAAAGGAGAGAAGGACAAGAATGCATATTTAAGTTCACTATAAAACACTCAACCAAAAATGTTTAATAAATGTTTGATGATAAGCTTATACGTTAGACCATATTATGTAATTATAAATATCAAACACTGGCCAATGCCTTCTGGAATAATTCTCCTAAACAAAACTGTGAATAAAAAAGGAAAAGGAAGAAATAACTAGCAAAGGCATATTCTAATGAACTTTTGTTTTGCAGATGGAAAACATCAAGGGAAGTCTCTGAGGCTCAGGAGTGTAATGAGCCTATCAGCTCAGACTGGGTAATTAAACAAACAATACCAACTATTTCAGGAATGAAGTAACTTAGCAACAGTTTAAAGAGAGACTCAAATAGGATGACAAAGTCTTGATTATAAATAAATTTAGGTAGCTATTAATTCATTTTAAAAATAAGCACTTCTGTGGTTTAATTTGTTGAAGTTAATTAAGTACTCTTGCAGTATAAGAAAGTTGTGCAGAGGACACTCTTATCCCCTGATAAAAAAAATATGAAGGAATGCAATACTTCCAGAGTTTATTATTCAAGGATTTAAAATTCTTTCCCCTGGTCAAAACTCACGCTTTTGTGAAGAACTCTGAAGGAACATTGATAGAAATGTGCACGTATTTATCATCTCAGGGACAAATGATGCCAGGATTCTCTGCTATTTGAATAATTTGCTAATTCAGAAAGATCCATAAAGCTCCTGGCTATAGGTGAAGCTTGAAAGTATCATGTTCCCATAAACTGTTCTTATTGGTGTCATAAAATACCCCAGTTCCTTTCTACTCACCTTGATCTCTCATGAGCACGTGATTCTTATCTGCTACATATCCCATCTGGATTTTGTACCAGTTGCTTGTTACAGCTTCTGAATACTATAGCCTGGCATTTGCAATTCTATAATTGCTATCAAATTTGTTTCTTGACCATGGCCCCAGCCCTCACCTGTCAAACTCTGACAGGAAAGAAGAATTGGAGTGAAGAATTTTGGTTGGAATGAGTACAGGGTGCCTGTTTTGAACTTTGCTGGTCTAGATGAATATTCTAATTCATGGATAACTCAGGTTACACATGACAGTACAGTGCAATGGTTACACACACAAGTCTTCAGGTGTTGTATGCAGCTTACTTGTGTCATCCTGGACAAATCACTTTGCCATTTTTGTCTTCAGTTTTGTTATCTCCAAATCAGGATGATAAGACTACTTAGCTCATGAGCTACTTTGGAGAGTAAAGGAAGAGACATAAGCAGAGCCCTTGGCTTAGTTCCTGACACACAGCAAATGCCAGTAAATAAACAGCAGCTTCTAGGTCTGGCTTTTGCTACTGTTCATTCTGGGAATAAAGAGAAAGGCCTTTGTTCTCTTCTCCCCGTTCAGATGATGGGATGAGGCTAGCTTGTGGACTGGAATGAGTATAGGAGGTGACCACTACTTCTGCCATGGAGGATGTCCTGTTTCCCTGCATAGGGCAAACAATTGGGACCCATGAGATTCAAGCAGTATTTCCTGACAAAGTCGTTCCGTAAATAGCAGCAGTATGCAGTGCTTCTGAAATGCTAATTTTCTCAAGGTTGAATCATTACCAAGCTGTCATTCTGGGTCTGAGTGAAGGTGAAAGCCAACAGTTATTTAGGTTAGTCTCTGACAGTAACTTCCATCTCCTGAGCTCGTCCACTTACACTCACTACGGTGTGGTTAGGACTCTGGTCAGAGGCCCCTCTGCGTAGGAGCAGCTCTGCACAGTCTGGCTGGGCATCCTCACCTGATGGGCTTGCTGTAAGAGCTCCATCCTCTCCTGGAGAATCTGACAGTCGTACTCTCTGCTCTTCCTCAGCATTTGCCGCCGTAACTTCTCCACTGCCGTCCTCAGCTCCTCCTGCTGTTTCTCACTTAATAATTCACCAAACTTGATAACAGTCTCCTGCTGCAGAGCATTGTACAAAGTAGCTTCTAGTTCCTGGATTCTCTGGCAAACAGAATTAGAAAAGTCTAACTTTGTAATTTAGCATTTATGTGTCATGTGGAAATGTACACGGATGCATGTGGGTGCACAGACGTGGTACTTCCGTCTTACAGGATCTTACAAGAAAAGAAATTTCAAAGCTTCTCGGGCCAGACTACCCTTCCGAAAATTTCCCCTTATGAGATTCCATAAAGGTCGTTCAGCCAATAGGTTAACTTCCTTAGTGGAGGGAAATTCAAACTTTTAAATTTTTTTTAATTTTAAGATTTAATAATTTTTAACATGTTGCCACATTCACTTCATATGTAGATATTAATACATATACATATAGACTTTCCTTGAAAGCAGCGATATTCATATCACAAAATGTGGGACTCATGACAATGAACATAAAGTGAGCAAAGGAGGGTATATTGTTGTGTACATGGTAGAGTGCAATGAGATATCTATAATTAAATACCAAATATGACAGTCACATAGGTTCTTACTCCCTCTATAGTAACTTTTACATATAAGAGAAAACATGTGATATTTGTCTTTCTGTGTCAGGCTTATTTCATTTTTCCTTGGGAATTTGTCCATCTCAAACACTTCATTTTCAGAAAGCCTTCACTTTGTTATAATAACTTTACTCCCCCCATCTCATATGTTACTAAGTTTCTTCTTTCTTCCACTTGCAGCCCTTCAGATTTGAGACTTCCTTCATGATTAACATCCTTTAGAAATAAGTATTCTAGCCCTTTTCTAGATGAAGGGTCTACTGTCTTTCACATGAATTTTTTAAAAAAATATGCTTCGGATCCAGTGGCCAAAATCTGCAAACTTATTCCCTGTCACTTTGAATGAAGTGATAAGACATTTCCTGGTTTAGGGTATTTGCCTAGTTCTTGTCTCAGACCAAGCACATACTTTCTTTAAAAAGTTAAATATAGGGGCTGGCATTGTGGCGCAGTGAGTAAAGCTGCCTGTGATGCTGGCATCCCATGTGGGCACTGGTTTGTGTCTTGGCTGCTCCACTTCTGATCCAGCTCCCTGGTAATATGCCTGGGTAAAGCAGCAGAGGATGCCCCAAGTGCTTGGGCCCCTGCACCCATGTGGGAGACCCAGATGAAGTTCCTGGCTCGTTGCTTTGGCCTGGTCCAGTCCTGACCATTCAGGCAATTTGAGGGGTGAACCAGAGGATGGAAGATCTCTTATTACCTCTCTCTGTCACTCTTTCAAATAAATAAATCTTTAAAACAGTAAATATGGAGGGGGGGGCGCTTTGGCACAGTGGGTTAAAGCCCCAGTCTGCAGTGCCAGCATCCCATATGGGCACCGGTTCAAGTCCCAGCTGCTCCACTTCCAATCCAGCTCTTTGGTATGGCCTGGGAAAGCGGTAGAAGATGGCCCAAGTCCCTGGGCCCCTGCACCCACGTGGGAGACCCAGAGGAATCTCCTGGCTCCTAGCTTCAGATTGGCGCAGCTCTGACCATTGCAGCCATCTGGGGAGTGAACCAGCAGATGGAAGACATTTTTCTCTGTCTCTTCCTCTGCCTCTCTGTAACTCTGCCTTTCAAATAAATATAATAAATCTTAAAAAAAAAGTAAATATGATTTTCTGAAGGGGCTCTCACTAGACTTGGGACCCTTATTAACATATTGCTGAATTTTATTATGCACAAGTATAAGAGGTAATGGAGAAAGAGTAGGAAGGGAAGGGGAAACTCACTTCCTTCTTTGTTCTCTGATTAGTGACCAAGTCTCAGTCTCTTTTTTTCCACATCAATGTTCAGAATCTCTTACTCATTTTGGATGGGGAAGATTAATTCATCTTTGTTAAAGCTTCAGCCTTTTCCCAAAAGTGACTCAAGCTGATTCCAGGAAAGCATTATAAAAACCTCTTCTATACTCCTTGAAATATCTCTCTAGGTTCTTTTTTTTTTTTTCTCTTTGATTCATCACTGTGAATTAATGGGGCAGGGCATAAAGAGAGAAGCAACATGAGCTGTAGTCCAGAATCGAGAATCGTGCAGCATGAACTGGGAGGAGGGGACTGGGTCAGGTGTGCTCCTCCAGCTGCAGAATCTACCCCAGGAATGAAAGGCACACTCCCTTGAGCAGCACAGCCTCGCTGCTGGGGCTGGAGTGCGGGAGTCAGCCCAGCTGCTACCTGAAGTTACCTGAAGTTAGAGACACACATGACTCTTCAAACATCTTTGGCAAAATTCTTATACTCTCTGAGCCTTACTTTCTTCAAATGCATGAAAAGAATAGTATCATTACACATAGCTCACAGGATTGTTGTGAGAAACAGATAAATTAAAATATGCATAACAAGCAGTAGATGCATTATTATTCAGCCACCAGATTAAATTCCCAAATGACTGGATTTGATTTCATAAAATTTCTCATCCATCCATACTGCCAACCGATCTGTCCTTCATATTTGTAATGTTTTTTAACATACATTTAATATTTTAAGAAAATAAAGTATGTTAAATATAAGAATATTGTCATTGATAATGAATATTTCCATGAAACTTCTGAAGACTACTCATATTTGTTCTGAAATTAGAACTAGAAACCAATGAATCAATGCTTTTATGTTGTGGCCTAATCATGCACATGGCATGATACATAACTGGCATGCTTTATTCCATAATATGTAATTGTAAACATGTTGGGGGTCTGCTGCCTATTGTACCTACCATATATGCTTGGTCGAGAGCTTGTTTTCTGTAGTCCAGTTCTTCTTCTAGATAGCCCTTTATTTTGCAGAATTGTTCCTATAACAGAGTAGCACAATGATTAATAGAAAAAGCCAGTTTAGTTAATTGAATTGACATATGAGTTGAACCGATTAATGCTTTCTCTAAGCTGACCATAGGACAAATCACTAGTATTTGCAGAGTCATAAATTTTTGTCTGCTAGAGGAATAGTTCAACTTTCATGGTCTCACACAGGGAATGCCCAAATCAATAGAAAGCAGCATAAAAGATATAATGAAAATCCATGTGGATTTCTCTAATAGATTTTTACACTAATTTGAGAGTATGTGACTAACTATAGACTTTTGACAAAATAAGTGTTAAGTAAGAATCTTGTCTGTGTGCAAACAGCCAGTCCTCCACATCACTGAGTTCTGTACCCACCGGTTCAACCTACCATGAACTGAGAAAATTTGTGGAAAAAACTGCATTTGTACTAAACACGTATAGATTTTTTTCTTGTCATTATCCTCTAAAAACAGGATAACAACAGGATATATAGCATTTTTACTGCATTAAGAATTGGAAGTCCTCTAGAGATGATTTAAAGTATACAGGAGGATCTGCATAAGTTAATGCAAATATTATAACATCTTATCTAACGGGCTTTAACATCTTCAAATTTTGGTATCTTTGGGGGAGGGTACTGGAATATATACGCTTCTGTGATGGTATATTTTCTAAGAGTGTCATGTTACATAATATCAAAGGATTGCATAATAAACAAATTTAACTTATTCCATTTCATCTGTTTGCAACTAGAAAACACAAAAATAAAAATAAAAAACCACAAAGATAAATAACTGTTCTAATGTGTGTTTATTTTATTTACTTGAAAGGCAGAGAGAGTGAGACAGAGAAAGACAGAGAGAGATCCCATCCACCAGTTTATTTCGTAAATGCTCATAAGACCCAGGGCTGGGATAGGCCAAGGTCAGGAGCTGGGAACTCAATCTGAGTTATTCACATGGGTGGCAGTGACCCAGCTACTTGAGCCATCACCTGTTATCTCCCCGGGTACAACTAGCAGGAAGGTGGAATTGGGAACAGAGCTGGAATGCTAATCCAGTCACCCTGACAAAGTATGAGTATATCCAAGTGGCATCTTAATCTTTCTGTCAAATGTCCACCCTGATAATTAACAATTTAAAGAGTAGAGATGATTCCACTCATACTGCAACTTAGTGAATGGGTGTCTACTCTTGTCCCAAAGACAGTGTGAACTAGGAGGCATATATCCAATGTTCCCTCATATATTTCAGATCCTCATATCATAGTGTCTTGCCATGAGCATTTAACACTATATCTTTACATACCACACAGACCTGAGTTTAAGTTAATGATTTCTTTGGCATTTAACTGGAAGAATGTGGGTCTCTTCCAACCCTGGAGGAAAATCCAATTGTGTTGGCTTTTGAGAAAATAGACGAATGCAATGATTTTGTTGATGACTTTTCTGATCATCCCTGGGTGCCAGTGCTTAGAACACTGCCTGGAACAGCCTGACTGCTTGATTAGGGCTTTTACACTTGATCTTAGCCAAAAGGTCGAGAAGCGATACTATTAGGGCTTTTGAGAGTAATTTTTAATATAAGCAATTTTTTTGTTCTAGGTTTTAGTTTTAGCATCCAACCTCTTGGTAAATATGAACCCTGCATAAAATATAAGCAAATGATTTACAGTATGCTATACAAATGCAAATTGATGTTCTTATTACAGGATATCTACAGGATATCTTAACCTAACAGGAAGCCACTACGTGCTTTTTTTTTTTTTTTTTTTGACAGACAGAGTGGACAGTGAGAGAGAGAGACAGAGAGGAAGGTCTTCCTTTACCGTTGGTTCACCCTCCAATGGCCACTGCGGCCGGCGCACTGCGGCTGGTGCACCGTGCTGATCCGAAGGCAGGAGCCAGGTGCTTCTCCTGGTCTCCCATGTGGGTGCAGTGCCCAAGGACTTGAGCCATCCTCCACTGCACTCCTGGGCCACAGCAGAGAGCTGGCCAGGAAGAGGAGCAACCAGGACTAAATCCGGCGCCCCGATAGGGACTGGAACCTGGTGTGCCGGCGCCGCAGGTGGAGGATTAGCCTTTTGAGTTGCGGCGCTGGCCACCACTACATGCTTTTGTAGTAATTCACATCAGTGGTTGTCTTGTTGTAAAGTTACATGCATTGCTTTTAATTAATGGTAACCAATTGCTAGATTTGGGAACTTAAAAAATTAAATTGTGTAGCTAGATTCACTTCGCCATCAGCGACGTATACAGTAAGTAGAAAAAACCTCCCTTTCAGACAAAAGGGAAAGAAAGTTTTAAAGTGAGAATATAATTTTCCTCATGGGCATTGTCTACCTTAGACAAACTACTACAGAACATGCTTGTGACTATAGACTTGTAGTTCAGGCCACCGAAGATTAGAGATGGGACACGGGCACTCCCTTGACTTGCATCCTCTGGTCTGCTTTAACACAAACCAGGAGGAAAAGAAAGGTAGGCATCAGAAGCAATGGGTGGCAGGCCTATTAATGGCTGATCTGTACAGTGGTCTGCCCTCAAGGAGACCCAACAGGCCAGTCCACTGCAGTGGCTTTCAATGTGGTAAGCCTGGGCTTCAGCAGAAGTCAGCTTGTGAAGAGCCCTGGCAGCTCTGCCAAGAGTTGGATCACTGGAAATGGACCTGCCCTGGAGTCGAAGGATGCCCAGGTCAGAGCCACAGATCTTATTGGCTCTAAGCTGAAAAGCCCTTCACTCAGCCCAACTTCCAAAGTGACCACTGCAGCTGAGGGGATGGTCAAGTAGGGTCAGCAACATTGCAGGCAGAACTGTAAATTTCTTGTTAGAGATGCCACCTGCCTTTACCTAGCCAGCTCTCCTCCCAGGCCAGCCAAGTAATGAAAGTCAACAGAGTGCCTTCCCCTAGGAGGTTCACACCTCCCTTAGGATGTACCCCATGTGAAGAGATAGATAGGTCTGGGCCTCTTAACTTACAAGGCCTAAAGCCCACCAGATTATTATCAAGCCCCTTCTATCAGGTTCTATTTGCCTCTAAATCAGAAAACTTAATTGTAGCTTAGACAGCACCTTTCTTAGCTCCTCTAATAATGACTCTGTCCTTTGTTCTAGACCCTGACTAGCGTACTTGGGCCTCATTCCTTTGTAATCATAACCTCTACTCTACCACCAATGGCTCTACTCCCAACCTGTGTGTACTGATGGTCCTCTTCCCCACTTAATGCTGTATAATTGTTCAAACCTGGTAAATGCCACTCTTAGGATCATTGGTTACTATCCTCACCCTGTCTTTTATGACCTTGTCTAAATATGATCAGAGTCGGGGAACTTGGAAGGCTTCCATAGCCTTGGCAACTCATGACGGCAGCCTAGGGTGGTTACTGGCGCCATAAACTAGAGTGTCAATTTGTTGGGTCAACAACAGGATCCACTGTGCACTTGCTCCTCATGTGGGATCTCTGTCCTTAATGTGCTGTACATTTTGATTTAATGCTATAACTAGTACTCAAACAGTATGTTTCACTTTGTGTTTCTGTTTCTACGTGGGTGCAAACTGTTGAAATCTTTATACTAAATTGATCTTCTGTATATAAAGAGAATTGAAAATGAATCTTGATGCAAATGGAAGGGGAGAGGGAGCGGGAGAGGGGAGGGTTGCGGGTGGGAGGGAAGTTATGGGAGGGGGAAGCCATTGTGATCCATAAGCTGTACACTGGAAATTTGTATTCATTAAATACAAGTTAAAAAAAAATAAATTGTGATAAAAATACATACAGCATAGAGTTCACCACCTTAACTATTTTTTTTTTTTTAAGACAGGCAGAGTGGACAGTGAGAGAGAGAGAGAGAAAGGTCTTCCTTTTGCCATTGGTTCACCCCCCAATGGCCGCCGCGGCTGGCGCACTGTGGCCAGCACACCGCACTGATCCGATGGCAGGAGCCAGGCACTTATCGTGATCTCCCATGGGGTGCAGGGCCCAAGTACTTGGGCCATCCTCCTCTGCACTCCCTGGCCACAGCAGAGAGCTGGCCTGGAAGAGGGGCAACCGGGACAGAATCCGGAGCCCCGACCGGGACTAGAACCCGGTGTGCCAGCGCCGCTAGGCGGAGGATTAGCCTGTTGAGCCACGGCGCTGGCCACACCTTAACTATTTTTAAGTGTAGAGTTTGATAGTATGAGATACATTCATACTGTTATGAAACTGAGTCAAGAACTTATGTTGCAAAATTGAGACTATACTCATCAACGACCAACTCTCATTTCTCCCTCCTCTCAACCCCTAGCAATCACACTCTACTTTCTGTTACATGAATTTGATGACTTAAATACCTCATGGGAGTGGAATCATACAGCGTTTGACTTTCCATGACTAGTTGATTTCGCTTAACACAATGATCTCAAATTTCATCCATATTGTAGCTTGTGTCAAAATGTCCTTACTTTTTAAGCATTAATAAATATTCTATTGTATGCATATACCACATTTTGTTTACTCATTCACCCATCAGTGGACTTTTGGGTTACTTCCCATCTTTTGGCTATAGCAAATAATGCTGCTATGAATACAGTGTAAGACTCTCCTCTATTTATAAGTTGAAATGACTGGATACTGCTGAGTATTTTGCTCCACTGTCATCACAGAAAATAATGGGAAGAATATTATCTTTCATCAATGCTAGTTAAAATTGGTAAAAGTGCTTTTCATTTTCCATTTGCCTTGTATATTTGTCTTAACTTTTTTGATATTTCATCTCTGCACTCACCATGTCACTTTCCAGTTCCATCATTTTCTGGTGCAGGGCAGCCTCTGCTCCTTCAATCTGCTGGATCCACTAAGGGGTTAACAAAACAATAATTTTGACATTATGCTTGATATTGTGTGGGCCTGTGCATTGTACACAGATGTACCTGTCTCCTCTCCCTACATCTCAGGAAGCAGATCGAGAGATGAAGGGAAAACTTCATGCAGCTTTATCCCTCAGTTTAGAAACTAGACTATAAACCTCCTTTCGTTCATTCATTCATTCATGCAATAAATACATTCATTGATGTCTACTTTGCTAGGCACTACAGCTGTGATGGTGAGCAGGATGAGTTAGATTTTTGCTGTCATTGGAAGGCATCATGAAAGATTTTCTTGGAAGTGAGATTTGCACTGGAATCTTAAGGATGAGAGAGAAATGACTGGGAAAAACTAGGAGGAAGTTCCAGGCAGAAGGAACACTGTATCTGATAGCACTACAGTTACAAGGTACACGAGGAAGGCCAGATGATAATAACAAAATGATAACTTTCCAGCATATAAAACTGATTATAACAAAGTACTGAATATTATTTTTGTTAGGTGGAGAAATTTTAAATTTCACAAAAGACTAATCTTTCCTAAAACTCAGAATACATCAGTTTTATTACATGGCATTGATGTTAGCATTAGGAAACACCAGGAGTGAATTCAGAGTTGGAATAATCTATGAGCTGACCAATTATATGGTTTAGCAGAACAAATTATTGTAATAGTCCCCTCTCAAGTTAAATGTCAGCTTATACCTTAGGGAGGCAACTGGGCATAATAGTTGAGTGTGTAGGTACTGGAGGCTGATGACTTTGTTTCAAGTATCAATTCTAGTTTTTCATGGCTGAGTGGCCTTGAAAAATTACCTGGTTTCTTTAAGTCAAGTTTCTTATCTGTAAATGGGGTTAATACTAATGTGATGATTAAAAGAAATAATTCACGTGAGGTACTATTCATTATGCACTGAGTGTACCAACGGCACTCTTCTACCTCATAGTTACTTGAAGTTCACCTGTGATAAATTATGTGGTGCACTGAGCATTTCTAC
Source organism: Lepus europaeus (assembly GCF_033115175.1). NCBI lineage: Eukaryota > Metazoa > Chordata > Mammalia > Lagomorpha > Leporidae > Lepus > Lepus europaeus. The sequence goes on along the minus strand of NC_084830.1, from coordinate 132,581,924 downwards.
ACACTGGAGGCTTGATATTTATGAGGGGAAACTAGGTCCAACCATGCCTGTCTGCAGTGAACAAAGAAGAAAGGCACATTGAGATTTTTTGGTGTTAATCTCTCAAGTCTCTGTACATATACATGGCTTCCCCTTGAAAGAAATTTCAGAGCCATGAGCTTCTGCTAACTTGACTCAATGCAATTGTATTCTCACACTTTACTAACCTCCTTTCTGCTGCCCACGGCCATTTTCCATTGAGAAATACATTTTTACAAAATCGTGTTTGTAACAGAACTGTGAATCAAAACAGCCACATCATGAGCTTTAGACACAGAGTTGTATGCTGGATACTGCTCCTCCTGTTACTGACTATTTCAGGTCTTGGCTTCCTCATATGTGAAGTGAAAATGCAAGGACCTACAGAATGATTTTAAGAACTAATGAGATATTTTTTGTACAGTATTTAGCACAGCTGTTGGCTCATAATATGTTTCCACACAAGGTGATTGCTTTTAATACCAAGCCACAATAGAATTTGCTCATTGGAATTTTCTGTAGACTCAGACTCTGGCTAAAGATCATGATCATATATGGCAAATGTTATTCAAATCTGTAGTCTGAAAATTCAGGGTTGGCTTTTGGAATTTCTTGGAGGTAGAAAGTTTCCTCTGTGAATCCCCAGATAGGAGGTGAGTTTACTCAGTGAATTACAAACATCTGTACAAACGGCATTCACACAAGACTATGGACGACACCTCATGGAAGTCCTGTTCCTTGCTTTCTATCACGGTGTTAACCAGGTAATCATCACTCTGTGTTTGTTCAGTTGAATCTGACATCTGTCTCGCAAAGGAAGTGAGCAGAGGCAATGGCTGACTAGACACAGCTCTACCAGCCCAGACCCTGTGAGCTGGGCATGCCTACCTCTGCTTTTAACACAACGCTTGAGGGGAAGTCTGGTTCAATAGTTGAGATCACCGGCCCTAGAACAAGACTACTTGAATACGAATCCTGAGTCCATCCACTTCCAGCTGTGTGACCCTGGGCAGTTACCACCTTTCTCTTTCCTTTAGGTTCATCTTGGGTAATAATACAACATAGATAGCAGTTGAAACAATGGCCAGCTCAGAAGAATCATCATGCAAGTAGGCATTATGATTAAGGGCACACTGCACCACACCCTCACAGAGAGGGGAGGAATTTCTCCCATAAGTCTAAATACACTTGAGGTTCCCAAGGTTGTCTTCCCTTTCTTTCACTCTCCAGACCCTACCTTTCACAGAATCAGCCAAAGTTTTCTGTGCAGCCCTAAACAAAGGCAATTTTGCTTGCAACAAAGAATTGCAACCATTCCTGCTTCCAGCTGAATGAGATTCATTGCTGAATAAAAGGAAGAGAACTAGTCTCACAGATAGTGCTTTCTTTACTCTTGTGTCTCCCTTTGTGTTGCTGGAAGTGTCTTGTGGACAAATTCGTTCATTTACTCCATCAGCAAGTACATATTGATTATCTATTAATCTATTAGTTAACTGTTCTGGTGTGAAGATAGGATCAAAGTGGGGAACAGGTAACACGTTTGTCCTCAGGGGGCTTAGAGTTTAGTGGTAGGTGGAGGGGGGTGATAAAAGTAAACGGGCAGTTATAATGCAACTGTTAAAAACTATGGGAGCAGAAGCACAAGTTGCTGAGGGAGCACAGAGAAAGGGTGCCTAACTGGGCCCAGGTGAACACAAGGCCTCTTCATGTATGAAGCAGTCTACAGAGGGAGACTGAGTCAGGAAGGTGAGTGGGAAGATGGGAGTATCTTCCAGGTAAACAGGAGTGTAAAGGACTAGAGGTAGAAGGAGAGCTAGAGACGGATAGAAACAGAAACAGATGTCTAGATATAGCTAGGCAAATATGTAGATCAACAGATAATGAGAGAGAGAGAGACAGAGAGAGGATACTAGATAAATAAGTAGGTAAGGACTTAAGGGCAAAATCCCGGGGGGCCTTCTTGCTAAATATTGAATTCTGGACCTTCTGTTAAGGACAATGTGCCATAATAAATTTGCTGTGGACAGGAATGGTAAAGTGATTGGATATGCAAACCCATTTTAAAGGAAATAATTTTTTAATGAGTAATTTCCAAAGTTTCTGTCATTTCATATGTAACTACAGGTACTTTAATATGTATCTCTAACATACAAGGCCTTTCTTTTCTAAAAAACAATCACAAAGCCATTTTCAAATTTTGCAAAGTTAATTTCCTTTGTCATCTGATAATCAGTCCATAGTAAAAATTTTCCCAGTTATCAGTAAAATGTCTTTTTAGAAAAAACAATAAAACACATGGTTTGCTTAAATTCTTACCCCCCAAAAATCATTTGAATATTTATTTAGTATCTTTCTACATTATAGCAACACTTTCCTCTGAGTCCCATAGTTTTCTGTTTAAACAATTATTTAAGTCAGTTAACTGTGTTATTTGATCTGCAGAATTTCTTCATTTTTAGATAGGAGAGAGCTGATTGCTTGCTCCTGCTTTCATGGAATTTCCAACGACCTTTCAACAGGTTGAATGGTGAGGAAAGTAACTTAGAGAATATGTGAAACTCTCATTTTAGGCAACCATATACATGTGACTTAACTGTCAATTTCTGAGGCACCCCGAATACAACCAGTTATCTGGCTTCTCCACTTGGCTCTTTCCTACTCTTTCTGTCTATTTACCACGTTGAGACACAAGGGGGCAAGAGCACACCGAGTGATGCTTTTCTGCTGATGGTGCCTACACTGGGCTTTGGGAGTCAGACTGCAGTGAGTCACCACCAAGTGATAGAATGAGATGGAAATGATTGGTTTGTATACGTCCAGGGAAACAACCAGCATGAAAACACTCTTGTCTGCGGCAAGAACACTGCTCCAGGTGACCACTTCTCCACAAACTTCTCTCCATTGTTTCCCGGCTTGGGAGCTTCAATGTGGATAATGCAAACCAGGTTGTTCATGATATATGTTTTAAGGGACTTTAAATAAAAATTATCCAACCCCCCAAATCAGTATGTAGATTTTCTTTTGCGTGTTCTCATTCTGTTTGTAGCACCCTCAAAAATAGGCCATTTATGACATATTCAATGATGCAAAGTCATGTGCAGATGGAATGTCACCCACCCCCGTACCCTCGTCATTAGTTGTCAAGCTAGACACAGAAATGACTTGAAATGTCAGTGTGTCTCATTACCTTCTCTGCCAGGGACAGCACAGTGCTGGCCTGAATTATGGCCACTTGTTCTTCATTCCTTAAATTCTGCAGAAATAAAAAAGAAAGGAAATAAGCTGAAGAGACTAATGATATTTACAATATAGAAAATACTTCCTGACTGCCTGCTACAGACACCTCTATTGCATGGAACTTTAAGAAATTCCTATTGTGTTTAATAAAAATTCTTAGGAAAGAGTTCACTCAAAACTCGAAAGAAGTTTATTTATTTAATGTGATTTTTTTTGGTGCCTCTCTACTACTGACTTAATTTTGTATCATTGTAATCCTATTTCATTAATGCTCATGTTAAGATAAAAACAGAAACTAAATGAAACAAATAGAAGTCTCTTTATAGTAATTTTGATGTGACTTCCTTGCTCTTGTTCTCTCCCTTGATAATTTTTCAAGGTTAAAAATGGTGACTCCTTCAACCTACAAGTATCATTCATCTAGAATCACAATGAGTGTTCCTCCCACTGAATTAATATGCCTTGACCCTGTCTGGATGGTGTATTTAGAAAGCAAATCTTCCTGGTTCAGTTCTATAGGACTGCCAACAGCTCCCGCCTTTACCAGCATTTGCAATAGCATGACTGATTAGTTTCATACTGGATGCCTCCGAGCAACAGTCAGATCTTAATTAGATTTAATCACTGCAGATGTGGTGGCATTCAAACCTGAAACCTGCTCAAGAAAAGCTCTTTATTAGGTTCCATTTGCACCACTACCCTGCAGAGATCCTACATTCCCTAGACAAGATAAATTTTAGCATTTCTCCAAGAATTATATCCCTAAGCGAACACGATATTTCACGTGCTGTTATTTTATACATGATGCACTGGCAAGTGTTTCTTGCCTCTGCTTAGGCAAATTCATATTTATACAATCAATTCATTACTTACCCCATTATCACCCAAGATATCAAGCTGCTTTATGAGATCAGGAATGTTCACATCCTGTAAAATTAAGGACATGCATTCAAGTCAAAGACACAAATATAGGCTGCTGATTATTGCCACATTCACACAAACCCACAGAAGACATGCTAGGACCTGTACTTCTATCGGTTGTTTTCAATCTGGCATATGTGATTTTAAGCCTCTGCTCTGCTCTTTACAAGCTGAGTGAACTTGGGTAAACTACTTAATAGCTCATTCTCAATTTTGCTAGTGGCAAAATAGTGATAAATATTTCATAGGCTGACATTAAAAATGAAAGACTATATGAAAGAGTTGAGCATAAGAACTAAGAATAGATTCATTAACTTTTTTTAAAATTGACAATCTTCAAAAAAAATCAAGATTTCAAAATAAAGAAAAGTAATAGGTAATGACTATAAAGAATCAAGCAATTTCATTCCTATGAGTGCTATTCTGACCTGGTTGAATTTTGGCTGCCACATAGAAAAATACAGTGCAGCTCAATTTTTAGGTGTTCAGCATTAATCTAATCCTGTGGGAAATAGCTAATTTTTATTCTATTCCTTGAGTCAGTTTGAAGCAGCCAAACTCCACCAACAAGGTTTTTCTTGGATATAGTTTACAACACACATTGGATTAGGTTATTTGTGATTTATCTAAGCAAAAAATATCTAAGGAAAAGATAAAGTACACTGCTTTTTCATTGAATTAAATTGAGTTGAAAAATTGTCTTGGTTTATAAATTTTCACTTGGCCCAGGAAGGCAGAGGTATAAAAGCTTTGAACATGGTTTAGGATAAAAGACAAGGAAGCACTTGCTTCCTATTCCCCTCCACACACATCCCCACCCCACTTTTTATCTTGTCAGCACTACTGTGTCCTCTTACTAATGCTCTAACAGCAGTGTAGCAAAGCCTTGCCACCAGGAAAAGGAAGATCTAGCTCTGTCTACCACCCAGGTTGAGTGGAGGCAACTGAAGCAAGGACACTTGGCAGCTCAGAGAGGGAGCAGGAGGGGCCGTGCAGAAGGTCAAGGAGAGACCAGGACGAGCAGGAGGCACCCTAGCTTAATCTTGGGAATAGATGGTCACAGTGTTTCTTCATCACACTGAAGGGCAATCCATTTTATGGGAGACAGAGTCACCTTGATTCAACCTTAATATATGAAATCTATTCCAATGGCACTAAAGATAGAATTATTTTTTAGCTAACAAACAACATGTTATAAACCTTTAGCCATCCCCAAAGAGAAATCATACCTAAATAAACACATCAAAAGAGACAGTAGATTAGATGGTGTTGCAGTCTCTCCTAAGTCTGAAGTTCGATGATGATGACTTCCACAGCTCCAGTTACAGACCAACACAACATATGAAACGCAATAGACAGGTTTTTAAAAGCTGGCAGGCCTGAAATGCCTTTCTTGAAGCCATGAATTTATTTCCTATTTCCCCTAGGTAATCAAGGCTACTTATCTCTTTTTTTTTTTAAAAAAAAGATTCATTTATTTACTTGAAAGTCAGAGTTACACAGAGAAGGAGAAGCAGAGAGAGAGAGAGAGAGAGAGACAGACAGACAGACAGATAGATTTTCCATCTGCTGGTTCACTCCCCAAGTGGTCACAACGGCCAGAGCTGCACCGGTCCAAAGCCAGGAGCCAGGAGCTTCTTCCATGTCTCCCATGCATGTGCAGGGGCGCAAGGACTTGAGCCATCTTCTACTGCTTTCCCAGTCCATAGCAGAGAACTGGACTGAAAGTGGAGCAGCCAGGACTTGAACCAGCGTCCAAATGGGATGCTGGCACTGCTTTACTCATTACGCCACAGCACAGGCCCTAAGGCTACTTATCTTTTTTTTTTTTTTTTAAAGAAAGATTTGCCTTTTCTTTTTGCAAATCCTGTGACCAAGATGCTCAGAGCCTCTGCCCCTCGCCACAGACACAGTATGGTTTTTCAATGACAGGCATAAGTTAGGTTTTCTTTTTGTTTCTTTTTTTTTTCTGTTTTTTTTTTTTTTTTGGACAGAGTTAGACAATGGGAGAGAGACAGAGAGAAAGGTCTTCCTTTTTGCCGTTGGTTCACGCCCAAATGGCTGCTACGGCCGGCATGCTACACTGATCCGAAGCCAGGAGCCCGGCGCCTCCTCCCCGGTCTCCCTTGCAGGTGCAGGGCCCAAGCACTTGGGCCATCCTCCACTTTCTGGGCCACAGTAGAGAGCCGGACTGGACGAGGAGCAACCGGGACAGAATTTGGTGCCCCAACCGTGACTAGAACCTGGGGTGCCGACGCCGTAGGCGGAAGATTAGCCTAGTGAGCCATGATGCTGGCCAAGGCTACTTATCTTAATAAGTATTTTCATTCTGCTTGTTTCTTTATGTTACTTTGTTCTAAATAACCATGGATGTCTGTGCTCTTTGCTGTCACCATTTATACATGTCACACCTTTGTTTTGTTTCTGTTGTGTGGATTTTCTAATAGATGTGACTATTCTCAATTCCTACGTCCAGGCACTGAAAGACAACAATCAGACACAACTTCTAATTTCTGCAAACAAACAATTACATGTCTGCCTACCTTGACACCTTCTTTCATACAGTAGATCTGTAGAGCACTCACACCATCTGAGAATGGGTGGATTTGCAGATTAAATGGAGGGGATCGTCTCTCTCTCTCCTTGAAATACAGTGAAGAATATATGGGAGTTAAAAAAAAAAGCAACTGATTAAACACTAAAGCAGTTGTCTCTTTATGCTGTTTCAGCAGTTTATTAATATGCCATTTGGCAGAAAAATATAGCTCAAGATGCTCATGTTTAAATTTAATGGAAAAGGGCTGACTAGTCGACCAAAGGCAGAGGAGAATTTAGACGGTGTCATTCATCCTCACAAATATTCTGATCGGAGTAATACAGGGCAGTGGGATTCCAGTTTAAATGATATTCACATGCAGAGCTTACAGACATCACAAAGAGTGGTTTCGCCATTAATTTTTATGGTAGCTAACAGTCTTTTGCATATTCAATACACTCAAATTTTATGAGTAGGATATGTGGGCCATGAAAGATGATTTACTAAAGCTACCTCTTCCTCACTAAAGCTACCAACTGCTAACTCTTTATCCTCATCTAATTTGAAGTAGCTCTATGAGGAAACCGCCAGCAAAATAACAGAGGAATCAAATAGGAATTCTTTCTTCTAGTTTTATATATTAATATTCTGCCATATTCTGCAAGATACAATACAAATCCAATTTGCTCTGTTTTGCACGCTAAACAAAATAAAACGGAAGCTAACACGTGAAATTTAGTACTATTGAACAAAATATTCCCTCTAATGTTAACTTGGTTCTTAGCCTTCTTCTGCATAAATGCATCATGGACTAAGAAGCTGACTTATAAATTCAAATTTAACTGTAAATTAGTTTGCTATTATATAGCACATTTTGATATCTAGTTCTTAAAGGAACAGATAATAAGTGAGGTTCCAGTGAATGACAGAATTGTAATTTAAAAGCAATGAAATATTAAGGAGCTTTGAAACCTATTGAAATCATTTAAAAGTTACGTGTTAGTCTTTTCTACGAAGGCAGCAGTGTTGAAAAGGACAATCTCTGACCCAGCAGTCCAGAGCTGCACGAAGCCTCTACCACTTCCTTGTCACAGGACACGGGCACGATGCTTGTTCTCAGCTGCCTCAGCTATAAAATCTTGAGGGTGATGGTGAGGTCCAAATGAAAGTATGAATCCAAAATGCTTAATTGAACTCCTGCCCCCAATGTGCCTCAGTGTATATGAAATCATTAGGATTATAATTGTGATGATTATCAGCATTTTCTTACTTCTAGCTCTAGGTTTCGAAATTCCAGCAGCTCATTCTGGTCTCTGGCATCCTGTAGTTCCTGTTGTAACCGGTGATTTTCTGCCTCTTGCTTTTCTATCTAATAAAGTAAATCCTAAAGTTAGATGAGCATTGTTAAAAGCAACTACAGTTTAGCAAAGCAAGCATGGACAGCATTCATTTACTCAGTGAGTAATCATCTAGACCATGAAAAGTATTCCTAAGGACATGTATACAAAATCAGTCTTCGGCTTTCTTTCTAGCTATTCTTGGACTGGCTTTTTTTGAGCCACAGAGAAAAAAAAATGCTAGAAATCTGTGTTCCCGGGCATGAAGTCCAGGGCTTCTGTGAATACTGATCTGAGCATACTCACTGTGCCCTTAGAGAGGGCAGAACAGGGCATTAGAACCAGAGGAAGGGTGAAAATAAGGAGCATTGACACTTCTCATTTCTGGAGATGGCAAAGAAATACTTTCTTAAAAACAGCTTGCAATCTATAGAAAAATTTGCTGAATTTGATTACCTAGGATAAAGTCGAACTCCCTCATCTGAAATTCAGGACCCTGATAATGTGGTCACCACCTAGCTTTACAGCTTGAAGTGTCACTGTCATCCCTATACACTCTCACGCACATCCATGTGTGATCATGCATACACGGAAATCTAGAAATTCTGATCTACTCTGTGGACAGACTATTCAGGAACTTTCTATGTACTCATCCCTCTGCCGAAAAAGGACTCCCTACTTTATTTTCTATCTGCGGAAGTGTTCCATCTCCTTCCCAAGTCTACCCATCCGGAAGCAATATCTCCTCCTTTGGTTTTCCTCTAGGACTTCCTTAGAAGACCTCCAATGTAACCTGATGCAGCATGGAATTAAGTTGGTTGCATACAAATGTGTTTTCCCTGTAGGTAAGTCTTTTTCTGAATCATCTTTAGATTTTAGGAGACCAGAAAATTTGTATGAACTGCAGTTAGTTTTGGATTTCCTTTGACATTAGTTGTGTGTGCTGGTGCTATGTTCAGTGACAAAGTCTTGAATTTAGAAATATAAATGATATAAACCCTTGAATTTAGAAATATGTTGTTTTGAGAGGCAGGATGAATGGATGGATGGATGGATAGATAGATAGAAAGAAAGAATGTTCCCAATATGCTGGTTCATTCCCCAGTTTTGCACAATGGCTAGGACTGGGCTAGGCCGAAGTATGGAGCTGGGAACCCAATCCAGGTCTGCCATACGGGTGTTGGAAACAGCTCAAGCCATCACTGCTGCTCTCCAGGGTATGCATTAGCAGGAAGTTAGAATCAGGAGCCAGAGCGATTTACTCAACCCAGGAATTTGTATATGACATGTGAGAGTCTGAACCACCAGGCAAAATGCCTGCCCCAAGGTGTGTGTGTGTGTGTGTGTGTGTGTTAATAATAGAATGATCTTGTGTGTGTGTGTTAATAATAGAATGATCTTACTTTGTCAAATGTATATGTTTGAAATATAATGTTCAGCTTGATTATTCTTTCTGTTCTCCATTTATTCTTAGAAGCCAAAAGTACTTCCTCTCTTGGCCTCCCAAAAATAAAGAGTAAAGGAAATCAGAAGCTATAGAAGGGGGTCTATTTTTTATTATAAAGAGATGAAATAAAACTGATTACTGGATGTCTCTGAGACTAATAGGAAAATAAAGGTGGGAAAATAGAAATTGTGACAACAGTGTGGTCAACTCAAGGGTTTTTTTCTTTTTAATTTATTTTAACTAGGTAATTTTGGTCTAATGAACTTTCATATGTTTTTTAAAAGTTACTTGGATTGTAAAGGAGAGTCTACTCCCTAGAATGGGTCAGTGATGCAATAATTGGGGATACTGCTGGTTTTGGTGATTAGTGAAGCTCTTGGATCAGTGATTCTCAGATTACAATTCATAGAACAGGACCAATGTCAAAGAAGTTTCTTTATATCTGTTGTGTCAAGGAAAATATAAGATTATTTTACAATCTTTTACTAAGTTTGTGAAAAGTGAATTCCAAAGGAGAAGCCACCTTTGAAATTAAAATGTTCTCTGCTATATTTACTCATTCCAAATCAAAAGTCTGTGTTCAGCTAACCAAAACTAATTATGTCTACTGGGCCTACACCACACTTTTGCACGTGGGTTTGTTGACTGATTTCCTGGATGCACTATTTTGTGCCTCAGATGCATTTCAAAAACATCCCAAGATTAGCAAAAGATCAAAAGTGGGAATACAGTGAGAAGGTATAACGGCTTGCGGCATGGTTTCGTAGTCATATTCTCTCACTTCTTCGAACAAAGTAACAAGTGCGACCTATTCATAGTGTTTTTTGGAGCATGGACAACCATGTAGGATGTGCACATATGTGTACATATATGGACCTTATCTCTACCGTATATATAGATAGATAGATAGACATAGATAGATTTGGAAAGCAGATGGGCTTGTCTCAGGGATCGCATCGTTCGGGTCTGCACGACGCCCAGCACGGAGCCATGCACACACGTGCCATTGACGTGACGGTGATGGCGGTGGCAGGGATACAGCGGAGCACACAGCAGAGGACAGAGCAGCGCCACAGAAGCCTCCCCTTGCCCTGGCCCCTGTGCCACTCCTGAGAACACCCCCTGCTGCTCCTGGATCTCATTTTCTCCTCTGCCCCACTAGGGTGTTGCGCCCAACATACCTTTTCTAAAAGCTCCTGGTTTCTCTTAATGAAAAGTTGTTTATCTTCTACCCAGTGTGAATCCTGTTTGACAAAGAATATCGCGCAGTCAGCATTTCAGAGTGGCGGGAAAGAGCATGTGTCGTCAAACCACCTTGCCAGAGCTGTCCTCTTTCCACCCCGTTTGTTTGCCTGCCACCGACTGGTAAGTGACGCCCACCCCTGCCAGCTCCTTCTCCAAAGACACTGGGGCCAAAGGTGCCAGGAAAACCTCAGCTCCTTTATCATCACCACTCGCTACCTCTACCCTTTTCCGTATGAATAATCCAGGACCAGCCTTCTGGGGGCTCAGAAGTGACCACACAGGCAAGAAGTGACAAGGGTCAGAATGCACAGAGGCTAGGGACATATGGATGGAGAACATCAAAACGCAGAGCCGTAAATGTAGCGGAGAGGCAGAGAATGCAGCTGCAGGGGTGGGCCTTGGTCTCAGCACTTTGGTGACAATCCTGGGCTATTTGGACAGAGTTTTCTTCCTCTGTCATTCTCTCTCCTGCCCAGCCTCGTTCATTGTTGTGACGGGGTTCACGCTCTGGCCAGAAAAACACCAGGGATAGAAATAGAGGGTGGAAGCCCCTGACACAGTTGGGGGAAGGTCACTGTGGAGAGCCAAGCCATGTCCTGGATGCAGCCCATGCACGGGGGGAGCTAGAACAAAGTCCACTGAATTATCTCCAACTGCTTTTTGCAGAAAAGCCAGCAACCAGATGCCTACCTGCCCTTTCTGGGCCAGAGTCGCTTCCAGATCTTCAATTTTGGCTTTGTACCTCTGCACCTCTGCTTGGAGCTGTTCCTGAGCCTGGTGAAATAAAATTCCAGAACAACAATGGTCAGTCAACATTTTTTTCTTCCTCTCATGTTCCTCGACTAGAAATCGATAAGTGAGAGGAAGAAAAAAGAATTTTCTATGGCATAATAATCTTTCTAAACCATCTTCATGATTTAAATTTTTGCTTAAAATTCCCCATGGCTCCCTTTATGGCCAGGTTAATGTTAAAACTCCTTAGCCTGGCATCCAAGAACTCCCATTTGCTATCTAGTCCTTTCCTACTACTCAACACAGATTCCACCCCTTATCTGCCGATGAAATCCTTGTTTCCAAAATATGCCTTGTACCTCTCCACATCTCTACCTGAATGGAAAGCCTTGTACCATCTGGTCTTTTCATTATATCACTGCCAATTTTGTGCTCTACATCTAAATCTTAATCAATCTTTATCTCAATCTACCACCCATCTGTCTACCTATCATGGGGAATGTGTGTTGTGAGCACACATATGTGCTTCTCAATAACTATGGACACGGATCCTGAAAAGAATCACCTTGCTATATTACACTGTTTAGTCTACTTTTTTGTTTTTAGATTATCTTATCTTCCATGTACCATCAAATTTTCAGTGAAAAATTAGGCTTTTTTTGTTTGTTGTCTTCTCGTACACATATATTTTTCATTATTGTCTCATGATAAGGGTAGGCTCATTTTGTATAAAGTTAAACACATAAGCAATAATAAATATCTTCTAATTTTTCATTATGAGGAATATTTCTTTGGACTATTAAATATTATATTTACCTTTATCAAGTAAAAAGTCTATGTTAAATTTTGCTAGTATATTTTAACCTTAAATTGGCACTGATTAGGGGCCAGCTCTGTGGCATAGAGGGTTAAACCTCCGCCTGCAGTACTGGCATCCCATGTGAGTGCCTGTTCAAGTCCTGGCTGTTCCACTTCTGATCCAGTTCCCTGCTAATGCTCCTAGGACAGCAGCAGAAGATGGCCCAAGTGCTTGGGCTTCTGCACCACATGGGAGACCCGGAAGAAGCTCTTGGCTCTGGGCTTCGGTTTAGCCCAGCTCCAGCCATTGCAGCCATTTCAGGGAGTAAACCAGTGGATGGAAGATATTTCTCTCTTTCTCCCTCTCTTTCCTTTTTTCTCTGTATCTCTGCCACTCAATTTCAAAAAAATAAATAAATCTTTAAAAAGGCACTGATTATAACTGATTTTGCCTTATAGCAAAGTGAGATTGTTTTCATTGGTTCTCTTTTATCTATATTATCTATTTTTGCACTTCTACATTCTTTGAGTTTACCCTGTTGTTCTTTTTCCAACATCTCCATTTCTTTTAGAGTATTTTGTTCAGAAAGGTAAGCTTTTGGCTTTAATGGTAAGAGATAATCAAAAGAAAACCTTTTATCAGATGGGAGAATCAGATGAGAAAGGGAGGACTGGTTTCTGCAATACTGCCTCTCAAAAGCCAAACAAGGTATATGCTATTATCAGGACTGCCTACCAGGGGCAGGGCACATGCAGCCCTTGGGCCACATAAGATGTGTGAAATCATTTGGTCTGGCCCTGCAAAGGCCATGCCAGGCAAGACTCAAAATTCAATTAATCTACAGCAGGCTAATTTTTTTAAAAAAAGATTTATTTATTTATCTGAAAGTCAGAGTTACACCGAGAGAGAGAGAGGAGAGGCAGAGAGAGAGAGGTCTTCTATCTGCTGGTTAACTCCCCAATTGGCTGCAATGGCTGCAGCTGTGCTGATTCAAAGCCAGGAGCCAGGAGCTTCCTCCGGGTCTCCCACACAGGTGCAGGGGCCCAGGGACTTGGGCCATCTTCTACTGCTTTCCAAGGCCATGGCAGAGAGCTGGATTGGAAGTGGAGCATCCGGGACTCGAACCGGCACCCATTATGGGATGCCAGCACTGCAGGTGTCGACTTTACCTGCTACGCCGCAGCACCGGCCCCAAGGCTGATTTTTAAGTTGATAATTTTGTATGGCCCATGAATGATGTTATAATCATCCAGACGGCCCTTGACAGAACAAATGTTTCCTACCTCTGGAATGTTGGTAAAATATTTAATGAACATGGGTGTGAAGAATCACAAATACTGCAGTATTGGCATCCACATGAATACACACAGGTACATCCATTTCTGTGTTGGTTTGCCTCTCTATTCCAAATTACAGAGATTTTGTGAATCCTTTATTTTTATTTATTTGAAAAGGAGGGAGAGAGAGAGAAAGGGGGAGAGAGAGGTTTCATCTGCTGGTTCACTCCCTAAATGCCCAAAAAAGCTAGGGCTGGACCAGGCTGAAGATTGAGTTTGGAACGCAGTCCAGGCCTCCCACATGGATGACGGGGACCCAGGTACTTAAGTCAACATCTGCTGCCTCCCAGAGGGTGCATTAGTATGAAGCTGGATTGTAAGTGGAGGTGGGGCTTGAACTCAGACTTCCAATATGGGATGTGGGTACCCCAAGTGGTGATTTATCCCACTGCACCGCAATGACCACCCCCACAGTGTTTTCTAAGACATGTTTACTATGTTTGTGTGTGTGCATGTGTATACTTTCATGATACCACTTAAACACATGGAGTTGTAACATCTATCCTTGCCCAGTAAACAACTTACAGTACTTCCTTCAACACACACCCGTGTATTATAGACACTCCAGAAAAAAGGTGGGAGAATATTACTGGATGGTCATGCTCCCTCTTGTCTCATGTAAACTAAGCCATGAGGCACTTATAGCATACTGGGAATGGCTTTAAAGCCTAGGTTCATATTCTAGCTTTGTGATGTTTGGTTTAATCTACGTAAGCCAAATTTAACTTCTACTTAGCTATGATCTGTTTTGCAAAATGGAGATAATTATAGTACATAACTCATAGAATTGCTTTAGGATTACACAGGTAATATGAGGAGTCTTCAAAAAGTTCATGGAAGATGCATGTTATGAAAAAATGATGCACAGATTTCATTTTTTCTTTGCATCAGAATAACTTATTTTTAGTTCCACTTTTTCTTGAACTTTCTGAAGTATCCGAGTACATGTAAATCGCTCAGTACAATTCATGGAACACGGCAAGCACTTAATGAATGTTAAGTATTAGTAGCATATGTGCTTCCTTTTCTTTTCATTCATTTTTCTTGATTTTTTAATAGATTTTCAAGAGGCCTTTAATAATGGAAAGAATATCTGACCCAGTATGAATTGAGTTGGAATCCCAGCTTACTAGTTGTATGATCTTGGGTAATTCAATTAACCTGAGTCTCAAATTCTTCTTCTATAAAATATGTTTCTCACAGAGGATACACAGGGTTAATAGCTATTGGTTATATGGTATTGTCTGAGAGAACTCTTGGTAAGCTCGCAAATACAGTACTTTGCACAGAAACTGGTAACCATTACTTTTGAAAGATAAAAGTTCTTTTTCCGAGTAAGAAATTTTAAAACTGGATTATCAAAATCCATTATTGTCTAGCTTTGAAAATGTAAGTTTTCAAAAAGCAGAAACTATACACTCAACACCTTTAAAGGAACAAAAGCATCGATCTAAGCTGGTTCAAATGTCTCCAGATCCAAGGTTTACTGACATGAAAGGGCTAACAGCTCAAAAGCTGCAGAGCAGGGAGGGCTGCCTCCTGATAGTTTTTGTGTTGATGGCCCTTTTATTGTGCCGCTGCTGCAAGCTAGTTCCGAGCACTCGCCAGAGATGTGCACTAACCTTCGCTTCTCGTTCAGCATCAATGATACCTCCCGTCTGCTCCTGCAGGAGGGCATATGCTCTCTGGAGGGCCTGGTATTCTTTTGTCAGTTGTCGAAATCGTAGCTCAGATTCTTCAGCTGCTAAGCCCTTGAGGTTAAAAACACAGCCAAAAAAAAAAAAAAAAAAACAGTGTTGTATTCAAGACCAGTGTTCACTATGAAACACTAACATGTGTCCACTTCTAAAAGAGAAGTCTTATTTCTATTCAATTTTTTAATTGGAGCAAGAGAGTGGGTGTGCTGGGGCTAGGCTCGGGCTGAGGCTGGGAGCTGGAAACACAAGCCAGGTCTCCCACGTGGGTGACAGGTACTTAGTTACTTGAGCCATCACTGCTATCTCCTAGGGTCTGCATTGACAGATCGCTGGAGCCAGGAGCTAGAATCAGGAATTCTGGGCACTCTGATACAAGACATGGGTATTTTAAGTGCTAGAGTAAACTCCTGTTCCTTAATATTTAATTTTAAAGTGTACCTATAGACATATGCACTATAATAATATAAAGATGGACCTTGCAAAATATGAAAGTATTTAATGAAAGAAGTGTTTACTTATTTATACAGTTCTGACTATTACCCATTTTGGCCTGGGATGTCAACCTATTTTGGACTCAAATGAGTTTTTCCCAGATTTTGGATCTAAATTTGAGGAAATTGTTACACAGAGCTTTGCTCTCTTTTCAGTACATTGATATTCAACAACTTGTTTCCCAGATGAATTACAAAAAACTGGTTTGCAGTTTTAGGTTTGAAATTTCAGGGCATAACACAGTCACCAGGGAATTTTATGAAAATGCAAGAACTTGAATCAGGAGTTGTGCGGGAGAGTCAGGAATTCTCACTGCAGTTGAGCCCCTGGATCATTCTATTGATGGTGATGCACAGATTACACTTTTCTAAGCACTGCCTTAGACTTATCCAAGAGTCTTGTGAACATATTCTTTGACTCTCACCTTCCGTAAATGAAGAATTTCAGAAATTAACTTTCATTTTGAAAGAAATCTTCAAGTTAAGAACTGAACAGTAAAGAAGTTTCTAAGAGGGTTACACAACATAGGAGAAATTATTTTTCAAGACAAAACAAAACCAAGAGTGGTATCAAAATTGGTCACTATTATGCGATTACTTTGTATTGTTCATAATGAAATGGAAAGTGACATGTTCTTTCTTTTAAAGGAAAGAGTCGGTGACAATAACATCCAGTTCTAGAGATGTGGACAAGCTTACTTCATCCAAGTCATCATCAGGAGTAGCTGGTGTGCGGTCTGTTCTAAATGAGGCCATGGATGATGTCTCTGAGTCCATGGAGTCCTCATCATAGCCAATGAATGGGTCCAGAACGGGTCTCTAGATAGAGGAAATATACATATTTACTGATACAACTGAAAGTGGAGAAAGTTGACAATTTAAAACAGTGCCAACTGGCATACATGTAAATGAATATAGAAGGCAAGGATCCTTCGGTGTTTCTTTGATGAAATAAAAATATAGGACCTATATAATTTCAATATAGGTTTAGACCATATTATTTCACTTTTGAAATATTCAACAGAGATTCATTAATATCTGGCTCTATTCACAGAAACATTACAGCCTCCTTTATACTTCATTTTAAAGCAAGAGGAGTTAATGTGATTTACTCTTCTTTGTATTTAAAATATAATCAAGGTACTTTGAAAATCCAGGTATAATGGGATGGTCATATCCTAAGTATTATCATTTCATTCTATATCCAAATCAAATGATGTACCTAGTAAGAACAAAAACAAAAATCAAATAAGTAGACAAATTAAATAACAAGACTTTGTGAATTACAAAATGCTGTCCAGATATTGGTGGATTAGCAGTGTCATTATCAATAATATTGTGCAAGTGAATAATGAAAACACATTGATGAGTTATAGGATGTGCATCAGCCTGCAGTATTATTCAGTAGGAGACATCAACTAACATTTATTGCTTGCTTATTTTTGGAGTATAACTCTCCAACTTGTCAGATGACCCTTTCCACATAAGACCTACTGCCTTCTCTATTCAGAGAAACTAAAACTCTTTTAGGTCAAAATCCACAACACAATCATTCTTTGACTTCTGAGAAATCTCAGAAGAGATTTATTTTCTTCAGCAAATAAAGCCGGTGATGGACCACAGGTTTGCAGGAAGATTCCCTGACAAGCCTCAGCTCTCTGGCTGGCTGTGGCAAATGCCTGCTAACCCACTTTTCTCATTACCTTAATTGGCTTGGAACTTCTTCTATGTTTTCTCCTACGGATGAGCTTTTCTCGGTCCTGCAAAACAGATGGAGCTTTCAAATCTAGAGTTGGTACATATTTCTTTAAAGCTTATTTATTTTTTTTGTAAAGACAGAATTGTTTCCCCTTAAGGCATTATATTTAAAATAAGACTGGGAGGTGGAGGGGGGGTTAAATTTTGGCAACTTTTGGATATGTATTTTCAAAGTAAGAACATTTTATTTTTCTTGACAATGATGTGGAGTCTCGCAAGTGCACCATTCCCCTCATCTGACTCCTCTGTTTTCCGCTTGAAAATCAACTAGCTTTTAAATAGCTATTTTCCTGAAAGCACTGTTCTTCCATTTTCCCAATCCCAAAGTTAATTTAAATTTGTGTTAGAAAATATATTGCTTCAAAATACCATAAAACCTCATTCTTTTGAGTAATTTGAAAGCATAGACAGCTGTCTTTTGACAGTTTTTGAATCCTTGCATGGACTTGCAGCCCCTGACAATAGACAGAGAACAAAGAATTGGTAGGTTGGAATGCACTGTTTCATTTGTTGCTATTGTTTTCAATTCTTTGGAAAACTCAATACCTAGAAATAATAATAAATTTCTTGGTTCAATCCTGTTGTGAATGGAGATGTCTTGGGCATTTGGCATTTACCCACTAAAGTGCTCTATGTATTTACTGCACAAAATTAAACTGGCTGGAATAAGGAATAAGTGTTCTCTAAATAACATGCCTAGCTGGCGCTGCGGCTCAGTAGGCTAATCCTCCACCTTGTGGCGCCGGCACACCGGGTTCTAGTCCCAGTCGGGGCGCCGGATTCTGTCCCGGTTGCCCCTCTTCCAGGCCAGCTCTCTGCTGTGGCCTGGGAGTGCAGTGGAGGATGGCCCAAGTCCTTGGGCCCTGCACCCCATGGGAGACCAGGAGAAGCACCTGGCTCCTGGCTTCGGATCAGCATGGTGCGCTGGCCGCAGCGCGCCGGCTGTGGCGGCCATTGTAGGGTGAACCAACAGTAAAAGGAAAACCTTTCTCTCTATGTCTCTCTCTCACTGTCCACTCTGCCTGTCAAATAAATAAATAAATAAATAACATGCCTAAAGAGCCCCAAATTCTGTAAGAAATTCACAGCTTTAACTCAGAATGTACAAAGGCAGGAAAGTTCCTGAGCTAAAGAATCTTAGAGATTTATGGGTTATTATGATGTAGTATTGAAGTGAAAGATATGGCTCCAGACTACATTTGAAAAATAGTCTTGATTAAGCCAGTGATATTTAGGCTTTTTGATTTCTCACCCTTATAAGTAAACATATTTTGATCATGCAACTTCAATATGTCTCTTTTAGAATATATTAATTATGTATTTAATTAATCCTTCTAATCTTATATACACATTACAACACACACTCAACAAAGAACTTTTTAAAAGGACAGACTTCAAAAAATTATACACAGAAGCTATACTTTTTCCATCTCTTGACAACAGTGAACCATCCCGCTCGCCCTACTCTGGAGACTTCTGACAGAAAACCCCATTGCTCGTTCCTTCTGCTGCTAGGCCTTCGCTTGGTCTTGAAGTGAGAGTGACAAAAGATGTCATTCACAGAATAAAGACAAAGAGGTAAAGAAGAAAACCCCAAGACAGCCGGAGTTTACAAATGGGAGTGATAACTGCTCTGTCTATTCAGTAGGTACTGAAGTAATCATCAGAGAAATCTGGCCTGGAATTTCCCTCCCATAAGGTAATTACGGTATTGCTGCCTATTCAACAAATGTTAATTAGATGGCATTAGTGTGCTAGATACTACATTAAGTGCTGGAAAATATTGGAATGTGATCCTGTTATTCTAGGCAAAATATTTAATCTCTAAGTATCAGGATCCTGGTATACTGGAAGGCAGTTCAAACACATAGTCACTCTACCTACTCACTTATGTAGTAGTGCACTTGAAAGTACTCTTAATGTGCTTTGCAGTTATTATTTGCAACTAGATTAAATAACAAAGGATTATATTTGAAAAGGTATAAAGCAATTTAATAATATAAAGTATCTTTGGAATATAGTCTCTTGAACATAATTACATATTGAACATTTGAACTTGGGCCTCTAGGAGAAATCCAAAACTATTAAAAACTTCCAGTGTGTGTTGATTTGCTGGCTTCTTGTCTTTGGGAACAGCTTAAAGTTTACAGATTGATCCAGACCTACCCTTGTGAGCTCATCAATAATGTTCTGTTGCTCAATGACCTGCAGTTTAAGAAACTCTGTCTCTTGTTCTTCATTCGCTTGGTCAAGGTCATTCAGAGATTTTAATTTCTTCAAGGGTGGATGGGAAGTTATTTTTTCTTTCTGGATTGGAAAAGAAGAAAATACAGGTAGAGTTTTTAAAAATCCCAAACCTTCACTGTTGGCATAAAATATTGGTATAATATCTGTGAGATTCCATGTAAAAATGAGTGCTGTGCAGAATACAGACACACCGACTAAAACCCTTGAGTATATTTGATCTGTTATAATGCATTGAAATTGTTGGGGATTATCTGAAGATCTCTCTAACTGTATTAGAAGTCAGTTAAAGAGTACATTAGCATATCACTTGTTCATACATAATACAAGTGATGGTATCTGCCTCGCAACTACTACTAGATCCTTGCAGTTGAGGTGTTCCTGCTGTCAAGGTGTGTAAAGAGCATGCTAATGACATCTTTGAAGGAGGTTTCTGGGGCTGAGGAGTTTCTGAGCTTCTGGAGGGCATGTAGATTCCTGGAAACACTCCTATGGTTCTGCAAATTTAGAAACCCCATAAACTTCAGAGCCAGCAGACTTCTCTTGCCTTCTTCCTTGCTTACATAAGGGGAAATCCAAATAGCATTGTATTTAGAAAATAAGCAGAGAAAACAGTCGGGTGACTGGAGTAACCTAAGGAAGGGCGCTCCAGTTTTGCAGAGTCACAATACAAACCATTTCTAAATTTTCCTTGGTAACGGCTTTCAGTTTTTCTTCCATGCGCTGCAAAGACACCATCAGTTCATCATTTCTCTTGGCGAGGCACTTGTTCCTTTCCAGGAGAGGTTTACATTGCTTTTCCGTTTCCCGCACGCGTTTTAACTGGGAAGAAATAAATGAAAATTTGTCTCCTGTGGTTGGGGGGTGGGATTTGGCACAGGGAGAATCAACTGGTGAGAATGACCACCCCTCCATCACCACCTTTGCCTTCTGCACTGTGTCTCAGGGCTGAACACCGACATCGCAGTCCCTCATGGAACGGATCACTTGCTTTGTTTCCTATTCCCTCTGATGGTTTTTCATCAGTCTTCAAACCCGCTATCAATCTGTAACGTTAACAGGTGCTGCGGAGATACTGCTTATGGAAATGCTGAGGATAAAAGTCCTCCCTGTTGGATTGGCTTTCTCTCTAGCAGTTACTCCACTATGCTCAACTCTGAGCACTGGACTTGGAATGACCTCTCATTGGCTGAGAGAGACAAAGTAGCTCATCCATTTCACAGTCACTAAGCAATGCAACCAGGACCTGAATCCCATCCTGATGTCTCCAAAGCCTGCTCTGTCCCAGAGATGTTGCTAGCATCCCCTGACTCACAATACGCTTTATTTTGGGCAAAAATCCCATGAAATTTTTGAATCACATTGATGTTTATCTTTAAGAATATCCAATCCTCACCAAGCCTAAGTAAAGTATGATTGTATTACGACCACTCACAATCAAGAGGGACAATACGTACATTCTCATTTGCCTGGTCATTCTAAGGTAGACTGTTTCAACCTCTGTACCCTTGACATTTGGGCCCAGATATTTTTTGTTGTTAGGGGCATTCCTGTATGCTGTAGGATGTTTTCCAATATCCCTGGCCCCTACCTACTAGATGCCAGTAACACCCTGCCAGTTGTGACAACCAGAGATGTCACCAGATTTTACCCAGATCACCTCTTGTTTAGAACCACTGATCTAAATTTATATTTGCTGTCTTGGAAGTAATTGTTAATAGTTCTACCTTTTACTCTCCAAAGCCTCTTGGTTAGATAATATATTTTATGATCATCCTATACATAACAGGCTTCCAATAATTCATCATTTTCATATGAATGATTCTGAATGTGGGTATGCCTGGGTGGTAGAGCTACCAAAGCAAGGAAAGAAAAGGTGTAAATCAGAAATATCTGGACAGAGTTTTAAAAACACTCCCTCTTGTTCTTGAGAATCTGACATTTTAGGAGGTTGTGACAGGGGAAACATAACTATCTATGAATGTTTGAAAGAGCTCTCATTGTGATTCATGAATAGCATTGCAACAATTCTATCTTCAGTCTCAATTTGAAATTCTCATTTGACATTAATGACCAAAATTGGGATTATTTTTCATAAATAATTTGACTTAATCTGCAATTCCTGAACTTTCATCTCTGAATCATTAATATTAATTACTGAGTGCATAAAAGGATAAATAAACTACTTCATTAGGTTCATTATATTAATCTGTGCCTCTTTGGGAGGCCAATGACATGTGCTTTAAAAAATTACATTTGCTTAATACATACAATTCATATGAAATGTATATAAACACAAAGAAAATAACTAATTCTTTCATATATCAGAGTCCTCTAGTACCCAATAAAATGGTTCTTTAAAAGACATACCCAATATATAGCAAAGGAAAGTAGAAAGCAATATATATGTATATATATATATGTATATATGTATACACAGATTTATGCAAACACAAGAAAACCTGATATAATTCAATTAATAATAAAGGCTTTAAATCAAGAACTATAACCAGAGAAAAATTTCATAGTGGTAAAAGGCTCAGTACACTAAAACATGTAACAAATATTAATTTATATGCATATAGTAAAACAATTTCAAATATATATGGGCAAACTGAAAGAAATAAGAGATATAGACAAATATGTTAGGAGAATAAGCAGACACAAATATGAGTAAAGATATAGAAAATTTTAAATAGGACAAATGCCAATTTGAATAATATATTATTCATTGAATAATAAAATATGAATGAATCTTACATGCTATACAATCACAAATATCATGCTAAAGAAAAGAAGCCAGACACAAAAGAAAAAATATTGCATGATTCCCCTGACAAAAATGTTTACCAATGGCAAGAACCATCTATGGCTAGAGAAGTTTGAGTAGTTGTTAACTTTAGAAGGATGGTGAGGAGGGGTCACACAAAAGGGAGGTCCTGAGATTCTGGTAACTTTCCACTTATTCATCTATTTGAGGGTTATAAGGATGTACCATGTTGTGAATATTTATTAATGTGTACTTTTTTCTGTTATGTTTTACTTCTAAAGCTTCATATATACTTCTCTAACACAATGCCTAACAGGAAAATAAAGTAGAAACATTCTGATGTAACTCACCAATTCATTTCGTTCATCTCCAAGCAAAGTATTCCTGTCTTCTAATTTTCTTATAGTGGCATTCAATTCAGCTATTCTCTTCTGATTTCTTCTCAAATCCTACCAACGAAAATTAAAATGGTTATTTCCTTGATAACACTTTTCACTTTTGAAATACTGCTCATAAAATTAATTGGCACAGTTCTCTTTACTGAGAGTAAAATATTCTCTTATTCAGAGAAGAATAATTATCTACTTTCCCCCCTAATATTCATGGTTTGGATTTAGGAGAAATCCTGGTTGAAATTACAGATGAATTCCCTTGTAGCAGTTAGACCCCAAAGGCTGGGCTCATGGGCAGGGGAGCAGCAGAAGGCTGAATCAGCTTTTCAGAGCTGTGTCCTCTGAGACCAGGGTTCTGTTGTAATTACATGAGATCAAGGAGCAACTCTTGTGTCATGGATGCATCTTGCTCCCCACTGCTTACACAGATCTACTGCTATCCACGTAGCCAAAGAGGGGACTGGGTAGGAGCTGGGAATGGGCTTGTAAAGTCCTGCATCTCCCTAGAGAAAAGGTCAGAGTGAGAAAAGGTCAGTGTGTGACCTTCATGTATAAAAAGCAGCAGTTGGTAGGAGAGGCTCTGCTGGTATATTTTTACCTAGTGCAACTGGCTTTCCTACTGACAAAATTGCCACAAATCACTTTGCACACAGCAATCATGGCTTGCCTCTCGGCTAGTCCATAGGATTATTATCATATGCTTGCAATTTTATTATCATCTTACATTTTGTTAGTGCAGTATTGTTGACACAGCAGTTTCACACGTATTATATCCCTAGAGTCACAATACTCTACAAGAGTCAGCAGAATGGGTAAAAATCAGGGAGATTGTTACCTGTTTGAGCTTTCATGTTTAGAATCAATAAATCAAATATATTACAGATATATGCTATTTTCTCCACAAGTATGACACGTTGCAGGTGTCAGTGATAGAACCAAAGCATACATCTGCTAAACCCTAGATCAGTACTGTCTCTACCTCCCACAAGGATATATATATATCTTGACTATAAATATTCTTGAATACCAATTCTTGAATTATTCATCACTTGGTACTAAGTAGTACTTTAGTAGAACTCATCTCTATTCTTAAATAACACATTTTCATCTTTTTAGCAGCTAATAACTTGAAAGGTATAGATGTGCTAGCAAACTACAGACAAGCCCTATTCCATCATTGCACTTTTGAAAATAATTTCTTATATAAAGTGTTGAACATCAAGGGAAATAAGTGGCAAGTTCAATAAGGCTAGAAGCTTTCACAGGATGAGCATAACCGGTTTAGTTTCTCATACAGTTATACATTTTGATCCCTTTAAATGATAACCTTCTTTATCAATTTCTAACCCAATTGTTCGCATAAGAGAAAATGATTATTCTTGGCAAGAGGTAAAATATTTCCATCCAATTTATGATTCTTATAATAGACTTAAACTGGAAAGGTATTGCTTGCCTAGAAAATTCTATGAGGGATTTAAAGAGAGCCATATTTTTCACGTGATCTACTAATGCAGCACAGACCACTTTTGCTGTCTATCAGTTTAGAAAACCCTCTTCCCAAGATACTAGCTGGTGGTATAATGGGAGGTAAAATTGATTTCTTTGTAGTAAAAGGAAAAGTGCTTAAGTGAAAAGAAAAATTTGGAAGCTAAATAAAAGATGACTCCTGAGTTCTGAACTTCAACTTGGACAGACTTACAGGACTGCCGCAATGTTCAGAGCCGTCTCCTGCCCTTCCTGGGATTTCCCGTTTCGGACTGCTCATGTTACACTCAGCCTCCTTGACTAGAAAGAGTTGCTCATCCAAAGCCTCCTTCTGCAGCTGGAGTTTCTGTACATAGCCTGTCTGGGTCTCCAGTTCCTTTTCCAGCGAAAAGATGATCCTGTCCTTGGCTTTGATTTCATCCATCTGAATTAAACAAGACCCAGAATATTCTTATTTAACAATGCTGTGAAGAAATGCATTTTCATAACGGTATGAGTTTAACTTCTTTCTTCTAAATGAAATCAGGAAAAAGTGGACATAACAAGTGTACTCAATTCATGAATACATTGAGCAACATTGTGAAATGAACGGCTGTTGAGGTTAATTAGATGTCAAGGAGAGTCATTTTTCTCTCTAGCATATCCTGTGTAGATGTTTTCATTCAATAGATTGCTTGAAATGGTCTACACTGGTTAAATACGGAAAGCAAAGGCAAACTTTAAAATAGGTTATTAGTGTAGATAAAGACAGACACTAAATACACCACTACAATGTTTCCTAGCACATTTGTGTTGCTTTCTCTTCAAGGAGAATGGACATTTGAGTTCAATTCAAATAACAACTGTCACAGTTAGGCCACTTACAACTGAAGAAACTGCAGAGTTCCCAGTGACTGAGTCATCTGCTAAGACTAACATGTTTGTGTTCAAGTAGTGAATTTGGAGAGGAGTCCGTGCACAGTTCATGTCATGTGGCTCTTTCCACTCCCATTCATATTGTACAGCAGCCAGCTTTTAGCAAACTTTCTGCCCTTACGCTCAGAAAATGCTGGTTGGGACTTGAACAGGGATGGAAACACGTGGCTATATTAGACACTATCTCCCCTCCTTCATCTGTGGGATATATATGGTGATTTCAACACTCACTTCTGCTAAGCCTGATCATGTCCTCAAAAATATTTCTCAAAGCAGAGCCAAAGGCATTGGATACCAACTGATCAGCGTTCCACTGGCATGGAACCTTTCTGCCATTCCTGGATGAGGGATAACAAAGTGACTGTAAAATAGACAGCCCGGTCATTGACAGTAACATTTCTTCTCATTTTACTGTATTCTATGCAAATAGTCAATATGCAAATAGGGAGAAGATATCCAATACAGACAAAATTTTACCATTTTCCTATTTCTCAAAATAATTCTTTACAAACAACAATTCACTTTCTATAAATCTTTGTTGTGCTGTTTAGGCAAGAAAAAAATATTTGAGGCAGAAATTACATTACATAGTTTCATATTTTCCAAATATCTGTGAGCTTTTGCCACCAAGTCACAAGATTAAACTTTAGGTCAAATTTGGGAGGGCATTAAATTCTACATGAGCCTATGGTGTCATCTGATAATTTGTAAGTAATCATTACTGTCCTGTTAATTCTGGAATACGAATATCACTTCTAGTTTCTATCTCTTTGCAGTGAGTCCACTCCTATTCTTAACTGGGTAGTGCACTTATCTGTCAAACCTGTCATCTATAGTGTTATATACATTTTAATTTAGCACCCAATCTGCCTGTTCCTAATTGATTCTGATGTATCCTCTCCCTGACTGAGCTCGATTCCATTACTTCCCACATACACTCCGATCATCACCATCATCATAACTGAAATATATCCATCTTTTAGTATATCTAAAGCACTAAAGTGAGAAATTTACATACTTCATCTCATTTCAGAGCAGTCTTATTCAGTAGATTGTTATCACTGTGTTATAGATGACGACAGGTGACCTGAAAGGTTTAAAAGCTGGCTCCAGGGAGCAGGTGCTTAGCCTAGCATGTAAGATGCCTATAAAGCACACTGAAGTGCCTAAGTTGGATTCTTGGCTCCAGCTGCTGTTTGGAGCTTCCCACCTGAGAGTTAGTTGATGATGACTCAAGTAGTTGAGTCCTCTCTGCCTCTCAAATTTAAAAAAAAATTAAAAACACTCACAAAAAATTTTGGTGGTAGTCATCTGCTAGTCAGTATTGAAGCCTGATTTTTTAATTCACTCTTGTGATACTAGAGGCCCTTCTCAGGCATTATGCTCCTCTTGCTTCAAGATTACCCATCTTCCAGCATTTTCCATGCTGGTTTTCAGTGGAGTATCTTAGTAATTATTATTGTGGTAATTCTATTGCGTGGTGGTTATAAGCACGCTCTCTCATCTCAGAATAGTGAATACTGACCAAAGTTATATTTCCTAGATGGAAAGGGATGCATAGCAGAATTCTCTGAGGGAACTTCCTAAACAGAACAGCTCCCATTTCCCTCCCTTCCAGTTACAAAAATGGAATTGGGGCATGGGGTAGGGACAGGATAAGGAAGAATGAATAAATGAAGACGAGTACATCTGTTTTATTGAAACAGTTGTCTATGTTATTCTGTTTTTACCCAATTTTCAAACCACTTTTCAAGTGGCATAACTTCTAAATTGTCACTAAGAGGGATTTTCTGGCTACTTAATGTATGCGTTGATGAAATGATGTCACGGAAACAATTTACAAATCAACAAGGGAACATATTTGCAAATTTTACATTGAAAGCCCTTAAGAATCAAAAATACTTAATGCAAAACTTCCTTTTTCATTACTTACCTGCTGGCTTCAGAGTTCACAGTCTTGATTCTTTCTTCATCAGTCATTATTGTTTCAGAAACCAAAGGCAGGGCAGAACCAATATGTCTGCACTGTGTTTGGTCTTTATTATCAAAAAAAATACAACAGAATGAGCTGCAGATAAAGCATGCAAAGTGTAGCAAAGGCAACATTTCACAGTCACATTTTACTGCAGTGCAAAGAACAATATACATCCTTAGTTTTTGAAAGTGTTCCATGATACCTACTTTTAACTTAAAATTGAAATCCTAGAGATATCATCCAAGGGACATAATGGAAATTCTTCAAAAACAATTACTTAGCATTGCTTGACACATGAGGGAAAGTATAGTTTCTCTTAAGAAGATACATTTTCTAGTGAAGTAGAAAGTACATTCTAACAGGTGATGGCTTATTTGATAAGTTAAAACTAAACTTTAATGCTGAATATCTGAGTATAGTAAATGTAAAGGTTTCTTTTAAAATAGCTGGGCAATTTCAAGTTAGGGCATTACAGCTTTCAGACAATTGTTCCATTTGTTTTGTTTTTAAGCATGGTAAAAAAATTCATGTGACTTTTGGTTATTTGTTAAAAGGAAGGCAACTTCAGGGGTTGAAGTAAGTCTTGGAAATTGTGAAAAGCAAACAAGTTACTTAGGAAGGACACACAACTTAAAATTTATAACGGTTCCTGTTGTAAGTGGCCCATGTTTATTTTGGGGAAAAGACCAGTTTTTAAAATGACTAGGGATTTTGTGTCTCTGTGTCCTGTTTCCAGACAGTATTCTTAGAAAATCGAATGGCAAATCACTTGAGATATTCACAGTGGCTGCCATTTTCACACACAGGGAAAGCTGTAGCTACTTTGCTATCCCCTGTAAAACATCCAGTAACACTTTACAAATGGAAACCCCACAAAACAAGCTGACTTCTGAAGAGCACATAATTTAGAATATTTTTGCAGATATCCAGGAATGTAGGTGTTTTCTCCACACATGTGGTCTGGGAGAACCTCAAGTTCATTTGAGAAAGGTGATTCCAAAATTGCTTACATTTGCAATCCATTTTTGGCCTGCCCTTAGCTTTCCTTAGATCTCCCTCCCTCCCTAGTGATCTAGTTTGTATTTTAAATACAGCACTAGACAAAAAGTGTGCACTGTTTATTAGCACCCACTAACAAGGAAACACCGGAAAAATAAACCCCACAGCAATCTGAAACCTGGAAAGAAGGTGGTTCTGCCTGGGGCCACCAGGATTACTAACCAGCCTCCGAATATCCCGCTCGGACTCCCACTTGATCTTCGAGATGGCTTCTTGGTGGGACTGATGCTCACTCCTAAGGTCCCCAGCCTTGATCTTATCCGCTTGAATCATATTGCTCAGAGCCTCGTCCACCTGCTTCTTGGCTGTTTTCAGGTCCGCAATTTCCTGTAAGAGCTTAAGGCGCTCTGCATCAAACAGTTTCCGGGCCTCCTCCCGGGCCTCAATGGTGAGCGCTGTCCTTACTTTGTCGCTGCTGCCGTCCCGTAGAGCACACAGGGCCGACTTGAGCCTCTGGATCTCTCCGTCCCGCACCTTCACTGTCCTCGACATCTCCTGCTCGTGCTGCTTGATGAGATTCTCCCGCACGGCTTGCAGCTCCTTCATCTTCTCCTCATGGAGCTTGGTTTTGAGTTCTGTCACCAGGACCGTGTGCTTGCGCTGCTCCAGCTCACGGATCCTCTTGGCTTCTTGTGTCTTCTCTCTTTCAAGCTTGGATACCTGAAAGTACAGAGGCAAAAGGATGAAAAAAAAATAAATGACCCTCAAACGCAAGGTGTGTTCCTAGGCAGGATTGGCAGCTCAGGCTGCTGTAATGGCTTAATTCTCCTCTGTTTTCAAATCTCAGGTCCCTGTGCGTTCCCAGGCAAGGGTACCACGGGGCATGCAGTTTGTGGAAAGATGAAATGCCTAGATTGTTTATTTGACTTTGTTCACACAAATATTTGATGTTCTCAGGATTTCCTAGTCCATGTGTAGTCAGCACACATGCAGCACAGGCAGTGTTCAGAAGCTTACTAAATACAGCTCTAGACAAAAGTGCATTGCTTATTATCATCCATTAACAAGGAAAGAATCCTGGGCCCCAGCCTAGACCTGTGAATGAGAGGGGCATTTTCACCAATCCCCAGGCAACTGGTATGCACATTAATGTCAGGAAGTATTGCTAACGGTTTTCTGTCTGGTGGGGAGGAGTTCAATATAGATCATCTAGAGGGCCCATTAGACTACACAGCCTTAGCTAGGTCCCAACTGATACACGTGAGCATCTCAGAATAGCTCAGGGTTTGATATTGTGATCAGGCTCATAAATCAGTGCCTGGGGTGATGTTATAAATGATTCCCCTCCTTTTCTGGTGGGGAGGGGGAAGGGAAAGTGCTGCAGCTAAGCAGGAAGGTGGAAAATGAAGGCAATGGGGATAGCCTCACTTGTCCTTTTCCTGGTATGGCAACTCAGTTTCAACACACACACACACACACACAGCAAAAAACCCAATAAGTAAAAAAGGGGGAAAACATCCCTGCTGCTCCTTGGGGTCCTCTGTCTGATAAAGGACTTGGGTGGCTGTAGTTCCTTTCAAGGTGGTGGTTTTTTGTGCATGCTCCCAGCTCAATGCTAATGCTCCTGGGAAAGCAGCAGATGGGTCAAGTGCTTGGACCCTTGCACCCATGTGGGAGACCTAGAAGAAGTTCCTTGCTCCTGGCTTCAGTCTGGCCCAGCCCTTGCCTTTGAGCCATTTGGGGAGTGAACCAGCATATGGAAGATCAATCCATCTATCTCTGCCTCTCTCTCTTTCAAATTTGTCTTTTATGACCTTGTCTAAATATGATCAGAGTCGGCAAACTTGGAAGGCTTCCATAGCCTTGGCAACTCATGACGACAGCCTAGGATGGTTACTGGCGCCATAAACTAGAGTGTCAATTTGTTGGGTCAACAACAGGAGCCACTGTGCACTTGCTCCTCATGTGGGATCTCTGTCCTTAATGTGCTGTACATTGTGATTTAATGCTATAACTAGTACTCAAACAGTATGTTTCACTTTGTGTTTCTATGTGGGTGCAAACTGTTGAAATCTTTATACTAAATTGATCTTCTGTATATAAAGAGAATTGAAAATGAATCTTGATGCAAATGGAAGGGGAGAGGGAGCGGGAGAGGGGAGGGTTGCGGGTGGGAGGGAAGTTATGGGAGGGGGAAGCCATTGTAATCCATAAGCTGTACACTGGAAATTTATATTCATTAAATAAAAGCTAAAAAAAAAGAAGATAATTATATTTAAAAAATTAATAAAAATAGATCTATTTTAAAAATGTTCTTCTGTGTTTTCTTACATTTTTAGTGATAATACAGACCTGCTGATGGATTACTAATGATGCTACCTGTATCTGGCTGACTCAGTCTCTGATTTGGTAGATAAGGACAGGTCCCTAGTACTAACAGCTTAAAAACACTCCCGGTTATCCTGTTGTCTCCCTCCCTCATCTCTGCTGTCTGTCTCTATGTGTGTTTTCTCTCTGTGTCCCTCTGTTTGTTCTCTCCCCTGCACACATACATACAGCAAGTAGAAAAAGAGAAAAGTAGTTAAGAGACTTTTTAGCTTAAAAAAATTAAGATTAAAACTCCCTCTTGAAATCTTGTAATTATCATGTAAAGTGTCCACTATTTTACTTACCTTAGTGGTTCACCTACCTTTAGGCAGAACATTATTTTCCAAGTACTCACAGCATCCTGCAAATATTTCATTTTGAAAGCACAGAGATTATCCCTATGAAGGTTGTTCTAAAAGAGCTCAGAGCACAAGGGAGCTCGATGTGGTATGCAGCCAGGCACCCTCACAAGGCTGTCCTCTGGTCTCCTGGATGCCTATTCTGTGGCATGTGATAGAGCTGTGCTGTCCACCAGCAGGTAGCCACTACCACACTGCACACTTGGAATATCAAAAGTTTGAGTGGAGATTTGTTCTAAGGGTAAAACACATTACAGATTTTTAAGACTTAGTGTGAGCTAAGGAATGTAAAATATGGGAAGGGTATTTGGTGTGGCAGTTGGGATGCCCTCATCTCTTATCAGAGTGCCTGATTCAAGTTCGCGCTCCTCTGCTTGCGATCGGCTTCCTGGAAGGCTACAGGTGATGGTTCAAGTATGTCAGGCCCTGCCACCCATGTGGGAGAACTGGATGGAGTTTCTGATCCTAAGTTCAGTCTGGTCCAGGCCTGGCTGCTGCAAGCATTTGGGTAGTGAGCCAGTGAACATAAGATTTGTCTACCGTTCAAATAAAATGAAAATATATAAAAATTTCAAAATGAATGTGAAAGATCTGATTAGTCATAGTTATATTGATTAAAGAAACTGTTATTAAAACTAATTATGTTTCTACTTTTAAATATCATAACTATATGAAATCTAGAACTCACATATATGGCTCGCATTTATGGCTCACATCATAGTTCTCTTGGACAGCGCTGTTCTTGAGTTCGGAGGGGCTCATTTGGTGACCCTAACTTGCCCCCACACTGCTGGTAACAATTCTCTCAGGAAAGCCCAGTTCTGGTTTTATTTACATGCCTGCTCAAAAGCCTCCCAGGGCCCCTTTTTCCTGTGGAATAAAATCCCAGCATCTCAGCTTCATCTTTCAGCCTCTCACAGAGGTGTTGCTGGACTTTCAACTCTCCTTTGCCCTTCCCTCACCTGTCCTCTATCAGAGATAGGGGATTCAGCTATTCTCTGCTGTACAATTTGCACTTCCATACCTGGAGTTTCCTCTTCTGAACTGCCCCTTCCAGCTCGCCCTGACAAGCTGGGACATCCTTTCCTGCTTTGTCACCCCACCTGCACTGAACAAATCCCACTTTTCTTGCCTTTGTTTTCCCAGTGCACTTTGGGAGCAGCTCTTCGCTGATTCTTCCCCTGTTTTTATTTATACTATTTTTTTACACATGTCTGTTCTCATTAACACCCCTTCTAACTCTAGCCCAGATTGGAAACTCCTAAAAAACCACCAAAGAGCCCTGCTCATCAATAGGGACCCAGGGGCTGCCAGCACAGCACACAATAAGGAGCAGAAGGCATCACAGGGCGTGAGTCAGTGTGTTTTCCAGGCTAACCCATAACCAGAGGAAAGAATCATATATCCTATCTCGTGGCCAAGAGAACACAGTCTTCCAGAGTTACCAGAGCGGCCTCTCATCTATCCCTTCCCTGTATACAGCAAACCAAGCATCTCCTAACATCAGGACCTCCAGTTCTCTTCTTGATGTTTCCTTTGGTGCATTAGTGGGCACAACTTTGAGCTTTCCATTCTTTCAGAGTAAATGGAAGTGGGTATCTTTTGGGCCAGAGGTGAGAAAACTATAATCCATGGACCAAATCTATCCCGTCCTCTATTTTTATGAATAGTTTCATTGGAACATAGCCTTGCACATAACTTACAGGTTGCTTACGGCTGCTTTTGTGCTATAATGGAGTTGAGTAAGTTCGCAGAAACTTTCTGGCCCACAAAGCTTAAAATATTTACTATCTCACTCTTTACAGAAAACATTTACTTATTCCTTTCGTAGAGAGTACATTTTTGAGGGAAGGGACCTTATTATTTCCTATTTAGAAACTCTTTAAATTTACTTTTCACATAAGACAATGCGGAAGTTACTTTAGTTCAAATGATAGGAACTTATCCACCTACAACTTCAGCAGGAGGTATTCACATCAGGCATTTGGAACAGTATTATGACTACAAAGACTACTGTTAACAAGTTGCTAAGGGAAATGCTAGCAATGCTTCCTTGAACAATGAAAAACTATTGTAAAAATGAACAGAGTGAGAAATTTTGGGTTTGCATTTCTATGTCACTATTTGCCATTTCTACGAAAGTTGTTTAAAAAATGCCTGTACCAGGGTTTCCTTAAGGGTTAACTTACATAATGCCTGTGAAAGCACCGGTGACCTGTACAGGACTCTGAAAGGGGAGGTAGTCCTATCTCTGGAAATGGTTAAAGACACCTGATCTAAAATTATTTGTCAAATTTTCTGCAGGTGCATTAGGTTGTATCTCTCTGTCACTCTGTCATTTCTCTCAAATTATAGACACTAACCTTTTCTGTGTACACTGGAGGGGATATTAACAACAAGAAAAACAGTGAAAATGCATCAGCACAGAAAATAGAGTCTAGCCTGAAGACAAAAACAAATACAAACACTGGCCTTCTTGGCTATCCTTAAAAGAATCCATAGAAACCAAAGAAAATAAAAAGGACTTGAGTAAAATCCAACATTTCTTATGTCCACTTATTTGGGCTGCCATGGAGACTGGCGTTTTTTGCAGGATTTCTAGGCATGACTTGTTTTTAATCCTCAGGAAAAGTGCTTCACTGTGAAGGAGAGCCAAAGGGTGTGAGCTAATTTTGGGTGGGTAAAGTATGAATAATTTTCTTTTTTTTACTAAAATCATCTTCTTAAAATTATTTTCAGTGAAGATTGCACCACTGCAGAAATAAACTTAAGCATCTTAAAATACTTCTTGAGATGAATATACAAAAAGATAAAGAGCTGTTGCTGAGTAACAATGAAAATACGAAGATGATCATATTCAGAAATGGAGAAAATTAGAAGAAATCAATTTTGAATACTGGAGATGTTTCAAGGCAAAAAATTTGAGCTTCATCATAGAATATCTAGCACTAGATATGTGGAGGGCTACTATGAGTTAGGCACCTATCTAAATAGGCTCTATTGTCTATCAGTACATTGAATATGCTAGGTACCTCTATGATGTGGGTAGATTTATTTAATCAAATTTCAGGTGAGAAAAAAATAGTCTATACATAATATGCACACTGTCAATCAGTCTGACTGAATTCCAGTATGGGCCAGGGGTCAGATCTAGGTCAGTCCCTAACCTCCTTGTTTGCTCTGAAAATTTGGGCAAGCTACTTCACCTTTGACAGCCTGAATTTTCTCCTGTGCAAACTAGGGATGGTGAGACTATTCATATATGGGTGTTGTAAGGATTCATTTAGACAATGGATCAAATGCCCTTTGGAAAAGCTAGAATGCATGGCAGATTAATAACTTAACACTCAGTAGAAATACTATTAATTTTGACAAATATTTACTGTATTAATATATCGAGCAATTTTAATATAATGTTATATTAACATCACCAACAACATAAGTACAGTATGCGCCCTTAACCATGGTTTCAGTTGCCCAGTCAACTGTGGTCCAAGATTATTACATGGAAAATTCCAGAAACAATCCATATGTTTAAATTGCATACTGGTTTGAATAACACGATGAAATCTCATGCCATCCAGCAGCATTCTGCCCAGGATAGCAATCACTCCTTCTTGATTATCAAAACGACTGCCAGGGTGTTACAGAGCTTGTGCTCAAGGAACTCTTAATTTACCCAACAATGGTTCCAAAGCCCAAGAGAAGAGATGCTGGCAATTTGGATATGCCAAAGAGAAGCCACAAAGTACTTCCTTTAAGTAAAAACGTAAAAGGTCTTCCCCAAAAGACAAGTAGCATAAGTTTTCACTAATCTATGGTAACTAGAGCACAAAAATAAAACGTAATGCATTTGAGCAAGATTGACATTTTGAGATTTGATTATTGTTTACAGCTCTTGTCTCTACTGTAGAGTAATGGTGTTTTTTTCTTCTTGCTGTTTGTTGACTTCTTTACTTAGTGGAGGGTTAAGCTTATGATTATAAAGTAAAGTGAAATTATGTTATTGTAAAAACTAAAAGAGAAAATAAGAAAGGAAAAAAGAGTGAGGGTGGGAATGTGGGCAGGATGGAAGGTGGGGTGGGAGGTATCACTATGTTCCTAAATCTGTATTTATGAAATATAAGAAATCTGTTTACCTTATATAAACAAAATATTTTTAAAAATAAATCAAGTTTAAAAAATAATGAAGAAACAAAACTGTAAGCTGAGGTTGCTAAAAACCTGCAGTACAATAAGATATTTTGAGAGAGAGAATTCCCATCATTTTTATTATATTTTTCATATATTGTTATATTTTGTTAGTTACTGTTACTTTCTTATTTAGGTATTTATAAGAAAAAGCTCATAGTATATATAGTGGTTGGTCTCATCTGTGATTTCAGGAATACATGGAGGTCTTGGGACATAGCCCTCTTAGATAAGAGGTGACTAGTGAATCCTATTGTCATTATAACACTTAAATTAGTATCACTTTTTTCAAGATTTTATTTATTTATTTGAGAGACAGAGTAGCAGAAAGAGAGAAGGAGAGAGATAGAGAAAGCCTTCCATCTGCTGGTTTGCTCGCCAAATGGCCACAGCGTCTGGAGCTGCGCCTATCCAAAGCCAGGAGCCAGGAGCTTTTTCCGGGTTCCTCTTGTGGCTGCAGGGGCCCGAGGACTTGGGCCATCTTCCACTGCCTTCCCAGGCCATAGCAGAGAGCTGGATCAGAAGAGGAGCAGCTGGGACATGAACCAGCACCCATATGGGACACCGGCACTGCAGGCAGGTTAGCCTACTACACCACAGTGAAGGCCCCTTATATCACATTATTAAGACTGTAACAATTCTTTTCCTCATAGAAAGACATGTTCAAAGATAAAACTGGGTTTCAGGGGCCAGCACTGTAACTACCTACAAGGCCAGCATCCCATATGGGTGCCAGTTTGAGTCCTGGCTGATCCACTTTTTTTTTTTTTTTTTTTTTTGTGACAGGCAAAGTGGACAGTGAGAGAGAGAGAAAGGTCTTCCTTTGCCGTTGGTTCACCCTCCAATGGCCGGCGTGGCCGGCGCGGCCGGCGCATGGCGCTGATCTGAAGGCAGGAGCCAGGTGCTTCCCCTGGTCTCCCATGGGGTGCAGGGCCCAAGCATTTGGGCCATCCTCCACTGCCTTCCCGGGCCATAGCAGAGAGCTGGCCTGGAAGATGGGCAACTGGGACAGAATCCGGTGCCCCGACCGCGCCCCAGCTGGGACTAGAACCTGGTGTGCCAGCGTCGCAAGGCGGAAGATTAGCCTATTGTGCCGTGGCACCGGCCTGGCTGATCCACTTCTGATCCAGCTCAATGCTGTTGGCCTGGGAAAGCAGCGGAAAATGGCCCAAGTCCTTGGGCCCCTGCTACCAACATAGGAGACCTGGAAGAAGCTCCTGGCTCCTGTCTTCAGCCTGGCTCAGTTCTGGCCATTGTAGCCATATAGGGAGTGAACAAGCAGATGAGAGATCTTTCCAACTCTGACTTTCAAACAAATAAATAAATCTTTAAACAACAATTTGGTTTTTATAGTATGTACCGAGTCTCCTAGCATTAGTGGCATCTGATTTTGGAAATATGTGCAGTCTGAGTAGCCTAACAAGTAGGGTGTGGAGCAAGGTAGGGGAGGACTGTACTGAATGGGATTTTGAAAGATGAGCTTCCAGACCCAGGGAGGTCTCATACTCAGGAGGTTGTATGAAAACTTAATCCTACTGAAAAAAGGTTACAAGATGACAGAAGAAAGAATTCACAACTACCTTACACAGACCTCTTTCTCTTCTATCCAAAATCGAGTGTGGCCTTTGGAAAGTGCCTTTGTAATGCTGCCGAGATTAAAGATGGTGAAGATTTGAGCTTCAACATGATCTTAGAAGTCTTGGGTTAAAAATTGGACAGCCCAGGTGAAGGGTAGGCAGGGACTGAGGGGTTATCAAGGCCAGACGAGCTAACGTGAGCTTTTGCTTGGATTATCTGCTTTAGAAGTTTCTGGAGATCTAATCTCACAGTCAGCTGGGAGGATTCTTCACGGGGACAAAGTAACTCTGACCCAGGAGATGTGAAGGAGGGAAGAGCTGCCGCTTTAGGCAGGTTGCTCCTACTGAAAGGCTTACACAGCCTGGGGAAGTACAAAGAATTCTGGTTTTCGAATTTCTTGCTTTCGCCCACTTATGCTTCCCCAGACTGAACTAACAGTGCAGATAGCAAGAAATACCAACCTCAAATTTGGAATCTGAACCTGGAGGCTCTGGAAAGAGTCATTCAAGGATAGAGAAGACTGGCTGGGTGCCTGAAAGTACCACACAGGCAACAGCGTGCAGTGGAATAAGACACTCAATATTACCTTGAAACGGCTATCTTACAGAAAACAATTACCAGTTTGATTCACCCACTTGTGTCACTGGGAGCAAATGTGTTAAACAGGTTGAGCTTCCTTTTCTTCCCCAGTGAAGTCAGAATAGTAATCCCAACTGCCTTTGTCCCAGGCCTGCAGTGCTGAGTGTTGGGCTCTGTAAGGAAGTGCTTTATAGTCTAGTGGGCTATTCCCAGGGTAGCAGCCCTGATTCCTCCCAGACACTGCGACCTAGGTGTGCTGCTCTGATGCCTCAAAATCCTGTTCTCAGCTCCTGTCCTTTTACCCCCTCTGTCACTGTGTCCTTACTACGTGTTGTAACTGTGGCCTATCTCTGGGGAATCCAGTGGGATGATTTCTCACCCCACAGCAGTCGCTGGTGTGTTCACAAAGAGTCCACAAAAGAGAGAGACAGAGGACAATATCAGTTTGACAGTTCAGGGTGCTGATCCAAGACAGAGCAACTGTGGGTAGAAATCTTTTCTCCACCCAAGCCTGACATCTCCTACTCAGTAAGTGGCTGCAACAGTATTTATGCTACAGAGATGATGGGAAAATTTAAAAGGGTGTCAGGTAAGCTTATTCAGCTCATAAACTTGCTCAGGACCACTCGTGCTAAAGGAAAGAGCTGAGACTGTGGCAGGATGAAGTGACCTCAACACAGTGTGTGACCGACGGCCAACATCCAGTAAGCTGCAGCTGTTTATATGACCAACCCAAAGCACTCATGGCCCTGCCCTACACACACTGGATGTTCTGTAAACGCCAACAGGATTATTTATCCTGCTGGAAAACTGAGTGATGCCTCATTGCCCCAAAGGTTTCCAGTCTTTGAGTAGCCCACTCCCCAATAGCTAAACCGTCATTTTTATCATTAGAGCCTCGGAGGCACGCCAAGAGTGTAAAATCATATCTCGGTGTGGTTCACACACTCTAAAACCTGGCCCTTGGAAAGCACACTCATATTTATTCATAATAAAACTGCTTTATGTCTTGTTTGCCTTTGCTCTTTGGGGAAGACAACTGACAGGTGGTGAGGCTTTGCTTTAGCTCCGAGGCTGGGATTGTAATGACTGTCAAAAAGAGGGAGGCAGGTAGGGGCAGTGGCAGAGGGTGGACAAGGCTGTGCTCTTCTTCAAGATGTAGGCTGCCAGTCTCTTGTCCAGGGAGGGGGCAATTATGCTTGACTGGCCTGCCGAGGCCCTGGATTGACAGGAAGCTTGTTGAAGATTGAGAGTTTCCTATTTAAAAAGGCTCGACTGTATGGAAAATTGGCAGTGGTGGGATCCTTGGGGACCTCTGCTTCTTTGCTATCCCATGAATTTGTTCTCTGCAAAGCAGCAGCTGCTTATGGCTACCAGCTTCTGGACTGATAAGCTTCGTCCTTTGAATGCAGTTTGTCAACCTCTCCTTGCTGCAATTAAGGGAGTCTGCCCCTCCTAGAAATATTACATTGCCCCAGGGGAAGTAGAACCAATGCAGTGTTCATTCCTTGATTGTCAGACCTGGAAGGAATCATACAACAGAGCATCTGTCAACAGAAAGGCAGAGATGCCTGGGCTGCTTGCTACAAATGTGAGTCTTGGTCCCCACCCCACCTTCTTTATCTGAAGCTAGATTTTTAATAAATTCCTCCAGGTTATTCTATTGCCTTGTGATGCTTGAGAGACACTTAAATGAAAAAACAGACTCATTCATCTGAATTACACATAGAGACATTGAGGCATGTAAATTTCATCCCCAAGGACAGATGACGGCAAATAACTCCCAGGTCTTCTGACTCTCAATCGAATGATTTCTTGATCATCACGTTACCTTTGGCTTCCTAGAAACAAAAGTGTTTCCTCCATATACTTTATTTACACTGGATCTGTTTATCCAGCATTAAGGTTTAGCTGAGACAGGAGACAATGAGATTTGACAAATCCAAAGTCTATTTATTATTATTGTTGAAAATGGGGAAAAACAGATTTTGGAAGAAATAAGGTATTGAAATTTAATAGTGATGTCAAGGAAAGAGGGGTAGATAAAATAGAATAAGGGTAATTGTTGGTTTGTGACCAATTGCTCATTGATCAAGAATGTTTTCTTCCCACACAAAGAATTATCTGAATAAGGCAACTTTATGTTGGTACAATTGTCCCAGTTTGCAGAGAGCAAAAATGTCTTTTGTGTGTTGGATATTTCAAAATATTGGATATTGGATATTTCCTGGCCATGATATTATTTGATATTCACAGTGCCCTAATGAGATATGTGCTAATGTATCCACCTAAGCAATGAGATTGAGACACAAAGAAACTTTTCTGCAACTAGTTAGAAACTAACTCCAGTCCAGATACAATCAGAACACTAATAAGCTTTAGAGAGTTTCCTATATGCCAACCAGCACTTTGAGCACTTGACAAATATGTCCTTATTTAACTGTTATAAATACTACACATATTTGTCTAATTTATACCTCATCTCAACCCTATAAAATAGTGGTAGTATTTTTTAATGAAGAAACTCAGAGATAAGGAATAAATCACCTTTCATTCACTCCTCTACTTCTTCAAGAATATTTGTTGAATTCAAGAAGTTTTGGAGATTACTTAGGCTCTAGAGATATTAAGTAAGCTAAGTGCCTGTTTTCATAATGATTACACTTGAATGGGGAAAGATCAGCACAAAACAAGCGAATAAATCAATATATAAACTGCTAAAAGTGACCGAGAGAAGGAGTGAGCACAGAGGTATCTGCAGGGAAGGGCTGGAGGTAA
The DNA here is from genome assembly GCF_033115175.1 of Lepus europaeus. Lineage (NCBI taxonomy): Eukaryota > Metazoa > Chordata > Mammalia > Lagomorpha > Leporidae > Lepus > Lepus europaeus. Next base: position 132,541,737 of record NC_084830.1, on the reverse strand, counting down.
CACTGTGATGTGGTGTCAGGAAACGCCTTTGACTCTGAGAGACAGGAAATCACTGAGGGTGTGGAGCAGCAGAGTGACAGGACCTGACGTGCTTTGGAAGTTTCTCAGAATTGTGTAGGAGGAATAACGTATAGAGGGCGAGGCTGGAACTTCCCAAGGTTATACAATTAAGTGTTGGGAGGTAATGGGTGTGGGTGTCATTGTATCCACTTTAATACCTGACCTCCTAAACCAACTTTCTGAGAAGGGACAGGCCCACCTGGTAAGTTACTCTCTGTAGCACGTGTTTGGTTCCCTCCTGCCACACACAGGAGCATCTCCATGTCTACCAAGGTTGTTGCCCTCTCTGACAACTGGCAGGAGTCCACTGCCACAGCCTCAGGTGGCCCGCACTCACCTTGGACTTCTCTTGGTGCAGCTCTATCTGAATGTCTGTGAGCTTGGTCCTGAGGTCTTCATTGGCAGCTTGAAGGGCGACAATGAGTGCCTCGGGCTTCTCGCCCTTATTTCGCCCTTTCTTAGACATTGTTCCTTTCGAAATGGAGTCTGTTGGTTTCTAATTCCTTTCAAACAGGTGCTGCCATGGTACTGATTCTTATCCTGGGGTATAATGTTTCAGCATCTATTGCAGGGTGCTCCTTGGTAAGGTTTTCTCAACCGTTGCCCTGAAAGTCCTGAGAAGAAATAAAGATAACAGTTACAGTTCTGCAAAGACAGGCAGTTAGAATGAGCTAAGTGCCAGTCAGTCCACTGTCAGCCTGAGTTGCTGTAGGAGCCTCCTTCCGAGGTTCTCCTGTCTGCAGGCTCTCCTCCTGTCAACTCTGCACATAAATCTAGAGTGATTTTCTAGAAGGCTAAGCTGCTCATGTCAATGTCCTTCATCTACAAGCATATGTCTTTCATAGTGTGGACTGCTCTTTCTGCCTCAACCTCCCACACTGTTGTCCTCATCTTCTCCACAGCATTCACTGACACACTGCCCACAGACGGCAGAGTTCTCAAGGAAATCACCTGTTTGTTGACCTCAGAGTGCAGAGAGCCTCAATTTTATGAAAACCCAACATACGAAGGCGGATGATTATACAATGGCTAAACCCGGAGGAGGAGGGAATTATTGGAATGAATTATTGCAATAAGTGAGTCACTCACATGTTCATTCATTTAGTTGATATTACTAGAGTTTCTTCCATATGATGTGTAGGTACAGTAAGCTGAAAGTAAAAAAAAAAAAAAAAAGGACTTCAAAGGCAAAAAAAATATATAATCTGTTGTCTACCATCACCTTCAGCTACTTGATAAGTATTTTAAAAGATCAGGTCAGTGCTGTGTCTCTTTCTTTCTCTCTCTCTCTTTGTCCCTCCCTCCCTCCCTCTTTCCTTCCCTCTCTCTATCTCTGCCTTTCAAATAAATAAGTAAACATTTTTTCATAAAAAAGAAACACACACTAATGATTTCTGAAAAAAGGACACCTTTCTCCCTGGCTGAATAAGGAAGACCCCTTGGCAAGGGGCTAATGCCCTGGTACTTGAGGAGTAGGTGGGATATTATAGATAGAGAAAAAGGAGAAGTGTCCTGGGCTAAGGAAATTGCTAGTGCTGACACAGAGAGGAATCAGTGACTGTTTCAAGGTGGGGGGGGGGGGGCGGATGGAGCATGATTAATCACATCCCAGAAATGCTGATGGGCATCAATACTAGAAGAATTTCATGGAAATTATAGATGGTGGGAGGTAGAGAATTCCAAGCTTAGAAGTTTGGAATCTTTGCAGTGAGCAAAGGGGAAGATGTTGACGTTTTGGAAGGTGTGAGTCCTGGCCATCACAGAATAATGGGGTGGTGCGATTGTTCTGGTGGTAGACTGGGAAGAGAACAGAGGCAGACAGGAGACAGGAGACTCTTGATTCTGCCCAGGTGAAGGGTGATGAAGACATAATCAGAACCACGGCAACAGCAAAGGGAAAGGGGGGCAAACATGTGTCTGGACTTACAAACCTTTAAATCCTTCCTAAGAACAAGAGGGGGAAAGAGCCATTGGAAAAATAATGACAACATGACAAGACTCTACAGCAAGGTGCTTATGCAACTTGTCAGGAAAATGGCTGTCATGTCCATTGAAGTATTTTAGAACAAAACTAAGGGGAACTCCTGCTGGTCACCCATGTGGTCCAGCACCTGGTACTCCCCTAAGACCATGGTAGTTGTCTTTGAGGACCAACACTGGGATCCTGGGCTTCGTGCCATCCTCTCATGAGTTGTGGCTGTGCCCTTTTGTGTGAGTCTCTGGGGAGATGAGGACAGAAAACATTTAGGGGAGACGGAGTGTGAGCTTGTCTACAGCACTCAGGGAACTGCTCACTACATTCCATCCTGTGCTAGGATGCTGGATTACCCTTCATGCTTCTTTTGCAAGTCTTGCCGAGTCATGAAAATGCAGAGTGTGGAGACCTCTGCGAGGCTACCTTTCCTTTTCTAGCATTGAAATGAACTCAGTAAGCATCTAAACATTTGTAAGACACAATCAGAATTGACAATAAATAAGAGAGTTCTCAAGTAGATCCTGGGTAAGTATATTCACATAGAGGAGATTTCTCTTCCTATAGTTGATCTCTACATGGTGCCATTCCCTGTGCTTCTCCAGCTGATCTCCATGGGCATCATCTACATAACTACAAGTCCTAGTTTTATATTCACAGCTTTGACCATTTCCAAACCCAAGATTTGTAAACAATTTCCACTGCTTACTTTTACCAAATCCACTTGAATTCATGATTGGTATTTCAAATCTAACATGAGTATGTCTTTATTGTTAGTTTCATAGAACCTTATTTTCCCCTGTTCATCAGCACATGCCCATCTGTTCCAAATACAAGCTTAAAAGTCAACCTGTCTTCTATTTTATTCCTTGTTTTCTCCTATCCAGTTCACCACAAAGTCTTGTCTGCTTTACCTATAAAATATGACTCTCTCTGACTAATTTCTCTAAAACCCCTAAAATGCTATTGGAACACAGAGGAGAGAGGATATTGGAAAAAACTTCATAGTCACTTCATACCTGTAATGTTTCCCTGAGTGAAAAATAGGCTTTTCTAAATGGAGTCACACGATGGTACAGGAAAGAGGAGAAGCAAAAGTCAGCAGAAATTTGCCTGATGTATTTAGCAAGGGCTGAGAATTGGGAGCAAACAGACTGGGGTCAGAATTCAAAGATTCTTGCACAAAGAGCTAAAGAGTTTGGACTTGATTATGTAGAAATGAGCAAATATGGCAGCATTTGGATATAAACATAATAATAATGAGTAGACAGTGACAGACTGCTTACTATGTGCCCATCAATGGAGTAAGCATTTAATATTGATTTAATTTTTTAAAAATATTTTATTTATTTATTTGAGAGGTAGAATTACAGAGAAAGGGAGAGAGAGAGAAAGGTTTTCTATCTGTTGGTTCACTCCCCAGATGGCCACAACAACCAGAGCTGAGTCAACCTGAAACCTGGAGCCAGGAGCTTATTCTGGGTCTCCTGCATGGGTGCAGGGATGCTAGAACTTGCACTATTTTACACTGCTTTCCCAGGCCACTAGCAGAGAGCTGGATTGGAAGTGGAGTCGCTGGGACATGAACTGGTGCACATATGGCATGCCGGCCACTCAGGCAGAGGCTTAGCCTACTATGCCACAGCATGTAAATCATTTAATTTGCATAAAAATTCAGGGGAAATGATTCACAGAAAGGTTAAGTAAGTTGCTTAAGTTCATGAGTCGATAGGTAGTGTGGCTTGGACTTTGAAACTGGGACCCAAATTCTCTAAGCTGCGTTGCCTTCTCCTTGTATTTTAGAAAGGTAATGGTCAGTGTTAATGGAGGTAAGTTTCTAAGGGAGGCGGGAACTGGTGGCAGGAGATCAATTAGACTGCTCTAATGGTCTAGACCAGGGGTAATAATGTCCTGAACATGACCATGACTATGGGAATAAAAAAGTATGTGGCAAATTTTGATGCGTGAAGACACTAACAGAATCATGTACTACTTTTAAGCATTTTTACTGGTTTGGAAACTCTTCTCTTCCATTATGGAATAATGAAAGTTTTCTGAAATTGCTTAGAGCAAAAATGTGCAAAACAAAAGGCATTTTTTACATCTTGCTTTATAATCCTTCCCAAGTAAAATAACACAAATAGGGTGTGCCTTCCAAATCTGTGGAATGCACATTTTCAGTATTAACCAACTGTAGATAGAAAATAATAAGATATTACATCTCAATATGGAAATGCTTTCCTCATCATTATTCCCTAAACAATACAGTATTATAACTATTTACATAACATCTACATTGCATTAGCAATTATAAATAATGTAGATATGATTGAAAGTGTATGGGAGGAAGTGTGCAGGTTATATACAAATATCAAAGCATTTTCTATAAGGGACTTGAACATCCATGGTTTTTGGTATCTGCAGGGGGCCTTGAAGGGCTGTACTGTGTGCTGGATTGCCTGTACTTTTAATCTGGGAAATACTGTGACCGAGTCCTGAAATGACTGATGAGTAAAACGATGGAGTAAAAATCAGATACTCATATGTGTTCAGGTAAGGCAAAAAGTATTTGGAAATTCCTGATGAAATAAGCTGTTGGATTCATTAAGGTGAACAACTTCATTACTGGGGTTCTCTTACACCACTCTGGTGGAGGAGAACTGTCCAAAGTCATCTCCACTTCTGATGGGGGCCTGGCAAGCTCTTGATTTTAATTCTCTGGTATCACTACAACACTTCTGTCTCCTTATGCTACCCTTTTTTCCAGAGGTGAGATTTAATTCACATACCCTGGAATTCATACTTTTATAGTGTAAAATTTAGTTTTTTAAAGCACATTCACAGGGTTATACAATAATCACCACAATGTGCAGAACATTTCTGCCAAACCAAAAGGAATTCCTTTACCTAATGGCAGTCATTCACTATTGGCCACCAAACTCTTCTAGGCCTAGATGACTGGCAGTCTACTTTTGTTATCTATGAATTTGCGTGTTCTGGTCATTTTTCTATAGAGGGAATCATACAACACGTTTTTGGGCATTTTTGTGTGACCAGCTTCTTCTTCTTTAGCATAATGCTTTTATAGTTTATCCATGTTGGAACATGCATTGATATTTCATTTTTTGTTGCTAAATAATATCCTGTTGTATGGATAAATTGCGTTTTATGGATCTGTCTATCATTTAATGAACACTTGTGCTTGCCTCTGCATAAGAGGCTTAAAAGATCAACATGAGAAGGGATACCACCCCTTCAGTGATGTAATGCCGGTGCCTGGAGGGCTCACTGCATGCAGACTGGCTGTTTCTAGACCATCTGGAGAGTCCTTGTCACTGATGATGTCTTATTTTTGGCAGATTATCTGGGGAAGGGATAAAAGCCCTGTTCAATCGAGGGCAAATCCCTGTGGGAACTTCACAACATAAAAATACCTGAAGGAACTGTTTAAGTGAACCCTAGGTTTTCAGCACTTAGCTGCATGGACAGGCAGCAGCAGAGCCAGGCAACACTGACTTTCAAAGATGTGAATTTCAGCCCTCCTTTCAGGTCTGACCCCATCCCTGATCAGGTACCTCTTACAGCCACGAAGACTGAGTTTCTCTGTATAGCAACATCTCTGTACAGATATTAGAGATCTTAGAGAGAGCCTCTCAGGATACTTGAATTTTAAAATGAAAACCATTGCTTGAAAGCGAGCCTGAAGGTAGAAACTTAATATTAGGAGCAAAACCACAGCATCGTTCATTCACTTAGCAGGGGTTCACTGAGGTGGAAATGTACTCGTACTAAAGTGTTTTAGAGCAGGGCTTCCTACATCTTTGGTCTGGTGGCTCCAGAATCCACTAGAGCGCTTCAGTGATTCAGAGCTATACCTCTGGAAATCTGATGTGGTTGTTCTCACTGACTCTGATACACAAGCATTCTGAGAACTTCAGGTTAGGAGTATGGGCTATGGAACCAGAATCCAGTTTAAATCCCACCTCTGCATTTAGTAGCCACATGACAAGTGGCCTAAATATCTAAATACCTTTTGTCTTTAGAATAGTGGTGAGAAGGATCAGTGTATTTAGTAGCATGGCTTTGGACTGTTTGACAATTACCTGACAGAACATGCCTGATGTTCTCACATAGTTCCTGATATACGAGTTTTAGCATTGTGCTGTTTTACATTTCTACAATTGGCCAAGTGGAGGAAATGAAATAGCCTATGGGTATTGTCCTCAAGATGGTTACACTGAGTAAGTAAGAGATAATGGTATGTATACACTGTGGAATACTACACAGTGGTAAAAAAAGAATGAAACCTATTGTTTGCAACAAAATGGATGCAACTGGAAACCATTATATTTAGTGAAATAAGCCAGACCCAAAAACACAAATACCATATGTTCTCCCTGATCTGTGGTAAGTAATAGAGTATCTAAAAGGTAACCTACAGGAGTGAAATTGACACTTTGAGATTTGATGCTTTTTAACAGCCCTTGTCTGGACTGTTGAGAAACAGTGTTTTTGTTTTTCATACTATTTGTCAAACAGTTGACTTAGTGTGGGGTTAATCTTCTGAATATAAAGTTAATTGAAAATAGATCTTTGTAAAAAATAAGAATGGGAATATGAGAGGGAAGAGGAAGAAGGGTGGGAGTGTGGGCAGGAGGGAGGGTAGGGTGGAAGGAATCACTGTGTTCCTAAATTTTGTATGTATTAAATGCATGAAGTTTGTATTCTTTAAATAAAATTTTAAAAAAGATAAAACAGAAATTAAATAATACTCAAAAAATGAAAAATGGAGTTTATAAATTTTTCTAAATAGAGATCTGTGATTACTGTAAAATTCATTGTACATGGTGAAATTGTCATTTTTCCATTTAATTACTGCTTATAGCCATAGCCATTGCCTATATTCCCACTAAACTAGGGTTTTTTTTTTTCTTTTTAGTTATGCATTATAATCATTACCTCATGTACTTGGATCTTGTGGTGGGAGCACTTAAAGTCCACTCTCTGCAATTTTCAAGCACATGGTGCTTTGCTGTTAATTATATTCACCATGCTGTACAATAGATTTTCAGAACTTATTCCTTGTAGCTAACTAAAGTTTTGGATCCTCTGACCAACAGCTTTCCATATCCCACCCTACCTTATGAATTTGCCTCTTTTACATTCCTCCATGTAAGTAAGATCATGTGGTATTCATTTCTATGTGTCTCACTTTTTTACTTAACATACTATCTTCCAGGTTCATCCATATGTGACAAATGACAGAATTTCCTCTGTTTTTAAAGGTGAAAAATATTCCACTGTGTATTCATACCACACTTTCTTTATTCATCTGTCCATGGATAAATACTTAGTTTGCTGCTTTATATTATCTATTGTGAATAACGGCATTATTGTTATTTTAATGACACATTTCAAGATTGAAAATCAAGAAATCAGAGTCATATTAAAACAATTTATCAGTATTCAAATATGATGACTCTGTACCATCATCCTTGATTACAATTCTAGTTGTATAGTCTGTCCAGGGAAGTAAAAAATATCCTAGAAATCCTAATATTTTGCTGTCCAATTACCTTCCCACTGGCTCTCATATCCTAAAATACTCAAAATTCCTTGTCAGAAATGTGGTCACGAGTTTGGTCCAGAAAATAATGGCCACCATTAAGGAGAACTCTTCTGGGGATTTTGTAGATGTTAAAACATTTATTATTCCTACCCTATAGTGGTACCTAGCCTGAAAGAGACAAACATTTGCAAAGAAAACAAATATCCAGAGAGTTGTGGAGAGTAACTGCTGTGGGGTAGTCAGAGTGGCTTGAGGGAGCTTAAAGACCTCACAAAAAGTCCGTCATATGAGCTAGGCCTGGATGATACTGTCTACTACTTAATGAGCTCTGCCTGACTCTATGCTGTATACTAACTCATTGAAATATCCTGATTAATTCTTTCCAGTATTCACTCTTATTGCTGTTTTAGATAGGGAAATCGAGGATAAAAGAGGTCAAAAAAGTTGGAAAAATTATATTATGAAAAGGCAGAGCTACAACTCAAACACACATCTGTGGTTAGTAACTATAGCAACTCTTAAAGAATAACAGGATTCAGTACTGGTTGCTGGTAGGCTACAGAGGTGACAAAGGAAGTATTAACTGGGGGCCCAGAAAACAGAATAGTGGAAGGTAGTGAATAAGAAATCAGAAAACTGTATGTGATCCAAGGTGGCTAAATAGAAAAAGGATGTGCTGATTTTGACCATGGGATGATACAGAAGAAAAGGGGGAGAACCACACTCCCAGGGGAGAGTTGGAGAAACATTTGCTGTGTAAAATCTACAGAAAGAAGGGAAACACTTTGGAGCAGCAGGGCCAGTACAGTCATGCAGCAGTGAGCAGTACACCACTGGCAAGTCTGGTAGCGGGTGGCTGGAGGGGACATCACCTTCTTGGAGTGAGGTGAGAGGAATCGTGCCACTGGTGATACTGCCAGAGGGAGAACCTCGCAGTCCCCACTGAATTTGAGTCTGGCCTAAAGGCAATCAAATTATCCCTGTTCACAGATGATATAATGCTATACAAAGGGGAAGCAAAAGATTCCACTAAGAGATTATTGGAACTCAGAGTTTGGAAAAATTGCATGATATAAAATCAACACACAGAGGCTGGCGCCGCAGCTCACTAGGCTAATCCTCCGCCTTGCGGCGCCGGCACACCAGGTTCTAATCCCGGTCGGGGCACTGATCCTCTCCCGGTTGCCCCTCTTCCAGGCCAGCTCTCTGCTGTGGCCAGGGAGTGCAGTGGAGGATGGCCCAAGTCCTTAGGCCCTGCACCCCATGGGAGACCAGGAGAAGCAGCTGGCTCCTGCCTTTGGATCAGCGCGGTGCGCCAGCCGCAGCGCGCCTACCACAGCGGCCATTGGAGGGTGAACCAACGGCAAAAGGAAGACCTTTCTCTCTGTCTCTCTCTCACTGTCCAATCTGCCTATCAAAAAAAAAAAAAAAATCAACACACAGAAATCAATAACATTTGTGTATACAACCAATGTAATGACTGAGAAAGAACTTGTAAGATCAGTCCCATTCACAATAGCTACAAAAAATTTAAATACCTTGGAATAAAGTTAACCAAGGATGTCAAAGGTCTGTAGAATGAAAATTACAAAAGATTAAGGAAATACGGGAAAATATATAAATTTTGCAAAAATATGGAAAAAAAACTTTCATGTTTGCGGATCAGAAGAAATAACATCATCAAAATATCCGTTCAAGACAAAGCAATTTATAGATCCAATACAACCCTAATCAAAATACCAAAGAAATTCTTCTCACATCATAAGAGACTTCAAATAGTTAAAACAATTTCAAACAATAAAAATATAGCTTGAGACATCACAATCCCAGATTTCAAAACATATTAGGGGCTGACACTGTGGCATAGCAGGTATTAGCCATCGCCTGTAATACCAGGGTCTCATATGGGCACCAGTTCAACACCTGGATGCTCCACTTCTGATCCAGCACTCTGCTCTGGCCTGGAAAAGCAGTAGAAGATGGCCCAAGTCCTTGGATCCGTGCACCCATGTGGGAGGCCCAGAAGAAGCTCCTGGCTCCTGGCTTCGGATTGGTATAGCTCCAGCCATTGCGGCCAATGGGGGAGTGAACCAGTGGATAGAAGAACTCTCTCTCCATCTCTCTCTGCCTCTCCTTCTCTCTGTATAACTCTGACTTTCAAATAAATAAATAAGAAAAAGACATATTATAGGAAAGTTATATTCAAAACAGCCTGATATTGGCACAAAGATAGACATGTGGACCAATGGAATGGACTAGAAACCCAGAAACCAATCCATGCATTTACAACCAACTACCTTGACAAATGAGCTAAAATCACTCCCTGAAGAAAGGACAGTGTCTTTTAAAACTGTGTTGACCTAAATAGCACTCTGGCCTCAGAATAAACCCTTAAGGCATTCAGATCTGGCTAAAAAGCCCATGAGAGCTTTCAGGCATGGAAAGCCAAGACATTGTGGCAAAAAAAAAAAAAAAAAGGACCTAAATGAAAGATCTCTGTGAGTGAGATCCCTGTTGAAAGAAGGGGCCATCAATGAAAGAGGCACCTTGATCCACTGAGAGTTGATTTTTCTATAGGGTGTTCCTGGCCACAGTGCGCTCAGGAGCGGGCGGGCGCCCCTCGGCTTCCGTATGCTATTCACACTTGGAGAAAGAAAAAAAAAAGAAAAAGAAAATAAAAGAAAAATAAGAAAGGAAAGAGAAAGGAAGGTAGGAGTGGGAGAGGGAGGGGGGGGATTGGGTGGGAAGTATCATTGTGCTCTTAAAATAGTATATATGAAATCAATGAGATGTATTCCCTTTATATAGATGAGGAAATTTAAAAAGAAATCAGAAACTAACTTTGAAACAAATTTTTGAGCTGTATCTTTTTGAGAAGCTACTTAACTTATTTGAGATTTTGCTCCCTTACTATAAAACGGGGATAGGGATGCCCTTATTTAACTGAGCTCTTTCAAGAAATAAATGAATTAAGATGTACAAAATGATTGACAAGTTATCATTGTCATACTTCCTGCTTTTCCAGGACCTAACTATCCACTAAGTATAAGTTTAAATTAAGAGGAAGAAAAACAGACTTATCATCTTTGTGTTACAAAGATGAAACCCAGAACGCACAGAGATCCCTGCAAAAACTAAAGCAGCCCATGCTTATGCTTCTGGGGAAATGGCACTTGCATTGGCTGGATCAGCATTCCCAAGAGTCTTGGCTGTGTAGCTAGTTCTGCCCCAAGCTATATGCTGAATAAAACAGTTTCTAGTCTCAGGGTTTCCAGTAAATCTCTTGTCACTGAATTGTGATTTGAAAGCAGCTGTTACAGAAAATAGCTGGTGTTCACACGTATGATACTAAATGCTTCCATACTTTTCCATGATCAGTACTTGAATATGTCCACTCTAACAAAACCTTCTTAATTTGTCTTAACCGCCCTTCTTTGCCAAAGATGTTTCTTTTGAGTGAGATGTTGTTAGTGTTTAAAGTGAATGAATGAAACATGCATACTTTATTCATAGTAACTTTTAGGGACATCACTTCTTAAACCCTGCTATTTGCAGGAAAAATATCTTACTGTGATTTCATGAATTTGACACAGAAATCTAACATAAAGGCTACTTTATAAGCCAATCCAGTCCTTGAGTTCTAGTTTTCCTGTTGAAAGGGAGGAAAAGTTACAATTTCATGCAAATGTTAAATAAATGGTAAAATTCAGTGGATTATTATTGAAGTCACTTGTTGAGGTTACTTAATCCTGGCTGCTATCCATCGAAGTCCCACATTTAATTTCACTCCCCACAACTGGGAAAGCCCCCTTGCATTGTACCATTTTGTGTGGATGCAGAAGGCTTTTGCAAAGATTCGCATAGAGAAGTAAGTCTCTCTAAGTGCCATACATTCTTATTTTACTGCCTTTTCTCTCTGGAATCAAAGTTATTTTAGAGCTGTTGTAGAGTGAGAAGTCTCACCCTCATTGGACACAGGGGAGAAATCTCAAACACGGCAGAAAATAATTTTATATTCAAGGTCACACAGAGCAAGAAACATGCATCAAGGCGCCTGTTTAAAGCAGGCATTTGATGCATACGTTCATTGTTATTAAAAACACACTGAATATAAAATTAAAAACACCCAAAGTAGGGGAGGAAGAGATCCTAATGGAATTATATTTATAGCTGATAACAAGTCTTTCTATTTTAGGTATAAATGAAACATATAGTCTATCCTGTTGTTTCCTTGGTGACTATGTTCAAAGACTTTGAGTTTTAACAAAAGCCATCACAAAGGCACCTTTGCTAAATGTCAGATACATCTAGAAATTTCCATATATAGGAGGTGAATAATGTGTATTTTTTAAACTACAGAAAAATTTTAATATATTTATATCAATATTACTAAAGTAAATAAACATAACATTTGAGTGGATAGCTTTTAGATGCACTCTATATTTCTATTATACAGAGCTGCATTTAATTTTTCACAAGAGAAATTGACTGTCAAGATTTTTTATGTTACGATATGAGCCAAACTTCCATATTCGAAGTGCCAAAGGAAAGGGACAAACATGAACACACACACACACACACACAGAACAAAAGGAACTGTATCATGAAGACAAGACTATGTCCATCTGACTCCTTATGGACTCTTGGTGCATAGTACAGTGCTGGGCACAAAGTAGATTCTGAGCAAATGGATGACTTCACCAAACAGTGGATCTGAGGGTTAAGGCTGAAACATGAAGAATGAACAGGAAGGACTAAGGAAAATCAGGAAGACAGGACAGTAGAAGATAAAAGTGAAGAATATGTAATAGATCACTATGCTTCATGGGAAAGGTTTATTTTAAGGACGCAACAGATAAAAAGTTAGAAAAATAAAATGAAGGTAGGTATTCGGTTCAGCAGGTAAGATGTCACTTGTGACACTGTCATCCCATATCTGAGTAGCATTTAGAGTCCCAGCTGCTCTGTTTTCAGTCTGGTTTCCTGTTAACGCACCTGGGAAGGCAGCAATTGGTGGCTCAAGTGCTCTGCTCCCTGACATCCACGTGTGAACCCTGACTTGAGTTCTGGGCTCCTGCCTCCTTCTTGGCTTTGCCCCAGTCATTTGTAGGCATTTGGGAAATAAACCAGCAAATGAAATATCTTTCTCTCCCTCTCTTTCTGCCTTTCAAATAAAATAAAAAACAAATTTTAAAAAGAAAATGAGTGCAAATTATGCAATATTTGACTGCCTAGGCATCAGATTTGCATTCTGTTCAATAATTATTGGAGATAGTTGTTTACTGCAGCACTTATGATGTTGCTTGGGATGCCACATATACTATTGGAATGCCTGATTCAAGTCCTGCTCTGCTTCTGATCCATCTTCCTCCTCATCTGCACCCTAGGAATCAGCAGATGGTGGCTCAAATACTTGAGTCCCTGCCACCCACATGGGAGATGCAGATTGAGTTCCTGGTTCCTGGCTTCACAATGGCTAGTGCAGGAATTTGAGGAGTGAACGAGTAAATGCAAGGCCAATATCTCTTTCTCTCTCTCTCTTTCTCCCTCCCCCCCCCCCACTGCCTTTCAAGTAAAAGGAAAAAAAAGTTAAACAAAAGATAAACAATTTTTAGAAATCTATCAAAAACAATTGCTTTCAATCCAATTAACAGTTTTAAAGATTTATCTATTTATTTCAAAGGCAGAGTTAGAAAGCGAGAGAGAGAGAGAGGCAGAGAGAGGAATCTTCTATCTGCTAGTTCACTCCCCAAATGACCTCAACAGCCAGAGCTGGGCCAGTCCAAAGTCAGGAGCTAGGAGCTTCTTCTAGGTCTCTCACATACATGCAGGGACCCAAGAACTTGGGCTATCCTCTGTTGCTTTCCCAGGCATATTAACAGAGAGCTGGATCGGAAGTGGAGCAGCAGAGACTCAAACTGATGCTCTTTTGGGATGTTGGCACTTCAGGCATTGGTTTACCTGCTATACCACAACACTAGTCTCCTAATAAACATTTTAAAAATATTTGAGACAGAGAGAGAGAGAGAGAGAGAGAGAGAGAGAGAGTCAGACAAATGAGAGTAGAAGATTCCATTCACTGGTTCACTCCCCCAAATACCTGCAATGGCAGGAACTAGGCCTGGCTGAAGCTGGAAAACAAGAACTTAACCCTAGTCTTCTGTGTGAGACCTTCCAATGACTTGGGCCATAGCTTCTATCTCCCAGGTTCTGCATTAGCAGGAAGCGAGAGTCAGGAGCTAGAGTCTCTACACCCAGAGCGGGGTATTGAACCAAGGTACTCTGATATAGAATGTGGGCATCTTAACAGCCAGGCTAGAAGTATGTTCCCCGATAAACATTTTCATAACAAAGAGACATGTTCCAATTTGTTTTTAAGGCAAGCTAACTCTAGAATTATACACTGGAAAAATGGAAGAGAAAGTAAATAGAAATAAAGGATCCTATAGGAAATCATTGCCAGTGTTCAGACATGGAAAGTGAAGTTTGTCCTGGGGTGGAGGGGTGCCAGGACACTTCTGTTTCCAAACTAACACATCTCACCATCCTCATCCTCATCATCATTCAACATCTTCTATTTATGGAGTGCATAAAATGCACTGAGCATTTTACAGTAGAGCAACTCATGGGAATCCTCCCATTTCAGATTTTAAACAAGACTATGAAATATATCTCATTATTATTCTCCATTTATAGATGGGAGAAATGAATTGACACGAGGCCAATTTCCTTACTCAAGCCTGCAGGGGATAATTGCATAATCAAGATGCGTTTGGGCCTGAAGCTTCTTTTTTTCTCTCCAGCTTGACTGTGACGTGAGAACAGTATATAGAATGTGCTTATTGGGAAGTAGTGAGAGACCTGCAAAGGGTGAATTTGACACCCAAGCCTGGTGCATGGACATTGGAAGAATGTGGGTAGCACTGATAAACTCAGTAAGATGGAAGGTATCACCCATGTCTTAGCAATATGTGAGTTAATATTACCAGGATGTTTAATGTAAACCAGGCACTACACTAAATGGTTTATATTTTCTTTCTCATTTTATCCACATCTTAAATGTTAGTTACGGAAAAAGAAACTCAAAAAAGAAACACAGGTTATAAAAAAATGTGTGGGTGGTAAATAGCAAAGATAATAAATAACATAAACAACTTCAATCTGCAACTGTAACCCAACTGTATCAGCAATATTCCAGCTCATTTTTAAGTAAATTACACTTGAGGACAGCATTCTACTTTTTATTATTTATTGACTTAGAGGAATTACCAGTGCCATCTTTTTATTACTTATTGATTTACCTATTTAAAAAATTTTATTCCACATCTTTTTTTTTTGACAGGCAGAGTTAGACAGTGAGAGAGAGAGAGAGAGAGAGAGACAGAGGGAAAAGTCTTCCTTGTTCATTGGTTCACCCCCCAAGTGGCTGTTACTGCTGGCGCGCTGCGCCGACCTGAAGCCAGGAGCCAGGTGCTCCTCCTGGTCTCCCATGTGGGTACAGGGCCCAAGCACTTGGGCCATCCTCCACTGCCTTCCTGGGGCCACAGCAGAGAGCTGGACTGGAAGAGGAGCAACCGGGACAGCATCCGGCACCCCAACCGGGACTAGAACCCGGGGTGCCGGTGCCGCATGCAGAGAATTAGCCTAGTGAGCTGCGGTGCTGGCCTCCACATCTTATTTTAAAACAATTTCCAAGTACTTAATAGAAATAAAATTTAATATTATATAGGACTTTTTGATATTTTGTTTACTTATTTATTTGAAAGGGCAAGAGAGAGAGAGAGAGAGAGAGAGAGAATGATCTTCTATGCACAGGTTCACTCATCAAATGCCCACAACAGTCCAAGATTGTTTGGGTCAGGTCCAAAGCCAGGAGCCAAGAACTCAATCCAAGCATCCCATGTGGGTGCCAGAGACCCAAGTATTTGAGTCATCTGCTGCTGTCTCCCAGCATACATAATAACAGGGAGCTGGAATCAGAGATAGAACTGGGACTTGAACACAGGCAATCTGGTACTGGATGTGGTATCCCAAGTGGCATCATACATACTCACAGTAACAAATATCCCCCCCCAATTTAAACTTTTTTTTTTAGTATTTATTTGAAAGGTAGAATTACAGGGAGAGAGAGAAGAGACAGAGAATTCTTCCATACACTGGCTGACTCCTCAAATGGCCACAATGATTGGGGCTGACCCAGGCTGAAGTCAGGAGCCTGGAACTCCATCTGGAACTCCCACATAGGTAGGAGTTGCAAATGGTGGCTAAACCCACCATACCGTGACACAGGTTCCTGATTTAAGACATTTGAGATGGCGTAGATAGCACGTGTGTACACGTGCCAAGAAAAGTGTTCAAATAGCAATCATCTTCTTCAAGTGGCAGACAAGAGATTTTAATTTAGTCAAATTGAGGCTTTTTTTCCCCTTCCCTGAATTACTGTAGAGTTCCTATAATCCAAACACAATAATATGTCTGGGGAACAAAAGTTAAGCAGAGAAGTGTTCAGTGAGGAAAACGAAGCAAAGACAGGAAGAGTAGATGAACAGGAACAAGGAACAAGGCTGGAACACACAGCCATGCTTTGCACATCACATCACAAAAAGCAAGAGTAACTACAGCCAGAGAGACCTTGTTCTTGAACGTGAAATGCTTTGGACGCTGAAGTGCTTCTCCCCTCCACTGAAGAGAGAATGGCCATTAGCCACAGCAAGTCACAGCACAATTGTCTACTCTGTGAAACCTGACTTAATTGGAATCAACAGGGCCAGGAAGCACTTTACAATGCACACCAGTGCCTTTCTAAGAAGGGGCTATGTGGTCAATCAGAGTGGAGCTTGAATACGCCAATTTTTGGAAATCACTGGGGCACTGTTTTCTATCAAACCGCCTATCCTCAGGGAAGTGCGCCCTGCCTGACAGGCTCTGTGTACATCTTCCAGAGCTCAGGGGGACAGGTAACTCAGGGGGAATGAATGGCATTCCCTATGCTATGCACTGTCACTCTTCAACATCTCCATCCTGTTTTGCCCTGTAGAGGCAGGGATTTTCCTTGTGCCTGTTCATTGCTTATCCCCACTGCTTACTGTAATGCCTCACAGCAGGTAATCAAAATAAAATGTACCTTGAAAGAGTACAGGAATGGAGCCCACGTGCTACAGCCATGCTCAGAGTAAAGAAATCTTTAAACCTAGAAATTCTCAATTTTTTCCTTCTCCAAATATGATTACTAATCACTGAGTGAATCGCAGTATTATTATACTCCAGATTCAACCCTGTGGTATACTAGTAATATATAAGTACTTAGAATCTTAAGCAACACAGTTTCAAATGTAAGCAGTTTACATCTGTGAAGCTCATTGCCCCCTCAATGTTGTCTTTGATTTAATCTCCTGTCACTGAAAGGGAATCACAAATTCTCATTTTGAGTGTCCAGTTGTTTCTATAGATGGCTTTGTTAGGAAAGAACAAAGCCACAAAGGCTCAAAATTATTGCCTCTGCATCTCAGAATCTCAGAAGAGTGGGAGAGCCAGAATTTCTTTGTATACTTAGTAATCTTTGATATTCCAGAGTTCTGAAATCGAGGCCTGTAATATTGTAGATCCAAGTAGCATTTGTAAAGATAATGAATGTGCTTCATCTGCTGCTCACTGCGGACTATGACAGATGAATACCACTGCTGCCAATCAGCAGCAGCAGCAGCATCATCAGTAGTATTAGCGACCATTTACCACTGCGGGCCACTGTGCTAAGCACTATCCTTTTAACACTCTGAGTGGGTGCTGAAAGTCATCTAGTCCAGCTCTGAGTGTATGATTTATGAATCCTCTCTATAACTCTTCCCCGCTGGGAGAGACCAACATGTAAATAATGAACTGCAGACCTGTAAATATAGAGTGCTGTTCCCGAGAAGCAAACCTGGCAGCACCATTGCTCTGAGGAGAAGAGCCAGCTCCCCTGGAGTGGGGGCAGGGAGGATGTGAAGAGAGCGCTTCCAGAAGAAGAGGCTGCTAAACCAAGCCTTATTACCCGAGAGGGCCGCTGCTGCAGCCCACTAGGCTAATCCTCCACCTGCGGTGCCAGCAGCCCGGGTTCTAGTCCCGGTCGGGGCGTCGGATTCTGTCCCGGTTGCTCCTCTTCCAGTCCTTCTCTCTGCTGTGGCCCAGGAAAGCAGTGGAGGATGGCCCAAGTGCTTGGGCACTGCACCTGCATGGGAGACCAGGAGGAAGTGCCTGGCTCCTGGCTTCGGCTTGGCGCAGCACACTGGCCGTGGCAGCCATTTGGGGGGTGAACCAATGGAAAATGAAGACCTTTCTCTCTGTCTCTCTCTCTGACTGTCTAACTCTGCCTGTCCAAAAAAAAAAAAAAAAAAAAAAAAATACCTGAGAGGAAATGGTCCATGTGGTCCATGAAATGAGGAAGGCTTGACTATATGTTATGTAAGATTTGGTAGGATGCATCAAAACTCTTGATTAACTTGAATTTGGAGCGAGGGAGGAGATGGAGCAGGAGAGAATTTGGAAAGGGCTCATGTTTATGGATGGTACTAAACTCATGTGTATTCTTAACACTGCAAGTCAAATATTTCATTTTCAGTTTCTGTGGCAGGAGGCTGAAGCAAAGATAATATTGAGGGGAAATATATTTCACAGATATAAGCTGCTTACATTAAAAATTACATTGCTTAAGTTTTCGGGGGGTTCCATTTTCCACACTAGAGTATAATTTTTTTTTTCTTTTTTTTTTTTTTTTTTGACAGGCAGAGTGGATAGTGAGAGAGAGAGACAGAGAGAAAGGTCTTCCTTTTGCCGTTGGTTCACCCTCCAATGGCCGCCGCGGTAGCGCGCTGCGGCCGGCGCACCGCGCTGTTCCGATGGCAGGAGCCAGGTGCTTCTCCTGGTCTCCCATGGGGTGCAGGACCCAAGCACTTGGACCATCCTCCACTGCACTCCCTAGCCACAGCAGAGAGCTGGCCTGGAAGAGGGGCAACCGGGACAGGATCGGTGCCCTGACCGGGACTAGAACCCGGTGTGCCGGCGCCGCAAGGCGGAGGATTAGCCTAGTGAGCCGCGGCGCCGGCCTAGAGTATAATTTTTTTAATAATAACTATTGAACTCTTTCTGTGTGTCATGCACCGTCTTTGTCACTGCACATACATTATTACCTCATCAAAACAAACTGATGAGGTAGATATTATTTTCCTGTTATACAAAAAAAGACGTAAAACTTGTAAATCTGCCCAGCATCACACAGCTTGTGTGCTTCCAGGCCATTCAATATTGAGACCTTATGATGCTTCTGTGAAACTTTAAGATCAGACTCGCATGATTCAAAACATTTTTTAAATTAATACCCAGCATTTTCATCTCAATTAGGACCAGAAAGAAATTATCTTTCTTTCTTTTTTGAGACCTTTTATTGTGTTTAAAACTATTAAATGACTTAAAAACAAGCAGTGTTGTACAGAAATCAAGGTATAAGGCCACTACACACATTTCTTGCCCAGAGTCTTATAAAGGTTTAACACAAGGCTGTGAATCATTCATTGCAGTAATGCTCTGGGCACTGATTGACTTAAACACTTAGGGCATTTCACTTATAAATCCCATTTTTCTGGGCACATATAACCTTGAGTTAATATTTTTCCTACGTGCAACAAAGCATAAACAAGGGAGTACCTTACTTTGCAAAATAGTATGCACAAAATTACTGTTACATCTCAAATGATCACATGAGAAAGATAATAAATATAATGGGATTTGATTCCTATATCTAGGGCCATGGTTGAAAACCTCCTTAAGGTGTTGAATTGGCTGCTTCATACAGAGTCGGATAAAATACAACACATAGTAATAGTGATCATGACTATTTCTCTTTAATATATCACATGGGGTAAGAAATTTTGCGAAGATAAACATGGCTGACCTTTTGCTGAGAGACAGTAGGCAATGGTCTGAGGATTTCATTCATGCTGTGAGACTGGAGCCCACTCTCTTTGTCACTATCACACTGCCATCATCAGATGGTGGTGAAAATACATGGCATAATAGAAGCAAAGGGCATGTGTCAAATAAGTGCTGTTTCACAGGTATTCAACATTTCACAGTTGCCGGGACTGTTCTTGGCAAACAAGGTGCAACAGTGAATAAATAAAAGGAAATAGATACACATTACTGATTCATGTTCATTGGGGCACAAAGTAGACATGATCCGTACATACAGAATACACACACACTAGGAGAGATTATGATAAAGTGCTACAGGAACAATTATACAGGATGAAGAGTGATAGGATGCATCCAGGTGGGACCATGATTTAAATATGGGAAGATAGAAGAATAAAGGCTGGGAGTCAGCCAGACAGATGCCTCTGGGGCAAGCATCCAGAAGAGTGAAGAGAGGCGTCCAAGTTCCAGGAACTGCAGGGAGCCAGGGAGGCTGGAGAGCATGAGCGAGCCAGGACAGCAGCCAAGTAGAGGGCACAGATTAATGGGAGGGTGGTACATGCAGACCCTGCAGTGCTTTTTAGGCCATTTTCTAACAGCTTGGGCTTTTATCCAGTGTGGGTGTGGAAGTTGCTGGAGGGTTTGAGTGGAGCAACGCCCTGATTAGACTTAGGTTTGAACATTTTACCCTGACTACTCTTGTAACAGTAGAACAATTACCATAAGGGTGCAATGAAGAGACTGGCTCAGGGGTCCCTGCAAAAATCCAACCCTGTGATGGGAGTGGCTGAGGGGAGAGTGGGCACAGCAGAAGTGCTGAGAGGGAGCAGATGGGAGCTGCTGGGAATCCTTGGAATGCTGTGTCACCAGAATCGCAGGACGTTAGCTGCTGAGCTGTGATGCTGGGCCGCATCTGTCTCACTGAAATGTATTGAGTCCCCACTCCAAGCATTGCACTAAGTTGCACTTTGTGGGTAGAGAGACATAGATAACTGTCCCTGGCCTCAGAGAGCTGCCCTCCTATTAAGAGGATGGAGGGGCATACCACAACTTCACGTGGAGGCAGAAAATGGCCATCACACATCTGTTCAGTGAGTATGTACGGATAGAGAAGGCAAAATTACCTGCTCTCATGGAGTCTATATTCTAGTAGCATGAAACAAAAAAAATTTCAAAATAAATATGTAAATCACATAGGATAAATTTAATGACGGACTCGGGGCCAGTGTAGTGGCCTAATGGGTAAGGCTGCTGTCTGCAGTGCCAGCATCCCATGTGGGTGCCAGTTTGAGTCCCGGCTGCTCCACTTCCAATCCAGCTCTCTGCTACAACCAGGGAGGTCAGAAGAAGATGGCCTAACTGCTTGGGCCCCTGCACCTGTGTGGGAGACCCAGAAGAAACTCCTGGTTCCTGGCTTCCGATTGGCCCAGCTCTAGCTTTTGTGGCCATTTGGGGAGTGAACCAGTAGAAGGAAGACCATTCTGTCTCTCCATCTCTATCTGTAACTCTACCTCTCAAAAAAAAATAAATCTTAAAAATAAATTTAATGAGGGACTTATGAACATCAAGCCCACACTTGTTCAACCCTGTAATAGTGAAAAACTAGAAGCAATGCAACAGCCATGGAAAAGCTCCCAGCTTAAGAAAGTGGTATGTGCAATTTACACATTAGTATGTAATAGTTTAAAAATATACAGGAAGATCTACAGGAATAAATAGGGTTGGTTGTACTTCAAAACATTATTCAGTCAAAAGACAAGATGCTAAATGAAACACAACTAATAATGACATTCATATGTACACATGAGGGTCTTCAAAAAGTTACTAGAAGATTGAATTTAAATATAAACTTATTTTGGTGCAAAGCTATTTTGTAATCCATGCATAATTTTATCATTAAACACATTTCCATGAACTTTTGAAAAGCTCAATACACATGGATTTCAAAACATTTTTCTTTTTACCAAAATAAAGGCTTTGGCTTTTTAAAAGATTTATTTATTTATTTGAAAGGCAGAGTTACAGAGAGGCAGAGGCAGAGAGAGAGAGAAGTCACTGGTTCACTTCCCAGATGGCAGCAATGGCCAGAGCTGCACTGATCAAAAGCCAGCCAGGAGCTTCTTCCGGGTTTCCCATGTAGGTGTAGGGGCCCAAGGATTTGGGCTACATTCTACTGCTTTCCCAGGCCATATCAGAGAGTTGGATCAGAAGTGGAAAAGCCAGGACTCAAACCAGCGCCCATTTGAGATGCTGGCACTTCATACGGCGGCTCTATCCACTAAGCCACAGTGCCAGCCCCAAGTTATCTTTTAATTCCATACTTCCAGTGACTTTCTGAAGCACTCTCATATATGTATGTAAGGGTACAAAAATATTTTGGAAAGATATGTGGGTTAAAGTGTTCCACCTCATTCAGGAATCCAAAAGTCTTACAAAAGTGCTGCACATAGCTCACTTTCAATCTCTGGGGAACATGGCTCTGACCCCTTCCTACTCCTCATGGCGTGAGTCGGCTCAAAATTCTGTACAGCTTTGTAGCCACTGTATCATGCACACCATGTCAGCTGTGCAATTCAGGCCCATTTGGACTACGGCTATGATAACTGCACACTGTCCCGATTATGGAAGAACAGAGAAACTTAGAGTGGACAGGCTTGGTCCTGGGTGAAAGCAAAGTTCTAGTTTCTCTCCTGTCTCCTGGGCCTCGCTGGAGCGGGGGCACTGCGGCTCTATTCTGGACTCTTTCTCTTTTGCCTCATTTGTCATCATCTTCTGTCCACTCCATTCAGCCTTCCCAAGATCAGCTAATCTGCCTATGAGTTAGCAGACAAGCTTTGTGTTTAAGAACCCTCTCATCCACTAGGTACTAGGTGGGCATTTTATTTTAAAGAGGGCTTTAGAAGACACAGCTTTGTACTGGATAGTATAGGAGAAAAATTTACCCATAAACCATGTACCTACATTCAGTTATTACAATGACTACTATTAACACTCCCACATTCTTCACTGTGTGCAGATTAAATGTTATTGTTATTATTAACCTTCCTACCTCCCCCACAGTGGACAGATTGGGAAATGCTATTAATTCCCGCCCCCCCACTCCAGCTCCTGCTGTCACTATGTAGACATTTGGATGAACCACACAAGGCTTAAAAGGCCAAGAATTTTTAATCTTCCCTATTCCAAGTAGCATTCTTTGTCCTTATTTTTTAAGTTTACAAACTCCTGGAAGATGCTTCATCTCATTTCATCTTCACAGTGATACCCTGAGGCAGATACTACTGTCCTCACCTTTCAGATGAGATACCTGGGGCTCAGAATGGGGCAAGTTGTCTCAAAGCCGCAATTCACCCCAAGCCTTCTTCCCAATTCTGTGCTCACGTTCCTAGCTTTGACTCCAAAGGAGGCTTTACCACTTAAAATTTCTCTCCTTTTCTCTAGCACAGAACAAAGGAGCATTTCCCTCTCTTCCTACTCATGGGCATGTACTACTCATGAAGGTGCTAGTTCATCAGTGGAAAGTAGCCTTGGAGTAGCCTGGTTGGGGGGGGACTGTGCGCAGCAGCTATGTGCAGCACCTGCAGGTACACATCCTCGAGTCTCTTGGCTCCTGGGTACCCCAGGCTTGCATTTGTCTCAGTGTTGTTATTTCAAGCCTTCAAAAGGATTCTTCTTCTGGCCCCAGGGCCTTTATACATCCCATTCTTTATGTAGAGATCTTTCTTTCTTAGATCTTAATGATTTCAGCTCAAATTCAATTGGTTCAAGCAAACTGTTATAGGTTAAGTTGTGCCCCTCAAAAATATATGTTCAAATCCTAATTCCCAGTACCTGGAAATGTCATCTCACTTGAAATTATGGTTTTTACGTCTGTAAACAAATGAAGATGAGGTCATACTATGTTACAGTAGGCCCTAATCCAATGACTGGTGTCCTTTTAAGCAGAGATTCAAACACACAACACACACAAGAGAGAAGTACAAAGATGAAGCCAGAGATTGGAATGACTTGTCTACACTTGCAGAGACCCCAAGGATTGCCAGCAACTGCCAGAAGCTAGGAGAGACACATGGAACAGTTCTTGTCAGAGCACCCAGAAAGAGCCACCTTGATGAAACCTGATTTCAGTTTTCTGGCTTCCAGAACCACAAGCGAGTAGGTTTCTGTTGTTTCAAGCAACCCAGTTTGAGGTGACTGGTTATGGAGCCACCAGGAAGCTAACACAGTTTCAGATCAGGCAAAGTTCTGGTGCCTGCTTCTATAGCATCAGCTATGTTTTTCTAATAACCTGCATCACAGTTTATCGTTATGCTTAATATTTTTTTTTTGACAGGCAGAGTGGACAGTGAGAGAGAGAGACAGAGAGAAAGGTCTTCCTTTTGCCGTTGGTTTACCCTCCAACGGCCGCCATGGCCAGCGCACTGCGGCCGGCACATCACACTGATCCGAAGGCAGGAGCCAGGTGCTTCTCCTGGTCTCCCATGCGGGTGCAGGGCCCAAGGACTTGGGCCATCTTCCACTGCACTCCCGGGCCACAGCAGAGAGCTGGCCTGGAAGAGGGGCAACCGGGACAGAATCCGGCGCCCCGACTGGGACTAGAACCTGGTGTGCCGGCGCTGCAGGTGGAGGATTAGCCTATTGAGCTGCGGCACCGGCTGTTATACTTAATATTTTGATTGACATTTATCTTTCCCACTAAAATAGCATGTATCATAGCTTGTGATCATGTTTAATTTTTTTTTTTGCCCTATTTCTCTTACATGTAAAATAGAAACCCTGTGAAAACAGGGATAGTGGTGCGGCAGTGACCGGCAGAAAAACAATACAGTACTCAATGAATATATTTTGAATGAAACAAAGAATGAAAGCCTGAATGGATCGGTGAATGACAAGAGAGTACAGCAGTCGTAATTTTGTCTTGAGGACATGGGAAAAGGCTTCATGTGAACACCACTTCCTGCCCCTCCAGCCCCATCTCTGTGGAGTGAGACAACATTTGTCTTTTTCAAAATCTCTGGGTAATGACAACATAGACAAAACGGTTCACAATACCAGGGAAAACTGTCAACACTGATGCAGATGGTAAGCAGCATAAAGCTATGAAATATGAAGACAAATAATTTTTTTCTGTCTGCCACAGAAACCGAATGTTCCTTATCACTTTATCTTATCAAATAGCACAATAATTATTTGTGATATGGATTTAATATTCAACCTGAAATCATAATTTCATGAGATGGAAGCAGCGACAGTTGTACATATTTTCTATCTTTAGAGTTAGGTGTTAATAAACATAACCACATACGCATTTGTCTTAATAATTACTGAAAAAGTTGCATCATGCTTATGGATAAGAGCTCTACAGTCAGAGCCCAGATTTAAAGACTGCCTTTACTGACTTACTAATAACTGGACATGTTACTTTATTCATATCTGTCCAGTTTTTCAATTTCTACTTCTCACGGTAGTTGTTTAGACATAACAGGATAATATAGCCAAAGACACGTAAAAGTAGCTGGCGCATAGGAAAAGTCAATACATTTTAGCCATTCTTATTACCACTAGATATTTGATAACTGATGAAATTATGGCAAATACTTACTGCATAATGCCATCTATCTAGGTCATAACTACACATTACTAATCATTTTCCTTTTTCATCTTCAAAAATTAGAAAGTGATGAGTGAAATATGCGTGTGAGTGATGTGTGGGATTGGGAATGAGGAAAAGATTTGCAAACACATTTCTTTGCAATGGAAGTGGTAACAGCTAAATTCATCTTTTTATTTTTGGCACTGGAGTAAAGAACATAAAATGTCAAGAAAAAAATATTCTGGAGTTAAAATTCCCCGCTTTTATTCGTTTAAAAGCATTAATTCATTTCATAGTAATTTTGAAGTTCAACATGTTTCATTACAGTTACAACACTGTCAAGTCAGAACTATGAATAATTTTTAAAATTTCAAATTAACTGAATGATATAAATATAACTGCAATCAATTTTGGAAGTTGAACTTCTGATCACACAAATCATATTTTGAAAAATCAATTTCATTAACCATATCTATGGTGCTTGCCATTCTCAATTTTTTTTTGAAAGTCAGTTATAGACAGAGAGAGAGAGACAGAGAGACAGACAGATTTTCTATCTGCTGGTTCATTCCCCAGATGGCCAATGTTTTGTTCTTAATTTGAGTGCTAGCTATAAGTATGCTCAGAGGACAAAGAACTCATTTATCCATACACTTATGTGCATTACTTGGTGTGTGCATACGCTGTATCTCAACAAAATGTTTAAGTGAGTAAGTAAGAAAAGAATCCATTTTTCAAGCAGCAACACTTTCAATGACTTCTTTACTAAAGAATTTCATGGCCAATTACTATATTTCAATTAATGATCAGAAAAGCCAGGCTAGACCTTAGCCTCCTTTTGGTGTCAAATATGATTACTCTTGTTCAATCTTGGGTTTTCATGTTGAGGTGGATGCTAGAGATCACTGCACTGTATTACAAATCCCTTTAAAGTTCAGTTTTGGCTAGAAAGGATAGAATTCAGTTTCCAGGGAGATGCCAGAAGCTTTTTCCCTTTTTGGGTGTCTTGCATCCTGACTTTGGGTCTAATTGTAGAGTCACAACTATGCTGTGGGCAACTGAAATACCAACCGGAGTCCTCAATGGGCTGTCTACACCACAAGCAGTCATTACACAGGGTCAGAACTTCCTGAGACAGAAGCTATACAGAAAAATGGACAGTGCAAGTAAGATTCTTACAGATCCTGTAATTGTTTAGCACAATTGATAGTCTATGCTTGTCAAAGCCACTGTTTGGCATTCTCTCTTCCTGCCTGCCTTTCCCACCTCCATCCTGCCTGTGGCTGGCAATTTCCATTTGCAGTTTTACAGCTGGATATGTGATTTGATCTCTGAGTTCTCCCTGAATGTAACTTTAACCATCTCTTTATCAAACTTCTTTTAACTCTTATTATTGTTTAGGTTCACTCTTAATAGATAGCACACAGAGTTCATCTTTGCAAGATATACAGTAAAAACAAAAATAATTGTTAAATGAAGAAAATAAAATACAAAGGACAAAACTGTTTTTCAGGCATAGAAATTAAATTTTCTATCTTGATCTTTTGACCCAATATGCACATATTGACCCAGCTCTGATCAAATTATGACCATTTTTGTGTTTAAGATGCCATATTGGAAGGTAACTTGAAGGCAGTGAATAATAAAAGCACCTGTAAGGAAAGCTAATTGGTTTTATTTGTGACCATTTTCAGACACAGGACCAAAAGGATTTTCTCCTCTAATTTTCAAATTCTCCTAGGGATAAGTATTCATGATAAAACTAATCAAAAAAGCTACAGACATAATAACTATTAACACCCAGTACTGTTCCAGAATGGTTTCTGTACTAAATCTGGCAGTTACAGATAGCTGTCAAACAAAACTAACTGTTCTTTAGCAGAAGCTGAAACAAAGAAGAGCCTAGTTAGCAGTTGAGAGACTGCAAAAGAAATGCAAAATGGCACCTCCCACACCCATCCCACAAAGAAAAGTCTCTCAGAGATTCAGGCTTTCTCCTCTTTGACTCAAAACAGCTAACGTTTATGATGGACCCTGGATTGACAGCTTCTTTCAGCCTGCAGCTTGGCTACACCACTTCTCGTATTTCCTGCCTAGAAAGAGCCAAAGGAATATGATTCCTTCTTAGGGCATTGTCTAATGGAGATGGCACTGCTCCAACTGCAGAATCCCTGGCCTCTGTCCCAGGCCCAGATATTTATGTTCCTCCCAAAACTGATAGGCAAAGCAAGACTTGCTTTTCTCTTTGCTTCTCCTATTGTTATAGAAGTAGAATGAGGGAGGGAAGGAAGGAGGGAGGGAGTGCTGGGTGGGGGAGTGTAAGATAGGGGAGCATGGGACTTTGCCGCCTCATTTATACTCATTTATTGTATACTGATTTATAGAAGTTTGGGTTTAACTGTTGGCACATCTGCTTAAGACTGACAAGTAAGTTCTATATGATTCATTTTTTTCTGGTAAGGTTATGCAAACTAATACATAGTTCAATTGCATTACACATTCTGAAGCCCAAATAGATTGTGTCTAAAATCTGAATATAATATTTGCTTCCATTTTAAAAGATAGCCAACAGTACAACAATATCACAAGGAGATATTCCTAATGTTCAAGCTGTTACCAGTCTTAACTTTCCTATCTCAACAATAATTAGGAAATTACAAGCAAAATACTGAGATTCCTTCCTTATGGAAGATGGCCAAAATTTATTAAGCCTATACTGAGTCTCAACAATATTTAAAATGTTGTTCTAGATGATTAGCAATTCGCCTAATGGTTGAGATGCCTCTAAAGAAGCACATGCACTGTAGCAGAGGACCTGGGCTCAATTTCTGACTCCAGATCCTGACTTCAACTCCTGCTAAAGCAGATCATGGGAGGCAACAATGATAGCCCAAGTATTGGATTCTTGCCCCAATATGGGAGACCTGAATTGAGGTCCTGGTTCCTGGCTGCAGCCCAGCCCAGCCCAGCCCTGGCTGTAGCAGGTGTTTGGGGAGTGAAATAGCAGATGGGAGCTTTCTTTCTCTCGTTTTCTAAATTTTTTAATTACATGTTTTCTATAATACATGAGCTTACCGACACTAACATGTTACATGACTTCATTATGTTTTTCAGGTGTGTTCCCAAGAGTTGCACAAAGTGGTGCATGGCCTGCAGAGATGAAGACTGTTCATTGTTTGCAGCAACACTGAACACTGTTGGTCTCCTCAACAACGGACACTTCACAATATGGCTTCTCGCATATTTATCACAATCTATGTTATAGAAAGATTTGACTATATATAGGATCTATTCACTACCTACCTTTTCCTAACTCCTATCTTTGCCTTCACAATTAGTGCAAGTAAGATAGAAATAGGCCTCTACTTGAAAAAGAAGGCAGGGATCGTCTTGTTAGCAAAAGCTGTATTTCAATGGTGTTGAAAATGATATCAGTATTGTCTGAATGCTCCCATCCTCCCCAGATTCATATTTTGAAGTCTTATCTTTACAGTGATGGTATTAAGCAGTGGCGATTTCGGGAGAGCTCCACTTTCATAAGTGAAATTAGTGATTTTCCTTATGAGAGAGGCCCAAGGAGCTTGTTCACAACTTGTACTACAATGAAGATACAACAAACAGTAACCAATGAAGGGAAATGAGCCTTCACAATGCCAGAACCTGATGGTGCCTTGATTTAGGACTTTGTCGCCTCTCGAGCTGAGAGCAATAAATCTGTTGTCTATAAACTATGCAGTGTAAGATCCAATTGTCCCACCGTATCTGGAGAGTAGGAATTTGTTCCAGGACCCAACCGCTGCACATACCAAAATCCACAATGCTCAAGTTCCTTATGTAAAATGGCCAAATATCTACATATAACCAAGGCACATTCTTCCATATACTTTAAATCACCTCTAAATTATTTGCATTTCCTAATACATGTAGATGTTACCTAAACAATAAGGAATAATGACAAGAAAAAAAGCTCATAATGTCCAGTATGGATACAATCTTTTAAAAGATATTTTTAATTCATAGGAGGTTGGCTCCATGGATGTGGAATCCATAGATATAGAGAGCCAACTATATTTTGTTATAGAAGCCTGAATGGACTAAGACACAATGACCACTCATTTTGCTTTCTCATAATCCCTCTTTTCTTCTGATAAAATAAGCTTCTTGGAGGAACCAACCCTCACGTATTCTCAGTCCATGTGACTATGGAAGAGTCAACTACCTTTCTGTTCCACCTCTCTCCTTTTTGTTTGGTATGTGATCCAGAATAACTGGCTTTATGGTGGGCATAATCTGCGTTAGTGAATTAAACTCTAGGTCTTTTCCTGGAACTATTTTTCTAGTGTTGATGAAATGTTAGTCCAGATCTGCTGGTAGCTATCTAATCAACACAGGAAGACAATCACACGGAGTAGATAGAATAAGCCAAGAAGGAGGATTGATTGAGAGGCAACAGGGCTGAAACTTTCTTGAGATGAAAAAAATATACTTGAGTACAGCTCTATCTCTGTACTCAAGATTTTAAAATTACATACCTGACTCCTATGTCAGTCTGAGCTGTATTTCTGTAGCTTGCAAAAGACCTTTGACAAATAAACTTCAGAAAACCTAAAGTGGACAGAATTTGTTTGCAATGGGTGTTTCAGAATGTAAAAAAACATCTTTATATTTGAAAGCATTAAAGAACCACAGAAATAAAGAGATACACAAGGAAACACCTTGGCTTCCTTTAAATTCTATACAGTGAACTAACAGGGGATCTAGTGCTAGAATTCCCAGGTTTCCAATACTTACCTTCTCTCAAGAAGAAATGATGTACCTCTCCTTACTCTCCTGGCCTGTTCTGACTGGGGACTTGGGTATTGAGGAAGACGAGAGAATGAGCCTCCAACATCAAGATAAAGTAAGGCAAGAGACAGATAGCCAAGAGAGAAATGATTCACTGTTCCAGAGAACTAGCTTATCAATCAGCTTCTTCATGGAAAACCTACTGCATTCCCTTTGGTAATCAGTGGGCACAGTCATTACTCAGTAGGGAAGTTGGCAGATGTTCCACTGCCTTCCCTCCTGAATATCTTGGGTTGTCAGGAAACGCTTGTTCTTGATACTACTGATTACTCTAGATTTGCAAAAGGCTCTGTGGGTAGAGCTAGGACGCCTCTCCAAAGAAGCAGCATTTCATGTGACTGTGTGAAGGCATCAGAGCCCTGCTGGAGCTGTGTTTGTTCACTTTTCCGAAAGACACAGCATTTATTTGATGAAGCTGGAGAGAGAAAATAGCACTAGCAGCATAGCAGAGCAGGAATCACAAGGTGCAGGCAAACATCTGCACAACAAGCCGACAGGATAAATTTATCTTGTCATCTGCTGTATCCAAGACATGTGTGTGAAATCTCATTGGAATATGTGCACTGGTGCTGCAAGAGACACTACTCTTTGTTTTTAAGGATAATTGTTCTGTGATTGCTTGGCTTCTTGGAATGTCTTTTGCATCGGATAACCCTGTTGTGAATGTCTAAAAAAATCTTTACTGAGGGGCCATCGCTGTGGGTGAAACCACCTTCTGCAGGGCTGAAATTCTACATGGACAACAGTTTAACTCCTGGCTGCTCTGCCTCTGATCCAACTCCCTGCTAATGCACCTTGAAAAGCAGTCGAGGATGGCCCAAGTGCTTGGACCCCTGCACCCACATGGGAAACCTGGATGAAGCTCTTGCTTCGGGTTGGTCCATCTCTAGCCATTGTAGCCATTTGGGGAGTGAGGCAGTGGATGGAAGATATCTCCCTGTGTCTCTCCTAACTCTTCCAAATAAATATATCTTTGAGAAAAAAAAATAAAAACCTGTACTAATCAAGCTGAGTTTGACATCCTAAATTTTAAAAAAGCCATTTATCCTCTTTTACCTAAAGCAATAAACTACTGGAGTCATGAAGGCAATTCAGGGAACACATCTCATGATGGATCATTTGTTATGGAAAGAATGCTTGAGGTCCAGTGTTATCCTTGACCATAAGCCTCTGCACTTTGAGTTTTGTATTTCAGATCTGCAAACTGAAGGAGTAGGACTAGAGAAGTCTAAGACCCATTGCCTAGTGGAAGTGCTCTGACCTTCTACTTTAGGACTAATATGTGTTTCTGGGAGGTTGGTCATTCAGCTTGTCATTAAAAATTTGACATTGAAATTCAGAGCAGAAGCTCAACCTCATGCATAATGAAAGACTTGTAATTTAAAGCTACAATTTGATTTTTTAACAGATCAGAAAAAATTTTCCTTAAATGCACTGTTTGGGTACAGAAATGGGGAAACATTTTCACATTGCAGTAGGGGTATAAATGAGCACACCCTTCCTGGGAACCAATCTGACAATATATTTAACAATTGCCAAGTATATATACCTTTGCTTTAGACATTTTCTTCCTAGGAATTTATGACCTCAAACTTGCTGGCACTCAGGTGAAATTATTATTATTTAAGGCTCACCATTATAGTATTGTCCCTAGGAGCAAAGCACTGGAAACTATCTAGATATGAGTATTTATAATGGAATCTCTATAATTGGTCATCAGGCAGTTGTTAAACAACAGAATTCAGATTTAATGGAAAATCTTAAAATACATTAACAAGGAGACTTCCAGAATTGCATTACCTTACCTAACTGATTGGGGACAGGCTCCAAAGGGATGCTGGCTTATTTTTCCATCTTCCTTAATACCTGAGTATCAGGAATTGGTGTGAGGTCATTAACTGTGTTCTAAAAAAGGGCTGACCAGCAACTCTTTTTTATCAACATTGACAAGGAAGGAGCATTGGAACTCCGGCTCGGATATTCCATTAAAGGTTTCTTTGCCTTCGTTATTCCTCTCCCTCCAATTGTTTCCTCCCATGATACCTGTGTGTTAACATTTTCTGTCACAAATGCCCATAATTTCCTTAGACACTTTTTCTTAACACTTTTTATGCATACCTAGTGTAACCCATATCTCTCTTCTAAAAAAGCAAACAGCAATGACACTACATTGAGCACCCATCTTGTGCCATATAGCATACTTGGACATTTATGTGGATTCTGCCATTTACTAACAACTATGATCAACCCAAATATTATCTCTACTTTTCAGATGATAAAACTCAGACTCAGAAAAGTTTAATGATGTATCAAGAGAATAAGATAAGGCGCTTAAAGGAAGGGATAGACAGTAGTACTTAGTTCTTTCTGCTGTCAAAGCCAAGTGTTACCTGCTGTTTATTCCTAGGACTTCTTTGAGGTGTGTGAACCACATTTTTATTCAGGC
Source organism: Lepus europaeus (assembly GCF_033115175.1). Classification (NCBI taxonomy): domain Eukaryota; kingdom Metazoa; phylum Chordata; class Mammalia; order Lagomorpha; family Leporidae; genus Lepus; species Lepus europaeus. The sequence continues at coordinate 132,509,306 of NC_084830.1, read as the reverse complement.
AGTTAATAGGCACTGTGATTTAAAATAAATTAATAATTAATCCTACATGCTAGGTACTCTGTTAAGCCTTCAGCAACCATGGACAAGCTGTCCAGTCTCAGAGAGGAACAGAAATGAGCATGTGCTATTGATGATGCCAGGGGCCCATGTCAGTTGTGTAACCAGTATTAATACATGTAGTGGTTCTGAAACTTGAGGCATTTTTTGTCACCCTTACAATTTTCACTATGCCCACATGTCACCTTAATATTACTCAATTTTTCTTTAAATCAGTTCATATTTTCTCTTTAAATTCCATCTGTTTTACCTTTGACTTAAGTAGGCATATCTAGAAAACCAAAGTTGTGACATGTTAGTAATCTTTTTCTAGTACGTGCTACAATCAATATATTACTATGGGAAAATTCATTCATATCCCATTTAACATCATCCTTTGGGAAATATTGCATTAATGCCCAACAGTCTGAGTGACAGGGCCCCACTGAAGGCCCCATGAGATTCTCATACTCAACTTGTATGATGATCTTACTCACAGATATGCAAGGTGTAACTACCAGAGTTTCCTTAGCATTGGTGTATCCTCCCTGGTGACAAATTCAGCTCCAAAACTGACAGATATATCCATTTCCCATCATTCACCACTCTCCCAAAATGTTTGGCTGACTGTAGGTGTGATGCGTAGCAGTGGGTTTTGACACTATATGTGTGATGAATCAATGGCTGCTATGTAAGATCAGGAAAAATGAAGCATCTTCCTAGCTAACAGGAGTTGAATTAAGATGTAGGAGGGAGCCACGATTGGAACCAAAGGCTTCTATGGGGAAGAATTCTGGCTGTTTTGATGTGAGCTACATCAGTTGGTCAGATGAAAGTCAGCGAGAAAGAAGCCTAAACTACGGATGATTCTTCACCACTTCTTCCTACAATTTTAAGTCAGAGAGGAGAGTGATTTAAATTTGTATTTCATACTTATCATTAAATTTTCTAAAACATTTCCTTGGGAGACATGCTTAGACGTGTGCAATTACTGAGTGATATGGAAATGCTTTGTAGCCGGCGCCGTGGCTCACTAGGCTAATCCTCTGCCTGAGGCGCCGGCACACCGGGTTCTTAGTCCCGGTTGGGGTGTCAGATTCTGTCCTGGTTGCTCCTCTTCTAGTCCAGCTCTCTGCTGTGGCCTGGGAAGGCAGTGAAGGATGGCCCAAGTGCTTGGGCCCTGTACCCACATGGGAGACCAGGAGGAAGCACCTGGCTCCTGGCTTCGGATTGGTGCAGCGCACTGGCCGTGGCGGCCATTTGCGGGTGAACCAACAGAAGGAAGACCTTTCTCTCTGTCTCTCTCTCTCATTGTCTAACTCTGTCTGTCCAAAAAGAAAAAAAAAAGAAAAGGAAATACAATGAATTATGTCTTAAAGAAACACAACATTTGTGAATGACCTCAAAGGTCTGCAACATGCAGCCATGTGTGATATTATGGGCTATTGGATTCAAGCTGTATGTACTCTTAACCCAGTGTGTATCTGAGGTTACTTCTGGGGTGAGTGTAGGCAGCCACCCAGCATGGCCAGGTGGCTTCCCTCTTGAGAAAGGCAGTGACTCCGTGAAGTACAGAAACAATTTTCACCACCTCTGTAGAGAATTTTGATTCTTTTTGAAAATAATTCTTCAAATATAGCCAGTAGTTGGAGGTAATGAGGGAAGCAGAGCCATCTAAGAGTCCCCTTTTTGCCTAAAAGAAGCCTTGTAGTTAGGATGTCTGTGTCCTCTATCAGAGTACAGGGTTCAGTTCCCAGCTATGGATCCTGACTTCAGCTTACTGCTAACACAGACACTAGCTCAAGTAATTTTGTTCCTGCAGTTCACATGGGAGACATGGATTAAGTTCCTTACTCCTGCCATTATGGGCATTTGGGGAGAAAAGCAGTGGATAGGAGTGCTTACACATGTGCACTCTCTCTGTCTCCCTCTCTCCTCAATTTTTAATAAAATGTTTAGAAAAGAGATTAAAGGAGACATTTTGAATGAATCAAGGAGCTGAACTCTGACAACAAGTAAGAGATATTAATGAGTGACATAATACTTCAGATTTATGGAGCTGTCCAAGGTTTTAGTGATAATTTATAATTGTAATCATATTGTGTGAACTTATATTAGTGGAGCTGAGACAATCTCAGTATCTTCTGAGAATATTACAGGCCTATATGTACTTATGTATGAAAATATATACACACATCTTTAGAAATATTTATGTACATGTCTTCACTTATGTATATACATAATTATAATTACACATATATATTTAAACAGAACCACACAGATCTATAAAAGCATCTTCATGTAAAAATATCTATATACTAAAAAAATCTATATATTGACATATAAAATTTCAGGATAATTTAAAAATGTAAATATTTCATGTCTGAATGACAGTGAAGTCATCACAAAGAAAATAGGAAGTAAAAACATTTTAGTCCACATTTCTTCCTTTATTCTCATTTATTCTTTTTAAAAGATCCTGTTATCGGCCGGCGCCGTGGCTCAACAGGCTAATCCTCCGCCTTGCGGCGCCGGCACACCGGGTTCTAGTCCCGGTTGGGGCTCCGGATTCTGTCCTGCTTGCCCCTCTTCCAGGCCAGCTCTCTGCTATGGCCCGGGAAGGCAGTGGAGGATGGCCCAAGTACTTGGGCCCTGCACCCCATGGGAGACCAGGATAAGCACCTGGCTCCTGCCATCGGAACAGCGCGGTGCGCTGGCTGTAGCGCGCCAGCCGCGGCGGCCATTGGAGGGTGAACCAACGGCAAAAGGAAGACCCTTCTCTCTGTCTCTCTCTCTCACTGTCCACTCTGCCTGTCTAAAAAAACAAACAAACAAACAAACAAAAGATCCTGTTATCATCTACATCACACTTTATTTTTTAAGATTTTTATTTTTATTTTTATTTGAAAAGCAGAGTTACAGAGAGGCTGAGGCAAGCAGAGAGAGAGACAGAGAGAGAGAGAGAGAGAGAGAGAGAGAGAGAGGTCTTCCATCTGCTGGTTCACTCCCCAGATGGCCACAATGGCCAGAGCTGGGCCGTTCAGAAGCCAGGATCCAGGAGCTTCTTCTGGGTCTCCCATGTGGGAGCAGGGGCCCAAGGTCTTGGGCCATCTTTCACTGCTTTTCCAGGCCATAGCAGAGAGCTGGATCAGAAGTGGAGCAGCCAGGACTCGAACCAGCACCCATATGGAATGCTGGCACTGAAGGCCGTGGCTTTATCCGCTATACCACATTCCCGGCCCCTACTTCACACTTTAGTTGCCAATATGCCAGCCTCACCTCCCTATTAGGGAGTAAGTTATTTAAAGGTAATGATACTCTATCTTTTCATCCTTCAATGCCCAGTGAAGCTATCTGCCTACAACAGAAGCTGAATAAAATCGGAAGGGGTGTTGAGTGAATGAATGAGTCAGGAATTGTAAGCTCCCTAATGAGGTCTTTCACTATTTACCTTCCTGAAGTTAGATAAATCAGTTCTTTTCATTGGAACCTTGTACACCCATTCTTATGATCACAGGGAAGGTTTAGATATGGTAAAAAAATATCTTGGAGTTTTGGTTTTTACATATGTAAAATATTCTAAAAATATTATGAGTGCTCTGTATATGAAGATATATAGATTCTGCTGCAAGACACAGTTTTATCACTTCAATCAAATATATTACAGAGCAAAAAAGTAAAACAAACTAAAAAAGTATGAATTTTCTATTCAGCTAAGTGTCAGGGAAAATAAGAAATTAAAAAGCACAAGCTTACAAATCAGAAGACAGAATCTAGTACGTGTCTAGTATGTGTCTCAGAATCTAGTATGAATCTGGTATGTGTCTTGTCACTTCCTACCGAGTAACCTTCAGGACAAGCCAGCTAACTTTTGAGGTTCCATTTCCTAATTGTGAAATAAATATTTTAATATCGGCTTTATTTCCTCCGCAGGGTTGCTATGAGGTCCACAAAGATAATATATGTGAAAGCAGTTTATATAGGGCTATACAAATGAAGTTTGTGGATTTATCCCTCAGTACCAACAATTTAATGATATTCAACTGTATATTTTATGGCACAATAAATTCAAAATTCACCAAAGTTCTGCTAAAAACAAACATAAAAAGACAGATGTAATGGGAAATGGCTCTGAAAACTTAATCACATTATGCAAATGTATGCTAACATCATTATTTTATATATAGTTATATGGATGTTCCAAGTGGCAAAGTGTCTAGATAATAAATGAATGTTTCAGGGCTCAGCGGGTTAATACCCTGACCTGAAGCACTGGCATCCCACATGGGCGCCAGTTTGAGACACGGCTGCTCCACTTCCAATCCAGCTCTCTGCTATGGCCTGGGAAAGCAGTAGAAGATGGCCCAAGTCCTTGGGCCTCTGCACCCATGTGGGAGACCCAGAAGAAGCTTCTTGCTCCTCGCTTTGGATCGGTGCAGCTCCGGCCGTTGAGGCCAGTTGGGGAGTGAACCAGCGGATGGAAGACCTCGTTCTCTCTCTCTCTCTCTGCCTCTCCTCTCTCTGTTGACTCTGACTTTCAAATAAATAAATAAAATAAATCTTTAAAAAAATACATAAATGAATGTTTCTGAATGAGGAGAAGAAGGAACTGTACACTATTTCTTATGTAAGTCAAAAATCTTCACCTCTTAAATCTCTCACAAGATTATTTTCTAATGTGTACAAAATAACACATCACATGTTATAACAATAGAGACATGACAGATCTACCTTAAAAATAGCTTTCCTGATCTTTTTGTGTCATGGAAACTTTGAGAACATGGCCTGAAGGGCAAAAGCAAGCATGACCACGACTGCTAAGAAGTGGATGCGTGTGCCTGGTACAGGAGGGAACATTTGTCACATCAGCATCTGTGCTTTCCTAGCACTGTAAAGAACTATTTTCCTGTCCATGGGAGGGATAATAAAATGGTAGACTTTACTCATTAGTTCATTCAACAACTAGTATTGTTCATCGGGTACTTTGATTAAAAGCGAGTGTTCTACAGTTTAGTGCAGTGTTGTGTGTCTTTCCTTCCCAGATGTTTTAAACTAGGCAGAGAAAACAAAGGTTAAAGACACAGGGGCAGGAGGCCACGTCAGGAAGAGTGCAGACTGTGTAAAGAGACAAATACTTATGGGATTTGGGGGCAAATGAATTTTATTAACCCTTAGCTTCCGCGTGGATAAAAATAGGATAGTGTTATCACTGATCTCATGAGTCTTTGAAAAGATTCAGTGAAGCAGTTGGTGTAAACCATAGTGCTTGATCCATAGTAAGTTCTTATTAAATGGTAGACTTTGTATGTTAATGAAGATATTTTAGGGGCCAGCATTGTAGCGTAGTAGGTTAAGCCTCTGCCTGCGGTGCCAGCATTCCATATGGTCACTGGTTCGTGTCTCAGCTGCTCCTCTTCTTAGCCAGCTCTGTTCTTTCGCCCTGTGAAAGCAGTGGAAGATGGCCCAAGTGCTTGGGCCACTTGTGTGGGAGATACGGAGGAGGGTTGCAACCATTTTAGAATATTCTACAGAGAATGCTTTATTCAGAATTTAGAATCTAAAAATTTATGCCATGTTGCACTTTGAACTCATTTTTTTCTGACCCACAGCTCTTAGGTCCTGACCTCTAGCCTTGTCTCCTATTTTCTACTTCACACCTATCATGAGACCCATGTCTCAAACAGCCTCTCCTGGCCTGGCCTACCTGCCTTGCCTATAATTCATATCCACTTGGAGATGTCATGTTTACTTGTTACTCCAGGAAATAATTGCATAGGCCCATCAGATCAAGGTTCCCCTGGGTTCTCCACAGCCAGGGAAGGATTTCAGCCAAGTTATTTGTGGAAGCAATTTATGCTCTCTAGGTTCAGTTTCTGCATCTATTAAATGAGAATATTTGACTACATAGTATCTTTTAAAAAATGGTTTATTTATTTATGTGATAGATATACACATACATGAGAATGAGAGCAAGAGAGAGAAAGAGAAAGAGAAAGAGAAAAACATAAGGGAAAGTGCCCATCTGTGGGTTTACATCCCAAATGCTTAAAACATCCAGGGCTAGATCAAGTCCCCAAAGCTGGGAACCTGGAAATCGATCTAAGCGTGTGACAGGGACCCAACCATTTGAGCTATTCTCTGTTGCCTTCCAGGGTGCACCTTTACAGGAAACTGGAATCCGAAGTGGAGCTGGGGGAGAGCCAAGATAGCTGAATAGGGTATAGCCACACTACCTGAAGCTGCTCTGGGATACAAAAGGAACAAAGAAAGGATTACGTTACCAGCAGTATGACTGATGGAAATTTTCAGTGAAAGAAGTGAAAAAAAAAAAAAATGAAGATCCCATGGGACAAGAAGAGAGATGACAGCCACGAGGTACAGCCAACTGCCAGCTGTGAGCGACCATCTTAACGCACCAAGGTATGAAGAAATCACTGATGCCCCACTGCTCTCAGTTTTAGCCGAGAGGGAATTTCACAGGCACCCAGTGACTTTTACTTCAGCCTGGAGAGCTGACTGGAGTGCAAGCAACCACAGGGCTTGGAGCAGGAAAGCTGCCTTTCTCCTTTCCCTTCCCTCAAACCCACAAATCACCATACCCAGCATTTCTTAAATATCAATACTAACCTTGAATGCAAATAGGTTAAATTCACCAATCAAAAGACTTAGGTCAGTTGAATGGATAAAAAGTACAACTGTGGAGGTGGGACTCTGGTGTAGCAGGTAAAGCCACTGCCTACAGTGCCAGAATCCCATATGGGTATGTGTCGAGTCCTGGCTGTTCCACTTCTGATCTATCTCCCTGCTAAAGTGCCTGGGAAAGCAGCAGAGGATGGTCCAAGTCCTTGGGCTCCTGCATCCATGTGGAAGACCCAGAAGAAGCTCCTGGTTCCTGACTTCCTCAGCTCCAGTCGCTGTGGCTACTTGGGGGGGAGATGAACCAGCAGATGGAAGACGTGTTTCTCTGTCCCTCTCTACTTCTCTCTGTAACTCTTCCAAATAAATAAAAAAAACCTTTAAAACAAACAAACAAAAAACATGACCCCAGTATATGATGCCTACAAGAAACTCACTTCATATAGACACAGATTGAAAGTGAAGGATTGGGGAAAGATACACCAGGCAAATATAAACCAAAAGCCAGCAGGCATAGCTATCCTGATATCAGATAAAACAAACTTTAAATCAAAAACTGTAACAAGAGATACATAGGATATTATATTTTGATAAAAGATTCAATTCAGCCAGATGTAACAATCATAAATATATATGTTCCCAATACATGACAATCCAGATATACACAGCAAATGCTACTAGACATAAAGGGAAACATAAACTCTGAGACAATTTTAGTGGGTGACTTCAACACCCCAATCTCATTAAAGGACAGATCATCAAGACAAAACAAATCAATAAAGATATACCAGAGTTGAAACACACTATCAAGCAAATGAACCCAACAGATATTTACAGGATATTTACCCAATAGCTACAGGACATATATTCTTCTCAACAGTGCATGGAACGTTTTCTAGGATAGACCACGTATTAGGCCACAAATGAAGTCTTAGGAAATTTAAAAAGACTGAAATCATAATGTGTATCTTCTCAGATCATGAAGAAATAAAACTAGAAATTAACAAGAACAACAGAACACTCATAAATACTTGGATATGAAACAACATGCTACTGAATGATAAGTGGGTCACTGAAGAAATTAAAAAGGGGACAGCACTGAGGCTCAATAGGCTAATCCTCCACCTGCGGCGCCAGCACACCGGGTTCTAGTCCTGGTTGGGGCACTGGATTCTGTCCTGGTTGGCCCTCTTCCAGGCCAGCTCTCTGCTGTGGCCCGAGAGTACAGTGGAGGATGGCCCAAGTCCTTGGGCCCTGCACATGCATGGGAGACCAGGAGAAGCACCTGGCTCCTGCCTTGGGATCAGCGCGGTATGCCGGCTGCGGCGGCCATTGGGGGTGAACCAAAGGCAAAAAGGAAGACCTTTCTCTCTGTCTCTCTCTCTCACTGTCCACTCTGCCTGTCCAAAAATAAATAAATAAATAAATAAATAAAAAAGGAAATCCACAATTTTCTTGAAATAAATGAAAATGAAATGACAACATCTCAATATCCACGGGATACAGGAAAAGCAGTATTAAGAGGGAAGTTTATAGCATTAAGTCCTTACATTAAAAAAAATCTCTGGCCGGCGCTGCGGCTCAATAGGCTAATCCTCTACCTTGCGGCGCCGGCACACTGGGTTCTAGTCCCAGTCAGGGTGCCGGATTCTGTCCCAGTTGCCCCTCTTCCTGTCCAGCTCTCTGCTGTGGCCAGGGAGTGCAGTGGAGGATGGCCCAAGTGCTTGGGCCCTGCACCCCATGGGAGACCAGGATGAGCACCTGGCTCCTGCCTTCAGATCAGCATAGTGTGCTGGCCACAGCATGCTGGCCAGAGCGGCCATTGGAGAGTGAACCAATGGCAAGGGAAGACCTTTCTCTTTGTTTCTCTCTCTCACTGTTCATTCTGCCTGTCAAAAAAAAAAAAAAAGTCTCAAAGATCTCAAATATCTCACAATGTATCTTGAAGACTAAGGAAAACAAGAACAAACTGAATCCCAAATCAGCAGGAGGTGAGAAATAATAAAGATCAGAGCAGAAACAAATGAAATTGAAACTAAAAAAATACAAATGGTCAACAAAACAAAGACTTGGATTTTTGAGAAGATAAACAAAATAATAAACCTCAAGCCAGACTAACAAACAAAGAAGAAAAAAATGCAAATAAATTAAATTAGAGATGAAAGAGGAAACATTACAATCAATACCACCGATATACAAAGGATCCTAAAAAACTTTTATGAAGAACTATATGCAAATAAACTGGAATACCACATAGAAATGGACTCATATAACTTACCAGGATTAAATCACTAAGATACTAAGTTCAAACAGACCTTTAACAAGCAATGAGATTGAAGCAGTAAGCCAAAGTCTTCCACCAAGGAAAAGTCTGGAACCTGATGGCTTTGTTACTGAATTCAAAGAAGAAGTAACTCCAATACTCTTCAAACTATCCCAAAATGTTGAACCGGATGGAATTCTGCCAAACTCTTTTTATGAGGCCAGCATTACTTTGATATCAAAACCAAACAAAGACACAATATGAAAAGAAAACTATAGACATAAATCCTTAGTGAACAAAGATGCAAATATTCTCAACAAAATACTAGCAAATCAAATCCAAAACCATATCAAAAAGATCATGCATCATAATCAAGCCAGATTATCCCAGAAATGCAAGGGCCATAAATCAATTCACAAATGAATAAATGTCATAAATCACATACATAGAATGAAGAACACAAAAACTGTAAGATCATCTCAATAGATGCAGAGAAAGCATTTGATAAAATTCAACACCCCTTCATGATAAAAAAAAAAGCTACAAATTAGATATAGAAAGAATATTCCTCAAAATTATAAAGGCCATATATTACAAAGCAACAACCAATAACATACTCAATGGGGAAAAACTGAAACTATTTCCCCACAGATCTGGAACAAGATGAGGATATCCATTTTAAATACTCTTACTCAATACAGTACTGGAAGTTTTAGCAAAAGAAAAGCAATTAGGAAGCCGAAAGAAATTAAGCGCATTGAAATTGGAAAAGAGGCAGTCAAATTATCTATGTTTGCATATGACATAATGTTATACATGAAAAAACCTAAACACTTCTCCGAAAAGCTGTTAGAATTGAGAAATGAATTCAGTAAAGTTACAGATGACAAAATAAACATACAAAAAAGCAGCTTTTCTAAATATGCTAATGATGAACTCACAGAGAGAGAAATCAAGAAACAAAACCCATTTATAACAGCTACAAAAAATCAAATATTTAGGAATAAATTTAACCAAATAAATGAAAGATCTCTACCACGAAAAGTATCAAACAATGATAAAAGAAATCATCAAGGACACAAAAAACATGGAAAGATATTCCTTGCTCATGGATTGTAAAAATCAATACCATCAAAATGTCAATACTACCTAAAGCAATTTACAGAATCAATGCAATCCCTAACAAAATACCAATGGTACTCTTTGCAGTTAGAAAAATCAATCCTAAAATTCAGATGGAACAAAAAAAGACCCTGAATGGTTAAAGTGATCCTGAGCAAGAAAAAAACAAGCTGCAGGCAACATGGTATATGATTTCAAAGCATACTACAAAGCTATAGTAATTAAAACAGTTTGTTACCAGCATAAACTGATACATGTATCAACAGAACAGAATAGAGAGCAAATAAATTAATCCACGTACATACAGTCAACTGAGTTTTGATAAAAGTGCTCAGAACATACAGTAAAGATAAGCTCTTCAACAAATGGTGCAGGTGAAACTGGATGTATATGTAGAAAAATGAAATTAGATTCATACCTCCCACCATATACAAAAATCAACTCAAGATGGATCAAAGACCTAAATTTAAGACCTGAGACTATGAAGTTGCTGCAAGAAAGTGTAGGGGAAACACTCCAAGACATTGGTTTAGTGCACAACTTCTTGGACAAGACCTCCAAAGCATAGGCAACAAAAGCAAAACTAAACAAATGGGATTATCTCAGACTCAGAAGTGTTTGCACAGCAAAGGAAATGATCAACAGAGTGAAGGGATATGAAACAGAATGGAAAACCCACCTATCTGACAAAAGAATAATATTCCAAATATATCCACAACTTACACTCAACAACAAAAAAATTACCAATTCAGTTGAGAAATGGGCAAAAAACATCAATAAACAGTTCTTAAAAGAAATACAAAAGGCCAACAAATATAGAAACAAATGCTCAACATTACTAGCCACAAGGGAAATGCAAATCAAAACCACAGCGAGTTATCACCTCACCCTGTCAGAATGGCTAAAATCCAAAACAGAGTAACAAATACTGGCAAGGATATAGATAAAGAGGAACACCTGGGGCTGGCACTGTGGCGCAGCGGGTAAAGCTGCCACCTGCAGTGCTGGCATCCCATATGAGCACCAGTTTGAGTCCTGGCTGCTCTACTTCCAATCCAGCTCTCTGTTATGGCCTGGCAAAGCAGTGGAATATGGCCCAAGTCATTGGACCCCTGGACCCATGTGGGAGATCTGTGAGAAGCTCCAACCTCCTGGCCTCAGATCAGCCCAGCTCTGGCTGTTGTGGCCATTTGGGGAGTGAACCTCTGCATCTCTGTAACTTTGCCTTTGAAATACAAAAGTAAATCTTAAAAAAAAAGATGAACATTTACACACTGCAGGTGGGAATGTAAATTAATGAAGCTACTGTGGCAAACAGTGAGGAGATTTCTTAAATACTAGAAATAGACTAGCCATATTATCTAGCAATCCCCCTACTGGGTATATACTCAAAAGACTTGAACACAATGTATCACCATGTTTATAGCAGCACTGTTCCCAACAGCCAAAATCTGGAACCAATCAAGGTGTCCATTAGCAGATGAATGGATAAAGAAAATGTGGAATATATACACAATGGAATATTATTTGGCTATAAAAAAAGAATGAAATTCGACCATTTGCAGCAAATTGGATACAATTTGCAGACATCATGTTGAGAAAACTATGCCACACCCAGAAAGACAAATACCAGTTTTCCCTTATATGTGGGAGCTACAATTTAAAAAACAAACAAAAGAAAAAATAGAGCAGTGCATATTAACAGTATTGCTACACATATAGTTTTTTTTTTTTTTTTAATTTATTTGACAGAGTTAGACAGTGAGAGAGAGAGATGAGAGAAAGGTCTTCCTTCCGTTGGTTCACTCCCCAAATGGCCGCTATGGCTGGAGCTATGCCGATCCAAAGCCAGGAGCCAGGTGCTTCCTCCTCGTCTCCCATGTGGGTGCAGGACCCAAGCACTTGGGCCATCCTCCACTACCTTCCTGGGGCCACAGCAGAGAGCTGGACTGGAAGAGGAGCAACTGGGACTAGAACCCAGCACCCATATGGGATGCCAGAGATGCAGGCGGAGGATTAACCAAGTGAGCCACAACGATGGCCCCTATACATACAGTTTTTTAAAACTTTGTTTTATGCCTTTGTGAAACCAATGGTTGAGGAAGTTACTCTACCATAGTTTTATTAATCTGTACATGAGTGGAACAGTCATTATTCCATTCAAATACTGCTTATAGCCATTGTCTATATTCCCACTAAACTAAGGTCTCTTTGCTTTTTACTTGTTAAACTTCTTAGCTGGTGAAGCATTAAGCCTTTTTTTTATAATTTAATTTTAAAATATGTTATCTCAAAAACTAAAAAAAGAAAGGGAGAAAGAAAAAGGGTGGGAAGGGGAGGGGGGAGGAAGCCAAGGAAGAAGGTAATATCATTTTGTTCTTCGAATTATATCTGCAAATCACATTGAATCTGCTAAAAACAAATTAAAATTAGAATTAAAAAATCAAAAAATCAAAACAGTTAAGCTGGGACTCACACCCAGGCACTTTGACATGGGATGCCAGCATCCCCAGTGGTATGTGAACAAGAAGCCTAAACACCTAATCATCGATAGTGCCTTTTTATCCATAATTTTATAAATTCTAATTTCTCCTTGTGTTTTAAAAAATTATTTTTGTGTGAAAACAATCTCATTTTGCTTACCAACTAATTTAATATAATATGCAATCTGTTGGAAAGGTGAGAACAAAGGCCAGGGAAGAAATTTTGAATCTCCTCACTGGTAACAAATAGGGCTGCATTCTCATCTCTTTGTGTAGCTTTCTCACATTATAAAATTGCTTTGCCAATGCCAGTTAGTGGAGAAAGGGGGAGGGGATATTTTGAAACCAGGAATTGGCTGTTTCACTCCATTGCTCCCTCATTCATCTTAATTTAGACACCATAAGCAGCAGCACTGGGTACCCACCCCTTCCACTCTGATGGAAATAATGCCAGTTGTCTGTAAACGCTTAAAAGCAAAAGGGAAGGGCACATGTTTCACTTCAAACACATACTCCTTCCATTCTCCTTCTCAAGTAAAAGCCTGAGCCATAACCATTTCAAACATGCCATGGATTGGAATAAATTCTTTTTGTAATGCTGACTTCATAAATCCAAGTAATTCTAGTTAGGCAGCATTCTTTAAAGAATATGGCTGGCAATTAAGAAATAATTATATGGGAAGAAAAGAAAAATTGAGAGTCAAAGGAACCCAACCACATCCTGAATATCAAATAAAACACTGTATAGAGTTGACTTGCCTCATTTAAAATATTTCTAGCCAGGAGTGATATGCACCTGGCTCAGATTTTTCTTCCAACTCAGGGATTACAGACTTAGTATATTTTTATTATACTAATATAAAAGTGTCTAATTTGGTTAATTTTTTGATGGTTTACAAACTAGGAAGCCTTTTTCAGGTGTGATTTCATTCATACTGCGGTTCCACTTTTACATAACACATTCTTGATAAACAGCAACAATATTGGGGAAAACAATAGAAGCTAAACTAGATAAACATTCATTGTTTGCTATGTACAATTCTTGAGGCTTTTCATATAGCCACTTATTTAAAATAGCCCAAAGAATACTTAATTGTGATTAGGAAATGCATAGTAGGAAAAATGGTCTGATTTATAAGTACTTTGGGATTCTACTTAATTAATGGCAGGTTGAGATTGAGTAATTACGGTCAATCCCCAACCAACAAAGATAACTTAAGGTGCTGGGGAAAAACCTGCAATTTTTTAAAAGTACTAAAGAACAAATATGTTATAGAGAATCGCCACACTAAGATCTGGAAGGAATGGGAGAGCACAGCCGAGAACACAGACCACTGGGAGGCTTGTGCTCCAGCAGCATCTGTTGTTCCAGGAGAGATGGCTAAGGGGTTGCTCTGGGTTTTTCATAGACTGCTGTGGGCTAGAGAGAGAAAATTGGCATTCAAGTAAACTCTCCCTGCCTTGATCTGGAGCTTCAGAGTGCCATAATCCTAAAGACAAAGGTAAACTAAAAGCAAATGAGGAATCATGATTGCAACCTGTAAGTGGCCAAGGTAGCCCAGAAAATCTCGGACTCTGGATTTAGATGCAGGCAGTCATAGGTTATTGACACCCACAGGCCTGGCAAATGCAAACAGAAATCAAATGGTGGTGGATGGGGGAACTGAAATTATTTCTACAGTCATCAACATGCCACGCACAGCACACAAAGGTAACAGAATACGAGATAAGACTGCAGAGTAGAACCACTGGACCCAAGAGACAACAGAAACACACACACTCCATATATCATAATAGTTGCAAAGGTCCTATACAGCAATTGCAGTGAATTAACTGGGGCAAAAGTCAAGAACATTTTGTAAGGAAATCTGAAAATATAAAAAACTGATGAAGAAAAAGGAGATAAATTATCAAATTGAAAAACATAGCAACAAAAAATTAATAAAGTAATAGATAAATTAATTGGCATTTTAGGAGCAACAGAAGAAAGAACCAAGGAATGTCAAACAAATAAAAAAAAGTGTACAGGCATTACTTAATTGGAAAGTAGGCAAGAAACACAAGAAGCTAAAAACTGTAGAGGACATAGAGTGAAAGTCAATCACCCACTCAATAGAGTCAGAGAAGGAACCAAGAGACAGAATTGGGCAAAGACAATGTCTGAAGAGATTGCAGTCAATGTTTTCAAGAACTGATGAAACACAGCCTCCACAGGGACAAGAAGTCCAGTGAATGCCAGCCAGAGTCAAAGACAAAGGGAACATCTTAAATGCTGTCAGAGAAAAATAGATGGCTGGCTTAAAAAGCTTAACAGCTACACTGACAGCTGACTTCATGGAAATGTGAGGAGCATAACACACTGGATTTATGTTTTCGGTTTGTTGATAGAAAGTAATAGCCAGATTACAACCCTTTACCCACTGAAAATATCCTTCAAGAAAAAAGGTAAAACAAAGGCACTTTACAGATGCATGCTAAATAAAAGTGTAGAGGATGGTATTTAAGCAAAAGGAAGATTATACAGAAAAGAATAAGGAACAGAAAAAAGAGATCAATGTATAAATAAATGTAAATGAACACTGATGGTTTTAAAAATGAATATTTCATGGTATATAAAACTCATAAAATTAGTAGCTTCTAATTCTGTAGTTCAAGAAAAGTAATTGTGGTTCAACAGAGGAAGATAAATATATGTATTAAACATAGCCTTTGATAAAACTGTGTTAATATTACTAGGATTAACACTAAAAGAATAAAGACTAATGTGTAAATTTACTAAGAATTGTTGGAGCAGGGATTGGCACTGTGGTGTAGTGGGCTAAGCCTCCATCTGCAGCGCTGGCATCCCATATGGGTACCAGTTCAAGTCCCAGCTGCTCCACTTCGCATCCAGCTCTCTGCTATGGCCTAGGAAAGCAGTAGAAGGTGGCCCAAGTCCTTGCTGGTTCACTCCCCAACTGGCTGCAATGGCCGGAGCTGTGCTGATCTGAAGCCAGGAACTTCTTCTGGGTCTCCCATGTAGGTGCAGGGACCCAAGAACTTGGGCCATGCTCCATTGCTTTCCCAGGCCATAACAGAGAGCTGGATTGGAAGTGGAGCAACCAGGTCTTGAACTGGCGCCCATATGGATGCTGGCACTGCAGGCAGCGGCTTTACCCACTATGCTACAGCACCAGCCCCTGTGATGTTATTTTTAAACCACATTTCTTCCATTCCACACTGTGGAAGGAAATAAATACTACCTTCCTATATTTTTCTTAGGACTTGGAACTCTTTGGAAGCAGCCATCCTGGAGATGACAAATATTTCAAAATAATTATGGAACGTTATTACTTCCAACAGGCATCACTACTACTAATCCTGAGTATTCATAAATCATTATAATAGAAAAGCATTTAGTGGTGTACTATCTGAAAGCCAGTGAACAGAATCATTTCTAAAAGGACTTCCATATCAATGAAATGTTTAAATTTGTGTTGTAAAAATCAACTATCTGCTGTTTTTACTATCTGCCTAACTTTGCTGCAAATGGGTAATCCTAGTGCTTGCTTCTGGTTGCAAGTCTCACCTCTAGAGGGTTTTACAAACACTTGTACAATCTTTTAAGGATGGTGTTATAAATTTCTATCACAGGTTCAGGTTTGTCTCCTTGCTCTTTTTATCTGTCCTTTTCTCTTTCTCTTCCTCCCTTTCTTCTTCTTCCTCTCTCTTTGTTTTAGATTACGTGTTATGTACCTGGAGAATTCCTTAGGTAAGCAGAATTTTCCTGAAAATTTGCCACAAAATGGATGCAACTGGAGACCATAATGCTTAGTAAAATAAGAGAGATAGGGGTCGGCGCTGTGCTCACTTGGTTAATCCTCTGCCTGCGGCACCGGCATCCCAGATGGGAACCAGGTTCTAGTCCCAGTTGCTCCTCTTCCAGTCCAGCTCTCTGCTGTGGCCCGGGAAGGAAGTGGAGGATGGCCCAAGTGCTTGGGCCCTGCACCTGCATGGGAGACCAGGAGGCAGCACCTGGCTCCTGGCTTCAGATCAGCATAGCTTCGGCCGTAGTGGCCATTTGGGGGGTGAACCAACGGAAGGAAGACCTTACTGTCTGTCTCTCACATTGTCTAACTCTAGCTGTCAAATTTAAAAAAAAGAACCAAAAAGACAAATATCATATCTTTGTAGCTAATATATAGAGAACTATAAACAACAACAACAAAAAATCACTAAGTGAAATTGACGTCTCATGATTTGATAACCGTTCAGAACCCTGGTGTGCATTCCTGCAGAACAGTGATCTTTCTCCTTTTCAGTTGCAAAAGTTTAAAGGAGCATTGAGCCTGTGATTTTAAAGTACACTCAAAGCTATGAAATACATGAAATCCATTCTCTTAATATTAATAGATTTAAAAAATACAAAATGAATTCCTCTCCATGATTTTTCAAGTGCTTAAAGTCTTGATAATTTTCACCAATAAGCTCTATACTACTATGGGCTGAAATTTCTTATTTCTTACTCATGAAGGTCAATTGACCTGAAGTTTTTACATATGTGAGCAGCTCCAGCAAAATATAGCCAATGAAAGGAGAACATGAGATAACTTCAATCACAGGAGGAAAGCGTCTGTCTCATTATATGTAACAGGAAGAAATCAAATCATCTGATAACTGAAGATGCCAATATTAGTGTTTTGTCTGATGAAACATGACTACGATAATTCACTGTTCTATTGATGCCATCCTAATATTGTTAAAGAATTATTTACTTAAAACTAAGCTAGAAATATAGCTCATTTCTATTACTATTTGAATTCTGTTTTGTACATTTTGCAAGCTCATTTGGTGAGGTGGCACTACTTTTACAAAACTAGTATAATTACACAGCATTAACAAAGACAGTACTTGGGGGAACAAACAAGAATGTTATCTAATTGATTACATTCTGTATTTTGAAAAATTTTATCAAGCATTGCAAGTAAAGAAAATAGTTGGAATTTTAGAATACAATTCATAAATCTTGTGTTTCACTAGGGTTTGTCTTTCTAAGCTATTTGGGCTTCATATCTTGCTCATCTCATTTTAATATCAGTCTATAGAAAATAATATCACACATTCTACATAATCAGTTACACAAAATCCGGATTATTGTTCCTTTTTATAAATATGTTGATTTGCATGTCATTTAGTATCCTAGCATTTTATAAACAGTTTACATACTGCTCTATACTACAGAGATTTTAACCTCCACTTTTTGGCTTCCATAAATCATTAATAAACACAATACTGGTTCTATTTTCACTTAGTCTGTGAAAAAAAATATTTCATCTTTAGGGAATAACATGCATTTCCACTCAACAAATTAGCAGCCTCCGCTATATATTAACTTGAAGACTTTTCAAACTAACCAAGATCATGAAAAATAATTCTTCCAAAAGTAGAAAACATTTGTGTGGTTTAAAAATATTTAAACACAACAGGGGAAGACTTAACACAAATACTTTATATATTGTAGGTGGTAGGCCCTATTACAATCTTCAATTTTGGGCAATATCATGAGATGAAAGCTGGTCAATATTTTCAAGGGAAGAACTTCTCATTGCTGGATGTCTAGTCATAGGTGTTTTTGTAAAGCAGCTAATCATTAGTCAAATACAGAACACTTAAGTTCCACCTTAATAGTCACAAGATAATCACTACACTTCTAAGCCTTTTACATAGTTATTTTTAGCAACTACAGCTCTGCTTTGTGTCTCATTCATTATACAGTCTGTAAAAATCATCATTAGACATTACAGGAAAGAATGCCACATGGCGTACTCATTCTGTCTTATCCACCAGCCATCACAAGGGAATTTTTCTCTGTATAGCAACCTAGAGGGAGTAACCCCAAACATATTACATCTTTAAAATATGTAACACATGGTCTAAAAACCAAAAAGAGAGATGCATAACGTATCTGGAAAATATCATGGTAAAATGAGCTAGTAATTTCCCACTGCCTATTTGAAAGCATTTTCATACTCCCCCCCAAAGGGACTTCAATAAATTCAGTTAAATATCCAGAAGATGCTATTCATTATAAAGAACAATCCACTTAAGCAGACACTTAATTGAGGACTTACTTTGGACCAGAAACCCTACAAGTAGTTAGGGCCACAGTGATACATAAGATACTGATTGGAAAAACTACTTTTGTTCATAAATTTACATATTTTTGAATACTTAACTATTTGTCAAACACTGAGCTATGTCTGGAGGTAACAGGCACCATATCCTCAAGCTCTGCTCTTTATTCTAGAATACTTACAATGCACTCAGTCTTTTTTCACCATCTCATATGCCATATGTTCACGTATGTTGGCCCATGTAAACATGCCAGGCACATTTTTTCTAGAGCCATTATTTTTTGTCATCTTCCTTTTACTGTTTATCACACCTGCAGCTTGATATAATGAGGCAATGTGTATCTTTTTATGTCTTCCCCCTCTCATTTTCAATAACAACAACAAGAAAACATCTGATGTGCTTTACACTTACTACTCCTGTCACTGGGCTCAGTGCCTGATAGACGTTTTCCCTTAAAACTCCATCTAACAACTCCATCAAGAACGATCACCAATTTAACGAGAACAGACTCAGGTGCAGAGTTATTTATTAAATACCTTGAGTTAACCAAGCTGGTAGGATGTACAGCTCAAACTCAAACAGAGAATGGTGACATATGTTCATTCAAGTAGCCTTGCCTATTTGAGAAAGTCTGAACTGATTTTTGATAGCCATTAACTGATGACTGGCTAAAGAAAATATGATATATAAATTACACACACACAAATATTACTCAGCCATAAAAAACAATGAAATCCTGTCTTTTGCAACAAAATGGATGCAACTGGAGACCATTATGCTAGCAAAATAAGCCAGTCTCAAAAAACAAATACCATGTTTTCTCTGATATTTGGCAATTAGTATAGACTACAAAATAAAAGTATAGTAATGAAATGGACATTTTGGGATATGATTTTTTTTTAGTCTTTGTTTATACTCCTGCTGAACTGTGCTCTCCTACATTTTACTTATTGAATATTATTAGTGATGAATTAAGCCTATGAATATAGAGTGGATTAAAATTATGCCTTTGCAAAACTTAGGAAGAGAGGGGGAGGAGGTAGGAGGACTGTGGGTAGGGATGGGGAGTGAGGGGAATGAGGGAAGTGTGGTTGTCTTCTTGGAACTGTACCTATGGAATGCAAGAAATCAGTTCCCTTTGTATTAGCAAACATTTCTAAAAAGAGTTGTCTCAGCAGATTATTCAGTCTTCTTTTCCTTTTTTATCACTATCCTGCTATACAGATAAAAAGAAAAAGAAAGAAAGAAAGAGGATGGAGGGGAGAAGGGAGAATGGAAGGAATTTTTCTCTCACAAAGTAAGTCTTGATGCCCCTGAATTAAGAGCTGGCCTATAACACCAGCACTGGTTCATGTGCCAGCTGTTCAACTTCTGATCAAGCTTCCTGCTAAGGTCTTGGGAAAGGCAGGGTAAGATGGCCAAAGGGCGTGGGCACCTGCTACCCACACGGGAGACCAAGAACCTCCTGGCTTCAGCCTGGCCTAGCTCCAGGAGTTGCAGCCATCTGGAGAGTGAACCAGTGGATAAAAGATCTCCCTTTCTGTTTCTCCTTCTCTCTGATTTTTCAAATAAATAAATACATCTTAAAAAAAAAAAGAGTTGGTCAACACCGGTTTTTGTCACAGTTTATGATCTTGGGCAAGACATTTAACCCTTGAATGCTTGTTTCCTCACTTATAAAATATAAGTCAGCCTTGCCTAGCTTGTCTCCTAACTTCTGGATGATACAAAGGGAGGATACTTGAGTTAAAACTTTGGAAACCAAAGGAAGAGGCTCAGGTGCCAACAATGAAAACTCGTTGGGAAGCTGAAGTTGCTAAGACAGAAAAGTCACTGAGTTTTTTTTACAACACTCTAAAGTGTTATAATTTTTTTAATGATTTATTTAATTATTTATGTGAGAGGTAAAATTACAGAGAGAGGGAACAAGAGAGAGGTCTTCCATCCACTGGTTCACTCCCCAAATGGTCTCTACAGCCAGAGCTGGGCCAGGCCAAAGCCAGGAGCCAGGAGCTTCATCCGGGTCCCCAATGTGGGTGCAGGGGCACAAACATGTGGGCCATCTTCCACTGCTTTCCCAGGCCATAGCAGAGAGCTGGATCAGAAGCGGAGCACCGGGATATGAACTGGCGCTCATACAGCTTTGCCTGTGCCACAGGCAAAAGCTAAACCGTAGTGCCGGCCCTGTGTTATAATTTCAAAGAGTTAATCCATGGTTATATGTTATCAAATAAAAAGCTTTGTTCTAGGAAATATTTATGCCCTGAAAAACTTTCTGGTCAAGGCAGAGGGGATATAAGAGTTCAAGAGGAAGCAACAGAGTATGGTGGTTAAAGAAGCAACTCCGAGGTCAGCTAGACCCGACTTAAAAGGAGCTTGACCATTTCATTACCTCCAAGACCACAGCAGTTTAACTTCTCTAAGTCTCACTTTCCTATCTGCAAAATAGGAACAATAGCTTTCTGACAACATGGTTACAAAAATTAAATAAAAATAATGTAGACAAAACTCTTGGCACTCTGCCTGGCACATAGAAAATGCTCAATAAACGGTCTCTGCAGAGTTTGACACAAAAGATCAAATTTCCAACTACCTGTACTTTGTTTTTATTTTTAACGGTAGGTGAAGCCTAAGTGATTGCAGGCAGTTTTAAGGTTGATACAGAATGCAGGTATAGGTGGGAGTTTAGTACTTCAGATGCCAGTTAAGACACCTGCATTCTGTATCAGAGTACCAGGGTTTAATTCCCAGCGCCAGCTCCTGACACCAGCTTAATGCCAATAAGCCAATAGGCAGCTGTGATGGCTCCAACAGTTGGATCCCTGACACATAGGTGGGAAAGGAGAAGTAAATTCCTGACTCCTGCCTTTTGCCCAGCCCAACTTCAGCTGTTGTGGGCATTTGAGGAGTGAACCAGCAAAAAGGAGCTCACTTGCTCACTTACTCCCTAGCTCTAGCTCCTGGTTATCCTGCCTCTAAAATATATTTCAAAAAAGGAAAGCAAGTAGATTAGAAGTGTTCAGAAGTGACAAAGATTCTTTGCTTGGCCAAATCTATTCAGAGTTCTGAACTGTCTTCTAGGCTCATCTGGGTACCTCCTTGTAGGATTCAGTTTAACAAGGAAGACTACCAAGTCAGGCTGGCAACAACTCCTCAACGTTTTCATCATCTGACTCTGTTCTGTGATGATCATCAGCATAGGATCCAATTCCTCATCCTCTCTCATCGTCTCTCATCCTCCCTCATCCCCTAGGTGATGTCTGCTCACCCTGGCCTGTCTTCATTTAGAATTATGGTAGGTCATTTCAGCCAGAATCTCCCTCTGCTTACCCCTAATTCCCCTCTTTCCTCCCACTGACCCCAACCATCCACCCTCCCAACATGTTCCTTGGCTGTAAATTCTCACTTGACCATGCTGTATTTGGAGTTAAAGCCCATCTCTACCCTGTCCCCTGCAAGTGGTCGCTATATCTATCATGATGGCATGAATAAAGCCTTCCTTGTACTTTAACAAATGGCATTCAATATTTTTTTGCTTAACACAAAAACCGAGACAAGGTTGTTAGGCTGGTGCAAAATGAAAGGGTTGGAGACGAGGATGCATATCTCAGGCCAGATGTGCAATGCTGATGTGATAAAGAAACAAGAATCATGTTGATTCCATTTAGAAGGGACTAGGGTAGAAAGGTAAACAAGGCTATGGAAATCTAATCAGTCATAAAAGGATCTGCTTGGAATTTTTAAGAAAAAATCTTCAGAGATGGAAGAAATCCTCTGGAGGATGTTAAATAATTCAGACTTCTCAGCAAAGCAATGGTAATATTTCAGTTTGCTCAAAGCAGACAAAATTCACACCTGTTGTCCTGACGTCACTATTGGCCATGTTCTAAAAGTGTTCAGGTTTGGACAACAAAGTCTGCATAGCCCTCCCTATATTGGAACTAAAGGGGGACAATTTGGAGTTCAAGTAACAGGCACTAAAATTCATGGTTGCGTTTATCTATGTAAAGCTCTTCCAAATGAGTGCCAGTGAACATAGAAATGCCTTCTTTTTATCTAGATTATTTCCTCCCAAGAAGATCACAATAGTTTTGAAAAATAGGTCACCCAGATTTCAAAATTGTTTTGTTTCAAGCCATCTGGGGCTGAGAATGATTTTCAAAGTAGTTGTTCTGGGTGTCATGGCAGAAATCTGACATCACACATTGATTTGCACATCTCCCAGTGTTGCAGCATTGTTTCAGGTATTTGATATTCAGAAGATGTATCAAGAATTTGAGTCTGGGAGAAACAAACTACTCAGCATTTCAATTAGGATCCCTGTGTTGTGCATACAAAACAACAGTACAGAAAATCTTGGCACATGTTGGACTATGTGGGTTTAAAAATCTAAATGTTGCCAAGTAGTCGCTAAATTCTATTCTGCATGGGTGCTATCTTCTCTATGAGAGGCGGTTAATACAGACTCCTGATTTGCACCTCCAAATTCCTACCACCTAGGGTTTCCAGTCCATGCATATTGAATTATTCCCCACACATTTAATTGAATCTGTTTAAAACTGAATAAATGGCTTCTAAGGAATGAGGTCATGTGACTCAATGTATTTCCCATAATGTCCAAAATAACTATAAAAAAGATAAACAGCTTCATTTGCAATTATTGCCAGGTCTGTGCCCTCCCCCCATCCTGCTGGAGTAAATCTTAATGCTTTTCTTTCACCATGCATATGTGGGGCTTCTGGGTCTTGGCCTTCTATTCACAGCTGCTAATTATCAACACAGTAACCCAAGATGCCTCTACCTCTTGTCAAAAGTTGAGTGTGTTAGCATTTAAACTTGGCTGTTTCTCCCTATCTGCCTCAGTGGTGGACACAGTGCAAAAGACAGAATTGACTGTATTTTCCAGATAATAGTGAGGGATAATAGTAATTCTTTCAGTAATACTGACAATTGTATTTTGAGCATTTCCTAGGTGCTAGGAGCCTTGCCTACACCATACTGTTTACTCTTCACAAGAAACAAATAAGGTAAGTAGTGTTACTCTTACTCTTTGAGTAATGAAGACTCACAGAAGTAGTTCGCCTAATGTCACACAGCTGGTGCTTTATCACGAGCTCAGGTTTTAAACACAGGTGTCTGACATTTGACTTTGCTCATGCTAGGATGTTTTTTTCAAAGGACGAAGTTCTGACATATCTTATACCCGCCTGCCATTTGATCTTATAACACTACATTAACATTCTTCTGTTTTCCAGGCACTTTCAAAGCAGTAACCTAAGATTGAGATCTTTACAACACATTATTTTAAATTGATAATTGGCTATGCAAAACTAATTGTAATTAAATTATGGTGTAAAGTTGAAGATTTAAAATTTTTTTGTTAAATGTATTTGAGAGTGGGCGGCACTGTGGGCAGCAGGTTAAAGCTGCTGCCTGCGGTGCTGGCATCCCATATTGGTGCCAGTCCATGTCTAGGCTGCTCAATTTTTTTTTTTTTTTTTTGGCTAGGCAGAGTTAGACAGTGAGAGAGAGACTGAAAGGTCTTCCTTTTTCCATTGGTTCACCCCCCAAAGTGGCCGCTACGGCTGGTGTGTTGTGGCCGGCGCACTGCGCCAATCCAAAGCCAGGAGCCAGGTGCTTAAAGTGCTGAAGATATAAAAATCACTGATAGTACTTGAGTGGGTGTATATATGGAGGAGAAATCTTATTTTAGTCAGTATCTATGTATCCCTCGCAGTAAAATACAGACATTATTATTATTTTTTTTTTGACAGGCAGAGTTAGACAGTGAGAGAGAAAGAGAAAGATCTCCCTTTTCCAGTGGTTCACCCCTCAAATGGCGGCCACGCCCGGAGCTATGCCGATCTGAAGCCAGGAGCCAGGTGCTTCCTCCTGGTCTCCCATGCGGGTGCAGGGCCCAAGGACTTGGGCCATCTTCCACTGCCTTCCCGGGCCACAGCAGAGAGCTGGCCTGGAAGAGGAGCAACCAGGACAGAATCCAGTGCCCCAACCAGGACTAGAACCCAAGGTGCCGGCGCCACAGGCAGAGGATTAGCCAAGTGAGCCACAGAGCAGGCCTAGGCTGCTCCACTTCTGATCCAGTTCCCAGGTAGTGCAGCTGAGAAAACAACAGAGGATGGCCCATGCGTTTGTACGCACGTGGGGGACCTGGAGGAAGCTCCTGGCTCCTGGCTTTGGATAGGCTCAGCTCCGGCCATTGCAGACATTTGGGGAGTGAACCAGAGGATGGAAGACCTCTCTCTCTGTGTCTCTTTCTTTTTCTGTCTCTACCTCTCTTTGTAACTCAGTCTTTCAAATACATAATTTTTTTAAATGTATTTGAGAGAGGCAGAGAGAGATCTCCTTCAGTGGTTCATTCTTCAAGTGCCGTCCTCAGCCAGAGCTGGGCTGCAGTCGGTAAGGAGCCAGGAATGCAGGTCCAGCTCTAGATGAGGTTTTTTGTTGTTTTTGTTCATTTGGTTTTTAATTCATTAAACTTTCAGGCTCTTAAGAAGAGAGACAGAGAGACATCACTTCATCCCTGTTGATGAACAAAATAACTAAAAGTAGTTGTTGAAAGTAACACGTGTTAAACAAATTCGGATAAAGTGAAAACATAAGAATATTACTCACCTGAGACATGAGTAGCTCTCACAAATGTTGAAGCAGGCAACTTCAGTCCATGCTGGGTTGTATACACCAGGGAAGGAATGAACAAGAAGAATGTCCTCACAGTGTTCATGCTTCTACTGCACTACCTTGCTCTTTCCTTTCCTGGTTATTATTCTTTCATGCTGGTAATTTCCATTTTGTTCCCTATGCTCTTTTACCTTCCTGGTTATTATTTTTAAGCTTTATTTATTTGAAAGGCAGAGTAACGGAGAGGGGAGAAACAGAGAGAGATCTTTCATCCTCTAGTTCCCTCCCCAAATGGCGGTAAAGGCTACGGCCGAGCCAGGTGGAACCTGGGAGCTTCTTCCTGGAATTCCAAGTGGGTGGCAGGGCAGCATTGCAGGTGGAGGCTTAACCAGCTATGCCGCAGTCCCAAGCCCCTCCTTGTTATTCCAGATAAACTTTTTATCCTTCCATTTAGCCCTGCAGTTTTAGCATCTTTCTATGTAAGCTTATTGGGAAAAGCGATTGCTTTCTAAGAAAAACAATGATTGTGGGGTAAGATTTCCAAACTACATGCAGATCACAGCAAATGGCCAATAAACTGCTTCTGTTTCTAACAATTGTGAATACAGAGGCTGATATATCCTCTGTGTAAAGGGAAGAAACTGGGGACCCTATGGGCCCTTGCCTATGTGTATACAAGGAGCTTTCTACTACAAGAAGCACAGCAAACACCTCCAGGGAGTTTTTCATGATTACACACAAAGAAGCAGAGTAGCAATGCCCTGAAACTAGTATTTCTTGAGGACCTGCCTGTGCTGGGTCAGCACCCAGAAGACGGCTTCCTCTAAGAGCCTTGCTTCTCAGCTGCATCCATTTCAGTGTTCTCTCCTGGCTTTGTCAACAATGTGACCTTGGCCAAATTGTTGAAACTGCTTTAGTTCCCTTATTTGAAAACAGTGGTGTGAAAATCAAATCAGACAACTTACAGAATATTAAAGTGATTTCAAATGGTAACATACTCTGAAATCTTGCTTACGATGACAGGTATCATCTTTCAAAAGTTTCCCCTAATGGAATGAGTAGTTTCCTGGTGACTAGTCTTAGTTACTAGCTGGGCATCCTGAAAGTCTGTTACATAGTTCATAATGATTTTTAGCTGTTGCACTTTCTAGTCAGCATGGCTGTTGGTAACTCAGCGCTAAGTTCCATTTCTAGGAAATAATAAAACAGCACAGTGACCTAGAATGAATACTAGGTTGGAGGACGACAGTTTGTTAATTCTGTTTCCAGTTTGGAGTCCAAATTGTTCTGGGAAAATCTCTCTGAGCTTCAGGGCAGAAAAAAAATGAGGCAATGTCTGTTAACTCATGCTCCTTCCCACCCTCACTCTTCAACCTTTCTTTAAAAAAAAACAGTGAAGTGTTTCTTAACTATAATTATCAAGAGATGGGGTTTTCTACTTCATTTGATTTCCCAATTAGTTAAAATCAAAATTTGTAGCAATCATTGCCAAAAACACTCTGGGAAGAATAATCTGATTTTTTTAAAGAACATTTGCTATTAAGGGAGTATCAAAGGGTTCATTTGATAAGAACCATGGGTTTTAAAACATTCTGGTGTTATCTGTATGCATCTTTTACACAAATTTTATGTGAGCTCTGTGTTGTTTCAATACTGGAGATATCCAGGTATCTGCTAGCAATTTAGGGTGAATCTTCATCCATATCAGCGGATCCTGATTTCCCACCTGAGTTCCCAAATTGGGGAGGTTTGCCAGAAAAGATATGGCACCACAGGCTGAGATCTGAGGTGTCCATAGTTACTACTCATACATGGATATCTGATTTATGAGATCATGTAAGTGGTCATTTGCCTCTCTTACCACAGATATGAGTATTCATTCTTTTAGGTAAGTGATTTACTGACTATCTGATGTCAGCCTAGCCCTCTCTATGAAGTATAAGTTTACAGGAAAAAGCCAGAATGTTTTCAGAAATGTTTACTGCAATTGTGAAAATTCTGACTGCTGTATATAATTTTAATTTTTGAGATTTAAGTATCAGCTGAGCTGACAGAATGAAAATACTTCCCACTTTAATGTCAAAACATCTCCTAATAAAAGGAGGTAGACAGTGGAAGAATATGGTTATCATAGGAGTTTTTCTTTGTGCCCTTTTCCAGCCCTGCAGTAACTCTATTCCTATAGTGTTCTAAATCAGGACTACAAATAAAGAAGGATGCACCTTGTTAATTTTTTCATTGTTACACCAAGTAATTTTTTCTGCAGACAAGGAGGAATGAAAAAAAAGCACTCACAAATAGCACTAAAGATTTTAACTTGCCTCAACTAAGATAGTAATGTTAAACTCAGAATCGAGGTCCTCAGAGAAAGATCTTTTCATAATCCTGCCACCCTTGTAACATTTAAAGTTTATATTCTAATCCAGATTGCAATTAAACTGTGGGTTTAACTTATTTGAAATACTAAAAAATATTTATAATATAGAAGGAGTTCTCCAGCAACTGTGGATTTAAAGTTATGCTTATGAAACATGGTCTTTCTTCTACTGGAAAATATTATTCTCATGAGTAAGAGGGTGTTAAATATTAAAGTTTTAAACAAAGGTAGTCAGAATTTTTCTTGAAGGAATTAAGTTGGGTAAATGAATTAAATGAATTAATACAAGTGTCTTATTTAGTGCATATAAATAGAAAACTTCTTTTTGCAAACTGTGATAATGGAATTAAGTAGCAATGCCTTTCAGACAAGATAAATTTTAGAAGGGAACTTAGCAATGAATACTACTTTAGAATTTCCTTTATAAAACATTGCATTTGTGAAGATAAATGTTTTAGTGAATATGGAGTTGATGATAAAGAACTTGGGCTTTGGGCCGAGATAAGTTTAGACTCAAACAGTGGCTTTGCCACTCAGATGTGTGACTTTGGACCAGTTTCTTTTCTCAGTTTTAATCTTCCCATCACAAAAAGTGATAGCCATAGCAGTGACTTCACATGCCGGTAGGATTTCGGGAGATCATGGAATGATCATGAATTAGAGAGTGCTAAAGTTTTAAATAAGGCGCAAGAAAATAGAAGAGGTGCTGTAAATCAAAGAAAGAGACCAGATCAAAATTTAAGTTTTGAGAACCTGCCGGCACCGGGGCTCATTAGGCTAATCCTCCGCCTGCGGCACCGGCACACCGAGTTCTAGTCCCTGTCGGGGAGCCGGATTCTGTCCTGGTTGCCCCTCTTCCAGGCCAGCTCTTTACTGTGGCCCAGGAGTGCAGTGGAGGATGGCCCAAGTGCTTGGGCCCTGCACCTGCTTGGGAGACCAGGAGAAGCACCTGGCTCCTGGCTTCGGATCAGCGCGATGCGCCGGCCACAGTGGCCATTGGAGGGTGAACCAACGGCAAAGGAAGACCTTTCTCTCTGTCTCTCTCTCTCACTGTCCACTCTGCCTGTCAAAAACAAACAAAATCAAACAAACAAACAAAAAAAATAGAGAACCAATTTTATGACCCTTGAGCACTTCCTCCAAGGATCTTCAAACAAGATACAGGATAGGAAATGTTTGGAGGTGAAAAGGAGGGGTTTGTTTGGATGATTTATTAAGGAGTCTTTGGAGATGGTATGTCACATCTGCTCTGTAACCCGCACCAAGAGGAAGACAATCCTCCCAAGGAAACGTAGGGAGGGGGAGAGCTTAATGTGAGTCTCCCAGAATCTTAGAGGCAATGGCCTTGAGTCAAACTCTGCAGCAGAGTAGCTGTGCAGCATCTGCAGGGGTGGCTGTGTCCTCTCTCTCTAGCAGGTCAAAGATACATGAGTTTCCAAATTGGCCTAGGGGCTCTGTCACTTATGCCCGAGAGTACACGTGGAAGGGCAGTGGGATTCTGTCCATGAGGGTCTGTGTGGAGTGGACTCCCAGGCAGCCAGCACGCTGTAGAGGGAGGTGTGGATAATCAGAGTGACTGCCTGATTCAAGAGAGTAAGAGCCCGTAACAGTCTCTGAAGAACCCCCAAAATGTTTACAGCACCTGTCGACACTCCTGCAGAACAGTGGTCTTTCTACTTTTTTAAAGATTTATTTATATATTTGAAAGAGCTACAGAGAAAGAGAAAGAGGCAGAGACATAGAGAGAAATCTTTCATCTGCTAGTCTACTCCCCCAAATGGCCACAATGGTGGGCGCTGTCCCCATCCAAAGCCAGGAGCCAGGAGCTTCTTTCAAGTCTCCCACATCTCAGCCAGGTCCCAAGCAATTGGCCATTCTCCACTGCCCTTGCAGGCGCAGAGATATGGATCAAAGTGCAGCCACTGGGACTCAAACTGGCACCAATAAGGGATGCCAGTGTCACAAGCACTGGCTTTTACCCATTATGCCACAGCACCAGTCCCTCTAATTTCTATTTGTTGAAGTCTTTATTTAGTGGAGGACTAAGCCTGTGACTATGAAGTAAATTGAAAGCATATTATCACAAAAATTAGAAGAGGGAAAAAGACAAAAGAAAGGAGGAGGGAAGGAGAGTAGGAAGCGTCATTACAGACTTAAAATTGTATATATGAGGGGCCAGCACTGTGGCATAGTAGGCTAAGCCTCCACCTGCAGCGCTGGCATCCCATATGGGATTGTGCTCATGTCCGTGATCAATTCCCAGAATATTAAGAACTCGTTGCTGCACTCTGTATTGTCTCTAGAGTTTCATAGCCTATGTTCTACTTCATGGAAGGGAGTAATTACACAGAAAACCAGCTGAGATTGGCAACATTCATTCCAGATTTTAACTAAAGGAAAATAGTTTTTTTTTTTTTAATAGAAATGCACAAGAGTTTTCTTTCTAGCTCCAGGGAAAACCTATGAGCTGTAATTAAATATTGAGTTACTAGTTACTAGTTTAGAATCAATGTCAGGAAAATCAACAACACACGAGTGTGAATAAAGTGGGGTAGACACCAGCAAAAGTGCTGAAAAGAAACAGCACTTGAGGTGGATCCCATTTGCTGCTCCATGTCACCAGGCCTTAACAATTTAGGTGACAATAGTATCTGTGTTGGACAAATTATAAAAGGTATAGATCAAGAAATCATTCACACACACACAGAGTTTTTAAAACAACAGCTTTAAGGGCCAGCACTGTGGCATAATGGGTTAAGCTGCTTCCTGTAATGCCAGCATCCCATTTGGGCGCAAGTTTTCAGTCCCGGCTGCTCCTCTTCTGATCCAGCTCTCTGCTAATGGCCTGGGAAGGCATTGAACAATGGCACTCAGGACCCTGCACCCATGTAAGGGACCCAAAAGAAGCTGCTGGCTTTGGATTGGCCCGGCTCTGGCCGTTGCAGCCATTTGGGGAGTGAATCGGTGCACGGAAGACTTTTCTCTCCATCTCTCACTCTGTAGTTCTACCTCTTAAATAAATAAATATTTTTTTAAAAATGTATATATGAAATACACGAGATATGTTCTCTTTGTATAAATAATAATAAAAAAGAAGCAGGGAAAAAATGCCCACAAGGAAAAAGTCCGCTTTGATTTTTTTTTTTTAATCCTGTGGACCGAAAAAGATCCACAGGGACGCCCTCTGGAAGCAGCGCCAATTCAAGCAGTACCTTCTCTGCCCTGCATTGCCTGTCCCCTTCAGTGCTCCAGCTTCAGAGGGGGCTGGAGGGTGAGAGTATAGACAAGAAGACCCCTTCAGCATTAGCTGTGATCATCCTCTGAGACACGACAGTCTCGCTTCTGAAATGAGATTACAGCAGTGATTTAACAAGATCACAGGATTTTCTAGACCAACCAGAAAAGTACTGGCCCCTGTGCATTTTCCATTCACAGCCATAAAGTCCATGTCTAGTACTCACATTTTAAAGAGAGCAAAGGAAAGTTAAAAATGTTTTGATTCTTGTTCCATGAGATGTACTTGTTCTACATACAGCAAATTATGGGCATAAGCAGTGTTTCTCTCTCTCTCTCTCTCTCTCTCTCTCTCTCTCTCTCTCTCTCCCTTTTCCTCTCTCTCCCTTTGTCAAAAGAGTGATCTTATTTGCTGGACACCATATCATTAACCATACAATTGTATGGTGCCTTTTCTTGAGTCTCATTTCTAGTCTGCCATCCAAGCTTTCACCAGATACCATCATAGATTACATACATTCCAGTACATTGTTAACTATATAAGGGCAAATCATATGTAAAGTGAAGATGGGGGTGGCATTAAGATCTAATGATTTATTATAGAATCAGAATGCAAGACACACAGTGATCACAGTTACAAAGAAGGAACTGAGCACTAACATTATCCACATAACAAAAATGTATTTATTTATGATCAGCACAAATAAAGCCAATATGTACATTAATGGATGTTAGGGAGCTGTGACAAATAAGTCTTAATAATTTTGTTCCAAAAGCAAAGCTGCCTGCAATGCCAACATCCCATATGGCACTAGTTTTGAGTCTTGGCAACTCTACTTCTGATCTAGCTCCCTGCTAATGCACCTGGGAAAGCAGTGGAAGATGGCTCAAGTACTTAGGCCCCTGCACCCACATGGGAGACCCAGAAAAAGCTCCTGGCTCCTGGCTTCAGCTTGATCCCATTGCAACTATTTGAGGAGTTAACCGGCACATGGAAGACTCTCTCTTTCTCTCTCTCTCTTAAAAAAAAAAAAAAAAAAGTGCCTAGCCCATAAGCACCCAATAATTTTTATTTTTCTTCCTTATTCGCTCTTCATGGCCTCAGATTTTTATTTGTTGAGTGAAGTTGCTTCTTGCTTCAAGTCTACAGTCTAGTTGGATGAATGTGCCCTGTGGTGGAGAAATCTTTCACGAATATCCATTTTCTGCCTTCTCCCTCCTTGGCCTCATGGAGGCCAGTGTCATTTGGGTGCTCAATTCTAAATCTGCCATCCCTTTTTCAACACGGTGCCAAGTCCCTGGTAGATCTCTGACTTCTGTTGACCCTGAAGTGGCCCAGGGTGTGCACTCAGTACACCTCTCTTGGGCCCATGGACAGGGGAAAGAAGAAATTATTCAAAGAGTGAATGGAAAGCTACTGGCCCTCACTGAATGCCTTATGTGGATCTGGCCCTGGCTGATTCCTGCCCTCTAGACTGGCCTTCCTCAAGGTGGACACATGTCCTCCCAAAGGTCATGAACTCACCCTCCCAAATATACCCCTGCCCTGAAAATTCTTAACCACATTCTCTGATTGAATGAGCCATTATTATTTCAGCCCCACAAACTCCACATAATTGATTTGTTGACATGTATTAAGGGTGATTTCACTTAGTCAGGCCACATCCTGTGCAATTTTTTTTTCTTTTAGAGATTTTTTTTTTAATTTATTTGAAAGACAAGGTTACAGAAAGAAGAGAGAAACAGGGAGAAACAGAGAGATCTTCCATCTGCTGGTTCACTCCCCAGATGGCCTCAAAAGCTGGAGCTGGGCCAGACCGCCAGGAGCTTCATCCACATCACCCATGTGGGCCCAAGGGCCATCTGCTGCTGCTTTCCCAGGCACATTAGCAGGGAGCTCAATGGCAAGTGGAGCAGGGGGTGTTGAAACAGCGCCCCTCTGTGGCATCGCAGGTGACAACTTAACCTGCTAGGCCAGGCAGCTGGCGCCCAGCAGGATTCCTCTCCAAGGCCAGGCTCCTCTTTGCACCTCCTGCTGTTTACAACCTTCCTGCCTCCCCTTTGGCCAGCAGGCCAGCAAAGTGCTATTTCCAGCTTGAGCTCCTCCCCAACTGGACTTCCTTTATTTGTTTCTTTCCCACTGTCATTTCCAGGTTAGCCTCTTCAACCTCCCCCTTTCTCCCATCTTTGTTCCTCAACAAGCCTTGCTTCCACTTCATAAATTTGCATTCTCTATATCTTGCATTGTTCTCCTTTTCAATATCATCTATGCGTTTATTTTTAATTTCCTCAAGGCAACTAAGATGTGGGGCAGCTCTCTCTCAACCTTGGCCTCTCAAGATGATGATAATATTTTTCTCTTCACAAGTCAGCTTATTCTTGAGCTTTCTTTGGCAAGGAAAGAGTGTGTTTTTCCTTTCTTTCTTCCATAGTAAATAATCAAGAAATATCTAATGAACACTTACTATTTGCAAGGTCTAGAGGAAAAAACTGATGAAGTATGGCTCTGATAGAGTCTGCAATCATATGAGAGAAAACAAACTACAGAAAACAGATATGCACTGTGATAAGTGCTAAGAAGAAAAGCACAGTGGGGGTAAGGAAAGAGAGATGGGAGTTAATTTATGCAGCATGGTCAAGAAAGCAGATTGTTGGTGCTCACTGAATACTTGCTGTGGACATAAATAAGAGCAGCTGTACATAATGATACATTTATTAAATTAGTTGAAGTAGTTGGTCCCTTAAGAAATGATGACCTGTACTTAGCTCTGTTCCTCCTTCCCCAACGTGTTTCCTGTTTAATTGCTGACTTGTTACTGATCCTCACACTATTTTGGTGCTGGAAGACAACTAACTATTGGAATGTAAGTATGGATGGCTTAGAAAATTATCTAACACAATGCGTGGCACATAGTAGGTATTTCACAAGGCTTATTGACTTATAACAGCGAAAACCTGAAATAGGTCTGAATTTTGTTTCACTCTCTAGAACTTCATACACTGTTTCCTAATCTGCAATATTTGGTTTTTCCTTTGTGGGAAAACTTTCAAATAATAATTGTTATCATAATGAACTTTAACAAGGTCTTGCAGTAACAAATAAATGAGCCATGTTAGTTCTTTAGATTATCACTTCATAAGTCAAACCAATTGTTCATCCTGTTTTTGGTTGGTTATTTTTTGTTCTGTTTTTAGATAAGAAAACAGAGTTTACATAAACTTCTCTGCATCACACAGTTTGCAGAAGATGCTACAGCATCAGGCCAAGACTACTTGGCCTGAGACAATGCTGTTTCTTCAACACATTCAAATATATTGCCTAAATAAATCCTATATTGGGGCCGGCACTGTGGCATAGCAGGTAAAGCTGCTGCCTGCAGTGCTGGCATCCCATATGGACACCAGTTCGAGTCCCAGCTGCTCCACTTCCAATCCAGCTCTCTGCTATGGCCTAGGAAAGTAGTGGAAGATGGCCTGGGTCCTTGGGCCCCTGCATCTGTGTGGGAGACCTGGAGGCAGCTCCTGGCTCTTGACTTTGCATAGGCCAGCTCCAGCCATCTGGGGAGTGAACTAGCAAATGGAAGACTCCTCTCTCTCTCTCTCTCTCTCTCTGCCTCTGCATCTCTGTAACTCTGCCTTTCAAATAAATAATAAATAAATCTTTTTTAAAATCCTATATTGTTCATTTACTTTGAAATAACTTTTATACATAAGGCTGCTTAAAATGCTGAAGATATAAAAATCACTGATAGTACTTGAGTGGGTGTATATATGGAAGAGAAATCTTATTTTAGTCTGTATCTGTGTATCCCTCGCAGTAAAATACAGACATTAGACTGATCTCAAAGGAGAGTTATAGCCTTGATATTTTTAAAATCTCTTTTGTGCATTAATGGGATGAGGTTGAGGCAGGGCAAGACAGAAACCGGGATGAGTAATTTATCCTTATTGTCTCTCTGTTATCTGGAAAATAGTTCATAGAAAGGCTAGTGATTGGACGGTCCAATTCTGCTCTGAGTTTTGATTTGAAAATGTAATCCAATACCCCTTGCTGCAGCACTTAGCTCTTTCTTTACGACCCCCTGTCTTTCCTTATAAAGCAAAGAGCTGCTTTTGTTTCTTAAAGAGAAAAAGATAAATACATGAACCACTGCAACAAAATGGCCTCTTTCCAAAGGGTAGCTGACAATATGGAGGAGAGAACCTGGGATGGCTAATAAAATGTTTTCCAAACTATACCTAGGGAAAGAAAAACTCATCCTTGGCCTCTCATGTCTTATTTTATGGTGATGGGACACCATGCTAAGGAGTCATCAAGCTATAACTTGGTCACTTATATGGCATCATTAAAAACATGTTCAGGTTGTTTGCTATCACATAAATTGTCAAAGATGCTCAAAGGCCAAATGAGGCCAAGGTCACCTCTAATTTGGAGGCTCCATTTGTATTAAAATTAAATAAACATCCAGGGCCCGCACCATGGTGCAGTCAGTTAATCCTCTGCCTGCGGCACCAGCATCCCATATGGACACCAGTTCTAGTCCCGCTGCGCCTCTTCCAATCCAGCTCTCTGCTGTGGCCTGGGAAAGCAGTAGAAGATGGCCTAAGTGCTTGGGCCCCTGCACCTGCATGGGAGACTGGGAAGAAACAGCTGGCTCCTGGCTACAGATTGGCCCAGCTCTGGCCGTTGTGGCCATTTGGGGAGTGAACCAAGGGAAGGAATACCTTTCTCTCTGTCTCTCCCTCTCACTGTCTATAACTCTACCTCTCAAATAAGTAAATAAAATCTTTAAAAAAATTAAATAAGAATCCAAAACAATCTCTAAAAGTTGCTATATACTTTACACCTGTTAAACCCACTGGTATTATTTTGAAGCAAAATATGCAGAGTAATATAGTGTATACCTCACAAAAATAATGGCTGTATTTAATATATAAACTTATAATAATTATACAATAAAATTAATCATCATTCACTCAACACTGTAAATCACTGCATGGCACAAAAATTAAAGACTTAGAATGTAGTATAGATGTCTTTCGATCCTGCCAGTCTCTGTGGCTGCACATAGATTCTGATGTAGACATAGCATCATAGTTTAAATGTGAGACCATCTGTGGAAATGAGGTCTGCCCTCAGCACTGGTGATACACTTTATAAGCTGCCATTGAGTACTTCCTATAGGGAAACACAGACAGACAAACCTTGGAGGATAAAATTTTGATTTCCCTAACAACACTTATCGATGACCTGAGAGTATCATGACAGCAAGACATTAACCAGTGCAGGAAAATGTAGACTACACTGCTTTAAAATGATTTGGCCAATGCATGACTTATTCTTCTAGAGTCTCAAATTTTGGGGGAGTGTTGGACTCTGCCTGATTAACCAATCCTTGATTTATTAATAAAGAATGCTAGAGTAGCATCATTTCTTTGTCTTCTCTATATTATCACTATAATGACTAGGTATTCTACAGTCACTTGCTGTGCCAACTTATAGCCTAGTGCCCACCCAGAAGAATAAGGATACTGATCCTTTCCTCATGATTCCAGCCAGTCATGGTGGTTTCTGCTCTTCTGTATTATTTTTCACAGCTTTTTGTACTCCCCTTCTTTTGTTGTTACCCATCCAAATTTCTCACATTTGCTAGCATGAACTCTCTTCTCATTAGTACTTTTTATCTTTTTGGGAGATTAAAGATTAAAGAATCAACTTTGTTGGCTATGTCTTTCAAAAAAATATATAAACAACTTTGAGACAATGTAATTAGAAATACAGGAGATAGCCTATCAATTTAGTGCCTAGACTGCGTTAAATTTATTTTTGTAGTATTGCTTATTGAAATCCGAGCCTCAGATTCTTCATTCACAAAATTGTGCATAGAATTTTGGTGAAGGCTAATATATTTACATAGTGTAATAGAAATAGATGTCACATACTTAGGAATGCAATGTGAATCGCTTCTCAGCCTTTGGCTAAAATCAAGTGTAGGAGTGCAATGTGATATACACTTTTTTTTTTTTTTGACAGGCAGAGTGGACTGTGAGAGAGAGAGACAGAGAGAAAGGTCTTCCTTTGCCGTTGGTTCACCCTCCAATGGCCACCGCGGCCGGCGCACTGCAACCGGCGCACCGCGCTGATCCAAAGGCAGGAGCCAGGTGCTTATCCTGGTCTCCCCATGCGGGTGCAGGGCCCAAGGACTTGGGCCATCCTCCACTGCACTCCCTGGCCACAGCAGAGAGCTGGCCTGGAAGAGGGGCAACCAGGACAGAATCCGGCGCCCCAGCTGGGACTAGAACCCGGTGTGCCGACGCCACTAGGCGGAGGATTAGCCTGTTGAGCCACGGCGCCGGCCGTGATATACACTTAAGTAATAATATTTTTTCTGTTGATTAGTTGTGTCAGACATGAAGTTTGCAGAATTTTGAAGAATCCTCTGTAAATTAGATTAAATTTTGAGGTTTCAAGAGTGCAGGATTCAGATTGGGAAAATCCAGAAACATAAAAATGGTTAGAAAGAGGTGAACTTTTGCCTGTCACAGGTTGAGTCAGAGAAAATAAGCATAATTTCCTAGCGTTTATCTAGGCATATGCAAGGGTTGATCAAACTTCTTCAAACTACTTAACAATGTTTGATTCACACACGCAAAGTGTAGGTAGTTCCTCATCTAATCCTGTTCTAGAAAAAGCTTGATGATCTAACTTGTATTCAAAGATGAAAAACTGGAGTAGCACTAACACTAAGATAGAACTCCAATCTATCGGAAGAATTTTTTGTAGCTAACTGCAGAGACCTAAGTTCCTTTATATCTTATAAACTAGTGTTTCTACACAAATGCATGTGTATATACAAATATGTGAAACATATAAATTATAAATATATAAAACAAATTATGTAATTTATACATATATATGTACTGTTTATCATGGGGCCTGAAAATGTATAACAGTGAAGAAATATTTGCCAGACCCATAACTGTAGAATTAAATATTGTACTCACCAAACCATCAATCATATTACAATTTCTCCATTTTGACATGTACACTTTCATTCACTCCTTTGTCTAAAAGTGTACACTTCCATTTTTCTAAACATAGTTATTACTCACAAATGCTTGCATGACCATTGTTCACATATGTAACTTTGTAACTGGTGACCTAGTAATCCTACATCTTTCAACATTTAAGCCAATTTTTCTGCTAATAAAAAATGAAATTACCAAATCAGCTGGTGCCTGTCAATTCGTACTTTGAGGTAGGACATGGAGTTTATCCCCTGTGGCAGTCAACCGTCCCTGCAAGGTCCTTCATGATCATGCAGTGCTGACTCTGCGTAAGTACAAATGCCCCTGCTTGCCCACATGCCATGAAGTCGGTCTACACTTCCTACCCCCTTGGAGTCACTCATAGGTTCTTTTAAACTTGGGTAGTGCCATGCTGCCACGAGAGAAGGCAGACCAGTGCTAAGCCGATGAGCCCAGCTCACCCAGGCAGCCATGCACAGGAAAAACAACTGCTCTCGGCTTCTCAGCTGGAAATCGCAGCACACACAAATGTCCTTCAAAGAAAAACAACACGAAACATCACTTCCACTTGGCCAGCAAACATTTCCATTCTGAGGACAAATTAAGCCCATTCAAGAACAACATTCTAACAGGGTACACTGGTCTGACAACAGAATCCTGGCAATAACGACTGGTAGTCATCACACACAACTGCAGTCTTTGGCTGATGCAGTCTCGGGGAACTTGGTCTATCCCAGGACCTCATCATACAACTTTAGTAGCTTTCTGCTAGTCTCTCCTTATCCAGGATGTGTGTCCTGAAAACCAGTTTCAAGGTGGCATCAATGTGACTGCCTGAGATGAGTTCGTCTGGTTGGAATCGTGACTTCCTCATGCCCAGTCTCTCACATGTTATTTAAACCACCCCAGAAGTTAACCCAGCCTATCAGTGCAGGTTCATTTTCTCATACTACTTCCCTCATGCTATGTTCCAGTCAAACTGAACTCTCCCTATTCTCCATTTATGCCCTGTGTCTTTCTGTCTTTGTATCCTTACAGAAGCTGTTTTACTTTACCTAGAATGTCTCAGTGCAAACATTCTCTCAAGGCCTGGATTTACTCCTCAAATGGTTGCAATGGTTAGAGTCAGGCCAGACTGAAGCCAGGAGCCAGAAGCCTCCTCTGGGTCCCCTACATGGGTGCAGGGGCCCAAGCACTTGGGCCATCTTCTGCTGCCTTCTTAGGCATGCTAGCAGGGGTGGATCGGAAGCTGAATAGCCAGTACTTGAACCAGTGCCCATATGTGATGCCAGCATCCCAGATAGTGGGTTTACTCACCATGCCACAACACTGACCCCTACTTTATTATTTATAACAGTAATTGAAAATATTTACTAAATGCTGACACTGCACTGAACACTCTGATAGTTTCTATAGACTTATCTAATAAATGAGAAAAGTATCACATAATGTTAAAGAGTGTAGAATGCCAGGATCCAAATACTGTATCTACAACTTATTGGCTATATGAACTTGGAAATTTACTTATATTCTGTGTATTTCAATGTTGTCAATATGAAATGGGAATAATTATAATACAGCTGATTGGTAAAAGAGTTAGTAATGAGGTTTTGTGAAATAATACATTTTATCTCACAGAACAATCTCAGCACATTTTAATTACCATATACATATTTGGTGCTGTTACTATTATGTATTATGATATGCTACAAGGTAGATGTCATCATTTCCACTTAAGAGATGAGGAAAATGAGGCTTAGAAAGGTTGAAAACATGTCCACATTTACGTAGCTGGTATGTGACATCTAGAACATACGCACAAATCTAAATTCTAAAACTGATTTTTACCTTCTAACTGGTTGTCGATTTGGTGCTTTTGCTGATCTGGGAGCCCAACAATAATATTTGCTAATATTTGTTAAATTTTTACTATGCACTGGTGAAATATTCACTACTATTCACACATTATC
Organism: Lepus europaeus; assembly: GCF_033115175.1. Taxonomy (NCBI): domain Eukaryota; kingdom Metazoa; phylum Chordata; class Mammalia; order Lagomorpha; family Leporidae; genus Lepus; species Lepus europaeus. Next base: position 132,469,403 of record NC_084830.1, on the reverse strand, counting down.
CCACTTAATTCTCATGATAAGTGGAAACCATTTTTGTCCTCATTTTATAGAGGAAAAAACTGTGTTTTTAAGAGACTTCTTTACTCAACCAGCTTATACATTATAGAGCCAGGACTCAAATATAGACTCCTAGCTGAAATGAGATCCTGCCTAGCTGAAGCTATTTCCTCCCTCCTCTAATCTCTACTCTTCTTGGAGGAGGATGTTTCTATGTAACCCGGCATCTTGTCAGCTGTGTGTGTATCAAATGCCTGCCAACCTGAAGAGCAGGACGCTGCCCCAATCACCATTGCCTTTTCTACTACAGCATGGCTAACAAATGTTGGACTAACTTGAAGTTCAAGTCGTAAGTTGGATTATGAAGAATTCAGCTCTATATAGAAAACAGCTTTAATTACAACAAGGGCTTTAGCCAGTTTCTGTTCAGATGACTAATATTAGAAAAACAACTTTCATGTTAGGTATGAGTCTTGGTCTTAAAACTGGATTGAGCTGATATTATGTCCCCGGTTTATTAAATTGTTTCTCTTACTTATTCATTTCCAACCTCAGTTTCTCAGTCTATAAATAGAAGAATAATATCTTCTTCTTAGAGTTGTCTATGGCCTTAAACGAGAATATAATGAAAACTACCTAGGCTTGTAACTCACAGCTGGTAAGTACTCAGTAAAGTTTGCATGATAAATGAAAGGTTGCTATATTTTAAAACTCAAATTACGAAAGGTATAATAGCTTCTTATCCTTGAAGCAATCACTCGTGTTCAGATCTAAATTCTCTCTCAGGAAAGGTCATAAGTATTGTGAAATAAACTTGAGTGAAGACAAAGGACCAGAAAATAAGTAACTCACTTGAGAAAGGTGCCCTGAAAGGCTGAGCATGTGAGAAATGGTGGGGGTGGGGAGTGCTATTTGTGGTAAACAGCTTCATTCTTCACCCAAGGGACACAGTCCCCAGTGGGTGCCTTTGTGTTGTTAGGATGTGTGATAAAGGCCTCATGGTGAGGGTATTCCTTTGTTCTCCAGTCTCACTGAGACAGGGAAATTCATTTGCTTGTCCATTTATTTAGAAAATCTCATCTCTGATTTGGTGGAATCTTGATGATTTAGACTATTATAAAGTATGGTAGCCAATAGAATCTCCCAAAGAAGATACCACTCATGGTGTTAGAAAATGCACACACACAACTAATCCCTCCCTACATTGATAAAGATTTCAATAGCACATGAGAATGCAACATTTAAAGGTTTCTGACAGTTATGACTTGATTTGTGTTCTGCCAAAATTCATATTTGAAGCCCTAATACCCAATGTGATGACATTTGGAGACAAGGCCTTTGAGAAGATAGTGATAGTCAAGTGAGGACAAAGAGTCGTGTCTTTATGAAGTGAGGTAGAAGTACCAGAGAGAAGCCTGCCTCCCAGTCACACAGAAGCAGCTACATGTGGACTCAGTGACAAGGGGGTCATCTGTAAGACAGCAGGTGAGGGGCTGGCATTGTGGCAAAGTGAGTAAAGCCACTGCCTGCGACAACAGTATCCCATAGCCAGTTCGTGTCCCAGTGCTCCACTTTCAATCCAGCCAACAAGGCCACAACAGCTGGGACTGAGCCAGGCTGATGCCAGGAGCCGGGAGCTTCAACTATGCCTCCCAAATGGGTGCAGGGGCCCAAGTACTTGGGCTGTCCTCCTCTGCCTTCCCAGGAGCAGTAGCCAGGAGCAGGATTGGAAGTGGGGCAGCCAGGGCTCCAACTGGCATCTATATGCGATGCTGGCACCGCAGGCCATGGCTTTAACCCCCTGAGCCACAGCCCTGGCCTCCAGGTTGACTTTTAAGAAAAATGACTTTTGTGTCTCTTGAAATCAAAGCGTCTATTTGGAAAATACAGTTTGACTCTTTGGGCTTTCAGACTTCAGATAACAAAGAAAAAAATGTCACATCCTCACACATAACCCTCATTTTGTAAAGTGCCCTTCTAGGAAAGCTCCCCTTTAAGCACCTGCCGGTAGATATCTTGCTCTCTTACAGAGGGCCAACAACACAAAGATCAGTCATCCACAGCCCAAATCACTGACACAGGCTGCTTATTTGATGAATTGTATTCCTTTTCCTTCTGAAATTCAAACTCTTTTTTTCACTGAGATTTTACTACTCTATCTTCTCAGGCCAGTAATGCTGGGCAATTTTGGTCAAGGAGGGAAAAATAAAGCCAAGACTATGCTGAATGATAAGACCCTGTAGTCCTTTAGGGCGGCTTGTTTGCAGGGGATGTTGTGGTTTTTGCCCTTTGAGAGGATTTATTTATTTATTTATTCACTCATTCATTCTTCTTTCTGAAAACTATTTTTTGAAGATCTATTCTGCACCTGGTACTGGGCAAGGCCCTGGAGAGAGACCATGAACATAAAAGCCTGAGCTTTTACCATCAATTCACAAACTGGTATGAAAAGGCAGACCACCATGCAGAATTAACCAAATTAGGGTGACTGTTTGGCATAGAAGTTAAGATGTGCTTGGGATGCCTGCATTCATTCCACAGGAGAGTGCTTGGGTATGAGTCCTGGGCTCTGCTGCCAACTCTAGCTGCCTGCTAATGTGTACCCTGGGAGGCAACAGGTGATAGCTCAAGTTCTTGCATCCCTGCCAGCCACACGAGAGACCTGCACTCAGTCTCTGGCATTTGGCTTCAGCCTTGCACAGCTTTAGCTGTTGAAAGGATTTAGGAAGTGAATCAGTGACCCAGTCTGTCTGATGGGGGGGTGAGAGATTTGTCTCACTCTCTCTCTTTCAAATAAATAAAACCTACAATATTAACCAAATTAATAAATAAGAAATTTTCTAATGATGGATAGTATGGAAAAATAACACAAAATGGAGCAATAGCCAGCTGTCATTTGGAGTGAGTCAACTGTGGTCTTACAGGAATGGCATTTGATCCCTAAGGACAGATCAGCCATGCTAAGATCAAAGAGCATAATTCAGAATAGGTGGTGCAAAAGCCCTGTGGAGGAAATTGCCTTGTCTTATCTGAACAAAGGTCAGGATGAAGGATGGAGTGGCTGGGCCATGCAGACTATGATCTAGAAAGCCGGGCACATGTCTTAGCACTAGGAGAGACCACTGCCCAGGCTTAAGTTATGTAAGGAACATGATCTTCCTTTATTTTTCACAAAGACCACCTTAGCAACAATGACCTGCCAAATTCAAACTACAACCCATTTTTATAAATGATGGTTTATGGGGACACAGCCACATCTAGTTGCTTAAGTATTATTTTCTTTCTTTTTTTAAAGCATTATTTTCTATAGTGGCTGTTGTACTATAAGAGTTAGACTGTTGAAATCTTTATACTAAATTGATCTTCTGTATATAAAGATAATTGAAAATGAATCTTGATGCAAATGGAAGGGGAAAGGGAGCGGGAGAGGGGAGGGTTGCGGGTGGGAGGGAAGTTATGGGGGGGGGGGAAGCCATTGTAATCCATAAGCTGTACACTGGAAATTTATATTCATTAAATAAAAGTTAAAAAAAAAAAAGAGTTAGAGTTGAGTGGTTGTGACAGAGCCCTCATGGCCCACAAAACCTAAAATGTATATTCTCCAGCCCTTTTCAGAAAGCACTTGCTGACATGGAAGTGGGGGAGCAGTAAAGAGGCTGTGCAGTTATCCAATGAGAGATGATGGTGGCTTGGACCACAATGGTTGGTAACAGGGCACATATTGGGATTTGGACAGATCTGGAACTGCTTTTCAGGAAGAGTTGGCAAAATTTTCTAGTGAATTAAACATGGCAGGGAATAGAGGATAGGCAGAGAAGAATCAAAATATTTCTAACTTTCTGGCTCTGACAGCAGATATGGATAAAAAGGCCAATTACTAAGCCAGGGGGTTCAGGGGAGGAGTGGTCTCATGGGAAGGATGAGAATGAAAAACTGTTTGAGAATGTTCCCTTTGAATTGACTTTTTATAGGGTCTCTCTCTGTTCCTGTATCCTCAGTCCAGTGTGTAGATTTTCAAAGCAACTCTATGACTTTTTATTTTTTTAAATTTTTGAGATAAAATTTTTAGTTTACAATATAGTCAAGGGCTTAATGTGCCACTAAATAAAAAGTTCAACAAATAAAAAAAAAAAAAAAGGACCATAGTTCAGAAGAAAGATAGGCAAGGATTATAAACAATAAACAAATGAAAACTTTTTTAATTTCACCCATAGAAAGTAAATTTTGTTTTTTTGTGTGTGGGGGGGGGGTGGTTTTGGTTTTGTTTTTTTTTTGTTTTTTGTTTTGTTTTTTTTTTTTTTGACAGGCAGAATGGACAGTGAGAGAGAGAGAGACAGAGAGACAGAGAGAAAGGTCTTCCTTTGCAGTTGGTTCACCCTCCAATGGCCGCTGCGGCTAGTGTGTTGTGGCCGGTGCTCCGCGCTGATCTGAAGGCAGGAGCCAGGTGCTTGTCCTGGTCTCCCATGGGGTGCAGGGCCCAAGCACTTGGGCCATCCTCCACTGCACTCCCTGGCCACAGCAGAGAGCTGGCCTGGAAGAGGGGCAACTGGGACAGAATCCGGCACCCCAACCGGGACTAGAACCCGGTGTGCCGGCGCCACAGGCGGAGGGTTAGCCTATTGAGCCACAGCGCTGGCCATAAATTTTAAACTTACCATGAAAATCATTGTTTTATAACACACACAAAACTCACATGGCTACTAGAACAGTGCCTTTCTTTGGAGGCCAAGCCTCAAACTCCCCAAAGACAGGGGCCCTGCCTACATTGCTCATCATTATATTTCCATTCCTGCTCCAGTGCGTGGCACAAAGTAGAGGTTCAATAAATATTGGTATAGAGATGAAGAAATAGTGAGCAAACATTTTCTGGGAACTACACATGGCACCAGGAATTCCATGAGGCACTTCACATAAATTGCATTACTTAAGCCTTATAAAAAGTTCCTCAAGCTTGTTGCCACAAAACTAATTCTGCAAATTTGGGAACTGCAGCTTGGAGGAAGGGATCAAAAGCACAAATGGCTGCCCTATAGGGTCAAGTCAGGAAACACAAATGAGCGAAAAGACCCATGTATTAACAGGACTACAGCCACGGCCTTCAGTAAATGAGCGACTGCTCCTCAACCTTCACTGAGCACCGTCCTATATCAATGTAGCCACACAATAAAACCAGTTATGATTTTTCAAGAGACTATAAAAACATATTTTATAAACATGAAGTTTATAATTTAAAAATGTAAGATATTGTCTTATAACAATCCTTAAAGTATCTATTCCTAGCAGTCACATGCTACGGTTTGAATAGAATATGGGCTTGAATTCATGCAGTTAAATCCCACAGTCTTAGATTGATGGCACTGAGAAGGTAAAAATTTAATCCAATTATGGTGTTGAGGAGAGGGGGCTGGTGGGAGGTTCACAGGTCACTGGAGGTATGTCCTCAAATTTTCTGAGTCCTCCAATGGAGTTGGTTATAGAAGCCTAAGGGGGGCTCAGATGCCCCCTCTGCTTCCTGGCTTGTCTTACTGTGGTCATTCCTCCCCATGTGCTCTCCCAGTGTCATCCTCTAGCCTCACCACTTAGCTGAACCAAAGGTGCCCACCTGGTCTTGGAATGGATACCTCCAAATCCATGACCCAAAATACAACTCTTATTTCATAAGCAGTTTCTCTCAGGTATTTGTTATAGTGGTGAAAAACTGACTAATATACCACCTATCACACTTTCCTTTGTGTATTAAGTTCCTTTCTGGTGGGGAGAAAAGCTAATTGAGCCATTAATAAATATTATTAGTGAGCCTGGTATAACCAGTGTCCCTGTGCTCTTAGCTAAGAGGTTTTATGTTGAAGGTGCTTATTATAATAGACAAGGGTTGTACTATGCACTTTGTTTTTGTGTGTAAAAATACTATGGTCATTCTCTGATGGTTGAACATTTGCCAGATGACAAGAATAGGATCCCAAATCTTATTGTCTGACTGGCTAATGAATTCTGTCATCCTCCTAATGCAATGCTGTACGATGCTGACTTCACTTTGCCATTAAACCAAGCACCTTCAGAATTAAAGATATTCAGCATTTCTTTCTCCCCAAGGATTGAATTCTTATTACTAAGTTTGGTTTTTAAACTCCAGATATCATATTGATGTCTCCAACTTAAGTTGATTTGGTAAAATTGGGAGGGTTGAAAATGTTATCATTGGTTTCTTTTCAAGTTTTTGCACAACCACCTCTAAATAGTGTGGCAAGGAAAGAAGTAGAATGTTTAAAATTTCTAAAAAATTAAATTTGGTAAATAATTACTGAAGGCTTACTCTATGGCAACATCATTTCTAGACAACAGGATACAAAGTAAATAAATCATTATCTCCACTCACACTTTCCAGTAGGGGTGACAGAGTTATAAAAATGATGTTTTGAGATGCATGCTATGATAGAAGGGAGTAAATGTCATGGGAACTTAGATAAAAGGATGATTAGCAATGACTTCACGGGAGCAGAGCTGGGAGAAGTCCAGGTCAGGGAAAGCTACACAGGAAAGGTTAACACTGTGTGTATGTGTATGTGTGTGTCTCTGTGTGTGTGTTTAACACTCTGTTCTAACTTTAAGGATGGCTGGAGTTTCAGGATTTAGGTATAAGAAGAGATGCAATCTGGGTAATACAAGCTAATATCCATAGCTTGTAGAAACGTAACACAGTGAGATATTATATATGTACTTATAACTGATTTCTCACCACAACCCAATAAATTAAACTTGTTACAAATCCCCATTTTTCAGTTTAAGAAACTGAAGCCCAGAAAAGTGAAGTAATTTAGCCAAAGCCACATAGCCGGTCATCAGCAAAACTTGTATTCTATTCCAGGTCTTTTGACTTCAAAGCCCAGACTTCAACACTCAACTTTATCACCACTTAAGGAAAGAAACACGTGGACATAACATATTTTGGTTTGAAGACTAGAGAGAGTCCATGCTGAGTAGAAGACACTATGTTTCACTGTGTGTTGGGGTTAAGTTTACAGATGGAAACAGCTGTATTTCAAGGGAATACTTGTAAAATAAACTGAGTTTGGATTTTATGACTCTAGGAGCTTTTTTCTATAAGTAGCAAGGACAAAGATCCATTAAAAGTCTAATAAACATAAGAGTATTTAAGTGAAAAAGGAAGGAACCAATATGGATATTTAAGTATCTTTTTTTTTCATTTTCAATTCTCTTTATATACAGAAGGTCAATTTAGTATAAAGATTTCAACAGTTTGCACCCACATAGAAACACAAAGTGAAACATACTGTTTGAGTACTAGTTATAGCATTAAATCACAATGGACAGCACATTAAGGACAGAGATCCCACATGAGGAGCAAGTGCACAGTGGCTCCTGTTGTTGACCCAACAAATTGACACTCTAGTTTATGGCGCCAGTAACCATCCTACACTCTCGTCATGAGTTGCCAAGGCTATGGAAGCCTTCCAAGTTTGCCGACTCTGATCATATTTAGACAAGGTCATAAAAGACAGAGTGAGGATAGTAACCAATGATCCTAAGAGTGGCATTTACCAGGTTTGAACAATTATACAGCATTAAGTGGGGAAGAGGACCATCAGTACACACAGGTTGGGAGTAGAGCCATTGGTGGTAGAGTAGAGGTTATGATTACAAAGGAATGAGGCCCAAGTGCACTAGACAGGGCCTAGAACAAAGGACAGAGTCATTATTAGAGGAGCTAAGAAAGGTGCTGTCTAAGCTACAAGTAATTTTTCTGATTTAGAGGCAAATAGAACCTGATAGAAGGGGCTTGATAATAATCTGGTGGGCTTCAGGCCTTGTAAATTCAGAGGCCCAGACCTATCTATCTCTTCACATGGGGTTATCCTAAGGGAGGCGTGAACCTCCTAGGGGAAGGCACTCTGTTGACTTTCATTACTTGGCTGGCCTGGGAGGAGAGCTGGCCAGGTAAAGGCAGGGGGCATCTCTAACAAGAAATTTACAGTTCTGCCTGCAATGTTGCTGACCCTACTTGACCATCCCCTCAGCTGCAGTGGTCACTTTGGAAGTTGGGCTGAGTGAAGGGCTTTTCAGCTTAGAGCCAATAAGATCTGTGGCTCTGACCTGGGCATCCTTCGACTCCAGGGCAGGTCCATTTCCAGTGATCCAATTCTTGGCAGAGCTGCCAGGGCTCTTCACAAGCTGACTTCTGCTGAAGCCCAGGCTTACCACATTGAAAGCCACTGCAGTGGACTGGCCTGTTGGGTCTCCTTGAAGGCAGATCACTGTACAGATCAGCCATTAATAGGCCTGCCACCCATTGCTTCTGATGCCGAGCTTTCTTTTCCTCCTGGTTTGTGTTAAAGCAGACCAGAGGATGCAAGTCAAGGGAGTGCCCGTGTCCCATCTCTAATCTTCGGTGGCCTGAACTACAAGTCTATAGTCACAGGCATGTTCTGTAGTAGTTTTTCTAAGGTAGACAATGCCCATGAGGAAAATTATATTCTCACTTTAAAACTTTCTTTCCCTTTGGTCTGAAAGGGAGGTTTTTTCTACTTACTGTATACTTCGCTGATGGCGAAGTGAATCTAGCTATGAGATTATTATTTAAGTTCTTATTTTGGCTATGCTATTGCAGAAAAATGTTAGCCATCTCTTTTATAAGGTCTAAAGATTAAATTGTGCATCCTACAGATTCCTTCATAATAGAATTAGTTTCCTACCTTGAAGAGAATAGAGAAATGAAAGAACAAGTTGGGCTTAGAATAGAGAAATGAGGGAGCAAGTCCTAGATCGCTTGCTGACAATAGCAATATTACATGAATACTTAGCAAACCGTTTCAACCATTAGATAACAACTTAAGAAAACATTTACCAGAAGGTCTAATGCCTTCTATAAATTTTAAGAATCATGTATTTGAAAACACCTCTTAAATATCTAACATGGTGTAGTTTGTTTAGCCAGTAAACTTAAGCACAACCATATAAAATGTTTTTAGTTTCTTTCTACCAACACGTTTAAAACATATGATACACAGATTCAAGTCACACAAATTAAAATGTATCTTTGATTGATTTTAGCAGCTTAAATTTATGGACAATCTTATCTATAAGCCATTTAAAATAAAACTCTTAATAAAATTTCCCCATGTGGACATATAATATGTACACACATATAACATAGCATAATAGACCAATATAGCAATTTTAATAATAGCTTTTAAAATCTTTAACTCTTTTTGTAGATTGCCAATTGATTTGAATTGCTTTTTTGTTTTTAGTAACCTCAGTTAACCATACTTTCTCTCAGTTGGTACTGTTAATACATTATTGGCTTCAGCTGTTTACAGAGCCATCCCAAAGTACTGAATACAATAAAAGTGGCTGGAAAAAGTCCATAGGAACCTATAGGAGGACAGCTAAACACAGAACCAACAACGCTTTAGTTTTATGAGCAGCACATCATATATAACTATGGATGACAAATGACTAAGTCGCCATGTTTAAAATTATAAACTCATCAACCAACAAGAGGCACTTGCTTACTTCACAGTATTTTTGAAAGCACCTGTAGGATTTTCCAAGTATTTAACCCTTTAGGCCTCTGGGCTTTCTCATTAAGATAACTATCATGTCTAGTAACACAAGATCATTAGACTTTTTAATTCTCAAACATTTGTATTAATAGCATTTTCCATTATAGAAACTTAAAGTCTGGTACCACATCACATCTTGACAGTCCTTCTAATATAATCCAAATAGACTGATTAGTTGGTGTCTCTATAAGATGAGAGACATAGGTCCTTCGATTTTTTCAGTTGGGCCCAAACTGGAAAAACCAAAGTCCAGGATTTACTGGAAATTTTAGAGACCAGATTGTTTGAAACTTTGATTTTTTGAATGCCTGTCAAGAATGCCAAGAAGGCTCAAAATCCAAAATATCTGGTTGAAATAAGATTCCTTAAAATCATGACATAATATAGACCAAATTTGATCATTGTTACAAGGTGATTATTCAAATCTTTGAAAATAAGCACATATTTAAATAACCCATAGCTCTTAATAAAAATTCAGCTGTTTTTGAACAATTAGAATTTAACAGACATCAAGAGAACATAATAGATTACTTTAACACATTGCTTTAACAGAGCATCAGAGTTTAATTCTATGTCAAAGAGAAATTGAGCTTCCTGTGATCTTTTGCTGTGAGGTTTCCTTCCTTTACCTTCTTTCATATTGGTGACCATGTTTCTGTGTTTCTGTGTGTAAGACATCTTTAAGCATCTTTTGCAGGGCAGGATGAGTGGCAACAAATTCTTTCAGTTTCTGTTTGCTATGAAAAGTCTTAATTTCACCTTCATTCACAAATGAGAGCTTCGCAGGATATAGTATTCTGGGCTGGCAGTTTTTCTCTCTTAGTACCTGGGCTATGTCTCGCCATTCCCTTCTAGCTTGTCGAGTTTCTGATGAGAAGTCTGCTGTGAGTCTAATTGGAGATCCTCTAAGAGTAATCGGACGTTTCTTGCACATTTTAGGATCTTTTCTTTACGTTTCACTGTGGTGAGTTTGATTACAACATGTTGTGGTGAGGATCTCTTTTGGTCATGTTTATTAGGGGTTCTATAAGCTTCCTGTACTAAGATGCCTCTGTCCTTCTCCAAACCTGGGAAATTTTCTGCTAGTATCTCACTGAAAATGCCTTCTAATCCTTTCTCCCTCTCCATGCCTTCAGGAACTCCTAGAACCCGAATGTTGGGTTTTTTAATAGTATCCTGTAGATTCACGACAATATTTTTTAGATTTCTAATTTCTTCTTCTTTTCTTTGGTTTGCCTGTTTCCTTTCCTGTTCTCTGTCTTCTAAGTCTGATATTCTCTCTTCTGCTTCGCCCATTCTGTTTTTAAGGCTCTCGAATGTGTTTGTCATTTGATCTATTGAATTCTTCATTTCATTATGATTTCTCGTCACTATCACAGTTTCTTGTTCCACTAGTTGTTTCATTTCCTTTTGATTCCTCCTTAATATTTAATTTTCATGAGAGAGATTTTCTATCTTGTCCATTAAGGATTTCTGTAGTTCAAGAATTTGTTTTTGAGAACTTCTTAATGTTCTTATCAATTTTTTGAGATCCACTTCTTGCATTTCTTCTATCTCATCATCTTCATAATCTTGAATTGGGGTGTCTTTTTCATTTGGGGCGTCATAGTGTCTTCCTTGTTCTTGTTAGCTTGGTTTTTGCGTTTGTTGTTTGGCATGTTGGAGATATTTGGTTTCTTCACTGTGGTGTTTTTTCTTGTTACACTATGGCTGTATATTAAGTGGACTGTCTGCTTTCAGTGGAGCCTTAGAGGCTTGAGATGAGTGTGGACTGAGAGCTGTGTTTGGTTCCTCAGGGTTGAGGGTGTGTCAAAGATGACACTCCCAGGTTAGGTGTGGTAAATCTCTCTTTCTTTTTTTGATTCAAAAGGGAAGTAATTCCGCACAGCTGAACGTAATTGGAGGTAGTTAGCAGGCAAATAATATACCCACAGGAGCCAGAGATCAGAAGCTCTTTCCCAAGGACCACACAGGGAATCTGTGCTGCCCTCAGTGTGGGCTCCAATTCTCCTGCAGTCTCCCACTGGGTTGCCAAGTTAGATCCTAATCTCCTGTTATTTCACCCCTCCCCCCAGAGTCAGGTTTTTCTGCTAGGCTCAGGGCCGGTGCAGACCTGAGGTCGCCCTGCTTTTTAGTTTTTTCCTCTCTCTCTTCTAGTTAGCCTGGTGAATTTTTCCCCACAGAGTTTCAAGCCTCGTTCCCTCTAGCCTCCTCTTTCCGCTTGCCCGCTGGTGTCTCGGGCTATTGAGTTTCGGCTCACCTCGCGTTCCAGCGCTGGTGTGTTGAATCTGCCGCTGGTGTCCCGAACTTGGGCTCCCACGCTCTCCACGCAGGTACACTGTGAATCACTAGTTCCGGAAGAGTTTCCTCTGCTATTTCATCCCCTACTCTTCCTTGACCCTGCAGTGTCTCCACTTATATTAAACTGTCTCTCCCCCGGACTAATAGTGTGCTCCCTGCCTATTCCGCCATCTTGCCATTCTTGATATTTAAGTATATTTTAAACTGCATTGGGGCTCAGTGGGTTAATCCATCACTTGTGACGCTGGCATCCCATATGAGTTCAAGTCCCAAGTGCTCTATTTCTTTTTTTTTTTTTTTTTTTTTGGACAGGCAGAGTGGACAGTGAGAGAGAGAGAGACAGAGAGAAAGGTCTTCCTTTGCCGTTGGTTCACCCTCCAATGGCCGCCACAGCCGGCGCGCTGCGGCCGGTGCACCGCGCTGATCCGATGGCAGGAGCCAGGTGCTTCTCCTGGTCTCCCATGGGGTGCAGGGCCCAAGGACTTGGGCCATCCTCCACTGCCTTTCCGGGCCATAGCAGAGAGCTGGCCTGGAAGGGGGGCAACTGGGACAGAATCCGGCGCCCCGACCGGGACTAGAACCTGGTGTGCCGGCGCCGCTAGGCGGAGGATTAGCCTGTTGAGCCACGGCGCCGGCCCCAAGTGCTCTATTTCTGATCTGGCTCCCTGCTAATGAGCCTGGGAAAGCAGTGGAAAATGACCCAAGTGTGTGGGCTCCTGCACCCACATGGGAAATCCAGATGGAGTTCCAGGTTCCTGGCTTGGGCCTGGTCCAGTCCTAGATATTGTGGCCATTTGGGTAGTGAACTAGTGGATGGAAGATTCTCTCTCTCTCTCTCTCTCTATCTCTCTTTCTCTGTCATCATGCCTTTCAAATAGATAAATCTTAAAAAAAAATGTGCTAATGGCCTATGTCAGTGAATTAAATGAAAAATTACTTTCTTTACAAAGTACCTTATGTTTTCATGCAGTGACCTAAGTGTTAGAGAAAAGGATAGGTATCAAGGACAATTTGCATTTTGTTGTCTTTTTAGAGAAATTGGTTAAGTCAGTAAGAAACAACCAGGAGGATTCCGTCCTCACATTCTAACCCTGGTACACACCCAGTAGCATCCTCACCACTTGTTCTTGGATTCACGGCATGCTACACCTTCTGAATTACTCAGACAGGCTTTGTTCCTGAGAACCCCTTATGGTTAGAAGGCACTAAGCACAAAAGATCTTGTTCAGTATGCTGTGCTGTATTTATACTTTTTGTTTGAGAAATTCAAAGGGCTTTACGAAGAAGATTAATAAATCTTTTAAAAAACAGTAGCTGTGTGAACTCCTCCCGCATTGGGAAAGGAGTGAGACAGGCGCCCATTATTGTCTAAAGTCGCCGTAAAGTGCAGGGATGCAGACATTTGCCCTCTGATGGGACTTGCTGCTATAAATGGTCAACATTCTTTCCCAGGCAGTAGCTGCTGTTTCTGGATTTACCATCTGTTAACTCAGGTGAGCAACAGAGAACAAAACACCAGAAGTGCAGAAAGTAGGGAAATACAGGAAGACAAGCAAAACAAACAATTACAGAATACTTCCATTGTTCAAGAAACTGCTAGACGCTGTCACATTTATTGTAGGTTGCTCAGTAAATGCCTGTTTTTCTCCCTTTTCACATAATTTATGCCATTTGATTAAAGTGTATTTTTTTGCCAAAAAGAAGGAAAGAAAGAAAAAAAAAAAAGAAAAGAAAGAGAGAGAGGGAGACCCTGTGAATGAATGCTACTGGTCCTGAAAGGAACTGGCTTACATGTGCTTGAACACACGAAGGACAAGCATGGGCTCATGGTCTGTTTATCCTCTCTCTGAAGTGACCACACCTCAGTAGGACCCACTCTAGTCACAGAAAATATTACCACCAAAAATGAAGGCCCTAAGGGGCAGACACAGCCCCTGAGACAAACAATGCACATTTTCCAAGAACCTCTTCTCTGGTGAAGTGGACTAGGGCAGATAGGAGAGGACTACTCCTCACAAAGGAAATCACTGGCCTTAGTTTTGGGTTTGGTAGCATGGGGACTGTGACACGGCATTAGGGAGACCTACTCTCCCCAGCCACAGGCATGAGCTTAGTTCTTACATTTTTATAAAAATCTGGAAAAGATCCTTGAGAAGTTATAGTTTTCACAGACAAGAGAGTTACACAAACCAATTTAGTTAGGGATGCAGAAAGACGGGCCTGGGTGTGAATACAGCCTCTGCCACTTTCTCTGGGTCTGGATATGCAATCTCTTGATGCTGCCTTTCTAGTTTATTAAATGAGTGCTCATAATATCTGCCTCTCAGGGCAATTTTAATGAAATGAGATAATGTATGTGGACATTTAGCATAGTGCCAGGCATATGTGAAAAATTCAAAACATATTACTTTACGTTGGTAGAAATTTTTTTTAAGATCCATGAATGATAATATGCCTTCATATGAGGCAGGCTCAATATCAATCTATACAATTCTTAACATATTATGGTGATTTTGATAGAAATATGATAGAAAATTGGATATATATGAGATTTTCTTCACCCCGCACATTCTCTCTCTCTCTCTCTCTCTCTCTCTCTCTCTCCCCCTCACTGTCTCTCTCTTTCTTCCTCTCTCTTTCCATCCTCCCCCACCCCAGAATGTTAAAGTAAAGAAAAAAGCAGGTAAAGCCACTGCCTGCAGTGCCTGCATTCTATATGGGCGCTGGTTCGAGCAAGTCCCGGCTGCTCCACTTCTGATCCAGCTCTCTGCTATGGCCTGGGAAAGCAATGGAAGATGGCCCAAGTCTTTGGGTCCCTGCACTGGCGTGGGAGACCCAGAAGAAGTTCCTGGCTCCTGACTTCGGATCAGCACAGCTCTGGCCTTTGTGGCCAACTGGGGAGTGAACCAGCAGATAGAAGTCTTCTCTCTCTCTGCCTTTCTTTCTATATGTAACTCTGACTTTCAAATAAAATAAATAATTCCTTAAAAAAAAGAGATTTATCATCGATTTAACCAACTCAGAAAATATTAAAGAAAACTATGTTAGTACTGAATATGTACAGATTGCTTTCATTAGTCCATAAACAATACAGTTCAACCACTATTTACATATTATTTGCATATATAAGGTATAGTATTCTGGAGATTATTTAAGTATACAGAAGACTGTGCTTCGGTTATATGCAAAAACCATGCCACTTTTTTTTCCCCCGAAGAAACCTCTTATTTACGGAATACAAACTTCATGCATTTCATAAGTACAACTTCAGGAATATCGTGGTTCTCCCCACCATACCTGCCCTCCCACCCACACTCCCGCCTCTCCTCCTCCCTCTGCTATTCCCAGTCCCATTCTCCACTAAGATCCATTTTCGATTAACTTCATATACAGAAGACCAACTCTATACTAAGTAAAGAGTTCAACAATTTGCAAGAAAAAAAACTGTTCCTCAACAGTCGAGACAAGGGCTGTTCAAAGACATTACATCTTTGAAGTTAATTTCACCTTTTTCTTTATAAACTTAATTAACTTTAAAAAGCACCCAAGAATGATACATCTTTTTACAAGCACTTAGACATAATTATAATACAACTCTTTGAGGACGGAGGTCCTGCATGGGAAGTTTGTGCAGAGTGACTCCTGTTGTTAATTTAACTATTAAAACTCTTATGCATGATGCCAGTGATCACCCAAGGCTCTTGACATAAGCTGCCTTGGCTATGGAAACCTTTTGAATCCACAAACTATGTCACTATTTAGTCTAGAACCATGCCACTGTCTATAAGGAATTTGTGCATCTGTGATTTTCATATCTGCAAGAGTCCTGGAGCCAATTACCATTGCAGATGTCAAAAGATGACTTTAGGCCGGCGCCGCGGCTCACTAGGCTAATCCTCCGCCTTGCGGCGCCGGCACACCGGGTTCTAGTCCCGGTTGGGGCACCAATCCTGTCCCGGTTGCCCCTCTTCCAGGCCAGCTCTCTGCTGTGGCCAGGGAGTGCAGTGGAGGATGGCCAAAGTCCTTGGGCCCTGCACCCCATGGGAGACCAGGAGAAGCACCTGGCTCCTGCCATCGGATCAGCGCGGTGCGCCGGCCGCAGCACGCTACCACGGCGGCCATTGGAGGGTGAACCAACGGCAAAAGGAAGACTTTTCTCTCTGTCTCTCTCTCACTGTCCACTCTGCCTGTCAAAAAAAAAAAATGACTTTACTAATATTGGATGAATTGTTTTCAAGTTCAAGATATGAACCATTTATTTTAGACTAATATATAAGATATATAATGGGCTATTTAGCTTGTATATGAAAAAAATGTTTTAAAGGTCATCATAGACTTTAGGTAAAATCAGCAGATGCAGTAACAAGCAGTGTAACAACGGTCAAAAAAAAAAAAAAAAAGTCCTTGAGGATTAATTCCTCCAATTAAAGTGCTAGTAAACCAAGCATGAGAACTCAGAAGTATGGGAGCAATCAGTTTTGTCCACTAGTTTCCAATTTTCAGACTTTATCAGATAATCATAGAAAAGTCCATGACAAAATAGCCATTAAATAATTTAAGTAATTTCTATTGGTGATGGAAAGAATTAGTGAGCAATTGTTAAGATGCAAATGAAAGTTAATTTTTAAACGTTTATTTATTTGAAAGGCACAGCGGCAGAGTGAGGAGAGGGGTAGGAAGGAAAGGGGCAGCAGGAGAGAGATCTTCTCTCCTCTGACTCCTCAAACGGCCACAACAAGCAGATCCTGGTTTCCCACACGGGTGGAGGGTCCCAAGTGGTAGGGCCGTTTCTGCTGCCTTCCCAGGTGCATTAGCAGAAATCTGGCTCACAAACGAAGTAGTCAGGACTCAAAGCGGAATTCCAATATGAGACACTGGCATCTCAAATAGCGGCTTAACCCTCTGCACCACAATACTGCCCCCAAAAAGCTAATTAAGAGAAGTAAAACCAACCTATTAAAGAAATACACATTTAATATTAAATAAAGAAAAAATATTTAGGTATATCTTAATCTGCAGTTTATATGACATAAAACACAATAAATAACAGGTTATTTAGTGAATTAAACTGTAATCTTCAAATCATAGAGAAACCATCTGAAAAAGGACTATGAGATCTTTGAAATGGTAACCTTCAAGTGTTTGAAAATTAGAAACTGTAACTCACAAAGAAAAATTTCAATAAAATTGAGTACAAAGATATTAGAACTTTATACAGTGAAAATCCTACTAGGACATACAGAGAGATATCATAAATGTGTGAAAAGTCTAAAAAACAGCAACAAAAAAGCAAGAGTGCAATGTATGGAGCTATATGTAGTCCAGGTGCATTGAGTAAGGTGCTCAGACTACTTCCTCCACCAATGACCTACACATGGAGGGACATTAGTCTCTACTCCTACAGGAGAGTGTCCACCATCCACTCTCTTATGCTAGGAAACCTCTGTCTATCTCTTCATACTTCTGTGTCCTCTCCTATTTTTGGTGGTAAAAGCCTCAGAGGATGAAAAGAGAGGCAACAGAGTATAAGGTTTATAGGGTGCATCTTACCCTTTGATCTGATTTCTATTACTTTGAAAATTATTCCCAGGTATAATTAAAAGAAAAAAGAATGATATAAACTTAATGATACTCATATCAGTGTTATATAATAACAAAAGAAAGAAGGAAAATAAAGGAAAGGAGGTAGAAGGGAGAAAAAAGCAAAACATAAGTAAATAAACAATGTTGAAAAAAGAGAGAAAAAGGGAGAAAGGAGGTGGGAAGGAAAAAAAGAATTTATCTGAATATTTAAAAGAAAGACATGGTATATCCCTTAGATAATTATTTTTAAAAGATAATTCTGTGGATCATGCAGTCACATTATGAATTGTTTAAGTGAGCTCTAGTCTGTATTTAAGTGAGCTCTAGTCTTTATTCAACACATACTTGTAGTTGAGTACCTGCTCCTCACCCACCAGTCTATCCTTCAGGGATATGAAAGTGGGGGGCTGGAGGTAGAGAGAAAACAAATCACCAAGTAAGATTCCAAACAGTGACAAGCATAGTACAAATCACTCAGATTGCATGGAGTCATGGGAACTGTCTAGTGACTCCTCTAGAATGGTTGTAAAAGAGAACACTTAATCTGCAATTCAAGTCATAAGAACCTGGCCTCCTTAAGGTGAATGAAAAAAGCACTCCAAGAAGAGGGTTTCTGAGAAAGAAAAAGAGGAGAACATAGGGAAGAGACCAGTAGGGAGTTGCACGATGTCAATTGATAGGACTTTGTAAGTTAGACAAGGAGACTGTATTTACTGGATGATTTTGAAAAGAAGGATGTGATATGATACATGTTTACAAGGGTTGTTCTGTTTATGTGGGGTGACAGAGTTCTGTAAGGGAGGATCAGAGGAGACAATCCCACTAGAAGTGTTGGAGAGCTGGGGAGAGTTAGAGAGCCTAAAGGAGTGAAGCTCTGAGCCCTGGTGATCTCAAATGTTTGAGAGATGGAAAGTGGAAAATGTGGCTAGCGCCACGGCTCACTAGGCTAATCCTCCGCCTGAGGCACCGGCACCCAGGGTTCTAGTCCTGGTTGGGGCGCTGGATTCTGTCCCGGTTGCTCCTCTTCCAGTCCAGCTCTCTGCTGTGGCCCGGGATGGCAGTGGAGGATGGCCCAAGTCCTTGGGCCCTGCACCCGCATGGGAGACCAGGAGGAAACACCTGGCTCCTAGCTTTTTGGATCGGCATGGTGTGCCAGCCGCAGTGCGCTGCTGGAGCGACCTTTGGGGGAGTGAACCAATGGAAAAGGAAGACCTTTCTCTCTGTCTCTCTCACTTTCCACTCTGCCTGACAAAAAAAAAAAAAAAAAAGGAAAGTGGAAAATGGACCAAATGCAAGAATTGGGAAGAGGAAGACAGTGAAATAACAGATATAATGAGTGTGCACTTACAGAAGCCACAAAGGGAAGACCATTAGTAAGAAGGCAATGGCCAGTAGTCTTACTTGAGAGAGCAGTGTAAGAAAAGGATAGAGAACAAATGACTTTAGAACTTGGCATCCAAGGATGGAGGTCATTAGAGATATGACAGGTGTGATCTCGGTAGAGTGAGAATGAACACCCACCTAGGGCAACTAAGAACATGAGGGGTGTGTTGAAGCAGACTGCATCAAGAGACACATTTTTCAGCAGACACTGCTGTGAAGGATGGAATATAGGGGATGGTGAATGATGGGAATGCTGAAGCCAGAGGCATTGTTTTAAAAATTTGAGGGACAAGAGCATATTCATATGCTGATGTGAGTGACCCAGCTGAAAGGAAGAAATGGAGGATATAGGAGAATGAGAATATGATTCCAGAAGAGGCCTTCAGATGGTGAGAGTGGATGGGGTTTGGAAACCATGTGATCCTTGCTGGCCTGCTCAGATACGTGGATACCCTTCTGTGAAACTTATGAAGCCCACAGACAAAAATGGTTAGTTGGATTTCATTGCTGTACCAAAATACCTGTGGCAACCTAACTTTATAAGCAGAAGAGGTTCATTTTGGCTCATGCTTCTGGAGGTTCAAAGTCTAAACAGCAGGCTTTGACTGGAGAGGAGACAAAGACCTCACGATGAGCCGGGAAGCCAGGAAGGTTGGGTCCATACTTCGGCTTTTATAATGATGCTCTAAAGGAACTATGCTCCACATTACCCAAGGACTGCCATCAGGCCCACCCCCCTGCAAAGGTTCCACACCTCCCAACAACACCACTCTGGGGACCAGACCTTTAATGCACAGGTCTTTGGGAGACACTCGACATTCAAACCACAATAAGAGGCATGCACAATTCACAAAATTTGTGGAAAAATGAAACTGAGAGAAAAATTTATTTTGGTACAAATATTTTGAGGAGTTTTATGAACTTTTGAAAATATTCTTGTACATTTTAGTTATAGCTGTAACCTCATCTATGTATTAGGTAGCTGGAGGGAAATATGAGTCACTGAAGAGTTAGATGAGGACACAGAGTGAATCTTCCTTCTCTCAGTATCCCTCAGTATCTGCTTTTAGAATACAGAGTTCTTTAAAATAACAGATTCTCAAAACACCTCCTAAGTCAAGGTGTTCTCATCAGCTATACAACAAGAAAAGAGCTGACCGAGGTACAGTTATTTGGCAAATACACAAAAATACCCGAACCACTATATTTTTGACAATGCAGCATTCCCAATATTAAATACTATATGCAAGCCTGTATTAATTCTTCATACAGTGAATAAAACCTATAGAGGGGCTGGCATTGTGGTGAAGTGAGTGAAACTACCCCTTGCGATGCCAGCATCCCACATGGGCGCTGATTTGAGTCTCGGCTGCTCTGCTTCTGATCCAGCTCCCTGCTAATGGCCTAGGAAAAGTATCAGAAGATGGACCAAGTGCTTGGGTACATGCTATCTTTGTGGGAGACCTGGAGGAAGCTCCTGGCTCCTGGTTTCAACTTGGCCCACCACTGGCCATTGTGGAGTGAGCCTGCAGATGGAAGATCTCTGCCTCTTCCTTCCTCTCAGATAAATAAAACTTTAAAAATACCTATAAAGTATTACTATATTTTGTATTTATTTGGGGTATAAGAATTTTATGGGGGCTAGCGCTGTGGTGCAGTGGGTTAACGCCCTGGCCTGAAGCCCCGGCATCCCATATGGGCGCGCCGGTTCTAGTCCCGGCTGCTCCTCTTCCAATCCAGCTCTCTGCTATGGCCTGGGATAGATGTAGAAGATGACCCAAGTCCTTGGACTCCTGCACCCTCATGGGAGACCTAGAAGAAGCTCCTGGCTCCTGGCTTCGGATCAGCACAGCTCCAGCCACTGCGGTCATCTGGGGCGTGAATCAGCGGATGGAAGACCTCTCTCTCTGTCTCTACATCTCTCTGTAACTCTGACTTTCAAATAAATAAAACAAAAATTTTTTAAAATAAGAATTTTATGAATATCAACATGTTTAGTAATTATAGTATTATACACTACCATGCCCATTTTATACATGAGCAATTTGGGGCACAGAAAGATTAAATAACTTGTCCCTAGCCACACAGCTAACAAGTCAGGAAGCTGAGATGCAAGCCTGGGCAATTTGATGTCAGACTCTTTGCCTTCAACTTCTCCACTGTTCTTTAAATATGCTATCTAACTTCACCTTAACAACAAATTTACCAGAAAAGTATTCTATATTTAACAGTGAGAAAAGTGAGATTTGGAAACTTAGGTTGCTCAAGGTCACACTTTTTAAGTGGCTGGTCAAGAACATATTCAAATCTGAATATGTCTACAGTTGCATATTCTCAGCTCTTACACCTATACATAGTTCTAGAAATAGCCAGTAAAGGTGTTGGCATTTAGTACAGCCTTTAAGATGCCAGCATCGCATATTGGAATCTCTGGTCCAAGTCATAGTTATTCTGGCTCTGACCCAGCTGTCTGGTGATGTACATACACCTTGGGAAGGCAGCAGATGATAACTCAAGTCTTGGGTCCCTGTCACCCATGTAGGGAAATTTGTATTGTTTTGGGCTCCTGGCTTTGGCCTTGTCCAGCCCTGGTTACTGTAAGCATTTGGAGAGTAAACCGGCAGATGGAAGATCTCTCTCTCTCTTTCTCTCTCTCCACACTTCTAATAAAATTAAATAAAGTCAAAATAGTCTTAAAAAAAGAAATAGTAGTAAAAAGGCTACACGTTTCATCACTCAAAACTGCTAATACTTACGACAAGTGGTATAGAAAGGGAAATTTTTGATCATAGGAATGAAAATAGATGAAATTATAGTAATAATGAAGATAATGAACTATTTAATGATAGGCATGGATTTGTAAGATATTGATCATTACGGAGCTCAAGGATTTTACAGTCTGGATTAGTTTTATTCTATTTGAAAGTCACCTTTAAAGTATGGGATATAAATTCATGTATATGTCTTGCAGGTACTTCCCCAAATAAGTTATACTTACTGGAGGAAAAATGGGCTTTATAGCCATTTTTTTTTTGACAGGCAGAGTGGACAGTGAGAGAGAGAGACAGAGAGAAAGGTCTTCCTTTACCGTTGGTTCACCCATCAATGGCTGCTGCGCCCGGTGCGCTGCGGCCAGTGCACCATGCCGATTCAAAGCCAGGAGCCAGGTGCTTCTCCTGGTCTCCCATGCGGGTGCAGGGCTCAAGCACTTGGGCCATCCTCCACTGCCTTCCTGGGCCACAGCAGAGAGCTGGACAGGAAGAGGAGCAACCGGGACAGAATCCGGTGCCCTGACTGGGACTAGAACCCGGCCGGCACCACAAGATGAAGGATTAGCCTATTAAGCCACAGCGCCGGCCCATAGCCATGTTTTAAAAAGAAGGATGGAAATGAGGGAGAGTGGGAAAGAAGAAAACTTGAGAATACCTGATGGTTTGTTGCATGTAATTATTGACATTGTACACACACCAGAAACCGTTTTTATTTAGATGAAGTCCTACTATATATTTTTCAGCTACCTCCTTTGCTAGCTAACAGCATACCGGGAGTTTATCAACACATCTGATACTGGGGATATATCCAATGGAAATAAAATCATAATATCAGAGAGATACCTGTATACTTATGTTTACTGTAGCTGCTCAAAATAGTCAAGATACAAAAATCAACCACTAGGAACATCCCCGAATGAATGGAGAAAAGTGTGGTGTATAAATGCAATGGAGCATTATTCAGCCATAGAAGGATGAAATCCTGCCATGGATGCATCTGGAGGACTGAAATAAACCGCCACACAAATGGCAAAAAGCACATATTTTCTCTAGATTGTTGATCACATAGCAGCTGAGAGGAGAACAGAAGTCTAATGACCAGAGGGGTAGGGAGAGAGAAGAAAAGATAGGAACAAATTGGATAACAAGTACTAATATAGTTAGATAACAAATACCAAAATAGTTAGATGGAAGAATTAGCTCTAATGTTCTATAGCATAGTAGGATAAATATATAGTCTACAACAACTTATTATGCATTACAAAATACCTAGAGAGGAAGAGTTTGAAAGTTCTTAGTATGGACAAACAATAATATTTGAAGAGATGCAAATTCTAATTACCTTGGCTTAAGCTACACACCGTATATGCATATATTCAATCATAATATAACAAGTAGAAATGTTATATAAAAATTTTTAACAGAAAAATATAAACATGATATGAATCTTAGTTTTGTTAAATTGCTTTATATTCCATTAGATTGTACTCTAATTCATTAAATTTTCTTCTATGGTGGGATGATTAGGCTGTGTATTACTTTGCTAGAGCTACCATAACTAAGTACAATAGACTGGGTGGCTTAAGTAATGGGAATTTGTTTTCTCAAAGCTCTAGGGCCTAGAAGCCCATGATCAAGGTATTGGCAAGTTTAGTTTCTCCTGAGGTCTTTCTTCTTGGCTTGTGGATAGCGGCCTTCCTGCGTCCTCATATGGCCATTATTTTTCCTGATGTCTCATCCTCTTCTTATAAGGATGCCTCTCATATTGGATCAGGAGATAACCCTTATAGCCTTCTTTAACCTTAATGACTTCCTTAAAGGTTTCATGTCCAAATATGGGCACATTGAGAGTTAGAGCCATAACTTGTGAATTTGGGAGAGAAGCATGATTCTGTCAATAACAAGTTGTTTCCAACTTTTTGGTAGTAAGAATCATGTTGACGATCAATTATGAAGTGATTTTTATCTTATTACTTCCCTAGGATGTAATCCTAAGAACATAATTGCTAGATCAAGGGTTATATCATGTTTTAATGTGTTTGACGTAAATTGTAAGTTCATATTAAAAGTCTTTTAGAAAGTTGGTTTTTTTGTTTTGTTTCGTTTTTTTGCCTTTGAAATTCTACCTGTAGAGTATGAGAATGAAAACAACCATGTTTAATGAATGGTATATCTGTGTTAAATTCTGTAACCCTGAGCCTTGCCTCTTGAGTGTCCATGCCAAGGGACAAATGGCCTAAGACCACCACAGTTTCCAGCACCAGACCACTAGCAGGAAGTTTATTTGCTCATGGTTCCTAATCTGAGAAAGACAGAGACAGAAAAACCTGGGCTAATGTGTTCCATTTCTTGACCTTCATTGCCCATACTGTAAGTCACAATTCCAATGCTTCACATCTCATTAATGGGAAGATAAAATCCAATTCCTCCCATTGACAAACAGAAATAAGGTGTGGAGGAAGAAGAAAGAGAACAACCTGGTTAATTTGAGGAGGCCAGGAGACTGTCTCCTCTTACTTCTAAGTTAACACAGTAGAAGGAGAGCCTTGTCCTACTCAGCATTCTTTCTGTAAATATTCCATTCTCCTGTCTCCTGCTGGTGTCAGCTTACTCTAAATCTGAGAGGCACTGCAGGAAATTAAATATGGAATCATTGCTTGCTCTATGTTGTATTTTATCTCTGGAGTCTTGTGCTTCTACAATGGGGTGAATATTTAAACTTGGAGGTGAAGAAGAGTCAAAATAGAAGCTTGATTCTCTCACACAAGGAACAGAGAGAGCTTAGCATAGCTTCTGATATGGAGGAATCATGTAATGAATTGGATGCGTCAAGGTTGAATGCAGTTTTGGTAAATGGAAACAATGCCGTGGGGAAGGTACCAAGAGAGGATGGAAAATGGCATGAGCAGAGAGGGCTGTTTAGAAGTAACATTATGAGTTGGTTATATTTAATGTTTCCTCCCATAAATTTTAACTCTATTTTAAAAAAATAAAGCAAGAGTATGTGAAGGTAGAAAATTAGGCCAGTGCCATGGCTCACTAGGCTAATCCTCTGCCTGTGGCGCCAGCACCCCAGGTTCTAGTCCCAGTAGAAGCACCGGATTCTGTCCTGGTTGCTCCTCTTCCAGTCCAGCTCTCTTCTGTGGCCCGGGAAGGCAGTGGAGGATGGCCCAAGTCCTTGGGCCCTGCACCCGCATGGGAGACCAAGAGGAAGCACCTAGCACCTGGCTCCTGGCTTCAGATCGGCCCAACGCCAGCTATGGCAGTCATTTATGGGGGGAACCATCTGATGGAAGACCTTTCTCTCTGTCTCTCTCTCTCTCACTAACTCTGCCTGTCAAAAAAAAAAATGAAAAGAAAGAAAGAAAATTGAATAAAATTATAAATAAGCACCACATTAAAGTCACCTTGGATCAGCCAGTCAGACATCACAGTAGAACAGAAAATGTTTAAACACCCAGATTACAGGGGCCGGCGCTGTGGCGCAGTGGGTTAACACCATGGCCTTAAACGCTGGCATCCCATATGGGTGCCAGTTCTAGTCCCGGCTGCTCCTCTTCCAATCCAGCTCTCTGCTATGGCCTGGGAAAACAGTGGAGGATGGCCCAAGTCCTTGGGCCCCTGCACCCATGTGGGAGACCTGGAAGAAGCTCCTGGCTCCTGGCTTCAGATTGGCGCAGCTCCAGCCATTGTGGCCAACTGGGGAGTGAACCATAGGATGGAAGACCTCTCTTTCTCTCTGCCTTTCTCCTCTGTGTAACTCTGACTGTCAAATAAATAAATAAATCTTTAAAAATAAATAAATAAATAAATAAATAAATAAACACCCAGATGCAGATGGTAGAGACAGTAACCAGCTGTGTGCCTCCAGGAAAACACACAACTCCTCTGAGTTTCCATCTTTTTTCATGACATATGAGGACATTAATACCAAGTTAACAGAATAATTGTCAGGCTTAAATGAGTTAACAGGCAAAACACCTCACAATCCACATAGCCCACCCCTCAGATGGGGGTTTCCCTTCCATTCTGGGAGCAGGAGGAGGGTTGTAAATTCTTCAAGGGCCTTTCAGTCTAGATGTGGAATCTAGATGTTCAAACGAGAATCTCTGAAACAAGGAGAGCAATTATGCACTGAACAGTACAGTAGTGACTGCAAGCATGACAGGAATTCGGACAAAAGGAGGTCTGAGTGAGATGGACTACTCTGCCAGTGAAAGATCTGTCTGCTGTTGGATTAGAGATAGAGTCTGAGATAAGCAATACAAGAGTAGCAAATTGAGGACAGAGGGTATGGAATGTGGATGCTGGAGCAAAGTCTCAATATATGATAGCAATATTGAATTAAGCAATGGAAAAATGGAACTCTTTATCTGACCTGTAATGTCTGGAAAGAGAAACTCATGTTCATAATAGATACATCAAAGGTAACTAGAATGACTAAGAAGGATGACGGTGTATGTACTGTAAAACTGGAATAAAGCACAATATCTATTTATCATAATAAATTTCGGAAATTCAGAAAAAAGATTTGTGAACACAAACCAACTGGTCACATTTTCAAAAAAAAAAAAAGAATTGATTCTAATATTGGTTTTCACAACCATTAGTAACTAGAGTGTCAAGAATGCTTTTTTTTCTATTTATGGTGATGACACAATTATTTTGGTTTGCTTGATCGGGTGCTGGGGCTTTTCCTTCAGTATCATCACAGCTTTGGGAGTGGCAGGACAGCAATGACGGTCTTCACCTGGCTTTTCCAAATCCTAGTGTTTTCACATGCTGTGGGTATTTGTGATTAATATTTTTAAATTCATATTAAAACAAAAAAAGGAACAAAAGAATCATTACTTTAATGATGAAAATTTATGAAGCCTGCCTTCTACCTAATATCCACTGTAAAATGTCAGGTGAAGGCAACTTTAAATGTTCTGTTTGGTTTACTCATTTTCTTATTAATCATGTCATACACTTGTATATTCACTGGAAAAACCTTAGCAAACACAGATAAACAAAATGGAAAACAAACAGAAAAAAAAGATCATATTTCTACTACCCCAACACTTTTTATGTTTTTGTATTTCCTTCAAGTCTATTTTTAACAACGCAATACATATTTTACTAGATATAGCATTTTCAAATCCACATTTTTAATGCATTTTGAATGTCTTCACATGTCATTAAAATTTGTTTTTAGCTGTAACCGTTCTTAAAGCCTGTAGCTGTAACCGTTCTTAAAGCCTGTATGATAAATATCTTCTGTGATGCTCTGTCACCCTGTCGTCTCTATTCCAAATAATCAAGCCAGTGTGATGCAGTTTTCCATTGTGTAGCTGGATACCCCAGACTTGGAGGTTAAGGTAACACGCATGTGGAGCCATCAGTAGTTCCCACATTCCTTCCTGGGCTCCAACCACCCCCTCATTTGTGCTCCTCTCCTCCTTAATCCTTTTCACTCCCTACCTCATTTCCCTCAAGGAGACTGCAGGCTAATGGGAGAACAGATTAGACCCATAAATAATTGTATTCACTGCCACTGGCAAATAGAGAGCAAATAAAGACTTCAGTTGCCAGAAGAGAATTTCTTCAGTAGGCTTGGAAATATACCCATACCTCTGAAAGCAAAATAATAACAAGGTTCTTATATATACACATACATATTTATTCAACATTGACAATTTTAATATTGTAATGCCTTTTATATTTTCATATAAATATATTTAACATACATATATTTTATAAATATATAAATATATAGTTAACTTTTTTCCCTTTTGAGAGAAGTTCCAAAAAGGAGAGGATATAATCTATTTGAAAAATTGAAAAAATAAAAATGAAAAATCCTGTCCAAGGCATAAGCTACTAAGGCACAACAGGTTAAGTCACCATCTAGGATGCTCGTATTCTGTGTTGGAGTGCCTAGGACTGAGTTCTGTCTCTGCTTCTTATCTAGCTTCCTGCTAACACAGCCTGGGAAGGTTAAGGTGATAGTGCAAGTACTTGAGTCCTGGCCACCAACCTGAGACACCCAGAAGGAGTTCCAGGCTTCTAGCTTTGACCTGGCCCACCTCTGACTGTTAGGGGAGTGACCCAGTAGACTGAAGCACTTGTGTTTGCTCTCTTCTCTCTCTCTCTCTCGCTCTCGCTCTCGCTCTAGCTCTCGCTCTCACTCTGTCATCCTGTCTTTCAAGTAAATACTAAATATAAATAAATAAAACTGTAAAATAAAATAATCCTGTCAAGGTGGCCTACTTTGTTCCTGTAGTTAGTGGGTAGCTGAACAAAGAGTAAACCTAGAGTTTCTGAATCTGATTTTATGCCTCTGCATTATGTCACAATGAGTCACTCTAAAAAAAAAAAATCAGTCATACCAAGTAAACCAAGACAACAATATTGAAAAAATGAATACTTATGCTTGTCAAGTCTGGGGCTTCTCTGATTATCAAGAGATATTCTGACACTACTGAGAAAGTGGAGAGGAGGAAAAAGTTATTCTTTAGCTTTTCATTTGATTTTTTTCCAAGCTGAGCTATATTCATACTTTGATTAAAATAACATGCATATGGTTAAGCTGGCTTCCAACATGGTCTCTAAAAAAGGAAACTCAGACAATAACCTTCTGAATGTGCAAGAGCAAATACTTTGCAGGGCAGACAACCCTGCTGCCTTGGAGCTCCACTTACCATAGATTCATAATGTTGAGTGGAAAGAGACCTTAAATCTAATCTAATAAGCCAGAAAACCTCTCAATAACTTTTCTGTCAATCAGTCATTCACCTTGAACTTGAACAATAGCACTTATGGATGTACTATCTGGACTGAAGCACCAAAAAAGTAAATCTTGTCCCTGTATGCGTGAGTCTAAGTAGCCTTACAACATTCTATATATTTGTGATGTATACTTTGGATTCAATGATCAGTTTTATAAACTGAATAACAGCATCTCTGTCTCTGTCTTTCACATACAAACATACACAGAGAGAGAGAGAGCACACAAAAAATAACAGACCAATATTTATTATCGTGAGAAGTGTTTTTTATGACAAGGGACTGGCAAAACACATGACCAGTGGTCACAGAGTTATAAACCTATCTGTTTATAGCTGGAAGAGGCCTTCATGTAGATAATCTAGCCCAAGACTTGCTTTCCACTTAAGGGGCAATAGAGTTTAAGGGATTTGCAATGGTTTTATAGAGTCTGCCTGCACCAAGACCGTTTGCAGATTGTTTAACACTGATGTTGGGTTACTGATAACTGTAGCTCAGAGAAGGAAAACACCAAAGTGAAGGCAAGTGAACCAAGATCAATAGTTTCATTAAATACCCACTGACCTTTTCCCCTCTGGGATTACATGTTTCCTTGCTTTCTGTGTTACTTTTTCTGTATCAAATACAGAAAAAAAATATATAATAATGAGAGTCCCTTGACTCTAACTGGAATCAATGTATCTTAACATGTTTTCCAATACTTAACCCTGCATAGGCCCTCATTAGATTCACATGCAAGGAAGAGTTCAAATGGGGGGGAGGGGACTTTTAGGAAGTCATTCATAATTTTCCTTTCAGAATTTAGCTGTCATTCTTTACTTCAATTTTATAATCTGCTTTTTAAGATACCTCAATTGATAAAGCTTCAAGAACGTTCAAATTCCAAGCAGAGCAAGCCATTCGTGCGCTAGGAGATTTGTCTGTGTGGTTTGGTTTTGCTTTATTTTAAAAATTCATACTCAGTGTTAATTCCTATTAATGGCCATTTGTGGTTTGATTCTGTGTTGCAGTAACTTTCTTTTATAACTTTAAAGTGAGGTCAGTTACCATAGCCCTCCCTCCCTACACACTTGCAGGTGCTTAAGTTCCATTTTCATGAATTTCCTGCCTTAATTGATGTGCCTAGCCTATATAAATTCTTATATAGATTTTCACATGTTCTATACCCAATTTGCAAACGTTGCTATGTTCTGATACAGTCCTCCCAGCATAATTTTGTGCCTAAATGCTTACTATGTACTAAACTTCTACGGTGGAGTCTTACTCATCTTACAAGGCTTCTCATTCACTTACTTCTCCCCACACACGCACCTAACTAAAAAAAACCCATAAAGAACACTAATCTGTGTTTAGTTTGAAGAACTTTTTGAAATTATATTTTAATTCAAAATATATAAATATCTGGTTCATAGTTAAGCAGGTTTACTGGGTGATGTTTTGAAAAAACACCCAATTTTGAGTCAGTAATTCACATGAGAAATAAGACATTTAAATTAACATTTACCATTGAGATAGGTTTGGTCAGATAGTATTAAAATGTACTATAGTAGTACTGTATAGCATTACAATGTATACTATTTAGCAACAGGAAAAAGGTACTATTAAAAAATTCATATTCCATTTTTATTTTTAAATAAATAATATGATTTAACTTAAATAAGACTCTTTATGTTGATGGCACATGTTAAAGTATCATTTTGTTTGAGGCCAAATCCTTTGATGGCTGAAAAGGAAAACCATAGTAAACTAATTTGTAAAGTATTATCATTAACTTTGTTCATAGACCTATCTCCCTACTACTCTATAAGCCTTTTTTGAGAATACAGTCCTTATCTTTATCCCCATACCTAGCATAAAGACAGATACTCAGAGCCTTTCAGTAAGTCATTTATTTATCAGCTGGTGATACTCCGGCATGTTCTTTAACCTATCATTATCTTAGATTCTTCAACTAAGGAGATAGATAGGCGATACCATAGTACAAACCATGAAGATGTTATATAGTGTTCAGAATTTCACCTGGCACACAGTAAGTGTGAATTCAGATCTACTCCCTTGCACAAGTCAGAGTGCTTCCATTCACAGAATCCCCCCTGGAGTGGTGCCATTTAGGACTCCACTCCCAAAGTGTGAGCCATCATCATTGCCATTGTTATTGGGCCCATGAATGGAAAGATACTGTTTTATCTAAACTTTTTTTTTTTTTTTTTGGACAGGCAGAGTGGATAGTGAGAGAGAGAGACAGAGAGAAAGGTCTTCCTTTTTGCCATTGGTTCACTCTCCAATGGCCGCTGCGGCCTGCGCATCGCGCTGATCCGAAGCCAGGAGCCAGATGCTTCTCCTGGTCTCCGATGAGGGTGCAGGGCCCAAGCACTTGGGCCATCCTCCACTGCCTTCCCAGGCCATAGCAGAGAGCTGGCCTGGAAGAGGGGCAACCGGGACAGAATTCGGCACCCCAACTGGGACTAGAACCCGGTGTGCCGGCGCCGCAAGGCGGAGGATTAGCCTGTTAAGCCACTGCGCCGGGCTAAAGGATACTGTTTTATCTAAACTTTAAAGAAGATAGTAGGCAGGCGCCGTGGCTCAACAGGCTAATCCTCCGCCTAGCAGCGCTGGCACCCCGGGTTCTAGTCCTGGTCTGGGTGCCAGATTCTGTCCCGGTTGCCCCTCTTCCAGGCCAGCTCTCTGCTATGGCCAGGGAGTGCAGTGGAGGATGGCCCAAGTGTTTGGGCCCTGCACCCCATGGAAGACCAGGACAAGCACCTGGCTCCTGCTTTCGGATCAGCGCAGCGCGCCGGCTGCAGCGCGCCAGCCACGGTGGCCATTGGAGGGTGAACCAATGGCAAAGGAAGACCTTTCTCTCTGTCTCTCTCTCTCTCTCACTGTCCACTCTGCCTGTCAAAAATAAAAATTAAAAAAAAAAAAAAAGAGGATAGTAAAGTGGATTGTTCATGATGAGGATAAGTGTGCATATCTCCTAAAGGGAAAAAGCTTTTCCCTTTTAAAAATTTTGTGTAGGGGCCGGCGGTGTGGCACAGCAGGTTAACACCCTGGCTTGAAGCACCGGCATCCCATATGGATGCCGGTGGTTCAAGCCCAACTGCTCCACTTCCGATTCAGCTCTTTGCTATGGCCTGGGAAAGCAGTGGAAGATGGCACAAGTCCCTGGGCCCCTGCACCCACATGGGAGACCCAAAAGAAGCTCCTGGCTCCTGTCTTCTGATCAGTGTAACTCCGGTCGCTGTGGCCAATTGGGGGCTGAACCATCTGATGGAAGACCTCTCTCTCTCTCTCTGCCTCTCCACTCTCTGTGTAACTCTGACTTTCAAATTAATACACAAATCTTTTTTTTTTTTTTTTTTTTTTTTTGGACAGGCAGAATGGATAGTGAGAGAGAGAGAGACAGAGAGAAAAGTCTTCCTTTTTGCCGTTGGTTCACCCTCCAATGGCCGCTGCGGCCAGCGCATCTCGCTGATCCGAAGCCAGGAGCCAGGTGCTTCTCCTGGTCTCCCATGCAGGTGCAGGGCCCAAGCACTTGGGCCATCCTCCACTGCCTTCCCGGGCCATAGCAGAGAGCTGGCCTGGAAGAGGGGCAACCGGGATAGAATCCGGCGCCCCAACCGGGACTAGAACCCGGTGTGCCGGCGCCGCAAGGCGGAGGATTAGCCTGTTAAGCCACGGCGCCGGCCAATAAACAAATCTTAAAAAGAAAAAAAAAATTTGTGTAGATTTCTGTCCTCATATGTAATAATCCTTGAGATGTTTCATAAAAATGTATCATGACTGAGCTATATAGAGTTGAACTTAGACCTGTGCCTTGTTACCACAGATTCTAATATCTACAATGAAATAAAACCATGAGAGACTAATGACAATAGGATTTGCACTACGCAAATTGAAATTTTAGCTTTTAAAGAAATTCTCAATCATTGAGATTTAAACTATTTTGAGACAAGATCTTTGTCTCTAAACTGTAGGAGGATGCCCCATTGGTGTTTTGTGCACAGAGCCTGGATCCTGTACTCCTTGGCTTTCTCTTTCTCTCTGGTGCTCACCAGAAACACTGGCATTATACGTAGAAACTCATTTAGAATCTGTAATCCAGGTACAGCAAAACTCCCATTTTTCCAGAATCCTGCAGAGTAGCTCTGGATAATGAAATGTTTGTAATTGTGGATGATTTAGAAATTTTGATGACAAAAAAAGTTTCCTTTAAAAATCTTCACCATTAATTAAATAAATAAAAGGGATTTTAGTAACTTTTAAAATAATGGAAATACCAAACAAAAATATTTCTTATAAGCTTACCACCCAGAATTAATCCCTTTGATTATTTTTACTTGTGTTATATTGGTCCTTTTCAGAGATGTGTATGTGTTTGTGTATTTATTTTTTCCTTTTAACAAAATTGGGATTGAATTCCATCTTTTTATTTTTGCTTTTTCCTTAATCTTGATGTGTTTTCCTGCATCACTAAGCATTTTTCTACAGCATACTATTTAAAGAGCTTCACTGTATTCCACATTTAGGATAAGTCCCAATTAGTTTACCATCTTCACTTGATCTGCATACAAAGACAACATAATCAACGTTTCAATCTTGTCTCATCTAAATCTATTTTTGTTTCACTTGCTGTCATTCATAATAAGCAAAAAAAAAAAAATAAGACTAAGAAAGAAACAAAAGAAACACACAAACATGAGTTTCATGATTGGTATAATGGAAACTTTTAGACCACAGGAACCATATTGTTCATGCATTATATTCTGTGATTTGTTATCCTTAGTCTGTTTCGCAGTTGGGAATTTTCCTGGTAATGAAATTCCTAGGAAACTGCTCTGTGAATATCTTTGGAAGAAAGGAAAATGTTCGTAGTTTACAAGACTATAAAAAACAGCACAAAATTATATTCTGCTTATTTATTGCTTAAAGAGAGAAGTAAAGAAAACTAAAAATTTTCTTTTAAATAAATAATTAATGCCTGTTAAAATAATTTCATAAAAAGAATTCTGTATTATATTGCACAAATATATACAATTTGTATATGGTCTCTTAATAATTATTTAAACGTGAAATTTCCAAATGGTTTATTCTAGGACTGGGATTCATTTAGCCCTGCATTATCATTCCTTCCTGATGAAACTGTGGCTGAGTATCCTTTGTTCATTTGTGTACATTTTTGCAGAATGTTGCCATCATTTGTAGCAAGAGTTAGGTCTTGATTAATATTTAACAGTAATTATGACATTAAAATACATTTCTCTTTTCCATCACTTACTTTCATTTTTAGGGTCATAATCAAGTTTTCACTGAAAGAGAGAAGTTAGCTTATTTGTCAAGGGCAGCTTTGGAGTCAGACAGCCTTAGGTCAAAATCTAGTTCCATCAGTTTATTAGTTTGATGATTCAGTAAGTATTAAGTTGCTTTACTTCAATAAGGCTGTCTTAATTATGTATAAAATAGGTATGGTATTATCCTCTTCAACTTGTGTCATACAAAGTATGCAATAATTTTAGCACAATTCTAAACAAACAAGATCCAACACAGCCACAAAGACTAACATTCACATCAAATATGTTTTGAAAAAAAAAAATCCTTTAACATTTTTTAGACTCAGTGCAAAAAAAATCAATACATCTCCATAATCCATATTTGCTGGTACAACCATTATTAAATTTGATTCACCAAATGAAAGATACAGCTTAAGAGAAGGAAGGAAACGTTGAATACCAATTAAAGCCATTCTCATCAATGTGTCTGTTAACAGTTCAGGCCCATTACTTAGAAGCCATGGTGGTCAAGTCACAGAAACAGACTTCTAAAGGGAGCTGTGGTGCTATTCATGAACTCTCTGTATTTGTTACACATGTTAATATTCTATTAAGATTTGGCCCTTTTCCCCTTAAAAACTAAATTCCTTTTGGGTAGGGATCAAGGCTAATAACTGGAAGAGTATGCATGACTTCTGTTTTGATCTTCAGTGAAGCTTTTGTGCTGTAGATGATGATGGTAATGACACACTTGTAGGAGTTATCTATTCCTATCACCCCACGAACACTCTACCAAAAAAGTCTGTTGTCTTATTAGATGTTTCTATACACAGACACCATAGTTTGGCTGACATTGATTGAGCAAGGAAGGAAATTATAATGGTAACCAAAAGACCTAAGTTACATATATTAATATAATGTCTTCCCCATCCTATAGTATTCTGAGGATTTAAGTACGAAAACTGCTTGCTACTTGTAAGATAAAGTAGTAAATATATATAAAGAACACTTTGGCCTACTGATTATGAAAGACATAAAATAAACAATTTATGGGACATAAGAGGAAACATTTGGAGCTGCAAATTGTCCTGTTGGAGTCCTTGTGATTGTCTGCAAACCAGATTCAAAGCATTAACTTTCATACAGATAATGCCTTTTTATCAAATATTTGTTCATTTTCCCTTTTGTTATTCTTGATGTTCACTTTCGCCTTCTTTGTTAATTAAATCTGAATGCTGACCTGAAGAACAATAAGCATCAGTGAGGACACTGTTTGGAGGGGCACACGCAGTAGAGAACAAACCCACCCAGAAGAGCACACGTTGTTCAACTCCAGATGTGCCTGCCATGAGGAAATGTGGGCTTCGTGGTGCCAGATTTTCTTATTTTTTTTAAAAGGAGGCAGATATTCTGATGTCTCTTGAAATGGCAAAATTATAAAATCTTAACATTTTACTCAGATTTGCCAACACAACATTGAGCAAGATCCAGTCCACAAGGCTGTTTCTTAACTCTGTGCTGGAAAATCAGGTGGACCTTTCTTCAATTCACCTACTGAAAGGCTTTGCCTAAAAGATGTAACCTACCACACCTTCATCTTCTACTTGCAAAATGGGAAGAAAAATATCTCCTTTACCAGACTGTGGTGAGGGTGTCAAAAACCAACATGGAGGAGAATATTCAGCATGATAGACACATAAGTGTTGAAAGAATGCAACTATTTTTCTCTTTTTCTCAATATGTTAGAAAAAGTAAATTATTCTGTTTTATTCTTTTCATACATATGTAGTCAGAGCATATTATATATACTTGTTACTATCCCATTCATTGCTGGAATAAATCATTTCTTCTAAAGAGTAGAAGTGTCTCACAAAATTTTCACACTGACCCAGACAATAGTACATCTTAAAAAAAAAAAAGTGTATCCCTGAAACAAAACGCTTTTCTTCTGTGTCATCATCTACTTCTGTCATAAAGATCCTTTCATTGGTCAAACATTTAGGCACATCAAGAATGAGGCTAGGATGGCACATGTGAACTGAGAACTGATCGATTCTGCTTAGATTCAATTGACTATGCAGCCAAAGATCAATGATTCAAAGCAAGAGAATTGTGCAAAATAAATATAGACAGTTAATCTTTTCAAGCTATACAAATATTAGTGAAAAAGATGACTGACCATCTAGAAGAAGCAATCTTGGCTCTTTTCTACCTTCCAGGTGCCTTGGCTAAATCATTTAGACCTGATTTCAAAAACTCTAAGTACAGTGAAAGGAGAAAACTATAATATTCTACATCATAGTTAAAAGAGAATGCACAGAATATGCAGTCAAGCTGCCCAGATAAGGGCATTCATATGAATCAGTCATATTTCTGGTATGCATTTGGACATTGGGATCTTTTAAACCTACAGAGGATAAAATCCTGAAGGTCATTCAGGGATGGCAGAATCAATTTCCCTTGTGGCAGGCTGGTATTTGCCTTTCTTATTTCACGGTATATCATTGTACCCTGTGGGTCTAAAATGTGAACAACATAGCTACAAAGACAGAAAGATGGGTAAAACATGTCTAGTATGTACCATTAATAGGAGGAAAAGTTTTTTGTGGCTTCATTTTTAGAAACCTTGGACTTATTTTCGAAGATTTCTAATGTTCAGGCATCCAGATTGAAATACTATAAGTTTCTAAATTTTTACAGATTATTTCATTAAGTACTTTTTTAAAAAAAGGATGGCAGAAGTCAAACCTTTTCTGTAATATAGCTAAAATCATATATTTCATAAAACACAAAATCCATCTTATGTTTAATTATCTACCCCTTAAATTGCTCCTTAAGAGACACAGAGGACAAGTCTGAGCCCGGAGAGTCAGGGAGATTCCTTCCCTTGGGTCTAGGTAGCCAGAGCTAAGCAAGTGATGGAGAAACCTCAATAATTTAAGAATACCCATTTTTATAATCTGTATTATCTAGGATATTTATAATAAAGCAAGTTTGAGGTCCTCAGTATCTTGAAAACACTTCAAAATAGAGAAGTCCTATATTTTCAGTCTACCAATTAGCAGCTTGTGAATTCTCAGGTGAATTTCAGGTGTGGATTTTTAATATAATTCTTCTAATTGGTTATTAGTTTTTTAAAATGTACTATCAATTGTTGTGCTCTTCATTCAAGGGCTTATTGGTAGAATGACACAATAGGCAAAACTATAGAGCACAACAGTCACTTAAAATATTTTGTCTAATTCTTTCCAATCAGTGTTCTTTCATGGAAGAAAAAACCCCCAACAATTGGGTCTTGCAAAATGTATTCAAGTTGCTTTGTTTGACCTGGGGAATGACTTAAGGGCCTTAAAGTTGGACCAGAGATGACTATAGCGCTCAGCTTTCTTTTGGAAGATATCTCTACATAAAATGTTGCACAATGAAAAGGCAGACAAGGAATGTGGGTGAGAAACATTTGCTTGGTTTGGACTTTGAGTGTGGTTGTACTGGGCTGCATTTTCCAGGGGAACATTTCCAGTGTGAAACAGAAGGTTTGATGACAATCTCTTTGCCTAGGCAGTGTTCACAGGCTTTTTTAGTCATAATAATCTCAGCAAAATTTCCTCATTGACTTATTTTCCGACCAGATAGTGTCAGCTAAGCTTAGATTTGGTTTTCCCTGTACACTTTAGACTCCAGAATTTCAAGAATTGTAGTACATCCCAAAAAGATAACAAAGAGGCCAAAGAAAGAAAGACAACAAAACCTTTTTCCTCCTAGTGAACTGTCAGTGTATCAGCAGGTTAGGCACTCATAGAGATGGTGTCCCTGGAAGTTTGATGTTTCTGTGTTTGCCAAATATCTCTCTCTCTTACAAGTCACTCTTACTAAGTTCAATTTCAAAACTTTTTTGAAAGTAGGATGCTACCTAAATTTATCTTTGGAGTAAGAAGTTTTCTGTTTCAGCTTAATTACTGGATATATTCCATGATCTATGTTGAGTGAATTGGCAAACAGATTTCTAGAATGCCAAAATAAGTCTATATATCATGTAATTTTATGCTAGTAGTAATTAATTACTAGCTTGTTTTAATAAATAACAGTGAATTCTAAGGTGTATCATTAATGATTTCTGATTTACTATTTAGTTCTTTAAAGGGAATAAAAAAAGCAACTGAAGTATCTGTGGACTTTCTTATGTCCTGGTATATAATGAATAATCTCTAATGTTGAGATTTTTCTCTTAGTGACATCCTGAGAACACACGCATATGAATGATATCCATTTTTTTACAGCCCAAGTAAAAGGATGAGAATCACAGTTTTAAGATCTATTAGCAACAGTCTCTACAATCTTGAACCAGAGGTCTGTTAGGGGAGCCTCCCTCTGTTCAGTCTTTCCTGAGCAAGCATGTTCTGCCAGGGCACTGACATTCATTGGTAAACAAGACAGTTTCATTTTCTTCCCTGACAGAGCTTACATTCTAGTGAAAGGTAGAGAAAACCAAGAAAGCAAATAAATACCTCTATAAATAAAACTTTTGATAAGTACTATGAAGAAAATACAGCGGGTACAGGGGGTGGAAATGAAGATATAACTAGGAAATCATCTCCACGGAGCTTATTTAAAGTTCAGACTTAAAGTACAAGACAGGGCCTTTGCTGTGGCATAGCGGGCTAAGACTTGGCCTGCGGCACCAGAATCCCACATGGGCGCCAATTCGAGTCCCGGCTGCTCCTCTTCCAATCCAGCTCTCTGCTATGGCCTGGGAAAGCAGTGAAAGATGGCCCAAGTGATTAGACCCCTGCACCCAAGTGACAGACCCTGAAGAAGCTCCTGGCTCCTGGTTCCAGATCAGCTCATCTCTGGCTGTTGCAGTCATCTGGAGAGTGAACCAGTGATGGAAGTCCTCTCTCTCTCTCCTCTGTCTGTAACTCTACCTCTCAAATAACTAAATAAAAATGTTTTTTAAAAATGCACAAGACAACCTAATCATCTATATTTTTAAAGAGAGAAGAACCAGATGACCAGGAATTCACTCAGAAATTATTATATGTTCATTTACTGACTATGGCAGAAATACACGATCACAACACAAGAAATGTGACATCTAATGTATGTTGTTTAAGATGATTCCATAAAAGATTTGAGTTGGCCACAGAAGTTAAAACTACAAAATGCACTATTTCCACAATGGAGGAAAATAATATGAATCCAAAGATATATGTTTTTTTTTTGATTTTTAATTGTTTCTGATACATGCACCTGGTGAAATTCCTAGAGCTTCGAATAGGGATTTCCCTACCTTGGGCTTAAAACTCATTCATTATCAGCAGACAAGAGACAACCAAGGTTAATTCAATACCTATTGTGAGAGGCAGTGGCAGGAAGGGTAACAGAGCTCATATTTCCTGAAAATAATACTTGGTTCACAGCTGCTGTAAATCAAGAATACACCTGTGTCATGAGAAGTATTTAAAAGCAAAGTGTAAAGACTCCCTACTGGGGGAAAAATAGCTTGAATTGTCAAGAAAAATGCACACAGAGATTAAAAATTTAAGAGAGACAAATCCAGATGACCAGCATATCTAAAGTAAAGGAAATATAAAACAAAATGTAGACTATGATCTATTTATGAAATTGTCTGTCCACAAGTGTTTCCATATGCATATAAAAAATCTGAAAGGAAATATTCCAAAAGGCTGACAGTAATGATTTCTTGATGTAGGCTTGTGGGTGATTACATTTCCTTTTTATATATTTCTGTAATACCGTTCCCCAAAATGATGATGTATTATTTTTTTGTTTGTTTTTGTTGCTGTTGTTGTTGTTTTGACAGGCAGAGTTAGACAGTGAGAGAGAGAGAGAGAAAGGTCTTCCTTCTGTTGGTTCACCCCCCAAATGGCCACGATGGCCGGCGCCTTGTGCCCATCCGAAGCCAGGAACCAGGTGCTTCCTCCTGGTCTCCCATGTGAGCGCAGGGCCCAAGCACTTGGGCCATCCTCCACTGCACTCTCAGGTCACAGTAAAGAGCTGGCCTGGAAGAGGAGCAACTAGGACAGAATCCGGCGCCCCAACCGGGACTAGAACCTGGTGTGCTGACACCCCAGGCGGAGGATTAGCCGATGATGTATTATTTTTAAACATGAAAAAAATATTTAAAAGATAAAATTTTATTGTATTAGTGAATAATTATTAAAAACAGAATGTCTTTAGTGTGATAGGCCTTCTTTTTACTGTAAGCTAATTAATAAAAAGAAAAGACACTTTTTCCCCGAATGGGGAATTACAATAATTCAGATGGCAAAATTTATTATTTGGCCAGGTCTGAATAACCAAGTAGTCAGTGTATGTTCCTGGGGCATAAAAAAAGAAAGGCTGACAAAAATAATTAGAATATTTTGAGAAAAAATATTTCCTTTTTGATATTGCAGAAAAGTATAGAAGTATTTCTCCAGGAAAATATTGTAACATTGTTGAGCTTATATTGTACACTTGTTTTATGAGTTGTATTTGTAGTCCTAAAAATCTGCCGGCGCCGTGGCTTAACAGGCTAATCCTCCGCCTTGCGGTGCCGGCACACCGGATTCTAGTCCCTGTTGGGGTGCCGGATTCTATCCCGGTTGCCCCTCTTCCAGGCCAGCTCTCTGCTATGGCCCGGGAAGGCAGTGGAGGATGGCCCAAGTGTTTGGGCCCTGCACCCGCATGGGAGACCAGGAGAAGCATCTGGCTCCTGGCTTCGGATCAGTGCGATGCACCAGCCGCAGCGGCCATTGGAGGGTGAACCAACGGCAAAAAGGAAGACCTTTCTCTCTGTCTCTCTCTCTCACTATCCACTCTGCCTGTCAAAAAAAAAAAAAAAAAAAAAAAAAAAATCTGTAGGAAGAAGGATGGTCAGTTCAGAAATGTAGGGACTGTAGAATATTTTTCAAGATTGAGGACCTACAAGAATCTTAATTTGGTCCTAAACACCTAAAACAATGTTACCTCCAAATGTCTATGTCATTAAAAATAAAAAACAATGCTTTGCTATAAAGTAAGTACATCTGAGTCCAACAAAGTTCTGATTTTCACTCCAATACATCCACGCTCTTATAAAATATGAAGAAGCCCACATTTTCTCCAAACTATTTGGAGTCATTTTTTTTAAAAGGTGGAAACCTTAAGTATCCACTTAATCTATCTGTCAATTCAACATGATCAAAAACAAACCATGATACCTGAAATACTCAAATGAAAATACAAATAAAAATAAGTCAAAAAAGCAGATTTAATAGAATTTATATGCTGTATAGTTGAAAGTGACAAGATATTTTGTTATAGTTTATAACATGATAGATTTGGGCTCATGAAACTTGGGATCCAGGCTCAAGTAGGCTATTTACCAAACTAAAGTTAGGCCAAGTTCCATCTCCCAGAATCTGCTTCAATTTATTTAACATAATTATGATGATAGCAACTTTGCTGATAGGATAGAATTGTTTGAAATATAAAATGAAAAAAAGAATGGAAAATGATTTTGAAAACTACAAAAGATTACATTATTGTAAGGCATAATGATGGTACTAATTATAATTATATTGTTTTTGTCAGTATCTATTTTATATATGTATATCTTATATCCTCTAAGGAAATTCTATGCTACTGGCATATGTAAATTCTGTTGAGCATATAAGAGCTCTGCAAATAGTTATTACTCAATTGATTAATTCTCTCTGTTTGAAAACACATTTTCACTTGATAGAATGATATGTAAACAGGGAGAAGTGTAACTGGACTTCTCAGAGGAACTACCAAGCATAATCTAGTTTGTTGATTTCAGTAAAGGTCTCTGTTGAGTTATGTTCAAACTTTAGTGATAAATATGATTTTCACTTAGGCTCTAACCATTGGAAACAAAGTGATAACCTCTATATGAACCGATGATAAATGTAGAAAACAGTCTTTATTTTCCCAATATTTTCTAAGTCACCATGAAAGACACTTGTAGCCTGTATAATGCCAATCGAAAAAAATAAGAAACACCCTGTTACAAAGCAAAAAAAAAAAAAAAAAGTGTGTTTTAATTAAAACAAGTTTTACCACAGTCTTTCATATCAGTCAAAGTATACCCCACCAAGAATGGCATTTTCCATACAGTGTAACAGTAAAATATATTGATTATTCAAACAGCACACATTTACGCAATCATTTCCATGTATCTTCCATATGATTTTTTCTGACTTCTACTTAGTGGTTCTTGACTTTTTCTATATCTGCATTTCAATAAATAACAAACTGCGTTTTTCAGAATTAACCATAAAAAGGGAGTAATTATAATATCATATTTGGCATCATACATAAGAAAGAAAATCTATTATGAACAGGCCAATGAGCAGTTCCCTGCATTTTGGGATTACTCACAAATTTCTGCAGGTAGATGATCAATCTGTTTCTTTAGAAGTGTCCAAATTCTGGTATTTAGAAGCCCATTACAATATGTGGTGTTACTGTTACAAATATAGAAGTATCTAATGCTAAAC
The DNA here is from genome assembly GCF_033115175.1 of Lepus europaeus. NCBI lineage: Eukaryota > Metazoa > Chordata > Mammalia > Lagomorpha > Leporidae > Lepus > Lepus europaeus. Next base: position 132,427,242 of record NC_084830.1, on the reverse strand, counting down.
AGCCAACACATATTCTTCAGTGGATAATTTACTCTAGAAAAATCCAGAGGAGCAAGAATCTAGTTCATCTCAAATGCATATCCAGATAGTACATCTGGAGGTTTCAATGAGAAAAGAGCACACTGCCTTATCTGAGTACCCAGTTGACTACACACACATAACAAGGAACTTCTACATTTTATATTTCTAATCTTCATTGGCCGTATTTTAGTTTCTAAGAAAATAAAAATAAGCAATGTCCTAGATAAAACTATCTGGTTATCTGAAACAAACAAATGCTTGTCACCTCTCATTTGTCTCTTCTTCAAACAAAATAATCCTACTTTCTTTATCTTTCCTCAGAGTTCAATTTGCAATCCTTAAAATATACTTTATTTTTAGGTGGCCTCTCAGACAGGCCTCATAAGCATCTTAAGTTGCAGGATCAAAACCTAGATCTATATTCACATCAGTGTCTGGCCTGAAACAGACTACTTACAGTGACTTCTAAACCCATGGCCTGTGGTGATTTGCCTCTAATCAAACTGTACCAACTTTGCCTATGAAACCACATTCAAACAAAAGACATAAAAACAAAGCCCCAGGATATCTGTTCATTGCATGAACGAGGGTGAGCTACTATGTGTCTTATTTTTTTCGAATTTACTGTAAATATATTTGAAATTTTAATTTTGGAAGTTGAATTATCATTAAAAGATTCAGGATATGGTGTATTATAAAATTTTTGATATGACATATAAGCCCAGTACTTCTTTCCTTGTCCTATTTAATGTAGTTTTTACAATTAGGCACATGGAACCTGAGTTTAGAGAGTTATTAATCTATATAATCTATGGCAAGTTATGAAAATATTAAATTAAGTCACAAAGAAAGCTTCCCATGTATGTACCAAACAGGACAATTATTTTCAGAGAAATTAAGCTATAAACCTGATTCAAAGATCTGTAAAAATTGTAAATGGAAAGGGGAATAGTGCATAAAATAAAATGCAAGATTAAAGCAAAACAATTACAACATAAAAAAGTTTGCACTGACAATGATATTAGAAAAGAGGCTGATGGATTAAAAAAAGCATACGCGATGAATGCAATATTACTAATTCACTTTTACCTGCAGGGATTGTCCTGGCTTTAATTCAACGACATCCATTATCCTATAATGGAGCTGTATATACTACTCATCTCAGGCATGCTTAGTCCCCTGGAGTTGCCTTAAAGCCTTGACATAATAAAAGGTCAAGCTGATCCTAGCAGGCATTGTAAACTACAATCACCCCCCCATTTCAGCTACAAGTCCCACATTCTCCCTGCTAAGGCTTGCTCACTTTCTTTTTCCATTTCATTGTATAAGCAGGCCAATTTGGAAATGGCTAGGCAAGCGTAGATGGGGACACCTAAATTTTCAAAATAATCCTACTTTCCTACTTAACCACTTACAGAAGCAGACCATAACACAACATTTGAGAGAACGGTAAAATGGTGCCTGGATACTGAAGGAATGAACAGCAAATAGCAACACTCTAAAACCAAATGAATGCATTTCGTCTCCCAGCTCAGCTGTGCTTCCCGGGACACAAGGCACAGACATAAAAAGGTTGAAGTAGAATTTCAGGAACACCAATTTGTTTAAACATTCTGTTGGCAAAATGCTGGATGCAAAATAATACCACAAGCCATGTCCCTTTACCATGGCTGCAAATTCAGGGCCCTCAAAATCACTCCCCTCAAATTCAATTAAAAATAAAGAGGCAGGCTATGAATTGGCATCTAGCTGTATGATACAGATCGAATGATAAGCATCTGTCCTAATGGGTCACAATGAAACTAAGGGAATAAATCTCACATTAATCCAAATGAAGCCAATGAATAATTATACAAGCCAGAAACTGTTTCAAAAAATATGCAATTACTTCCAAATATATAGGGACATTTATAACCCACAAAAATGCTTGCAAAGCACACTGCATATAAGCACTCTTCATAAATGCAATGTAAATGCTAAGGAACGTGTGTATGGGTGATATGCATATCCTTATGGTGTATATGTTCACAACCAAACCTATGTCCTCAAATCAAACTCTGGAGCTTGCAAATGGTTCCTCAACAACAGTACGTTCAGATATGAAATAGAATGCTGAATTCTGCAGCCACCTTTTCTTAGCAGTGAAGAAAAATAAGCCAAATCACCTTAAAATTAGTCCAGGAAGCTTACAAGATACCAAAGGTGTTTTTGAGGAAGGCCCAACGCTGTATGTGAGAGCTGCAAATGAATTGATTCCTTTCAATAACACCCTTTCCTCCTGGTTAGCTCTTTTTCCACAAGCCTCCCCCCCCCCCCATTCTGTTGCTAAGCTAAGCTTGGTAGGAAAGGAACCAACTGGTTCTGTCTATAGTCTGAGCCAGTTCAAGACAAAATCAGAACACCATTAAACACACACACGCAAACGGATGCCGTCTCACTTCCCTCTTCCTGGCAGCCTTCCTCTCTCTCCATCCCCATCTCTGTCTCCATATCCCCACCCCCCTCCTCCTCACTCAGACTCAAGGATGGGAGTCATTGTTCATGTCCAGGCCACACACGTATACATAAGTCATGTAATAACAAGCTAAACCAAGAAGGGTGACCCACTGTCTCAGACTCACCATGCTGAGACCCGGAGAAGCTGCTGAAAGGAGGGAGAGATGCAAACTGAATCCATTTTCACTGTGACCGATTCGGATGCAGCCTCCGAACCCAACATCAGCAGCGGCTGCTGGTTTTTTTTCCCCTCCCTCTTTGGTTGGCTACGGTGCGAATGGGAACCACCCTTCCAGCCCCGCTAGAGTATCAGCAGTAGAGGCGGCAGCAGCGGCGGCAGCAGCAGCAGCATCACCATTTGGGCCTCCTCCCTCTAGGAGGATGGGGTGAGCTCAGAAGCAGCCAGGAACTTGCAGCAGACACCTCCTCTGACTCCTCCCCCATCCCTCTCCCCCTCCCCCACGGCCCCACCCCTGCTGCGGTAGAGGCTGCCGGCCCAGCAGCTGCTGGTTGTCATGGCAATGACCAATGGTAAGCCACGGGCTAAGAGGAGGGGAGATGGGAGAAGCGAGCTGCAGGGGCTGGAGGGGGGCGAAGTTGGGGCTGGCGCTCTGAGAAATGATGCTCTTGGTCTCCGATCCTGCACTCCACATCGTCAAAGACGGGGCTAGGGTGCATAAGCATGGAAGAGAATAATTAAACTGAAATGAAATGGAGATTGAGATGTATAAAACAGTTTAGTTGTACTTGGCATTTTCTATGGATTTCCAATAAAATGCATTAAATTTGCTATCAGAAAAGATGACGACAAATGTGAAGAAAATTATTGTGACAGCAGATGATTATTACTCCAAATTTGTCCTTTCGAAGCATCTTTTACTCAATAGCACTCAAGGTTGTTAAAAAGCCAAGTGAGTGGTTGGACTTTGCAAAAGATTCATAAGCGATTTTTTTTCTTTCAGTGCACCTGGCTTATTCTCAGGTGAATCACTTGGTTTCGCTGTTTTTCCAACTCCTCTCTGAAGAGAACCTGGAAGTATTTAACACTCCTCTGAGAAAAGATAAATTGGAAGAGAGGAGTGAGGTTCCTACAAACAAGCAGGATTCTCAGCAGCACCTGTTGGTGGACAGTTCCAAATCTTTCTAGTGTCAAACTACTGGAGTGCTTAACTGCCAGCAGGCAATTCCATGCCATTTTCATAGATGCCCTTTTAGAGTTCCCAAACCAACTGGCAGTCAGGGTGGTAGGTGGGAAAAAGGGAAGTGAAATCAACAGTGTTGAGTCTACTGAAGTTCTGTTTCTAACTATAAATTATAGATAATGCTGTTGTGTATCCCATTCACTTGTGAGGATTAAGATAATTCACTAAAAACACTTGGCATGTAGTAAGTGTATAATAAATATTTTCTATAATTAGTACTATTAGTAGCGCAGTATTTCACTGTAGCCACCACCTAATATAAACATGCAAGAGAAGAATGCGGCAGTTTCAGGTAGAAGAAAAACATGAAGGAAAGAAAGAATTAAACATGCGATGGCTGTAATAATGGTGATGATGATTGTGGTGGTGGTGGTGGGAAAGACATGGAATGCTTAAGAGATTAAATGTGCTAAAAAATTTGGCAGTGGAAGACATTAATATTAGAGGAGTTAGATAAACTTCCAAAATTTGCCCGGCTAATAAACAGCAGAGCCAGAATTAAAACTGACTCTTCTAACACTAGCATTTGCTTTCCCGACTGCTACACTTTGCTGCCACCCCTCCAGAGGATAGAGATATCTTTATCTGAAATCTCATAGTTATTTACAGCTTGAAATGGGATTAATAAAGGTTTCAAGGACCATCTAGTTTCTACTTCTGGTGCCAGTATTTACTGTAGGCATGATTTAGGACCTATTAATTAACTTTCTTGAACCTATGTTTCTTCATCTGTAAACTGGAACTGATCGTAGAACCTCAAGTGTCATTGTGAGAATCAAATGGGATGATGTACATAAAGTATGGGAATAATGTCTAGTGCCTAGTAAGAATTCAACAAATGTTAGCAATGATTACTTGTTACTCATTCATAAGCAATTAATATTAAAACACAAGAGGACTTTTTCATGCATGGGGTTGCCCTTGATGCCAGGGGCTCATTCTAAGAAAACTAACCTGACGGTAAATAGGTGGCCAAGGAAAGCCTTGCAGCTCTGCCCCAGCACTTGGCACTATCTCCAGTCCTCTCCAGGGAAAGCCTGCATCCTGCTTTGTGTGGTTTCTGGCCTCTGCCTTCATCCAGTGCCAAACAGTCAATCATAACCAGCACTAACTTCCAAATCACTGTCACATAAGTGTAAGTTGTATAACAAAAAGCAATCAGTTGTGATCATCTCTGTTCTTTGTATATTCTCTGCAAACCATCTTCTGATTTCTCCACTAGGACAGTCCCTCCCTCTACCCTGCCCTACTCTACCTCTCCCTTCCTCTCTCTGCCTTTCTTTTTTTTTTTAAAGATTTATTTTATTTTTTTGAAAGTCAGAGTTACACAGAGAGAGGAGAGGCAGAGAGAGAGAGAGAGAGAGAGAGGTCTTCCATCTGATGGTTCACTCCCCAATTGGCCACAATGGCCGGAGCTGCGCCCATCTGAAGCCAGGAGCCAGGAGCTTCCTCCCGGTCTCCCACATGAGTGCAGGAGCCCATGGACTTGGGCCATCCTCTGCTGCTGTTCCAGGCCATAGCAGAGAGATGGATGGGAAAAGGAGCAGCTGGGACTAGAACTGGCATATGGGATGCCAGCACTTCAGGCCAGGGCATTAACCCACTGTGCCACAGCGTTGGCCTTTCTCTCTGCTTTTCAATTTAAAAAGTCATTTACAAAATGTAAGCTACTGAAGGAGAGAGATTTCTGTTTGCTTATTTATGGCAAGTACCAGGGACATATTGGCTTGATGAATATTTGTTGGTGAATAAACCACTAAATAAGTGAAACAAGTTTTATGTTGAATAATGGATAGATGAGTTGTATAAATGTGCAGATACATGTTTGATATTTCTTATGATGAAAAACTAAAGTCATTATATTAATTATCTTATTTAGGACACATGCAAAAGTTTTTTTAATAGCTATTAAAATGAAAACATTGCATATGTCTATTTGAACTCACTCAGCACGTACTCAGTGGTATGTGTGGTTCTCTTTGGGAAACACTGATTTCCTACTAAGAGCTTCTTGTCCAATAATACTAATGGTGATTAGACTGGGTTCTTTCCTGGGGCCTTTCCAGCTTTGAATTCTGAATTCTATGAGATGTCTGAAAATGAACAGGTTATAGGTCTTAGCTCCAAAAAAAGGCATTAAAATTTCAAGAGAAACCACAGCATAATGGGAGGAAGCTGCAGAGTGTGGCTCTGGAGTCAGAGAGCCTGGGTTGAAGCCAGGCTTCATCGATGATTTTCTAAGTGACCTTGGGCAAGTTTTTTAATGTCTCTGCCCCTCAGTTTCTTCACCTGGATGGCATCATAACAATAATTTAGTTGAGTTGTTCTGAGGATTAAAGTTGGTAGGAGTAAAATATTAAGAAATACATGTCATGTAATAAATGATAGATAATAATAGTCAATACCATTATAAACGTAATTCTTATACCTACAGAGATCATTCAGGCTTAGTCTAAAGGAATTGCTGTTATGGCTGTAGACCAGCTGTTAGCAGACTATGAGGGATTCTGAAGATTTTTATCTCAGAAGCAAATCCTCTATTCTCCCCCTCAAAAAAGGCAATATGAATGAAATTCAGAAATGAATATTGCTTATTCTGTAAGATATTAACATGTTGTGTATTTATAGAGCACATTAGATGTAAGTACCATGGATCTTCTCGAGGGTCCTAAGAAGAAGGAATTATTCTGACTTCACTGCGTGTCCTATAAGCATAAGTCTCAGTGAATGAAAATTCTCTCATGAACTCCATACATTTATGATGCCATGAACTCTAGACTCCTGTGACTAAGTCTTACTCCATTTGTAGATGTAAGTAGTTCTATCTTTGATCACCTGTTTCCCTCCAGAAATACCTTCCCTGACCCAACTCTTCAGTCTTTAAGATTTATCCATCAGCTCCTCAGAACATTTTCACCGATACCAACATTAGCATTAAAACTGTTTCCTGTGGTCCCCAGTCACATCTTGTTCCTACACTTAAGATGGTGACTAGCAAAAAATTTTTTCTTTTTCTTTTCTATTTGACTGGAATCACTTTCAGGTCATGAATAATGCTCATTTATTCACTTATTGATATGTTAACCTAGCAAATGTTTATTTCTAGCTGCTACTGTATGCTGGTCCTCAGTATCTGGGACTTAGCTTAATGAATCAAACAACCTGAGCACTTCCCTCATGGAGCTTACAACCTAAAAGGAAAGAAAGATTGCATAGTATTTTGAGTAAATTATATTAGGGTCTACAACAGAAAAGTACAGGGAGCTCTGGTAGCAGATAAATGAATGGCATAGCCTAATTTGGGGTCCCAGGAAAGATAATCCTGGAGGGATTATTGGATGAAGTGGGAACAAGTGGCTTCAGACAAAGGGAAGGGTATGGATGCAGATCCTGAGATTTGGAAGAATATGGTACGCTAATCAATTTTTGTTTAATTCTAGTTCTTAGCACAGTACCTTGTACCTAGTACACTGTGTGCCACACACGTTTCCTGTAAGAATCTGCCTCCCCCTTCTCCAATACACAGAATCACACAACTTCTTTTCCCCTGTTTTTCTTCTGTTCATGTATTTAGGGGATTAGGGTCTGTCAATGGTCAAGTAGCGCTCAGGATGTGTGAAACAGAAACAACTGAGAGAGGCAAAAACAAAATTACTATGGTAGAAAAAGAGATATGATGCTTTTCATGACTAATGCCCCATTACAGATTTATTAAGTAAGATTTATGTGAAAATAAAAACTTTGCTCTGATGGTGAAATGAGAACAAGGTTCCCCCTTTCAGGATGTAGCAGTTACATTACTCAGTGGCAGACAACACATGGGATTAGGTCACTAACAACCACGAACGTCAAAGAAATGAGAAAATTTTCCTTTCCTAACCATTTCTAAAATTTTGTAATCAGAAAATCTACAAATAATCCAGTTTAACTTCAGGATATGTGCAAGTTTTATTTTAACTTTAGCTTTTATCTTTATTGAAAACACTCTATTTTTCATAATTTATACAGTGTTTAGGGACTCAGAATGTCTTGTCAGAGCAGGAAGAGTGAAAATATTAGTCAGACATTAAGGACATGCAGTCTAGAGTGAACATACCAGACATGGTTCCTGCCCTTGAGGAGCTTGGAGTCTAATGCATGGGACAGCTGAAGAACAAATAAGTAAGCCAATGAAATAGTAGCAAACTTTCACAAAGATTATGAATCAGTCAAAAACTGAGAGGACTGGGGACAGGGAAAGAAGGAATGACTCTGTGAAGTGATATTTAAAATTACAAAATGAAATTTGGAATATGCCAACCATGTAAGAGCTGAGAGAAGGGTTTCAGTTGGATGGATAAACTCTGAAGATCAGAAATGCCAGGAATGAGAACTGTTTTTGAAGACTGATGCAGTGAGAATTTGGTGAGCAAGTATGAGATTGGCATGAGGGGAAGATGGAAAGGGGAGAAGGGTTCACATGATGTCCCCTGTGGGGTAACTGGAGGTTTTTTTTTTTTTTTTTAATGTTAAAGCAATGGAGAGCCACTTAAGAGCTGAAATTTCTGGTTGGCACCACGGCTCACTAGGCTAATCCTCCACCTGAGGTGCTAGCACCCCGGGTTCCAGTCCCGGTTGGGGCGCTAGATTCTGTCCTGGTTGCTCCTCTTCTAGGCCAGCTCTCTGCTGTGGCCTGGGAGTGCAGTGGAGGATGGCCCAAGTGCTTGGGCCCTGCACCCGTATGGGAGACCAGGAGGAAGCACCTGGCTCCTGGTTTCGGATCGGCACGGCGCGCCGGCTGCACCGGCTGTGGAGGCCATTTGGGGGGTTAACCTATGGAAGGAAGACCTTTCTCTCTGTCTCTCTCTCTCTCACTGCCTAACGCTGCCTGTCAAAAATTAAAAAAAAGAGCTGAAATTTCGTGTAAAGCATTGTGGGCAATGGATTAGAAGTGGACAACAGTAGATGCCATAAACTGCTGCGATCATCTAAGCCAGAGATTATAATGGTTAGATTAGGGTGGTGGCAGTAGATATGGAGAAAATTGGCCTGTTTCCAATACATTTCAGCAGTAAATTGTGATTACTTGCTAATGGATTCAATTTGGGGTTGAGGGAGGGGGAGGTTGGAAAGATAAGTAGACAACTACCTTCTTCCATGGACAAGATATTCTGCCAAGCTTTAGTTTTTACTTTTTCTAGCGAGGAAAGGTGTGTGATCTCTGGCTTTAAGAAAATCAGGAGATTTTAAGTCCTTAACTTGGAGGCTCTCCTCTCTGCCTCCCAGGCTTTGTGCTGTTGAGAATTACATATTAACAATCCATCAGTCCATCGGGCAAATCATCACTGAGCTGTTGCTGCTGCAATGAGAGCAGCTGGACTGAGAAGGGCAAGTGAGGGACACTAGGATTTTCATTCAGAAATTCCCCAGGGGCCTGGAGAAGTGGCCTGCTGACAGAAATGTCCTTCCTGGCCTCTGGTCCTCCCGTTCCATCACAACCAGGTTGGCCTCTGCTTCTGTGATGGTTCTGACCCTGCTACACCTTAGTCATGTGACCTTGTAGCTGTGTTTTCTCTTAGCCTCATTATCCTCATCTATACACCCAGGATAATAATTGTCCTTGCCTACTGAATGGAGAATAAAGTGAATTATGCTTGTGAAGACCTGAGTACATGCCTGGCATGCAGAAGGGTTGCTCTGATCTTCAGCTGCTCTATTACCAAATCCCTTCCCTCAAATCTGAAACTTCCTTTTGGGATGCTTGAGGTGCTCAGTCTTTCCCTTTAGACTCCTAAGTTTTGGAAAATCGTCCCTGATACCTCCTACATCAAGTCCCTCACATTATCCCGGAGCTTGCTCAAACTGCTGAGTGCTTCTTTTCCTCTGAAAGATGTGCCAGGTGTAGCGGGACTGTGAAGAGCTGTCAGAGACTGGAGCTTTCATATTTCATGGTCTGTCTCGCATATTTATGAGCCAGCTTTTAAAAATATTTACCCTTTGTATTTCCTTTTTTAAATTACTATTCGATTTGTTTCTTACAGTTGATCTGAAGTGTGAAATTGGAAGCCTAGAGATTGCCAATATTCTCAATGCTAGAAACAGGTACAATGAAACAGTTTGGGTCTAGTGGTTTTTCCCCCCACCAAGAACAGAATCTTGTGAGGGAATCTTTAGATCTTGGTGTTAGTCCATTTTCCACTGCCTCATACTGGGGACTCTGTTACATAACAGGGGACTGGCTGTAGCCACTGTCACAAACTGAAGGCCTTCCCTGAAGCATCAGAGCTACCCTCCGGACCAAATGGCCTTGGTTCTTAATGAAGATCCTGGAAGATATAGAAGCCAAGCCCAGAGAGGCAAAGATAAATGTAAGGAAGCTGATTTACTCAATCTCTTTTATTTTACTCTAAGTTCAAATTCCTTCCCTTTTCTCAGCAAACATTTCTCCTTCTAAATAAGTTTCTCAATCTTCAAGAAAGTATTATCTCACAAATAAACATATAAAACTCTTTTTGAAGTATGCTAAAATCCAGACCCTCAGGCAAATACAAGATGAACAATTGTCCATGATATTAATTCATTAACTAATAGGATGTTAAAAATGGCCCAAAGAGTACTTGAGAAGTTAGATATTTATAAGCAATTTCTGAATGAGAGGACAAGAATGGTTTTTCTTATGCAATCTCACTTGAGCTTCAAGCATTGAGACAGTTTTATGCACAGGATTGATTTTTAAAAAAAGATTTATTTATTTATTTGAAAGGCAGAGTTACAGAGAAGCAGAGGCAGGGAGAGAGAGAGAGAGAGAGAGAGAGAATGAATCTTCCAACAGCTGGTATATTCCCCAGATGGCCACAACAGCTGGAGCTGTGCCGATCCAAAGCCAGGAGCCAGGACCTTCCTTGTTGTCTCCCATGCAGGTGCAGGGGCCCAAGGACTAGGGCCATCTTCTACTGCTTTCCCAGGCCATAGCAGAGAGCTGGATAGGAAGAGGAACAGCTAGGATTCGAACTGGCACCACATGGGATGCCGGCACTGCACGCAGCGGCTTTACCTGCTATGCCACAGTGCCGGCCCCAGGACTGATCTTTATGACCTTGAATAGACTAAGCCAGTGATTGACTTTTTGTAGGTCATACTAGCCAGCCCTTGTGTCACTGAATCAACCGATGGAATGAATATTAATCTCTTTTCATCTTCCTGGGAGAGACTTCACACAGGATGTTAAGGGCAAAATGATCTGATACTAAAGTCAGAGAAACGAAACTTCATACCCTTTATCCTAACTCTCTGTGATCTTGTCAAATTGTGTTTTAACCTCATCTCCTGAATCACAGCAAGCTCAAAATTAAATATGGGGTTCTCATTTCGGAAAGTGTCTTCATCCCCACAAATCCATCCACCTCCCTTTCATATTTATGGGAGAGAGATAAATAACTGAAAATAGAGGCCAAGGAAGGAAAACAGATGAAAACTACGCTTCCAGGTAGACTGCAGCCTTGAATCCTGAACTGTCCTCACCTGGTCACACCAACGGTGTCAGGTACGCTGTGCTTCGTGACACGAAAAGTGCAGGCTGCTCGACCCTTCACACACTGAGGCCCAAGTTATGCTGCTATGACAGCTCTTCTACAAGAAGGTGGAGAGAACCGCGCTCACCTCACTAGAACAGACTGACAGAGGACAAAGAGCTTTCATCTCCCCTTAGATCATAAGGAAGGGGTGAGAGTGAATTGTCCTTATCTTGAAAGCGATTGCTAAGCATTCCTGCCTGAAGAGGACTGAGGGCACTGGAGGCCAGGGTGAAAGGAAGAACACTGTGCCCTGGAGGAGAGAGGACTCCTGCAGGGCGATGGGATGTACAGCACACCAAGTGGGAGGTGTGTCTGGAACGGCAGGGTCTGAAGGTTTAGTAGCACTGATGAAGGGCAGGTCTTGAGATGCAGAGGCCAGAGGCGGCCACACTGATTCTTGAATTCATTTAATGAACCCCTTGGGGGTTTTCAGAGAAATATTAAAGCAGAACATGCACAGGGCAGCTAAGAAAATATATTTAGCAGGAAGGAAAGTAGGTTGGGGCTCCTTCATTCACAAAGGCAAAGTAGGATTTGGGAGACTGCAATTACAAACAGATAGTTATTTTAATGTTCTTTTTCCAGTCTCCATGTCTTCCTTGCAGACAGGTAAACAGAGTGCGATGCGGAGATGCAGTGCAGTCCCATGTTATAGCCCCCGTTTGTCTGATTGTGTATGCGTCATTGCCTCCTCGTCAGCATGTAGAACAGAAATACAAAACACAGAGTCTTGTACATATACACTTTTTTTTTTTTGACAGGCAGAGTGGACAGTGAGATAGAGAGAGAGAAAAAGGTCTTTCTTTTTCCGTTGGTTCACCCCACAATGGCTGCTGTAGCCAGTGCGCTGCGTCAGGCGCACTGCGCTGATCCAAAGCCAGTAGCCAGGTGCTTCTCCTGGTCTCCCATGTTGGTGCAGGGCCCAAGGACTTGGGCCATCCTCCACTGCACTCCCGGGCCACAGCAGAGAGCTGGACTGGAAGAGGGGCAACCGGGACAGAATCTGGCGCCCCGACCGGGACTAGAACCCGGTGTGCCGGCGCCACAGGTGGAGGATTAGCCTACTGAGCCATGGCGCTGGCCGTATATATACACTTTCCTCATGCCTAAATTTCCAGTCAATCCCTCTGCTGGCCTTCATAAAACAAAATTTATTGAAGGCATATGCAAAAAGAGGAAATTCTGCTTCATGAATTTCCCTTAATTTGCCTACAGTCATCTGGCATTGGACTGCATGGCACAGAGCCCATGACTTCATAGTTCTCTTGCTGTTAACAAAACTGTAAACTTATATGGAACCTACCTCTGTGGCATCCCCTTCAAATGTATGCTCCTCTTAGAAAGCCCGACACAGGGCTGGCATTGTGGCACAGCAGGTAAAGCCACCACTTGCAATGCCAAAATCTCATGTCAGAGTGCCCATCTGAGTCCTGTTTACTCTGCTTCTGATACAGCTCTCTACTAATTCACTTGAGAAAGTAGCAGAAGATGGCTGAAGTACTTGGGCCCCTGCTACCCACATGAGAGACCAGGATGGAGCTCCTGGCTTCAGCTTGCTCCAGATCTCGCCATTGCAGCCATTTGGGGAATGAGCCAGCAAGATTCTGTCTGTCTCTGTCACTTTCTCTCTCCCCCTGACTCTCCACCCCATTCCTCTTTCAAATAAATAAATCAAAAAAAAAAAAAAAAAAAAAGAAAGAAAAAAAGAAAAAAGAAAAGAAAAAGAAGCCTGATAAAGAAAAAGAAGCCTGATTCCATGTGGTCACTCTTCCTATAAACTTATGGGGTGATTCTGGACAATACAGAGGATTGATGGATTTTACACCACAGAGAACTCCTTAGAGATCACTTACATCATCCCAATTCCAGGGTTGATTACATTATCACATGGAAAATGTAGCGTTCAATATGGGAGATTATCAGAGGTAGAATTCAAGACTGTTCTGTTATTAGGCTATGCTCTAGTGCCCTGCAAGGCCTGACATGTAATAAAATCAAGAATAGTGGATTTTAAAAAACTATTTATTTATTTAATTATTTGAAAGTTGGAGTTATAGAGAGAGAGAGGGAGAGGCAGAGTAAGCGAGATCTCCCATCTACTGGTTTACTCCCCGAATGGCTGCAATGGCCAGACTGAAGCCAGGAGCCTGGAATTCCAACTGAATCTCCCACATGGGTGTAGGGGTCCAAGGACTTGGGCCATCTTTCACTGCTTTCTCAGGCACATTAATAGTTATCTGGATCAGGAATGGAACAGCCAGGACCCCAATCAGTGCCCACATGAGATCCTAGCTTTTCAGACAGCAGCTTTACCTGCTATACCACAACACCAACCTCTAAATTTGGGATTTTTTAGTTACTTAATTAATTTACTTTTATTTGAAAGAGAGAGGGAGAGGGAGAGGGAGAAGGGGAGGGAGGGAGGGAGGGAGGGAGAGAGAGAAAGAGAAACAAATGAACAAAGAAGAGAAATAAAGATGGAGAGAGATCCTCTATCCACTAGTTCACTCCCCAAATGCCCACAACAGCCAGGGCTGGGTCAGGCTGAAGCCAGGATCGAGGAATTCCAACCAGATATCCCATGCAGATGGTAGGGATCCAAGTACTTCAGCCATCACTTGCTGCCTTCCAACTGTACATCCGTGGGAAGCTGAGTTGAAAGAAGAGCTTTCAACTAGGTTCTCCAATATGGGCTGGGGGCATACAAAGCAATGACAGCAACGACTTAACCACTACACCAAGTGGCTGCCCATGAGTAGAGAACTCCACTTGCCTTTTCAGACTTCCCTATAATTCCAGGTGATATTTTCAAAGTCATTACATCAGAAGCAAATTAACACTGAGTGAGAAAAACTTCCCTTCTTTCTATATCTCTAAACAGCTTAATTCCCAAGCCTTCTCTATTTTATCTATAACCACAAAGTAATCAGAAACTCAGAAAGGAGAAATATGTGACAAGGCTTCATGACTATTCCAGCAAAATATTATCTACCTTTGGAAAAAAATACACACACACACACACACATCCTTTCTTTTGATACATTGGAATGACTAATGACTGTGTGGTTCAAATGCCTAACTGTTAGGATTAAATGTATGGTGAATTGAACTAATAAAGAGTCTGATATTTTCTCCAATTCTATTTTGGCACTAAGATAATATCGCACGAGAATGTTGAACAAGAAGGGAAAAGTGCTTTGCTTCACACAATTTCTCAGTTTCCCTGAATTTTCTGGAAAATGACCTGATTCTGACTTTATGCAAGCTCTGTATAAAGATAACAGTAGGTTTGCTTCTTCCCTGAAGAAGTCTTCATGTCCCAAACCTAAGTATGGAGTGTCAGGCTTGGAAAGAAAATTGTGTGCCTAACTGCGGCCCCTGTAACCTAAATCATAATCAATCAAAGACCTGGCCTTGTATAAGTCATGGTGATAATCTTTCTAAGTCTTGAATTATTAGAATGGATATTAGATTTTGTTTTTGAGCTTCTATCTCTCAGATAAACCTGAGTAAAATGATACAAAAAGAATTTTAGAGGCAACTCATATGTAATAAACGAAAAGGAATTTCATGCTTAGACTACTAACATCTCCCGTGCCTCCCACATTCCTTCAATCTAAGTCATAGCTAATGTGTCACAAAATAATCATATGCTTCATTCAGCATCTTCAATCCTCATTATTTTTTCCATTGTCACCCTGTTTGTGGTTAGACAGACTCATGTATAAAATAGAAGATAAGAAAGTGATGATTGAGATTAAGAATTCCAAGTGAATTATAATTCCTACTAATACCTTTTTAAAACAATTGAGTATGAAAAATTATTCATTTGAGATAATAAAACGAATGAAGGGAGGAAGGGAGAGACAGAAGAGAGAGAGACAGAGAAAGAGAGAGAGAGAGAGAGAGAGAGAGAGCAGACTAGGTTGAGGCCAAAGCCAGGAGCCAGGAACTCAAACCAGGTACACCATTCTAAGTGGCGGTTGAACCACTGAGTCAAATGCCTGCCCCTTAATTTCTTAATAAAATAATTCACAGTAATTTCCTAGTCCATAGCCTAGGCTGAGAGACTGAACTTGCACAGGAATACTAATGCTATTTCTACCCATTCTCTTTAACAAGTTATTTGAGTGTTGTGTCACTAGCACTCATACTTTCCTCTTAGTGTGGACACCTCCCCTCCATCACCACCTTTCAGTACTCCTCAAGAGAAAAGTAACTTTTTGACTGTTGTCAAGATACATAAAACACTCTCAGTTTTTGTAGTTGTGGTTGACAGCTGAAGTTGAAAACTAGGATGACACCCTCCTTCCTCCATGAAAAACCTTAACAAGACATCTCAATGAACTCTTTCTGTGGTCTTAAAAACATTGAATCTCACCCCTGCTAGGACCATATCCAGAACATGGGGAATTTCACATTGGCATCAGGACTTTTTCAGGTCATGGCTCTGGCAGGACCTACTCCAAACCATGGAGTACCCATGAATTTATCCTGTGACTTATGGCATTCAACCATCTGGGATGGTGTTCACATGTATACTTTGATGAAAAAATTTGTTATGCATGAATTATGTGGAATAAAGCTTCATGCTAACTCTTTTATCCTAGCTCTTTGTTGCAGTCACTTTTTACTCTGACCAGGAGTCCTAGTATTGAGAACATGTCAAAGAGGAATAGTATAACCCTTGCTTCGTGTCATATGCTCATCTCCCCAAGATTTCCTCCCACTGTAAATTTTCTCTCCTTTTCCTACTTTTCTTCTTCCTCTTCCTTTTCCTCCTTATCCCCCTAGTTCTTCATTGAATCACTCCTGAAAATTTCACAATTAGCCATAGCCTTAATAATCAGCAATCCAATATCAAGAACCAGCCTTACAGACAGTTTTATGTGTCTTGTCATTTGTGTCCTGATTCATGTTGGTTCTTCTCCTGGCTTCCATACACACTGGGGCAGATGGACAGCATTGACTGGGAGGTGCCTTATCTGTCTTCTACTGAAAGCTGCAGGCAGAACCTCAAAGACTGTTACACTGAGGGGAGCCCTTTGGGGACAACTAATCACCCTGTGTCTTCAAGCTTTAGTACATGGTATATACTCCCCAGATCTATGTAAGTCTGGCCTTCATGACTAGGACAAACTATTGGAAAGTATATTATACAAACTGATTATGATTTTTAAAAAACTACTTCCATTGATCAGCTCACAGAGAAATAGTCCCCCATAGATTACTTGCATGAATGCAAAATGGGAGTGAGATGCTATTGGGAGAGGCAAGAAAAGGAGAGGGGAAAGAACTTAAGTGTCTATATTAGCTCTGTAGGCAATAATATATCAGTATCAAAATCATGAATTCTCAATACCATATTTCATTAAAAGAAGCCAGGATCCTTGGAGAAATGCTTCATCTGATAGCTGGGGAAGGAAGTAAGCCTAGAGCTTCTTGCTATGTCAGAAAGTACAAGAATACTCCAAGAATGAGAGAAATTTCAAATTCAAAAGAATGATAATTTTGATGCTTCTCACTAAAAAATCTGGGAATGTTTTGGCATCCAAATAGATATTGCTAGCAATGGAATATAATCTGTAGAATAAAATTAGAATCATGACTTCACATTTTATAAACAAATAGAATGAAATAAAGACAAGTGAGTAAGAGAAAGCTTTTTCTTATGACAGAATGCCAACTAATTTCTACAAAAGGAAGGCTCCATCATGGGGAAAATAATAAATAATAATAAATAGTAAGTAAGCATTTATATAAATAAATGATTATATTATATATAATATTATATATTATATATAATATATATAAATAATAAATAATCATTTAGCAGAAAAAATAAAACATCTTAAAGCATGAATCATCCATGGATGCTAAAATCTATGAGTAAAAGTTGATGAGGGAGCCGGCGCCGCGGCTCACTAAGCTAATCCTCCACCTAGCGGTGCCAGCACACCGGGTCTAGTCCCGGTTGGGGCACTGATCCTGTCCCGGTTGCCCCTCTTCCAGGCCAGCTCTCTGCTGTGGCCAGGGAGTGCAGTGGAGGATGGCCCAAGTGCTTGGGCCCTGCACCCCATGGGAGACCAGGAGAAGCACCTGGCTCCTGCCATCGGAACAGCGTGGTACGCTGGCCGCAGCGCGCCTACCGCGGCGGCCATTGGAGGGTGAACCAATGGCAGAAGGAAGACCTTTCTCTCTGTCTCCCTCTACTGTCCACTCTGCCTGTCCAAAAAAAAAAAAAAAAGTTGATGAGGAAGAGGCTATTCAAAATCTCAAAGTATTTCCCCCAAAATTCCCTGTTTATCACAAATGGAAAAATAACAACTTTATAATGAAGAAAATTGGCAAATAGATCTTTAAGTGTTCAAAGTTAATATCACCAAGTATAAATGAATCAACAGATAGAAGATCTCTCCTCCCTCCCTCTCTCCTCTCTCATAACTGACTTTCAGACAAATAAATCAATCTTTAGCAAATAAATATGGGACTTAGGAGTGGTGGACATTTGTCCGAGTGGTGAAAATGTCAGTTAGAAGGTCCGCCTCCCACAGTGGAGTGCCTGTGTTTGATTCTGACTCTCTGGTTACTGATTCCAGCTACCTGCAAATGCACACCTGGGGAGGCAGCAGGTGATGGCTCAAATAGCTGAGTTCCTGCTACCTACATGGGAGACCTGGATTGAATTCTTCACTTAGGCTTCAATCAGCCCATACTGTTGTGGGCATTTGGGCATTGAACCAGCTCTTTTCTTTCTTGCTCTCTCTCTCTCTTTCAAATAAATGAATAAAAGTACATAAAAATAAAAAATAATAAGACATTTGATTGGATACTGGGAAAGTGCATGGAAAGAAAAACTGATTTGATAGAAAGGTTATTAATGGAATAATCAGCTATATTGGGATAAGGAGCATGAATTAGAAGTATGTTAATATTAATCTCCTGATTTGGGTAAACGAACTACTGTTATATAATACTCTTTGTCTTTAAAAAATGCATATAGAAGCATTTAAGAGAAAGCCCACAACATCAGTAGCTTCTCTGCAATTTTTTTTCTTTCCCCTCTCCCTTCCCGCATTATACCTCCTTTTTCTTTCTTTTCCTTCTTCCTCTAGTTCTTCATGTTATCCCTCTCCTTATCCTTTATTTTTTATTGTCCTTTAAGTGTCTATGTGTGTGTACACATGGAGAGTCACAGAATAATCACTAACATTATGATGAAGGTGGGTGTGTAGGATTTTTGTAATTTTTTCAATTTTTCTGTCTGAAAGTATCAATAATACAAGCAGATATAAGAGAACTTTCCATTCAAGCTCTAATGCTTATAACCATTCCCCATTTTCCAGCCCCTGAACTATAAAATAATTGGAGTATATAGGGCCCTGGCAGGTCAGACACTGTGCTTCACTCTAGACTCTCATTGTTCTGAGATTCTTGCCCATTTAATATCCTGGCTGCAGAACCACAGAAGGGACTCAAAGAAGTAACAGGAGACATTGCTATGTACAAAGTCCTTATCCCCCATTCTGTAGACTTTCCTTATAGCAGAAAATACTATCTACTCAAAGAACAAAGAAAAAAAGTGGAGTGGATGTGAGAGAGTGATCAATAAAGAAGTATTTCCCTAACCTTGCCATGGCAATCTGAAAAAGGCTCCCATAGCCTAGCACTCTGTATGAATGATCCAAGATAGTGTTAGCAGATACAAGGGATCCATTCACGTGGACTGTCACCAAATAGCCTCAAGTGGGAGTTTCTCAAAGGCAAGTTTGGCTAACTTATGACAAATAAAGGAGACAGTGGGAAGATGTAGTTTACTAATGAAACTATCTTCCTGAGAAGCAGTTTGCCAGGGCTTTTGTAGCAAGGATTAAGGGAGTTCCCAGGATGTAGAAAAAGTAGAGTGGGAGGGCCCTTTCTGAACAAACAATCACATTTGTATAAATTATAGGTTCAAAAATCTGACTCACACTAGTTTTTTGCAGCCTTCCTTGTTTGTGGGGGTCTGGCCCCCTCTAAGTAGAAGGTCACATGATAAATTTTCCTGGAACATATGAAAAACGAGTTTAAATGAGTAAACTATTTTGGACCCTCTGCTTGTGTTCCCATGCTCTCACCCTGCCTAAACTCTACACTCTTGGTTACACTAGGGAAAACATTTCACCCTTCTCTTGCTGTCAAAAGTACCATGGTCCTTTCTTGGACATCTCGTGTATGGCACACTCCCCTCTTTACAACATCAAGCTATATACTGGTGCAAGCAGATGTAAATTCTGGGAAGTCCTTACCTACCCTTTCTAGGAAGAGCTGTAGACAGATTTGGTATCTATGCCTTCCTGAATTAAATAGACGTTTTCCTGGGGTCAACTTTGCCATGCTCTGTCTCCAGGCAGCATTTCATTTTCTACCATTTGATCAGATGTTGAGCATCATGCCTTTCCAGAACTATGTGATGCTTTCCTTGTTGTCATAGGAAAGATGAACTGAGATAGACTCTAAGAACTCCACGGAGAACATCCTTCTTGAGAGTGCTGGTACCCGGGTAAGGAGAAATGTAAGCCTTCTGTCATGTCCAAATATCAGTCTAGAAGCTTTCAAAGCCAGATTTTTTAGTCAATTTAATTAAGGGTATATTTCACATTTTGTCTGTTTCTTTCTAAACTTTCAACTTCTTTTTTTAAATTTATTTTTTATTCTGACAGATAGAGTTAGACAGTGAGAGAGAGACAGAGACAGAGAGAAAGGTCTTCCTTCCACTGGTTCACCCCGAAATGGCCGCTACAGCCGGAGCTACACTGATCCAAAGCCAGGAGCCAGGTACTTCTTCCTGGTCTCTGACACGGGTGCAGGCGTCCAAGCACTTGGGCCATCCTCCACTGCCTTCCCAGCCCGCAGCAGAGAGCTGGACTGGAAGAGGAGCAACCAGAACTAGAACCCAGCACCCATATGGGTGCCGGCGTCGCAGGCAGAGAATTAACCAAGTGAGCCATGGCACTGGCCCATAACTTTCAACTTCTTAAACTTTAGGTGACAAGTGCTTCAAAGGTAGAATCCTATGCTTCTCAGTGTAGCTTTTTTGCTCAAGTTCCCACCTTTTCTACAACCTAGAAAGGGGAGGGTATATTAGAGTTCATTCAGGAGATAGAACCCAAAATTATTTCAAGAGACAATTTAATATATTTTACCAACTATTAAACAACTGAAATATGAAAGGAAGAAGAACACAAAGGGAAGCAACTAAAAACTAAACCCCTAGAACTAGCTGAATAATGGGAAGACACTGGAATGATTAAAACTTAGAAGCTTGGTGAACTGACCCTGGAACAGAACCTCAGATTTCAGAGGAAATTATTCTGAGATGTTCTTGGTGTCTCTGAGCTCAGAGGTTCAGAGGCCATGAGAAGGAACACCAGTTAACTGAAGTGGATGTTCCTCAAAGACTAGAATGAGGCTCATCCTACAAGTACTAGGAAAACTACAAAATGGACCATCACCAATTCAGGAAGAATGTGCTGCTGCCCGGGTGAAAAAGTATTGGTGGAGCGATGCTCTCAGGAATATGAAGCAGACAGAAAGTAAATGGGAAAGAACAAGTCTCCCTCTAGCTCGCCACTAATAAGAGTTGGCTGACTGCCAAGAAGCAACGGGGTTTGTATAGTTGCAGTGCTAGTATCACAAAAGAAAGTATTAAAGGGTGAATTTGCAGTTGGCAGTGTTTCACCATCTCTTAGTCCCTCAGAACTTTCTAGGAGGTGTCCTCACAATTTGGAAGAGTCTCAGCCTTGGAGAGGGAACTTCATATTGCTTTTTTTTTTTTTTTTGACAGGCAGAGTGGATAGTGAGAGAGAGAGACAGAGAGAAAGGTCTTCCTTCCGTTGGTTCACCCCCCAGTAGCCGCTGCGGCCAGCGCGCTGTGGCCGGCACACCGCGCTGATCCGAAGCCAGGAGCCAGGTGCTTCTCCTGGTCTCCCATGCAGGTGCAGGGCCCAAGCACTTGGGCCTCCTCCACTGCACTCCCGGGCCACAGCAGAGAGCTGGACTGGAAGAGGAGCAACCGGGACAGAATCCGGCGCCCCGACCGGGACTAGAACCCGAGGTACCGGTGCCGCAGGCGGAGGATTAGCCTATTGAGCTGCAGCGCCGGCCTTCATGTTGCTTAAGTGGACAACGCTCTGACCTATGAATGCCCAAGATTTTTAGTGTCATTTCCTTAAGGGAACATTTTTATCCCACAAGGAGTAAGCCATATGCTTGATTCTTGTAGTTTGAAGTTTCTATAAAGTTCTCAGCAAGTTTTTGACAGCAAGGGTATATTTTGTATCTGTTATGTATGCTGTTACCTGTGGTCAAGAGTCAATCATTATAAGCTCCTTCTGTAGGGATGAGCATTTTGATATCATCCAACACTATCTCCAGACTTTATTACACATACGATCTTACTATCCATTGTTAAATGTCTTCCCTTTCTATACCCAGATTTCTCTGAGATATTTTAAAATACCTTCTGGAATGATACTATCAAGTTGTAGATAAATGAGCTATGTAGTGTGATCTTTTTAATCCATTAGAACTAGATGTGGGCTTTTATAGCTACTATTTGTTAGCAAATTCAGTGATGCAAAGTTAGAAGGAATACAGCATCATATTGCATCTTCTACAGTGCTTCTTAATTTCCCAAGCCCTAGAGTCTACAGATGCCTAGAAAGAAGGAACAGGGTTCTGTCCTCAGGTAATATTATTCCTTGATATTTCTTTCTGTTTTGCACTCAAACATAATGGTAGAGGAATGCAGAGTCGTGGAAGGCATAAACAATGCCTTTCTCCCTTTCTTCTGTCGGAGCCATCTGAAGAGGTCTTCATGCCCCACTTAGCAGGAGAGACCCAGTCTGTGAATAATGTATTAACAAGCTATATATGTGCAGGTTTTCTGTTGCTCAATTAAAGGAAGCAAATCATCCCGTCAGAGTCTGAGGCTCACAGACCATCATTATGGTTGCTTTTGTCTGCCAAATTTTCATTCAGGCTTCATTACTCTGGCATTGGCAGCCATGAAAAATCAGTCTCCTAAGTTAAACAAGGATATGTAAAGTTTTATCTCCCTCTAATTACCACTTTTTTCTAGAAAGTGTACATCCCATCTCTTTAAATAAAGACCGCCATTTCAAGGAGAGCCTTGTTGGTGCTTTAATAGAATAATGGGAAGTTAGCTGAAAATAGGAGAAATGACGATTCATGCTGTGTATCCTAGACTCTTCCACATCCTCCCAGATTATTTCATTCTGACTCTGTCATTGCATCACAGTGAACCAGGGAGGCAAGAAGGAAAGGATCATCTCCTCTCTCAGAGATTCCTACACTTTATCTTCATGAAAGAGGACCAGATGTAGGCATTAGAGAATACCAATAAAGCATGATTGTATGTTGCCTTTTCTTATTCTGCAAGAGCTGTCTAAAAGGGCATTTTGTAATACAGTAAGAGAAATAAAAAGAGGTGTTTATCTTCATGTACCCACAAAATATAAGGATTCATTCAAAAGTTCATGAAAAATGTATATTATCAAAAAAGCTAGGCACAGATTTCAAAATTTTTGGAAGCAAAATAAAAACTAAATTCCATTTTCTACAAACTTTTTAAAGTACCCTCAGATTTGAGCTATTTGGGTTCTCTGCTCTATTGTCCTTTCTAAGGATCTTCTGGAAGAATATTTGACAATTTCTGTGAGCCATAGCTTGGTGTGGACAATTAATTGATCACACAGAATGTGGAGAAATGCAGTCTCCAGTGCGCGTTCTCCATGCAGCCATGGGTCTAAGTCTCAGGATAGATGGTGTCACAAAGAGGTAGAGCCGAAGACTGGGCTTTATTTCAGATCTGTTTGCTCCACTGTGTCTGTCCTTTCTTTGTGACAGAGACCTGATGTAGGTATGCCTAGTGAATAAGGAAACGGGGTACCTCTTTGGAGCTTTCCAACACTGTGTTGGTGATGTCATTGGGACCCAGAACCTGAGAAATCAAGGTTGATGGTAGGACTTGACTCTAATGAAACATTTATTTCTACGCCCCTCTCTGGTCATTTTCGTAGTGTTCCTTAGTGGACCTTATCTTATATGTAGTTATTTCTTCCTTAATTTATGAAGGGTTTATGACATGTCAGGCAAGTGAGATGTAAAACAAACAAACAAACAAAACACATTTAAAACTCAATTTGGGTTCCTATGGTTATTTGGTTTATTTGGGTTCCTTGTAGTTATTGGTTATCTTTTTGCATGTCTGTCTTTAAAACTACTTGAAGCCTTATCTGCATTTGAGGCAAGAATTCATGTTTCTCCTGGGTAAGTCACTTATTTGTTTATTTTCAAAATTTGTATTTTTTTGAAATGGAGGGAGCAGAAAGAGAGAGAGAGAGGATGGCTATCAACAGCTGGTTTACTTCTAAAATGCTCTCAATGGCTGGGACTGGGATGAGGTCAAAGCCAGGAACTAGGAACTCACTACAAGTCTCCCATGTGGGTGGCAAGAACCCAACCCAATTACTTGAGCAGCAGGTGGTTTCTGACAGTCCCCGAGACCTTAGTTTCCAGGCAGTCCTCTTAGATAAAGTCAATGCCCATTCCATAGAGCTGTTCTGGATAGGATTCCTGCATTAAGAAGAATTTCTGAAGACAACTTTGGAAAAATATTTAAAGCACATTTCTTTCCATTCTACCTCTCTTATAAAATTATCTTTCACAGGGTACATATCTCTGAACCTAGATATTTACAACTCATTTAATTTATCATGATAATACAATGTACTTTCTCCTCTTTTCTTTGGTGCCTAGTATTCTAGTCCGTTCCCAAATATATATTTTTCTTTTCTTTTCTTCTCAGTCCCCAGCAGAACGTTGAGATTTGATTGTGTGTCTCAAGCTAAGTTTCTATTTCTTTAAATGTTTCCATCAGTCTTAGTTGTGCAGAAGAATGAAATCTTTCCATTCCAAAATTACAATATTTTAAACATAGATGCATCTACAGGCATCTGTTAACCCTTCGTAATTCATCTTCTTCTGTCACTTGGGCTTATAAGTAAATAAATAAATAAATAAATCTTTTTTAAAATGATTCTGATTCACTTGGGTGAAGAAAAGAAGTGGTACTCCTATTCTAGGGTCCATCAACAGAACAACTTCTCCAGAAAGGATTGTGACTCTTCACCCTCAGGCTGGACCATTATCTTCTTAGGAATCTTCTTCAAAGCTTTCCACATTTGTTTTTAAGTATCAATATCTGTTTTAATTACCAGTTAATGAAGTATTATCTGAATTTCTTTTTATAGACTTTGGAAACTGTGTTATTTCTTTATATGCCAAAGAACTGCTCAATGGAAAATGCTTATAATGTCTGACAGACTCAGTTTTTACTTTTATTTTTTTTTTATTGTGGATATAGATGTCAGCTTATGAGAACTATGCTATCAGTGATGTTAACCATGGGTGGGAGATCCTGAATTATCTGTCTCTGGGAATCCATAATAGAAGGAAGAGTGAGTAGGGAAAGGCTGGAAAAGATTATAGAGAGAGCATAGGGAGGGATGGAAGGAGGAATGGAGGGAGGGAGAGGCATGATGAAGAGGCAGGGAAAGCAGGACAAAAGAGAAGTCTAGATAAGAAACCTGCGAACTCTTATAACAGTCAAACAGCTTCACTTCTGTTGTTCTATTGGTTTCAGGTTTTTCTTATATCATTTGCCTAATTTCATAAACAATGTGTGTATTGAACATTACATAATATTTCAATTTCTTCATTAATCTTAAGTTCATTATTCCATTTTTAAGGAAACATACCCTTAAAGATCATTTTAACTTGCCTAAAATTATGTGACAGTTTTTCCAATATGCCACAGTTTCTCTGGCTGAGACAGTCAACTCAATTTCCCAAACTATATTCCAATCTAGAGCAGGAAATGTTAACTAGAAAGAATAGGCATCCTTAGAAAATTGTTTTCTTACCTATTATATAAACCAAATGCTCACAACTATATTAGTTAGTGTCAAGCCCAGATATCAGAGATCATTCTAAGTATTTCATGCAAAGGGAGATCTAATGCAGGAAATTAGACACAATGGCATTTAGAGGCATTGAAAGAACAAAAGAGAGAAGGGTGCTACTCAGAAAGTAAATTAAAAGAAAGTTAAACCTGGAATGGAGCCAAGCTGCTGTCCGCAAGACATGATGCTGTTGTTGCTGAAACTGCACCCTGTAGCTGAGCAGGGCTTCTGGAGCTTAGAGACCTGCTGCTGCTGTTGTTGCTGCCATTGCTTCTACAGCTGAATCCACACCAGTGCAGCTGCACAGGAACTCAGGTTACATTCATGCTAATGTTGCAGTCACAACTTGATGTGCCATCAATTGCAGAATATAAAATGACTTTCCTCTTGCTTCCTTCATTCTATCTCCCTTTTGCCTCTATCATCAAAGAAATTTGGGAAATAAATTTTCTGGTTCCCAATTCTGCCAGTTATACAAAAAAAGAGGACTAAAGAGTTGGGATACAGCTGACAATGAATAGACAGATGAGCCACATAGTCCATCCTTGGTTGTTTGGTGTTCATTTCACCTTCCTTCTACGTGTACCAGAACCCCACTCAGCAACAATCACAACACTATGATGCTTTTACCTAACATGATAAACTGTCTTTCATAAAACAGAAATATTCACCTTGGATATTCTGTAATTCAACTACTACATTGTAAAATTAGCTATTATCCTATTTCTTACATAAAATAAGACAAAAAAAAGGGGAGAAGAAATAATTGAAATACAAATATTACATAACAAGTTAGGAAGAAACCATGTGTAACTGCCAGTCATGGTTTCTATAATTAGTCATTATCAGGTTATAGTCTATAGGGATATTTGTAAGTAGCCTTGTTTTTCTACTCATTCTATGTCCCTTTTGCCTCAACACCATCTCATTTGGTGGACATTATCTACCTGGGGGAGGGGAGATAAATTCAAACTTTATTTCCTGAAAACTCTGATTGCTTCATAGTCCTTTTTGGTTGCTGTAGTTTTCCATTAATTTTGCTGATGAATGTAGATGTACTGAAAGTCACTTCAGAATATCTCCTGTGTTCTTGACATAATCCACACTCTTCCATTGAGTGGCATTTTGCTTTCCCTTAATGACAGAGATCAATCGCCTTGCTTTGATTGTCTTTTCAATGACAGAGTCCTCAAATGATCAGGTGACAATGTTAACTTCCAGATCAATGGACCCATCATGCCATGTGTTGGAAAACTTCTCCCTTGGAGATTAAGATTTTGATTTTTTTAAAGAAGATTTCTACTTTATTTGCAAGACAGAGTTACACACACACACACACACACACAGAGAGAGAGAGAGAGAGAGAGAGAGAGAGAGAGAGATCTTCCATCTGCTGATTCACACCACAAAGGGTTGCAATGGCCCAGGCTGGGCCAGACTGAAACTAAGAGCCAGAAACTTCCTCCAGGTCTCCCACATAGATGCAGGGGCCCAAGCATTTGGGTCATCATCTGCTGCTTTTCCAGGCCGTTATCAGGGAATTGGATTGGAAGTGGAGCAGCCAGCACTCAACCCTGTGCCTATGTGGGATGCTGGCAATGCAGGTGGTAGCTTTACCAGCTACACCACAGAACCGGCCTTGGGAATTAAGACTTTGAAAGAAACAGAGCTTAAACTAGCTCTGTTTGAGTATACTTCTATCTCTTGATTCCCACATCTGTGAATTATGGCAATTAGAAAAATAGCATATTTTGACTATTGGCTCAAAGCATACGCCACCTCCTTTAGGGAAGTGTCACACTGTTTGAGGATGTTTTCAGCCAAAAATAGTGTGACTAAGTGTTCATTAGGTCATTCCAATCTATAGGGCTGGCATTCCTGCATGACCAACACATGGTAAGATCAAGTTTATGGGTATGGGCCCACTGACACACTATCTTCAATGGAATAAATGCATTGGTCCATAGATGAATAGACTGAACAATGATGCCCTTTTAGGTCTATCTATTAATTCCTAGAACCTGCAAATGTATTATGCTAGAAGGCACAGGGACCTCCAGCAATAGCTTGCCTTTGCTCCACATTTTGTAGCTGGGCTCACTCATGCATTTGTGGTTAGTTGGAAGGTCACTTTGGGACTGACTTTGGAAGGTTCTCACTCATCTGCCTGAAAGTTGGCTAGCTGAGGGGGCTTGGTTTTCATCTATGTGACCTTTCCAGTAGGCTAACTGAGACTCCTTCACAAAACACCTGCAATTCAGAAGTTGAGAGCAGAAAATTAAAGGACTCCTGGGGTGTTACTTGAAAGTGATACAATGTTACTTTGGTGACATTCTATTGGTGAAACTGTGTCACAAAGCTTGCCAAGATGAAAAAGTTGGAATTAGGTTTTACCTCTTGATGTAAGCTGCTGCAAATAATTCATGACTATTTTTAATCTACCATGCCCCCTTTCCTGTGCCCCCCCACCACTCTTTATCACATTATTTCCTTTACACTTCTTAATATCATCTAAAGTTATCTTGTTCCCAGATTTGTTTCCTTTTGCTAATGAGTCCTTCTACCTTGTTTTGGGAAGGAGTGCCAGGGATAGGGGGCAGCTTTTCTGACCTGATTATTATTGAAGTCCCACAGAGTACAGCAGCAAAAAGTGCTTGGCAAGAAGGAGATGACCAATATCCAGCGGCTGAATCAACTAATGGACAAAAAATAAGGGAATTCAGAAACCTTGGCTCAACATGAGAGAGGATTGAAGTGCAGCCCTTGTAGTGATTTGGAATTTTCCCTTTGAATATTAGCTAAAAAAAAAAAAAAAAAAGAGTGACAGTGTCAAGTGTTGGTATAGAATAGCTAAACTTCTTATGCATTTCTGGTGGAATGTAAAATGATAAGCCACTTTGGAAAACAGTCGGCTGTCTCCTATAAAGTTAAATGCACACTTACCATATGACCCAGCAATTGTATTTGATGGGCTTATCCAAGACAAATGAAAATGAATGCCTACACGATTGTTTGTATATGAATGATCATAGCAAGTTTAATCCTAATAGTTGTAAAATGTTCTAATCAACAGTTGGAAACAAACCAAATATCCAAAAACATGTGATTAGATAAAAAATGCACTATCATCATACAATGGAATACTACTGAGAAGAAAAAAGATTGGTGTACCCAATAATGTAGATGAATTTCTTAAACATTTATGATATGTGAAAGAAATGAGACACAAAAATGTAATGTTGATTCCATCCATTTAAAATCCTAGAAATAGATAGTATACCTACTGGATAGTAAACCTAATCCATAGTGACAGAAAGCAAATCAGTGCTTGCCAAGGGTTGAGGGGGCTGTGCTGACTATAAAGGAACACAGGAATATTTGAGAGTGATATAAATACTTAATTTTTATCACAGGTCATTTCATAAGCATATATCTTTGCTAAAAACTCACTGAACTGAGTAAGTGTACACATTTAAATAAGGATTATTTTGTAAGAATCTATTATAGTTTTATTTTTGTATTGAAAAGATGATAGCATTTTAAAATATTAACAAAGTTCTTATAAAATATTACAGATCCTCAAGAAAATTCAAGTTGTTTCCATTGCAGATCCTATTTCCTGAGAATAACATGACCTATCTCCATACAGTTAACCAATCACCCTGTCCCCACCTTTCTAATGCAGTTTCTGAGTTCTCAGCAATAGATCTCAGCAGGTGGCATGTAAAGTACAGTTTAGAGACATTTGGGTTTATCTGTACTAAGCCAAAAGATAATTAGTTCCAGAGCATGCATTATCATAAATAGGTATGAGGTTCCATATTTTCAATAGCTTGTAGCATTTTAAAAACCTTCCATAAAGACTGTAATGGTTTTTTTCTTCATTTTGTTTTTGCTAACAGATAAAGAAGAAACATTCCAGATGCTTGTAATTAGGGATATTATAGAATTACTTAATGGGACAATAGAGGAGTTTTTTAAATTATTGCAGCACAGAAAAATGTTGGAAAAGCAGAATCTGCGCTGAATATTTATATAATTTAAGAATATAATTTTTGAGGATCACAAAATGACCAATATATAATAATTAGTCAAGTACAAAATGGAAAATTAGTATTTAATTACTAAAGGCTTTCTTTCTCCTGTAAGAACACTTTCATTTCTTTTTAGGATCCTACTATCAGACAGTTCCCCCACCAAACCATGTGACAATGTACATTACTTTTATGTGACAGCTCCAGGAAATCCATTGTTTGACAACCCTGGCTGACCCTCTGTGGAACAGCTGCAGCTGTTCAAATAACAGCTTAGCTTGGCCCACATGAAAGTACCCTTTTGTAGACTACCTATGCTCCCTTGCCTTTCTGTGCATAACACCCTCCCTTCCTGTGTACTGTTCAGGCCCACCTTCTATCACCACCAAGCCCCTCCACAATGTTGAATTACATAGAGCCAGTGCTAGCTGGAAATATCCATTATGGCTGCAGACCTTTAGGTCATTATAATGTCATTACAATATAATTACCACGGGGGGCACTCTCACTCCCATCATGCACCTGACACCATGACACTTCCAATGTTTCCAAAAAAAGCAAAGAATATTGAATTGGGCTCCACTCTGGACATCATCCCCTGTGTCTCTGGATGGTATAAAGGGAAGACCTTGTTGAAGTGCTTTAGGGCTTTGTCTTTGTTGGAGCTTTTTCCTTGATGTGGGATTTTTCATTGTTTGGGGACTTTCTGTATTTTGCCTATTTATTTATATCCTTTCTCTCCCCTTTCCCCTCCCAAGCTGGCCTGACTTCTTTTGTTTATTTTGTCATTTTAAAAAAAAGATTTATTTATTTATTTGAAAGAGTTACAGAGAGAGAGAGAGAGAAAAAAAAAAGAGAGACAGAGGTCTCCCATCCACTGGTTCACTCCCCAGTTGGCCGCAATGGCCGGAGCTGTACCGATCTGAAGCCAGGAGACAGGAGCTTTTTCTGGGTCTCCCACGTGGGTGCAGGGGCCCAAGGACTTGGGCCATCTTCCACTGCTTTCCCAGGCCGTAGCAAGGAGTTGGATTGGAAGTGGAGCAGCCAGGATCGAGCCAGCACCCATATGGGATGCAGGCACTGCAGGTGGTGGCTTTCCTCACTACGTCACAGCACTGGCCCGGTGACTTATTTCTTGAGTGTGTATGTTTGTTTTTGCTCTACATAAATCCTGCTTTCCTATACACTTTTATGTCTGCACCTTTCAATTATTTCACACATGGAGGGAAGAACCTACAACAAGCCTAGCCAGGGACCCTGTAGCCCACAACAATACTAGTTGAAATTTCATTGCTACCTCATTAAATCAAAACATTTGCCTAATTTCTTTAAACATCTGACCTAGTCAATTTTCAAGTAGGGATTTTCAGGTCATATTAAAGAGTAAAATACAACTAAAATATACTAATTATTCCAGTATTCTTATTATTAAATAACTTTTCATGTATTTATTATTAAGCATGCTAATAATGTGCTATGACTATGTAATACAGGACACAAGGATTACTTGGGAAACTAAAACACAAAAAAAACCACACTTTTTTTTTTGTATTTCATGTTGACTACAATTACTATTAGAGAGGTACCAATAAATTATTTTGGGAATTTGGAAGATATCAGTTTGAGAACACAGGAAAATTCATAAAGAACACAATCACTGAGTTACATGACAAATCAGTGGGGCCTACCCCAAATATGCTGACTGAGAATATCAGAAGAGTGAAGCCCTTGAACTGTAAAGAAGCTCTTGAGATGATTCTTAGGAATTCTGAAGGTGATAGCACTTGTATAGTGAAAGAGAAGTGCAGAAAGACAATGTAGTGCAAAAAGTACCTAGATATAAATACATGAATTTTTACATTACTGAGGGTCTATAACCACCAGGCTACATTGGGATTTCTCATCAAAGTGTTACTGTTATTGAACATCCCTAAAACTGGTTGGAGGACTTGCTATAGAACCTTTAAAACTGAGTCTGCTTGCCTGATGCACAGCAAGCCAATCACTTAACACTGGAGTAGTGGAACAAAGTAGGTATTTATCACAAAACACAGAGGAGGGAGCTGAGTAGCCATTGCTTAGTTGCTGGGCTCCTTGATAGGTTACGAATAAAAGTTCTCATAGATGGAAGCTAGTGTTGAGAGGTGTGTGTTCAGCTCAAGCCCAGGTCCCTATTTGGTGCACAGTGCTCAGGTCCCTCATTTGGGTGATGATATCATGTTTTTGGGGGAATTTTGATGATTGCAAAATGGGCTCCAGGCAGTCAGCTGGTTGTTACTTCTTGTTCAGGGGCTCCGAGAAAAGAAACCTCTCAAGACAAGATTGGACATCAAGATGTTAGCATAAAGGACCTCATGAGTCTTGTATTCAGGGACTCTGGAAGGCTGGCTGTACCATGCACCAAATTTATTAATTTTAGTAAAAACAGGGAAAGGAAACTTTAAGCAAAGAGAGGGAGGCTGGGAGATCATGGGAGACTAGGACCTGATTGTATCTAATTTCTGCATCAGAGACACAGTACAGGCACTCAGTTTCACTACAATGATTATCTTGTAGTTTAGAAGATTTGTGGGCTAAGGAGGAATTGCCATTGTTCAGTGGGCAGGGTGGTGGCATATGTTGGAGGGTGAGATAGACTGAATAAACTTGGTCAAATAGAGCTTTTGGTCCGTTATATTAAATCATCCTGGAGGTAATGCTGAGCTTAATGAGTTGCCTTCCAGAGAGAGAAGCAAGGATTTGAGAGAGAATGTGTTTTAGAAATGGATTCCATTGTCTGAGTCCCATGATGAGCTTTTGGTAGACCTTGTTTTGGCCTGCTATATACCAATGACTTTTTGATGAGCATCATGTGGGGGAAAAGATACAGTACTTGGCTATGAAACAGATCTGTTGATCCTATTCCAGGATCACTCTTAGGATACTTAGAAAATTGAGAAAAGGGAAGCAGAAGATGTTGGGGAGGTCAGGGCTTTTGCAGCTCCAGTGATCTTAGAAAGACATCCCCAAAATTGGCAAGCACATTTAAGGAGAAACATGTATATGACATTTCACTGAGCTGTGGAGGATTAATGGAGTTCTATAAGGAGCAGATACTTACATTCTGCTAAGCCAAGAAAAGGATGAAGTAGATGATGATGTGTGTGTGTGTGTGTGTGTTTTCCGAGAAAATAAAATGAGAATAATTGAGTCGGAAAAGCATGACAGAGGCCAGAGAGCATAGGATGTTCAGGGAGCTTGAAATGATTATTTTTCCAAGAGGAGGTCATCAGTGCTGGCTGTTACAGAAGGTAGAGGCCACAGCAGCAGTAAATGGGAGACTCACAGAGGGTGTAAAATGACAGGGCATGGAGTTCCAATAGCTCCAATCCTGAATAAGTTAGAATCTGTTTCTCCTTCCTAAAATGAGCACCTCAGGCTTCTTAGGAGAATTCCATAGCAATACATCAAGGCAGGGACTGGCCCTCAGAATCACTCATTTAGGTTAGCTCCCTCTTCTGATTTATAATTACATGGTTTCAAGTTGACTTCTAGTCATTCTTTTGAAAACTTTTAAGATGTCTAGAATATCATTTTTTCAAAAATATAGTTGTAAATTTAAATGAACATAAAGTTCATTTCAGTATATAAAAGGTCTTTTAAAAAAAAACTGAAATTTAGCATGAGCAGTTCAAAATATAGCTTATTTTGATTGTGGCCTTCTTGAACCACATTAACCAAAGAACTTACTAAATGTTCAGTCTTTCTCTGCCCATTCAGTTGCTTTTCCCTTGTTATATATTGTTAAAAGATTTATTTATTTTATTTGAAAGGCAGAGTGACAGAGAAAGAAAGAGATCTTGCCTCTGCTTGTTCACTCCCCAGAAGGCCACAATAGCTAGGGATAGGCCAGACCAAAGCCAGGAACTCTATCCAGTTCTCCCACATGGGAGGCAGGGGCCAAGGTACTTGGACTATCACCTGCTGCCTTCCCAGGCATGTTAGCTGA
Organism: Lepus europaeus; assembly: GCF_033115175.1. Taxonomy (NCBI): domain Eukaryota; kingdom Metazoa; phylum Chordata; class Mammalia; order Lagomorpha; family Leporidae; genus Lepus; species Lepus europaeus. The sequence goes on along the minus strand of NC_084830.1, from coordinate 132,393,921 downwards.
GCAGCAAGGACTGAGCCAAGTGTGCACAAAAACCCCTGTTTTACTTTTTAAATAATATACAAAACACTGTATTTTCCTTTCAACGTTCAGAGTTATATATCTTTCATATTTTCCTTTTAGTTTTCTCTTTGTGTTTATTCTTCTGTTTCTGTTTCTAATAAGTCTTCCCTGGTGACTCCTAATCCCCACTTTTTCTTAACCCCAAATCCTCAACAGGGAATCATATAAAACCAAGAAAAATCTTTTAATTCTATGCTCTTCATTCATGAGTACAAATGTATGAATAGAACGAACTGCCTATTACAATCTGTCAAAAACAAAATTGATTTAAATCAGAATTTCAAGAGTTTGTTATAAATACAAAAGAAAAATTTGAGAACTGGGAATCCTGAAAATGAAAAATAGCAAGAAATCCTAATCTACAGCAATTACAGCACAATTCATGATTGACTATCATATGTTATATTTTAAGGCAAACAGAACTGTGAAGCTAATTTTTCCATTGCTCACTGGTTTACTTTCATTAAATAATGCAGATAAGCTAGCTGTTTTTTTCAGGGTAAGAGTTTTGATGAAATTAGATGATCTAAATTTTGATTACTGTTGTCATATGCAGTTGACTTTGGGGTATCTAAACTATAACTTCCATTTCTATTTCTTTTTAACACATCTATAAAACACACAACCACAGACAGCATCCTACTCAAGTACGAAACTTTAGACTTGATCTCCAACCAATCTTTTTGTTTGTTTTTCTTTTTTGGCTTTTTGGTGGCATTTTATTTGTTAAAAAGCAAAATAATCTATATTATTCCCTTTTTATGAACATCATTTTATTATTTACATATTCCATATTTTTAGCTATTTTAGGTACTCTTTAAACAAGGAAAGAAAACAAAGGAAATTATTGGCAGTGCAAGGGCTTGGAAAAATAAGAGCTTTGCACGTTTAATTATTTCCTTTATTATGTAAATAAATCTTTTTTCCACATAGTTGGGATAAGCTAAGGTTTTGGTGGGATAAACTGGGTCAGACAAATGGAAACAAATGCTCACTATTTTTTATGCTCTAATTTCTCAGGAGCCTCAGTATAATTTAAGGAAAATATTTCATTTCTATTTACTTCTCCAAAGGGATAAATTTCTTTGTAAAAAAATCTCATTTTCCCTTCAGATAGCTTCTATTTCAAATACTTTGAAGCCTATAAAGAAAACTGTGTAGAAACACATTGGCCCTATGTCCTAAGAGGAGTTTATCTGTAGTTCCATGACCCTACATTTAATGAATCTTTGCCCAGGGTTGGGGCTCTGATAGTGGAATACAGGCCTTCCCAGGGACACAAAACTTTCTCAATCCACAAAATTTGTTCTTAGCCACTACTCTGGAATTTCTATTTTGGAAGCGTGGTTTATAATTCTGGACTTTGTACAGTTAATATCAAAGAGATTTCAGTCCAATCTTGTACCTAGTTAAGGAATCTCTTTCACAGAATCCTTGACAATTTAACAATGTGATGAACTGTTGCCAAAAGTAAAGTTAATATTGAAATGTTCAGTACAGAAGACAATCAACTGCTTTTTCAGTGAGCTCAAAGAGTTATAAGATCAGAAATAACAATAATAACTAATACATCTTGAGCACTCACTATGTATCAAACATTGGGTTAACTGCTCTATGAGAAAATTGTGATTATTAATCTCACAGTAGAAATGAGGAAATTGACAAATTCTCATTTCCAGTGGCTGGACTGCCATGGTTCCTTTTAGCAGACTGAGTAATGAATTACAGTAGAGAGAGACAAAAGTAAGGATAGTAAAGCAACAGTTTACTTAAGTATGTTCCTAGGGAGGAACAGGCCAGTGGAAAGAGCATGTGGCCCTCTTCTTCCTTGGTCCAGGGGTTTATTCCTAAAGTGTGAGGGGGCTGATTGGCAATGTGGACATGATGCTCATGAATGACAGTTTTGACATCTAGGAATTGCTTACCTTGAATTCTCTGCACATGTGGTTTCCCAGCATGCATTGGGAATGCCCACTGGAGGGGTGGGGGTAGGGGGGCAATACCACAATGCTAACTATAAGGATCATATAATAAAATTAGTTGTTTCAATGTCAAACTGGATCTCACTGCACATGTGCACATATACTAGACTTTTCTGGATTGACTGAGTATGATTTTATCAAAACACATTTAGTAAAGGTTAAACTGTAAAGTGGTCAGTCTTGGGTGGGTCCCAGCAGACAGTAGGATCCCTGGTCCCTCTTCTGGATGAAGGTTCTGTAGTCCCTCCCCAGTTACTCATGCCTAACTATTCACCTGACACTGACTTCTGCCAGGGCAAATGGCATAAATAATGGCAGAGCCAGGTTCAAACCCAGGTACTCTTAAATCAGAGTCCCTGATCTCATTCATTATAGTGTTCATTTTCCCCCTGAGCCATGATCAGTCTCTCTTTAATCCTACAGTTAATCTACAATTCTACTCTTTGGAGCCAACCAGAACATGTGCATTTCATGTCCTTGTTCATTTATGTAATAAAAAGAATATTAATTGAACACTTTCTAGGTGTTAGGCACTGTGTTTCAGCCTATAATACAGTAGTACAAAAAGGAGAAATTCTGTTCTTATAGTGCTAACATGCTTGTTCCTTCAGTTATTTGAAAACACTCACCAAGTTCTGAGGGTTTTCTTTTCAGCCAAATCTCCTACTCCTTTCAACCACTCATCATAGGACAAATTTTCAAATGCTTATCAGTTTTGATGGTCTCCCTCCTCTTAGCACATTCCAGTTTGAAAATCATCTCTTTTTAAAACATAACCACCAAACATGGGCATGGTGATCCACAAACTTTCTGCTGGGTCAGAAAGAGAGCAGGACCATCAGTAGCAGGAAATCTGGGTTTATGTCTTGCTTCCACTTATCATTTGTAAAATTCTTCTCTCCAGACTTACAGAATGATTTTGTTAGACATGAAAACTTGTAGCATTCAATTACTTAAATTCTGTCTAACGCAGCAATTTTCCTTAAGATTAGGAGTGCCGTTCAAGCGTCCTCTAGCATCCCTGACAAGATGTTGAGTGCCATATTGCATCTCCAACTTCTGTTAGCACCGTATTTGGTGAAAGCTGGAGACTCTAGTCTGAGTCGCTTGGCAGATGACAGCATCCTCTAGTGGTCATATTTAACTTCAAGCCACCTGGATGAATATTCAGAATATTACAATTAACCTAAACTTTACAGTGTCAGGCAACTGTGTTTTTTACAGTTGTGAACAGCTTTTCACTGGCTATTTTTTGGCTCAGTGGATGATCTGTTTCTCCCTGTAATCAAGTAAGTTGATACATCTTGGGCTCTGCTCTTCATTTACCTCCACTTTAGGCTAGCTCCTTGTGAGCTCAGAAGTTCGAGATGTTTTCCTTCTCTATTTCTAGTAGCTACAGAGACCTTTTTCTTTTAGGAGACTCCCTTCTTTCTATCTTATTTACTGTCCTGAATGTAAACACATTGGCCCTTTTAGTAAGAGGATATTATCTTTAGAATAGGTAAGAAGTAACCCAAATGAGGTAATTGTGGTTTAGAGGGAAAAAACACAGGACTTGGAGTTAGCCCTGGATTAAAAGCTAAACTCTGCTACTTTGCTGACGAAATTAGGCGCCTGAACTATTCTAAATTTACCTACACGATGAGGATAACATTACTGGGTCATGTGGCTCGTTTATAAAGCAAAGTGAATTGCATAAAGTCCTCAAGATCACTTCCTCTTGTCCACAGCCCCCTTTTCCTTGCCAGCTCACCCCTTGGGCATGGTTTGATAAAAGACACCACTCCTCAAGTTAAATCAGTCAGGCTTTTTCTCTTCCTCTAGTTAGCTCAGCACAAATCCATCAGGCCCTATAAGGCAGATCTCTAAGGCAAGACTTAAAGGAAATCCTCTGTCCAAACCTCAGGCTACCAGGAAATAACTGGATTCCTACAGCACCACTACCCACCTTAGTAACAAAATGGGAAAGGGCAAATACAAACTGCTCCATAGCATTGTTGAGAAAATGTAGCTACTTAAAATTTCCTCAGTGACTTAAACCTCTTTGATTATGTCTGACCTAAAATCTACATTCTGCTATTTATGGAAAAATCTCAAGGACTAAATTCTTCTACCAGAAAGGTAGATTTACATCCTGTATGTAGTCTTACGCTAGTCACAATAGATGTTCAATTAAATCCCAAGCTACCCTACAGGAATTATCTCAATTCATGAAATATGATGGGACTATGATCTAGGGCTGAGAAATTTCCAACTATCATTTAAAATGGTAGTCTAGGCCGGTGCCGCGGCTCACTTGGCTAATCCTCCGCCTGCGGCGCCAGCACCCCGGGGTTCTAGTCCCGGTTGAGGTGCTGGATTCTGTCCCGGTTGCTCCTCTTCCAGTCCAGCTCTCTGCTGTGGCCCCAGGAAGGCAGTGGAGGATGACCCAAGTGCTTGGGCCCTGCACCCACATGGGAGACCAGGAGGAAGCACCTGGCTCCTGGCTTCGGATTGGCACAGCGTGCCGGCCACAGCGCACCGACCACAGAGGCTATTTCGGGGGTGAACCAATGGAAGAGGAAGACTTTTCTCTCTGTCTCTCTCTCTCACTGTCTAATTTTGCCTGTCCAAAAAAAAAAAAAAATGGTAGTCTAGGGGCTGGTGTTGTGGCACAGTGGGTTATGCCACCAACTGTGATGCTGGCATCCCTTATGGGCACCCATTTGAGACATGGCTGCTCCACTTCCGATCCAGCTCCTTGCTTATGTGCCTGGGAAAGCAACTGAAGATGGCCCTAGTGCTTGGGCCTCTGCATCCATGTGGGAGACCCAGAAGAAGTCGCTGGCTTTGGTCTGGCCCTTTCCCAGCTGTTGCAGCCATTTGGGGAGTGTGCCAGTGGATGAAAGATCTCTCTATTTCTTTCTGTATCTCCCTATCTCTGAGTAACTCTTTCCAATAAATAAACTTTTTTAAAATGGTATTCTGATTTCCAGTAGGATTACTGGAATTACAAATTATTAATTATTAAAAAATGATTTACAATTAACTGTGTCTTATCAGTCATTTAATACCCACAGTCACATTGCCTTGGACAAAGGTGTCAGAATGTGAGGAAGATGGGGAAGGAAAAGGCATAAAAAGGGAAATGTTGTGAGAAATTACAGGTTTGCTGCATTTTGTAAAACTTAGTCTATTCTGAGTCTTGCCCAAGTCTCTGTCCCAGATATAATCAAACACACCTCTCCGTTCCCAACATAATAAAACACACCTTTAAGAAAAACGCATGTTGTCACAGCAGGGCCTATTCAGATGCATGCATTTATTCAATAATCAGGCCACCCAGGCATTCTGGTGACCTTTGGGGATTTCAGAACTTTCTCGTTCAGCAAGGCCCAGATTTTCTAATGAGGACAGGTATCTGGCGCTTCCTGGAAAAGAAATTGAAAACAAAATCCGCTTAAACTTTAGTGACAAACAAGGGACTATGGGACAAAAACAATGAGGAAAAAAGTCAGCTTTATTTAAAATACAGTGGGTTGAGATTTACTTTTCTGTCATTTATCTATTCATTCACTAATTCTTGAATTCCTAAGTTATTGATTGCTGTAACATACACTAGAGACACTCCAGAAAGGAAAAATGTCTGTCCATGCAGAGCCTATAGATGTAGTGGGGCATTACAGAGACCCTCTCAAGTTTCTCTCTAATACTTTGTTGCTTCTTTTACTCCCAATGCCACTGTGTAAACCGACAGGTTTCCATCTTAGCTGGTGTCTGGGCTATGATAGAGCCAACCTTCTAATGGACTGATTTTCTACCTTAGAACTTGGGATTTGTATCTTTGAGGTCTTGTAAGTGCCAGTTCTAAGCACTCTCCCCTTCAGATCAAAACTTGTCTTTTCCCCACCCACACCACCTTTCCCAAAAGTTTATTATCTTCTTCTTCTTTAGGCAAATAGCTCTAACTCCTCTAATTGTTCCTCATTAGACTATTTCCAGACCTCTCATTTTTCCAACATCCTTTGCTTTGACTATACCAGCCTGAAAAATTCTTCCATTTCCCTGTTACCTGAGGTCATTCATATGATTCCCATATTTTAAAAACAAGTATTTATTTGAAAGGCAACCAGGAGAAGCACCTGGCTCCTGGCTTCGGATCAGCAAGATGCGCCGGCCGCAGCGGCCATTGGAGGGTGAACCAACGGCAAAAAGGAAGACCTTCCTCTCTGTCTCTCTCTCTCTCACTATCCACTCTGTCAAAAAAAAAAAAAAAAAAAAAAAAAAAAGGCAACAGAGAGAGAAGCACAGGTACAGAAGAGAGAAAGAGATTGAGACTGAGATTGCGATTCCCCCCTCTGCTGGTTCACTCTCCAAATGGTCACAACAGCCAGGTCTGGGCCAGGCCGAAGCCAGGAGCCAGAAACTCTACTTGGCTCCCACATGGGTAATGGGGCATAAGTACTTGGGACATTTTCTGCTGCCTTCTCAGATGCATTAGAAGCAAGTTGGGGGGCCAGCACTGTGGCACAGCAGGTTAACAACCTGGCCTGAAGCTCCGGCATCCCGTATGGGTTGCTCTGCTTCCTGTCCAGCTCTCTGCTGTGGCCTGGGAAAGCAGTAGAAGATGGCCCAAGTCCTTGGGCCCCTGCACCCACATGGGAGACCTGGAGGAAGCTCCTGGCTCCTGGCTTCGGATTGGTGCAGCTCTGGCCATTGCAGCCAATTGGAGAGTGAACCATCAGATGGAAGACCTCCTTCCCTCCCTCCTTCTCTCTCTCTCTCTCTCTCTCTCTCTCTCTCCTCTCTCTGTGTAACTCTGACTTTCAAGTAAAATAAATAAATCTTTTTAAAAAAAGAAGCGATTGGATTAGAAGCAGATATCTGGGATTCAAATCAGCACCCCAATATGAGATGTTACTGCAGCAAATAGAGGCTTAACCCACTCTGCCTCAAGGTTGACCCCACTTACTTTTATACATGCAATTATCTGGACGTTGTTGGTCTTTAAGAGTTGGTAATGGTTTCTTGCTTCATAATTACTTATTCCTTATAATATCGACTTCCAAATTAGTATATGCAAGCACAAACTTGTAAACCGAGCACAAAAGAACTGACATGTTTTATATAGTTATGCTGTTCAATATGTTATCTACATACAGTTATTTAAATATAAATTAAAGTATTTGTTTCTCCATTATACTAGCACATGAAGTTCTAGTGGCTCTGTAGTGGACAGCACAGAAACAGAGCATTTCCACCATTGTAGAAAGCTCTATTAGATAATGCTGATGTAAAGAAAAGAACTGTTCATTACAAATTCCCTAAGAATGCTGAAGAAATAGAAAAGTCCTTATTGAATATATCTCCTAAGTACATAATGACCAAGGATAATACTATATGCATGTTCATGTTTGATATTACATACTCATCTCAAATCCTGACAACCAGAGCCAGAGCCAGCCTCTAGTTACTGGGCAATGCATTCGTCTGGGGGCTTTTAATGGGCAAAAGTAAGCAAGGCAATAGAGTGCATTAGGAAATATGTTAGGAAGAAAGATTACATTTTATATCATTTAAGCATTGCATATATCTTTCAAAGACTAGAAAAAGCAAGCAGTAATTGGTTATGGTTGTGATGGTAGTGGTGGTGGTAGTGGTGAGTGTGTGTGTGTATGTGTGTGTGTTTAAAGGCAGATGTTCAGAGACAGAGAGAGACCTGAAAAAACACAGTGAGATCTACCTGCTGCTTCACTCTGCAAATGCCCAAAACAGCCTGGAAGCCAGGAGCCAGCAATTCATTTTGGAACTTCCTTATACATGGCAGGGACTTAACTACTGGAGCCATTACCTACTGCCTCCCAGGTGCACCTTATCAGAAAACTGGATTTGAGAACAGAGCTGGAACTTCATCCCAGCCAGTCCAATATGGGATTTGAGTACCTCAAGTGAGGTCTTAACTGTCATGCCAAATGTCCATCACCCTGCACGAGAAGATTTTAAATGCTAAAGAAATTGGGTATCCCAGCTGTAATATTTCTCTTCAATATTGGAACTTCGGCCTTGATACTTGCAGGTATACCAAATTTCAAGACTGTTCTGTTGCTTTCTTCTCCACTTGGATGAGAAACTGATGTTTGACCTTTATGTCAACAACATAAGTCATGAGAAAATTAACATTTGGTTTCAAATTCCTTTTACAAGTCTTCATTGTGGAAAGTTACTCACAACAAAGCAGCACACCTAATGTTTAAATCTAAAATTTCAGGATATTACTATGTGGGGGCAAATTGTTGAAATCTTTACTTAATATATACTAAACTGATCTTCTGTATATAAAGAGAATTGAAAATGAATCTTGATGTGAATGGAAGGGGAGAGGGAGTGGGAAAGGGGAGGTTTGAGGGAGGGAGGGAAGTTTGGGGGGGGAACCATTATAATCCATAAGCTGTACTTTGGAAATTTATATTCATTAAATAAAAATTTAAAAACAAAACAAAAAAAATTTCAGGATATTAGACCTCTCACTCTGGGGATTGTATTTATTTTTATAATCCTTGCTGAACCCTTTGAATTGTTTGAAATGGTTTAAAACAATCCAAGAAGAGGTATGTACAATAGGGAAGGGAATTTATGCAGTGGAATACTGAGAATTTTGCAAGCAGTTGAGCCTAAGTCAAAGTCATTAATATCTAGTGAATCCCAGAATAACTGCTTTCTGGGTCATTTGTGCATTGTTTTGATTTTCTCACACCTTTTATTTTTTTTTTTTAACCTGGGATGCTCTTTCAATGTTACCAAAATTTAAAATCCTATATAAAAGGCATTCTTTTCATGAAACCTGTCTTGATTTTTTTTTAAAAAGATTATTTTATTTATTTGAAAGACAGAGTTATGGGGAGAGGTAGAGTCAGAGAGGTCTTCCATTCCGCTGGTTCACTCCCCAAATGACCGCAATGGCCAGAGCTGAGCTGATCTGAAGCCAGGAGCCAGGAGCTTCGAGCTTCCTCCAGGTCTCCCATGTGGGTACAGGGGCCCAAGGAATTGGGCCATCTTCTACTGCTTTCCAGGCCATAGCAAAGAGCTAGATTGGAAGAGAAGCAGCCGGGACTCAAAATGGTGCCCACATGGGATGCTGGTGCTACAGGCTGGGACTTCAACCACTGCGCCACAGCACGACCTTGATATTTTTCAATAAAAAGAAATCTGTATCTCTGCTTCACTCCTGTAATTATTTATATCTCATTTGCGGATATTTGTAGAAGTTATCTAATGTGTGTTTACAGCCTATTTTCTCCTAGTCGTGCACACAACAAAAGCAGAGGAGACTTGCATAATGCTTCATATATGTAAAACTCTAGACCATCTACTATTTTGCTGTAAAAACATGAATTATAATCATACAACTGGGCTGGCTCTGTGGTGTCGTGGGTGAAGCTGCTGCCTACAGTGCTGGCATCGCATATTTGCACCGGTTCTAGTCCCAGCTGCTCCTCTTCTGATCTAGCTCTCTGCTATGGCCTGGGAAAGCAGTAGAAGATGGCCCAAGTCCTTGGGTTTCTGCACTCGTGTGGAAGACCTGGAAGAGGCTCCTGGCTCCTGGCTTTGTGGCCAATGGGGGAATGAACCAGCAGATGGAAGACCTCTCTCTCTCAGCTGCTGCCTTTCAAATAAAATAAATAAATCTGAAAAAAATACAAGTTATTTTAAATCACATTTTAAAATATTTATTTATTTAAAAGGCAGATTTACAGAGAGAAGGAAATACAGAGAGATCCACTGGTTTTTATCTCAAATGGCTGCAATGGCCAGGGCTGGGCCAGGCTGAAGCCAGGAGCTTGGAACTCCATCTAGGTCTCCCACATGGGTGGCAGGGGCCCAAGTACTTGGACCATCTTCCACTGGTTTTCCAGGTGCATTAGCAGGGAGCTAGACTGAAGTGGAGCAGCCAGGATTTGAACCAGTGCCCATATGGGATGGCAGCATTGCAGGCAGTGGCTTAACCACTGCACCACAACACTGCTGCCTAAATCATATTTTCATGTCAGCTATATACAAAGGAGAAAATTATTTCTGGAAAAGAGTGAATGTTTTAACTCATTCATGGTAAGACTTCTACCTTTGTAGTTTGATTGGGGCTATATAGTGATAAGGTATTTAAAAGTTTGAAGACAAGTTACTTAAAATATATATTTTAAAAGAAATTCAAATTTGTACTCACTGATTTTCAGTACATAGCATGCATTCATTGGAATACGTATTTCCATCAGTCCCACAGACAGGATTATAATTTCTAGGGCATCCAGTAACTTCATTGTTACAATTAGCCTAAAAATGGAGTTAAATAGAATTATTTTCCATCATTCTCCATTCTTTGAGTTTCCAGCAAAATTTCTAAAATGGCCTTAATTTCGCTGAGTGTCCCAAGAGAAAGATCCAAGATCTAGAGTCAGAAAACCTGGTTTTAAGAAACACTTCTACTTACAAGCTATGTGTGACATTGCAAAGTATTTTTGCCTCCTCCCTGAAACTTAGCCACTTTATCCGTAAATTAGGAGTGGCAATATCTTCTCACTTATTCATATAGCTATTGTTAGGTTTATCAAATTTAAGTGGACAATGTTCAAGTTTACGATTACTACAGGTATAGGCTTCCTGTAGATCAACTGCACCTTGGGGCATGTTCTTCCTTGCACACTATTGCCCACTTATACAAGTCTCCTCTTAGGTACTGAGAGGCACCGAGTTTTTCCATTCTTGGAATCTTTGTACTCTGTTTCCTCTACCTCAGTAAGAGTTAATGATCATCAAATGACTGCTACAGGCCAGACACTGACCTAAGTAATTTTGTTTATTATCTACTTAAAAACTTGAATGACCAACATTTGAAAAACTTACCCCTTACTCAAAATTTTCAGTTGCTCACTGACATACCACATAACTACCATGCGAATTAATTATTATTATACCCTTGTACAAATAACAAAGCACTAAAGTCACAAAATCTATAAATTTCTGGATTGAGAATTCAGACCCAGAATTCAGTCATTCCAGTTTCTGAGCTTTTGGGCTCCTAGACACTTCACTCTTACACATCTACCCATCAGTTATGTTTGCAGCTACCCTTCGTAGTAACTTCAAAGTAACTCTTATGATTAAGGAAACATTCCTAGTTTCCTAATGACACCAGAATTTCCTCATAACACATTTGAAAAATGTAATGATTTACTCATTCATGAATTTTTGGCTTATTAACTGCCTCACACTAGATATAAATGTTATGAGAAGATGGACACTACTTCCTCTGGCTCCCAAATTTATCAAAATTCTTTTAAACAAAAAAAATTAGAAAAGTTAGATTTAGAATATCTTTCTAGCTGAAGAACCTAGTTTATAATTTTCTGTAGTTCATTATAATTTAGTTGCATCTTGGAGACTCAGAGAATTTTTGTCCACATAGTCAAACTGGCAGTAAGTAACAAAGGCTACTTGGAGTAAACTTGAGGCAGCTTCTACCTAAAAGGTTCATCCTATCAGTTAGAACTAGTTTATACAAAAAGCCCTTCACAACAAGCATTATGTAACTCCACAGAACTCCCCTGTGTCAGGGAATCGATCCTTCATTCTAAGCCCAAAGGCAAGACCTACGATTACTATTTGTATCTAACAGGTTAACCCTCTTCAACATTCATATTCCTTATCTTGACTTCAGCCTAAATTGAAAAGCAAAAATTAGACATCATTTTGTTGGATCCAACAGTTCAAAGAAATAAGAAATTACAAAATTCTGTTTACCATTCTTCCCAGGGAATCAGCTCTGGTGTTACCTAGAAAACATAAATCAGATATGTTATGTTGGTTTCTAATTGGAAGAAGCCAGATGTGTTCTTCTTCAGAATTCTCTGCTTTCATGAAGATGATGACTTCTTTGCTGGCTTCTTCCACTCCCCACCATTACTATTTCTGTCTTATTTTAAGACAACAGAGAGGTTCCATTCACTCCCTGCCTGCTGAAATCTCAAAAAACATTAAGTGATAATTTGAGTATAGCCAAAGTATCTCAGTTTGGTATTTCAGAAAAGTCAATCTATTTCCTAGGAAACAGAAATTATATACTTACTGTTAGAAATATATCAGGACCTGAAGAGCTACCTTCTGAATATTCACTGACATTATCACAATTACTGGGTCTTTGATATTATAGTGAAGCTTAAGTGTCTTTATGTCAATTAATGGATGAAAATATGGAGAGTTTATGTAACTAGTTGTAAAGAGATATAACTAGTAATACCAAGTCCTTTGATTGGAAAATGATTCTGCAGTTACATGTCCAAAAATGGGGCTCTTGGGGTGTGCATTTGGCACAGTGGTCAAGTAGCTACTTGAAATGCTCACATTCCATATCATAGTGCGTGGTTCAAGACTCAGCTATTCTGCTCCAATCCATTTTTTTTCTTATGTGCATCCTGGGTGGCAGCAGGTGATTTTTCATAAACTTAGGTCCTTGACACCCATATGGGAGACCTCAATGGAATTCTAAGCTTCTGGAATGGTTCTTGGACCTGACTCAGCCCTCAATGTTGTGGGCATTTGGAGAGTGCACTAGTGGATTGAAGATCTCTCTTTCTCCCTCCCATCTCCTCTCTTTCAAATTAAATTAATTTTTAAAAATGAAACTCTTTTGCTTAGTTACCATCAGTTCCCAAAGAGCTATTTAACCATAGTTCTATTACACTGTGTATACAACCCTCCTTACACATCCTGAATTCACAGAGATAAAGTCAAAAGAGTCACTGTGCATTCCCCTAGAAAGACAGCATCTGGGGGAAATGTTAGTGAGATGTAATTTTGATATCATTATCCTGTGAAGTATCTAGTAAGGATGTAATTCTTCCTAGGTAAGTGCAGTGAAAAGCCGTGAGGCACTTGTGGGCCTTGAGAATCATTAGAACCTTATGTCCCTGGGGTCCCTTTGGATTTCAGATTCTACTTGAATCCAAACTTGGTGAGCAAGTGCTCACCACAGGAATCTATTTGTATTAATTTATATGGATTAAGAAGAGAAAATTGATCACTGTTCCCACAAGCATTTAGTAAATAGAACAACGAATAGTTTTCCTCTTAGCAAAGTGCGGATTTGGCTCTCAGGAGTCTCTGCTAGATTGGAGGTGAAGTTGAAAATATTAAGAATTTCAAATGACAAAAAGGAGACTGATCCCAATTTTATGGGTTCAGAACTGTTTGTCAACATGGTCAAGATATAGTTTGGGGATTTTTACATACCATCTGTGCAAACAATGTTTTCCCATAAATCATTTTCCAGATAAAAATCAATGCTTTAATTAGTCTACACCTTTTATATTAAATAAACAGAAGCCATTGTTTTCCATTTTATGAAATTCCTCGAGTATTCAAAATTTGTAAACTGATTTTTTTAAAAGATTTTATTTATTTGGGAGGTAGAGTTACAGACAGTGAGAGGGAGAAACAGAGAGAAAGGTCCTCCATCCATTGGTTCACTCCCCAAATGGCCACAATGGTCAGAGATGCACGGATCCAAAGCCAGGAGCCAGGTGCTTCTTCTAGGTCTCCCACTTGGGTGCAGGGGCCCAAGGACTTGGGCCATTATCCACTGCTTTCCCAGGCCACAGCAGAGAGCTGGATTAGAAAGGAGTAGCTGGGTCTAGAACCGGTGCCCATATGGGATGCTGGTGCCACAGGTGGAGGATTAACCTACTGCGCCATGGCACTGGCTCCTGTAAACTGATCTTAAACATTTCAGAATTGTAGCGGTGTTTAAGGTTGAAATATGCCTACCTTTCTTTCTTTACAATATCCCTGACAAAAGATCGGCCTCATCATTAGAGGAAAATAATTCTGTATCTGGAAGTTCTCACTGGGAGAATATTTTTCCTGATGTTATGTCAAAAATTGCACTTTCAATAATTCTCATTTATTGGTCTTATTCCACTCCAAAAGTACCAAAGATATATCTAGCAGTAGGTTCTATTACAAATCCAGAAGGTATTATGCTCAGCAAAGCAGGTCAAAACATTTTACTCAAATTTGAAAAACATGTAAAGACACTCACCAGATAAACTCAACAGGGCCAAGGCACCAAGAAGAAAGATTACTGTCACCTTCATGACTGAAGTTTTGTATCCAGAAGTCAGTAAAACTGCACTGAACTGACCAGTTCTCTTCAAAACCCTAGGGCTGGAAGGGTCTCACAGGCAGATGGCAACACAGGCTCCACCTAATGCGCAGTGTAACAGGTGTTCTTGGTTACTAATCAACTCTGTATCATAGTCTGGCCTTCAAGTTTAAAGAATGCCACCTGTTTGAGAAAAACAATGGGAGGAGAGTGAGACTGAACTTCTGTCTGGAAAACAGATCTGGCGTTTAGTTTATTCATTTGATCCCCAACTCCTTCTGTGGTTATAGGAAGGCCCTACCCTTCTTCTTCTTTTTTTTTTTTTTTTTTTTTTGACAGGCAGAGTGGACAGTAGAGGGAGACAGAGAGAAAGGTCTTCCTTTTTTGCCATTGGCTCACCCTCCAATGGCCGCCGTGGCTGGCGTGCTGCGGCCGGCGCACCGCGCTGTTCCGATGGCAGGAGCCAGGTGCTTCTCCTGATCTCCCATGTGAGTGCAGGGCCCAAGCACTTGGGCCATCCTCCACTGCACTCCCAGGCCACAGCAGAGAGCTGGCCTGGAAGAGGGGCAACCGGGACAGGATCCGGCACCCCGACAGGGACTAGAACCCGGTGTGCCGGCGCCGCAAGGCGGAGGATTAGCCTACTGAGCCGCGGCGCCGGCCAGGCCCTACCCTTCTTAAGCCCCAGTTTTCTCATCTGCAAGGTGAACCCAAAGAGTGCCCTTCTCTGTAGTTCTGAATAGATGAACCAACTTGCATTTCTAAAACCCCTCTTCATTCTTTATTTCAATTCTTCCTTTCACATTCTTCTTTCCTTTTAAGTAACCCACCCACAAAACTTCAGGTAGTTGATAGGAGACAGAATACAGATGGGGAAGACTCATTTTCTTAAAAGTGAGTGCTCTGGAGCTGGAGGGTGCTTGCTGGAACCATTATATGAGTGAATTTTCTTGGAAAGTTAGTTCACTTCTGCTGATTAGCTACAGTGCTCCCCAGCAGAAAAAAAAAGAAAGCTCTTAACCCAAGTTAAGTGGCATTTCCTCACATTTCTTTGTAAGTCTTCCTTCATTTTCTTCCACGTGATGTCAGGCCCTCTTATTATCCTTCATAGTGTTAAAATAATTTTAATTCTATAGCTATTTGTATGATTATCATGTAATATTTCTTCAACTTTAGGGAACAAATATGGTTATTTTGTTTACTACAGTACCTAGCAAAGTACATGGTCAATATTAGTACTAAATACATACTGTCTGAAAAATACAATATATATGTATATACCAATTTTCTGAAAGATCAAAGTTTATGCATTATTCATTTTTGTCTGCAGTGCCTCCCAGAGAGTAGTCATTCATTGATTTGTACAATCTTTGATTCATTCAAATTACTGGTATTATCCAAATATTCATCAAGTCCTAAATACTATCTAAATATTCTCAACTGAATACTAGGGAAAGAGATATGATTTTTGCCCTCATGGAGTTGAGTCTAAGATGGATAGATAATGGCTGAATCACTAAAGCTGTTTTCCTTTTCATTTCAAACCATTATTTAAATAATAGTTTTGTTGCAGGTAAGGAAGTTTTGGTTTTTTTTTTTAATTTTGTTTTTAATTTTTTTTTTGACAGGCAAAGTTAGACAGTGAGAGAGAGAGAGAGAGAGAGAGAGAGAGAAAGGTCTTCCTTCTGTTGGTTCACCCCCCAAACGGCTGCTATGACCAGCGCACTGTGCTGATCCGAAGCCAGGAGTCAGGTGCTTCCTCCAGGTCTCCTATGCAGGTACAGGGCCCAAGCACTTGGGCCATCCTCCATTGCCTTCCCGGGCCACAGCACAGAGCTGGACTGGAAAAGGAGCAACCGGGACAGAACTGGCACCCCAACCAGGACTAGAACCCGGAGTGCCAGCGCCACAGGCAGAGGATTAGCCTAGTGAGCCATGGCGCCGGCCAACAGGTAAGGAAGTTTCAACAGCCATTGTCAAGGGGTTAATATTTGAGAAAATATTTTTTTTCCTTTTGTCTCACATATAATAAGGGGAAAAGACAAGAAGCTAGGATTCTGTTGCAGGATCTCTTTTAGGCAATGTTAGCAGCTGTAGTAACATTGATATTCAGGCCTTCCTGATGTCAAAGTCTGAGCTTTCTCCACCAAGCAGTGTTCTTTAAAACTATTTTAACTGTGAACCTAAGGTAAAAAAAATGTTTTTGTATGGCCTGGAATGTATATCCATATAAAGAGACAAACACAACTGTTAAGAAAGAAAGCATGGCCTTAGGTGATGACTCTCGATGCTGTTTATTCTGTCTTGTTATCTACTAAATCCTGAACTGAAGTTTAAAAACTTCACTATAGCGAAACTCTATGGACTCTCACACAATCTTGTTAAATCACTATAACACTAGTATAAAATTCTACTTGGAAGTTGGCTCTAAATTTGTGATGGGAAATGATACTTTGGAGCTATCAAATTAAAAGGGGAAAATGAAAACCATGGAGAAGACAGGCCAGGCTCTAAACACAAATCTCACATTTGAATTATCACATAACACTGGGTAAATAAGTCTACTCAATTATGAAAATTGAGTAGTATTAATGCACGCTTTGTGTGTAAATAAACCTAGAAATGACAGATAAATATTATGTAAAATAGTATCCCCCATTTCCCATAAAATTATAATTGCTAGCTAGTAACACTATCACCCTTGTTCCAAAGATAAACATAAGGTCCTTAAAAAGTTCTTGGAAAATTACATGAAAAAGCCACACATGGACTGATTTCAAAATTATTATACCAGCCGGCACCGTGGTTTAACAGGCTAATCCTCTGCCTTGCGGCGCCAGCACACCGGGTTCTAGTCCCCGTTGGGGCGCTGGATTCTATCCCGGTTGCCCCTCTTCCAGGCCAGCTCTCTGTTATGGCCCGGGAAGGAGGTGGAGGATGGCCCAAGTCCTTGGGCCCTGAACCCGCATGGGAGACCAGGAGAAGCACCTGGCTCCTGGCTTCGGATCAGTGAGATGCGCCGGCCACAGCAGCCATTGGAGGGTGAACCAACGGCAAAAAGGAAGACCTTTCTCTCTGTCTCTCTTTCTCACTATCCACTCTGCCTGTCCAAAAAAAAAAAAAAATCATTATACCAAAATAAATTTATTTTTAGATTCAATTTCCCACAAACTTTTTGATATATTTAGGCATTATATAATCAATGTCTTGACCAAACAAATATCGATGGAAAATCTGATGGAAAGACATTAACTGTAGTAGTACTACCACAGTAGATTGTTAGTCATATTTAGTGTGTTTACATTGCCTTGCCTTGTTTCAATCTCTCCTCCTTCTCTTTTACCCTACTGTGTACATATCTATACATGTATATCATTGGTAACTCAAGCAAATATAATATGACAGATTCCTCTTTGATTCAAGCACAAATTATTCACTTGAATAAAGAATGAAGAAAAACTCAAGAGAACTACTCTATTGTGTATTAATAACACTTTCTGGAATGAGGATGTTGGTTGGACACCTGTTGATTTTCACATCTTGTTCCCGAAGTTTACCGAGTTAAAAAAAGTGACAGAAACTGGAAACACAGGGTCCATGATATTCAGCCTGACATTTAAAGGCCTCTTTGATAAAGCTGCATCTTAACTCTTCAATTTTATTTTTTAATATTCAGAGAACTTCATGACTTTTCTCAAGCGACTCTTTATTTTTCTTCTACAGGTTTATTCTTCCAACAAGTCCTGCAGTTTTGATTTTACTCATCCTCTAATACCTGGCTCATATATCTGGGTGCTTAAAGAAATTAGTAATGGTTTTTCCTCCTTTTTTATTCCTTGGGAAGTTTGTAAAGCTATCATGTAATAATTATTACATCAATTATGTCATTATCATCATCATCATTATAACTGTAGCCAATGAAATTTTTCAAAGTTTCTATACATCATTTGATTTTATGTTTTATGCACAAGCACACACACACAAGGACTTCAAAAGTTCATGGAAAATATGTATTACAAAAAAGCATGGAAGTATTTTAAAAACGTTTTGCATCAAAATAAACATCCTTCAGTTTAACCTTCATGAGTCTATGAGGTCACCTCAATAATTTGTGGAAAGCGGAATAAAGTTTATTTGTGAGTCTAGCACTGTGGCATTGCTGGTTAAGTCACTGCATGCAGAACAGGCATCCCGTATGGGCACCAGTTCGAGTCTTGGCTGCTGCACTTCCAACCCATCTCCATGCTAACGTGCCTAGGAAAGAATCAGAAGATGGCCCAAGTGCTTGGATCCCTGTATATCCATGTGGGAGACCCAGAGGAAACTCCTGGCTCCTGGCTTTGGCCTGGTCCAGCCTCAGCTGTTGAGGCCATTTGGGGAGTGAACCAGCAGATGGAAAAACTCTCTGTCTCTCCTTCTTTCTCTGTGGCCCTAACTTTCAAATAAATAAACAAACATTTTTTTAAAAAGTTTATTTTGGAGCAAAGAATTGAAATCCACAGATAATTTTTTCATGACGTGTATTTCCATGTACTCTGAAGATCCCTTGTGTATGTGTGTATGAGACATTCTTGGAATACAGACATAAGATTTAGGAAGCTAGGATTCCTATTTAATATTATAACTGACAATCTACCTAATACTTTGTAAGTTCTCTACTCTGCTAGCTTTGGTTTACTTAGATATTAAGTATTACAAGTGCCTTCTACTGTGTGGCTTTAATTTTCACCTCTTACTTTGAAGAAAGGAGGTCCTTAAATTTAGCAATCTTAGGCCAGCGCCATGGCTCAATAGGCTAATCCTCTGCCTAGCAGCACTGGCACACCGGGTTCTAGTCCTGGTCAGGGTGCCGGATTCTGTCCCGGTTGCCCCTCTTCCAGGCCAGCTCTTTGCTATGGCCCAGGAGTGCAGTGGAGGATGGCCCAAGTGCTTGGGCCCTGCACCCCATGGGAGACCAGGAGAAGTACCTGGCTCCTGCCCTCGGATCAGCGCGGTGTGCTGGCCGCAGCAGCCACTGGAGGGTGAACCAACGGCAAAAGAAGATCTTTCTGTCTCTCTTTCTCTCACTGTCCACTCTGCTTGTCAAAAATAAAATTAAAAAAAAAAATTTAGCAATCTTTTCCTTTACTATTTTTTATGTATCCTGTTTAAGAAAATTTGCCTGCCTCAAGATCAAGAAGATGTTCTATATAAATCCTTAAATTCAATAAAATCAAAATCATACCATGCATCTTCTTGACCACACTGGAATGAAGCTGAAAGTCAACAACTCAGGAATCTTTAGTACTTATACAAACACACCATTTGCCCAACTAGCACAAAAAAAGGAGAGAGAAGACCTAAATCAATAAAATTAGAGATGAAAAAGAAAATGTAACAACAGACACCACAGAAATAAAAAGAATCATCATAAATTACTACAAAGAATCCTAAGAAATTACCACAAAAAATTACCAAAAACTAGAAAACCTAGAAGAAATGGATAGATTCCTAGACACATACAACCTAACTAAAATGAACCATGAAGACATGAAAAACCTGAACTGACCCATTACCAAGACAGAAATTGAATCAATAATAAAGACCCTCTCAACAAAAAAAATAAGCCCAGGACTGGATGGCTTCACTGCTGAATTCTACCAGACATTTAAAGAACCAACTCCAATTGTTCTCAGGTTATTCAAAACAACTGAAAGGGAGGGATCTTCCCCAAAGTCTTTATATGAAGCCAGCATCACCTTAATTCCTAAACCTGAAAAAGATGCAACAGACAAAGAGAATTACAGACCAACTTCCCTGATGAACATAGATGCAAAGGTCCTCAACAAAATTCTAGCTAATTGAATCCAACAATATATCAGAAAACTCATCCACCCCGACCAAGTAGGATTTATCCCTGGTATGCAGGAATGGTTCAACATTCATAAATCAATCAATGTAATACATAACATTAACAAATTGCAGAGGCCGGCACCGTGGCTCACTAGGCTAATTCTCTGTCTGTGGCGCTGGCACCCCGGGGTTCTAGTCCCAGTTGGGGCACCAGACTCTGTTCCAATTGTTCCTCTTCCAGTCCAGCTCCCTGCTGTGGCTTGGGAAGGCAATGGAGGATGGCCTAAGTCCTTGGGCCCTGCACCCGCATGGGAGACCAGGAGGAAGCACCTGGCTCCTGGCTTCAGAGCAGTGCAGCGCACTGGCCATAGCGGCCATTTTGGGGGTGAACCAACAGAAGGAAGTCCTTTGTCTCTGTCTCTCTTTCTCACTGTCTAACTCTGGCTGTCCAAAACAAAACAAAACAAAACAAAAAAAAAACTGCAGAATAAAAATCATATGATGGCCAGTGCCGTGGCTCATTAGGCTAATACTCCGCCTAGCGGCGCTGGCACACCAGGTTCTAGTCCCAGTCAGGGTGCTGGATTCTGTCCCAGTTGCTCCTCTTCCAGGCCACCTCTCTGCTGTGGCCCAGGAGTGCAGTGGAGGATGGCCCACGTCCTTGGGCCCTGCACTCACATGGGAGATCAGGAGAAGCACCTGGCTCTTGGCTTCGGATCAGCACGGTGTGCCGGCCACAGCGCACTGGCCGCAGTGGCCATTGAGAGGTGAACCAATGGAAAAGGAAGACCTTTCTCTCTGTCTCTCTCTCTCACTGTCCACTCTGCCTGTCAAAAAAAAATATGATGATCTCAATAGATGCAGAGAAAGAATTTGATAAAATAAAACACCCTTTCATGATGAAAACTCAGCAAACTGGATACAGAAGGAACATTCCTCAACATAGTCAAGGCAATTTAGGATGAACCCATTGCCAGCATCCTATGGAGTGGAGAAAATTGGAAGCATTCCCAATGAGAACTGGTAGCAGACAAGGATGCTCACTCTCATCATTGCTATTCAATATAGTCTTAGAAGTTTTAGCCAAAGCCATTAGGCAAGAAAAAGAAATCAAAGGAACACAAATTGGAAAGGAAGAAGCGAAAATATCCCTATTTGCAGATGACATGATTCTATAAGTAGGGAACCCAAAAAACTCCACCAAGAGACTATTGGAACTCATAAAAGAGTATGGTAAATTAGTAGGATATAAAATCAATACATAAACATCAACAGCCTTTGTACACACAGAAAATGCCAAGGCTGATATTCAGCTTCTGAGATCAATCCCATTCACAATAGCTACAAAAAAAATAAAATAAAATATCTTGGAATAAATTCTACCAAGGTTGTCAAAGATTTCTATGATGAGAATTACAAAACATTAAAGAAAGAAATAGAAGATTCAAAAAAAATGGAAAAATCTTCCATGTTCATGGGTTAGAAGAATCAATATCATCAAAATGTCCATTCTTCCAAAAGCAATTTACAGATTCATTGCGATACCAACCAAAATACCAAAGACATTCTTCTCAGATATAGAAAAAATGATGCTGAAATTCATATGGAAACAAAGGAGACCTTGAGTAGCTAAAGCAATCCTAAGCAACAAAAACTAAGCAGAGGCATCACAATACCAGATTTCAAGACATACTACAAGGCAATTATAATCAAAACAGCCTGGTCCTGGTACAAAAACAGAAGAATAGACCAATGGAACAGAAATAGAAAAACCAGAAATCAACCCAAGCATCTACATCACCTTATATTTGACCAAGAAGCTAAAACCAATCCCTGGAGCAATGACAGTCTCTTTAACAAATGGTGCTGGGAAAACTGGATTTCCACATGCAGAAGTATGAAGCAAGACTCCTACCTTACACCTTACACAAAAATCCACTCAACATGGATTAAAGATCTAAATCTATGACCCGACACCATCAAATTATTAGAGAACTTTAGAGAAACCCTGCAGACATTGGCACAGGTAAAGAGTTCTTGGAAAAGACACCAGAGGCACAGGCAGTCAAAGCCAGAATTAACAAATGGGATTACACCAAATTGGGAAGTTTCTGCATTGCAAAAGAAACAGTAAAGTGAAGAGGCAACCAACAGAATGGGAGAAATTATTTGCAAACTACACAACTGATAAAGGATTAATATCCAGAATATATAAAGAGATCAAGAAACTCCACAACAAAACAAACAACCCAGTTAAAAGATGGGCAAAGGACTAAAACAGACATTTTTCAAAACAGGAAATCCAAATGTCCAACAGACACATGAAAAAATGTTCAGGACCACTATTCTTCAGGGAAACACAAATCAAAACGACAGTGAGGTTTCACTTCACCTCAGTTAGAAAGGCTTTTATACAGAAATCAACAAACAACAAATGCTGGCAAGCATGTGGGTAAAAAATATCCTAATCCACTGTTGGTGAGAATGTAAACTGGTAAAGCCACTATGGAAGACAGTATTGAAATACCTCAAAAATCTGAGTATAGACCTACCATATGAACCATCCTTTCCACTCCTGGGAATTTACCCAAGGGAAATAAAATCAGTAAATAAAATAGGTATCTGCACCCCCATGTTTACTGTAGCTCGATTCACAATAGCTAAGACATGGAATCAACCTAAATGCCTGTCAACCAAATAGCAGATAAAGAAATTATGGGATATGCATTTTATGGAATACTACACAGCAGTAAAAATAAATGAAATCCCTCATTTGCAACAAAATGGATGAATCTGGAAAACATCATACTTAGTGAAATAAGCCAGTCAAAGGAACAAATACCATATGTTCTCCTGATCTGTGATAAATAATAGAGAACCTAAAAGGAAATCTATAGCAGTGAAATTGACACTTTGAAAAGGGATGACTTGAGCTGCCCTTGCCTTGACTGATGAGGAACAGTTTTGTTTTGTTGTTTGTTTTTTATTTTTATTTCTTCATACTATTTGTTGAACTCTTAACAAAGAATTAATCATATGTGTATAAAGCCAACTGAGGATGGCTATCAGAAAAAATAAGAATGGGAATAAGACAGAGAGGAGGAAGTTTGTAAGCGTAAAGTTGTATAGTTCTGCATACATTTCTACAGATCTACTTCTAAGGGTACAGTTCAAAACTTGTCATGGGACTCCAAATCCCACTAAGCTGGATGGTAAAAATGCCATTTTAAGTGTTAAAATGATCATATTAAGTGTTAAAGTGAACATATAGATAGGACTAAGTGTTAAAGTGATCATATAAATAGGATCAAGTGTCTGGTAATAATAATAGAATGTTCCAACATGGGAAACAGCCCACACAGCAGATTCATAGAATGACAACTACTTTAAGTAACACTCTGACCTCAGAATCAGCCCTTAAGTCTTCCTGGTCTGGCTGAAAAGCCCATGGGAGCATTTCAGGCATGGAAATCCAAGATACTGTGGAAAAAAATGTTCTACATGAAGGATCTCTGTGAGTGAGACCCCAGAGGAAAGAAGAGAACTTTCACTTTGCTTATGGCCCTGTCTAAATACTAACAGAGTTTGTGGAGACTCAAAAGGCTTCCTTAGCCTTGGTAGCTCATGACAAGAGCCTTGGTTGATCACTGACATCATAAGTAAGAGTGCCAATTGTTAAATTAACAACAGGAGTCACTGTGCACTTACTCCTCATGTAGGACCTCTGTCCTTAATGAGTTGTACTACAAGTTGTAAAACTTGTCTTCAAACAGTACTTTATACTTTGTGTGTCTGTGTGGGTGCAAACTGTTGAAATATATACTTAGTATAGAGTTGGTGTTCTTTATATAAAGTTAATTAAGAATAAATCTCAATGAAGAATGGGATGGGAGAGGGAGTAGGAGGTGGGATGGGAGTGGGGGTGAGAAGGCGGGTATTGCTATATTCCTAAAGCTATACCTATGAAATTTGTATTCATTAAATAAAAGCTCTATAAAAATAAAAATATATTTTTTAAAAATTTAAAAAATTAAAAAAAGAAATTTGTATTTCTTAAAAATTTATAAATAAATGAATAAATAAATGGCCATATTAGATACCACTTTTCCTTTGAGGGCCCCACAATTAGATTTTGTCATGATTAAAGCCCTTCCAAGTGACCCAAAACACTACCTCAATCAGCCTGAACCACCTGAATCATGAGCTAGTTCCACGACATGTGAACTGGAAATATTATCTTCAAAGGACCTTTTGGAAAACAGGACTCCAACATCAAAGGGGTTGAAAGAATAGCTGGCATTAAGCACTAACATATGTAGAGTGAAGGCACGAGGGACTATGTGGCATATGGTAGAGCTTTAGCAAACCTACTTATCTCAAATGTCTTGTTATTGAAGTTCTGTGTTACCTCTTGGTGAATAAAGTGTTCTCCAGATTAAAAAAAAAGAGAGAGAGACCATTTGACTTTACAGTTGTAAGTTTTTGGACTCTATTTTCTTTTTCTCAGAAACCATGTTAAATGTTTTGACCAAAGTGCTTTTCTCTTGGTATATACTATACCTGCTTGCCCCTTCCAATATCCGCTCTCCTTTCATAAATGTCTCACTTTTTGTTACTGTTATACATATTAGATTGCAGCCTGCCCTTTCATGATATCCTTTCTTTGCTATTATTATTATTATTGTTATCTGCTATTATTATTTGTTAATGTTTATTGACTTTGTTGAAGCCTATAAGAGGTTATGGGAATTCCACTCTGTTGGACTACCGTGATCAGAGATAATAATCTATACTACTCAGGGAATACCAGGAGTTGAAATATTCTCTTGGTTTGCTTTTTATTAGTGAAAGAATGTTGAAGGTAGTGATCATCACAGCACCTGTGTTTGTGAAGAATTGAGCTTAGATCATCTTCATTAACAGGCTGTTGAACAACATCATCTGCATAAAAGCCTTAGCAAATGTAAATGATATTTTTAACAGTTTTAAGGCAAATTAACATAAGATTGTCATCTCAATATGCATTTGCTGGGTTTGGAATTGATCTCTAGGTAACTACTTTCCTCATAGGAGTGGAAAGGTTAAGAATCATCTGTTTCAACTCTATAATGTTTAGATTCCATCTGTCTGCTAATGGGATTCTACTCAAAGCTTAAACACTTCAGATGGTAGGGAATGACAGCTCCTTTTCCAAAGCTGGAACCTCTCTTTGAATTTTCAACTGTTGATTCTAATTCTTGACTTCAGAGCAATTCTGCTGTGTCATCTCCACAATCTTCATTCAAATATGTGTGAAAGGTGACTAAAGCACACCAAAAACTTCCCTACCATGAATTAATCTAGTCTAACAACTACATGTCATTGGATAGTATTTCAAGTTTTTCTCATTCACAGTGGTCTCATTTTGTCTATGTCATTCTTCCACTTGAAAAATAATTAAGCTTTTTATTTGAGGGGCAGACACACACACACACACATACACACACACACACGGAGAGAGAGAGAGCGAGCAAGTGAACAAACAAATGCTGGTGCATTCTCTAAATGGCCAAAATGGTTGTAGTTGGGCCACAGTGTCTGCCTGTGTGACTTTGAGCTAAATTTCACATTTACCTCTCTCAGTTTTCACAATCTTTCTTCCAAAACCTTGGGGATTAGAGATTTCAGAAATTCAAAAAAAAAAATTTTTTTAGAAAAGCTATACAATGCATGACAGAAAGCTCAGTGGTATCTGGAGCAGCACCCCCTACTCAAACACATCAGCAATTCTTCAGCAAAATGTATCATATAAAGAAGTAAACAGCTTTAAATCTTGACATATTTTGCTGTCAAATTAGTTATAAAATAAAGCAACTAAAACTTCAGGTTTGGGCTGGTGTTGTGGTGCAGTGGGTTAACGTCCTGGCCTGAAGCGCCCACATCCCATATGGGCGCTGGTTCGAGACCCAGATGCTCCACTTCATACCCAGCTCTCTGCTATGGCCTGGGAAAGAAGTAGAAGATGTCCCAAGTCCTTGGGCTCCTGCACCCACAAGGGAAACCCAGAAGAAGCTCCTGGCTCCTGGCTTAGGATTGGCACAGCTCAGGCCATTGCGGCCAATTGGGGAGTGAACCATCGGATGGAAGACCTCTCTCTCTCCACTTCTCCTCTCTTTGTGTAACTCTGACTTTCAAATAAATAAATCTTTAAAAAAAAAAAAAACTTAAGGTTCTCAGATCTCTGTGGTGTTTAGAATTAAGAACTAGGCACTGTGGATCTAAATTGGCTCCATGGAATTGTCATGAGGAATAACAATCTGAATGCAAGTAAAGTTCATTGGTCAGATCATGGCACTAAAGTTTTTAATAAATGGCTACTACTTCTAGTGCTGTCATATATTAATTCACATTAAATTTAGGATCAACTACTTTTCCTTTCTTTTTTTCATGTAGTATAATCTTATTTTATACTTGATTTATACAGAACTTCTGAAACTGCCTTTATATTGACTTTTCTTTTTCTTTCTTTTTTTTTTTTTTTTGACAGGCAGAGTGGACAGTGAGAGAGAGAGACAGAGAGAAAGGTCTTCCTTTTGCCATTTGTTCACCCTCCAATGGCTGCCGCGGCGGGCACACCGCGCTGATCCGAAGCCAGGAGCCAGGTGCTTCTCCTAGTCTCCCATGGGGTGCAGAGCCCAAAAACCTGGGCCATCCTCCACTGCACTCCTGGGCCACAGCAGAGAGCTGGACTGGAAGAGGAGCGACTGGGACAGAATCTGGCACCCCGACCGGCCGCAGGCGTAGGATTAGCCTATTGAGCCTCAGCGCCGGCCTATTGACTTTTCTTAAAAGGGAAGCCATTGTTGTAGAAGACCATCTGTGTTGGACCCAAAACAAATGTGAACACCGCCCTTCCAGCTTTTCTGTTGACAGATCCCCAAGTCTTACATTCCAGCTGCTTTACTCTTCTCCCAGCTTAGAAATTAGCTCCTTCGGCAATGATTAACTAAATGCTCAAATAGGAGAGAAGGAAGTATTCCAGTTGAGAAATGCAAATGTTTGCTGGGAGAAAAGAAAATGCCACCTATGATGTGTGAAAACTAAACAGAAAGTCTATAGCTAAAGGTAGTACCTGATACCTGGAGACAGAAGATCAGTTAATAAGTAATCATATTTAAAATAAGGAAATATAGTTGAGTATGAAGCCACCTGAGCAATTGGAGCACATTCTGGCTTCTGCTGTTCCATTCTCAATCAAACCTATTACATTTCATTAATGAATTCATTCTTGCCTGTTCATAGTTCTTTTGTTAGTCTTTCTCATACCTCAAATGCATGGCATATTTCTCCAGACTCTCCCTGGGATATTTCTGTTGAATGTCCTGATATCAATTCATACACATTTCATAGCACAAATCTGATTACTTTTCCTATCAGTTTTCCTTTCCCAAACTTCTGCATTTCTCTTGAAAGCATCCTAATTCTTTTTTTAAAAGATTTATTTTATTATTTATTTGAAATACAGAGTTGCAGAGCGAGATAGAGACAGAGAGAGAGAGAGAGAGAGAGAGAGAGAGAGAGGTCTTCCATCCGCTGGTTCATTCCCCAGATGGCCGCGACAGCCAGAGCTGAGCCAATCCGAAGCCAGGAGCCAGGAGCTTCCTCTGGGTCTCCCATGTGCGTGCAGGGGCCCTTCTACTGCTTTTCCAGGCCACAGCAGAGAGCTGGATTGGAAGAGGAGCAGCCAGGACTAGAACCGGCGCCCATATGGGATGCCAGAGCTTCAGGCCAGGGCTTTAACCTGCTGCGCCACAGTGCCGGTCCCAAGAGAGCATCCTAATTCTTTCAAATCTTCAGTTCAGAGTCATCTTTGGCTTTGACTTTCCTGGGCCTTTGATCTAATCAGCTATTTTTTTTTTTTTTCCCCTTCCCAAGTCTAAAAGTCTGAAATTCTTTTAGGGTAAGAGAATAAGATAAAAAGATATCTTTTTGTTTGCTGGCTTCTGTTTGCTGATCAGTGTCTTGAGGTTCTGTGGTCACAGATCCAGATAGTTAAAACTTTAGGAAATGTGACCTCATACGTAATAGAATTTACATATAAGATTTTTTAAAAAAGATTTATTTACTTTTTTTGAAAGGCAGTGTGATAGAGCAAGGGAGAAAGAGAAAAAGAGATATTCAATTCACTGCTTGAATCTCTAAAAGGCTGTAACAATGGCTGGCTGGACAAGGCTGAAGGCCGGAGCCCAGAACTTGATCTGAGTTACCCACACAAGTGGCAGGGACCCAGATATTTGCGCCATCACCTGTTGTCCTCCCAGGTGCATTACCAGGGAGCTAAATTGGAAGCACAGCGGCCAGAATGTGAACCAGAACTCTGATAAGGGATGATGGAGTTGCAGGCAGTGACTTAACCAGCTGCACCACAATGCCAGCCCCTATGACTAACACTTTTTAACAAATAATAAAAAAAATTTAAAAGTACATGAACATACTGAAGTTTGCTGTTAGTTCAACAGTAATAGTTAATATTTATGGAGTGTTTATTATAGAGAAAATTTAATTCCTCTGCTGTCCTGGACTTTCACATCAGAAAGGAGTGAGGACAGGGTTCCAAAATACCACACAGGGCATATTATGGAGTCGGAAGGGATGGCTACTTAACCACAAGTGATAATCAGATCAGTGGACTTCAGAGGTTTAATTTTTGGTGTGAAATGTGAAAGCAACCTGCAAAAGAATCTTAAGCCTCACTGAAACTAAAAATCAGTATAAACTCTTATGAAACTTAAATAAGCCTAATTAATAGAGATAATCTGGCAACCAGAATATATAATACAAATGTTTGAGTTTCCAGTTGGTTTAAAGTGGTTTGACATGCAAAGGATGTTAGTATCTTCATGTGACACATGGGTCGATGAAAATGCTGAAGCGGAGAGAGCTTCTCTCTGGTTATATCATGATGGAGATGATACACTGCATTTACTGAACAGCTGGGGGTTGTCCCTATCTGCAGAATGGCCCGGATGCCACAAAGATGAAAGGGGTGAGTATGGGAAGACCAAAAGGTGAAGTAAAGTTTTACATTTGGAAGAGAGGCAAGAGGGTAGTGTTGAAGATAAATGTTTAATACAAATAGATGATTATGAATTTAAATGTACTAATACATGGATGGAACTGGAGGCTAATACGTTAAATGAAAGAAGCCAAGCACAGACAAACGTGTACTAGAAGGTCTCACTTATATGTGGAATCTAAAAAAGTTGACCTCTTAGAAGCTGAGAGTAGAATGCTGCCTCAAAGAGTGCAGGAAAGGTTTAATAGAAAAAGATTAGTCAATGGTACAAAGTTATGTTAGATTGAAGTAAGAGGTTCTGATGTTCAATTACAGAGGGCAACTACAAGTAAAAAAATTTATGGCTTTTACTTAAAACTAGAAGAATTTCAAATGTCTTTACCTTAAAGATATGATAAATGCTGGAGGAGATAGATGTGTTTACTATGATCAGACATTATATAATGTATATATGCACTAAAACATAAGATGGTGCATTATGAATATGCATTAGTTAAATTTTGTAATTAAAAATAAATATATTAATATAAATCATGAATGTAAATCTGTACAGCCCATGAGAACAATCTGTCGTATGCAAAGCCTATTCTGTTACCTCACCACAAATGGCCATGATCATGCACCCAAGGGGTCATAGGTCTTTGACCTGACCTTAAGAAATAAAATACTTTGGTAAATACTTAGGTGCTTATTAACTTATCTTCTATATTACAACAGGATACCATGGAAGAAGAGGAATTTTCAGGTTAGAGATTTGGGAGAGAAAGTAGTAACAGTCAGGGTCAGTCAGACTTTAATCATTCAAGGAGAAAAAGTGAAAGAATATGATATAGCATCATGACAATAGTTAATATCAACATATTGTATTCCTGAAAAATGCAATGAGAGTGGATGCTATGTGTTCTCGTAAAAATAACTATGTGAAGGGATATATTTGTTAATTTGCAATATTTTACTATTCCACAAGGTCTATATACTTTAAAAAATCATGATAAATACACATACAATTTTTTAAATTTTTCTTAAAAATTAAGTCAACTTATTTGAGAAAGAGAGAGCTCCTATCCTCTTGTTAAATAACCAAATATTCACAGTATCTAGTACTGTGCCAGCCTGAAGCCAGGAGCCTGAAACTCAACCAGCTCTCTTTGGTGAGTAGCAGAAACCTAAACACTTGGGCCATCATGTGCTGCCTCACAGGTTCAGCATTATGAGGAAGTTGATTTGGAAGTGGAGCTGGAACTTGAACTCAGGGACTCTGATATGGCATGAATGCTGCCCAGTAGGATCTTAAAACTGCTATATCAAATGTCTACCCCTAATATACAGAATCTTTATCAGTCAATTTTTTTCTCAAAAAATTTTTAAATGAAAATAAACTTGGAGTCAATAAGTGTCCCTAAGTTGTTAAGTCAGTATTGGGCTTGTCTAATTAATGTTTGCAATCCAATATCATTTTGTTCTTTTTTTTTTTAGCTATTTTTTTCCAGTCTGACATTTGACTACTGCTTATGAGGTCTCCTAGCTTGATTCTGGCTAAGCTAAAATATTCTAATGTAATCAGTGCCATCAATGGACATTAACAGGTGTCTACTTCAAAGGAGCTGGTAGATCTGCTCTGTTCTATGCTGGGCAAGATTGTTACTACCTTGCACTGCAGAATCACTTTGGGGATT
The DNA here is from genome assembly GCF_033115175.1 of Lepus europaeus. NCBI lineage: Eukaryota > Metazoa > Chordata > Mammalia > Lagomorpha > Leporidae > Lepus > Lepus europaeus. The sequence goes on along the minus strand of NC_084830.1, from coordinate 132,363,183 downwards.
CTGTGGAACACTCTAGCTGTGGTGAAGGAAAGTGACAATAATTGATCTTAGGTATCCTCCTATTATTAGTGCAGCTTTCTAAATTTCTCCCCAGGGATTAAACTTAGCTCTGTCCTTTGTAAAGGCATTCCACAATGGTTAATGACTGCATCTCAGAATGTCTGATTTCGGCACTCATCCCCTAAGAAGGGTAGAAACAACTGAACACTAATGCAGCCTGGATTCATCAGGATGTTTGTTTATCAAGACCCTACCGTCATGGAAGGATCCTGAAGTTCCCACATACTACTATATATTCGGGGACACTGTAAACATTTCTGAGGATTACAAAGACTCCAAGATTTTCCAGGGACATCTGCCAACTTACTGTGCTCTGCCTTCACTCCGTGCCCCTTCACCTGTGTATCATCAAATTCTCTATAAAAGTTTTAAACCTTCTGCTGCAATTGAGTGCTTCTTCTAGCTGGCTTATCACCAAAGATGTAAAATAAAAACTGAAACAATATTTTACCTTCCCCTCATTTTTTCTCTAATTTTGCAATTCATTCTTTTTTTTTTTTTCAAACAGGATATACCTAGCACAAAAAGGTGATCACCAACCTGTACCCTCAAGTTTTGCTTTGTTTTTTGTAGACAGTGTGGCACAATCTCCTAATTGGCCACAAGAGGGCACTGATGCACCTCTTTGAAAGTGATTCATGTTCAACACCAAATTTCAAAATTCCTTTTTTGGGGGGGAGGGCAAGGGTTTGGATTTCAATTTCACTTGGAAATAAAAAATCTGGGGGTGATTCATATATAACCTACTCCAAGTTACCAACCTGAAGGTCCCAGATCTCAGGACATGTGAGAGTCAAGGCATTGTGAGTTAAGGATTTCAGAGAAGATGTGTCTTAATTGGTGTTGAGGATCAAGTAACTTTGCCTTTAACTTAAATTATTATAGCTTTGCTTATTTGATAACCAAAACCTTAAAAATTGAGACACAAAGGGGAAAATAATTTATGCATCAATATTTACGAAGTTAGATGATTCTGTTTGTGATAGAGTCCCAGAAATAACATTCATGAAGCTTAATCAATTTCAAAGTGGTTTGTTTGTTGTGGTCTCGAGCACTTTCTTCTTGAATTAAGTCTTAGGTTAAGGAAATTTTTGAAGTTGCATGATGGTAGAATTGGAGAGGATAGTGAAATGATCTAATCTTTCTTCTCTATCACAATAATTTTTTTAAAAGATTTTATTAATTTATTTGAGAGGTAGAGTTACAGACAGTGAGAGGGGGAGACAGAGAGAAAGGTCTTCCATCCGCTGGTTCACTCCCAAAATAGCCACAACAGCTGAAGCTGGGCTGATCTGAAGCCAGGAGCCAGGAGTTTCCTTCAGGTTTCCCCTGTGAGTGCAGAAACACAAGCACTTGGGCCATCTTCTACTGCTTTCTCAGGCCATAGCAGAGAGCTGGATTGGAAGTGGAACAGCCAGGTCTCGAACCGATGCTCATATGGGATGCCGGCACTTCAGGCCAGGGACGAGGTGCAGCTGGGACATGAACCACTGTCCATATTGGATGCCAATGAAGCAGGTGGAGGCTTAGCCCACTATGCCATAGCACCAGCCCCCAAGAAATTTTCTATAGAAAATTGGACACTTTTATAGATGAGAGATGAGCACATTGTGCAATTGCTAAATGGCATATTCTGGCCATTTCTAATTACATTCAGAACCTCTGCAAATTCTATTCTATATACAAACTGATTCTTACAACAACAGCCCCCCAGATATTTGAACAATGTCCTAAGGGCTCCTGAGTCATCTCATCTCCAGGATGATGCTCCCAAACGTGTGATACTTCGTAAACCTGGACACTGTTTTTAATGTGCATTTCCTGTGGACTAAATATGGCAACATATAATTTGCATTGCCTCCCACTAAGAAGTAGATTCTTTATCCTTGCCTCTTAAATCTGGGCTGGTTGTGTAACTTGGTTTGAACAACAGAATGTGGCAGCTGAGACACTGTGTGTCGTTTTAAGCTCAACATCAGGGCATCAGCGATTTCCATTCTTACATCTTGGGACATACTTCTTTGGAACTCAGTCTATCAAGGCTCCTTGAGACAGCTCCCACTGAGCTCCTAGCCAAAGCCAATCCCAAATGCCAGTGTACCACTCAGCTCCAACTGATGAAGCAGGTGAAACTTGTGGTCATTTTAAAGAATCAGAGAAATCTGAGAATATTTAGTTATGTAGGACTGAGTGGCTGTAAGGTCCAGGGTGCAAATGGCCTCAAAGTATTGGGTTTGAGTCTAAATAGGATACACTGACTGTGACTAATACTCTGCGAAAGAAGATTTCCTTTCTTCTTTGAGTTTATTATCTGTATAGTTCCAGTACATTTTCACAGTTGTGTTTTCATAACCTATGATGTATGGAATGACTTCTGAAACCAGGCCTGTTGCTGATCACTCTGACTTCAAAAGAAAAAAAAAAAAAAAAAAAAAAACTTGAAATTTGGTTTATGTCTTGTTCCTCAGTTCTCTCTTCCGGCAGTCAAATAATAAATCCTGAATTTTTGTAGACTTGATGGAATCACAACTATGATTTCACTAATCTAATACTTAATTGTAAACAGGATGCTACACCATTTATGTCACCTCAATTAGTCCACAAAACCCCATATGGCAGGTATTAACAGCTTGGTGCAACCTACAGTAGGTGTGAGTACACACTGCTCAGAAATTTATTCACCAGTGATTTTGAAAAAACAAAGTTCTTTGTACTGTATTCAGATCTTTCCTGTAACTCTGAAACTGTATCAAATTTAAAACTTTCTTTAAAAATCTCCGTAATTTGTTTACTGGATACCATGAGTACCCACCACCTCCTTCCTTCCTGAGTATAGGCAAAGAAATGGGGGATTCTTTTAAGAGAAATCATAAATAAAGCTCTCCACGGTGAGTGTAATGTACAGCGTGTTAAGTCACTGCATGGGATACCTGTGTCCCAAGTCAGAGTGCCTGGGATCGAGCCCCAGCTCCACTTCTGATCCAGCTTCCTGCTAATACTCACCTGGGAGGCAGCAGATGATGTCCCTGTCACCCACATGGGAGATCTGGATGGAGTTCCTAGTTTCTGGTTTCTGCCTGATCCAGTCCTGACTGTTACAGGCATTTGGGGACTGAACCAGAAGATGAAAGTTCCCTGTTTCTCTCTCTCTCTCTCTCTCTCTCTCTCTCTCTCTCTCTATCTCTATCTCTATCTCTATTTCTATCTCTTCTTCTCTTTGTGGTTCTTCCTTTTAAATAAATAAATAAATCTTCCCATATATTACTCACAATTAACTTGAGTAGTAGTTGTTCATGAACTTGGTGATGGTGGTGCCACAGATGAGGATACAGTTTGGAACCTGAAAAAATAGAACAGAAACAGAGAAAGTGATGATATAAATAGTATCTAACATATGTTCAATACTTATTCTGAAGTTCTGATTTTTATAAGCATTTTGCATATGTTAACTCAAGACTTCATAGCAATCTAGTAAGTAAGTTCTATTAACCTAACTATACAATAGTTGTCACAACTGAGGGCCAAAGAGGTAAAGTAACTTCCCCAGTGGAGGAGTTGGATATGAATCCAGACAGGTTGGCTCCAGGACCTGTGCTCCTAATCACTAAACCAAGAACAAGGACACTAAAGGAACAAAAGAGTAGCCTCAACACTAGGAAGGTTTGTAAAAGCTGAAGACAGTGTTAAGCAAACACCAGGCTTGCCAGGGGCCCACACACCTTAGTAAAAAAGCCTCCCCACCCTGTACTGCTCTTTAAAAGAATCACACACAGTAAGTGTAAACATTTGGAAAGCAGGAAATGATTTATAGCTGAAGCACTAATTAAGGGCCCATAACTTGGCAAAACGCACCATGAACTTTTGGTGTTCTTTGAGTTGCACCCACATGATGAACGTGCATTTTGGTAGTTGTTAGGAGGGTGTGGAGCTCATATGTACAAGACAAGACAAGGCCAAGGCCAAAGCCTAGCTGGTTTGTCTGGTAAAGATGCAAGAAGCTACTTTTAGATTTAGCCAGTTAATTTCCAAAGTAGATAGCAAAGGCATAAACCAAAGATGCCAGTAACCTGTTATTTTTGTCCCACACATCAGAAAGGACCACACCAAAATGAAAGGGGCCCCATGAAGGCTATTGTAGTTGTGGCTTAACTTAAAGCTAAGCCTCTTTGAAATAGGCTACTTGTAGCAAATGGATTTCATGATATTTGCATCAAAATACACTTATTTTAAATTACATTTCCTCAAAACTGAAGTGCCCTTTTACAGAGAGAATTATGGTGTGTTGTGTTTCCATTTTCATTCATGAGATTTTTAAATGTTCTTAATTCTTTCTTTAGCCATTGGTTGCTCAAGAGTAAGTTATTTCCTTTCCATGTATTATGAAGTTTCTGGAGTTTTTCTTCCTATTGATTTTTAGTTTTACTATATTATGGCCAGAAAAGATATTTGATATAATTTTTATTCTTAAAATCTCCAATAAGGAGATGACTGACATTGAAAAGAGAGTTTAAAATACAGATCCCAATACCCCCTTGTAGTGAAAAAGGAGAAGTATCAGTAGTCTGGATGTAGACAGAGCAGGGGAAGTGTGACAAGAGCCTTTATTGTGGTTTCTGAGGTGAGAGACAGGTAAGAGAGGGTACGAAGCTTTGCTTGACTGATTTGAATAATCTCAGTAGGTTCTGGAGTATAGGGAATGTCCCTTACTATCTGGTACATAGTCCTGGTGTGATCAGGGCAGGGGAACAATAACCTAGAAAAGCTCAGTTAAGGAGGTCAGATTTTGGGCTTGGATTGATTGACTTTCACATTTAAAGCGCACTCTTAGATGAGTTGTTTCCTACCTCTAGGAATCAGCTGCGTTGTGACAGGGAGTCCCTTCAGGATCAGCAAGGATCTAAAGATATCTAAGTGTCAAAAAAGAAACAAAAGACTTAATACAATGGCTCAGAACACAGAAGCATGAAATTGTCAATTCCAACTCTCTTTGTGTTTTTAAACTATTTGCGTATTTTATTTATTTGAAAGAGAGACAGAGACATAGAAAGGCACAAAGAGCTCTTTCATCCACTGGTTTACTTCCTAAACACACGCAACAGCCAAGACTAGGCATGGCCAAAGCCAGGAACTAAGAATTCAGTATTTCTCTCCCATGCGAATGACAAGGGAGAAACTACCTCCCAGGGTGCATATTAGCATGAAGCTGGAACTTGGGCAAAGCCTGGACTCAAACGCAGCTACCCCAATACCCTTTAACTGCTATGCCAAGTACCCACCCTGCAACTTTTAAGTGTGACTCTACTCCCCATCCACTTGTTCCCTATCATAGCACTGTATTTGCTTCTTCACAGAACATATCACTGTTTTTTTTCTTTGTTTACCTGATTATTATCTGAATATCCCATTACAATGCCAACTCCGTGAGTCCAAGAGATTTGCTTTTCTGGTTTATTAATCCAGTCCTGATTACTGACATGGTATCTGACACATACCATATCTTCAATAAACATTTGTTGAACAAATGAATGAAAACAACAATGCTTAATGGTATGTGTGAGCTGTATGTGCCCCAACACGCATATCACTGCTCACTGATGTGTAGCTTGTGCACATCTGCGGGTGGTTTGGAATGTGTTTCTTGTGAAGAAGGTTCAAGCATTTAATATAAGCCATACATGTTTACCAGTGGATTCTAGTTAAGATCACATGTCTGCTAGACTTTGACACAGACTCATCATAAATCTATTTGCAGGACTGGCACTGTGGTGTAGAAGGCTAAACCTCTGCCTGCACTGTCAGCATCCCATATGGGTGCTGGTTCAAGTCCTGGCAGCTCCATTTCCAGTCCAGATCCCTGCTAAAACGCCTGGGAAAGCAGTGGAAGATGGCTCAAGTACTTGGAGCCCTGCACCCAGTTGGGAGACCAGGAAGCAGCTCTTGGCTCCTGGCTTCGGCCTGGCCCAGTCCCAGCCATCATGACATCTGGGGAGTGAATCAGCACATAGAAGATTGCTTGCTCACTCGCTCTCTCTCTCCACCTTCCTATCTCTGCTTTTGAAATAAATAATAAATCTTAAAGAAAGAAATCTATTTGCACAGAGGTCGGAGAAATCTCCTAAGAACTCCTCTAAGACCAGCAGAGAAACTGGAGGCAATACCAAACACTTCAGGGTTTAGAAGAGAGAAGCATTTCTATATGTGTAATATGTTTCTCTTGAATAGGATGTGGACCTTCCCCTCAAGGATTCATACTAAAAGCTCAATTTCTACTGTTCTGTATACTATTTAAGGATGGTGTGTCAGTCAGAAAGTCAAAAACACATCTAGTATTCAAGAAGGAAGAATTTAGCACAAAGGATAATTTACAGAAGGTACCAGAAATGCACTGAAAGCAAATAAGGGGGAGATGAGGAAACCCTGAAGTTATAAGTAGCTGCCACTACTTCTAGGCCAGGAGGGACAGAGTGAGGAGGTGGGAACCAGAAGCTGAGGCTACATAGTAGGAGCTGGGACATTAGTGGATCTGCCTAGCCTAAGGGAAACTTTAGACACAAGGCCTTTCTGGAAGGAGCTGAAGCCATGCAAGAGATACAGTCACTGCCCAAGTTGTTTCCTGAAGTGCAGAAAGGGAGAAACACCCTGGCCTTTCCTTTTCTCTGTTCATCTAGTCTTGAACCGTTGGCAGAACTTAACCAGATGCAGTTGACAAGGCCTGGAAGCTTCAGTTTGGAAAACTCAACTTTCTATAGTACAGGGCAGATGAGGGAAGTACAGGGAAAGTGTCTGAAATAATATACCAAGTAACAAGCCCAGGTGAGTGTAGCACTGGATTAATATCTCTAAATCGATCATAACACACAACTAAAGGGTGCTGTCAACCTTCCTATCACTTTAGCACAGAAGCTTGGTTGGCCCTGGGAGGGTTTTGGCATACCAACATCATAGGACAGGTGGAGGTAGGCAGCAGTATGTGGTACAGAAAGCAACACAAGTGGCCGGATTGAGTATTCATAGCAGTAATTTAAGGTCTCTTTCATGCAATGTATAAAATGGCACAGAAATAAAGAAATGGCAGTTAGAACTGCATCACATTAGTAACATGTGACACTAGGTATTGATCCTGGTTTGACCCAATTGCATGCTCTATTGGTATAATTTTATTAAATCACCATAGCAATACAGCACTCTCAGATAGGGACAAGTGAAGCTTACATCTTAAGGAGTCCATGGCATGACTCTAGTTTTGTCTTTGCTGGCAGGCATGTCTGGAACAGCAGTGTCATTTGGTGAAGAAGCCCTAAGCTAACTCCTAGGTCTACATGAGGTCTGATTCCTGTTTCTCCCTTTCAGGTTCTTCCTTACCCTCTTTGCATGTGAGGCCCACCAGATGCCCCCAGTGGACTGCAGGAAATATGCATACAAATAGTTATCCTGGGGCCCCAAGGCTGAGCCCTAGTCTCAGGAGAGTAGCCTTGTAAGAAGGTTGCTCCTGTGGCCTGCACTGTATTTGTGGTTTTTGTTTGGCAAAACTGCATGAGACTAGGCGACAGAATGGTTCCAAACTGCATAACTTGGGTGACTCAAGTAATTTGTGTAGACAAGATCTTCCATTTCTTTTTCTTACAAGTTTTCACACCTTGGAGCAGTTATATTATTTATGCTTCCATTTTAGATTAGATGATCAATATCACAGACTACAGATATCTAATCCAAAAATGATACAAATAGAAAAAAATGAATCTGAGTTCCAACAAGGCATTTTTAATTTTAGATCTTTAGCCCATTATTCTGTATGAAAGCACCCAGAAGACACATCCTGAAGATGCTCCAAATAACTGGGAGATTCTAGAAAAGGTAACAGATCTGGGATCTTGCCGAGTAAGTATGATAGGGGATAGGGTCAGGTTAATTCCAAAGCAGTGGGCTGGTAATGCTGTCATGATGATTCTGTATTATAGTAGGGTTAAGATGCCCTTATCATTGATTCCACAACTGGATAGCTTGACAGATAATGTGATGCTCCAAATTTTAGATTGATAGAAAATTGGAGTACATACAGAACTTAGGAAAAATCGTCCTTTTCATCCGAATGTAAGACTTCATTTCTTTTCAGTGTTCTTTCAGGAGGATTCTTAGGGCTCTTCACCTTCCACCTTCCTTTCTGCGCAAAGGTTTGCTCAAGAGGCACTTGAAAATGCTTTCATTTAGCGCTTTGTTTCTCACGGGAACAGGAGCGAAAAGCAGAAAACCTTTCAATGTGTTTAGTGAGGAAACATGACCTTCATATTCTTTTCTGGTGGGGTGAGTCAAGTGGTAGTGACTGAAGCAGGATTCAGTAGGTGTATATAAGTGTGTATATAAAATCATCTGGCACACATGAGACAGTAGGTGGAACCATTGGTGGGTTCACTGGGTTTTCTGGTTGAATGTTAAAATTCTAGGAAAACATCAGACACCTGTCATGAAGCTGATAGCTGTCTTCCTGCTGGTGACCATCAGCATCTGTAGTTACTCTGGTGAGTACCCTGGCAGATTTGGTATTTGTCTACTTTTCTGTGAGTCAGAACATAACTAGTAAGCATTGATGCACTGACAGTGGAGTTTGTGGAAGGAATTTTAGGATCACAAAAATCGTAACATTAGAGTATATTTCAGAGTCTGCCTGCAACTGAAACTCTAATCCAATACATGAACTATCCCTAATACATCCTGTATAGGAAGTCAGCCAACTCCCACTGAAACTCAGTAAAGCATATTTCACTGTTGGACATTCGTCATCATTAAGTTTCCTTAATCTTGAGCCAAAATATGACTTTGTAATTTATTTCATTCAGGCTTTCAAAAACTATCTGGAGTCATTTTTGGTTTTATCCCGTTATACTGTGTTGGACATTGAACAGGTATTAGAAGATGGAGACATGAATCGCCAATAAGTATTGTTACTAGAGACTATAATTGGGTAGGGGTTGTCAGACTTCTAAAGGAGTTACTACAATACTAGAGTACCACAAATGTACAATGAAATACACAGATAGAGTTCAGTGAATGCAATGAGGGTAGATGAGCTTAATTTCATGGTAAGGATATAGAAGCTGGTGTCATAAAGAAAAAAATGGGAAGTGATCCATTTTTATTGCAAGAAGCCACTAAATTACCAGGAAGATATATTTGGGAACATCAGAAAAATGTTTCATGGTGGCTAATGCTTGCTGAAAGGACAGAAATCTTTGAGTATCTTTCTGGAGGAAGATACAAATGTATATAAAACATTCACCAAAATGTCTAAAATAAGAAATATGAAGATGAGTCATAAGAAATCAGGTTCTGTCCACGCCTACATTGGCAACTTTGGCTGATTTTTATAGAATCTTTGGAGGAATTTTTAACTTCACCAGTTTGGGATATTTTGTTGTTGTTTAGTATGCTGGAACATGGATCTACAGGCAAAGATGTCAAAAGAACAAGGTGGAAGTAAACAGATATCCCTGCTCTGGGGGAAAGTTTTGAAGGAAATATAGATTGTAGAAGAAGAAGAAAGGAGACATGCGTATGCTCCCTTTTTATAATTTGAGTGGGGAAACAGAAAATTTCTAAATGAAAATGAACCCCTGGGGCCAGTGCTATGGTACAGTGGGTTAAGCTGCTGGCTATGACACCAGAATCCGACATGAGAGCCAGGTGAAGTCCTGGCTGCTCCACTTGCAATCCAGCTCCCTGCTAATGTGTCTGGGAAAGCAGCTGAAGATGGCCCAAGTGCTGGGGCCTCTGCCACTCACATGAGACACCAGGATGGAGTTCCAGGCTCCTGATTTTGGCTTGGTCCAGTCCCAGACCTCGCAGTAATTTGAGAAGTGAACCACTGAATGGAAGATTCTCTCATATTCTTTCTCCCCTCCACTTTTCTCTTCTCCCTCTTACCCCCTTCCTCCTTCTCTATAACTCTGCCTTTCAAACAAATAAATAAATCCTTATTAAAAAAGTTAGATGAATCATGGCATGTCATAGCTAGCAGGAGGATGTATGTGTTCATGCATATGTACATGTTTACACATATATTGTACACACAGTTTTTGCAAAAATATAAAATTTTTCCAGTTTCTATTCTTTTCCTAATATTCACCTTCTATGTGAAAGTTATCTTTCTAAAGCCAAAGATTTAAAATGTAATCATCTCATGTTAAACCTTGATAATTCCCCCACTGCCCACAGGAAAGAGTGACAGACTCATTGGTAAGACATCCAAGGATTTCAAAAACCTGACTTTACCCAACACTCGCATCCTCACCCCCTTTATCTTCCATGATCATAGCCAATTGGAATTCTGTAATCTAGCCTCTTTGGGTGGAAGTCTTGTCATTCTGTGTATCACTTTTCATCTTAATATCTAAGTGTTTTTATTGTTTTTAAAACATCGCACTTTTTTTACCTTGTGATCCCGATATCTGCCTCAAGAGATAGCTCTAACACTTCTGGGAATATTTCTATAACACTTTCCCACACTAGAATTAGTCATCCCTTTCTTTGTGCTTCTACAGAGCTCTGTCCATAGTGTGAGCACAGCACATGCCACACTCTGGCACACAGAGATCTTTATTGTCCACAGGATTTCATGAGGTCTCTGAAGGGAGCATCCTTGGCTTAATTGTCTATGTATCTACACCAACTGGCATGGAGTAATTGTTCAATTATATCATAGTATTGAGTTGAATTGGTTAGGAGAAGTTTCCTGGGCTGTAATTCAGTCCATTCTTTCCCCTGAATGGAGACTCATTATTATGGAATCTCTCTTCAGTTTAAAAACTGTAAGTTGTCAAGACAGTCATATACAGAGTACGTTGACAATTATTTGGCCACCAGTATCTCCTGAGTGCTTACTGCATGCTAGGGTTAACTCTAGCTACACTATTGTATGTGTAGTAGCATACACTAACGCATGGGCTACAATAGTGAACACAACATAAATTCTTTGTTCTCTGACAGAAAGAAGGCAGTAAAAGGAACAAATAAAGATTGAATATTTTAGGTAATGATAAGAATGCTAGAGGGTGGAAAGTGGTGCTATTTTACCTGTAGTGGCCATAGAAGATTCTCTGAGGAGGTAACATTTAAAGAGAGACCAATAATGTGAGAAGAAAGACTTGTTGCTATCTGGGGAAAGAAAATTCCAGGGAGATGGAACAGCTTATGCAAAGGACAAGAGGCAGAAGTTTTCATGGGCTATCCAGATATGTGGGTCTGCAATGGCGCTGTTAGTGGACAAAGGGGTAGGGGAAGTCATAGACAGGAGGTGGCTGTACTTGTTTCATCGTTTTCTCTTTTCTGCAGCTACTGCTTTCCTTATTAACAAGGTGCCCGTCCTTGGGGATAAGATGTTACCATTACCTCTGGACAATGTTCTTCCCTTCCTGGATCCATTAAAGAGTCTTCTGAAAACTCTGGGGATTTCCGTTGAGCACCTTGTGGAAGGGCTAAGGAAGTGTGTGAATGAACTTGGACCAGAGGCTTCTGAGGCTGTGAAGAAACTGCTGGTATCTACAACTTGTAGGGCTAATTTGCTAGGAAGAAGGGTGAAGTTACCCCGAGCACACACCACATCTTATTCTCACTAACATGTATTTCTCCTTTGATGATTATATTCCTATAATATATGCACAACCCAGAATCTCAAAGTACAATTTCCACATTTCAAGAAAGAATTTTTGAAAGACAGAGACCTATGTTCTAGATGAAACATTATCATTCACCAGCTTTGTAATTCTGAGTGGACTTACCCACCCTGAGTCTTTGTTTTCTCATCAACAAAATGGTGGCTAAGTAAGGCAATGAAAGTAAATGTGTGTGAAACATGCTAACTACATGTAAGCAGCTCTTTTCTTTATTCTTGCCCTTCTGCTTTTCAGGAGGCCCTATCATACTTGGTGTAACATCAGGGAAGAGAAAGACAGAAGATAGAATCACACTGAGGAAGAAACTTCCATTCTCCCCAACTAAAATCCATTTTCTCCAACTATACACTCCATATAGTAAGATGTACCTAGCTCTGAAAAGAATAAATTAAACAATGAAAAGATTTTCAATTTGTTCTTTTTCTTTTTTGGTCTGGCGGTTCTACTTAGAAGAGCACAATTATTTTTCTCCTTGGATCATAAAGTTTAGACAGCCTGGTTTTAGGAAGACATTCCAGCCTTCTAAGTAAGGCATTATTATACAATCTCCTTTATCTCTAAGAAAAGTATTTTCATTTTTCTTCATCTGAAAGTGTTCCCAGAGCCTTCACTCTCCTATTAACCCCCGATTCTACAGAAAAACTTAAGGTTCGAAAAGAGAGAGAGAGAGAGAGCGCACAAAATCACCATATACTGGTTTTCTATGCAAATGCCTGTGATACCTGGAGCTGAGCCAGGCCAATGCCAGAATCAGAAGAATCAGATAGAAACTCAATTCAGGTCTGCTACATAAGTGGAAGAGACCCAACCTGTTGGACAATCACCTGCTGCTTCCCAAGGTATGTATTTGCAAGAAGTTGGAGTAAGGAACTGGAGCCACTGGGGCTGGCGCTGTGGCAAAGGGGGTAAAGCCACTGCCTGCAGTGCTGGCATCACATATGGGTGCTGGTTTGAGTCTCAGCTGCTCCATTTCTGATCTGGCTGCTCTCTGCTACGGCCTGGGAAATCAGTGGAAGATGGCACAAGCCCTTGGGCCCCTGCACCCATGTGGGAGATTCGGAAGAAGCTCCTGGCTTCGGACCAGCACAGTTCCGGCCATTGCACCCATCTAGGGAGTGAACCGTGGATGGAAGACGTCTCTCTCTCTCTCTGCCTCTGCCTTTCTGTAACTCTGCCTTCAAATAAATAAATAAATCTTTAACAACAACAAAAAAAGGAACTGGAGCCAGTAACTGAAGCCAAGCACTCTGATGTGGGATGCAGGCAAGTTAACCAAGAGGCTAAACACTTGCCCACTATAGAAAAATTTAAACAATAAAAAAGAATTTTCAAAGTACTGTCCAACAAAAGTAGAATCTTACTAACTCCACTGAAATGGAGTATGCTCACCAGAATGCTAGTTTCCATTAAGGTTTTAATTATACAAGGGCAACTTGGTAGCTTTCACAGACCCTTCTACCAAGTTAGGACTTAGGGGAAGGGGTTACAAACTATTCCTTTCTTTCCCCATTCTATTATCTACAGTGACACCAAAATTTTCTTTCCAAGGCATAATTCTGGTGATTTCATGATCACCTACAGAACAGATCTCAAATAGGGTATGGCACACAAGACCCTTCACAACCACAATGGGTCTAGTTTCACCAATATTCCTTTCTTCACCTGTGCTTTAGCCTCAGCCACACTGAACAGATGACTGGGTCGCTTTCCTTTTGACGCTCCTACCTTTCAGTAAAAGAAAATCTGAGTTTCTTTCTACCTAGAGCGTCTGTCCCCATCTGCTAATCAGACCTAGCCTATGTCAGTCTTGGGACCATTGACCCTCAGATTTTTTTTTTTTTTGATGAACAAAGCTTTTGTTATCTACAAGATATCTCTGAAAGATGCCCTTTTTACTTTCACTAAATAGAACTCCCACTGAACTAATTCTCTCTCTTTCAAAACATACTCCTATGTTCTAATTTGCTATCTTAGTTTACACCACAACTATTTTCGTGGTTGCCTAAGATAAATTTGGGAACCATCTAAAGCACTTCCTCTCATCAGTTCCCTTTTAATTGGCAAGCAAGCTCTGTTAATTATAAACCTTTCTCACATTCATTGTATATACTTTTAATTATCTCTACTGCTACTGCTCTTCTTAAAACCTTGTCATTGCTCACTGGACTGCTACATTAATCCTCCAAATGACCTCTGTATTCTCAGGCATTCCTCTCCAATACACATAGTATAAAAGGTAATTTCCTAAAATACAAGAACATTCCCCAGCACAAAACTCATCAATTTTTTTCTTCACTTTGTTTATATTTTTTCATTCTTAAAACTTTTATTTAATGAATATAAATTTCCAAAGTACAGCTTATGGATTACAATGGCTTCCCCCTCCCATAACTTCCCTCCCACCTGCAACCCTCCCCTTTCCCACTCCCTCTCCCCTTCCATTCACATCAAGATTCATTTTCAATTCTCTTTATATACAGAAGATCAGTTTAGTATATATTAAGTAAAGATTTCAACAGTTTGCCCCCACATAGCAACACAAAGTGAAACATACTGTTGGAGTACTAGTTATAGCATTAAATCACAATGTACAGCACATTAAGGACAGAGATCCTACATGATATTTTTTAAAAATTGATTAATTTTCTATGCAATGTCCAATTTAAAACCAAGGTTTTTTTTTTTTCATTTTCAATTATCTTTATAAACCGAAGATTGATTCAGTATATACTAAGTAAAGATTTCATCAGTTTGCACCCACACAGAAACGCAAAGTGTAAAAATACTGTTTCAGTACTAGTTATAGCCTTACTTCACACTGGACAACATATTAAGGACAGATCCCACATGAGATATAAGTACACAGTGACTCCTGTTGTTGACTTAACAATTTGACACTCTTGTTTATGGCATCAGTAATCTCCCTAGGCTCTAGTCATGAGTTGCCAAGGCTATGGAAGCCTTTAGGGTTCGCCAACTTCGATCTTATTCTGACAGGGTCATAGTCAAAGTGGAAGTTCTCTCCTCCCTTCAGAGAAAGGTACCTCCTTTGATGGCCCTGTTCCTTCCACTGGGATCTCACTTGCAGAGATCTTTCATTTAGGTCTTTTTTTTTTTTCCCCAGAGTGTCTTGGCTTTCCATGCCTAAAATACTCTCATGGACTCTTCAGCCAGATCCAAATGCCTTAAGGGCTGATTCTGAGGCCAGAGTGCTATTTAGGACATCTGCCATTCTATGAGTCTGCTGTGTATCCTGCTTCCCATGTTGGATCGTTCTCTCCCTTTTTGATTCCATCAGTTAGTATTAACAGACACTAGTCTTGTTCGTGTGATCCCTTTGACTCTTAGACCTATCAGTGTGATCAATTGTGAGCTGAAGTTGATCACTGGGATGAGTGAGATGGCATTGGTACATGCCACCTTGATGGATTGTATTGGAATCCCCTGGCACATTTCTAACTCCACCATTTGGGGCAAGTCCGATTGAGCATGTCCCAAATTGTACATCTCCTCCCTCTCTTTTTCCCACTCTTATATTTAACAGGGATCACTTTTCAGTTAAAATTTAAACACCTAAGAATAATTGTGTGTTAATTACAGAGTTCAACCAATAGTACTAGAACAAAAAAAAATACTATAATGGATAAAGTATTGCATTGTACATCAACAGTCAGGACAAGAGCTGATCAAGTCACTGTTTCTCATAGTGTCCAATTCACTTCAACAGGTTTCCCCTTTGGTGCTCCTTTAGTTGTCACTGATCAGGGAGAACATATGATATTTGTCCCTTTGGGACTGGCTTAATTCACTCAGTATAATGTTTTCCAGATTCCTCCATCTTGTTGCAAATGACTGGGTTTCATTGTTTTTGACTGCTGTATAGTACTCTATAGAGTACATGTCCCATAATTTCTTTATCCAGTCTACTGTTGATGGGCATTTGGGTTGGTTCCAGGTCTTAGCTATTGTGAATTGAGCTGCAATAAACATTAATGTGCAGATGGCTTTTTTTTGTTTGCCAATTTAATTTCCTTTGGGTAAATTCCAAGGAGTGGGATGGCTGGGTTGTATGGTAGGGTTATATTCGGGTTTCTGAGGAATCTCCAGACTGACTTCCATAGTGGCTTAACCAGTTTGCATTCCCACCAACAGTGGGTTAGTGTCCCTTTTCCCCCACATCCTCTCCAGCATATATTGTTGGTAGATTTCTGAATGTGAGCCATTCTAACCAGAGTGAGGTGAAACCTCATTGTGGTTTTGATTTGCATTTACTTGATTGCTAGTGATCTTGAACATTTTTTCATGTGTCTGTTGCCCATTTGGATTTCCTCTTTGGAAAAATGTCTACTGAGGTCCTTGGCCCATCTCTTAAGTGGGTTGTTTGTTTTGATGTAGTGGATTTCTTGATTTCTTTGTAGATTCTGGTTATTAACCCTTTATCTGTTGCATAGTTTGCAAATATTTTTTCCCATTCTGTCGGTTGCCTCTTCACTTTCCTGACTGTTTCTTTTGAAGAACAGAAACTTCTCAATTTGATGCAATCCCAAATGTTAATTTTGGATTTGACTGCCTGTGCTTTGGGGTCTTTTCCAAGAAGTCTTTGCCAGTACCTATATCTTGCAGGGTTTCTCCAATGCTCTCTAATAATTTGATGGTGTTGGGTCATAGATGTAAGTCTTTAATCCATGTTTAGTGAATTTTTGTGTAAGGTGAAAGGTAGGGGTCTTGCTTCATGGTTCTACATGTGGAAATCCAATTTTCCCAGCACCATTTATTGAATAGACTGTCCTTACTCCAGGGATTGGTTTTGGATCCTTGATCAAATATAAGTTGGCTGTAGATATTTGGATTGATTTCTGGTGTTTCTATTCTGTTCCATATATTTTTAAATTTGTATGTATCTTATAAATACATTATGGACACAATAATTCTTCCCACCATACCTGCCCTCCCACTCATTTCCCACTCCCTTCCTGCCCCCTCTCCTGTTTTATCCAGGAAAGAAAAAGAAGAAAAGAACAAATGGAATAAAAAAAAATCTAAGAGAACTGTTCCTCAACAGTCTAGACAAGGGCTTTTCTATGTTGTTACTCCTCAAAGGTGATTACACTTTTCCCCCACTTCGTCTTTTTCATTCCTTCCTCCCCCTTCTTTCCTTTTAGAAACTTAATTGTCTTTAAAGAAGAATCCAAGGATAATACTTCTTTTTTGAGCTCTTATACATAACTATAACTTATGAGACAAAATAAAATCCTCTGTTAATATACTAAGAGGAAGTGATTCTTGAGAACAAGTTTTACTATTAAGTTTCATGGTACAACTCTTTGGCAACAGAGGTCCTACATGGGAAGTTAGTGCACAGTGAATCTTGTTGTTTATTTAATAACACTCTTACATATGACATCAGTGATCACCCAAGGCTCTTGACATGATCTGCCTTGGCTATGGAAGCCTTTTGGATCCAGTATCTCAACAAGGCCATAAGCAAACTGGAAGTTCTCTACTCCCTTCACAGAAAATTACATCCTTCTTTGGTAGTCCCTTCTTTCCACTGGGGTCTCACCTACAGTGTTCTTTTATATAGAACATTTTTTGCTGGAGTGACTTGGCTTTCTATGCCTGAAATGTTCCCCTGGACTTTCCAGCCAGACCAGAGTGCCTTAAGGGCTGATTCTGAGGCCAGAGTGCTATTTAAGATGATTGTTACTCCATGAGTGTGCTATATGGACTGCTTCCCATGTTCTGTCAATTACTGTTTCCAAACAGTCCTATTATATGATCACTTTTTCACTTGATCCTATCTATATGGTCACTTTAACAGCACTTAATCCTATCCATTAAAACTCATCTAAGAAAGGTCAGATACTATATTCTTTTTTTAAAAAAAATATTTTTACATGAAAGGCAGAATGAGAGAGACAAAGAGACCTTTAATCTACTGGTTGACCTCCAAATGGCCAGGCTGAATCCAGGAATCAGGAAGTGATCTCCCATATGGGTGGTAAGGGACCAGTACTTGAGCCATTTTCCACTGGCTTCCAAGGTGGATTAACAGAGAGCTGGAATGGAAGTGGAGCAGCTAGGCCTCAAAATGGTGCTCTAATTTGTGATGCTTGTGACACAAGTTGCAGCCTAACCCACTGTGCCACAACACTGGCCCTCAGATGCTGTTTTTAAACAACAGATGTATTCATAATACAATCTAGACATAATTATTTTCATACTTCTTTCAAAGTTTCCTTCATAGACAGAAGTCAAGGAATGAGACCAGCATGTTATGTCTGTATATTTGTCTGTATCTTCAGCATATTGCACAGAGCCTTCAGGTAGTCAAGGCAGGTTCAGTGTTTATTCAATTGATAGGTTTGTTTCTGTTAAGTTTCATCTTGTTGAGCTGGTCCCTTTGTTCTCTCCCATCAGACATACTGTTTAAGCCATTCATTGCTATCTCTTACAATTCAGTGTATTTTGCATCTTTGAGAAAGATGACTCCCTGCCTTCATCACGTACTAAATAGAGAAGACTGGGTATGGAGTTTGGTGTCATTGAGCTCACAATAATAGTATGACCAGACAATCAGTTGGTACTGGAGTTTCTTTGCCCCAGGGGCATACCAAAGAAAGGGACTGAGTGACAAGGAATATGAAAACAGATTATGTTTGGAAAGTAGGCAGAAACTGATGATCATCATTATCACTTCTTGGCCTTTTGGCTAAGATCAAGTGTAGAAACTGATGATCATCATTATTATGAAAGTGACAACAGAAAATGCTGGTGAGATATTGAAAAACTGGATTAGTCACACACTGTTTGTATGAAAACAAAATGGCATACCCGTTTTGAAAAAGTTATTTGACAGTTTCTTTTAAAAACTAAACATGTAACTACTATACATCTCAACAATTGTACTCTCAAGCATTCATCCCAGAAAAGAGGAAGACTTATGATTGTGCAAAGACCTATGCACAATTGTTCATTGCAACTTTATTTCTAGTAGCTGAAAACTGGGTAGAACCAATGGTTTTCAATGAATCTTGGAATACAACTCAGTAACAAAGAAAAATAGGGCCAAGCATTTGGTGCGGAATTTAAGATATTGCTTGGAAAACCTGCATCCATATTTAAATGTCTGGGTTTGAGTCCTGGGTTTGCTCCTAATTTCAGCTTCTGCCAGTATATACCCTGGGAGCAACAGTTGATGCCTCAAGTCCTTGGGTCCCTATTACACACATTGGGAGAACTGAATTCTTGGCTCTTGAATTCTGCCTAGCTCAGCCAGCTGTTGCAGGCATCTGGTGAGTGAACCAGTGGATGGAGAACTCTATCTCCCAGTCTTTCCTCCTTCTATCTCCCTCTCTTTCAATAAATAAATACAAATACATTAATTTTTTTAATGAACTACTGATATACACAATAACCTGGACAAAACTTCAGAGAATTGCTCTAAGTGATGAAAAAGTCAATCTCATAATGTTTTTAAATACTATATAGTAAATTTACACGATTCTCTTGAAATGACAAAATTATAGAAATGGAGAATGTATTGGTGACTTCCAGGGCTTAAGGAGGAGCCAGGGTGGGATGGAAGTAAATGTACTATTAAATGACCTACCAAGAGATACCTGTGTTGGTGAAAATGTTCTGAATCTTGTCTGTATCAATGTCAGTACCCTAGTTTTGGTTTTACAGCATAGCTTTACAGGGCACTCCCACTGAGGATAACTTGGTAGAGACCATGCCATATCTCTCTGCATTATTTCCTACAACTGCATATGAATCTACAATGATCTCAAAATAAAGTTTTTAAAAATTGTGAAGTTAATCTGAATATAGAGACATTTAATTGAATAAATAATTATATAAGGTATATATGACATAAAACTATAATGATGTGTATAACTATAGCTATATATGAGGATACTTCAAAAAGTTCATAGAAAACCAAATTAAAAGATACATTTTGGTTCAAAATTATTGAAATACATGAGTAGTTTTCTCATAATACACACTTTCCTTGAATTTCTTGAAGACCCATAATAACTTTCACTCATAAATTTCAGAAATCAGAAAAGACACATATTTGATAATTTAGTGTGGAATTTTTCAATGTATTTCTACACATTTACAAACATATACATGGATGAACTTTGATTTACTTAAACTATGTGAAATTTTATTTTTGTAATTTTTATTAGGGAACATTCTACAGTGAACATCTACATATTTGCATATTACATTTATCACTTCAAAAAATCTTGGAAGTGCAAGGTCAAGAATTACATGATGTGTAAAATTTTGATAGCTACTGACAAATTTCCATTGGATAGGTTAGTTTATATCTGGGGTGACTGCGGTCAGGAAGTTCAGTTGCCAAAGATTAGGGTTAGGGTTAGGGACTGAAGACAACATGTAGAGAATAATTATCACCCTGAGCTAGCTATAAACCCCTTTGTATTATGTGATTTAGGGTCAAATGATGCAATATATGAATCCTAGTATCTCTGGTCTCCATGTTTAAGATATGAAATACAAGCAAACAAATAAAACTTGCTGCAATATTTTTTATTTTAGAAAAAATACAGGTGAAAAGTTCTCAAGCTGTTGAGGCAGTTCAAACACAGCAGGGGGCGCTCATAGGCTACCAGTAATATAAGGAAGAAATAGCACTTTACACTGTATATTTTTCACTGGTGACTCACAACTAAACCCGATTATCTCATGCCCCTTCTTCCTGATAACTATCTCTGGTTTCATTTCCAGCAATTTTTTAAAAGTACATTCTTTGCTTTGCCACTATGTCTCTTCATGAAATGAGAACTTACTTCCTGATTAGATAATGGTAATGACAGTGGTACCTGATCGTTACTGGTCACCTGTTCTTTTCTCTATATATTTTTGATCCAGCAAATGATTTAATGATTGAATACTGATGACAGTATCTTGGTTGGACACTGAGCTTATAGTGATAGGCAAAATGGACACGGCCCACATCCACAGAGAATATAGTGTATAGGGAGATACAGAAAACTGTGCAATAAACATGGGTAAATAATTATGAATTATGATGAAAAGTAAAAGGAATGAATGGCCCCCTAAGGACTGTAATAGAGACAAGAGTTCTCTGCTGTTTTGAGTCTTTTATATTGGGTTGTGAAGAATCCATGTAAGCCAAATAATGTGTGAATATATTTAGGTTATGGAGAACTTGGCTTCCTCAAAAGATTAAAGAAGCATTTGTGTGGTGGGAGGTCTGTGAGCAGGATCAGAGGAATAGGACATCAGATTGGACAGGTTACAGAGGTACGTCCATACATTGTGTGTCATGGTCACAGTCACTGTTCTTCATCCTAACAACCTAGGGAAACTTTGGGAAGTATTTCTTTTTTAAGATTTTTATTTATTCGAGAGGTAGAGTTATAGAAAGTGAGAAGGAGAGACGGAGAAAAAGGTCTTCCATCTGCTGGTTCACTCCCCAACTGGCTGCAACAGCCGGAACTAGGCCGATTGGAAGCCAGGAGCTAGGAGCTTCTTCTAGGTATCCCACTTGGGTGCAGGGGCCCAAGGACCCAGGCCATCTTCTACTGCTTTCCCAGGCCATGCAGAGAGCTGGATTTAAAGTAGAGTAGCTGAGACTAGAACCAGAGCCCACATAGGATGCTGGCACTGTAGGCGGAGGATTAACCTACTGGGCCACAGCACCAGCCCCAGGAAGTTTGGGGTACAATGTTCTCCATCCCTTTGAATGGCATCACTACACATCCAATTGCAATAGACTACTAGGTGTCATTTTTGATACTTCCTTCTTGATACATCATATCCAACCCATCATCAAATCTTATCAATTTCACCTCCAGTTGTCTTTTTTTTTTTAAAGATTTATTTATCACTTGAAAGTCAGAGTTAACACACAGAGAGACAGAGAGGCAGAGAGAGAAGTCTTCCATCTGCTGATTTACTCCCCAGTTGGCCACAACAGCTGCACTGATTCGAAAGCCAGGAGTCAGGAGCTTCTTCCAGGTCTTCCCAGGTGAATGCAGGAACCCAAGGACTTGAGCCATCTTCCACTGCTTTCTCAGGCCATAGCAGAGAGCTGGATCAGAAGTAGAGCAGCTGGAACTCGAACTGGTGCCAATATGGGATGCCAGCACTGCAGGTGGCCATTTTACCCGCTATGCTGGCCCCTCTCATTTGCTCTCATTAGCTTTCCAGTTAACTTGGCCTTCTTTCATTGCTGGAGCACAGGGTACCTGGCACCAAATTTTTGTAAATACCATTCACTCACCTGTAAATATCTCTCTTCATTTTAATCTACTGAATTTTATCCTATTTAACCTCCTTCCCTTTTTTTTTTTTCATTTTTCAGCTCATCTTATTTTTTTAGGAAATCCTCCCTGATGATCTAATAGAGGTACATTTGTTAAAGGTTATAAGAGAGCCATGTTCCTTCCTCTCTCAAAACATAATTATATATTTTTGTGTGATTAATGAGTGGATAACATTCATGTATACTATCTAGATGACCTTATATTCTCATAGATGCTTCATTTTCAAGAAATGAAAGAAGACTGTCTTATTGTCAAGTTAGATCTCTAGTGTTAAGTTAAGCACTATATTCTCCAGCCACATTGTTGAGCAGATTGCAATGACATGAAAATTCAGAAGTATCTCTGATTTCAGCACTTTACTCAAGCTATTCAGTATAATAATGGCTTTCCCAAGGCAGGTTAAGACCCACATAAGCCAGCAAGGCATATAACACTGCCAACTTTGAGTGTCTGACACAGTTGAACACATGGCTAAGAGCTACATCCTTTAAAGAGCAATCTTAGACTTGTAAAGAATGCCAGCTAATCTATAATATTATAAAGGAAATTAGTTGCAGACTGTGGATAATATAGGAGATTGCAAGGAAGAATGGATTGCAAGTGGCAAAGGAATATATTTGGCAATGATAGCTGTGTTCATGACCTTGATTGTGTGATATTTTTATGATCAAATACATCAATTATCAAATCATCAATTATCTCTCAATATTACAAAATCATTCAACTGTTGTGATATATAGATCTAATTTTATAAATGACATGTCAATTTTGGAAAATAAGGGAGCTTAACATTTTGAAGGCTTTTTCACAGTATTTATTAATATTTAAAAATATGCACTTTGAGCTATCAATTTAACTTCTGGAAATCTTTCCTAAAGTAAAAAAAAAAAACACTAGTGCCTAAGTTTATATGGATAACTATTTTAATTGTAGCATCCTTTGAAGAGATGATAAAGAGGCAATATAAATGTCCATCAATAGGAAATCTATAAGACCTTGAATTGTGAGCTACTGGGTAGCTTTTGCTAACAATTTCTATTGATTTACCTTAGCTAAATATCATTAGATAATGTTTCAAAAAAGTAAGCTGCAAAGGAAAGTGCACATCCAAATCCTTCCCTATATATGTAAGTGTTTGGATCTGTTTGAACAGATTGGTTGCTCATATCGCCAGTTTGCAGCCAATGGTGCTAGAATGGGAGACTGTTAACTTACATATATTTCCATGTTTCCCTCACATGATAAACAAAAGGTACTATCATATTTATTCACTTTATTTGAAATGGTGTGGGAGAGAGAGAGAGAGCCTTCATTCTGCTGGTTCATTTCCCAAATGCCTGTAATAGTTGGGGCTAGGCCAGGACAAATCCAGAAGCAGAGAACCCAAACTGGGTATCCCACATGGATGGTAGGGATCTAAGTACTTGGGCCATCACTTGCTGCCTCTCAAAATGTGCATTAGCGTGAAGCTAATATCACAAGCAGAGCTGAGATTAGAACCAGACACTCCTACATAAGATGTGGGCATCCCAGTTTAATCCAATCCCTGAACCAAAAGCTCACTCCTTTAATAATTTTTGAAGAGGAATTTTGAAAAAAAAATAGTTTTTCTATTAGCACTTATTAGAAAATAGTTCCTCTTTCTCTCAAAAATAATTTAAAAGCAATAGAAAGAAACTCTATACCAGACAGTATAGAAATGGTCCCTGAGATTGACATTTTGAGCTTGCATGATTGTTTACAGCCCTTGTCTCTACTGTTGAGTAACAGTGTTTTATTTTCTTCAAGCTATTTGTTGAACTCTTAGTGTAGGGTTAATCTTATGAGGATAAAGTAAACTCTAAGTAGATCACTGTAAAAAATAAGAGAGGGAAGAGGAGAGGAAGGAGGAGGAAGGTTGAGAACATGGGTGGGAAAGATCACTATGTTCCTAAATCTGTATACGTGAAATATATGAAATTTTTATACCTTAAATAAAATTTTTAAAAGTAGTAAAGTGAAAATCAAGAGCTTTAGAGTCACACAGATTTTTGTTCAAGTTCAGGCTGCAGCATGAACTTGATATGGGTCATCAGTGATATGGGTCATCTTGGGCATGTTCCTTAAACTTTTAGGTTCTCAATTGAAACATGAAAAAGCAATATTAATATTGAATTATTTTATTTGAAGTGAGTATTAAACAACATAACATTTATAAAAGGACAAGCAGGGAAGGTGTGCCCTCAATATTTAGTCCTTAACAATGAGGCGTAGGTGTGAAGAACTGTAGGGCCATCTCTGAACACCACGCATTGCCACAGTCTGAGCTTTGGTTTCAGCTTTTCTTGTGGTGAATCATCCTTCCTCCTCCTTCTGCATGTCTTCAAATCCTTTATCATCTGTCAAGACATGTCTCAAATATTACCTCTAAGAAGTCTTCCCAGATCTCCAGAGGGGGCATGAATGGCAACGTATCTTATGTCAACTTTTCTGTGCCTCCATTATATCATACCATGCTGAGTGTGACTAGCTGGTGATGTGCTCATGTTATACCACACAGTGCTCAATGTAGCCAGCTGGTAATGTGCTCATATCTTGTGCATTAAGACTATGAGCTACTTGAAGGCAAGAACTTGTTCAACATGGTCTTACCATTAGACAGAACTTACCACTGTGCCATGATTTAAATTTCTTTGCTTAATGCAGAATGCAAAAAATATGTATTGAGTAGCTATTTACTATTAGAAACTGTCTTTACTGATCATCATTGTGCTAGGAACACTGAAAAAGACAGGAAAAATTCTTGCTTCCTGAAGTTCAACATCCTGATGGAGGTAGACAGAAACAGGAACAAAATAAACCAAGTCTTTAATACTGTTAAAAGATGAATGTTATATACCAAAAAAATAAGGCAACTAAAGGGGACAAGAAATATTTGGGCCAGGATTATGCAATTTTAAGTACAGCGATAAACAAAAATATCATTGAGAAGGTGATATTTAAGAAGACTTAAAGAAGTGGGGGAGCATGCAAGGTAGTCATCTTCCAGAAGAGTATTTCAGACACAGGGAAGAGCCCTGTGGACAAAGCAGTCTATCCGGGATTCCAATGTTCTTGGAATGGAAAGAGCAAAGAAATAAGTATCAGGAGAACGGATAGGATATAGGTAGGTCAGACAGAATCTGAGCTACCACTATCAGGAAATGTAATAATGTAGTTATTGCTCAGAATAAGATGAGAAATGGTACAAGGAACTGATATTATTTGAATTTCACTTAAAAAGATACACTTTTCCTTCCTTTTGAGCATTTCTGTAAAGAACAGATGTAAATTCCCTCAAATATCTGTGTTATGGTAGGGACAGACTAGTGATGATGTGAATTGTGTCCTGAAGGTTTCACGAGGAAATGCTGTGTTGAAGGTCTGACAAACTAGTTGCCCTTTATTGGCTTTGCCATGTTCAGAATGATACCAATTAGCTTCCTTTTCACCTGTCATATGAAGAAAATAATGCTTTCCGAGCTCACTTCAATCACACTGTCATTATAGGGTTACAGTGAGATGACAGTGTGAAAGGATCATAGAAGAAAACCACTATGCAGATGGATTTTGATTTTCAAAAACTTGCTGGCTGCAGATATTGGTCTTATTGGAGAGGAGGGAAAGAACTGATGAAGGCAGGAAGAGTAAACAAGCATTGCAATGCAATAAGGAAAGTTTCAAAATCTCTACAGATGGCTGGGATCTAAGACAGGTACTTCTTAGCAGTGTACCATATCTAATACTGATTTGGCACCTGTTTTTTTTTTTTCCTCCCCAAACATCAAAGAGTGAATTCAAAATATACAGCTGACAGAAAAATGCAAAGGCAAACAAACTCTTACAGGGCATGTTTTTCACACATTAGAGCGTTGATTAATGTAGCTATAATCAATGTACTGTCCGGGCACAAATTACCAAGTGAGAAGCTGAAAAAGAATTTGGGGGAGAGGGGCGCCTTTTTGGCAGCAAAAAGCAGTCTGCATGTCAGATAGTGAATACAGTAAATGCCCTAGGTAACCTGGACAAAAGGGATAAATGATATTTGAAACTGGCACAATCCCAAGAAAATGCAGAGCATAGATTGAATTTATTGTAGGAAATTAACATGCATTTTTAAATATTTAGTCAGCATTAATGCTTGGTTTATTCATCTACAGAATTAAGGGTCTCTTGTGTTGCATGCACACCTATTATGGCTAAGTAGAAACAAGAAGACAAACAAACAAAAGATTTATTGAAAACTGGAGCTGTTTTCGTGATGTCTGTGACCCAGGACTCCTGGGTACTCAATAGTCAATGCACATGACAGATTTTTGTTTAAGACTAGAGCTCTGACTTAACTGTCATTCTGGTCTACTATTTCTTGTCTTTTTGTCCACATTAGTTAATTCTAGGAGTGCCTTTCTGACTCAGCTAGATCAAATTTTATTTTTGTTGACTGAGAAAGAACCACAGTAACAACGGCTGCCAAAGACTCATTTCTGTGTAATGGGGTGGTGGCAGGCCAGAGCTGCATTAAATTGGCAAGGACTTTTCTAGCTTTGATATTCTTCTATTCTATGAGAATAACAATGACTGTAGAACAGCAAAAACCTTAAGGAAAAAAGGTTTTTAAACTATTAGCACAGGAAAGTGGGCTCAGAAATTTTTGAAAGACTTTCCAAAAAGGTATGTGAACTTTTTAAACTTTCAAACTTCATACATTTTCAGGAATTAAAGAGTCTGTTTTCTGGAGTCAAGTCCAAATCTTCTGTCCCTTACTGGCCTTGTTACTTCATCTGGGTTTTAGGTTTCTATTTTGAATCATTATTTGGCTATCCCAGCTAAGAGTGACTAAGTGAATGTGTGTGTGTGTGTGTATACCACTAAAAACTTTAAACATGCCCAGGAAAAACTGCTTTAACCATCAGAATCCTTCCCTGTGAACTAAGATATGTGACCTCAAAGAGGACACATTTATTCAGAGAGCTAGAAACAAAATTACAAAGTGGTGGTATTCAAAATGAGTTATGTTCAGCTGAAGCAAAGACTGATGCCTGAGAACTTGCTAGGAGCTGCTTTGTGGTCTCTGTCCTGGAGGACTTGTGAAGAAGAACTGGAAAAGCAGGAGTTGGCTGCCCTTTGATTGTCCAGGAGCCAGACAGGTGTCTCCTTAGAAATACAAGCCAGAGAGGTAAGCAATTACCACCTAGAAAGGGTTTAAGACATAAAAAATAAAGAACTCGGAACTTATTCTTCAAAACATTTATGCTTCTGCATATTTAAATGTGAAATATTTACAATGAAAGCAACTCTAATGCATATTTGAGGAAATGAATGAACAACAAACAGAAACTCAAGGCATGCAAGAGAAGAATCAGAAACAAGGATGAACAGAGAATGCATAAACACTTGGATAAAATGATCCATCAATTTCACTGCAAAATTTCAATATCAGGAGTTTCTCTTTACTTTTACTAGTTCCCTGCCTAAAAAGTTCTGACTCAGCAAATCTAAGCATGAGATTTAAAATGTCCACGGTGTATTTTTCTTAATCTAATAAATGTGTATAGAAATTAAAGTATGCATGAAGTGCTTTCATGTAATTCTTTTGATAATCTTTATAGTGAAGGTTCACCAAATTTTTCATGCAAGAAAGGAAATTTATACTTGAAGAAGTCAAATGACTTGACACAAAAGTATGACTTGACCCAGATGGCTTCAGTGATACAGAACAATAGGAGCTGAAAATCTGTCTGCTGCAAATCATGACAATGTGTTTGAGCAGAGGCTAAGGATGGGCTCAGACTAATCTGGTCTTCAACTGTTAGAATTTTTTTTTTTTTTCTGGATACTGTCTTGTTTTCCACTCATCATTCTAAGATTGTGTGCCGAATCACACACAGATCACCCTCTTTCTATGCTTACTCCTTCTTCCAGGTGCTTTTCCCTCTTCTCTCTTATTCCCAAAGCACTGCCAAGGCCTTTTCATGTATAACTTTATAATTTCCCCCCACAGCAGAGACGAACACTGTGCTAAGCAGTAGTCTACACTATGAACTTCTCAGTGGCCTACTGGTGTTACTCATCTTGGAAGACCTAGCAAAACCTGGCAACTAGTAGGCACTGATGAAGTAAGCATTAAAGGAATGTGTGGAAAAAAAGTATATACACTGCTAGGAAAAACATGAGATGTCTCTGTCTATCCATCTTAATGCAGAAAACACCTAGAACACTGGTCAAATTTTCTAGACCAGAGAAACAGGTATGCTGTAAGCCTCTTAATTCTTAAGTGATGACTTGATTTTTATTAGATGAGGCCATTATCATACAAATGCAAATGTTAAATATACTTATTCAGTGCAGTCACTGGCAATTGAAGAGATACTCCTGATTTAACTACCCAAAGTTTAATTTCTCCCTTAGAGGTATCTTCTCTCTAGTTCAGCTTCTTTGTGGCTCTAGACTGGGCCATTCCTCCATGATCATTAGGGCATTTCTAATTGGCTGAGGAACCTATTTGAAGTAGTTGATGTATATGCAGGTGTTAGTGGCACAGCAATTGATGCATAGCTAAAAGATTTCTAGCATTAATATGTGGAAAAATCCAATTCCTCACTTTTTAAAATTCATAAGAAGAAAAGTAAGGCTCAGGGAGGTTAAACGACCTTTTCATGCTTACATGATCAATAAGTGGCTAAGTTAGAAGCTGAACTTATATCATCCCTATGTCTTCTGCTCTTTCTATTCCTCTATGTTGCCTTGCCTGTTGGACTACCTCACACTCCAAACCTCTACAGTGGTATTCCAAGTATTTAGGGCATGGGTACAACAGTTACAGATGTACCAGCATCCTGAACGAAGCAAAAGTGTTAGGATATTTGCAAAAATGGGTAGGCTCTTCCCTGAGCAAACAGGAATGGAAACATGCAAACATAAGGGAGTGTCTTCAGAAGCTTAGCTGGTTTTTGGAACTCAGGACTGCCTGGTTGAGTATGTCTTGATTCCAACGCCCAATTTTGATTTTCAACCAAAGAAGTTTATGAGACAGGGTGGGCTAAATTCCAAGGTAATATGATAATAGTTTTCTGAACTCTGATAATCATTCCCAGGTTATGAAATGGATCCAAGTAGGGAAAAGGAGCACTCCCAGATAATAGGAGAAGGGAAGGTCCATGCTTCTTGAGGTACACATATGGTATCTCAATTAAAGGGGTAGTGTTTTATTCCCATGTGTATCTCAAGGCATGGTTAAGGTTACACAGCTTTCTCACTAGTCTCTGATGCCTCTTCCTACATTCTTTTGCTTAGGTTTCCAATAGCACTATGGCTTTGAGACAGAGCACAGACTTAGGGATCAGGATGATTTCATAGCTCGTCCCATTCCTTGTCAACATGACCATGTTAACTAATCTCCCTGAGCCTTTGTTTCCTTATTTATAAAATCTAAGAATAGCAATTCCTATTTCTCATGAGGATTATGAATTAAGTGCCACATATCCAACATTAAGTTAAATGACTGAAAGAAAGTAATTATGCAATTTAGCCATTGACTGATATTAATACTCTTCAATTACTCTATCATGGCTGTTTTTATATATTAATATCCATTCTTAGAAAATGAGTACATTTCTGAGTACTCACAATAAACTACATATTAAAAATCTGACAGTGTGGGATACAGAAATTTTTTAGTCCTTTGTCTTCAAATTAAGTTCCATAATTATACTCTTCTCCTTGAATTTTAGGGCATTCTTTCCCCTCATTTCACAGGTTAAATTTTTATAAATTAAGTTACTAGAGGGACCGGCGCCGTGGCTCACTTGGTTAATCCTCCACCTGTGGTGCCGGCATCCCATATGGCCGCCAGTTCTAGTCCTGGCTGCTCCTCTTCCAGTTCAGGTCTCTGCTGTGGGAAGTCAGTGGAGGATGGCCCAAGCACTTGGGCCCCTGCACCCCCATGGGAGACTGGGAGGAAGCACCTGGCTCCTGGCTTCGGACCGGCACAGCTCCAGCCGTAGTGGCCATTTGGGGGGTGAACCAACGGATGAAATACCCATCTCTCTCTCACTGTCTATAACTCTGTCAAATAAATAAAAAATTTTTTAAAAAATTAAGTTACTAGCACAGTTGTGACAGGAACCAAGTCTCCTAACTACCAGTGTTTATTGGTGTCATTCCACAATTATTAAGTTGGTAACTTTAAGATAATAAAACTATTCATTTAAAATTAATCTTAAAAAAAACAAACTACAGTAAGAACAAAGCAAGACCTCAAAAATACACTTTTTTTTTTTTTTTTTGCTTGAAGGTAAGCATGGGTGCTCAAAATCATTAAATAAAACCAGAAAGATCCTTTGTTTATAGTCCAATAAACTATTAATTTAGTTAAACATTGTAAGTTAAAATCACCTTGGGTGGTCACTTTGATGAATGTTCTCCTGGATTATCCTCAAATTCCACAAACCCTCTTGAAAAGGAAAAAAATGATGAATTATGATTTAGACTCAAAAGGAGTGTCAGAATGATCACTAAGGTGTTTTATAACATTTGAGTCACAGTTTTCTTCCTAAGGTTTTCCTGTATCAGAGGGAAATAAGAGCTAAGATTTCAAATAGCCATATTTGACAAGCCACTTATGCATAATTATCTCTTCGTACCTGCCAATAAACCTATTAGTTTGGTTAATCTTCATACATTAGCTCTCAAAAGTTGGATATTTTTATATATTTGTTCAGTAAAATATCCCCAGCACCTAGAACAGTGGCTGGGACATAGTGTGAATTAATACATGTTTTTCTGAATATATTTTATTATTTTTACACTTGAAAAAAATCTGTGAGACTCAAAGAGATTAAGCCATTCACCCAAATCACACTGTTGATATTTTTACAGTGAGATTTAAAACCCAGATGTCCAGTAATTAATAAACACCTGAACCTATATACCCTACTGATCAAGTAGTAGGTAGCATGGAGCTGTTAAGAAGGCAAACGATAACTAAAACACAGTTTGTAAAGAGACTATAATCTGTTGGAGAAAACACTTGAATACAAATAACTTAAAACAACATGGAGAAAAATCTCTTCTAAGGATTTCTACAAACCATTATAGAATTACATAAAACTGAATTTTTTAATTATGGGGGGGGAGGAGGTCTGTGACTTCTTCACACAAGTTTCTAAAAAATGGTTGGATCTGCTAGGTTAACAGAGTGAAGATGGCCTTGCAGGATAAGCATTGCTGCAAGAGATAAAAAGTACAAACATAGGTACTGCGGGTTACAACATGACTGTATTTGAAAAGAAAAATCATTTTTCAAGGGAGTAATCAGGTGTTGGGTTACAGGTGTGAGTGAAAGATAAACTGGCATCAGAGAAGGACCTGATGCATTTGTTCTGGTTTTATAGGCAATGAAAATTCATGAAATGGGTTTCAAGCATGGCAATGATGTAACTAAATCTGTGCTTTTGATATTGCTTAGGTAGGAGTTAAAGGACTGACTGGAGCGAGCAGACAGAAAACAGTGAAGCTAATCATAAATCTGAGTTTTAAAAACTCAGGAGAGAGATGATGAAGAATTTATCTACATCAACTAATACAGGAAACTGAAGAAAATAAATGGCACAGGGAAAATAATTTAGAGTACAGTATTTAGCAACTGGACAAAGATGCTGATGAATAAGTAAGATCCAAGAAGACCTTGAGGTTTCTGAATTCTGGGAGGATAGGGACATGACTTCCTAGGACAAGAATGGCCAGGCTTTTGAGCAAACCGATGGACTTGGGTTTAAACAGTGAACCTGAGGAACTGATGGGAAAACTAGACAGAAAGGTTTTTGTTTTTGTTTTTTCTTAAGTAAACCATTAGCCACTTCAGTCTGGAGCTACAGAGAAAGAGTGTAACAGAGATATAAATATGAATCTGAATGTATTATAAGTCATATTTCCAATATGGAGGCTGCAATATAAAAAAATGAGGCACATCTGGAACCCTGAAGAGTGATGACATTGAATAGACAAGTGCATGACAAAAGTCAAATAAACAGAATGAGGTTCTCTCCCTCAGCTTGGGAGAGGACTAAGTAAATATGTCAAGGAAATCCATTCTGTAGGGAAAGGTGGGTAAACATATTCACAAGAATTAGGTTCCCCCTCAAAGGGTGAGAAGAGTTAAGAATATGTATGTTTTTGAGAACAATGTTAAATAGAATACAGTTTGCATAGTTCTAAGGTCATACACAAAGCGAGTGGAGGGAGCAACATGGTCTATCCACCATCCTAAGCATACACATCTATCATTTATTTTGTGTATAATACAAGATTTAGGCAGCAGATATACTGGAATGAATAAAGAATTCCTATTTTTATAAATCTCCACAATTCCTTTCATTCTTTCTAAACAAATCTCATTCCAGGCCAAATTTTACCTCTCCTTTGCCATAAACACTTCCCCAAACACCCTGGCCCACCTCCATTCTCTAAAAATAAACTTCTGGTATTTAGCTAACATTTAGTCTACTAGGCATTTTTAGTTATAATTGCATGTGTTTATTCCATTTACTGTAAGGACTAAAAATTCTTTAAAAAGGGATTTCATCACTAGAATTTTACTTAAAATTCCTGTCCCTACTTTGCGCATACAGAGCAATTAGAAATACTTTTTGGTGGTCTCCTCCTATTCCCCATCCTCCATTATATTATGGTCTTCCCTTGAACAGGGAGTCACGGGTCCTGGAGGTTTTGATTCTACTACCAGGCAAATTTGTTCTCTTGAGCAAGAGAACAAAGCTCCTTCAGCATTCTTCATCAAACAAGACAAAAGTGTCTTGCATCTGATCTCTAGGATCTCTTTCCTAAATTAATAAAATTGAACAGTTATTTACTGAGTTATCTGGTACTATGGGTCATGTATTGTGCTATCACAACGAAATGGAGAGATTTAGTCTCTACTTACATTTAGCTACATGAATAAGAATAAATAATTTCATATGGCAACGAATGTTATAATGACACTACAGAGGATGCGAATGGAAGGAGGCAGTATTAACAAGGATGAGCACAGAACAGTTGTCTGAGGAGGCGACTTTTAAATGAGCTGCAGGCCCAAGCACTACACCTGAGAAAACAAAAGATTATGTCAGTCAGAAATGAGAGCAAGGGCTGAGAGCCTGAGGTTGTAAGCTCCAGCATCATCAAGACCATTTACTCAGAATACAACAAGGGAGAAGCCAAAGAGGCAAGTGGAGCTATCTTTTCTGAGTCTGGAGTGAATGGCAATTCATTAGCATGTAAGACAGGCAACTCGGAGTAAACAGAGAAAAATGAGCCATTTTATAGGTGTGAAATTCCCTGAAAGCACAAAAAAAAAAAAAAAAAAACACACACACACACCTATTACTGCTCCACGTCCTCTCTTTACTCTGTTTTCCCTCGTTTACATTAACAATCAGGGGAAGGCAACAGCTGCAAAACAACCACCTTAGGCAGCATTACAATAGAAAGGAAACACCAGAGTTTCAACAATTTGTGGCAGAAGGATCACCTAAAGATTCTTAGGCAGACAGGTGATCCTGTATTGATTTAGGCAGAGCAAAGGTTCCAAGGAATGAAATTGACATTTTGAGATTCCAGGATTGTTTAGAGTCCTTGTCCCTTCTGTTGAACAATGTTTTTTTCTTCTTATTTGTTGAACTCTACTTAGTATAGGGTTAATCCTATCAGTATAAAGTAAACAAAGTAGATCATTGTAAAAATTAAGATATGGAATAAGAGAGGAAGGGGGAAGGGTGGGAGCATGGGTGGGAGTGAGGGTAGGGTGGGAAGTGTCATCGTGTTCCATAATCCGTACATATGAAATACATGAAATTTCTTTATCTTAAATAAATAAAAAAGACCCCTTTTGAGAATCTAATAAAAGTCATACTTTCTCAAGAAAAAAAAATTTAAATTCACATCCACTAAAACATAAACACAAATTTAAAGGCTGCGTAGAACTTTAAGATACGTCAGGTAACCCAGAACAGTTGATCAAGGCTGTGGCTTTCAAGAATTTGCTGTATATCAAAGTCATCTTAGAACCTTGTTAAAAAGCATGTCCTGAACAGTGTTCTCAGGAGGATGCAAGATGAGATGTAGGAACCTGCATTTTTTTATACATTTCTCCAGAGGATTCTGCTGCAGGTGAGTAGAGACTATACTTTGTCAAACTCTGCTTAGGACTCCATACAGCAGAGAGGTAGAGAGCACAGGCTTAGAAAGGTGGAAATCGGACAATTTGTAAATATAGAAAAGTGAATTTGATCCCGAGAAACTGAAATTTGGGAGATTAATGTGGGGAGAATAGGATGAGGTTGTAAGGTAAGATTGGAGCTGTGCAGGCTGAACTAAGATGTGTCACGAACAGGGTGCACGGGTTTGGAAGCAGAATAACACCAAGAAGACTCTAGGATAGGTGACCCCTCATTAGGAGAATCCCTCATGATCAAAACAAATACTACTGCTGAGATATTATCTAGATGAGCTCTTCAGAGAGACTGTGTGTTGTCCCCAATAATCCATCTGAATTGCTCAAGTTAAAAAATACAAACAGACTCATCAAGCAGTCATTACTGAACATATTACTACCCTCTGCCTTAACCACAAAATCACTGCTGGCATTGGGCGGGTCCTTTACTCCTTGAACTTTTCAGAGGAGCAAACACAGGCACTCAAGGAAAAGAATGTCCAAAACTCAGTGGTCAGGACCAGAACTTTGCTCTCTATCCCTGATCCAGTGCTCTTCCCCCTCTCTATTTGATCCTGAGATTACTGTATATATGTAGTATGGAGCCATTTGAGAGCCATCTGATGTGCTCACCCCAAAACAGAGGTCAGGGCAATTTATTCAGATGCAAAATCTATCTTAAGGCAGTGTGACATGTTTCCACGAAAAACACTGGATTGGCATAGGCCACAAATTCTGTTTCACATTCATTTTAACTTAAGGTGTAAATTGCCAATAGCAAACTGGACCCAAGCGAGGGTTGTTTCAGTGCTTACGTTTCCCTGGTCATGGAGCGCAGGATGAAGTCGACTGCATTCTCAATGATTTCTGTGCCCAAGATGTTTAGGAATTTGGGGAAATCTGGTTGTGGGTTTTTGCCTGAGTCATCTGGTTTCTCCTCAGGTTTGTCATCTGAAAAACAAAACAATCTCAGAGGTGATTGTGAGTAACAAGAAAGGAAACTGCATTTTCATGCAGGGAGTCCTTACAGTAGTTTGTACACCCCCTCCCTCACTGTGCAGCCTGCTAGCTGTCTTCCTTGAACATGTACCGCCTGCCTGGTTGGAGTTTTCATGCGCTTTATTTCATTTATTTAAATAAATCAAGAAACCGACATTGGTACTTAGGCATTTGGCTCCGTTGTGTGGATGAGAACATTAAAAGGTCACAGAGGCTAGGTGTTTCTCCCAGAGGAAAGCACCAGCTTAACTAACCCTGTGCCAGGACTGACATGGAAAGCCTGGGTTTTTCACGGCTGCTTCTCCGTGTCATCCCATACCCCTGGGGTCATGATAATAACAAAGACGAACTATCCATGAAGAGCATTTGTTGAGCACACACCGGTGACAATCTGTGTGAACTGTTTTGTTTGACCCTTACAACTGTATGAAGCAAAATGATTATCCCAATTTAAGGACAAAGAAATGGAATCTGAGAGAAGCTTTTTTAAATCAGTTACCTCTGCCACATATCCCATGGCTGCCCCCACTTCGAGCCCCAGCCCCGTTTGCCAGGGTCCATTCATCCGTTCGGAAGCCTCAGCAGCGTTATTTCCACAAACCGCCCTTCAAAGCCGCGGCCTTAGGCCCGGCTGCGTGAGGACACATGGCGCCCACAGCCTGCAGAGCGCGCAGCGGCGTGCCTGGTGCGCACGCGCGGGGCACAGCCGGCCTCCCAGCCGCCAAAGGGCGCCTGCGCCGCTCCCCGCTTGCGGGAGTCCGCCCTGGGTGGGTGCTGAGGTGCGGTGGTTTGGCCGCTTTACCCTCTTATCCAAGCACGGCCACGTAGGGGCTGCCGTCGCCAAGACCAGCGTCCCTGTGTAAGCCTGAGAGGGCGAAACGGGTGAGGAGCTCCGGTGTTGCAGTCCGCGAGCACCGGGTTACAGGGCAGGGCAAGGCCTAGGGATTCGGCAGGCAATGGCGCTGGCCTCACCAGCTTCATCCGGCCCGAGCACCAGCCGCCGCTCCCAGGCATCTATGGCATTTCTGAGGAGACTGCAGCAGGGGTCCACATCGAGTACAAGATGATGCCCGGCAGGACCTGTGGTGCCCGCCATCCACGTCCACCACTCAGCCACCAACAGCAACTTTCTCAGTAGCAGACGGGCCTCAGACGTGACAGCCCGCAAGGTGGCGGTGGGAGCGGGTTATGGGGACAGGCGCAGACTTGGGGTACTCAGGGTCTCCGGGGCTTCAGGCCCACTGGAGGTCATGGAGATGGACCCCAGTGACTCAGTGCAGGTTGTCATGTCAAGGAGCCAGCCACAGGGCAGCCCGGGAGCCTTGGAACTGCTCGCTGGAATTCGGCGGATGTGGTAACACACATGCACAATCATCTTGGCCTGGCCGGGCTTGTGGACTCAGGCCTTTGCGCGTGGTTTCCGGGGCCCCTGACAGTGAAGACAGTGAAGGGCCAGGAGGGGCTGGTGATGGAAGGTTCCTGGAACCTGGCCAGGTGCTGGGCCTTCTCTCCAACCCCAGAAGTAGCAGGCTGGTAATTTTAGTTCCTATTCTACAGGAGTTAACCTAGACTGTCAGGTCAGAGTTGAGAGGTGCTAGGGAAACATAAAAACAGACAGATGGCCGGTGCCGCGGCTCACTAGGCTAGTTTGCCTGCGGTGCCAGCACCCCGGGTTCTAGTCCTGGTCGGGGTGCTGGTTCTGTCCTGGTTGCTCCTCTTCCAGTCCAGCTCTCTGCTGTGACCCAGGAGGGCAGTGGAGGATGGCCCATGTACTTGGGCCCTATACCCGCATGGGAGACCAGGAGGAAGCACCTGGCTCCTGGCTTCGGATCAGGGCAGTGTGCCCGCTGTAGCAGCCATTTGGGGGGTGAACCAAGGGAAGGAAGACCTTAAAGAAAAAAAAAAAAAAAAAAAAAACAGATCTGCCACCACTTTGTGACATGATGGTTCCTGTCACAACAGGGTCAAAATGAGATTAATTTAGTGTATAATGTTTATACAATGTTTAGAATATTAGAAGAAGCCAGGAATATGGGTAAATAAAAACTGGTGCCAAATTAAAAACACTAAAATCCCAGTTAGTAACAAAGATAATTCAAAACTGTCTGATATTAAAAATTGGATTTTAAGCAGTCCTTGCTGAGTCTTTGACAGAAACGTTGTTGGGGACACTCTCCCCCTCCTTAATAGCTCTATGCGTGGAAAGGTGCCTTCATAGCCTCTTGC
Source organism: Lepus europaeus (assembly GCF_033115175.1). Classification (NCBI taxonomy): domain Eukaryota; kingdom Metazoa; phylum Chordata; class Mammalia; order Lagomorpha; family Leporidae; genus Lepus; species Lepus europaeus. Next base: position 132,325,681 of record NC_084830.1, on the reverse strand, counting down.
CCTGAGGACTGAAACATTCTGCGAAAACTAAAGAACATCCTGTGGTTAAGATAACATGTGCCTGCTTGCAATAACTATGTCTTGCCACCTGACCTTCAACCCTGCTCCTCTTTCCCACCCCCTACTGCTTCCCCTAAGAAGTATATAAACCCCTGTGTAAAAAATAAACTTTGCAGCTTGATCAGAACTCTTGTCTTGCTGCCTTCCTTATGTCTCCTGTCCCTTTCATTCCTCCTTCTAGGTGCTTGGCCTTAGTTGACATCCCGCGGGACAGGACAAAAAGTTCTATCATTTGCATTTCCATTTTTAAATTGAAATTAGTATATTTTAATATATAGCAGTATCTAATTATATATTGTGCATGATACATAATTATGATAAAGAAATTCTATGTCACCTAATAGTTTTGTAAGTAATGATTTTTTAAAGATTTATTTATTTATTTGAAAGTCAGAGTTAGAGAAGGAGAGGCAGAGACAGAGAGAAAGGTCTTCCATCTGCTGGTTCACTCCCCAGTTGGCTGCAACAGCTGGAGCTCTGCCGATTCTAACTAGGAGCCAGGAGCTTTTTCTGGGTCTCCCACACGGGTGCAGGGGCCCACGGTCTCAGGCCATCTTCTAGTGCTCTCCAATAGCAGAGAGCTGGATCGAAAGTGGAACAGCCAGGTCTCGAACCGGCACCCATATGAGATGCCAGCACTGCAGGCAGTGACCTAACCCTCTGTGCCACAGCACCAGTCCCATAAGTAATGATTTTACAAATGTGAAATTTTACCCCTGACCACTGCTATGGCACACACTTTTTAGCTCACTGGACTGAGAAACTGAAAATATTTAAATGACTTGCTGAAGACCTCATCAAGGACTAGAGAAGACGAGTTTATAAACAGTAGGCCTCTTACACTGAAGTCTTAATCAGTTACCATTAAGAATGAGGGCCCAGAATCCAGAGAGTGAAATTGGTACATTCAAGTTCACTTGAAATGTTTTGACTTTGTTTAATGGTCTTTATTTTCAGGAAAGGAAAAGGATGAATGAAACAGTGACAGCAGCTACATGTGGCCTCCACTTTGGACCCTGGTGATAGGATCAAGTAGGACATACATCTTTTGATTAAAATGTAGCCTGACAAATAGTGATATTGAATTTGGTAAACAAAAATACAGGCTGCTCAGTTAAATTTAAATTTCAAATCAATAACAAATCCTTTTGTAGTAAAAGAACGATCCTTGAAATACTTAGGATTTACTTACACTAAAAGAGTATCCATCATTTCCCTGAAAGTTATCTGACTGTCTCATTTTATCTAGCAGCCTCACCATGAGTTCTGACAAGAAATTCTGTCTCTTAGATAATGTGCCCCATGACTTGGGAGGAGGAATATGCAGCTAGCTTTTGTGTGGGATGGTCCAATTATACCAGAAGCCTTGCATCTGTATTACATCCTAACACAGAAACTATCAGTAAAAATATTGGCATTCTGTTTTGCAAGCATTTATTGTTCATTATGTCACAATCAGTGGTTTGATAGGAGCATATTCTGGAATCTATAACCAAAATCAATACATTAATTATTACTATGTCATCAGTCATTACCGATGAAAGATTAATTTTGTGCATAGTGTTATGCATATAGCTATGCTAAGAGTTAAGGTTTAAAAAAATATAGACAAGACCCTTACATACATTGTAGAGTAACCACAGTGCCCAGAATTAGTTTGTTTTTGTCACATCAAGAAGGAAACAGAACCTGTGTTTGTGGGATACCTACTGTGCAAGAACTGGGCTAGAACTTTCATTGCCTTAATCATTCAGCTCATATATGGTATCACAGTTTTATAGGAGAAACCAGAGATGCTCAGAAATAAAATGACTCATCTAAGATCACTTATTTAGAAAGGGGCTGAGCTAGGAGTTATACATGGATTTGTTTTAACTCCACAGAGCGTGTTGTTCACATTATATAATACTACCTCAGAGCAACTGTCCTCTCAAGACATTTTCCAAGTGCTAAACTATTAATTCCTTATATGGTAGATAATTTCTTTTCTTCTCTGTTTCCATCTACCTTTTCCCCTAGCATTGTTTAGCTATCTGTGTCATGTAAATACCACTTATATTACCAGGCCTAAAGTATACTCACAATGAATGTTTATGTATTATGCTATTATTAATACTGCTCTATAATTCACTTTTTCCTTGAGTACCATAGGAGATTATGAAAACTTAAAAAAAAAAAAAAGTTGGGCATTTGGTACAGTGCTTAGGATGCTGCTTAGGATGCCCCAAGGAATGCCTGATGTGGGGTGCCATCTCCACTTCTGATATGAGCTTCCTGCGAATGTGCATCCAGTGAGGCAGCAGATAATGGCTCAGATACTTGGATCCCTGCCATCCCATGTGGGAACCCTGGGCTGAGTTCTAGGCTCTTGGCTTTTGGTATAGCCCCACACTATTGTGGGCATTTGGGAAGTGAATCAGAGGGTGAAAGATTCTCTCTCTGTATCTCCTTATCTCCCTGTCACTCTGCATTTCAAAATAAAATAGTTAATAAAGCCAATATTTTAAAAAATTTGGTTTTCAAATTTAATATGGAATACCCTTTACTTCTGCAGTTTGAGTTCTTAGTCAATGAGATTGTAAAATTCTGAACAGAATATGGTGGATGTTTGTGCAGTTTTTGTAGTTTATAAAGTGATTATAAAAGCTGGTTCATTTGACCTGGTAAAGTTGATAATTTTTGCATTTAAAAGATGAAGAAACTGATATTCCAAGTAGTATATTGAGTTCATGAGAGAACAGGGACTGGTCTCCAGAAAACAAACAAACAAACAAAAAAAAAAAACAAAAAAAAAACCTCACCTTTCACTTCACTGTGGTGTTACTTTAAGAATAAAGTGAACACAATAACTGTGATCATCTCTCTAGAATGATTTTGATGGAGTGCTAGCCTTTATGTTATGTCAGCAGAAAGTGAGTGGCCCAAGGATATGAGTTCTACCAAGTTAGGTTCAGAGGACTCTGTTATTAAATTTTTGTGCTACTTGTGTTTTCTGACCCATCATTTAAATGTCACTTTTGCTATGTAACCTCAGTTAATTAACCTATAAAAAGATAAGTGATAATACTAGGTATGTTTACTTAATAGGATTACCATGAGAATCTATGAGATTATACTGGTTAACAATAACAGTTACTATTTCTGGATACTTACTATCAACCAGGTACTATTCCAATTTGTCTTGCCTCTTATATTTAATTTTCATGATAACTTTCTAAGAAAGTTAACTATTAATGTGTTTACATGTGTTTACATGTGAGGCACAAAGAAATTAAATAGCATGCCTGAAGTCACATTTCTAGTTAGTGATGCAATGAGGCATAGGAGTCTTATTCTAGAGTACATATTCTTCACAATTGAGCATTATTAGTTATAGTCATCAAAAGGTAAATGGCTCACAGCTCTCAAGGAACTAGTAACATGATAGTGTCACTGTATCATATGAAAAAAAATATGTAATACAAGCTTTCTGTATTCACAGAGGATAAAAAACTGAAACAAATTCTAATGAAAATCTTAATCCCAGTGTTTTTTCTGTGGTACCCCAGTGCCCCTCCTCTTTCCATGTTCTGGATCAGTGTCAACCTCTTCCCATCTCTGCTAACTACTGTACAACTCGTGTACTGTACACTTACCTGCATAACAGGTCAGGATTAAGGCAGAGAGTGCCAGGACAATTGTCAGCCGAAGTACTGAGACCGCCATTCTTGTAGCACTGGGTATTGATGCAGATAAAAGCTTCAGCTGTACCTGGAGCTTTGCTCCATTTATAAGCATATATAGGTGACATCATCTGCTGTGGAATTTAGGTGGTTGCACAAGATGTCAGCACACCTTGCTCTTGGATCTCTACTAATGATCCCTGTGTTGTCTTTTAAAGCAAGTTTTTCTTATAGCAAAGAAAACTGCTCTTGGTTTTCCATTGTGTTTTCATATTTAAAAATGGCATTGGGATAAGAGTAGTGGAGGTAGCCCCATTGCCAGCATTGATAATGGGATGTATTTCTGGTAAAATTACCATTCAGTGCCAAGGAGCAAGCAACAAATCAGGTTGGCAAGTTGTGCCTACTCCCATCTCTGTGCCTTTGGCTTCTTTCCTCATGCTCTGGGTTAATCTTTTGTCTCCACATGGGCATGTCCTTTCAAACACCTTTGCCTTCTCATGCTTTATGTTCTTGGGATAGCTTCTCCGCCTTCTCCCCTGGGAGCATTCTTACTTACTGTCAGGCTCATGTACAAATACCCCTTCTCTGTAAAACCTTAATGGTAACCATTCTGCCCTATTCCAGATAATTTTTCCTTCATCTTCTGCCCTATAGGACCCTTGACCCAATTGTTTGAACACTAAATAGTTTGATAGCTCTCTTCTCCTTCAGCACACGAGTCTATTTATTTGCTTATCTACTGACAAAAATATACATCATTATGTTATATGAATCATTATGTGTTTTGAAATATATATTGTAGAATGACTAAAGCTAATACACAAATTATTTCACATAATTTATTTGTAGTGAGAATATGTAAAATCTTCTTAATCATTTTAAAGTATACATTTTTATTAACCTTAGTGCCATCTTGCACAAGTAATATCTTGAATTTATGCCCCTTGTCTAACTGAAATTTTATATCATTTAACCATCATCTTCCCAGTTTCCAACACCACCAGCAGTCCCTAGAAACCACCAACTACTCTACAGAGGCTTCTATGAATTTGATATTTTTAAATTGCACATGTAAGTGAGATCATGTATTACTTGTCTTTCTGTCCTCCGGGATCATCCAAGTTGTCACAAATGATGGATTCTCCTTCTAAAGGCTGAATAATACTGTATCGTGTTGTATAGAACATATTTTCTTTACTTACCTGTTGATGGATATGTAGGCGGATTCCCAGTGTCTTGGTCTCTTAAGGGCAGCACATTTTATTACTTTTTGAGTCTTTAAGGAGCCTACTATACTACCTGGTACTGATCTCTACTTTCTCAGGAAATTTGTTCTTATTCTTCTAGGAAGACATGAAGATTTTCTGATGAACCTGATGGGTGCTTATTTTAAATGTCTCCACCCCTACATTGTAGGCTTCTAGAGGATAACATTATATTTTTCAGAATTGAATACATATTACATATTACCTGTGGCATATAGCAAATTTAAAAGTACAGAAAAGGGTGGAAGGAAAGGAAAGAAAGAAAATCATTTGAGAGTTGAATCTAGCCTCTGTCCCACAGTGTAAGACCCCATTGAAGTAGTCCCCATACTTAACACATAGTCTCCCTTAAATAAAGTCTGCCTTACCATCTTAAAAAAAAAGGCATGCAAAAATATTTAACTGGACTACATCATTTGTACTTGATGAAATGGAATGTTAGGTTTGAGATGCTGCCATGTACCTCAGGTGTAAAATACTACTTTTTGATGCAAACACTCAAGAGGGTCAGATTTGACTCAAGTGTAGATGGTGTTCATTATCCTGAAGATTACTGTAAACTCAGCTCACTTGCATGATGACATGGTTGTAAACATAGTACATTTGTAAATTGTCTAAAACTTACAATTTGCTTCAGAGGGCCATTTTAAAACTAGGAAAATAACTGAGGCCTGAGAAGGAGACTTGTAGTGTAATGTCTTAGAGCTGAACTAGAACAAGTATCAAACTGTTTCTTGAAAACAGGCAATTCTGCTTGTACCCAGTGTGGAGTTTCCTCCCAAGGCCTCTCCAGTATTTCTTTTCAAGAAGATCCTGGCCCTATCTTTCCTATACAAAACACTGTGATTTAGAGGTGATCTTCCACTTTAGAAAACTATTTCTGTCATTAGGGCCACTATGTGACTCAGCACTGTGCTTGCCCAAGGGGCTAGTTGATAAATATCATCTACATGCCCTCTCTTAGCCATGGACTAGATTCTGACATGTAGCTCTGTCTGCATGGGCAAAGTTAATGTCTGATGACATTCTAGAAGGCAGCATAATTTTCTAATTCGTTATAATAACACTGTACAATCAAGTGAAGGCAATGTATTTTAAACTTAAGATAGAAATATGTTGGCTTTTAGGAGATACCAACTGGATAGTGCATGTAGACAAACCCTAAATAAGTCAAGAAAATAGGACTGTCCCAGAATGTCTGGCTTCACATCCTGTCAGTACCATTAATTCATTGTATGGCCCTGATCAAATACCCTGAAGGCCCTTGGCCTCTTTTTCTCTGCTTCCTGTGTTCTTATCCCTTCTGTTTTCTTGGTTCCTCCTAGTTTCAGGTTTTAGCTAAAATACCCCTTTTTGATGAAAATATCTACGACCCTCTATTCTAGCAAAGGTCTCACTGTTATAATCTTTTATGCCATCTGTATTCTTTTTTCTAGCACTTAAATATTTTTAATTGTTTGAGAGGGAAAGAAAGAGACAAAATGTACTCCCATCTACTGGTTCACTCCCCAAATGGCTGCAACAGCCATGGCTGGGCTAGACTAAACCTGGGAGCCAGGAGTTTAATCCAGATTTCCCATGTGAGTAGCCAGAACTCAAATACTTGAGCCATTACCTAATACCTCCTAGTGTCTACATTAGTGGGAAACTGGAGTCAGGATCTTGAGCCAGGAATTGAACCTAGATATTACAGTAGTGAGATGCAAACATCTTAACTGCTAAGCTGAATATCTACTCTTAAGTATTTTTGATTGATGCTTTAATACTTCTTTCCAAAGAGATATTAAAATCAAGGAGGAAAGGGTCCTCATCTCTTTGGTTCACAGACTGAGCTCCCATGCCTAGGATGGTATCTTGTACATAGAAGATACCCAATAGACATTAACTAAGTAAATGAATACATTTCCAAAGAGACGCCTTGAGTCATATAACATTTCTGCAAGTTACGATTTGTGTGGTGCTGGCAAATGCTGCTACTACTCTGACTCTCAATGTCTTCATCTGTAAAACTGGGAAATAATAATTTTCTGCCAATTTATCTACATAGTTTTAAAAACATAGGAGAGGCTGGCATGGGCAAGGCAGGTAAAGCAGTCACCTGCGACACCAGAATTCCATATGGGTGCTGGTTTGAATCATGGCTTCTCCATTTCTGATCCAGCTCTATGTTAATGCCCTGGGAAAGCAGCAGAGGATGACCCAAGTCCTTGGGCACTGCACTCAAGGGGGAGACCTGGAAGAAGCTCCTGGCTCCTGGCTTTGACGTGGCCCAGTTCTGCCCATTGCAACTATTAGAGGTGTGAACATCTCTCTCTTTCTGTCTTTCTCTCTGTCTCTCTCTCTCTCTCTCTCTCTCTCTCTCTCTCTCTCTGTGTCTCTATCTCCCTCCCTCTCTATGAACTCTGCCTTTCAAATAAATAAATCTTTAAAAAATAAAGTAGATAACAGATAAAATGCCTGACAAACTATAAAGATTGTTTACTGTGTGCCATATTTGTAGCAGCTAAGAAGCTGCAGTGTATCCTCTACTGATCTAAACAAAAGAGTGTGACTTTACATAGAGGAGAAACAGAGATTATTGAAGAGGGTTTTATCCAAGCTGAGAAATGGAAGATGATGAGGCCTTTCTTCAAGAACACTATTCCAGCTTGGTAGGAAGGTGTGGGAATGAAAGGAATCAGGAGTGCTTAAATGCCTCGGAACTTTTCCATGCTTGGTGGAAAACTGTCATGTTTTTTGTTTGTTCAGGGCAAGAAAGAATTGCAGTTTGGATTGGCTGTCACATGGAGAGATTTTAGTGGATATGTTAGTATAGTGGTTAGAAGTACAAGCTTTTGAATCAGAACTGAATTTGAGTTTGAGATTTGCCACTAACAAGCTGTGTGACTGTGACCTTAAAATTTTTCCTAATTTCTCTGTACCTTGGATCCAAAGTCTGTAAAATGGGACATAAAGATACCTCTTGAGTTTGTTAGTAGGATTGGATGAGGAAAAAAATGCAGTCAAAACAGTGTCTTGAACACATTACAGGAAAAATAAATGACACACTTGTTATTCTACTTCTATTGTATTCTGTTTAGTCCTGTACTGCCTTGTTGTCTCTGAGGAGGGAGTGACACTTAGCCATTCAAGCAGTGTTAGGACTAATAATAGGCTGCTTATTCTGGCCTGGTACCAAACTAAATACAACATATCAACAAAGCTGTTGGGAAGCTACCATTATCCCCATTTTGTATAAAGAAATTCAAGTTTGGAGAAGTTATTTGCCCAGCATTACAAGTCATAAATGAGCTAGAGTAGGTGGGCAGATCCAAGAACATGTGACTGCTTTATTCCTCCTCTTAAGTATTACGTTATGCTGCATTGGCACACACTGGGCAATTGCTACTGGCAAAAAGCCTAGCCCAAGCAAGGAACACTGCAATCACCAGTCTGTCCACAGATTGATCTCTGTGTGTCCTGTTTTTCTTCATTGGCCTCTAAATGAAGTTCTGGTCCATCTAATTCATCTAAATATTAGCTCAGTGTGATGTATCAAACACGCAGGGAACACAGTGCCTTCGACTTTGTGGCAGAAAGTAAGAGTTAGGGATGCAGGATAAAATGCATGGTATCGGCCAGCACCATGGCTCAATAGGCTAATCCTCCGCCTGCGGCGCTGGCACACCGGGTTCTAGTCCCAGTTGAGGTGCCAGATTCTGTCCCGGTTGTTCCTCTTCCAGTCCAGCTCTCTGCTGTGGCCCAGGAGGGCAGTGGAGGATGGCCCAAGTCCTTGGGCCCTGCACCTGCATGGGAGACCAGGAGAAGCACCTGGCTCCTGGCTTTGGATCAGCGCAGTGTGCCAGCCACAGCGCGCCCAGCCGCAGCAGCCATTGAGGGGTGAACCAATGGAAAAGGAAGACCTTTCTCTCTCTCACTGTCCACTCTGCCTGTCAAAAAAAAAATGCATGGTATTCAATTAAATTTTAGTTTCAGATAAATAATGTATAGTTCTTAATTATAAGCATATCCCAAATACTTCACAGGACATGTTTAAAACATCATTTTTAAAATGGAAATACTAGGCTTTTTTTTCCCCCCTGTGTTTTTGTTTGCTGTATCTGGCAACCCTAACTGGAGAAGCCCTTATAACTGTTTGCTTACAGAAAACCTCAGATCATGTAGTGGAATATGGGACTGAGTATGAGTCAAATAAATGGCTAAAGAATAATGCATCAGAAGTTCAACTCATACGTCCAAATTGGAAATTATTAAAGGACCCTAATTCCTCTTTAGCCTCACATCTGTGGTTTATTTTTCTCACATAAGTTTCATAAGAAAATCATTTGCCCCTCTCTTTCCAAAAGTTTCAGAACTACCCTGGAAGGGATGCATTTGGCTTCAGGCAAGGCTGCCCTTCCCATGGTGTCTACATGCTAAGGAGTGACTGTATTCTTTGTCACTCTAATCACCTTTCTACTTATAGCATGTAACTTGGTCAATCTTCATGCCGCAGATTCATTTATTAATTACTTATTCATTGAACATTTGTTGAGCTTCTACTATTTGCTAGGTATTCTACTAAGTACTGGGGACAAGCAAATACAAAACACTCATCCCTGACCTCACCTTTGTTGAAAAGGCAAACGTGTAAGCAAATAATTACAGTTTAAATATGAGAAATGCTAATGGGGTTGTAAACAAATTCCTGTAGGAGACTAACAGGGAGTGGTTAACATTGCCTGGGAGGAAGGGGTCTTGGAGCTGTTTCTGCCCCTTAAAAAGTGATTATGTTCACTATGGAAGCAGTGTAGAGAAATCATTTCAGGTAGGAAGCATGACATCTGTAAAGGCATTGAGGCAAAGAAGAACATGGATTTCTAAGAATGAACACTTAAATTCTTTTTTATTATTGGTATTAGAAATGAACATTAAACAAACTAATTGAATCTTAAAATAGGTTTTTAATTAAAAAATTTTTTTCCTGGTAGGGGGAGAGTTAGCAAGCTTATATCTGCTGCTGGCTTACTCCCCAGATGCCTGCCATGGCTTGGAGCCATGAGCCAAGAATGCAATCTAGGTCTCCAGTGTGGTAGCAGGAACACAGTTATTTGAGACATCACCACTCTTTCTGAGGGTCTACATTGACAGGAAGCTGTAATCAGAAGCTGGAGCCAGGAGTTGAATCTAGGCATCCCATGGGTTATGTGGTATCTTAACCTACAAGCTAAATGTCCTTAAAAAAATGTTGTAATTAATGAAATGTCAAGAAAAGATAATAATGGAAGGGAAGTGGGGAGGGGCAGCAGAGGGAGGAGGGAATAGAAAATGTTTGGGTTCAAGGAGTAAAATCTCAGTAGGTATTAAAACTAATAGCCATGAATTTTCTTTGTTCTTTTTTCTTTCTTCTTCTTTTTTTTAAAAGATTTATTTTATTTATTTGAATTACAGAGTTACAGAGAGAGGTAGAGATAGAGAGGTCTTCCATCCGCTGGTTCATTCCCCAGATGGCTACAACAGCCGATGCTACAATGATCCTAGCCAGGAGCCCCCTTGGGGTCTTACATGTGGGTGCAGGGGCCCAAGGACTTGGGCCATCCTCCACTGCTATCCCAGGCCATAGCAGGGAGATGGATCAGAAGAGGAGTGGCCGGGACTAGAACTGGTGCCCACATCGGATGACAGCGCTTCAGGCCAGGGCTTTAACCTGCTGCACTACAGTGCTGGCCCCTCTCTTTGTTCTTAACTTCTCTTTTAGAATTTTACATAAAGACTTTGCAGTCCATCCAATTATCATGTACAAATGCCCGTGTTCTTTATGTCTTTATTTATTTATTCGACAGGTAGAGTTATAAACAGTGAGAGAGAGAGAGACAGAGAAAAAGGTCTTCCTTCTGTTGGTTCACTCCCCAGATGGCCACCACAGCCGGCGCTGCGCTGATCTGAAGCCAGGAACCAGGTGCTTCTCCCTGGTCTCCCATGCGGGTGCAGGGGCCCAAGCACTTGGGCCATCCTCCACTGCCCTCCCGGGCCACAGCAGAGAGCTGGACTGGAAGAAGAGCAACCAGGGCTAGAACCCGCGCCCTTATGGGATGTCAGCGCCGCAGAGGGGAGATTAACCAAGTGAGCCATGACGCCAGCCCCCTTTATGTTTTTCTAACTGCAGGGTCTGTTTTCTCAGAATGTCCTATCAACTGTCTTCTCATATATGTTTATCATTTATCAAATTCTCTTGGCTTCCTCTGTAAATATCATAACATGGGACTTTGTTCTGACTACTGCAACAGTAACCTAAGGTCTTCTTGACTTGTGCCTCTCCTCATTCCAGGCTGTGTTCCACATTGTTCTCATTTTTATCCTTCTAAAACATACCTAAGATTATATTCAATGTCACTTCCCTCCTCTAATAATTTCCATGACTCCTTACTACATAGTCATAAGGCCTTTTGTATTTCATTCATAATCAATATCTCCAGCTTCATCTCAGGAGTAGTATAGAATAATTCTTGGAGTATGTGTTCTGGAGTCATATGGCCTTCATTCCATTTTTGTCTTTACCAGAGCTAGTGTTTACCTGATTGTTTATATCAATTAAAGTATATTGGGTGGTATTTATACCCTAGTTGGCAAATAATATATCTCTAAGTTACTAACAGTGCAATTGGCAAGTTGTTCAGACTATCTCAACTTGAGCTCTCCCAAGATTAATAAGAGTATAACAACAATGTCAGCCTCATAGAGTATATGAGTATAAATTAGATAATGTTCGAAAGAGCTTAGCACAGTGTGTGTCTGATAAATGTTGATTCTTTGCATTATCACTTCCACCTTTCTCTAATCATTAACTTCCCCTCTCATCTTACCAGTCATACCTCCAGATCTTAACTATTTTATCACTCTGTGATGCTAGGAATATCCACCCCCACCAACTCATTCTTCAAATATTATATCCTGACCACATCCCTGACCTAATCTATGGCATAATTAATCACTTTTCCTCTGGGCTCATTCAACACACATCTCTATTATAGCTTGCATTATATTGAATCACAAATTATTGTTTATGTATCTGCCACCTCCATTAAGCTATGGGCTCCTCAAACATTGGCCATGCCTTATTTGTCCTTAAATATCTTTTGCCTACAACTGTGACTGGCAAGTAGAGAGTGTTAGGTAAATACAGGGAGTGTCCAGTACTCATTAAATGTGTGAATGGATAACTGCAGCTTGTGGTAGAGGTGATTTCAGAGATCTATGGGAAGCACAGCTAAAGCCCAAGCCAGACCAGAGGACCAAGTATAAACAAGGGAGGCACTTAAGGGTGCAGTGGCTTTTGTTTTTCTAACAGCTGGAGCTATGGCTGGGGCAGAGACTCTAATGCAGAAGAGGGATTTGGTTATGCCTCAGCTTGGTACTTAGGGTAGAGTGGAGGTGTGGGAGGCAGCATTGAAAAAAGCCATTTATTAATCCTGTGGAAGAAGTGACTTTCCCTAAATGATGAAGACAATAGCATTAATAGTATAAATATTTCTATGTCAGTTACAGTTTATCTGTGCTAGATAAGTGTATAATAATATTTAAATCACCAAGTTTGTGTGGGAGCAAATGAGATAATTGGTACAGAATTGGTTTAAGAAGTAAAAATCATCAAACTGTAAGTCGTAGGAGAATTGCTAATTAAAGAAGGTTTACCTATTCCATCAGTAAAGGATATAACATAGATCCACAAAAACAGTGAATTCAAAATTAGGTAAAAAGGATAGGAAACAAAAGGAGGCATCTAGCAACATTGTATATTTTGCCAATACCATATTAATAATTACATTAAATATATGCAATTTAAATGCATTAATAATAATATACAGACTGTCAGATTATCTGTATACAAGAAATTTGCCTTGTAAAAACATAAATAAAAGTAAAAAAAAGATACAGTATCTAACACTAATCAGGGATAAGCATTAGGCTCAGAGTTTAAGCTACCTGTAAGAATGTCTGCATTCACAGAGGAGTGCCTGGGTTCTATTCCTACTCCTAGTTTCCAATTCCAGCTTCCTGCCATTGTAGACCCTGGGAGGCAGTGTTGATGGTTGCAGTTGTTAAGTTCCTGCCACACTCTTGTACGACACCTGGATTGAGTTTCTAGGTCCTGGTTTTGGCCCATCATGGCTGTCACAGGCATTTGGGTCTTGAAGTGCTGGATGGGAGCACTATATCTCTGTGTGTGTTTATCACCTCTGTTTTTGCATTGTCTGTGTCTCTCAAATCAAGTTTAAAAACACTAGTCAGAAGAAACTTGAATTGGTTATACTAATATTAGAACAGATGGTATTCAGAATAAGGAATTTTACTGGAAACAAAGACATTGCATAATCATAAAGGGTTTGAATAACTTAGAAGACATGATGATCCTCTATGGATATACAAGTAACATTACATCCTCAAGTCTCTGAAGCAAAAACTGACAGATTAGAAAAAAAGGAATATCAAATTGACAATGATAGTTAAGAGACTTCAAAAAAATTGTCTAACAAATAAAAATTTTAAAATGGAATATGTAATACTTGTATAACTTAAATTTAAAAAAAAAGACTTCAAAGCCAGTCTTTTATTGATTTATGGAACAAGTAGGTAGAATAGAAAAAATTAATAAGGATACTGAAAATCTGAACAGTAGTCCTCCCTTATCTTTGAAGTATGCATTCCAAGTTTTCCAGTGGATTTCAGAAACTGCAGAAAATACCAAACCCTCGATACACTATATTTTAAATATATATACATACCTATGATAAAGCTTAATATAAAAATTGGATATATTAGGAGAATAACAACTAATAAAGTAGAGCTATGATAACTGTATTTTTCACATATTTATATAACAACTTCAGCATACAAATTTTATTAATTGAAGAACATTCACCTTTTCACTTAAAAGAAGCACTTTAGGGCTTTCTCTTTGGCATGTCTGAATTGCCAGCATTTCTACTCTTGAACTACCATTAGTAAATTAAATTAGAGTTCTTGAAACTGTGAAATAGTTACAAGCACTGTGAAATCATGACAGCCAAGCTAATAGTGGAGATGACTACTCCGTGGCTTATAGGTGCGTAGTGTGTCAAGCATGGATACTCTGCATGAAGAGATGATTGACATCCCAGGTGGGATGGAGTAGGACAGTGAAATTACGTTGCACTACTCAGAATGGTGTACGATTTAAAACTTATGAATTGTTTGTTTCTGGAAATTTCCATGCCATATCTTTAGACTGGTTGACCACAGGTAACCAAAATTGCAGAAAATGAAACTATGGACATAAGGGAAGTGCTGTACTGCTAGTTACCAAACTGACTTAATTAACAAATAAAACACTCTAATCCCCCTTTTTAGGTGCATATAGAACTTTAATCAAGATAGATTTTATTGAGCCACTATGCAAACCTTAAGAAGGTAAGTAGAATTGAAATGAATGAAAGAATATTTACATGCTATAATGAAGTCAAACTAGAAATTAAATAATCATATATGCCCTGGATCTCCAAATATTTGTAAATTAAGTTAAAAAATTTTCAACAACTAATGAGTCAGGAAAAATGTCTTAGGACACTAAAATATCTTAAATTGAATAAAAATATACCTTATGTAGTGGAAGATGGCCCAAGTCCTTGGGCCCTGCACCCCATGGGAGACCAGGAGAAGCAACTAGCTCCTGGCTTCGGAACAGCACGGTGCGCCAGCCGCAGCACACTGGCCGCAACACACCGGCCACAGCGGCCATTGGGGGGTGAACCAATGGAAAAAGGAAGACCTTTCTCTCTGTCTCTCTCTCTCACTGTCCACTCTGCCTGTCAAAATAAATAAATAAATAAAAATAAAAATAAAAATATATATACCTTATGAAAATTTGTAGGAGCTAGATAAAGTAGTGCCTAGAGGTAAATTTACAGTTTTAAATACTTGTATTAAGAGAGGAAAGTCAATGATTTTATCTTCCATCTTAAACTAGAAAGAAAGGCAAAGTAATCTCAAAACACATAAAGCAAATAAAATAAGAGAAAAGGTCAATTTGATAGTAAAAAAGGAGAAATATCAATGAAACTTTAATAAAGAATAGAATTGATTAGCATCTAGACAAACTGATGAAGGAGAGACTGAAGAGACAGAGAGACTGAAGACACAAATTAGCAATATCAAGACTGAAAATAAGACATCACTATAGACCCTCCAGATAGTAAAAGAATAATGAGTAATTGTGAACAATTCCATATATGTGACAATGTGGATGGAGTTGATAAATTCTTTGAAACACAAACTGATGAAGATAACTCAAGGAGAAACTGGTAATTGAATAATTCTATATCTTTTAAAGAATTTAATCCATACATTACAAGTTTCAACAAGAGGAAACTCCAGGATAAGATAGTTTCACTAATGAATTCTATCTAATGTTCAGGGAACCAATAATAACTATGGAAAGTTCCATCAGAATATAGAAAAGGAGGAAATAATTCCTAATTGTTTAAGAGTTTATTTAAAATATGATTCATATACCATAAAATTCACTTATTTAAAGGTGATAACTCGGGGTGGGTGTTTGGCCTAGTGATTAAAATACCTGAGTTTGAGTCCCAGTTCCCAATTGCCAGCTTCCTGCTATTTCCTTCCCTGGCAGATAGCAGGTAATAATTCTAGTGTTCTGGGGCCTGCCGCCTATTTGAGAAAATTGGATTGAGATCCTGACTTTCAGCTTCAACTTGACCCAGCCCTGAGGCCATTGTGGGCACTGGAGGATTGAATCAGCTGATGGGACCTCATTCTGTGTGCTGATCTGTCTGCCTCCCTGCCTCTCAAATAAATAAATTAATTAAACAAATACAATTTAAAATGTATAACTTTTTTAGTATATTCACAGAAGTGTCACAATTAAAATGTGTAACAGCAGTGTCACAATTTTAGAAACTTTTCATTGACTCTCCATTGTACCATTTTACAGTCTCACTAGCAACATATGAGGATACCAGTTTTTCCATACTATAACCTATCCTTGTTGTTATATATTTTTTCTAGTCGTCCTAATATATGTGAAGTATTACCTAATCTTGATTTACATTTTCCTGATTGTTAGTGATAGCATAGTTCATTGTGTGTATCAGTAAAATCATTTTTGAGGCCAGTATTACCCAGATACTTAAATCTGAAAAAGAAATAAGACAAAAAAATTGCAGATACTCAGGAAGAGCCAGAAGCTGATAGGTGGAGTGTGGTCTTCAGTGGCCTGAGAGCCCAGCGATGCTCAACTGCCAGCTTTGCCTCTGCTCAGGGTGTTGCTGGCTCCATATCTGCCAAGACAGCTTGTCTAACTTACTTCCCACACAAGGCCACGGACAGGTGAACTTCCAAGAGGTTCAAATATGACAAAGTTCACTTTGTAAAGCTGGAATTGCAGAAACCATTTCCTAAAAGCGATAATACTTCTTTGCCAAAAGTGCTGCCTGAGACCTCTCCTGACAGCATGTTTGCTGGAGACAGTGCGGTGCTTGCCAGTTCTGCGATTATCATTGCCACACATCAGGAGTTGGCGGGAGCCTGCCCTCCGCCCCTGCAGTGTTGGGAGTGAGGTCTGCTCAACACACTGCGCAGGCCATAGCACAGCGCTGTTCCCAGGGCTGAAAACATTTATAGCTGGTCTACAGTGCAGGCCTAGCCAGTACTGGAGATGGAGCCAGTGCTGGAGATGGAGGAAGTGCAGACACCAGTGCTTCGGAGAGACAACATCTTTCTAGATGATGACAGCAGGTAGCTGATGCCAGTGAGCCCATTCTTTGGAAAGGTAGAACTCGTATAGGACCTGCCACTAGTGTCTTCATTTGGTCCTTCAGAAAATAGATGAAAATTCAGGGAAAAATGCATTTCTGACCCAAAGATGAGAGAAGAATGGTGTGGAAATGTGGCGAATGTGCAGTGTGGTTTCTTCTCATATTTAATACAGCTGCAACCTAACAGGAAATCACAAGATTTATATTAAATATATCTCCAAGATAATACATTCTTTCTTTATTTTTTAGAGATTTGTTTATTTATTTGAAAGGCAGAGCTAGAGAGAAAGAGAAAGATGCAGAGAGATCTTCCATCTACTGCTTCATCCCCCAAATGGCTGCAATGGCCAGAGCTGGGCTGATCTGAAACCAGGAGCTAGGAGCTTCCTCCAGATCTCCCACATTGGGTGCAGGAACCCAAGCACTCAGGCCATCTTCCACTGCTTTATCAGGCACATTAGCAGGGAGCTGGATCAAAAGCCAAGCAGCCGGCCTCGAACTGGTATCCATATGGGTTGACTGATGAAAGTTAGTAAACCAGGGGCCGGCGCTGTGGCTCATTTGGTTAATCCTCCGCCTTGCGGCACCAGCATCCCATATGGGCACCGGGTTCTAGTCCTGGTTGCTCCTCTTCCAGTCCAGCTCTCTGCTGTGGCCTGGAAAGGCAGTGGAGGATGGCCCAAATGCTTGGGCCCCTGCACCCACATGGGAGACCAGGAGGAAGCACTTGGCTCCTGGCTTTGGATTGGTGCAGCGCTGGCCACAGCGGCCATTAGGGAAGTGAACCAAGGGAAGGAAGACCTTTCTCTCTGTCTGTTTCTCTCATTGTCTATAACTCTACCTGTCAAATAAAAAAGAAAGAGAGAAAGAAAGAGAGGAACAGAGAGAGAAATAAAGAGAGAAAGTTAGTGGGCTAAAAGAGCAAATACCTGCAGGAGGTTTACTCATGGGAACCGAATCCTCTTTGAAATTGTGAAGCTGCTGATTGTGTTGGTATCTTCTCTTACATATATGTATGTACATCTGATAATAGCCTGAGTAACCAGAGAAGACTATGTGTTAAGTGAGAGAGATCTTTATAAAGAAAACCTTTTGTGGAAGCTCAATGGCTTTATAATATTTAATCATAAATAATATGAATATATAGTCATATATGCAGATTTATCAGTATCAGAATTTGATCATTCTTGTGATGAAATACATGTCAGTTCTTTCATATCTTTTCCCCTCATTTTAATTTCTGAATATGAAGCTAATGTTTACCTTAGAAATTTTGCAAAGTATATATGGGAAACAAAATATATTTTGAAAATAAAAACAGACAATATCAACACTCCTCAGAAATATAAAAAATTAAAAAATCAAGGAAAGTATTAGTAAATCATCTAAGATGCATTTACTTCTGCAATGCAAGGCACATTCAACATTTGAAAATCAATAAATACAAATTTCCATATGGCCAGAAACGCTATATAGCCATCTTAATGGACAAAAATGGTTTTGCAAGCTTTAGTAGTCACTTTATATGTATATAAATATATGTATAATGCTGACTATTTAATAGTATTGTATTTGCATATATTTATTGAGAAACTAAAAATCAAATGGAAATTTCTCAACTTTATAAGGGACATCTCGTAAACATCCACAGCTGACATCACACTTAGTGTTGAAAGATGAATGATGTCTCCCTAACATCGGGAATGAGACATAGATAGCCTCTTTTACTACTCCTTTTTTATATTTCACTGGAGATACTTAGCAGGCTAATAAAGCAAGAAAAAGAAATACTGAAATAGAAGAAATAAAACTGTATTCACAGAAGACAAGACTTATTATGTAGAACTTCTCATAGAATCTATATAGCAATGATAATAAAATTAATAAATGATTCAAAAAGACTGCAGGATACAAGACTAACATATGGAAATCAGTTACATTTTTATGTACATATTACATGGAACAACAGGAAATTTGATTTAGTTGTGCCATTTCCAAAAACATATAAAAGTTATATATGCTTAAACTTGTACAGTTTTGCTGAAAGAAATAGAAAGTGATTAAATAAGATCTGTTGTGTTCATGATTTAGAAAATATCAGTTTTTCCCCAAGTGATCTATAGATTCAACATAATTATAATCACAGTTACAGCAGAATTTTTTGTGGAAATTTGCATGATGATATTAATATTTCAATAAAAAGGCAATGAACTAGAATAATGAGAATGATTTTTAAAAAAACAAAACAGAAGAATGTCTGAGGAGTCACTCTAGCAGATTTTACTCCACAACTTGAGTGTATATTTAAAAGTGAGATTACTGAGTCATAAAGTTAAGTATATATACTTAACTATAAGAAACTGGCAAACTGTTTTCCTATTTTATATTCCCCACCCACAATGTAATTTGAAATTTGGGGGTGGGGAAGCCATTGTAATCCATAAACTGTACTTTGGAAATTTATATTTACTGAATAATAAAAAAAAGAAATGTACTCACACGTAATGGTCAGTTAATTTTTCTGAATGTACATAGACAATCCAATGGAGAAAGGTATTCTTTTTCATTTCGTTTTATTTTCTTATTTTTACCTAGAAATCTTTTATTTAAGATATTTAAAATTCATGCATTTCATATATACAAATTTAGGGGCCGGCGCCGTGGCTCACTAGGC
The DNA here is from genome assembly GCF_033115175.1 of Lepus europaeus. Lineage (NCBI taxonomy): Eukaryota > Metazoa > Chordata > Mammalia > Lagomorpha > Leporidae > Lepus > Lepus europaeus. Next base: position 132,306,225 of record NC_084830.1, on the reverse strand, counting down.
TAATCCTCCACCTGCAGCGCCGGCACCCCAGGTTCTAGTCCCGGTCGGGGTGCTGGAGTCTGTCCCGGTTGCTCCTCTTTCAGTCTAGCTCTCTGCTGTGGCCCGGGAAGGCAGTGGAGGATGGCCCAAGTGCTTGGGCCCTGCACCCGCATGGGAGACCAGGAGAAGCACCTGGCTCCTAGCTTTGGATCTGTGCGGTGTGCTGGCCGCAGTGGCCATTAGGGGGTGAACCAATGGAAAAAGGAAGACCTTTCTCTCTCTCTCTCTCTCTCTCTCTTTCTCTCTCTCTCTCTCTCGTCCACTCTGCCTGTCAAAACAAACAAACAAAAAAAAAAAACAAAACAAAATTTATGAACATAGTGAATCTTCCCACCTTACCCTCCCTCCCACCCTTCTTCCTCCTTTCTCTCCTAGTCCTATTCTTATTTTATACTAAGACCTATTTTCAATTAACTTTATACATATAAGATTAACCCTACACTAAGTAAAGAGGCTAACAAATAGTATGAAAAACAAAAACACTGTTACTCAACAGTCTAGACAAAGGCTGTTCAAAGTCATTGCATCTCAAAGAGTCAATATCACTTCTATAGATTACCTTTTTAGGTACTCTATTAATTACCATGGATCAGGGAGAACATATGGTACTTATCTTTTGGGGACTGGATTATTTCATGAAGTATAATGTTTTCTTTTTTTTTAAGATTTTATTTATATATTTGAGAGGCAGAGTTACAGACAGTGAGAGGGAGAGACAGAAAGGCCTTCTTCCCATTGGTTCACTCCTCAAATGGCCACAATGGCCAGAGCTGCACCAATCCGAAGCCAGGAGCCAGGTGCCTTCTCCCTGTCTCCTACGTGGGTGCAGGGGCCCAAAGACTTTGGCCATCTTTTACTACTTTCCCAGGCCACAGCAGAGAGCTGGATTGGAAGAGGAGCAGCTGGGACTAGAACCAGCGCCCATATGGGATGCCGGTGCCACAGGCGGAGGATTAACCTACTGCACCACAGCACTGGCCCCTAAGTATTATGTTTTCTAGTTGTATCCATTTTGTTGCAAATGAGAGGATTTCATTTTTTTTAACTGCTGTGTAGTATTCCAGGATATACCTATACCATATTTCTTTATCCAGTCTTCAGTTGATATATATATATGAGTTGATTCCATATCTTAGCTATTGTGAATTGAGCTTCAATAAATATGGGGGTACAGATCACTCTTTCATATACTGATTTCATTTCCCTTGAGTAAATTTCCAGGAGTAGGATGGCTGGATCATACGGTAGGTCTATATTTAGATATCTGAGGTATCTCCATACTGTCTTCCACATTAGCTGTATCAATTTACATTTCCACCAACAGTGGATTGGTGTACCTTGTCCCCACATCCTCGCCATCATTTGTTGTTTGTTGATTTCTGTTTGAAAGCCATTCTAACAGGGGTGAAGTGAAACCTCATTGTGATTTGATTTGCATTTCCCTGATGGCTAGTGATCCTGAACATTTTTTCATGTGTTTGTTGACAATTAGGATTTCCTCTCTTGAAAAATGCCTGTTTATTCCTTTGCTCATTTCTCAACTGAGTTGTTTGTTTTGTTGTTGAATTTTTTGAGCTCTTTATAGATTCTGAATGTTAATCCTTTATCCATTGCGTAGTTTGCAAATCATTTTTCCCATTCTGTTGGCTGCCTCTTTATATCACTGAGCGTTTCTTTTGCAGTGTAGTAGCTTCTCAATTTCATATAATCCCATTTGTCAATTTTGGCTTTGATTGCCTGTGCTTCTGAGATTGTTTCCAAGAAGTCTTTGCCTATGCCAATGTCTTGCAGGGTTTCCCCAATATTCTCTAATAATTTGATGGTATCAGGTCATAGATTTAGGTCTTTGATCCATTTTGAACGAATTTTTGTGTAAGGTGTAAGGTAGGGGTCTTGCTTCATACTTCTGCGTGTGGAGATCCAGTTTTCCCAGCACCATTTGTTGAAGAGACTGTCCTTGCACCAGAGATTGATTTTAGCTCCTTTGTCAAAGATAAGTTGATTTTAGATACGTTCAATCATTTCTGGTGTTTCTGTTCCGTCCCATTGGTCTACCCATCTGAAAGATATTCTTTTCACCACGTGATGTGAAACAAGTGGAATCCATATGTGAAAGGAAAAAATAATACATTTCAATTCATACTTTTTACTATACATAAACATTAACTCAGTAGGTACCACAAATCTACATGTAAAATCTTAAATTCTAAATTTTCTGGAAGAAACTGTAAGGAAAAATCTTTGTATTCTTCGTTTAGATGTAGGTTTCTTAGCTATAACATCAAAAACACAATCCTCACAAAAAGATCCTGTTAAGAAAAAATCATATGTATTGGAGAACTTACAGCCAGAAATGTAAATAATTTTCAAACCTAAGCAATAGAAAACAACCTAATTTTTTAAAAGAGGGAAAATATTTTATTAAAGAAGATATGTGGATGACAAGGATATGGAAGAACTGATTGTGTACCAGTTGCCATCAGAAAAATGAAAATAAAATCATAATGAGATATCATAACATATCTAATGCCGAACATAAAACATCAAAAACAAAATAACAATAGCAAGTACCATAGACTATGTAGACACCTGAAAGTCTCATGTTGTATGTGGTAATGTGAAACAAGAGCAATTTGGCAGTTTCTTCAAAGTTAAATATATGTTTAACTCTGTGATCCAGGAATGCCACTCTGAGATATATACTGAGGTGAAATCAATATATATGTTCACACAGAAACAATATGTGGATGTTTAAAGTAGCTTTACTGGTAGTAATCCCAAACTGAAAACAATCCAAATGTCCCTCAGCTGGTAAATAAATTAATAAACTGTGGTGCATGAACACAATATAATACCATTAGGTGGGAACTACTGGTAGGTACCATAGCATGAATGAGTTTTAAAGCATTATTCTAAGTGATAGATACCAGACTCAAAATGCTACATACTGTATAATTCTAATTCTTGAAGAAGGAAAAAATATAAAGAAGGAAACAAGCCAACAGTTACTAAGGGATGTTCAGGGAATGAGAAGCTTACTATAAATGAGCAAAAAGAATTTCTCTGGAAGGTGAATGTTTTATGTTATGAGAATGATCATTATTACAAATAGTCTGTGGCCAAATTCACAGAACTTTAAACTTAACAGGGTAAATTTTTTTAAAAAGATTTATTTATTTGAAAGAGTTACACAGAGAGAGAAGAGGCAGACAGAGAGAGGTCTTCCAAGTGCTGGTTCACTCCCCAATTGGCCGCAACAACCAGAGCTGGGCTGATCAGAAGCCAGGAGCAAGGAGCTTCTTCTGGGTCTCCCATGTGGGTGCAGGGGCCCAAGGACTTGGGCCATCTTCTACTGCTTTCCCTGGCCATAACAGAGAGCTGGATTGGAAGAGGGGCAGCCAGGACTCGAACCAGTGCCCATGTGGGATGCCAGCACTATAGGTGGCAGCTGTACCTGCTACGCCACAGCACTGGCCCCTAAAAGGGTAAATTTAAACTGTGTGTGAGATATAACAATATTTTGCTATTTGTAAATTATACTCTAATAAAAGGAAAAAATAATAGCTTTGTGGGTAACAGAGGTGGTGGGAGTGATGAGAATACATAGTGAACAATGTCTTACTCTTTGCTAATCTGCAACTAACTTGCTGCATGATCCTGAGCACTTTTATTTCCTCTTTCGAGGCTCACATTTATCCATTATTCTAAAAGGAAGTTTGGCTAGGATTATAATTGGAATTTCTTCTAGATTTGGCATGCTATGACTGAAGAGGTGATTTCTTACATTGCATATATTCCCTCACCGTTTGAGACCTGCTGATTTTGTTGAGGTCTGAGCTAGGCACAGGTTCTGATACATAACCACAGAGGACAGGTAGGTGTATGTTGTGAACTACCAGGGATAGAGTTAATCTGATCACACCACCCTTTATCCTCCACGTGTCTGTTTCACCAGGTTGTTTACTACTTAGCTGTGGACAGTCATCAGCAACAGCAACCCGGGACCTGGGGATTAATTAGAAAAAAAAAAAAAAAAAAAAAAAAAGCACCAAAAGCCAAATGTTTATCTTATGCATCAGGTATCCTGCTCTCTGTCTCTCTTGATTAAAAGATCCATAGAATTTATTAGGAATAATTCCCTTTCTTCAAGTTCATTCCCATTTGGGTACTCACACATTCCTCCCAATTACTCAATATTGAAATGTAGGCCAAGATGGGTATAATTATCCTCATTTTGTAAATTATTCTAAAAACAACAGCAACAATGACAAAATAAAACAAAGGTGTGACCAATCTAATTCACTAATTTAACATCAGTCTACTTTTAGGAGGTAGAACTAGGACTTAAACTCAGTTTATCTGATTTTAAAACCAGTGGTAAGTGTGAATCTAGGTGGGTTCCAGTATGAAATATGTTCATATACTTCCTATTCATTCCTTCATTTGTTTGTTTGTTAATAGATACTTTCTGACCTACAAAGTACTAGGAACCACATTATGCACAAGAGATGCAATAGTTAATTGGATAGGCAGTGGCCCTACCACTGTGACATCACAATCTAGTGAGGGACATGTACAAGCTTTTCAGACTTTCTTCATTTATTTACTTATTAAAATGATACTTCCTGACCTGTGGAGTACCAGGAACTACATTGTGCACAAGATATAAAACAGTAAATTGGGTACTATGGCTCCATGATCTAGTGAGGGACACAAATAAACTTATCAGGGAATTACACTTTAGCATCATAATTGCTGTATAGAATATTATAGTCAGATACAGAGGGCCAAAGATATATTCTCAGGGAAATGTTATCTATGCTGAAATGTGAAAAATAAGTAGGAGTTAGACAAAGATTTACAGGGAAACAAGAGCAATAAAGCAAAAAGAAGCATACTTCCTCAGGAGGTCAAGATCTTGAAGTAAAGAAAGCATCACTGAGTAATGTGAAGAGATACTGAAAACTCTCCAGAGGGTGGACTCATGCAGAATTCTATAAGCTGCCTCAAGTAGTTAGGACTTTTTCTAGGTTTTAAATAGAGAAGTTACATGATCAGATTTTCATTTTTGCTTTAATCTGTAGTAGAAAACATGAATGAACCAAAACTGAAAGTAAAGGGACTATTTAGGAGATTGCTGTTGTCATGATTATCATATTTTTAGATAATCCATGATGCTAGTGGCTTGAATTTGTAATAGAGCTAGTTGTGATACAAGTGAGTGGACAGATTTGCGCAATACATTTTAAAAACTTTATCAGCCCTAAAACAGCATTTTGTGTATACAATTTCATATACATGTTTTTACTAAAATAAATATCCACTGATATATGTAATTTCAAAAACATAAATTTCTGAGTTTGGCCTATGAATAAGAATTAAGAATTAAGAGAAATAGTAATAAAATATGTATTTTTCATTAGGCGTAACAACACTAAAAACCAAATCTTCATAGAATTAGAAAGCGCTCTCTATGAAGCATTGCCATTTTGAGTGACTGTTGAGTCACTTGATGACAATAGTATGTGGGCAGTGACGTTGACAAGTCTTGGTGATGACTGGAAATGTTGTAGGACAGGAAAGGAGTAGTAAAACAGATTTCCACTGTTTCTGTCTTGGGTGGCAGTGTGATTGGGGTATATTATCCAGCACTGTGCATATACGATAAACAGAGTTTGGGACAGGGCTGAAATCATGGGTTCAGAATTGGACATGTTTAATTTGAAGTGCTTCTGAAGCACTTGCATTAGAGATAATTAGCACTGTTTGTTACTTAGTATGATTGAACATAAACCTAAAGTTAAAAAGGTAGGGATTTGGGGTCATCAGTGTACAGATGGGAAATAAAGCCATGGAAGAGACGAGACTAGGACAGTGGGTAGAAGTCAAAGAGCACAAAGCAGGCGCTTGAGTATAACACAAAGCAGAAGAAATTAGGAAAAAGCTACTGAAAAACAAAAAGGTAAATAGAAGAAAATAGTTAGAGCCACAGAAATGAAAGGAAAATAGGGATTTGAAAGGCACACTGATTCTGTTGTGTTGGGTACTGCTCAGAGACTGGGCAAGATAAGGGCTGGGATGTTTAATACTCTAAAAACAAAAAGGTCTTTGTTCATCTTCAGGAGTGTCAGTGCAGTGCTTTGAGCCTTATGATGAGATGAGACATTAGTTGGAGGCAAGGAAGTAGACTTTATCACAATGAACATCTCTCAGGACTGGTGTCCGTATCTATAGAATGTGTATTGATGTTCCTTTTCTGCTTTTGAACTGTATGAAAGTAAAGAATTTTTTTTTTTTTGACAGGCAGAGTGGACAGTGAGAGAGAGACAGAGAGAAAGGTCTTCCTTTTGCCATTGGTTCACCCTCCAATGGCCACCGCGGCTGGCGCGCTGCAGCCGGCGCACCGCGCTGTTCCGATGGCAGGAGCCAGGTGCTCATCCTGGTTTCCCATGGGGTGCAGAGCCCAAACACTTGGGCCATCCTTCACTGTACTCCCTGGCCACAGCAGAGAGCTGGCCTGGAAGAGGGGCAACCGGGACAGGATCGGTGCCCCGACCGGGACTAGAACCCGGTGTGCCGGCGCTGCTAGGCGGAGGATTAGCCTGTTGAGCCACGGCGCCGGCCTAAGAATTTTAATATAAGGTAGAATAAGCTAGATTTACAATCTTGACTCAGAGAGAGAGAGACTCTGTCTTGCTAGTTCTGCTGCTTCTGTCTTAAATGTCCTGTTGAACTCATTTATCTACTAAAAATATTCAAAAAATTTATTGATTTTTTTATTCATATAAAAGGAACAAATTTTATGTGTTTTAGGTATTTGAATTCCTAGGTGATTGGGAAGGCTAAAATCTCAATTTTTCTCAACTTCTCATCAATTGTTTAAATCCTCATTCTGTTCTTCCAAGTGTGCATCCAGACTTTATATTTTTTAAAGATTTATTTATCTTATTTGAAAGAGAGTTACAAAGAGACAGATGCAGAAAGACAGAGATAGAAATCTTCAGTCTGATGATTCACTCCCCAAATGGTGGCAACTGCAGGGGCTGGGCCAATCCAAAGCTAGGAACCAGGAGTTTCTTCTTGATCTCCTACACAAATGTAGGGGTCCAAACACTTGGGCCATCTTCCACTGCTTTCCCAGGCCATCAACAGAGAGCTGGATTGGAAGAGGGGCAGCCGGAACTCCAGCTGGCATCCACATGAGATGTCAGTGCCTCAGGGATAAACTTAGCCTTCTGTGCCACAGCGCTGGCCCCATGTTTTCTCTGGGATGCCAACACTGCAGGTGGTAGCTTTACCCACTATGCCACAGCACCATCCTCCAGACTTTCCTTTTATAATTTTAGTAATGAACAGTTCACCAGAGTTTATGGATGCTGTACAACATTGACTCTGAGGTCAGGGAGAGTTAGGTTAGAATGCTGTTTCTGCCAAGCAACTGAAAGTCCCTAAACTCTAGTGTTCTTATGTGTAAAATGGGATTATAACATTTGGGTCTCAGAACTGCCAAGACAGAATGATGCATGTAGAACAAATAGCAAGCCTTTAGCACAGAGAGTGTGTTTAAAAAGTGATTTTTTTTCCTTCTAATTTTCTTTCTGATAGATTTGACTAGTAGGATATTTCTTCCCTGTTTTGGCCTGAAGCAGTTCCCTCTAATGCTCAAACCCTGGGCAACAAGTATAATTTATTTTCCCGCAACAGCTCTTCATTAGATCTTTTCTCCTCCATGATGAGCATCTCTGTTTCTTCAGACTTTCTTTAAAGGAGTTGTTTTAAAGGCCTCTCTCCTTCATTATTGCTTTTTTTTTTTAATTACTCCAAGGTGTTCTGTTCATCCATAGTAAAAATGGTATTTGATCTTATAGTTAAAAGATTAACTTCATGGGCTATATTCAGAGATGGTGAAGAGGTAAGATATGCTTCACTGAGGCTGTAGGATCAGAAGTGTTTGAAATTAAGCTTGAGAACATACATCAGGGACAGGCTTAATGCTTCATGAGGAATTCATTCTGTTTATCTGGCAATGGAAATTCCTCAGTGTTTTTGCAGTGAGTGTGATATCACTCACTTTGATGCATTACTGTGGAAATGTATAGATCAAGTATATGTACTCTTGTCCATTTTTTTAAAGAAATGCTTATTTTTAAAAAGATTTATTTGTTTGAAAGGCAGAGTTACAGAGAGAGAGAGAGATAGAAAGAGAGAGAGGTCTTCTATCCACTGGTTTACTCCCCAAGTGGCAGCAACAGCTGCGGCTGGGCCAGGTCGAAGCCAGGAACCAGGAGTTTCCTCCCAGTCTCCACTGTGGGTACAAGGACCCAAGGACTTGAGCCAACCTCTGCTGCTTTCCCAGGAACACTGGCAGGGAGCTGGATTGGAAGTGGAGCAGCAGGGTGCCCATATGAAATGCTGTGCTCCAGGCAACAGCTTACCCCTCTACAGCACAATGCCAGCCCCTAAGAAATGCTTATTTATTCCATATTTTTTCAAAACATTATTTTGAAATTCCAGGGAATTAAAAACATGGAAGCAAAGCACTAGGGAAGTTCTGGGGAATGTAATTAAAAACAAAAAGCTTTTCAGAGCATCAGGTATTTGAACTAGACTTATAAAGATAGCTATGTTTCAACTATGTGACAAGGGACAGTAAGGTACTCAGGAGGAAAGAACAGGGTAAGTAAAAGAAGGTGGAAAGACTGGGCTATCCTCAAATAAAATTTAATTGGTTTAGAATTGTGCTGCCCAGGGCTTTAACTACTAGCCTCATGAAGGAATTTAAGTTAAAATTAGTTAATATGGGGCCCGACATTGTGGCATAGCTTCCTGGGAAACCAGCATCCCAGTAGGTGCCAGTTTGAATTCCAGCTGCTCCACTTTCATTCCAGCTCCTTGCTAATGCACCTGGAAAGGCAATAGAAGATGATCCCAATACTTACACCCTTGCCACCCACATGGGAGACCTGGAAAAACCTCCTGGCTCTAGCCTGGTCCAGCCCTGGCTGTTGCAGACATTTGGAGGATGAACTAGAAGATGGAAGATCTCTCTTTATCTTTCTTTCCTTCTATTTCTGTAACTCTGCCTTTCAAAATAAATAAATAAATAAATAAATATTTTTAAAAATTAGCTAATATGAATTGAAAATTCAATTCTTCAGTCATGGTAGTAATTTTTCAGGTGCTTAGATGTTGTGTATGACTAGTGGCTAGTATTGGGCAGTCTTGGTGGAGAACATTTCAATCATCAGGAAAGTTCTATTGGGCAATGCTGAGTTGAAGAATGGTAATAAATATGAAGAAACCATAAAAGGTTACTTGTCACCAGAGTGTGAACATATGCCAAAGTTTAAGCTGGAAATTTACTGTGTTGATTTATCAAGTAGATAGTTTCTGGTCACAAGGAATAGAAAGTCAAACTCAAACTGCTTTAGGCAACAAATGAAATCTTTAGCACTTGTGTAAGAAAAGTTCAGAAATAACCATGGGGTTTAGAAATAGCTCTTTCAGGACTTTGATCAGTTTCCTTTCAGTTTTTCCATTTTTTGACTACCATTGTTCTAGTTTGCAAGTTCACTAATGACATGCTTCAGAAAGAGAGCACGTATCTTCCTTAGATCTTGACCATACAAAAGAACATTTCCCCACATGCTCTGTTCTGCTGTGGCCAAGGGAGTGTCATGTGCTGATTGATGGCTGACACAGTCAGTCTGGCTTAAGAGATAGAATAATATGGATGGGCTTATGCTGATTGGGGTAAGTCTTTGGATATAGGGTGGAGTCAGCCCTACCCTTAATAAGTCCAGCTGCCACCCACAGTGGGTGGGATTGATTGGGGCTGTGAAAAGTTCCTGCCATAGTGCAGAATATCAAGCCATTTTTTTCCTTTTTTTTTACATAAAAGTCTTTACTTTTTTGACTAAAGCTTGAAAAACCTTATTACAGTACAAATAAAATAGAGAACAGATACAATAAAATAATAACCAGAGTTAGTTTTTCAAAGATTCATTTATTTATTTTTGAAAGGCAAGAGAGAGAGGGAAAGACACAGAGGGGGAGAGAGAGAGATCTTCCATCTACTGGTTCACTGCCCCCCAGTGATGGCCACAACAGCCAGCACTGGGCCAGGCTGAAGCCCAGAGTTTCATTTGGGTCTCCACATGTGTGACAGTGGTTCAAACACTTAGGGCCATCTCCCATTGCGTTTCCCAGGCCATTAGCAGGGAGCTGGATCAGAAGTGGATCAGCCAGGACATGAACCGACATCACAGGCAGCTTTTCCTGCTATACCACAATGCCGGTCCCTCAGACTTATTTTTTAAAGTATATGGCTTTGTTTAAAATATGACTGTACAAAAAGTGGTAAGTTCAAAGTTTTAGGAGTGGTTCATGAGGAATTGAACATGCAATACACTGTCATGCAATAAGTAGTAAAATCCATGAACTATGAAGCAAAATATTATTCTGTAGGTGCTCTCCAAATTACTCTCATGATAAAACATAAACAAAAAAATTTGTTAAAAAATCTGTAGAACTTCTTACCAAACTAACAAACCAAATGCAAAAGACTTCAAACTAGAGATTTTTTGATCAGCTATGAAAATACTCAACTTGTCATTGGAAAGAAAAACTGGTACCTTTTCATATTATAACAACTTTAATTCTAGCTATTTAAAAATAACTTTAACATATTATTTGCAAGACAAACCATACTAAGCCTGTGTAAATACATTCATATTTTAATGGATGGATAATTATGATTAATAAGAAAAAGATAATAAGAAAAATTAGAATTCCATGCAAAATTTTGTGAAATTGGACAGTGGGATAAATGAGAATTCTTCTCCATGTATAATGTTATCATTAGCAGTTAAATATATCTTATTTTATATGATGACAATATGAAACTAATTGAACAGTCTTCCTAAAAATTATTTTATGTTACTTTTATAAAAATAACTATAACAACCATCCTATTACAAACTACCAGCATTACAGAGTCTAATTTTAGGCTGATCTTGTTATCTCTTTCTGTCTCATCTTTAGCAACTTCTTTTTGTTCTCAGAGATACTGATCTACTCTCTGTCTTTTTTTTTTTTATATTTAAGATTTATTTAGTTATTTGACAGGCAGAGTTACAGAGAGGCAGAAACAGAGAGAGAGAGAAAGTCTTCCATCCACTGGTTCACTGCCCAGAGCTGTGCTGATCTGAAGCCAGAAGCCTGGAGCCTCTTCCGGGTCTCCCACATAGGTGCAGGGGCCCAAAGATTTGGGCCATCATCCATTGCTTTCTCGGGCCACAGCAAAGAGCTGGATCAGAAGTGGAGAAGCCGAGACATTCTGTAGGATATACGGGTGCCTAAATAGGATGCTGGCACTGCAGGTGGTGGCTTTACCCACTACGCCACAGCGCCGGCCCCCTCTCTGTCTCTTTTATCAACATAACTACCATAATATCCATTCTGAGATCTGTTTCCTCTTCTCCCTTTCTGCCTTATCTTATCTTTATATATATATATCTTATCTTTTCTTATAATCTCTGGGTGAACCAGCTCGTCCTCCACATTATTTTCATTATTTTCATCCTTACTCTCTTCCTCTTCCAAGTTGATGTTCTCAATTACATTTCTTTTTTTTTTTTTTTAAAGATTTTAAAGATCTGTTGGTCCTTTTTTTTTTTTTAAGAATTTTTTTTTTTTTTTTTTTTTTTTTTTTTTTTACGTGACAGATAGAGTTATAGACAAGTGAGAGAGAGACAGAGAGAAAGGTCTTCCTTCCGTTGGCTCACTCCCCAAATGGCTGCCACAGCTGGTGCTACACCAATCCGAAGCCAGGAGTCAGGTGCTTCCTCCTGGTCTCCCATGCGGGTGCAGGGCCCAAGCACTTGGGCCATCCTCCACTGCACTCCCGGGCCACAGCAGAGAGCTGGACTGGAGGAGGAGCAACCGGGACTAGAACCCGGTGCCCATATGGGATGTCAGCGCCGTAGGCGGAGGATTAACCAAGTGAGCCACAGCACCTGCCTCTGGTTTTTTTTTTTTTTGTTGTTGTTGTTTTAAGATTTATTTTATTTATTTGAAAGACAGAGTTACAGAGAGAGGTAGAGCCAGGGAGAGAAGTCTTCCATCTGTAGGTTAACTCCCCAAATGACTGCAATGTCCAGAGCTGAGCTTATCTGAAGCCAGGAGCCAAGAGACTTCCTCCAGGTCTCCCATGCGGGTGCAGGGGCCCAAGGACTTGGGTCATGCTTCACTGTTTTTCGAGACCATAGCAGGGAGCTGGATCAGAAGAGGAGCAGCTGGAACTTGAACTGGTGCCCATATGGGATGCCAGCACTACAGCAATCCTTTAACCTGCTGCGCCACAGCGCTGCCCTCCTCAATTACAGTCTTACCAAAATCTCCAAGTGTGTTTTACTTCTCAAATGGTTAAAACAATACTTTACCTAAGAACTCTTAGTGTTATGAAGTTTTAGGATTGCTAAACATGTCAAGAATTTTTATGTTTAAGATTTTGCAAAATATTCACAAAATCGGGATCTTTGATTTTGGTTCCATTGAAATGGAAATAGTTAGAATTTGAGTATTTCCTTGCCAGGACTTTGAACACTTCAGAAATGATACTGTCACCAGATTGTTGTAGATGCAAGTTCTGTGATAGCCATCCTTCAAAATCGTGGCTGTTTAAGGTGACTGTTCATCCCTTCAGTTTCCCCATGGGAAAAATTAAGAATCAGTTTGGTCACTCACACTCTTCATGACTTCCACCTCTCCTCCTATGAGTAATTTCATTGCCCCCTTCCTCCCTCTTGCATTAACTTCAACTTTGAAATATGGAAAATATTCGGAAATGCTTTAAAAGGAAGACAAATATGCTGTTCACTACCAACAGAAAGATGTAAAACTTAAGGAGCAGTAAAACCAAGAGTCTAAAGAGATGGGACCCTCTTCCAGTCCATACACACCCATAGTTCCTTTCGCTTCAGAGAATGTTCAGAGATACTTTTTTATAAATGTGTGATCAAAATTTTATTTTTAAAACATGAATCTGATGATTAAATTGGTCTATAGAGGGAATAAACAAAAAATAAGGTATTAATTAGAGAAAAGGGATGATTAAATCTTCTCCATAAGAAATGAGCATAGGATAAAACTATTATCAATGTTGTAGAGCAAGACTTGGCTTTGAGCCTGGGTGATTAGCTGGAAAATGATAATGACTTTATTATGTAATAGAGGCATAGGAGGCAGATCCAAGGAATGATGGCAGATTTCAGTTGAGTACTTAATGAGATTGAATGGCCTCTTCAACCTCTAGGTAGAGTTGCCTCATATGTAGATGGCAAAATAGAACAGGAGGGACAGAACTGAGAGTGAACCCAAAGATGCTATGGTTACTGAGCAAAGAAAATATTTTATATACACTATTTTTAAGCCTTTATTTTTAAGAAGAGGTATATAGGGACCAGCACACTGTGGCACAACAGTTTAAGCTGCCGCTTACCAAAATCTCACATTGGAGAGCAGGTTTGAGTCCCCTGCTGCTCCACTTTCTATCAAGCTCCCTGCTAATGTGCAGAGGCTAATGGCCCAAGTATTTGGGCCCCTGCCTCCCATGTAAGAGACCTGGTTGGAGTTCCTGGCTCTTGGCCCAGCCCTGGCTATTGCAGCCATTTGTGGAGTAAGCCAGTGGTTAGAAGATTGATCTCTCTGTCTCTGTCTTTGTCTCTGTCTCTTTGTCTCTGTCTCTCTCTGTCTCTCTGTCTGTCTGTCTCTCTCTCTGTTTGTGTGTGTGTGTGTGTATGACTCTGCCTTTCAAATAAATAAATCTTTTTTAAAAAGAAGACATAGTTCAAAATAAACCTTAGGAGAAACAGTAAGATAAATTGTAGGAGAATCCTGAGAGTTAATTCTCTGGAGGTTGAGAAAGAAGAGAATTTAGGGAGATATATATTTGAGGAAGAGAATGAGAAATTGATTATGATAAGAGCACCGGAAAAGGATTTAATCTTCTAAATAAAAAGACACATTTCTTTTTCACACATAGGGATATTGTCCAGTTCTTGGTAAAGTATGTAGGCATCAAACAGAAAAGTATAGCTCCTACCCCCACTTTTTCTTGACATTTGTTGCACTCTTGGTCAAAGAGGAGGTACAAATCAGGTTACATCTGGGAGTCTGAAGTTATACAACCACCCTCCACCTTTTAGACCCTGCTTTTTTCTACTGAGGAAGAAGACTTTGTTGGATTGTATCAATGGACTTCCTTGCCTCCTGTTTCCCTGTTGAATTTGAACAATGGTGTATACCAGTGGGAAATCACAGGCAGCATAAATTGTTACTGGGAGTTTTTCTTTTTACTTCTCTACATGCCACATCATTGTGTGTTGACTCTGTTTGTGATGCCTTGTCAATGGTAGTAGGGTACAGTGGGATTTGGACCTGGTTTTAGCTTATAGTAGTGATGTGATTATCAGTAAATGCCCACTAAAGAACACATGGTATTATTTGAGCTTTGAGGCTGGTGTTTTGCCATAGTAGGTAAAGCCACCACCCACAGCACTGGCATCCCATATGGGTGCCAGTTTGTGTTCTGGCTGCTCCACTTCCAATCCTTGCCATCCAGTGGGGGACCCAGCAGAAGGTCCTTGCTTTTGATTTTGTCTTGTCCCAACCCCAGCCATTCCAACCATTTGTGGAGTGAAACAGTGAATGTCTGTCTCTCTAGCTCTGACTTTCTAATAAATAAATAAATAAATAAATAAATCTTTTTAAAAAAATCTGAGTTTGGTATTTTTTTTTTTTTTGACAGGCAGAGTTAGACAGTGAGAGAGAGAGAGAGAGAGAGAGACAGAGAGAAAGGTTTTCCTTCCGTTGGTTCACCCTCCAAATGGCCACTACGGCCGTTGTGCTGCGCTGATCCAAAGCCAAGAGCCAGGTGCCCCCTCCTGGTCCCCTATGCGGGTGCAGGGCCCAAGCACTTGGGCCATCCTCCACTGCCTTCGCGGGCCACAGCAGAGAGCTGGCCTGGAAGAGGAGCAACCGGGACTAGAACCTGGAGTGCTGGCGCCGCAGGTGGAGGATTAGCCAACTGAACTGCAGCGCCAGCCTGAGCTTGGTATTTCAAACTTGACCAGCTAAGTTTGTTTCCCTTTAAAACTCTTGATATTTTATGAATATGTATTAGTGCTTTGCTGTTCAAAAGTGTGATCTGTGAAACAGCAGAATCAACGCCTCGGTTGTCTTAGAAATGCAGAGTTGCAGCCCCTATTACAAAGACACTGAATTTAAATCTGCATTTTTAAAAGAAACCCAGATGATTTTTATATATAATAGGATCCACAAAGCTCTTACGAACTGTGGGGTCAAACTGACCTGGTTTTGAGTTGTGACTTTATTACTAGAACTTGTGACGTTACTGTCCCTTTCTGAAAGTCAGAATTCTAAGCTGAAAATCACAATACTTCCAGGGTTGCCATGAAAAGTCACTAAAATAATGAGATCCTGTATTTTAGTATAGCACTTATTCATTCAACAAATACTGTGTTTAAAACAAATATGATGGAGCCAGCTCTGTGGCATAGTGGATTGATCCATGGCCTGCAGTGCTGGCATCCCATATAGGCACTGGTTCGAATCCCAGGTGTTCCACTTCCAATCCAGCTCTCTGCTAAAGCACCTGGGAAAGCAGTGGAAGACGGCCCATGTCCTAATATTGGGAATTACTACTTGCCTGGGTGTGAAGGAGAAGCCATGTGTTGGTATCCATGAAATTCAGATGAGCTGCAGTGCTGTTCTTCCTGCATGACTTGGAAATGGTGTTTAACCCAGTGAAAGCTGGGCATCTCTCTTACAGTAAGAATTGGAGTGTCCTACATTAGGCCTGACAAGGGCCTAATGACTTTGATTAAGTGCCCAAACCTGTACCAGTTGCTTAGAGTTGGGTTTCAGAAACATGGACACAATCCAAAAGGAAGCTCAAAGCTTGTCTTAACAGGATTTTTTTTCTTTGTGGTTATTTATTCCCTTGTATATAGCTCCCAAGTCTTTATTGTAAAGCAAGGAAATGCATCTTATCAAGATTGACTTCTTGTGTACATTATTTTCCTGTATATCAATAAATGGAAACTGTAAGCAAATATATATTGCTTTGGTGCAGTGGCAAAATTAGGTAAATGGTGATGCACCAACATCACCAGGTCAGGAAACTTGACAGATGAGAGAGAGTGGGCCTAGAGAAAAGGGCACTGTGGTAATACAAAAGAGGCATTCTGGTTACAGTCAGAGAAGTACTATCCACCTACATTTAAGAGAGATTTGAACAGTTAAGTTGTGTGGGGATAAATGTGATGGGGCCCAGTGGACTTGCAGTGAGAGAATAAAGTTAAAATCCAGTGCTGCCACTGATAGACGGGTGACCTTGTGTAAGCCATGCTACTTTTATGAACCTCTTTTTCCCCTCATCTTGCAAAATGATGACAGTGACCCATATTTGCTTTCCATGAATGTTACTGAGTTCAAAGATGGAAGAGACCTTTAAAAACTGTAAAGAGTGAGAGGCATGTAAGGTGTTTGCATTTACAATACGTGCTTTAAAGCAGTTAAGGAGTATGTTTGCTTGATAAGCTTTGTGAATACTTTAAAATGATTTGTTAGACAGTGGAAGCTAAAATTTAAAAAAAAAGGATAAAGAAGAAAGAGAAATGCCTGTGTTTATCAGTATTGCTGCAAATATAGTTTTGTAAGACTTTTATACCTTTCTTAAACCAATGGTTAAGCACATTGCTCTACTAGCATTTTAATGATTAATTTTTAATTATTTAAAAATTACTATATATGAGTGAAATGGTCATTTTTCCATTTAATTATTGTTTATAGCTTTTGTCTGTATTCCCCTAAACGAAACTTATTTTACTTTTACTTGTAAACTTCTTATAAGATGAAGTATTAAGCCTTTTTAAAATTAAAATGTTATCTCATAAACTAAAAAAATATCTAGAAGAAAGGAGAGTGGAAGGGAGATATTGGAGTGAGGAAGTGTGAGAGCAAAGGAATATGTTCTTAGAATTTTATCTACAAAGCACATTGAATCTGTTGAAAAAACTAATTACAGATTTTTAAAAAAGATTTAGTTAATTATTTGAAAGAGTTACACAGAGAGAGGAGAGGCAGAGGGGTTAGGGGAGGTCTTCCATCTGCTGGTTCACTCCCCAACTGGCCAAACCAGCAAGAACTGCGCCAATCCAAAGCACTAATTACAATTTTTTTTTACAATTTTTATACTGTAATGTTTATTTATTTATTTATTTTACTTTTATTTAATAAATATAAATTTCCAAAGTACAACTTTTGAATTGTAGTGGCTTTTTCCCCCCATAACCTCCCTCCTACCTGCAACCATCCCATCTCCACTCCCTCTTCCATTCCATTCTTCATCACAATTCATTTTCAATTATCTTTATATACAGAAGATCAACTTAGTATATACTAAGTAATGATTTTCTGCTTTTTTTTTTTTTTTTTTTGACAGGCAGAATAAGACAGTGAGAGAGAGAGAGAAAGGTTTTCCTTTTTCCATTGGTTCACCCCCCAAGTGGCTGCTATGGCCGGTGCACTGTGCCTATCCGAAGCCAGGAGCCAGGTGTTTCCTGCTGTTCTCCCATGCAGGTACAGGGCCCAAGGACCTGTGCCTTCCTCTGCTGCACTCCCGAGCCACAGCAGAGAGCTGGACTGGAAGAGGGGCAACCGGGACAGAATCCGGCGCCTCAACCGGGACTAGAACCCCGGGGTGCTGGCGCCGCAGGTGGAAGATTAGACTAGTGAGCCGTGGCGCTGGCCCTAAGTAATGATTTCAACACACTGCACCCACAAAGACACACAAAATATAGAGTACTGTTTGAGTAGTAGTTTTACCATTAATTCTCATAGTACAATACATTAAAGGCAGAGGTCCTACATGGGGAGAAAGTGCACAGTTACTCCTGTTGTTGATTTAACAATTGACACTCTTATTTATGAAGTCAGTAATCACCTGAGGCTCTTGTCATGAGCTGCCAAGGCTATGGAAGCCTCTTGAGTTCACCACTCCGATCTTGTTTAGACAAGGCCATATTCAAAGTGGAATTTCTCTCCTCCCTTCAGAGAAAGGTACCTCCTTCTTTGATGGCCTGTTCTTTCCACTGGAATCTCACTCACAGAAATGTTTCATTTAGGTTTTTTTTTTTTTTTTTTTTGCCACAGTGTCTTGGCACTAATTACAAATTAAAAAAAAAAAAAATCTTTTTAAAAGGGCACAGCAAGACAACTCTATTGTCGAGCGCCATCTTGTGGATAAACAATGAACTAAAGTGGCATAATTATGGGGCCTGCTCTGTGGTGCAGCTTGTTATAGCCACGGCCTAAAGCTCTGGCATCCCATATGTGCACTGGTTTTAGTCTCGGCTGCTCCTCTTCCAATCTATCTCTCTGCTATGGCCTGGGATAGACGTAGAAGATGGACCAAGTCCTTGGGCCCCTGCACCCACGTGGAAGACCCAGAAGAAGCTCCTGGCTCCTGGCTTTGGATTGGCGCAGCTGTGGCCGTTGCGGTCATCTGGGGAGTGAACCAGCAGATGGAAGACCTCTTTCTCTGTCTCTACCTCTCTCTGTAACTCTTTCAAATAAGTAAAATAAATATTTTTTTTAAAAAAATAAGTATGGTTTCTATTGAAAGCATATTTCTTTTGCACTATTGTAAATTTGAAAAATTGGAAGTGGAACCTGTATAAGTTGTAAGATAGGATACACACACACACACATATAAATATATATGTTTCTATGGGGCAGTGTTTCAATTTTTGTTAATTCCTTGCTTATAGTGAGTTTGGAACTCAGTGCCATGAATAATATGAATAAAGCGAATTGATTGTGTATGATTTGTAAATATTTTCTCCTGTTGGGTAGGATGTCTTTTCACTTTCTTAATAACATCCTTTGATACACAAAGCTGTTTAATCTTGATGAGTCCTATTTGTCTGTTGTCTCTTTTGTTCCTTGTGCCTCTACATCTAACTTTGGAAGCAAAGTGCTTTTGCCTATTTTAATCATAGGTAAAACAACTATGTTGATATGAGGGGTACTATTCACTGATAAATGGCTGCAGAGGTATTTAGGAGAGACAGTTAATTGATTTGCCTGGTGTTAATCTAATGAAAATCCATTATAGAATCATACCTGTGTCTGATACTAGACCTGTTATCTTAACTGCTCTAATTAAACAAATAAAAGATAATTAAGGTGAACTAAAGAAAAAAAGACATCAGTTTCTTTCAAAGAGTGGTAGCCTCTAGAAAGGAAAAGTGAATACTTTTCATTTTAGGAGAGTGTTGTTTGTGGAAGGTGTGTCCAAATACCGTAGACAGTATATATGAGCAATGACAAACACCACTACCTCAACTTCTTTGCCTTATGCTTCTCTGCCTTATGCTTCATTAGATGTTTTTAATATTTTTAGTGGGATTGGCTGTTGGAAATCACTACTAATGGACACAAGAGGGTGCTAAAAGATCTTTGTTCTCTTAGTTCTTTGGGCACAGGTATAGAAAAATCCATGATCCGTTTCCCTGAATCTTCTTCTCATATGCAAAGTTGAATTTGGATTTAAACATTCAGAAAAGATTTCTCGACTAGTGATAAATAAAAATACAACCTAATATAAATGTTTATATTTCAAGAGTTATTGACATTCAGTCCTAGAGTTCTTGATGACTTCACATCATGTAGTAGAATTTAGTAGAATTTCAGGATTTCCCCCTGTCTGTTACCTTTCCCTTTCCTTCCTGGAGCTTGGTTAAATGCAATCTTTCCTGTCTAGAAGACAACACAATATAAGCAGAACTGTCATTTATGACATCAGAGCCCAGTCTCTGGTCTTATTTTCACCACATGGCAGACAAGAAGCTGTGTCTGAGTAACTTTACCACATCAAAGAGGTTGAAATGTTGCTGAAGGTCAAATTGATGGCTAAATATGCCCTCAGATTCATTCCTGCCTCTGCCTATTTTTGTACAACCTAGGAGATAACATGATTCTTATGGTTTTTTTAGTGGTTGGGGAAAAATAACAGAAGAAGAAAATCTCATAACATGAAAATTATATGCAGTTCAGATTTCAGTGACCATAAGTAAAGTTATGGAACCACAGTAACATTCATCCATATATATATTGCCCATGGTTCTTTTCATGCAGCAGTTGCAAAGTTGAGTATTTACCACAGACATGTATCTCAGTTTCTCTAATAAAAATTAAATTAAGGTAATAATTAAAGTAAGCATTGCTGGATATATGATATAACATTTATAACATGTATGATGATATATGATAATTATATAATAGCACAATGTCTGTATAGGAATGAGATTTCCATATCTTACTAAAATTATGTTAGTGTAAATTTGAAGTAAATTGTAGTAATTAAAATGTATATAGTATATCCCAGAGCAACCACTAAAGGAACTTTGAAAAAATAAAGAATTTTATGTTGGAAAATATTTCCACAGTGCAAAAGACAGCAGTAAAGGAGAAATAGAGGAACAAAAAGGCATAAGATACAGAGAAAAGGCAAAATGACATTAGGAAATGCACCATTTCAATAATAATATTTAATGTGAACAAAATAAATAATCCAGTGAAACAATGTCAGAGTAGATTAAAAAATCCAATTACAAAATATACTATCTATTCAAGACACTACTTTTTGTTTGTGTTTATTTGTGTACTGATTTTAAATTTTGTTTCAAACTGGCAGGTAATAATTGTTTACAGGATTCAGAATGTTGTTCAGATATACATACAGATTGTGGAATGATTGAATCAGGCTAATTAATGTGTTTATCGCCTCACATATTTATCTTATATTTTGATGAGAACATTTGATACCTACTCAATTTTGAAATATACAGTCAATTATTACTATTAACTACCTCTGTCATATATTGCAATAGATCACTGGCTGTTAATCTTCCCAACTCAAACTTTAACTTTTTGACTAGTATCTTTGCTTTCCCTACCCATTTCTCTTCTCTTCCTCCTGTCTCTGGTAACTATCATTCTGCTCTTTAATTCTATCAGTTTAGCCTTTTTAGATTCCACAAGTTGTAAGAACATGTGTCTTTTGTCTTTCTGTGCCTAGCAAAATGACCTGCAGATTTACTCATGTTACTATAAGTAGTAGGACTTCCATCTTTTTTACTGCTGGATAATATTACATTCTATATATGTGCCATATTTTTTTTATCCATTGATTGATCAGTGGACATTTGTGTCGAGTCCATGTCTTGATTACTGTGAATAATATTACCGTGAACATGGAGGTACAGATAAATTGTTAAGATCCTGATTTCAATTCTTTTGGATATATACCCAGAAGTGAACCTTCTACACTGTTTTACAAAATGGCTATATTTATATACATTCTCATCCATAGTGCATAAGAGATCCTTTTGGAGCTACTATTTTAGATTTAAAGATACAAGTAGATTGAAAGTAAAAATTGGGAAAAAGCAGGGAGAGTGTTTAGTATCATCATCAAGACACAGTACCTACACTTGATTTCCAGCTCTAGATCCCAGTTCCAGCTTCCTGCTAATGCAGAACCTGGGAGGCATCAGTGATGATCAGTACTTGGGTTCCTGACACCCTCATGTGAGATCTGGGTTGAGTTCCTTGGGCCTGGGTTTGACCCAATCCCAGTCACTGTGCAAGTAAATCAGTGGATAGGTGGATGGGAGCCCTCTCTTGTTCCTTCCCCCCACCCCCATCTTTCAAATAAATATATAAATATTTTTAAAAGGAATGGAAAATATGTTATGCAAACAGAAACTCCAATAAATCTTGAAAGGCTATACCAATGTCAGACAAAATAGCATTTAAAAGGGAAAGCATATGCCCTGTAGAGCCCAAGATATTTACTCTCTGGCCCTTTACAAAAGAAGTTTGCCAATCTTTGCTGTAGGTACTTCTTATGATTCAATGGGATGAGTAAAAATATAAGCTATAGCTTACTTATTCCCGGTGTATATAACTATTTTTGTTTAGCTATATTCTCAGATTCTGCTGAGATGATAGAGATGTCTCATAGACACTTATAGAAGGAAGGAGTTTGTGGAAGAGAAGCATCATAACTGTGCCTTGATAGGAATGAATAGAACTGATTTGAGGTCCAGTTCATACTACCCCAGTCCCACCCCAAACCTGAACTCTAATTATGTCTTAACCATTCTTTTATCCCTTTCATTCCATTACAGTAAACTTTACTGAACCTTTTTCTTTCTACTGTAGAGTATTACAATTATTTTATAGGATTACTGTGAAATTAAATGATTTAATCCATGATAATTACTAGCACATTAATTAGCATAGAATATGTTCAATAAATAGAAATTGTTGTTATTGTTCAACATATGGTGAACTCATTAGAACTTTAGATGTTCTTGTGAAACTGAATGACCATGTGTTGTATATATGTAGTGAAAAATATTAAAATTCCTGAATGTAGCAGTGTTCATAGTGAGTGCTTTTTCAGTATAGATTCAACTATTTTCAATTAATTGAGGATGGACTAGACCTAAATCTTAATTATATGACTTAGTACATTTCTAAAGCTTTAGATGGAAATTAGTTTTCCTGACTTTTCCACCTTCGAGAGTCTATTTACATTTGTTGGCTCTGGATCAGTGCTGCTTCTACTTATGTTATCACATCTCTTTCTGACTCTGATGCTCTTGCCTCTCTTTTATATGGTCTCTTATGAATATATTGAGACTTATAGGGTCTCAAGATCCTAGACTTAATCACTGTATGCAGAAATTCTCACCATGTAAGACAAAATATTAGGGTCTGGAGATTATGATGTGGCCACCTTTGGGGAGCCATTGTTCTGTCTGTTGTGGGTAGTAACCTAGTTTTTTGACTATCATATACAAAGAGAGATATCTAGATAATTTTATTTATTCCCATTTATCTGCATAGGTTAGGGGCTTTTTCTTCCGCATCACCATGCATCTAAGTGCCTGTTTCATAGGTATTTAGTTGTCCTACAATGCCGATAAAGAGTCAAAAATTAGAAGTCAAGGTTTCTGGCAATAGAACAAGAGCAAGAATGAAATTATAAATGGTTATATCTCCTGCTAGGTGGTTACTGGGCTAGGTGCTGACTTTTGTCAAAAGGAGGACTTCTTCATAACTCATCAGTAAAGGCAATTTGTACAACTTCACATCTGCAAGCAGTAGTTTCTGCTGCTAGACTCGAACTCCAGATCATGTATATTCAGATGGACACTGGTCATCCCCTGATGCTGCTTCAATACTGTGTTCATGATTCCTCTAGCTATGTCCCCTCGTTCTTTCTCCAACTATCCTTTAAGTCTCTCCTATGTTTTCCTAAACTTCAAAAACCATCATTTGTTTTGGAGTTCAGAAAATTTCTTCTTTTCACATAGTCTATTAAAATCATGTGTTTTTGTAGTTGCTAAACTAAAATGTGAACAATCATTGTTCTGCTTTCTGCTGTCAGTTCATCTTGAAGAGTTCACATGGTTGAAGAAAATTTTAGGAACAAAAGTATATTCATTATTATACATGTACATGATTTAAAAAATTCATTCCAGCCTTAAAATTCAAAAACCCAATATCCTTAGTCTAGCACTAGAGCCTTGTTCTACTATACCACACCCATTGATGTGCTTTAACTTTATCATTTCAATAACTTACATGAACATCAATACCTTGGAATTCAGAATTGGCACTGGTGTATTATATATTCACCAACACATATCCCTACTATTACTAAATCTCCACTCTCACTGTTGTGAGAGCATTCTGCTCTCTAACTCCTGGGAAAAGCTGAATAACAAAAGATCTGCACCACCCTGGGTTTGCCTGCCTATTTACCTTTCCATAATTTCAGCCCACTCTCCCTCTGACTCAGCTTTCTGTCTGCCAAGCCCGGCAATGACTTGTAGAAATCATCTCCTGCCACCTCTTTTCTCCCAAGGAGAATAGGATTAGCAAGCAGAACACTTGAACACAGGGCAGCTCCTCTTCAGTTTGTTTGTCTGGTATTAAAAGGAGAAGAGAACTAGCTTAAGGTCTGAATTGAGTTCATTCCCACAGGTACCTGCCCAGCCTCTAATACCCAGGTACACGTCAAGAATGTAGACTCTGCTTGGCAGTTCAACTGGTCCAGCTTCCTTAATGCAAGTGGTTGCTTGTCTAACTCTGTGTCATAATTCCAGATCTTGTCTTCCAATTTTATAATGAAATAGTCAATGAAGGGAGGCAGCCTAGATTAGTGTATAGTCACCCTGTGTTTGCATCAGACAAAATGTGGATTGAATCCCATTTCTGCTACTTACTAATTATGTGACCTTGGGCAAATTATTTAATTTTCCAAAACTTCAATTTCCTTCTCTGTAAAATAAGGATGAAGATGCCTATATGAGTGTGTTGCTGTAAGTATTAAGTAAAATAAAACATATAAAGCATTGACATCCTATTTGACACACATTGATCTATAAAGCAGAGTAATTGTATTTTGTTTAATAAAAATATGTTGAACATTTGCTTTGAAAAATGCTGTGTGTGGTGCTGTAGATGTAGATAAAGAAGGAGACATGTCCCTGTTCTGAAAAGAACATTGCAAATTAGTGGTAGAAATAGAAAATATCAAAGTAGTAGAAGAAAGAATGAAAGGGGTTAAATAAGAGGAAAAGAATTGAGTGGGGATAAAGTTGGAACAACATTGCTGGGAGGAAGGTCCACCTGAAAGCCCCATTGCCAACGTATGGGAAAGACTTTGGTATTGTGGCCCATTCTTGGAAAAAGTTTCTGCCCATATATTTTGTGGGACTCTTCTACTCAGTTGTACTGAATCAAGGCCATGAAAAGGTATGCTTCTATTTTTGTTTGTGAAAACCTATTAATTAAAGCTATAGTTAGTGAGGGGTCTCTAGGGAAATAAACAAAAAAGGTATCTTTCTTCCTGGTCTACCTGTCTTTCTTCTGCCCTCGTTATGATCATTAGTTCATTGTTAAAAGTTTAGTTAAAAGTTTTATTGTTTTGTGTTGTTGGGGTTTTGTTTGTTTGTTTGTCTTTTTGGCTAGCTGGTGTCCATTCACAGATAATTTCCTGGCCCAGTGTCAGTAAGTCAGCTCTAAAATTTATGATGAAAATTAACTGAAGTGTATGTATGCTAAATTGAGAACAGGTAAGTGTTTTCTCCACCCTAGAGAGAGCATGCAGATCCTCTGAATACTTGACCAGATAGTCATTGGCATGTGTGGGTTGATTGCCTATATAGTTTGTATGGAGCTGGCTGGAGCATTCGTCAGCTGACTTGCACAAGTTACAAAATTCCCATGTCACAAGAAGACAGTGGAGTATTGTAACAAGAATAAGGGTGCCTATGATTTACTACTAGTTCAGATGTGACAAATGTATGTACAATTGCTCAGTTTTTCTTAATTGCTTTCTCAATCAAAAAATTGATAAAATAATCTTTGCCCATGGCTCTGTAGAACACAAATATAATTTTTTTTGTAGAGTCTAATAGTTCTTACTTATAAAATGGTGATAGATGATAATCACAGCTTAGCCCACTTTATCTGGTTGTCATGAAGGTCACATAAGATAGGCTTGGCAACCTTGTCTCCAAGGCTGGTTTTTAAGTGCCTAAGAAGATTGACTGTATCTTCATTAAGGTTTCTCCAGTTTTTTCATTTCCTATTCCAACCTCAAAAGAAAAGCTTTTCATGTACCTATAGAGCCTCCTAGGCCAGTCAGTACAGACTAGTGAACAGGTTGTCATCTACCATGTACATATCTAAGCAGAATATTAATGAGTCTCAGGTTTTCCAATTTCATTAGAGAGATAACAGGAAAGGGAGGGTCATCCAGAATTTGGGTGCCTCCAAATAAGACGTTTAAAAATATGACAACTATATTTCAGTATGTTTAAGTCATTCCAATGTGTTATTGTAATAAATTCAAGGACTGCTGGCACTCAGATGCTTGAGCCCTGGCCTGTCTTGGGCAATTTTTATTATGATCTAGTCGCATTTGACTCCTTTCTGTTCTTCATACGTGCCAGACTCATTCTTGCCCTAGGAATTGTGCCCCTATTTTTCCTTCTGCTGATAATATGCTTCCCCTAAATCTTTGCATGTCTATTTCTCATTTTTTCATCTTCATTCTTGTCTCAACTCAAATCCCACTTTCTCATGGAGGCCTTTTTAAAAATCACAGTATCAGGTTCTCACTCCCCATCCCCGCACCATCTCATCATTTATAACTCTTATCTGAGTTATAACTCTTATTTAATCTGAAATTGAATTATGCATTGTATTATTAACTTGTTTACTGTCTCTTCTCAATAAAATAGAACCTGTTCTCCTAGGGTGACATTCAAACTATTTAACAACCTATGCCACATGATACCAATCAGTTGGAATTGATACTGGGCAAAATCCTAGAATAGGGGATTCTGGACTTTAACCCATAAGCTGTTGAGTTGTGGAGCAATCTAGGAGTACTGACTAGAATAGATAGGGAAACATATATGAACTAAGGGACTCCAGGAAATGATATGTACCCATTAGTACATATATATTTTAATATTTTAGAAATCAGTATGATTACTAGTCTCTGCTGGTTGACTTTCAACTCTTCTGATCTCTCATAGTAAACACTGTAGCCTGGGGCCCAGAACAAACTGGCTCATAGAAGTCCCTCATGTAGTGAATCGCCTGAGTAATAATGAGTCTTGTCCATGTAGCACTTTGTCCAACTTGATATTTTCTGGAAGAGCTGGAAGATATCCTGAATATGTAAGTCATCCAAGGGGTAAGTAATGGTGTATTTAGGCTATGAGGTCTGCTCTAATGATAAAGTTTGTTATTCTTCATAATTTACAAAATCTGTAGACCCATTGTCTAATTTGATCCTAACAACCCTTCTGAGAGGCTGACAGGACAAAAATTATTATCTTCATTTTTCCATTGAATAAATTCGTACTCCTATAAATCAAGTGGTGGCTGAAAAAAGGGTTTCTCTCTGTGTCTCCTCTCTCTCTCACTCAATATATAATATTATACTTACCCTTCTTTTTCTTGTGATGATAGTAAGTAATATAATGTCTTTGCAATGAGATGAATTGATGCACATTATATGGGCATTTGATGTAATGTTAGAACACTGTATTTTCCAACAATATGTTAGAAGAGAGATCATCAACTTCAAGTAATACTAGATTATCAAACCTGCACCAGCACAGGGGACCAGGAAGGGGCACCTGGCTCTTGGCTTCGGATCGGTGCAGCGCGCCGGCCGTAGCAGCCATTTGGGGGGGGTGAGCCAACAGAAGGAAGACCTTTCTCTCTGTCTCTCTTTCTCTCACTGTCTAACTCTGCCTGTCCCCCCCCCAAAAAAGCTATGAATTGTTTATTTCTGGAATGTTTGATTTAGTATTTCTGGAGTTTGGTTTACCAAGAGAAACTGAAATCATGGAATGCAAAAGTACAAATAAGGGTGGAATATTGTATACCAGTTTTGTGATTTCAAGTGTGTCACAAGTGGTAAAAGTACGTATTTAATAAGTCTTTTCTTAAGAAAATCACTGAAAAAATCCAAATGAATTATAATGCAGGTGCTTCTGTGACATTTTACAAGGAGATAGATTAGTAAATGAGTGAAATGTTCCAAAATCATGTTCTTTGAACATATCTCTAACACTTTCTGTGACCTTGAAGCTATTCTCAATGTATGGTGCCTAATTTCTTATGTTACCAAGTGAAAATATACTAAAGCTTGTTTCATAACATTGTGGCAAAGAGTCAGTTATTTAATGCATGGAAAATATTCAGCATAGTGCTTGGCACAGAGTGAGGACTCAGTGAATGCTAGCTACTGTTTTGACATTTTGTCAGTAACAAAGAGAACTGTTGAACCACGGAAAGCAACCTTATGAAGCAGCAAGCTTCTCATCATTGAAGGCATGTAAATAGGACTAAGTGGGCATTTATCAGTGTTGTTGCAAAGGAGATTGTTACATAGATAAGCAGCTCATTGATCACTTGAACATCGTTCCACCAGGAAATGTCTGTGATTCTACTTTTTGATGAATTCCAGGCTTCAGGGAAGACTTGAAACTAGAGCATTCCTCCTATGTCTTGGGGGAACACTTAGTTATTGATCTTCAGGACTCAGAGACTCATTGCTCTTGAACACCATTGTTGGCTGTGACATTCAGACCTATCCTTGTCATCACTCACATCACTGTCAAGAAGAAGAGTTATGTGAGAACCATGCAGCTATTGTCCCATGGTTCTTGCTCAACCAGGAAAAATGTTCATTCTGTCTTCACATCTCTCCTCATAACTGTGGGCAAGGCTGTGAATGTTTCTTATGGGTATGGAAAATATCCATCCTGTCTAACCTTCCATTGGAATCTGGTCTTTTCAACTGGTGGCTGCTGTCATGCAGCTATTTCCACCTTGAGAGCTTTAGCCATGGGAAATCTTTTAAACAAGCTCTAGGTTTCACCCACATGTGCTAGTTTAATCTCCTTTAACTACAAAGAACAAGTATCCCAAGAACCCATCTAAAGTGGACAGAGTATTATGATTGTTGGTTTCTATTCTGTTCCTGATGTTCCCACAGATAGACTGTTCCTGTTGTCCAGTTTCCAGTCCCTGCCCTTCCTTGTTACCAACACCATGTTCTACCAGAATTTGTCTCTATGCTTTGTGTAGGGCAGACTGTGGAATGCGGGCCCTTGTTTCTCCATAAAGGAAGCTACTCTCAGTTACAGTTCAGTTGCAAAGGATCCAGCAAATTTATGTAAAGGTTTTAATGACAGACAGTAATGTATTTGGAGCTCTCTAGAAGTCTGGCACCTTTCTCACACTGTGCACACTCCTAAGATGTCTCTTCTAGCCCTGCTGAACCAGTTTCTATACACAGAGTGTGGTTTCTAATATCTAATTCTAGTGCCATTTCTCTTCTGAGTTCCAGGATCATGTGCCTTGGTCTCCTGGATATCCATGTATGTATATCTCATAGGTGTTTCAACCTCACTGAATTCAAAACTGAGCCCATATACTTTCTCTCAGCTTTCCCAGCTCTGTCATGTGAATAACAATAGCACTAACTTCACAGGGTTATTACAAAGATCAAATAAACAACTGTGCAGGTTAGTATCTGATGAATAATAAACAGTAATTATATTGCTATTTTTGGTGATAGGAAAACAAACAAAGAAATGTATGATGAGTGGTGTTATTTTATGTGGAAAAAATGAAGCAGCAGAGGTTGAGAAGTACTGATAGGGACCAGAGGATATCAAAAGACAATTTTAAAAAACCATTGTTTTCTTCATAGTGTTCTGTGGAAAACAAATGTCTCAAAAATTAATGATAAAACGTAAAAGAAATTACACAATCCACACATGCATACATGAAAGATCATCAGAAAGTTCTTAGAAAAATGCTTATTATGAAAATACTGTGCATTGATTTCAAAACTCTTTTGCATGAATATCTTATCTCAGTACCATTTTCCAAAACTTTTGGAAATATTCTTGTGTATTAGTTAGCATTTTGTCACTTAAAATATCTGAAAGAAGCTACTTAATTAGGAAGAAGATTTATTTCACCTCAGCTTTCTGGAGGATTATAGTCTAAGATTGGGAGGCCCCAGAATGCATGTGGAGGGTGGATCACGTGGTGAGCCAGGAAGCATAGAGAAAATAGCTAAGCCCAATTCAGCCTTTGTAACTACCACTTTTGCAAAAATTACCTCCTGAGGTGAAGCCCCAAGTGACCAAGAGATCATTCAATGGACTTACCTCTCAGATACCATAGTTGTATCAAGTCTCCATGTTAAATTCATATTAACCCATTAACTATTAACATGAGAATTTGGAGGTTAAAGATCCACATGAGTTTTAAATCATGTTCAAACTACAGTATTTTTTATGTTGTAGAGGTTGAGAGGTTGTGCCGGAGTGGTTTTCAAATTGTTTAACATGCCTAGCCCATGGATATAGCTATCACTCTATGGATATAGTCAGTTTTACATGTGGTATCAATTTTCCTGGCCTCCTCAGAGAAATTAATTCATGGTGAGATTAAAATAAAGTACCAAAAGCTTGTATTTGGAGATGGCAGCAGCCTGCTTTGTAAGGACTTATGTAGGTCAGTTGCCAACTTGCTTTGGGAAAGATTTTGTGAATCTGAAGAGTGTGGGTGGTTAGGTAAGACATGCAAAAGAGTGCTGCTTAAAGTATCATCTGCAGACTGATGGTGGTCCACAAACTGCTGTGGTAAGTACAGAATTGAGAGCAAGTCTTTAAACTGCTACATGCAATCCTATAGAGAAACTGTATGTCTGTTAAATCTAACAGTGCATAAATGAAGATTTAAACATGGGTTTCGTCTATATATTTTCATTTGATTGAAAACATTGGTTAGTGATGTGTAGAAAATAAACCAAAGGGAAAGAAAAGAAATTTATCCTTTATAACATCATTTGAAAGCTTTGAGACGTGGTGCAGAGCTGTGATCTGGCCCTAGCTTTGAAAGAAATTCAAAGGAGATCCTGGGCAGTTCACTCCCTCTGGGGAATTACTTTCTCATAAATAGGTTAAGGATCATGGAAAAGCTTATTTTAAATTTTTATTTAGTTTTAAAAATGATGCCATAATCCCAGGAATCCAAAAAGTTTCTTAAAACAAAAATTGAGTAAAAGTTCATTTTGAGTCAAGTAATCTTAATTTCTGCTAAAGATGTAACCACAGCCTAGACTCTGCCTGTTTTTCTGCAGATCCCCCTAAGGAGCACTTCATTTTCTTTAGGTGATAGTCACCCTTCACTTTGAGCACCATTTTTTTTTCTCTTAAGCAAAAATTTTTCAGGGGCTGGCTTTATGGTACAGTGGGTTGAGCCCACAAGAGTTGTACCACACTGCTTGTATCCGATATTAGAGTGCCAGTTGGAGTCCTTGCTGCTGTGCTTCCAATCCATCTTCCTTGTTTACACTCAGGAATGCAGTGGAGACAGCCCAAGTAGTTGGCCATCTGCCACCCATGTAGGAGACCAGGATGGGTTTCCTGGCTCCTGGCTTTGGCCTGGCCTAGACCTGGCTGGTGCAGCCATTCAAGCAGTGAACCAGTGGATGGTAGGTTTACCTCTATCTTCTGCTCTGTTGTTCTACCTTTCCAATAAATAAATACTTTAAAATATTTTACAGAAAAACTTCCTTTGCTGAGTGTGGACCAACAATTTTGAATTTGGCGAGTTCCTCTCAGAATGTTCTCTCAGTGAATTTAAGTAGGTTTTGTAAGGAGCCTGGATTTTATTATAAGAGTAAGGAATCTATAGGATGGTTCTGAAGTAGATAATGACCTGAAATGATTAAATTTTCTAATATCCCTTTTGCTGGTCTTTGGATCTTAGATCAATAATATGTCATAGGTTAGTTCAGAAGTTGTTGCAGTAGTGAAGGCAGTCTGTAATGGTGATTTGGTTTATAGGATATAAAGTATATAGTTCACAACATCTAGCTTAATCAGCAGCCTTGGGAGTGCTATAATGCAGAATTGTGTACATAACCAAGATGTGACTTTGCTGAGCCGTATAGGAACTACAGCTACTTATGCAGTTATAGGTAGTAATTTATAGGAGTTAACATTAATTCACAAGTAGTATATCTTGAAATCATTGCTGGATGTTCCGTTCATATGAGGGTATGTACTTGAATAAGGTGCAGATAGAGAAGAACTGTGGATGTGGAGTTCAGATGGAAAGGCCTCTTATCCTGCCATCTCTTCCACTTAGAAAACAAAGGCAGCAAACAATAGTGCTTCAGTACAGGAGCCAAAGGCCATCCCAGACACTGTGAAAGCTTGGTGCTCTTAGCCCTGGGGCCACTGGGAAAATGAAGAAGCCCGACCTTGGGGATCAACCACCTTCCATCACACAGACCCTTCATTAGTTGACTCAGAAGTAGAAGGCACAGAGTCATTCAATTCATTTTACCTTGGGACACAATCCTGGGTTCCACTGAGAAGTAAAGAAGTGGGAAGTAAAGGATTCCACCAAAGCAAAGGAATTCTGATAATACAACTGGTTGGAGATTTCTATCTGGGAAAATGTTTGATTCTGCACATGGCCAATATTAGCAACTACACAATGAAGAAGATAATTTAGGATGAAGAAAGAATCCATGAAACACATGGAAGGAAGAAGTATAAAGTGAGGTAGAAAAGCTCAGTCTGAGTTTGAGACATGATTGAATTCCCTACTCTTTACTGGCTTATAACCTCAGATTTCCTGATGATCAGAGGCTGTGTCTCTTCTGAAAATTAATATAATTATACTTTCATGGTTGATATAAGCAGCAAATGAGAGCCAAACACAAGTGCACACTATAAAAAGCCACAAACACTTTGGTTAACATAATGAGGACTCCCCTGAATTACATCAGATTGTCAACACTATGGAATTCATACAGCTTGCATGGTTAGGGCAATGCTAAGTGAAACTTGAAAGACACTGTGAGAAAGTACCTGTAGGTGTGGAATTGCATAATGTATAAATATGATTATTTTATGTGCATGTGTGTGTGTGTTTGTACTGTATCAGTGCTATATTTATGCTTAAATATTAATTACATTATAATGGGGCAAGGCCAGATACAATATAGGACAGAGGTTCACAGCAAGGTCTTTGGAGTCAGAGAGACCAGTGTTCAAACATCAGTTTACAGGTTTGGTGATGTTAGACAAAGTTAATTAATGTATATTGGCTTTTATTTCATCATCAGCAAAATGGTGACAGTTGTATCTATTCAACAGTGTAGATGGGAAGATTAAGGTGGTAAATATGAGACATTTAGCAATTACAGAGAAAAACAGAAGATACAATGAAAGCCAATTTTGTCATTATTACTGCTAGTAAAACCAACTCTGGTCATTTGTGTGGTGAATGGATACTCTAATCTGAATGACAGTCCCTGGAATGGGACAGAAAAGAAGACATAACTACCTCTGTGAGGAGAAAACATCATATCTGCAGCCTGGGTCATGGAAGAATTCTCCTGAGTCAGTACCAGGACTCAATTCTCTATTCTTTTTCTCCCTAGATTCTTCTAGAAATGAAAGGGACCTAAGGGTTCTGGAAATTTTTCATGAGAAAAACAAAGGTGTAAAAAAATGTTTTCTATAACCCTTCTGCAGTCATCTAGGAAATGGAGCAAGATATAGAGGGATACCAGCAAAGGAGGCAATGGGACTGAGCCCATTAAGATAAGGACAGAAGGAATGTCACATGGGCATAGTTGGTGGCAGTTAATGGGGGGAAGATGGAGTTGGGAGATTCAGAAAGGCATAATGATGACTAGAAATGGTTTTAACATCAGACAAATCTGAGTTCACAATCCATTTCTACCACTAGCCATGTATATTCTTGCAAGTTACTTAAATTCTCTACAGAATACAAAATGAAAATTAGAATAATACCTTTCTTACTGGGATGGGGTAATGTATGTAAAGTGATCTGGACATATTTTTGTTTGGTAATATTTTTGGTACTCTTAATAGCTAAGAATCAAAAACTTCTCCCTGAAAATATTTTGAAGTTTATTTCCTAAAATTATTATCATATTGTTATATTTGGCAAAGACTAATATTCATTTTGAAAATGCTACTGTGGGTTCTTCATGTTAAGGTCATCACATAAAATGGATTTTGATCCAAATGGGATTGTAACTATAAATGGGGAAGGATCCAGTTCCTTTGGACTTAGGGGTAGACAGACAATGGTAGGTATCAAAGAGAACCCCAAAGGAAAGGAAGACTGCTGCACCACTGAGTCACAGTTGCCTGGGGCAAGGCTGGTGTCTGTGGGCCAGGCACATCTTGCTCTTAAAACCTTGTAAATAACTTTTTTTTAAAATTATTTTTATTTATTTGAAAGAGTTACAAAGAGAGATAGAGATAGAGAGAGGGCTTCCAACCACTGGTTCACTCCCCAATTGGCTGCAACAGCTGGAGCTGTGCTGATCCGAAGACAGGAGCTAAAAGTTTCTTCCAGGTCTCCCACGTAGGGGCAGGGGTCTAAGGATTTGGGCCATCTTCTACTGCTTTCTCAGGCCATAGCAGAGAGCTGGATTGGAAGTGGAGCAGCCAGGATTCAAATCAGTGCCCATTTGGATGCCACAGCACCAGCCCCAGCTAAACAACTCTTTGCTTGATAGTTCCTTTATTCTTTCTGCTTTTCATTTTGTTTCCTTTGTTCTGTAGATAATTATTAAATGCCTTCTTTGAATAATTATAGTTCTTTTTTTTCAGGAATGTACAAATGCCTTTTTTATTTATTCAAAAGTACAAAATAAATTATCTGTAGGCATGGACAATGACAGCAGTAAACCATATATATTGTCTACTGAAACCAGTAACTGATGCTTATAGTGATTTTCTTCAGCAAGCCTTTTCTCCATTTTCTTCAACTGACTTCTCTGAAGTTCTTGATGAGGAACATTGCCTTGAGCTTCCTGTCACAGTTCATTAGTAATGGTAAAGCATTATTCTAAGAATTAGAACATACCACCTCCCATTCCGCCCATCGCGCCCATTCCAGGGTCCTTCTCTTCTTTAGGAATTTCTGTGACTACAACTTCTGCTGCACTTGTCCCACCAACCTTTAGCACAGCTACTCCATCTGAAAGCTTTGCAAGACGTTCGTTCAGTTTTTCTTTTTCATATTCACTAGTTGTGATGTCTAACTGCTCAATGATTTCTTGAATACGTTTTTCAATTTGAGCCTTGTCACCTTTTCCTTTCAAAAGCATAGTATCATCTTTGGTCACAATGACGTCTCCAACTTTTCCTAAGTCATGAGGTTGAACATCTTCAAGATTTAGGGTCAATCCCTCTTCTCCAAATACTGCACCACCAGTAGCAATAGCCATATCTTTAAGCTGGTTCTTTCTATTGTCACCAAAACCTGGAGCTTTGACTGCCACAACCTGAAGACCAACTTTTAGCCTATTCAAAACGAGTGTACTCAGAGCTTCTCCATCAGCATCTTCAGCAATTATGACCAGGGGCTTACGGTGAGCATTGGCAATTTCAAGAGCAGGTACGATGGATTGGACACTAGATATTTTCTTTTCACTCAGCAGAACATAGGCATCTTGGAATTCACATTTCTGACCTTTTGATGTATTAATAAAGTATGGAGAAATATAGCCTCGATCTAACTTCATGCCTTCAATAATTTCTAATTCATCATTCAGTGTTTTCTCATCCTTTACTGTGATGACACCTTTCCTTCCAACCTTCTTCATTGCATCAGAAATGATGTTGCCAATTTCTTTGTCTCCATTTGCAGAAATTGTAGCAACCTGAGCAGTTTCTTCAGGTGTTGTCACAGGTTTTGACTGCTTCTTAAGCTCAGCAATTACAGCATCAACAGCTAACATCACACCTCTTCTGATTTCCACTGGATTAGCACCTTTGCTAATCTTCTCAAAGCCTTCCTTGGCAATAGAGCGGGCCAGTACAGTAGCTGTGGTGGTGCCATCCCCAGCCTCTTCATTTGTGTTATTGGCAACATCTTGAACAAGTTTAGCTCCAATATTCTTATATTTATCCTTTAAGTCAATTGACTTTGCAACACCATCTTTTGTTACTTTAGGGCTACACCAACTCTGTTCAATATTTACTGTTCTCCCCTTTGGCCCCATAGTCATGGCTTCTGCATCAGCTAAAAGGTCTACACCTTGAAGCATTAAGGCTTGGGCATCTGCACCAAATTTTAAGTCTTTGGTGTAAGCCCGAGTGAGATGAGGAGCCAGTGCCCTGGACACTGGCCTCATCTGGCGAAAGACTGGGTAATCGAAGCATTTCTGCGGGGAGGCGGCGCGGAGTGCACGTGGCGAGGCAGGCCATCGGCAGCGAGTGAGGATAATTACAGTTCTTGACACTAAAACACAGAGAATTATGATTCCTGTACTGAAATAGCTATGGTACAGGCAACATGTGGTTTAAAAAAATGCAAAAACCTAGGGAAAATACCAAGAAAACACTTTGGAGTTCCATGAAGAAATTTGACCTACAGCTGCAATTTGAATTATAGAACTAATAGTTCATGAACACTTACTTTCTGAAAGTAATGATGACAAACAGAGAACTCAAAAGACTAAATGCAGTGTGTTCTCAAATGCTGGTAAGCAGTTCAGTTTGGAGAGATCGGTTCTTTGGGATTAATTCTAAAATTAATCTTTTATCAAGATTAATGCAGTTGAGATCAATGTTACTAACATCTACATGTCCTTGTTTTGATACAGCTTTATTTGTTATCTTGTGATCCTGTGGAAAGTTTCAGGGATTTATGTCTCAGTTTCTTTTTATTTATTTATTTATTTATTTATTTATTTATTTTTATTTGACAGGCAGAGTTAGACAGTGAAAGAGAGAGAGACAGAAAGGTCTTCCTTCCGCTGGTTCACTCCCCAAATGGCTGCCATGGCCGGCGCACTGCGCCAATCTGAAGCCGGGAGCCAGGTGCTTTCCTCTTGGTCCCCCATGTGGGTGCAGGGCCCAAGCACCTGGGCCATCCTCCACTGCCTTCCTGGGCCACAGCAGAGAGCTGGACTGGAAGAGGAGCATCGGGGACTAGAACCTGGAGCCCATATAGGATGCCGGCGCTGCAGGCGGAGGATTAACCAAGTGAGCCACAGAGCCGGCCCCTTACATCTCAGTTTCTGAACCTGTAAAATGGAATCATCATGCTGACTCTTAGAGTGACTGAGGTGATTAGGTTAGGCAATCAATGTGACATCATTATTACAGATTCTGGCTCATTGTGTGTCCTAAATAAGTATAAGTAACTATTTTTTTTTTTGACAGGCAGAGTTAAACAGTGAGAGAGAGAGAGAGAGAGAGAGAGAGAGAGAGAGGTTCCATTGGTTCACCCCCCCCAAATGGCCGCTACGGCTGGTGCACTGCACCTATCTGAAGCCAGGAGCCAGATGCCTTCCTCCTGGTCTCCCATGTGGGTGCAGGGCCCAAGCACTTGGGTCATCCTCCCCTGCCTTCCCAGGCCACAGCAGAGAGCTGGACTGGAAGAGGAGCAACTAGCACAGAATCTGGTGCCCCATATGGGACTAGAACCCAGAGTGCCGGCACCGCGGGTGGAGGATTAGCCTAGTGAGCCGCAGTGCTGGCCGATAAGTAACTATTAAGATGATTTTTAATTATTTTGAGACAAAATAGAAGACTTGAGATTCTTATTAAGGTTTGTTTTAAGATACACCGCAATTTCATGAAACTTGGACAACAAAAAGCTTTGCTTGGAAGGCACAGTAATGAAGAGATCCTTTTATAAAACATGCATCCTTTATGAGGTGCAACTTGAATCTTTGTATTCTTTGCAGAAAGCACATGTACTACTACTGGCATTTTATCTGTTCTACTGTGAGCCCACAAAACATAATTTACCTTGTTATATAATGACATGAAAGGCAATAATACGACTCAGCCAGTGTTCTACTCTCTTCTTCCCTATTTGGATCAATATGGGTATTTTTTCAAACCTGATTTAAATGGGCTTTCTTTGAAATTGGTGTTTCTGGTAAAAATAACTAACCTTCTTTTTATAATTCATTTAATTAACATCCTTTATTCCAAAACAAGAAATTAAAATAAATTAACTGTTCTAACATTTGCAGTTGTTTGTGAAGATTCTGATATTACATCTGTTCTGTTATTCTTAGCTAACCAAGCAGTAGAACATTATGTTGAGTTTGATTTTAATCCTAGTCAGGCACTC
The DNA here is from genome assembly GCF_033115175.1 of Lepus europaeus. Classification (NCBI taxonomy): domain Eukaryota; kingdom Metazoa; phylum Chordata; class Mammalia; order Lagomorpha; family Leporidae; genus Lepus; species Lepus europaeus. The sequence continues at coordinate 132,268,323 of NC_084830.1, read as the reverse complement.
AAAGCCTCAGTACTTGTGAAATTCCAGGAGCTGCCATACATATAGACTGAAATATGGATGATGCCAACTAGAGTTACATACTACATCAGTTCTTACTGGCAAGTTGTTTGATCTCTTGTGCCTTGATTATTTAATTTTTACGTTTTGGGGATATCCATTCATATTACCGGGTTTTTGTAAAGTTTAAATCAGGATGTGTGGATATATGATGTTTAACATAGTACTTGCCACCTAGTAAATCATAAATGAGAAGTATAATTATGGTTGTGGTCATGATCCTATTTCTCCTAAACCTTAAGGCAATGCTGTGGCCTTAATAGCCATTATTATGGTTTTCCTTTACTCCTCTACAAATAAGGAAATTGTGGCATGTACAATAGAATTACTTCTTTCTAAGCAAAAGCAAATTCTGTTTCTAAGCTGACTGCTTTTGCCACAATTTTTTCAATTATTTAAAAATTGTGGTTTTTTTATTTATTTCACTAAATGATATCCTTTGCTATTGCATGGACATACATAAAACCTAGAGTTTAAACCCTGAGTACCAAAACAGCTGAATGGCTATTTTACTTGTGTTGGCCCTGGAAACTTAGAGAGGAATGTGCTGTCATCCTCACATTCCTGAAGACTGAGAACCCCTAGGCAGGTTGAATTGGTTGGACAGGTCTCTTTACATGCAGTTTTCTCCGTGTGGCACCAGATGTAACAATAGATGCACTAACTATTATATCCCCCCTTACAGAATCATGTGAAAGTACACATAGGAAAACTATTTTCTTGGTCATTAGATTTGTTAATGGGAAACATTAATACCTTATGAGTAAATGATGTATTTAATGCTGAGTGTTATTCTGAGTGGTTCTTATAATTGCCGTGAGGGAATCTGTGATGTTTAGAAATGATGAGAACAGAATGTCTCATGAGTGAGAAATACAAAGAGTCAACAAAAAAATAATTGTGGTCTCTTGAGTAGGTCAACTTTGCATTAGAATAATTTTTTTTTAAATTTCAATTTTGTGTCTTTGTGAATTTTATTTTAACAATTATTTTATTTGATAAAAGTTTATTGTATTTTAGCAATTCTATTTTAATAAATATTTTATTTGATAAAAGTTTATTATATTTTATTTGATAAAAGTTTATTATACATCAAGTCCATGGCATGCACAATTCTAGCAGTTGGGGGACACAATAAAAGATGAAATTGACGTAATACCTGCCCTGACAATCAAACAGGGTAGAAAAATAAATAAATGAACTCAGATAAAGAGATTATATACAGAAGATCAATTTAGTATATATTAAGTAAAGATTTCATCAGTTTGCCCCCACACAGAACACAAAGTGCAAAATACTGTTTGAGCACTAGTCATATCATTAATTCACATTGAACTACACATTAAGGACAGAGATCCTACATGGGGAGAAAGTGCAAAGTGACTCCTGTTGTTGACTTAACAAATTGACACTCTTGTTTAAGGCGTCAGCAATCTCCCCAGGTGCTAGTCATGAGTTGCCAAGGCCGTGGAAGCACCCTGAGCTCGCCAACTTTGATCTTATTTTGACAAGGCCATAGTCAAAGTGGAAGTTCTCTCCTCCCTTCAGAGAAAGGCACCTCCTTCTTTGATGGCCCGGTCTTTCCACTGGGATCTCACTCGCAGAGATCTTTCATTTAGGTCCTTTTTTTTTTTTTTTTTTTTTTTTTTTTAACAAGGAAACAAGCAAGTAAACAAAATATAAGACAATTTCATGTCATGATAAAAAATGAAAAGACAAAGGAGAAGGGGGAAGAGGAGGAGGAGAAGATAATCACAACAGGAAAATGTGTTAGAAAAAATGATCTGGGCAGGTCTTACTGTAGAAAATACATTTTAGATGTATTTAGATTACTCTTAAATTAGGAGTAGCCATCCAAGCAAAACGCCCTGTAAAGTTATTGTCAATATAACAACTTCCTGTTGTTATCCACAAAGCTTCAGTAAATTTTGGTAAAAATGAAGAACCTTTCTTCAGGCATGCTTTGAGCAGCTAAGGTCAAACAGTTTGGGGAAACTGCCTTTTCCAGCTGTTGCCAGGAGAGAGTCACAGTGGTGATCCTGGTCTGCCACCATACCCAACCAATGATTTCCAAGGGCCATCAGTAGTAGTAGTGTTGGAATGGTGGCAACAGTTGAGGGCAAAAGAACTAGATGTTCTATTAACTAACCACACAGATATTATATTTTCTAACCACATGAACAGAACAGAACTAGATGTTCTATTTCCTAATGACAGACAGAACAGCTTCCTGGGGGACTTGTACAGGATGTTTGGATTTTGACCAGGGGATTTTTTTTTCCAAAGAAACCTTTTATTTATACAAATTTCACAAGTACAACTTTAGGAATATAGTGATTCTTCCCACCATGACCACCCTTCCACCCACACTCCCACGCCTCTTCCTCCTTCCTCTCCCATTCCCAGTCCCATTCTCCATTAAGATTCTTTTTCAATTAACTTAATACACAGAAGACCAACTCTATGCTAATATTTCAATAGTTTGTACACAGAGAGAGAATTTTTATGTAGTAACAATAACACTTACTGAAAAGCATGTGTCACCTCCCTCTGTAAACACTCAGGTATGTTAACTCATGTACTACTCATAATACCTGTAGATACTATTGTACTTTGTATTTCACATATGTTAGGGAATTTGTCCAGGTTCACAAAATTGGTAAGTAGATCCTGCAAGTCAGTCCCAGGCAGTTTAGTAACAAAGCTCCTAAACATTTTGTAAGCATTCTTCTTTAAACCACATCAGCATTTTCCCCCTCATCAGCTATTAGGTAAGCATGAGTGTGCTGTTTTTTTAAATGATGATGAGTAAATTGTATGTGTGTATGAAAGGGAGTGAGAATGTGGATAATTTGCTGTTCAATAATTGCCCCTCCTGAAAATTATTTATAAAGATGAAATGAAATGAGCAGTTTAGTTAATGATGAAACACTTCAAGAAAACCTGACTTAACTAAAATCCCAATGGCACGATCTACTCTTTTAATATCTGAAGCAATGGCATAGAATTTCAAAAACTTCAGATTTAGTCTTTGGGAAATAGGATAGGGACTGTCAAATATTTGTGTCTTCTGATTTTCTAGAGATGGTTTCATTGATACAGTCCTTATTTCTCTTAAGACTTAAGGCAAAACAAGCAAACAAGGTATTTTAACCTTTCTTTACAGATGAGAAACTCAAAGAAATTCTGCAGATTGGATCTGCAATACTCCTTAGCTTAGGCATTTTGCAATACTACTCTCTGGGGATATTTTAGGAGAAATCAGAAACAAAAATCAAAAAATAAATAAATAAAAAGATCTGACCTGACCTTCAGCTACAGATGATGAGATAAGTTTTCACACACAAAGAAAGAAAAAGTAAAGGGAGCTTTTAATCATAGGCTGCATAAATATACTTGCATGTACAAAAATCTACATAATCCACTACCAAAATACACTTTATGGAAGAAATGGGGCACAACATTGAAAATGTTGGTATATCCTGAATTCTTACATTGATACCTAGTGTGTGTGTGTGTGTGTGTGTGTATATATATATATATACATGATAGATTACTTGAAAAGGTTTTTGGGAAAATGGAATTAAAAAATAAGTATTTTGGTGCAAGATCGTTGAAGTTCATGCATTGAACAGTTCTTCAAAAAAGTTTTTGAAAATGCATATTATAAAAATATGCACTTGTATTTACTTATACATATTTGTAAATTCATGAACATGAGGACATTCTTTTGAGCATGAAAAAAGACCATATAAAGAAGTAAAACTTTTGAGAAAAATTGAAATCCTATAAAAGGCTTAACATACAGAGGCACATTCTTTTACTTAGAATGTTTCTAAAGTGGCTATTACTTCTATCACAAAATATATAAAATATTTTTTATTTGACAGGGTATCACAAAATATATAAAAGATTAATGATAATCACATTGTTTCACTCACATTTCTTTTATTATTTTGGGGAAATTATGCACCTTTCTTCTTGGATTGTATTTTTGAACATTTGTGTTTTTAAAATGTAAAGTCATCTAAGTTGATGATACTTTTTAAAAAAATTGAGTGTTTTAAGTCATTTTATGAAAGTATCCTCCCTACAATAACAGAAGTTTATGCTACTGCTTTTTTTCTTGATTAGGTTTCTTGACTGGATCTATATTATTAATCATATTTAATGATTAATTCTGGATTGTGCAACAGGTTAAGCTACCATTGAGATTCCCGTATCCCTTATCAGAGTGCCTGGGATTAAGTCATGCCTTTGCTTTATTTCCTTTTTTTACAGTTTATTTTATGTGTTATTTAAGATATACAAATTTCATATATTTCATATATACAGATTTAGGAACATATTAATACTTTCCACACTGCCCTCCCTCTGCCTATCCATGCTTCCACTCTTCTTCTTCCTCAATCTTCTATTTTTTATTTTATTTTATTTTTAACTTTTATTTAATGAATATAAATTTCCAAAGTACAGCTTATGGATTACAATGGCTTCCCCCCCCCCCATAACTAACCTCCCACCTGCAACCCTCCCCTTCCCCGCTCCCTCTCCCCTTCCATTCACATCAAGATCATTTTCAATTCTCTTTATATACAAAAGATCAGTTCAGTATATATTAAGCAAAGATTCAACAGTTTGCCCCCACATAGCAACACAAAGTGAAAAATACTGTTCCTCCATCTTCTATTCCCATTATTATTTTTTTACAAAGATCTATTTTCAGTTAACTTTATACTCATAAGATTAACCCTACACTAAGTAAAGTTCAAAAAATAGCATAAAAGTAAAAAGCCAAGCACTGTTCCTCAACAGTCAAAATAAGAGCTATTAAAAGTCATTGCATCTCAGAGTGTCAATGTCACTCTTGTAAATGACCTTCTAGGTACTCAATTAGTTACGATAGATAGGGGAGAACATAAGGTATTTTTGAACTGGCTTATTTCACTAAGTATAATGGTTTTCAGTTGTGTCCATTTTATTGAAAATGAAAGAATTTTTTTTACTGCTATATAGTATTCCCTAGTGTATATATGCCATAATTTATTTATCCAGTTTTCAGTTGATGGACATCTGGATTGATTCTATTTCTTAGCTAACATGAACTGAGGTCGTGCAAATATGGGGGAACACTCATATGCTGATTTCTTTTTGTTGGGTAGATTCCCAGGAGTGGAATGGCTAAGTCATATGGTAGGTCTGTATTCAGATTTCTGAAGAATTTGCATACTGTCTTCCACAATAGCTGCACCAGTTTATATTCCCACCAACCAAAAGGGCACCTTTTTCCCCTACATCCTCACCAGCAATTGTTGTTTGTTGATTTATATGTAAGAGCCATTTTAGCTGGGATAAGATGAAGCCTCATGGTGGTTTTGATTTGCATTTCCCAGATGGCTAGTGAATCTGAACATTTTTTTCATGTGTCTTTTGGCCTTTTGAATTTCCTCTCTTAAAAATGCCTGTTCAAGTCCTTTGCCATTTCTTAACTGGATCATTTGTTTTGTTATTGTTGAGTTTCTTGAGCTCTTTATGGAGACCGGATATTAATCCTTTGTTGCATAGTTTGCAGGTATTTTTTCCCATTGTCTTGGTTGCATCTTAACTTTGTTGAGTGTTTATTTTGCTGTACAGAAGCCTCTTAGTTTGATGTAGTCCCATTTGTCAGTTTTGGCTTTGATTGCCTGTGCTTCTGGGGTCTTTTTCAATGTTAATGCAGGGTTTCCCCAAAGTTTCCCAGGTAATTTGATGGTATCTGGTTGTGGATTTATGTTTGTGATCCTTTCTGAGTGGATTTTTGTGCAAGATGTAGGGGAGGGGTCTTGTTTCATACTTCTGCATGCAGAGATCCAGTATGCCTAGCACATTTGCTATAGAGAATGTCCTTGCTCCAGGGATTGACATTAGCTCCTTTGTCAAAGACAACTTGATTGTAGACGTGTGAATTGATTTCTGGTTTCTATTCTGTTCCATTGGTCTACATGTATATTTTTATGCCAGTACCAAGCTGTTCTTATTATAACTGCTTTGTAGTATGTCTTGAAATCCGATATTATGATGCCTCTGGCATTGTTTTTGTTTTCAATATTGCTTTAGCTATTCAAAGTCTCTTCTGTTTCCATATGACTTTTACCATCTTTTTTTCTGTATTTGCAAAGAAACCCTTGTTATTTTGTTGAGATTGCATTGAATCTGTAAATTACTTTTGGTAGTTGCAACATTTTGATTATATTGATTCTCCCAATCCATGAACATGAAAAATTTTTACATTTTTTGTGTCTTCTTCTATTCGTTGCTTTAATGTTTTATAATTTTCATTGTAGAGGTCTTTGATATCCTTGGAAAATTTATTTCAAGGTGTTTAAATTTTTGTAGTTATTGTGAATAGTACAGATCTTAGAAGTTCTTTCTCAGCCATGACATTGTCTATATCCTTCCACTATACAAAACTGTTTTATGAGTTCCAATAGTTTCTTAGTGGAGTCTTTTGGGTCCCCTGTATATAGTATAATGTCATCTGTAATTAGGGTAGTTTGACTCCCTCTTTTCCAATTATATCTCTTTGATTCCTTTTTCTTGCCTAATGGCTCTGGCTAAAACTTCCAGGACTACATTGAATAGCAATGGTGAGAGTGGGCATTCTTGTCTCACTCTAGATGTTAGTGGGAATACTTCTAACTATCCCCCAGTCAATAAGATGCTGGCTTTGGGTTTGTCATAAATTGCCTTGATTGTGTTGAGCAATGTTCCTTCTATACCCAGTTTGCTTTTAGTTCTCATCATAATGGATGTTGTATTTTTATCAAAAACTTTCTCTGCATCTAAGGAGATAATCATAAAGCTTTTATTATTAAGTTTGTTAATGTGATGTATCACACTTATTGATTTGTATGTGTTGACCAATCCATGTATACTAGAAATAAATTCTACTTGGTCCAGGTGAGTGATCTTTCTGATGTGTTGTTGGATTTGATTAGCTAGTATTTTTTGAGGATTTTAGCATCTTTGCTCATCAGGAATATTGGTTTATAGTTCTCTTTCATTTGGTATCCTTTTCTAATTTAGGAATTTAAGTGATGCTGGCCTTATAAAAGGAGTTTGGGAGGATTCCCTCCATTTCAATTGTTTTGAATAGCTTGAGAAGAATTGGAGTTAGTTCTTCTTTAAATCTGGTAGAATTCAGCAGTGAAGCCATCTGGTCCTAGGCTTTTCTTTGTTGGGAGGATCTTTGTTATTGATTCAGTATCTCTCTTGGTTAGTGATCTCTGTAGAGTTTATTTTGTCTCCATGACTCAATTTTTTTAACTTTTATTTAATAAATATAAATTTTCAAAGTACAACTGTTGGGCAATAGTGTCTTTGTCCCCCCATAACCTCCTTCCCACCTACAACCATCCCATCTCCCACTGCCTCCCCCATCCCATTCTTCATCAAGATTCATTTTCAATTATCTTTATATACAAAAGATCTACTTAATATGTACCAAGTAAAGGTTTCAACAGTTTGCACCCACACAGAAACACAAAGTATAGAGTACTGTTTTATTAGTAGTCTTACTGTCAATTCACATAGTACAACACATTAAGGACAGAGATCCTACATGGGGAGTAGGTGCACAGTGACTCCTGCTGTTGATTAAACAATTGACTCTCATATTTATGACGTCAGTAATTACCCAAGGCTCTTGTCATGGTTGCCAAGGCTATGGAAGCCTTTTGAGTTTGCCAACTCTGATCTTCTCTATACAAGGCCCTAGTCAAAGTGGAAGTTCTCTCCTCTCAGAGAAAGGTACCTCCTTCTTTGATGGCCCATTCTTTCTGCTGGGATCTCACTCACAGAGATCTTTCATTTAGGTCATTTTTTTTTTTTGCCCTAGTGTCTTGGTGCATGCCTTCCATGTATTCCATGCCTGAGAAACTCTCATGGGCTTTTTAGCCAGATCTGAATGCCTTAAGGGCTGATTCTGAGGCCAGAGTGCTATTTAGGACATCTGCCATTCTATGAGTCTGCTGTGTATCCCGCTTCCCATGTTGGATCATTCTCTCCTTTTTTAATAATATCAGTTAGTATTAGCAGACACTAGTCTTGTTTATGTGAGCCCTTTGACTCTTAATCCTATCATTATGATCAATTGTGAACTGAAATTGATCCCTTTGACTAGTGAGATGGCATTGGTACATACCACCTTGATGGGATTGAATTGGAATCCCCTGGCACGTTTCTAACTCTCCCATTAGGGGTAAGTCAGATTGAGCATGTGCTGAACTGTACATCTCCCTCTCTTATTCCCACTCTTATATTTAACAGGGATCACTTTTCAGTTAAATTTAAACACCTAAGAAAAATTGTGTGTTAATTAAAGAGTTCAACCAATGGTATGAAGTAGAACAAAAAAATACTAAAAGGAATAAAGTAGTAAGTTGTTCCTCAACAGTCAGGACAAGGGCTGATCAAGTCATTGTTTCTCATAGTGTCCATTTCACTTCAAAAGGTTTCCTTTTAAGTGCTTAGTTAGTTGTCACTGATCATGGAGAACATTTGATATTTGTCCCTTTGGGACTGGTTTATCTCACTTGGTGTGATATTTTCCAGATTCCTCCATCTTGTTGCAAATGACCAGATTTCATTGTTTTTACTGCTGTATAGTATTCTATAGAGTATATATCCCATAATTACTTTATCCAGTCTTCTGTTGATGGGCATTTAGGTTGGTTCCATGTCTTAGCTATTGTGAATTGAGCTGCAGTAAACATTAAGGTTCAGATAGCTTTTTTATTTGACAATTTAATTTCCTTTGGGTAAATTCCAAGGAGTGGGATGGCTGGGTTGTATGGTAGGGTTATATTCAGGTTTCTGAGGAATCTCCAAACTGACTTTCATAGTGGCTTTACCAGTTTGCATTCCCACCAGCAGTGGGTAGTGTCCCTTTTTCCCCACATCCTTGCCAGCATCTGTTGTTAGTTGATTACTGTATGTGAGCCATTCTAACTGGGGAGAGGTGAAACCTCCTTGTAGTTTTGATTTGCATTTCCCTGATGGCCAGTGATCCTGAACATTTTTTCATGTGTCTGTTGGCCATTTGGATTTCCTCTTTTGAAAAATGTCTACTTAGGTCCATGACTCAATTTTGATAGAGTATATGCATCCACGAATCTATTCACTTCTTCTAGGTTCCCTATCTGTTAGCATACAGCTCTTTGTTGTAATTCCTGATGATTCTTTATATTTCTGTGGTATCTATTGTTACATTTACTTTTTCATATCTGATATTATTGATTGAGTCTTCTTCCTTCTCCCTCCTTTTGTTTTCTTGATTAGTTTGGCCAGTGGTATGTCACTTCTGTTTATTGTTTCTAAAAGCCAGCTTTTAATTTCACTGATCTTGTATTGGTTTATTTTTTGGTTTCAATTTTTTTCTTCTATAATTTTTGTTTGTTTTTTATTTTTTCAACTTTTATTTAACAAATATAAATTTTCAAAGTACAGCTTTTGGATTACAGTGGCTATTTCCCCCCTATAACTTTCCTCCCACCAGTAACCCTCCTATCTCCCGCTCCCTCTCCCATTCCATTCACATCAAGATTCATTTTCAATTCTCTTTATATACAGAAGATCAATTTAGTATATATTAAGTAAAGATTTCAACAGTTTGCACCCACACAGAAACACAAAGTGTAAAGTACTGTTTGAGTACTAGTTATAGCATTAATTCACATTGTACAACACATTAAGGACAGAGATCCTACATGAGGAGTAAGTGCACAGTGACTCCTGTTGTTGACTTAACAAATTGACACTCTTGTTTATGGCGTCAGTAATCACCCTAGGCTCTTGTCATGAGTTGCCAAGGCTATGGAAGCCTTTTGAGTTCGCCGACTTTGATCTTATTTAGACAAGGTCATAGTCAAAGTGGAAGTTCTCTCCTTCCTTCAGAGAAAAGTACCTCCTTCTTTGATGGCCCGTTCTTTCTGCTGGAATCTCACTCACAGAGATCTTTCATTTAGGGTGTTTTTTGTTTGTTTGTTTGTTTGTTTTTTGCCAGAGTGTCTTGGCTTTCCATGCCTGAAATACTCTCATGGGCTTTTTAGCCAGATCTGAATGCCTTAAGGGCTGATTCTGAGGCCAGAGTGCTATTTAGGACATCTGCCATTCTATGAGTCTGCTGTGTATCCCGCTTCCCATGTTGGATCATTCTCTCCTTTTTTAATAATATCAGTTAGTATTAGCAGACACTAGTCTTGTTTATGTGAGCCCTTTGACTCTTAATCCTATCATTATGATCAATTGTGAACTGAAATTGATCCCTTTGACTAGTGAGATGGCATTGGTACATACCACCTTGATGGGATTGAATTGGAATCCCCTGGCACGTTTCTAACTCTCCCATTAGGGGTAAGTCAGATTGAGCATGTGCTGAACTGTACATCTCCCTCTCTTACTCCCACTCTTATATTTAACAGGGATCACTCTTCAGTTAAATTTAAACACCTAAGAAAAATTGTGTGTTAATTAAAGAGTTCAACCAATGGTATTATTTCTTCTATGATTTTGATTACTTCTTTCCTCCTACTAATTTTGGGTTTGGTTTGTTGTTTTTTTTCTAGATCCTTGAGATGGATTGATAACTCATTTATTTTGTACCTTTCCAATTTCTTCATGTAGGCACCAATTACTATAAACTTCCCTCTCTCTCTCTCTTCTCTCTCTCTCTCTCTCTCTTTTTTTTTTTTTTTTTTTTTTTTTGACAGACAGAGTGGACAGTGAGAGAGAGAGACATGGAGAAAGGTCTTCATTTTACCATTGGTTCACCCTCCAATGGCTGCTGCGGCTGGTGCGCTGTGGCCGGCACATGGCGCTGATCCGAAGGCAGGAGCCAGGTGCTTTTCCTGGTCTCCCATGCGGGTTCAGGGCCCAAGCACTTGGGCCATCCTCCACTGCACTCCTGGGCCACAGCAGAGATCTGGCCTGGAAGAGGGGCAATCGGGACAGAATCCAGCGCCCCAACCGGGACTAGATCCCGGTGTGCCAGCGCCGCATGTGGAGGATTAGCCTATTGAGCCATGGCACCAGCTAAACTCCCCTCTTAAAAGTGCTTTTGCTGAATCCCATATGTTTTGATATGTTGTATTGTAGACTTCATTTGCTTCTGAAATTTCTTGATTTCTCTTTTTATGTCTTCTTTAACCCATTGTTTATTCTGGAGTGTGTTGTTCATTCTCCCTGTGTTTGCATATGTTTTAGAGATTCTTGAGTTGTTAATTTCCAGCTTTATTCCATTGTGGTCAGAAAAGGTGTGTGGTATGATTTTTACTTTTCTTCATATTTGATGAGGCTTGTTTTATGGCCTAGAATGTAGTCTATCTTAGAGAAAGTTCCATGCACTGGTGAGAAGAATGTGTATTCTTCAGCTGTGAGTGATAGGTTCTGTAGATATCAGTTGTGTCCATTTGGTCCATAATATTGATTAGTTCTGTTGCTTCTTTTTTCATTTTCTGATTAGTTGATCTGTCCACTGAAGAATGTGGAGTGTGGAAGTCCCCCATTACTGTTATATTGGAGTCTATTTCTCCCTTTAGATGAGTTAACATTTTTTTTTTGACAGGCAGAGTTAGACAGTGAGAGAGAGAGAGAGACAGAGAGAAAGGTCTTCCTTTTCCGTTGGTTCACCCCCCAAATGGCTGCTATAGCCTGGGCACTACACCGATCTGAAGCCAGGAGCCAGGTGCTTCCTCCTTGTCTCCCATGCAGTGCAGTGCCCAAGCACTTGGGCCATCATCCACTGCACTTCTGGGCCACAGCAGAGAGCTGGAGTGGAAGAGGAGCAACTGGGACAGAACCGGCGCCCCAACCAGGACTAGAACCTGGGGTGCCGGCGCCACAAGCAGAGGATTACCCTAGTGAGCTGTGGCACTGGCACATTAACATTTCTTTCAAATAGCCAGGCACCCTGTAATTGGGTGCATATGCATTTATTATAGTCACATCTTCCTGTTGAATTGATTCCTTTGTCATTACATAGTACTCTTCTTTGTCCCTTTTAACAGTTTCTGTGTTAAAGTCTATTTTGTCTGGGCCAGCGCTGTGGTGCAGTGGGTTAAAGCCCTGGCCCGAAGCGCTAGAATCCCATATGGGCACCAGTTCTAGTCCCGGCTGCTCTTCTGATCCAGCTCTCTGCTGTGGCCTGGGATAGCAGTAGAAGATGTCCCATGTCCTTGGGCCCCTGCACCCACGTGGGAGACCCAGAGGAGGCTCCTGGCTCCTGGCTTCGGATCGGTGCAGCTACGGCTGTTGCGGCCACCTGGGGAGTTAACCATTGGATGGAAGACCTCTCTCTCTCTTTCTCTCTCTCTCTCTCTCTGTCTCTATCTCTCTCTTTAGCTCTGTCTTTCAAATAAATAAAATAAATCTTTAAAAAAAGTTTATTTTGTCTGATATTAGGATGGCTAGCACCTGCTCTTTTTTGCTTTTTGTTAACATGTAATCTTTTTCCATCTTTTCACTTTCAGTCTGCATGTATCTTTGTTGGTGAGGTGTGTTTCTTGCAGGCAGCATATAGATGGGTCTTGTTTTTTAATCTGTTCAGCCAGTCTGTATCTCTTAACTGGAGAGATTAGGCCATTTACATTCATAAGTAACAACTTGGCCCTGCCATCTTTCCATAGGTATTCCTATACTTGTTTTGGATTTCCTTTGTACTTTTACCGGGAGATTTTCTGCCTTCACATTCTTTGATAATGATGACTATCTTTCTGTGTTTATCTATGTATCACATCCTTAAGCACTTTTATAAGGCTGGATGAGTGGTAAAATTTAAAATTCTTTAAATTTCTGTTTATTATGGAAGGTATTTATTTCACCTTCACTCAGGAATGTGAATTTTGTATGGTAAAATATTCTGGGTTTACAGTTTTTTCTCTGAAGACTTGGACTATGTCTCTCCATAGTCTCTTAGCTTACAGGGTTTCTGATGAGATCAGCTGTGACTCTCATTGAATATCCTCTAAAAGTAATCTGGCATTTGTCTCGTGCACACTTTAAAATCTTTTTTTTTTTTTTAATTTTTTTCTTGACAGGCAGAGTGGACAGTGAGAGAGAGAGAGACAGAGAGAAAGATCTTCCTTTGCCTTTGGTTCACCCTCCAATGGCCGCTGCGGCCGGCACACTGTGGCCGGCGCACCGCGCTAATCCGAAGGCAGGAGCCAAGTGCTTCTCCTGGTCTCCCATGGGGTGCAGGGCCCAAGCACTTGGGCCATCCTCCACTGCACTCCCGGGCCACAGCAGAGAGCTGGCCTGGAAGAGGGGCAACCGGGACAGAATCCGGCGCCCTGACCGGAACTAGAACCCAGTGTGCCAGCACCACAAGGCGGAGGATTAGCCTGTTGCAGCATTTGATAGTATCCCATAAATCTCTAACACTGTTTTTAATTTTTCTAATTATTTTTCCTCCTCTTCCCCCTCGTCTTACCCTTCCTTCTGCTCGTCTTCCCCTTCCTCCCCTTCCTTCTCCTTCTTCTTCTCATCCTCCTCCCCCTCCTCTGCTCCCTCCTTCTCCTCTCTCTCTCCCTTCCCCCCCCTCTTCCTACTCCTCCCCCTCCTTTTTTTTTTTTTTTTGTCTGAAAAATTTCCAATGATTTGCCTTCTAACTTGGCTATTCTTTTTTCTGCCTCACCAATTCTGCTGTTAAGGCTTTCTACCTCATTTTTCATTTGACATAGTAACTCTTCAATTCAAATACTTCATTTTGATTTCTCTTTAAAACCTCAATTACATGGGAAAATTTTAATTTATTCATATATGGGTTTCTTTAATTCATGAATTTGCTTCTCATTGCTTCTGAGTAATCCTGTGATTAATCTTTTGAATTCCATCTCAGGCATTTCATCTTCACATTTTAATATTGAAATATTGTTGCATTCTTCTGGAGGGGTCAGGTTGTCTTCTTTAATCTTGTCTCTTGAGTTTCTGCATTTATTTTTGGCATTTCTGGACATACTTGTTGATTGTTTCCCCTGATGGCTTTTATCTTTTAACTATGCCTCTGTGGCTTAGTGAAATGTCTACTCTTTCAATGAATACCCAGAGGTGTGGGATGGGTGTGGTCAGGGAGATTTGGTCAGTGCTCCAGGGTGAGGCAAGTATCTAGGGTGATGCCGAAGTTGGGCGTGGCACATCTCCTCTTGTTAACAGAAGAGGAGGTATGATCACCTCTGTTGGCATGATCATACCCTGACCTCCTCTGTTCCAAGGCGATCAATGCCTGGGTGTTAGCCCTCATTGGATGCAGTACTCATCCACACTGCTTCATGAAACACTCAAAGTATCTTTATAGTCCTCAGTGTGAACATAGATCCTGCTGAAATGACCCACCCCAGGCAATTAGGTAGCTCCGAACATGTGGAACTGCACACAATGATTACCCAGAGATCCAGCCACACCCTGTGCCCTCTCATGCAGTCACAGAATTCCCACAGTCTCAGCACTCAGGGCTCCCACAGTCACAAGTTGCAGAGGATCCACCCCGCCCTAGCCTGTCTCATGTGCAGAGAGTCTGAGATGTTCCCAGAGTCAGCTGCCTGTGGGTTTTCTACCTAGGCGATTTGGGCCCTGGGGCCTATCATATGTTGAGAGGCTGGAAGTACATCACAGCTGTATGTGGGGGAGCAACCCCTGTCAATCCTCTCAGTCAGGCTCAAAGTCAGTGGTGAATGTGGATTTTAACCTCTGGTAAAATCCCTGGATCACATGTGTGCATACTACCAACCAGCTACAGCCCTACTCATTTCACAGTCATGCTGGGCACATACAACAGTCTCTGCAGCTGATACTAATGTCAGAATGACTCCTCCTTGCACATTTCCAGGTTCATGCACTTGAACTTTTGTGTTTTTCTTTGCTGATGAGATGGTGATTGTCTCTGCCACTTGCTGGGTCCCCCCACAAGACCTAGGGCAGCTACTACCTACTTGTGTGCAAAATGGTGCCCACCCTCTCTGAGCCTGTTGCTGTGTGTCGTTGTAGGAAGGATGGGGAGGGAGAGACATGTCCTCTTTTCTTTTTCTCTGGGTGAGTGGGCAACCTGTTCCCCTCAAGGCTCTGGGATGGACTCAAAGATAATGTAGTCTGCTATGCTCTCCCTCCAGTTATATCACCAGTGGCAATGGATGCTGCAGTTCACTATCACTTTGCTCTCCAAAGCTGGTGCTTTCTCCAGCTCAGGACTACTGGGGCTGTTTGTTGGGTCTGTTCTTGTTGCTGTGTGTCTGCACCTTCCATACAGATTCACGGCATCTCTCCTCCTTCTGGAGGATCTCCACTGCAGTTATCCCTCCAACTCTTCTCTGAGAACGCACTATGTCCACTTTTTTTTTGTTTTAAACCATCTTTGCCTAGCCTTGAGCAGCTGACCTGTCGCTATTCTCCCATCTTGGAATCCCTGCCTCTGCTTTCAATCCAGCTTCTGCTAACGTGCACCCTGGGAGGCAGCATGTGATAGCACAAGTACTTAGTTCCTTGTCACTCATTTAGGAGACCCAGATGGAGTGTCTGGCTCTTGGTTTTGGCCTAGCCCAGCCTTGGGTATTACAGGCATGTGGGTAGTGAACTAGTAGATAGAAGATCTCTATCTTTCTTTGCCTTTTAAATAAATAAAGGATCTGTTAAAAAAAAATATTGAGACCTTACTAATTTTCATGTGCTTGTAATTTTTAATTAGATTTAATAGCTTTATTTTGTTTTCATTTTATGTGAAATGTAGAAAGATAAAAAGAGAGACAGAAAAAGATAGACAGAAATCTTCCATCTGCTGGGTCACTCCCCAAATATCCACAACAGCTAGAGCTGAGCTGGGCCAAAGTCAGAGACGGGAATTCATTCCAGATCCCCCCAGTAGGTGGCAGAGACCCAAGTACTTGAGCCATCAGTTGTTGCCTCCAAAGGGCACGTATTAGCAGGAAGCTGGAATTGGAAGCAGAGGAGACTTGCACCCAGACAGTCCTTAGTGCCACTTAACCACTGTGCCAAGTGCCTACTCTTATAATAGCAGTTTTATAACTGACAATCTTGTAATTTTTTTTGGTATGTGGTTTTATTTTAGTGTTGATGTAAATGGTTCTATAAATTCTTCTATGAAAGATTTAATATTTAATTATTTTGAATACTTTTCAATGGTCTGCTTTTGTTAGAAATTTGTTTCATTTGTAACAAATTTTGTATTGATGTAAAATTTTGTCTCCGATAATTCTTTAAATATGGATAAAATTTTCTTTTTCATATCTTTTGATTCATAATTTTTTATATATTTCAGATTATAATTGTAAAACCTCTGAAGCTTGCTTAATTGTGTATTTGCTTAGTTTTTTTCTTTATCTGAAGTTGATATTAGCAACTTCTTTTAAATCAATTTGATTTTTTCATTTCCCCAGCCTTTTAATTAATTAGAAATTTTGTTTTTAAAATACCTTTTAAATTAGTGTTACTAAATTTCAGTTTTTAAAAATATATTTATTTGGGAGTAGAGCCATTGGTGGTAGAGTAGAGGTTATGATTACAAAGGAATGAGGCCCAAGTGCACTAGACAGGGCCTAGAACAAAGGACAGAGTCATTATTAGAGGAGCTAAGAAAGGTGCTGTCTAAGCTACAAGTAAGTTTTCTGATTGAGAGGCAAATAGAACCTGATAGAAGGGGCTTGATAATAATCTGGTGGGCTTTAGGCCTTGTAAATTCAGAGGCCCAGACCTATCTATCTCTTCACATGGGGTATATCCTAAGGGAGGTGTGACCCTCCTAGGGGAAGGCACTCTGTTGACTTTCATTACTTGGCTGGCCTGGGAGGAGAGCTGGCCAGGTAAAGGCAGGTGGCATCTCTACCAAGAAATTTACAGTTCTGCCTGCAATGTTGCTGACCCTACTTGACCATCCCCTCAGCTGCAGTGGTCACTTTGGAAGTTGGGCTGAGTGAAGGGCTTTTCAGCTTAGAGCCAATAAGATCTGTGGCTCTGACCTGGGCATCCTTCGACTCCAGGGCAGGTCCATTACCAGTGATCCAACTCTTGGCAGAGCTGCCAGGGCTCTTCACAAGCTGACTTCTGCTGAAGCCCAGGCTTACCACATTGAAAGCCACTGCAGTGGACTGGCCTGTTGGGTCTCCTTGAGGGCAGATCACTGTACAGATCAGCCATTAATAGGCCTGCCACCCATTGCTTCTGATGCCGAGCTTTCTTTTCCTCCTGGTTTGTGTTAAAGCAGACCAGAGGATGCAAGTCAAGGGAGTGCCCGTTTCCCATCTCTGATCTTCGGTGGCCAGAACTACAAGTCTATAGTCATGGGCCTCATTCCTTTGTAATCATAACCTCTACTCTACCACCAATGGCTCTACTCCCAACATGTGTGTACTGATGGTCCTCTTCCCCACTTAATGCTGTATAATTGTTCAAACCTGGTAAATGCCACTCTTAGGATCATTGGTTACTATCCTCACTCTGTCTTTTATGACCTTGTCTAAATATGATCAGAGTCGGCAAACTTGGAAGGCTTCCATAGCCTTGGCAACTCATGACGACAGCCTAGGATGGTTACTGGCACCATAAACTAGAGTGTCAATTTGTTGGGTTGACAACAGGAGCCACTGTGCACTTGCTCCTCATGTGGGATCTCTGTCCTTAATGTGCTGTACATTGTGATTTAGTGCTATAACTAGTACTCAAACAGTATGTTTCACTTTGTGTTTCTGTGTGGGTGCAAACTGTTGAAATCTTTATACTAAGTTGATCTTCTGTATATAGAGAGAATTGAAAATGAATCTTGATGCAAATGGAAGGGGAGAGGGAGCGGGAGGGGGGAGGGTTGCGGGTGGGAGGGAAGTTATTGGGGGGGGGGGGAGCCATTGTAATCCATAAGCTGTACACTGGAAATTTATATTCATTAAATAAAAGTTAAAAAAAAAAAAAAGAAAAAAAAAATATATTTATTTGAGAGGCAAAGAGATACAAACATACACATACACAGAGAGACAGAGACCAAAAGAGAGAGTAAGAGAGAGAGAGAATTCCCATCTGTTGGTACATTCCCCAAATTCTCATAAGAGCTAGGGCTGGCCTGAGGTAAGAGCCAGGAGTTGGGAACTCAATATAGGTCTCCCATGTGGGAAGCAAGAATTATTTGAGTTATCTGTCACCACTTTTTCAGTGTCTGTATTAGCAGGAAGCTGAAATCAGGAGCTGGAGCCAGGGATTAAACTCAGGAATTCTGATCAGGGACGTGAGTATTATAATCAGCCTCTTAACTACTGTTTTCAGTATCCACCGCCCCCCTTAAATTTCTTTTAAAATATAGTTGGAAACTCCTTGTCTTTAATTAGAAAAAATTTAGATCATTTATATTTGTTGATTATTTTTTCACAATTTTACTCTTTCATCTTTTTGTATACTTCCTTAGATTTACATTTATTTAATTTTTTTATTTATTAGTGCATAGACTGTGTTCTGCTTGATTATATATCCAGAATTATTTGTGGAAACAATTTTTTCTCAATATCGTTATTTTCTAAAATAATGTCAGTATGATTAACTAAAAATTATCTATGTATGTTCATCTAAAATAAACTTTTAATGTACATTTATAGAAAAAGAGATTATTCTCTAAGACTATTTTTATTGCCACTTTTTTTGTTTTAATTAATCTGAAGAATGAACCTCCATGGTTAATTACCTTTTAGTGGTTGTTCTGACTTAAACTTCTTTATAACATTACATTAATTTCTTGTAGAATTTTGTGTGTCTTGAGCAATCATTCTGTACCATTCCAAACTGCTCTTGGCTTCTCTTCTTATTCCAAACACAGCTGCACCACTTGGTTCCATTCAGACTTTGGCTGGCTTCACCCAGGTACAATTGGACAGTGCTTCTCCTTGGCAGGTGTCACGCACTTCTCGCTTCCTTCCCTGGGGCTTCTCTGACTCAATACGAGCCCTCTTTGCATTCACTCATAGAAAACCAGAGTTGTGAGGGAGTTTAACACATATATGGAACCAATCTTGACCAATGGGGAAGAGGAGTCAATAGATAAATGATTTCCCCAGCTCTGAGATTCATTTCCTTAAACTTTACAGAGGATCCCAGTGGGACTGTGTACCAATATTCTATAGAGGAAACCAACTTTGTTTGTGATTAGGATGGCTCTTTTTCTCCTTCCCTTTTCTACTTTGCTTCTTGTACACAGTTGTGTACTAGGAACACAGCTCAAAATAAACTACATACCCACAAGCCTTAATCTCAGCATCTGTTCTCAAGGGAAGACAGGCTAATACAGTAGAGCTTATATTTATATTTATGGTCTTATATGCATATATTATGATGATTTAGTTTGGATATAGTTATGCAATATTTTTTTTAAAAACTAATGTGAAATAAGATAATACGGTATTTCTGAAATTTGGCTGCAGAGTCTGGTTAAAAATCAATTTAAAAAAGAAACGTACATTATTTTAGAATGATTATTAGCTCCATCTTTTCTCCTTTGCAATTAGTGCCTAATTAAATTTTACTTCTCTCTGTAGTGTTAGTTTTGTTCATCATCAAGTGTTATGTCTCTGTTACTTCCTGTCACTGCAAAACAATTGCCATCAACTAAGAGTGCCATAAAACAACATGAACTTATGTCATAGTTTCTGTAGGTCAGGATCCCAGGATGGGTTGGCTTGATACTAAATTCATGGTATCACCAGGTTCAAATAAAAATGTCAGATGATGACAAAATCTCATCTGAGACTCATAGTTTTCTTCCAAGTGCACTGATTGTTGAGAGAACTTAGTTCCTTGCATGTGTTGAACTGAGGCTCTCAGCCTCTGGAGGTTAACTCATTTCCTGGCAGGTGGCTTTTCTCAAAACATGGCAGAGCATTTCTTCCAGACCTGCAGGGATGTATCTGCTACTCATTTGAATCTTTCTTTGTCTGTCTCTTACCTCTGATCCTCTTCCCGTGCTCATCTGATTTGGTCAGGCCAATGCATGACAGTCACCCTTCCAATGAACTTAAACAATGGATCAAGGGCCTTAATTACATCTGAAAAAAATTATCCTACCTCTTTGAAATCATAACCTCATATTGATGGGTGGTATGCTCTCACATTTATAGAACCTAATACACTCAATATTAGGGTATTATTGTAGGAAAAATGCAATAGAGAATGAGAATTGGGGCCCTTAGAATTCTACTTGCCACAAGGTATAATTTAAATCATACAAGCTTTGTATAGTCTTCGAAAAAAAATTTTAGGTCTCATTTGAGGATTTCTTTCCATTTAAGTAACTTTTGTGCTTGAAAAAATTTGTACACATTTTCTCTCTAAATTTGAAAAGTTTTATATATATATATATATGTATGTATGTATATATATGTACATATACACACACATATATATGTATACATATATATGTGTATGTGCATATAAAAAGCAAATATACAGTGATACAATGTTGGTAAAGTTATAATGAAGCATGTAGCCTAATACATGATCTGATTCTAATTCTAATACCTGTTGGTATCACAAATTAGTATAACTTTATAAAATATTAATTTTCCCTAAATTATTGCCAAAATATGCCTTTTTAGTCAATACTGTCACTGGTAATCCATAATAAGAACATGATGGAAGGCAATGAAAAATATTTCTGTATGAAAGATTTATTTTCATTTTATATTATAGTAAATATTGGAAGAAACTTCAAGATACAAAGTTGGCAAATTTTTAGGACCATAGAGTGAATTCTCTGTATATATATTACTAAATATGAATATTATAAGTCTATGAAGATATGTAAAATATATACAAAATATAGAAATACAAAATTGTATGTACACTCTGATTAGTGAAATCTATAAATGATTGAAATAGGGCTAGAATAATTTGTGGGAGGTTAGAAATAGTTGGTGTAACAGGAGGGGATAACATGTACTTTTTGAACAATTTCTTTACCATTACCAAAAGGTTTATACAGTGTATGAAACAAAATCTATTTGGATACCCAGGTGTCTGGAAAAGGGTAGGTATGGACCTCCTCAATTTCTGATTCTCTGTCATCGGCAATTTGCTGAGCCTTTGCTAAGTGAACGGTGAAATCCTCTATTGCTGCTGATGAGAACTGAGTGAATTATAGTGGGAGTAGACTTACCTGGCCCTTCCCTCAAGATAATGACTAATTGCCAAATCCTCCTGACTGGGTGTGACCTAGGGCTGACCCTTGATGACTGGGAATGGATTAAATACAGAATACTCACTTTTCCTTGATTTTCTATTAGATTTTAAATGGTATTGCATCATATGAACAAGAAGGAACTACTGGATCCTTTTAAGAAAAATGTCAATCTAGTCAAGGGACTAGAGAGAATAGTTTCGTTGTGTAGTCAGTTCTTTCATCCAACACATAAGTTATGCATGAGAACGACCATCATCCTCTTGCCTGATGGTACAACATGTACTTGCCATGCCCAAACATAACCTGTGTTTTTGACAAGAAGCATATTTATTTGACAATAGGCCATCATGTTCATGGGACACATCCTAACAATACTGTCTTCTGAAGTACATTTTGGAAGAGGCTGAATTAAAAGTGATTGTTTAATCCACATACAGAGGTCTTAGCCAAGTAGCTCAGATTTACTTAAGAAGTTTTGTTCCTGTAATACTAAGAAAGCCTAAAAAATGTGATTAATTTTAATGAAATTTGGGTATAATGCACCAAAGTTGAGGCTTCTCCAATTTTGTAAACTCTAAATTATTTCATGAAGACAATAATGTCTCTTCTGATCCTGAAAAAAAGATTCTCCCCATGTTCTTTTTTAAATGTTATTTATTTATTTGAAAGGTAATGTTACAAAGAAAGAGAGAGATAGAGCTAGAGGGAGATCTTCCATTTACTTTTCATTCCCCAAATGGCCAAAAAGGTCAGGGATTGGTCAGGCCGAAGCCAGGAGCCTGTAATTCCATCTGGCACTCCCACATGGGTGGAAGGGGTCCAAGCCCTTGGGACGTCTTGGTTGCTTTCCCATGTGCATTAGCAGGGAGCTGGATCAGAGTGAAACAGCTGAGGTTCAAACTGATGCTCGCACGGGATACTGCCATTGCAAGCAGCTACTTAACCAACTACATCACAGCACTGGTTGCTCCCTGTGTTATTACATTAATTTTTAAAGTTCTCCTTCAAAGTAAACTTGCCATCTTGCTTATTTATAGATAATATATTACTCTTCACTGAGCTAAGGATGTCCTTGCTTATCTTTGCAGTTGTATTCAAGTATTTGTGCATGCTTTTTTTTTTTTAAAGATTCTTATTTATTTATTTGAAAGAGTTATACAGAGAGAGGAGAGGCAGAGAGAGAGGTCTTCCATCCAATGGTTCACTCCCCAGATGGCCACAATGGCCAGAGCTGCAGCAATCCAAAGCCAGGAGCCAGGAGCTTATTCCCGGTCTCCCATGTGGGTGCAGGGGTACAAGCACTTGGGCCGTCTTCTACTGCTTTCCCAGGCTATAGCAGAGAGCTGGATTGGAAGAGGATCAGCCGGAACTAAAATCTGCACCCATACCGGCGCTTCAGGCCAGGGCATCAACCCGCTGTGCCACAGCACCAGCCCCTGTGCATGCTTTTTAAAAGACAAATTTCAAATCATGTAAAGTTTATAATTTTGGATTATTTTTGTACCTTAAGATTGTTAGTATGGGCTGGCACTGTGGCTCAGCAGGTTAAAGCCTCAGCCTGCAGCGCCAGCATCCCATTATGGGTGCCGGTTTGAGTCCTAGCAGCTCCACTTCCAATCCAGCTCTCTGCTATGGCCTAAGAAAGCAGTAGATGATGACCTAAGTCCTTGGGCCCCTGCACTCATGTGGGAGACCTGGAAGAATCTCCTGGCTCCTGGCTTCGGATCGGGTCAACTCTGACCACTGCAGCCACTTGGGGAGTCAACCAGCAGATGGAAGACCTCTCTCTCCCTCTCTTTCTACCTCTCTCTGTAATTCTGTTAAATAAATAAAATCAAACTTTTAAAAAATTGTTAGTAATATTTGAGAGCAGTGGCCGGTGCCGCGGCT
Source organism: Lepus europaeus (assembly GCF_033115175.1). Lineage (NCBI taxonomy): Eukaryota > Metazoa > Chordata > Mammalia > Lagomorpha > Leporidae > Lepus > Lepus europaeus. The sequence continues at coordinate 132,245,183 of NC_084830.1, read as the reverse complement.
CACTAGGCTAATCCTCTGCCTGCGGTGCCGGCACTCTGGGTTCTAGTCCCAGTTGGGGCGCCGGTTCTGTTCCGGTTGCTCTTCTTCCAGTCCAGCTCTCTGTTGTGGCCCAGGAAGGCAGTGGAGGATGGCCCAAGTGCTTGGCCCCTGCACCCGCATGGGCAACCAGGAGGAAGCACCTGGCTCCTGGCTTTGGATCAGCACAGCGCGCCGGCTGTAGCAGCCATTTGAGGGGTGAACCAATGGAAGGAAGACCCTTCCCTCTGTCTCTCTCTCTCACTGTCTAACTCTGCCTGTCAAAAAAAAAAATATTTGAGAGCATTTTCTGATGTCAATAAAAAATTTGTTTCCTATAGTTTATTAGAGGAATGAATAATAGTAGCTACTCATACAGATTGATTGTAATTATTTAATAATATCTATTTTAGAGTTTCCAAATTTTGCAGTTTCCAAGTTTTCACTCTTTAATTTTACAATTCACATTTTTTTAAAAAAAAACTTTATTTTAACACCTAATACAATTCAAATTTAAGGATTACTTGCACAAAAAATAAACACATTTGGTATAAAAATGTATCACTTTAACGCCCTTTCCCCTCCCACCCCCATCCCTCCCTCATGAACTGCACTCTATCTGGATGCAGAAACATATAAAGACTAATGGCACAAATTTGTTTTTATCTACAGGAGTTTCTGTTTATGTACCCAGGTACTCTAGAGGACACCAGCCCACTTTATCACATGAACCACTTCCTTCAGCCTGCTAAATTAGTTTCACAAAGAAACAAAGCTTATTATAAAGGCATTTTAAAAACCATTATCTTAAATTCTTTTTAGAAGGACTGACTTTTTTTTTTTGCAACCATTTATATACAATGTTACATAACAGCTCTGGAGTACAGTACATGCAGCAGAATATCCCTGTTGAATATAAAATACTTTTCTTAAAATCTTCATTGCTGGAATTCTCTGAAGTCTAAATTATAGAATGCCCATTACTTTGAGAAAATGGTTGAGGAGTACAAATGTCTGCATATGTTGGCCACTGAAATAATCCAAGGCTAACTGGAATAATATTCATAGCACACCAGGAGTGCATAAATAATTTACTTACATTATTAAAATACAACCCATAAAATTCAAGTTCAAGATCTTACAGGATTGTCTATATAAATCCTTTAAGTGGTTGCCTGGAAATGTGTTGTTTCTTCTTTCTCTTTTCTTCTGTTTAGAGTCCAATATAAAATGTTTACTTGCAGTTTTTTTCTTCCTCAAACAAAACGACCACCTTTATTTGTGCCTGCTGCCTCTTCTCTTCATTGCAGCAGTGCACTGTGGACAGTACCATTTCCCTTTTGGTGCTTCCGTCAGTCCAACACATCCATAATGGAACCATTCTATGGGACAATCTTGGTTATCACATCCCACCATCTCACCATAAGAGACCTGATTACAAATGCAGTATCGAGGTTCATTTGGGTCATAAGTCCAATCAACCTGACTGTTTGAATCAGACTCTGGCATAATTTGAATGCTAACAGAGGTTTGAAGACATTTGTCCATAAATCTTTCCATACAATTATAAGTCCTGGTCAAATATTTATACTGTAGATTTTCTTGCTCTCTGGCATCTAAGTAATTTTCAGAATGGTTGTATTAATTCAGTTAGTGACCTTAAGAGCATTACCTATACTTTCAGTGCTTTAGCTCCCCTTCTGTAATAGGTGAATATTAATAGAACTAAGTTAACATGTGATAAGTACTTAGAGTAGTGACGGTAACGTGACAGTAGAGTAGTGACAGTACCAGGGTACTTCAAGAAGTTTATGGAATGTGAAATTAAGAGATGTTTATTTTGATACAAAGATAATTTTAAATCCATACATAATTTTCATTCATATTTTCCAAAACTGCTTTTTCTAATATAATTCATTTGAAAGGCAAGAGATGAAGAGAGAGAGGGAGAGAAAGAGAGAGAGGGAGAGAGAGGGAGAGGGAAAGAGAGGGACAGAGAGGTCACTCATCTACAGATTCACTCCCCAAATGTTCAGATTGCTGGGCCTGGGTCATGCTGAAGCCTGAAGGCACAGGCTCACTCAAGGTCTCCCACAAGGGTAATAGGGACCCAACTGCTTGAGCCATAATGAGCCATCACCGTTGATTCCTAGAATGCACATCAACAGGAAGCTGAAATTGGCAACAAAGATGATACTGGAACTCAGGCAATGACATGGGATGCAGACATCCCAAGCAGTGCCAAATACAGCCTCTCTACATCTCTAGCCTTTCATAACTATAGCCACTAGCATAACTATATTCAAAGATATATTTGCTACTTTTATTATATCCTTGCCCTCAACCATGTTAATGTCTTTTTTTAGTGTAACAAGCTCACAGTGTTTTCTTTTATTATGTATTTTAAAAATACTAGTGTTTACTGGGGCCAGTGCTACGGCTTAGTAGGTTGTGGCGCTGGCATCCATGTGGGCACTGGTTCATGTCCTGGCTGCTTATCTTCCAGTCCAGTTCTCTGCTATGTCCTGAGAGGGCAGCAAAAGATGGCCCAAGTGCTTGAGCCCCCACACTCACGTGGGAGACCTGGAAGAAGCTCTTGGCTCCTGGCTTCAGATTGGCCCATTGTGGCCATCTGGGGAGTGAACTAGCAGATGGAAGACATTTCTTTCTGTCTCTCCCTCTCTCTGTAACTCTATCTCTGAAATAAATGTTTTTAAAAATACTGGTTTATTGATAAAAGGTGCTATCTCTTTATTTGTACTTTAAGAAAAATTCTTTATGTATTTGAAAGGCAGAGTTACAGAGAGGCAGAGGCAGAGAGAGAATCTTCCATCCTCCTATTAACTCCCCCACATGACCGGAACTGTGCTGATCTGAAGCCAGGAGCAGCCAGCTTCCTCTGGGTCTCCCACGCAAGTACAGGGGCCCAAGCACTTGGGCCATCTTCTAGTGATTTTTCAAGCCATAGCAGAGAGCTGGATCGGAAGTGGAGCAGCCAGGATACCAACCTGTGCCCATATAGGATACTGGTACTGCAGGCGGTGGCTTTATCCACTAGGTCACAGCACCAGTACCTTTATTTGTGCTTTTTTGATATTTGTGAAGTTTGACACTTTATATTTATGTAGCCACTTTTTTTTCATGTATTTTATTCATCCTTTACTTTGAGTCTCATTTTCTTAGCAGTTTTTTGAGCTCTTTATATTGTGGCACATTGTGTCATTTACATTATAGCTGTTTTTCTGGTTTGTGGGCTATCCTGTACTCTATTAGTTTTGATGTGGGTCAGAGAGGACTGAGAAGGCTTTGTGGGGGTGTGTGTGGGGGGAGTCACCTTTGGACTACTTCCTGAACAGAAGTGAATGAACTTTGCAATCTGTAGAAGCAATGACTGAAGCTGGAGAGAGAAAAGTACTACATTAGGTATCAGCAGACCATAATTTAGCTTCAAGTTTTGTCCCTTGGATAAGCAGTTAGATCCCTAAATGGGCTCTTATTAGTGATTATGGGGTGTTCACCAGGTTCAAATAACTTTGCAATATTAAATTTCTGCACAAAGCAACAAACTTTAGGTTAATGTGATATCATTTTTAATTTATAATATATATAATTTCCTCAAGAGGGAAACCCCCTTTGTGTTTTGAGCCAATTTTGCTTGCTTACTCACACTGTGCCTAGGTTGCTCATTATTCAGGTGTCAGCTCAATTGACTTTCCACTGGAATGTCTTTCCTCCTTCTCCCACACCTCTCTGATCAGGTCAAATCCCACATTATTCTCTTCTAGCACTATGTTCCACTTAGGTGTATAGGATTCAACACAGTTACAATTTCACATTTATTTGTGGGATTACTTGCTAAATGCCAGTCTCTCCCTCTAGACGGCAAGCTCTAGAAGGGAGAGCCCGTGCTGCATTTTACCTCATGACAGTGTTGTATGTGATAACCCTGTCTGAGTAGGCCCTCAATTAATATTACTTGGATGATTAGTACGATGGTTGGAAATGCACAAATGCATTTTGAAGGCCATGACAATGTAAGCAACAGAGGCAGGGAAGAGTATGTCAAGTAAAGTGTTGCTGAGGGTACACATATGTCTTAACTAGAGAGAGTGGTATATGGAAAAGAACCCAGGAGATGGTCTCAAAAGGGGAGACTCATAGAGAACTTTGAATACCAAGTAGAAGAGTTTTAGTGAATGAGATATCAAGTGGGAGCCAGTGAGTAATTCTGAGCTGGAATGGCATATAGAAGTATGTTAAGAGGATGCATGTGAGGGCCGGCACCATGGCTCACTTGGTTAATCCTCCACCTGCAGCACCGGCATCCCATGTGGGCACAGGGTTCTAGTCCTGGTTGCTCCTCTTCCAGTCCAGCACTCTGCTGTAGCCCGGGAAGGCAGTGGAGAATGGTCCAAGTGCTTGGGCCCCTGCACCTGCATGGGAGACCAGGAGGAAGCACCTGGCTCCTGGCTTCAGATTGGCGCAGAGCTGGCTGTAGCAACCAGTTGGGGAGTGAATCAAGGGAAGGAAGACCTTTCTCTCTGTTTCTTTCTCACTGTCTGTAACTCTACCTGTCAAATAAATTAAAAAAAAAAAAAAAAAAGAGGATGTGCATGGCATGTATAGCAGATTAGAAGAGAAGGGCTGGGATTACAGAGCCCAGTTAGTAGTCTGTTGCCTCTTCTAAAAAACCTTTGCTATTATAGTAACATGGAGTAAAGTGAAGGAAGCTTAGCAAAAGTCTAATGATTAAATTCTGATGTCAACATTACAATTTTTACAATAGATTGTATTTCCTAACTGTCTACCTGTATGGGATAACATTTTCTAATATTTAGCTTCAATAGTGGATACTAGATATAGGATATAGACTTTGATTTTCTGAATTTCCACATGAATAGTCAGTCATTAATGCGTCATGATATTTGTTTTTGTGGTGGTCTTCTTGATTTTCTTTTCCCTGACCCAGCTAACACTGAAATTTTCTATTATATCACATTTCTAATTATAATTATGTAATTCCTGATCTTCAACTCTAGTAAACATAGATCATCTATAAGACCCATTGGGTAAAACCAGATCTTTGTCACCTACAAGAACTAATTTGCCTCCTTTCAAGTCCACCTCTAACATAACCCATACCATGGAGTTTCATCAAATTTAATTTTACTGTTGTCTCCCTTTATTTCTATAGCATTTTGTTCTATTTGAGTAACATTTATTTTGAAGCATTGTAAGTGTTTGGATATTATCTCTATTCATTATATATTTTTTAAAATTTTATTAATATAAAGAGGGCAGGTTTCCTGTCTTTCATAGGTGCACTTGTAAGAAGATAACCATACTTCCATCCAATCCTCTCTCTCTTCCTCAACCTCCTTCCTTTTTTTCCTTTAATTTTTGCTATACATTGAATTTATTCTGGACAAAAACTTGTCTTATTTCTAATCCCAATACTGTGTATGTAGTACTTGAGTGTCTTGAACTTGTTTGCTAGATTTGCTTCAGAAATCTCTGATTCAGCACATCCAGAGTCCATAATGATTTTATCTTTAAAACGTGCTCTTTGGGCCGGCAGCATGGCTCACTTGGTTAATCTGCCTGCGGTGCTGGCATCCCATATGGGCACAGGGTTCTAGTCCTGGTTGCTCCTCTTCCAGTCCAGCACTCTGCTGTGGCTCAGGAGGGCAGTGGAGAATGGCCCAAGTGCTTGGGCCCCTGCACCTGCATGGGAGACCAGGAGGAAGCACCTGGCTCCTGGCTTCAGATCGGTGCATTGCCAGCCGTAGTGGCCATTTGGGGAGTGAACCAATGGAAGGAAGACCTTTCTCTCTGTCTCTCTCTCTCATTGTCTATAACTCTACCTGTCAAAAGAAAAAAGAAAAAGAAAAAGAAAAAGAAAACATGTCCTTTTATTTTCTACTTCTGTTGTGGTTGATGGATATAAATCAACTCATTATCACATGCAGAATCCTGGAAAACTTAAAATTTTCTACTTTATACCTTCTGATCCTTTACATTCAGTTAGTCACTCAATCCTATAAGCTTACATTATGAATAACCATTATTTCCATCCCTTCTGTTTCCATGGTTACTGTACTAATTGACTGTGGTTTGATAAAATTGCTTTCAACTGGCCTCCAGACTCATTCTTGCCCTCTAACCCATATTTGGCAAAGTTGTCAAAGTAATATTTGTCTTAGTCTATTTTCTGCTGTTATAACAGAATACCACACAATGGGAAATTTGTAAATTATAGAAGTTTGTTTGGCTTATGGTTCTAGAGGGTAAGATGTCCAAAAATACAGTGCCAGCCTTTGGGAAGGTTTCATGCTCATTAAAACATGTTAGAAGGGCAGGTAAGTATATGCAAGACCAAAAAGGTAGGAGGGGTTGAGTTTATAACATACCTACTCTTTTGATATTTAAACTACTTCCACAAAACTAAGATTAATCCATTGATGAGGGCTTTGCCCTCAAAATGTAATCGCCTCTTAAAATTCTCACCTCTTAATACCATGATAGTGACAATGTTGTAACATAAATAAATAATATCAGCTTTTTTCCTTGATTAAACATATGCAATGCCCTAAATCCTACCCCATTACCTATAGCAGACACCTTATACTTGCTAGTATGGCAAATAAATATTTTTTTAAAATATTTTTGATTGAGCCTAACACTGGATATCATTTCTTCATTCCATAAACATTCCTTCAATATTTAACTTGTATCCATTCCTTATGAGTCTTTGAGTGAAGCATTTGATATCCTATACAAGATTGTTAGAGGAATAGATCTATACATGTATCTTTATATATGTATATGGTATATATATGCTGTCATATCAAGATTATATATATATATATATGGTAACATATTTATTATATCATGATTAAAATGACATGGTGAAGACTTTGGGAAACTAATAGAAAAACATCAACATAAACTGACACATAAGACCAGGTGTCATATGACTAATATCACATTGTAGAAAACACAATTTCATAGGCATGAGAGAAGAGATGTTTCTGCTTCAGATATTCAGAAAACGGATCAAAGAGGAGAAGGTATTTGAGTGGTTAAACAAGGTTTGTCAAATGCACAGAGAGGTGGAAGGCATCCCAATCAAAGGCAATGTAAAAGGTTAACATATTTATGAAAATAAAGCAGTCTAGAGTCTTGGGTGTGGCAGTATAGGGTATAATGAAGGGCAGTTACATGCGAGGGAACTGGTAAAGTCTGCTGGGGTAGATTGAAGGAACATCTATGCAACACTAATGATTGTGAACTTTCCCTTGATAACAATCTCCATGGTTCTGTATTACTCAGAGGTTACTGAAATGATAGCACTTGCATGTCAAACATAATCCTGATTGATCCTATGCTGTGTAATGAGGAGTCTGGAAGCCTAAAGATCAATGTAGGGAGAGCTGAATTTTGCTTGGCTTGAGAAGAATAGGAATGTGAATTAAAGTAGTCCAATGGTAATACAGAGGAGATAGTGATTCACAAAGAGATTGTAAAGGTTGAATTAACAGGATGTGGTTAATTTAGGTATATTCAAAGTTAAAGAAAGAAGGAATGTGGCATGACACGAATACATTTGGTGAACAATATGAAAGGAAGTTTCATGAACAACATGAAAGGCATGATTCTTCATTATAAAATAACTATTAAGATTTCTGATATCCAATAAATGAAAAATTTGTTTTTCAGCAACAAAACAAAGAATAATATAAAACAAAACAGAGTAGCTTTAAAAATCAGCACTTACTTATAATGACAGACAAGGATTACTGTGATCTTTTTCAAGACTATAAAGTTGAGCGTGTAAGGTTTAAGGACACTTAGATAATGACAAAGTGAAATAGAAGACCAGTAAACACTAATTAAAAAGTAATATAGCTTAGTCCTGAAACTTTTAACCAGAATCATTTCCAAAAATGTATCACTATAACTTCTAAACTCTGTATAATCTTACTTTTATATGCATTGCACTACTCCACTGCTCATTTTCTACACTGTCATACTACGTGTTATTTCGTTTCTTTAATTTGTCAAACTGTCCTCATAGGTCCAGCTGAACCCAGCAGCACAAGGGTGACCCCCGCTGCCTAGCTCACACAGTATTCTGTTCTGTAGGACAGAGGAAGTGCAGAGCAGCATGGAGATCTGGCCCTTTAGCACCTTAGAAGTACGGGCACAGGACCTTTTAGATTTGGAAATAATCCCCCATTGTCTTCCTTCTCTCAGCCACTCCAGTTATTGTTTTTGCCACTGAGATTAATGAATACCAGGACTCTGGGTCAAGATTCATGTGGCCCTGTTTGGTCTGCCCTGTGTACATGCTCAGAACTGTGTTTGTGCTGTGCATTCACACAGACACTCCCAGTGCTAGAGCCAGCCATATAGTGAAGGGCCCACAGTCCAATCTCTAGTACTATCAAGATTCCAGCCCCTCCCCAGGATGGCAGTTGGGGTTTCTACACTGTTTATTCTGGCACCAGCACTGTATTTGCAGCCCAGTCCCTCTTTTGGAGAGTGGCTTGGAACATGTGTGCCCTGCCCATTCAAGAGCCAAGGCTACTCCTGTGCCTCCAGCCCCACCCCCAGACAACAGCTAGGCTTCTTGCCAGTCCCACTGCTATCTGACTTCTAGAGCCAAGCAATAGTTGTGAGTCTATCCTGCTACTAGGGCAAGCCCCATCTACCTGTTGTGCCATACTGCTCTAGCACTTCCAGTTCCTGTTTTTGATGATGGGTAGGAGCCTGGTCACTTGAAGCTCCAGTAGGGCTTGCTCCCAGCACTAGTGCAGCTTTTGACTCCAGTCCTTTCCTAGGGAAGTGACTGGAGGGCTGTGTGACAAGGATCTGAGCAACTTCACTGGACCCCAGGCATACCCCAGATCCCCACTACTGCTGCCATCAACTATAGCAAAGATAGTATAGGGAGACTTTACTACACTATACTACATGTCCAGCTGGAACTAAAGACAAGCTCGCCTATCAAACTGATACCCAAATATGTGTCTTTAGGAAAAAGCCTTCAATTCCTCAGAACAATACCCTTGATTCCATATCTCAGCTTTTATGAATTGAGCTGCAATAAACATGGGGGACAGATAACTCTTTCATATGCTAATTTCATTTCATTTGGGTAAATTCTCAGCAGCAGGATGCCTGGGTCATATGATATATCTATTTTCAGCTTTCTGGAGTATTTCCATACTGTCTTCCACATTGGCTTTACCAGTTTACATTCCCACCAACAGTGGATTAGGAAACCTTTTACCCCACATCCTCACCAGCATTTATTGCATGTTGATTTCTGCATGAGAGCCATTCTAACTGGGGTGAAGTGAAACCTCATTGTGATTTTGATTTGCATTTCCCTGATGGCTAGTGATCCTCAGCATTTTTTCATGTTTCTTTTGGCCATTTGAATTCCCTCTTAAAAATGCCTGTTCAAGTCCTTTGCCACTTTCTTAACTGTATTGTTTATTGTTGAGTTTCTTGAGCTCTTTATAGATTCTGGATATTAATCCTTTATCTATTACATACTCTGCAAATATTTCTCTCATTCTGTCAGTTTGCCTCTTCAATCTGTTGAGTGTTTCTTTTCAGTATAAAAGCTTCTTAGTTTGATGTAATCCCATTTGTCAATTTTGGCTTTGATTGCCTGTGCTTCTGAAATTTTTTTCCCAAAAAGTCCTTGCCAATGCCAGTGTCTTCCAGAGTTTCCCCTAGTGTTCTCTAGCAGTTTGATGGTATCACCTCATAGATTTCAGTCCATGAACCATTTTGGGTAGATTTTTGTGTAAGGAGTAAGGCAGGGTTCTTGCTTCATACTTCTGTATGAAGAGATACTGTTTTACCAGAACCATTTGTTGAAGAGATTGTCCTTGCTCCAGGGATTGATTTTAGCTCCTTTGTCAAACATTAGTTGGTTGTAGATTCACAGACTGATTTCTGGAGTTTATTCTGTTCCATTGGTTTTCTTGTCTATTTTGTGCCAGTTCCAGCCTGTTTTGATTATAACTACCCTGTACTGTCTTGAAATCTGGCATTATGATTTATTTGGTATTATTTGGTATTTGGTGTCATAATAAATTCTAATACCAAATAACTTCACCAAATTCTTTTGAGTTCCAATAGTTTCTAGTTAGAATTTTTTGGTTCCCCTCTATACAGAATCATATCATCTTCAAACAGAGATAGTTTGATTTTCTTTTTTCCAATTTGTATCGATTTGATTTCTTGTTCTTTTCTAATGGCTCTGGCTAAAACTTCCAGAATTATATTGAATAGCAACGGTGAGAATGGGCATCCTTGTCTGGTTCTGGATCTTAGAGGAAATGCTTCTAACTTTTCCCCTTCATTATGATACTGCTGTGGGTTTGTTATATATTGCCTTGATTATGTAGAGGAATGTTCTTTCTGTATCAACTTGCTTAAAGTTTTTATCATGAAAGGATGTTGTATTTTATCAAATGCTTTCTTTACATCTCCTGAGGCAATCATATAATTTTTATTCTTTGATTTGTTAATGTGATATATCACATTTATTGATTTGTGTGTGTTGAACCATCCCTGCATATGAGGGGTAAATCCCAGTTGGTGCAGGTGAATGATCTTTTGGTTTGTTCTTGTATACAATTAGCTAGTATTTTGTTGAGGATTTTTGCATTGATGTGCATCAGGGATATTGGTCTATAGTTCTCTTTCTTTGTTGTATCTCTTTCTGGTTTTGAGATTAAGGTGATGCTGGCCTCACAGAAGGAATTTGGAAGGATTCTCTCCCTTGCAATTGATTTTTAATAGCTTGAGAAGAATTGGAATTCATTCTTCTTTAAAAGTCTGGTAGAATTTCAACAGTGAAACCAGCCAGTCGTGGGCTTTTCTTTGTTGGGAGGCTTTTTATTACCAATTGAATCTCCATCTTGATTATTGGCCTATTTAGGTTTCTCTGTGTCTCCACAACTCAATTTTGGTAGATTATATGTGTCCAGGAATATATCCATTTCTTCTAGATTTTCCAATTTTGTGTCATATAGCTTAGTAATTCCTGATATTTCCATTGTTATGTGTCCTTTATCATATCTGATTCAATTGATTTGCGTGTTCCTCCCCACCCCTTTTTTAGTTAGTTGTACCAATGGTATGTCAATTCTGTTTACTTTTTCTAAAAACTAGATCTTCATTTCACTGTTCTTTTGTAGCATTCTTTTGTTTCAATTGTTTAAATTTTTTCTCTAATTTTTATGATTTTTTTTCTCATACTAATTTTTGGTTTGATTTGTTGTTTTTCTAGGTCCTTGAGATGCATTGATAGCTCATTTATTTGTTGCTATTCAAATTTCTTGATGTAGGCACTAATTTTTTTTTTTTTTTGACAGGCAGAGTGGACAGTGAGAGAGAGAGACAGAGAGAAAGGTCTTCCTTTGCTGTTGGTTCACCCTCCAATGGCCGCCATGGCCAGCGCACTGCAGCCGGCGCATCGCGCTGATTCGAAGCCAGGAGCCAGGTGCTTCTCCTGCTCTCCCATGTGGGTGCAGGGCCCAAGGACTTGGGCCATCCTCCACTGCATTCCCGGGCCATAGCAGAGAGCTGGCCTGGAAGAGGGGCAACTGGGACAGAATCCGGCGCCCCGACCGGGACTAGAACCCGGGGTGCCAGTGCCACAGGCGGAGGATTAGTCTATTGAGCCGCGATGCCTGCCAGCACTAATTGTTATAAAGTTCCCTCTTAACACTGCTTTTGTTGTATCCCTTAAGTTTTGATATAATGTGTTGTTATCTTCATTCATTTCCAGAAATTTTATTTCCCTTTTGATTTCTTCTGTGACTGTTCTTTCCAGAGTATGTTGTTCAGTCTCCATGTGTTTGCTCCAGAGATTCTTAAGATGTTAATTTCCAGCTTCATTCCATTGTGGTCAGAAAAGATACATGATATGATTTCAGATTTTTTTGAATTTGTTGAGACTTGTTTAATGGCATAGCATATGGTGTATCCTGGATAAAGTTCCATGCACTGATGAGAAGAATGTGTATTTTTCAAATGTAAGATGAAATGTTCTGTAGATATCAGTTAGGGCCATTTGGTCCATAGTGTAGACAAGCTCTGTTGCTTCTTTGTTGATTTTCTGTCTGGTTGATCTGTCCATTGATGAAAGTGAAGTGTTTCATTGTATTGGAGTCCATGTCTCGTTTTAGATCCTTTAAAATTTGTTTTAAATAGCCAGACACCCCAGCATTGGGTGCATATACATTTATTATAGTCACATCTTCCTACTGAATTGATCCCTTAATCTTTATATCATGCCTTCTTTGTCTCTTTTGAATTTTTTTGAATTAAAGACTATTTTTTCTGATGGTAGGATGGCTATACCTGCTTGTTTTTGCTTTCCAGTAGCAAGGAATATCTTTTTCTATTCTTTCACTTTCAGCCTGCTTGTATCTTTGTTGGTGAGCAGTGTTTGTTGTAGGCAGCAAATAGATGGATCTAAAATAAGGAAATTTTATTATCTGAAATGACTTTGCAAATAAATTTGAAATGGTTAATTGTATACTGGTTTACATTTATCTGCTTTTTGTGTGACATGTTGATGTTAGTTTCAGTATTACAATATTTAAGAGAAATTTAATTTTGTCATTTTATATTGTTTATAAAAATTGGTACTGGTCGATGCCACGGCTCAATAGGCTAATCCTCCTCCTGCGGTTCTAGCACCCTGGGTTCTAGTCCTGGTCGGGGCGCCAGATTCTGTCCCAGTTGCCCCTCTTCCAGGCCAGCTCTCTGCTATGGCCCGGGAGTGTAGTGGAGGATGGCCCAAGTCCTTGTGCCCTGCACCCGCATGGGAGACCAGGAGAAGCACCTGGCTCCTGGCTTCAAATCAGCGCGATGCGCCAGCTGCAGTGCGCTGGCCACGGCGGCCATTGGAGGGTGAACCAACAGCAAAGGAAGACCTTTCTCTCTGTCTCTCTCTCTCACTGTCCACTCTGCCTGTCAAAATAAAAATAAAAATTTAAAAAAATTCATTGGTACTCAGAAAAGTGCAATTCATTAAATCAGTCAATTATAATACTTGAAAGGGAAATTAAGTTTATCAATGTAAAACCTTTAGACAATCTAACTGACTAAGTTTTTAAAATGGGAAATATTTTTTCAGAACCTACTTATAAATAATTTTAAAAACTTGGTTAACCTAAAATGTTTTATAAATGAAGCAACAAGATTTCAAAGTCAATTTAATAGCTTAGAAAGGAATCTTGTTTTTCTGCCTTAGGCAATTTTAATCTAGAAGGAAAATATTACACTGTGGTTTCTATAACTAACCTCAAGGTATCTGCAAATAAAGATTTGGTGACAAAACAAATAGCCTTAGGACTTGTGGTACTGACTAGGTAAACCACATTGCTAATACTACCTGGGTGGATGTTTCTTCCCTGTTTCTCACCATGCTCATATCCTCCAGAATCCCTTATTGGGATGGTAAGCAATTCTATCATCACTATGAAATGTATAGCTTAGTGGGCATACAGATATAATTATCTTGATTTAGTATCCATAGACTGGAGAACTGAAGAAGAGTTCACCCCATCACTCTCCAGGATATGACAGTGCCTTCTGTCAATGGAGAGGGGTGAAGAGAAGGGAGGAAAGGGTAGATTAAAGTTTCAACCATAGAAATCTTTTAAACAGTGTGACCCTTTTGTAAATCATAATGTTTTACTAGACAAAATTACACTTCCTTCCAAACATATGTTGTAAGTACCCGTTCCAGGCTGCTCTCTGGAGTTTGCTACTTGTTACCTTACCCAGAGTCGTGAGGTCTCCTTTCCATAATGAGTGCCTCAAGACTTGTTCTCATTTATTGGGAAAAGCAGTCAGAGAGGGTGTGTAGAAGTTCTAAACAGTTGAGAAAGGTAAAGTAAATCAAGAGAAGCAGTTTTATTTTAAAGAAAAAGGCACTGCACATGGCATCTACTTTTCCTGTCTGGACATTAATCCCTTTGTTTAAAAAGATACGACTGGGTTAGTGGTTGCTGCCTGCATTGGGCAATTTGCTCCCATCCTGTTGGTCAAGTCTTGCTAGCTGGTAGTTGTGCTATGGCCCCTGATGCAGGCCACAGTGCCCACCACACTGTTGCTCTCTCTATGCTAGATGTGAAGTGACCTGTGGTGAAAGTTGTTGAGTGGCCAGACCCTGGGCTGGGCTTTCATCATTTCTGTTGGCCTCAATGACCCTGCTTCCTACAGAAGTCGAAGTGCTTGCCTTTCACTGACTATCATTGCAATGAAGTTTTAGATAGTACAGAGTGTTCAAAAGATAGTAGTGAAGATGGAAAAGATTTATTGTTTGGTAACTGCAACAACTACTGCATGGCATATACAGGCAGGAATGTTAATGTCTTCCAGTTTGTCTCCAATGTGAGTGATTCTACCCTGTCAGAAACTGAAGTCAAAGTATCTGATGTTCTGGAAAGCAAGGGCATGGCTTTCAAATGAAGTGACAAATCCCTTTTTTTGTGCTATAGAACAAAAAAAGAAAGTCATCAGGAAGCTTCAGGTGAAGTGTCCCTGTTGAGCATGATTTAGAACAAGTCAGGAAACATAAATTGGTTATCTTAATGGGTGTTTGCTCTCATCTTGGTTGTATACCTATTGCAAATGCAAGAAATTTGGATGGTTATTACTACCCTTGTCATGGGTACCACTATGATGCATCTGGTCTGGGAGGACCAGGAAGGTATCCATGTCTCTCAACTTTGAAGTTCCCTGGTGTGAGTTCACCAGTGATGATATAGTCATTGTTCGTTAGAGACATAAACACAAGTCACAGCTTTCTTTCAGTCTTCATGTCACCTCAGAGGAGACATTTGAGAGCAGGCCTTCTGTTCTTCAAGATGGTTAATTTAAAACATTTAGGAATTGCTAATGATATATTTGCAAACAAAAATGTGAAGTAAATCAAATTTAATGTTGAAATTTTTCAAGCATTCACTTAATAAAACCACTGTTAAACATTCAGAGGTTGGGGTGGGGAGGGAGAGGTGAGCACTGATTACCACTGTCCTGACTTATCCCTGATGAAGAATACCCGGCAGTATGGGGGGCGAGGGATTCACTGTTTTATGCACTTAGAGACTTTAAGTTGGTGGAAAGTAAAGTAGGGTAGAGGGTTTCTATTTCTATGGAACTGGGAAGAAGACCAGGCAAATAGAGATTTTGGTTTTGAATATGTGCTGAAACCTGATTTTAGGTTTTATGTGAAGCACAGATTTCCCACATGCTATGAAAGCTGTTTTGTTTTTGTTTTAAATTCCCAAAACTAAGATCTAGGAAGATTAGATTTTGCCAAGTAATCCTCATGTTTTTGAATAAGAATAGTTTATAGTTCACCTGGTAAGTTTTGGAGTGACAAAATATACCCAAGTCTGTTTATCATGAAAATTCATATTCTTAATTACAACCAAACTGTCTCCCCAGTGAAACAGTGGATTTGCATTTAGTGTTCAGTAGTTGTTCTTCTTTAACTGACAATTATTAAGTTTTGTGTGGCAAGAAGAATTCTGTGTATAATGTCCCCCATCTCTTTCTCGCCTGGTATGTGGGGCTTCTCTTCAGGGATTTGCTGTTTCCTTTATTTTGTTTATTAGTTCTAAGATCGTTTTTATACCTGGTCAGTCACTGGAATGACAGACTTTCAGGAAACACTGATGCCGCCCTGCTAAAACAAGGTTAACAAAACTTCCCCACCCTCTGTACAACGCCTTGCTGTGACTGGTTGTCTCTTCCTAGTGGCAGCACGTTGTTGGACTCCAACTCAGAATCATTGTGTTCTACTTTAGAAAAAAAAAACCAAAACAGTATAACCTTTTTGTATTTATTAAGTGAATAAGAGATAAAGTACAGACATGCCTTTAGGAAGCCATGCAGAAGCTCCTAGAAAGGCATAATTTTTCTACACAATATATTACAAACAGTAATATGGCAGTAAAAATTGAAATGCCCTAATCAGCCTGCGTTCATTCACAAATTAAGTTTTCCATGATATGTCTTTAGAAACCAGACTAAGTGCAGGGCTTTAGACCTTGAGTAATACCTTGAACAATGTGTACCTTTTTTTGGTAGTGCTATTGTTATTGCCATTGCTTTTCGCTTGTAATTTAGAGAGACATACCTAATGAGTTTGTCCCTTTAGAAGGAATGTAAAATTTATAAATCTAGTTGGAAAATAATTTGCATTGTTGTATTACATGTATGTGATAGGATGCTTTATCCATTGCCTTTACATGAAATAAAGTACTTTGATATTTATTTGAAAGATCCATATGTTTTCCATGATTTGAGGTAACTAATAGAAACCTGAAATGTAATGTATTAGAGTGAAATAGATGTTTTGAAATTCAATGATTGTTTATAGCCCTTGTCTCTTCTATGAGGAACAGAATTTTGTTTTGTTTGTTTTTTTCTCTTCATACTATTTGTTGAACTCTTTCACTTAGTGTAGGACTAACTATATAATCATTAAGTAAAATGAAAATAGGTCTTTGTAAAAACAGAGTGGGAATGTGAAAGGCAGGAGGAGGAAGTGTTAGAGCATGAGCAGGAGGGAGGATGGGGGGGAAGTGTCACTATATTCCTAAATCTGTATATATGAAATATATGAAACTTATATAACCCAAATAAATTTTTTTTAAAAATTACTCTGCAAAGAAAAGAAAATAAATTACTTAGGGCCAAAATTGTGGTACAGTGGGTAAAGCTGCCCCCTTGCAACGCTGGCATCCAATATGAGCACCAGTTCATGCCTCAGGTGCTCCACTTCCAATCCAGTAGCAGAATATGACCCAAGTGCTTGGGGCCCTGCACCCACGTGGGAGACCTGGATGAAGCTCCTGGCTTCAGTCTGGCCCTTGTGGCCATTTGGGGAGTGGAGCAGCTGATGAGAGATCTCTCTCTCTCTCTCTTTCTCTGTCTCTGTCTCTGTCTCTCTCTCCCTCTCTCTGTCTCTCTGTGTGTGTTTATCTCCCTCTCTCTCTGCTTCTGTAACTGTGCTGTTCAAATAAATGAAATATATCTTAAAAATATGACTTACTATCTCTGAATATTGTGTGTCAAGGGAGGATGGGTGACAGGAAGAAAACTGATAAACTGAGATCTGAAAGGTAAGTAGATGTAGATTCAGAGAGAGAGGAAATTAGTGTTCAAGACAAAGAAAATTATTCTAGAATATAGGTGATAAAGGGAGAGTTGGAATGAGGAAGAGGAATTTAAAATAAAATTCAGAAAGAGAAAATGGAACCTGTTCAAAGGCAGGAGAAAAGTAAGAAAGGAAGAAGAGTTGAAAAATAAAGAGAATGACAGATGACAAAGGGAGAGGAAAGAACCAGAAGATGGATTAGAGAAGCAAGAAGTGCTGTAGAGTGGAAAGAGTAGGTTAAACAGACTCAAAAGCTAGGAACGAGAAAGGCAAGTGGAAAGACAATCCCTGGGAGAATTATTAAGAAGAGAAAAGGGGCCAGCGCTGTAGCGTAGCAGGTAAAGCTACCACCTGCAGTGCCAGCATCCCATATGGGCGCTGGTTGGAGTCCTAGCTGTCCACTTCTGATCCAGCTCTCTGCTGTGGCCTGGGAAAGCAGTAGAAGATGTCCCAAGTCCTTGGGACCCTGCTCCCATGTAGGAGACCCAGAGGAATCCCCTAGCTCCTGGCTTCGGATCTGTGCAGTTCTAGCCATTGCGGTCATCTGGGGAGTAGACAAGCGAATGGAAAGCCTCTCTCTCTTTCTCTGCCTCTGCCTCTCTCTAATTCTGCCTTTCAAATAAATACATAAATCTTTAAAAAAAAAAAAGAAGAAGAAGAAGAGGAAAAGAGGAAAGAAGAAACTCAAGGAAGGAAAGGAAAAGGAAAGAGCTGAAATTCAAGAACAGGCTACTAGTTGCCTTCCCTAGCCACTTGTAATCTTTCTGAAACTCCACATAGCAATACCACTTCCCCTTATTTCTCTTCTTTACTTCTCTCAGTGATACCAAAAAGGATCCAGCTGGGCAGATACAAAATGTAGGGTAGAAAAGCTTCTGGGAGGAAGAAGCAGTCATCATGTCTTAAGACTTTGTCTGCATAGGCAAATGAGTTCCAATTCAAATGCCAACTTTGATTGATGACAGTGGCCTTAACCTAGAAGAATCTCCTGGGATCCACAGATAAAGATGCAGGGATCAATAGGGAAGTTTCTCATGCCCGTGGCAAGGGGAAGTAGTATTGTCTGGACAAGTTACTTGCCATCCTGACTTAGAACCAGAAGTAAACTGAAACTCTTTCAAAACTCTGATTTTGTAATTTATTTTTACTTTCTTAAATTATTTTCCAATTTGATATTGTTTTCCCAATTTCTGATGTTCTATCTCTGAATATAAATAAGTTAAGAATCTTATTTTTCAGACACTTTGTCTCCTGAGATTTAACTCTAATAATTTATCTCACTCATTTGCCAAACATTGAGCATCCCTAGATATCACAAACATAGAAAATGTGCTTAAAATAAAGCATAAGATGGAGTTCCTGCATTCATGCAGCTTGTAGCCTACTAACATAAGCTGGCAGGAAGTAGGGCAGTGGCTGTACTGTCTCAGGAATGGAAAGTGAGGTATGCCGTGTTGAGTGCCTAAATGGGACACCTTACCCACCCAGCTTTTCTGGGAGGAGGGTTAGAGGTCAATGAGTGTCAGGAAGAAAATAATACAGAAACTGCAACTTGGAAAACTAATGGGAGGGGGAGCCAGCGCCTGGTGGCTCCTGAGAATTCTTACAGATGCATAGTATTAAATCCATAGGGCCATAAAGAGCCACTTACTCCAAAATGTAGTAATAAAATACCACAAATTTGTTATCTAGTCTTACATTTGCTTGCTTTTCCAAGGCAATGATAAAAATGCATCAATGAAGGAATATGCAGGCCATTTCTCTGTCCCTATTTTTATTTCTCTCTGTCTCATTTTAGTTTTTTTTTGTTTGTTTGTTCGTTTTGTTTATCTTGACAGGCAGAGTTAGACAGTGAGAGAGAGAGACGGAGGGAAGGGTCTTCTTTCCGTTGGTTCACCCTCCAATGGCCACTACAGCCAGCGTGCTGCACCGATCCGAAATCAGGAGCCAGGTGCTTCCTCCTGGTCTCCCATGTGGGTGCAGGGCCCAAGCACTTGGGCCATCCTCCACTGCCTTCCCCGGGCCACTGCAGAGAGCTGGACTGGAAGAGAAGCAACTGGGACAGAACCGGTGCCCCAACTGGGACTAGAACGTGGAGTGCCAGCGCCTTCTGTTGGTTTACCCCCTAAATGACTGCTATGGCCAGCACGCTGCACCGATCCGAAGCCAAGAGCCAGGTGCCCCTTCCTGGTCCCCTATGCCGGTGCAGGGCCCAAGGACTTGGGGCATCCTCCACTGCCTTCCCAGGCCACAGCAGAGAGCTGGACTGGAAGAGGAGCAACTGGGACAGAGCTGGTGCCCCAACCGGGACTAGAACCTGGAGTGCCAGCGCCGCAGGCGGAGGATTAGCCTAGTGAGCTGTGGTGCCGGCTTCATTTTGTTTTTCAAATAAATAAATAAATAAATAAATGATTTTTAAAAAAATAGGGCTAAAATAAGCATTTATAGGATCCTTAGTAATGGATCACTTTTATTGAACTTGCTACTGTTTACAGCTGCCTGAAATAAATAAGGGAAACATCTATTTAAACATTTTATTCAGTCTTGGGCAATAGTAAGATGATGGGCAATAGTAATATGAAAAATGTTTTTAAGAACACAGAGATGGAAATGTGGTATTATGTTATGTTGCCTTAATGGACATTTCTTTGCTTCAAAGTAGAAATTCTGGGAGCATTTGGTTGTGCTTTGTCACAAGATCATCCTAATGAAGGGCACGTTCACAAACTGAAAGCTGACAGTGGAGGAACTGATACCTAGGAATGAAAAATACCTAGGAATAACTTTAGACCTCTCTAACATCATAGAGTCAGTTGGAATCAGGAAAAGTCCCAGGAGTCTCAGGTACCACAGGTATACCCACACATGGGATAATTTGGTATTGTAATATAAAATTTAAGTTATAAACTTTGCAGCTGATAAGTTTTCCCATCTCTACAGTGAAGGCTTCTAGATAAGATAAACTAAGTAAGATCATTATTCATGTGTGTTTGTTAGTAAGATTTTAACCTTTTCTCCATAATGGTGTCTTAAGTGTCAGTGGTAGAGTAGGTTAGCCATTTGTTACTAAGCAGTGGGTAAATAATGCAAAAAACTTTCATCTCAGAGGTACTGATTCAGTGGCCTTGGGTAGTACTGAAGAGTTTGAATCTTTAACAAGGATTCCAACTGATTTCAATATACATAGACTATGGATCACCGTTTGAAAAGCACTAGTTGAAATATGAAAAGTACAGGCTTGGAAACAATAGAGTCTGGGTTCAGTTCTTTTATCTATATCTGTAATTTAGTCCCTGGGGCAAATTGCTTAACTTCTCTGAGTTTCAGTTTGCTCATGTGTAAAATAACAATGATAGCAATAATGATATCTATCTCATAAGGGACTTTCTGATAAGGTCTTGTTTGTGAAGAATATGAGAACTTAATCTATGATATAATAATTATTAACTATCAAAGTTTTGGATTCCATATTTAAATTATCAAAGTTTTCTTTATAGAGAGTGGTCTGTCATAGCTTAAGTAAATATAAATTGCAGTTAGTTAGGTGTCAGCCCTGCTTGTCTTACTAGAGCTGCACTTGGGAAAGTAGCCATGCTACCATGTTCAATCAGAATGTGAAGTCTATAATACTTAAAATGCTGAAAGCAATTCTACATAGCTTGGTCAATAGTATTCTCTGTCCTGCTCCTAGGATGAAAGTATGTATACATTTATTTATTATATTCATGATTTCTCATCATAGATGTAGATAGTTACTCATTAGCCTTGATGCAGTGTACTCTTTTGCACTGTATAGTATGAAACATATTATATTAAAATGCTTACATATCTGTTTCCCCCAACTGCTGACATACAATAACTGAATAATTTATCTTTGAATACTCAGTGCCTAGACTACTACCCAGCATTTAGCATATGCCCAGTGGATATTTATTAAATTGATTAATGAACTTTTGTGAATGAATTACTAAATATACTATATTCTTTCCTCCCTTACAAATGATAATTCTCCATCAAATTAGTAGACCATGAAAATGTATTGTCACCCTAAAATGTCAGATATTGGGTTCCATTTTAAAGGAATTTATAAAGCAAATTCTGTAATCTGTTCTTACAATGTTCACTTGAGCATTCTTTCTTTTTTTATTTTATTATTATTATTTTTTTGACAGGCAGAGTGGACAGTGAGAGAGAGAGGCAGAGAAAAAGGTCTTCCTTTTTGCCATTGGTTCACCCCCCACTGTGCTGATCCGAAGGCAGGAGCCAGGTGCTTCTCCTGGTCTCCCATGCGGGTGCAGGGCCCAAGCACTTGGGCCATCCTCCACTGCACTCCCGGGCCAGGCCACAGCAGAGAGCTGGCCTGAAAGAGGGGCAACCGGGACAGAATCCGGCACCCTGACTGGGACTAGAACCCGGTGTGCCGGCGCCACAAGGTGGAGGATTAGCCTGTTGAGCCACGGCACTGGCCTCACTTGAGCATTCTTTCCTATGGGTCCTGTTCCTACACTTCTATCGCCCTAATGTTGGTCTCTAGTGAACCCTATTATTTCCCTATTCAGCATGTATCCCATTCTCCTTCTCACAGAAGATTAGTTTTGTTCCTTATTCATCTCTTCTATAGCTTTGTTCCTCTACAGACACTGACCTTAGCTGAAGTTCCAGGATGCTTCTGAATGGTGTGAGGGAAATCCCATTCCCTTTACTAGTGTTTAGCTCAGGAATGACCTAAACTCAATGGAGGTCAATGGAACATCTGCCATGAACTGCTAGAAAAGGATTCCTGTCTTCTACAGCTATCTCTGAAGGAGAACTTGTTTTTTTCTCCTATAATCTGATGCTCAGAACTGTTGTAGCCAGATGACCCACATCCTGAGATTGATGCAAACCCTGCCAATGAGTTACCTAGTCTTGAGGCCTGCTCCACCTTGGATTTCTGGTTGTGGAAGGTAAATAAATGCCTTGCTGATTAAGCCCCTGTAACTGAAACATGTTTCTTGCAGTCAGGAAATTTTGCAAATCATATTAACATAGTGGTTCTTCAGTGGATGGAATACCTCTGTCTACCTCTCTGTAACTCTTTCAAATAATTTAAAAAAATCTTTAAAAAATCATAGTAGTTCTTTATAAAAGGGTCTCTGAGATTGTATAAGCTGCTAAAGAGTCCATAAATACTCAGATGTTGTTGGTAGACTGAATAAATGAATATACAACTTTATACTTATGGGATAGAATCCATCAAAATATAAAAAGTAATGAAACCACTGATACTTTGTTCTGGAGAATAAGAGTTTATATTTCAGAAAAAAAAATCCTTAACTCTTAATAGTCTAGACTTCTGTAGTTCCTATTCAGAGGAACTCAGGCAAAATATTTAACCTCATCAAACTTTAGATACCTGGTTGTAAAACGAGAAAAATAAATAGCTTCCCTAGCAGTGTAATTGTGAAATGAAATGAGATATGACAAATAAAAGGTTCCATAAATAAAAAGCCACATAGAAGAGGTGATTTTGTTAGTAAGGAGTGACTATTAGCTAAAGTGAAAGATTGTATTCATTCACTGTGCTTCCCACCCACACCCTTCTCTAGAATTGGGACTTTGCCACAGCTTTCCAGGCAGTATTTTGAGGAACTTTCCCCTTTTCTAAGTTTGTCAGCTTTTCTATCTGCTTTCAATGCCTATAGTACTTCAATATGAAAATGTCGCTTCCTCCATTCTTGAACCGCAATTTAATGGTAGACATTATATATACCCACGGCATTATAGTTGCTTATTCCTGCCTTATCTATAAATTAAAAACTCAGAAAAATGACCACATCGTCAGTTCAAATACTTTCAGTTCACAGATTTTTTTTAAAGGACTTACTGTATTTATTTGAAAGGCAGAATTAGAGAGAGGGCAAGACATAAAGAGAAGTCTTTCATCCTCTGGTTCACTCCCCAAATGGCCCCAATGGCTGTGGGTGGGCCAGGCCGAAGACAGGCGACAGGTGCTTCTTCTGGGTGTCTTAGTTGCATGGCAGGGGTCCAGGAATTTGGGCCATCTTCTGCTGCTTTCCCAGGTGCACCAGCAGGGAACTGCATCTGAAATGAAACAGCTGGTACTTGAACTTGCACCCCTGTGGGATCAAGCATTGCAGGCCGAGGCTTAACCCACTGTGAAAAATACATTTGTTCTTTTTAAAAAGTTTCCTGAAACTTACATCACAAAACAGAATACCAAGCCTTAGCAGCCTTAGGCTTGAGAGGTGAGCCATCTCACATCTGTGAACCTCAGATGTGTGAACCTTGGCAGATGCATGTAGGAAGAAGGCAAAGGGAATGACTGCTCACAGCAGGTATGACATACTATATAGAAGAGCTGCTCTAGGAGAGTAGAGCTGCAACATGCTGGAGGAGTACAGACAGCCAAAGCAGAAATACAAGAGAATGTCAGAAATGAAAATGATATTAAAAGATGGAAAATGAAATTAAAAGATAGATTTAGGAGCTCGGATTGTCGTGCAGAGGGTGAAGCTGCCATAGCGGAGTGCCAGTTCAAGTCCTGGTTGTTCTGCTTCTGATCCAGCTTCCTGCTGATGCACCTTGGGCCCCTGGCATCCACATGGGAGATCTGGATGAGGTTTCATTTGCTGGCGCTGGCCTGGCCCAGCCTTGGCTGTTGTGTACATTTGGGAGTGAATCAGCAAACAGAAGCTCTCTTTCTCCCTTTTACTCTGCCTTTCAAATAAACAAATCTTTGTAAAATAAAAGATAAATTTATTTTGGTGCCCAAATTTGTTTGAAATACATGTATAATTTTTTGGATAATGCTACATACAGAATCTCATGTGTTCCTTATAATCCTGATGCTTGGATAGAGCTTATTAGTCTTATCAATAAAGGAACTGGAGCTAGAAAGATTGAGCAGCTGATCTCAGGGTGCAGAGCTGGTCAGTTTTGAGTTGACATTTCAATTGATCTCATTCAGAATCCAGGACCCACTGCACTCTCAGTGCAGGCCTATAGTCTCAGTGTTTCCAAGGATTTTAAAGTGATCTCCTCTAACCCATCTTTAACTTAAGGACTGATCCTACATTTGATTAATTAGTTGATAAGGTCATCAATATACCCAAAAGAAATTGAAAATAGAATTGTAGCCATTGGGTACTTCCATTTTTCACTATCCCCTGTCACAAAAGAAAAAAAAAAAAGTCCGGAATACTGAAAACACAACGACTACCCTAGGATCTTGATTTCACTTATTCTAGTTCATAAATGATCAATTTTTGTATCATGTTAATGAATTAATAAGAAGGAAAACTTTAATTACATAGCTCTTGAGAGGAAAGAGTAATGCATTGAGTGTATATACCTCGAATTTGACGGTGACTCACCGTAAAACCTTAGGTATGTCACTTATCCGTTCTGTATGTCACTGGCATCACTCATAAAAGGAAGGAGTTAGAAGAGATGACCCATGTCGATGCTACTACATAGTGGGTAAAGCTGCTTCCTGTAGTGCTGGCATCCCATATGGGCACTGTTTCAAGCCCCGGCTGCTCCACTTCTGTTCCGGCTCTCTGCTAAGGCCTGGGAAAGCCATTGAAGATAGCCCAAGTAATTGGGCCCCTATACCCATATGGGAGACTGGGAAGAAGCTCCTGGCTCCTGGCCATCTGGAGAGTAAACCAGAGGATGGAAGACTTCTCTATCTTTGCCTCTGCCTCTCTGTAACTATGCCTTCAAATAAATAAATAAATAAATCTTAAAAAAAGAAGAAGAGATGACCCTAGGAGCCCTTCTACTCAAAGGCTCTATACCACCTGAGGAAGTAACTAGAGACAACTTGGTCTCCCAGCAAGGGTACAGAATGAGTGATCTCTGGATGTTTCTTGGTCTGGCATGATTTGTCTGTGAAAATTGTTGACGGTTGGTCAGAAGTCTCCCTGTTTACTGAGTTCTCGTCAGTGGTGTTATTTGCTTCTGCTACTCTGAACTCATGTCAAATATTGAAACATATCAGCTGAAAATGTTTGGAAAACCTACCTAGCTTTGAGGGACAAATGTATTAACTTTCCATGCTATTAACAAAATCTTTCCTTTCCTGGTTCTTGTCCAGAACCACCCAGGGATTCTTACTCACTCCACTGTTACTTCATTCCTTTGCTTCTATTCTATAATTATATAGTGACGTTCAAATCCACTGTGTCATAGGCTCTGGATCATTGAATGTGACTGCTTCCTAAGCTGAACGGACTCTTGTTCTAGCATATGAACTAATGTGGTACACAGAGGAGATGAGTAAAGGTTAAGAGACTGACAACATCTTAGCCTCAAGCAATTATGCAGAATTGAATTTATATGCACTTCAACATAGTCATGGGCTGTGTGTGTGTGTTTCATATTCCTTGCCTAGTTTAAAATATTACAGGGGAATTTAGTGTATAGTGCTTTAGTGTTTGAGTCGGGAAACCTGGGTTCATAGTTTCCCCACTGGCTAACTATATTAAACCAAGACTAGTCAAAGTAATTATCTGTATCTCAGTCACCTCATCTAGAGAGTGGGACTTAATATCTATGTGATATAAATTCCACAGGGCTTTAGAGAGGATCAAACAGGTGACGTGTCATATCTTGGGAAAGTTCTAGGCAGAGTCTGGATAACTTCAGTTGAATTTAATGACTGGGAGAGGCTAAAACATGGAACTGCATCCACCTAGTGGGATGGGTCAGTGGTCAGCAGAGACTCAGCTGTAAATAGTGCAGTTAGGAACTTTAGGCTAACACAGTTCAGTATATATCATAAGGTTATGGTGAAAGGCAGGTGATTATTAAGTTAACCTGTATAAATGGCTAGTTAAGAACACAAATTTTGGCCGGCGCCGTGGCTTAACAGGCTAATCCTCCGCCTTGTGGCGCCGGCACACAGGTTCTAGTCCCGGTTGGGGCACCGGATTCTATCCCGGTGCCCCTCTTCCAGGCCAGCTCTCTGCTATGGCCCGGCAAGGCAGTGGAGGATGGCCCAAGTGCTTGGGCCCTGAACCCACATGGGAGACCAGGAGAAGCTCCTGGCTTCGGATCAGCACGATGCGCCGGCTGCAGTGGCCATTGGAGGGTGAACCAGCGGCAAAAAGGAAGACCTTTCTCTCTGTCTCTCTCACTATCCACTCTGCCTGTCAAAAAAAAAAAAAAAAAAAAGAACACAAATTTTAAATTTTATCAGACTTGAGTTTAAATCTACTTATTAGCTGTCTAAATTTAATTAAGTACTAGATCTCCCAGAATCTCATTCACTTATCTATAAAACAAAGGAACAACACTGTGCTGTGAGATAATACATACAAAGTGCTTACTGAGCTCCCAGGCGAAGTAAATTATGTTGATATTAACATTAAGCTATTAGCATTAGAGGAGTTTAGAACTAAACTTTGAGAGAATGTGTTATCATGGAGGAGGCTGACCGTTACTGTGGGATGTTAAGAGGACATTGCTTGGGCAGTCAGTCAAGTGCACAGCATCAGAGAATTCTACCAGCAAAAGAATTGGATTCCACCTAATGTCTGGGGCTGGACTCTAGGCTGTGAAGAAATAAGGGTATAGCATTGCAAAGCCTGAGATTGTAAAGGGCTGAAATTTATTCATATTAATAAGATAGGGGACCAAGTAGAAGTTAAAATAGCTATACTAGCCTCAACAGGTGAAACAGAATATTAAGAGCTTCATGGCTGAAACGAATCTAAATTGGGAGCCCAGATGCTTCAACAGCTAATAAAAGTTTATCACAACCAAGAACAGGCTGAGATCTGATTAACTGTCTTTGAAGACCCTTTACAAACTACAAAGTGATGAACTTAGTGTAAGATACTATTAGTGGGGTCCGTGCTGTGGTGTAGCCGGCATCAATTATGGATGCTGGTTCAGGTCCCGGCTTCTCCACTTCTGATCCAGCTCTCTGCTATGGCCTGGGAAAGCAATAGAAGATGGCCCAAGTGCTTGGGCAGCTCTCTGCCTCTACCTCTCTGTAACTCTGCCTTCAAATAAATAAATCTTTTTTTTTTTTTTTAAAAAAAGGTACTATTAAGTGTGTCTGCAGAAGGAATGCAGATGCAGTTTCCCCCTGAAAGAAAGTGGAGTGTTGGTGATGTTGACCTGTGACCTCATCCAGACACCTGTAACAAGGCAGCTATTGAGAAAAAGATCCCACACTGTCAGATACCAGTCATGAGCGCAACAAAGAATGGTTGACCAAATAATTCTCTTCTTAAAGGTAGTTTCAACATCTCTGCTAGTTTTGCCTTCATTTCGCCTCTGCTTTCTTTCTTTCTTTTTTTTTTTAAGATTTTCTTTATTTATTTATTTGAGAGGTAGAGTTACATACAGAGAGAGGGAGAGACATTGGAGACACTGGTTCACTCCCCATATCATTACAACAGCGGGAGCTGAGCCGATTCAAAGCGAGGAGCTCCTCCCTCATCTCCCATGCGGGTGCAAGGGCCCAAGCATTTGGGCCATCTTCCACTGCTTTCCCAGACCATAGCAGGGAGCTGGATCAGAAGAGGAGCAGCCAGGATTAGAACCAGTGTCCATATGGGATGTTGACACCACAGGTGGAGTAATCAACTTTACCACAGCATCAGCTCCTCACCTCTGATTTCTTAAAGGGAGCAGTGACTTTTACTTACCAAGGAATTAACCATATAGATACCCACTGACCAAGATATGTCTCACTATTCATACATCATGAAGATAATTTTAACTTTCACCATGTACACTCCATTACTTTACAGAGGTGGAAACTGTGGCATAGTGAAAGGGAATTTGGGTTGGTTTCTTAGTTATATGACCTCTTGAAGACCACCTAAGCTCTTTAAGCTACAGCCTTTTGATTGGAAAAAGATAGTTGCACCAGTATATTTCAGGTTTCTCTTTTGATCAAATGAGGAATTATATGTGAAATTCTTGTGAATGGTGCACTGCATTTCATACCTACCCATGGTTAATTAATTGGTAAGATTCTGAAATATCTTTTTTTTTTTTTTGACAGGCAGAGTGGACAGTGAGAGAGAGAGAGAGAGAGAAAGGTCTTCCTTTTTGCCATTGGTTCACCCTCCAATGGCCGCCACGGTAGACACGCTGCTGCCGGCGCACCGTGCTAATCTGATGGCAGGAGCCAGGTGCTTCTCCTGGTCTCCCATGCGGGTGCAGGGCCCAAGCACTTGGGCCATCCTCCACTGTACTCCCTGGCCACAGCAGAGAGCTGGCCTGGAAGAGGGGCAACCGGGACAGGATCGGTGCCCCGACTGGGACTAGAACCCGGTGTGCCGGCGCCGCAAGGTGGAGGATTAGCCTATTGAGCCGTGGCGCCGGCCCTGAAATATCTTTTAACTAGAATACCAGTTTATTTCCTAATTCTGAGAATATGTTGATTTGTAATCACTGTTTGCCTTCCTAGGTTCCATTTAAAAATCTAAACCCTTGCTTTTCTTGTCCATTCTTTGTAAACTGTGCTTCTCACATTTTGCTCCAATGAAGATTACTTGGGCATGGCTGTTAAGCTTTCAACTGTGGTGCTGCATCCTGTATCTGATGGTTAGAGTCCCAGCCACTCCACTTCTAATCTACCTTCCTATTAATGCATCCAGGAAGACAAAAGAAGATGGCCCAAGTAACAGGATGGAGTTCCTGGCTGCTGGCTCCTACCCCCTGGCTTTGGCCCAGCCCTGGCCTTCCTGTTGCAGCCATCTGGGAAGTGAATCATCCATCCTCTGTCTGTCTCTGTCTCTTTCTTTTGCTCTGCCTTTGAAACAAATAAATCTTGGAATGAACCAGGGAATAGAAGATACTTTCTCCAAACCCCATCTCCTTCTGTCTCTCCTTCTCCTCTCTTTCTGTTGCTCTGCCTTTTAAACAAATAAATTTTAAACAAATACCTGAGGAATTAGTTAAAATACAGTTTTTATAGCCCTTCCTCAAGAGATTCTGATTTAGTACGTCTAGGTTTAGGCCCAGGATTCTAATACTAGCACATCATGGATCTCAGTTACATAAATATAAGCTGAATTTTGTTCCTGGTGAATTATTTTGTTATTAAGTGCTTGACAGCACATGTAGCACAAAAGCCCATAGCTGAGAGACTGGGAACCTGGAATTTATTCCTGGCTCAGGTATCAATGTAGTACTCAGAACAAGGTCAGAGTTTAGTAAATATTTACCTTAACACATATGTAGAATAAGTTGTCTTATGACCTCCCTCGGGTAAGTACCTTTCAGTCTCTTCATCTGTAAAATGAAGGTGTTGAACTAGGTTACTTCCAATATCTTTTTCCGCTTTGAATGGTTTTGAACCTTCCACCTCAGAGTCCTATGTGGAAACAAGTAACAACTTCTACAGAGGTGTTTAAGCATCTTGAAAAGCTAAGGTTATAATTTCAAGAAAATAGAGGATTTTCCTTAATGTAATTTAATTGCCAAATTGCTACCATGTTGGTCTGAGTTAATGCAGTTTGTTAGTTTAACTTATTATATTCCTTAGAATAGTGGGTAAATGAAAAATATCATGAAAGTATCAAGAATTTCATAAGATATATACTTATTTTTTATAAACTTACAGGTACTCTTTAAAAATGTCCATGTCTTTCTCATGCTGTTAGCTAAAGAGCACATTCTCTCCCAAGTGAATCTAAAGTTCTCAAATTCAGTAACCTATTGCATATTCAGAAAGAAAAAAGCATCTAATTAGCCTGATCAAGCTACCATCTTATTCGAGATTCTTTATATGTTTTGCTGTATCCTCTAAATAGTTTTTCCTTGCTTTCTCCTTTTCAGTCTATTCTCTGTTACTCTCTTGTTTTTCCCCCCAAAATTTCTTTTTTTATTTTTCTTTACAAATGGTACAAATCATTTATCAGGAAAAAGATAATCTTGTTAGGATAATGGAATGACATTCAAAATGACTCATCTGTCTACGTTTCCCACTCAGTCTCTTGCTGTTACTCTTTGGCAGCTCTTTCTTTCTTTCTTCCTTCCTTCCTTCCTTCCTTCCTTCCTTCCTTCCTTCCTTCCTTCCTTCCTTCCTTTTTCTTTCTTTCTCTCTTTCTTTCTCTCTCTCTTTCTTTCTCTTTTAAGATGTATTTTGTTTATTTGAAAGGCAGACTTATAGAGAGAGAAGGAGAGACAGAGAGAGAGCACGCTTCCATACACTGGTTCACTCCACAAATGGTTGCAACAGCCAGAGCTGGGCAGGCCAAAACCAGGAACCAGGAGCTTTTTCCAAGTTTCCCACATAGATGAGGGGCCCAAGCATTTGGACCATTTTGTGCTGCTTTCCCAGGCACATTAGCAGGGAGCTGGATCAGAAATAGTGTAGCCAGGACTTGAACTGGTGCTCATATAGGATGCTGGCATCACAGGCAGCAGCTTAACCAGCTGTGCCACAATTTGTAGTAGAGCTTTCCAAGCAGAGGAGTTAATGGGGGCAAAAGCTCTGAGTTAAAAAAGAGTTTTGTATGTGTCAGAAACAGAGAGAACCGTTCAGTAAGAGCCAGATTAGTCTAAGAGAGAAGAAGCACATGATGAAGTTGAAGAGTCAGGCAAGGATGAGTTAGGGCTTTATAGGCCACAGCAAGTAATTTTGTATTTAACTATAAATGTAATGGGGAATCTGTTAGATAACTGCTAAGAGGAGAGACTTATGAGCTGATTTTATTTAGGTCTTTAACCTTAAGCAACCTGTGTAATTTTTGGACCCCAGACCTCATAGGCATACTGTAATAATGAAGTTAGTTAATACATGTAAATCAATAGAACAGGGTCTAGTATATTGGACATATTCTGTGTGTTGGTTATTACAATGATGATGGTGATGTTCCTTAAAAATTTTACTTTAAAATGTCTTTTTTTTCCTTTTTTTTTAAAATGTCTTATGTTTAAGGTAATACTGCTTGTTTATACAGAATAAATTGAAAGAGAAGTAGGTATTAGGAGTAAAAGTAGGACAACTACTTAGGATTTCAAAACTTAGGTGAGACACCTTGGTGGCCTGATCTGAGGGTGATAGCATAGATGGAGAAAATGTTGTATTGATTCACATTCTTTAGAGGTGGATTTTCAAGAGTACATGATGGATTGAATGTGGCAGTTGAGGGAAGTGGAAAATGAAGGCAGCTCCAACATTTTGGCATGATCAATGGGAAGAATGGTAGTGTCCTTAACTATAACAGAATGAATTGGAGGTGGGGGTCAGATTTGTGTGAGGAAATTCAAGAGGTCTGGTTTTTAAATGAATAAAAGCAAGTAAGCTAGCATGTGAGCATTAGTAACCAAGTTAAGAATACAGATTTTATTTGGGATCTTATGGCTAGGATTGATAAGAAGTCACTACTATTTAGGTGTAGCTGGGTAAAAAGATGTTAATAATGACTTCTAGATTTCTAGTTGAGGCTGGAGAAATTCTGAACCTGGGTAACTTAGAGGAGAAGGAGGTCTGGTGTGGGGAAGAAACACAAATGTTCAGTGTGATAGTTGAAGATAGTGCCAGTGGAATAAAAGGCAGAGCTAAGAAGAAAGTGCAGCACTTGTGTTAAAGTGTAATGAGAGATTAAAGACAAACAAAGGTTTACTTCTAAATATCTATGCTCAATGATCTTCAGTAGAATCACGGGTGAGAAGCTAAATTGAACTTATTATGAAAGAAATATAAATGAATAAGAGGCAAGGAAGCAAAAGCCATAAGGTAGGCACTACCTTTTAAAGGAACTTGGCAAGATGAGAGACGGGAAAAATGAGGTAACAAGTGTTGAGAAAGATAAAGCATGTTTGCGGATTAAAGAAAAAACATCCTGATGGGTTGAGAATGCTATATAAAAATTTGATAAGGAAATGCCTAGAAGGTGTGGGAGAAGGTGGAATGCAGAGGAGAGGTGGAAGATTAGTTCTGGAAAATTGTAGTCATTTCTTGAATCAAATAGAAAGGGGAAACTTGACTGAAATTATTGCTGCATTTGAATTTTTAAAAATGGTAACGTATGAAATTAATGGCCTTTTTCATTAAATTTAGGGATTCAATGCTAATATTTACCAACAGATTTGTATTTTACATCTGATTTTGTGTCAGGAAGTACTCTCTGGCTGGGGACAGAGCAGTTCATTTACCATACATACAGAACTAAGGCAGAGAGAAGCAAAATAAATGGCCTCACATCACAGAGATAGTAAGGGAAGAATTAGAATTCAAATTAGGTATGTCTGAATACAGAGATATTTTTTTAAATATAAACTAGGATCTTGCATGAATAAAGCTGATCTTTATTTACTAGGGTTGTAATTTTGCAAAGAGGTGGAGAGGAAGTTCAGGATCATGTGCTGAAGGTTACATAATACCTATTATGGTTGAGCATTGAATTTTTGAAATAAAAACACAGCAAAGCTAGAAATTTGTGTTTAGTCAGAGAGAATACAAAGGGGAGAAGGAAGTTTGGGCATGATTATTAGAAAGAGTGAGTTGAGTAGGAGTTATGGAGTGGGAAAGATAGAGATGATGTCATCATACAGGGGATTTTAAGTTTTGCATGTTGGGCGTGGAGGAATTCCATGTGAAGAGGGCTAGGGTGTGGCTTTCTGAATCGTTTACTAAAATAGAATGCAGCAAAGACAGGTTACAGGAAAACTCAAAGAACATATTAATTTGGGGATAAAACAGTGCAGGGCAAACAATGCTGCATGCCTTAATACAATGTAGAGGATTTGACTGTATTTTACATCATTGTCAAGGATAAATTTAAACTATATGGATTATTTTTTATTCAGTGACAAAATATGTGTGTTATAGTTTCAGAATATTTTCCCTCTGGACAATGATATGGTATGTGGAGCTTAATTGCCAATTGCTGAGAAATGTTGGCCATAAATAACATGTTCTCTAAAATACTAGCTCACTGATATCACTTTCTTTAAAAGTATTCTCATTACCTTCGTGCTCCTTAAAAGTGTTGATCACAATTGATTAACTGATTCTTCTGTTACATTTGGCCAAGTTGGCTTTATATCTGTAAGGTATAGGATAAATAGACACACGAGTTCTCAGAGTCTCAAGAAGCTCTTCTCCTCTGCAGTGATATCTCAATGAGTTTCTCTTCCACCAGGTTTGGTTAGTTTTCCCCTCCTTCAGACAACATCTTATGATATTTCCACCCACATTCCACCTGAGTCCCAGCTGCTTTCTTCCTACTCAGATATTTTGATAAATTCATAAATATCACTTCTGACTTCTCCCTGACACAAATAAAATTTCTCAAGTAATATGAGCAATAACAAGTGTACATATGTTATAATTTTCAGAATGCTTTGATATGCAATGTTGATCCTCACTTCAATAATGTGAGGAAGCTGAACTATTTCCAATTTGCTGACATAATAAAGGTCAAAATAATTGTTCAAGTTTGTTGTAAATAAAAGGGTGTTGTAAGTAAAGTTGGACAATGTGAGAATCTAGGTCATCCAAAGTTTAATATAAAAAGATTTTCACCCTTTTATAAAAATTTAAATCCTAAAGATGGATGAAAATGATCTTAGGCATCATGAACTTCAACTTTTCATATGCAACTGAAATACTATCTTTAATATCTTTACAAAAGTAGGCAGTATATTACCTATAGAGGCCAGTTAGTCCATGGCTGGTCCATCTTAGATTATTTGTTTTCTTGATGAACTGATCTCCATAGAACTTCTTCTATCCATGCGTCTCAGTCCATCTTCTGTAGCCACACAGAAAACCTTTTAGTATTTTCAGGTATTATTCTCTGGGTACATGTCACTACCCACCTTTTTTTTTTTTTTTTTAATATTTTACAGAACATAGTTTCCAGACTGCTGTTGAAGTCACCTTTTAGACCTGTGTTATTTCATTAATCACATCTCTTGACCATGAACTCTGTCGTTGAGCACAGCACTTTAGATCTGTTTGGAGGGTTACAGCACAATACGGTTATCACTTTAGATCTGTTTGGTGGGTTACAGCACAATACAGTTATCACTTTCTTTGCTTCAGTGGTGTGTTACTGTGACTATGTCCAAAGTTCCCACTGCGTTTGAGGGATAAGGTGGTTCACCCAAGGCTTAGAGTCAGAAGTCTGGACAATTGAGTTTCTTGTGATAGTTCTGTGGTAATTGTGCTTCTAAAACTATATATCTGACAAAGGCTCACCAGAAGTTTGCAGTTTTAATTACTGAA
Source organism: Lepus europaeus (assembly GCF_033115175.1). NCBI lineage: Eukaryota > Metazoa > Chordata > Mammalia > Lagomorpha > Leporidae > Lepus > Lepus europaeus. The sequence continues at coordinate 132,210,750 of NC_084830.1, read as the reverse complement.
CTTGGAGGCTTTTACTCTTGAGTTTTAAGCATTGGGACGTTATGTCTTATTCACAATAATTCTACGTGGGATGATTTTTTACCTGTTCAATTTTATTTTATTAACTTGAAATGCATCCAATTTGTTGAGAATATTTTATATTTCTCAAGTTTCCGTTTTTATTTTAGCATATAATTTAAATTAAAAAATGGTTTGGACTAAAAGAAAAGTTAAACTTTTGATTTAGCCATCCACCATAACAGTTGTCCTTCTAGATATCCCTTACCTCAAATCACTCCTGGTTCTTCTTTCTTCAAGTTATACTTTGTGATAATTGATGATTTGTAAAAGTTTTCAATTGGATTGTAATACACATAAATGTAAATGTAATGGGTCTTAAACCAGGTTCCAAAAACTAAACATACTTGTTTAATCAGAATTTTCTCATATTCTTTACAGTCACTGTCTTTCTCAAGAGTAACCATTCTCTTGACTTATGAAATAATTTTGCTTTGTTATGAATTTAAACAGATGCAGTCTTACTGCATTTAACCTTTGTTTCTTGCTTCTTTCACTGAATATCATGTTTATGACATCCAAATTAGTGCCTACATTAGTAAATTATTCACTTTCATAGCTATGTTGTATTCCATGATACGAAGATAGCACATCCATTCTAAAGCTAATGGATATTTGGGTACTTTCTAGCTTTTGGATGCTTCAAATATTTGGCTATACATAGTCTAGTATCTGTCTTTTAGTGACCTCACGTATGTCATATATGCATTTGGGCTGGGAATATGATCAACAGTGGAATTATTAGGCAATAGTATGCCTGTTAGTTTACCAGTGTTTAAACTTCCATCACCACAGATTTCTCTCATCTGTCTGGAACTTCATCTAAAGGGAATTATATGCAATATTTTTGTGTCTGGCTCCATACAATATCTCTGAGATTCATTCAAGTTCCTACATAGAATTGTAATGCCAGAAGGACTTCAGTTTCTTCATGTACACAATGAAAAGGACTGGGCTAAATGAACTCTAAAGGTGTTTTAAGTGAGAAGTTCTTTGTACTGTTTTATAAGACTTAAAAATGCAAGAATCCTGACCTGAATCAGTTGCCATGATACCATAACAATATTGGGAATGACAGCTCTGAATGTGTAATCCAGTGAGAGCATCAACGTTGCATGTCTGGTTGGGGAACATTTTATGCACCTGTTATGTAAGATCAGAAACAGTGTTCCAACTTGGGATGCCCTCATTGACTTCTGAGCCTGCCCACATCCAGCATTCCTCCTGTGTGACTTACTGAGTTGAATCACCAATATTATAATTTAAAAAGTCATTGATAAATGGGCTTAAAATAAAACTGTATTTAAAGCTCCTGTCTGCTTTATTTAGCAATCTGTAAATATAGTGTTTAAGAGTAGTCTGTGAAGTTAGGCAGTCATATTCAAATTCTGGTGCTTCACTTCTGTCTGCAAAATCTTGGGTAAGGTGTTTAAATTTGCTGTAGTTTTATTTCCTGGCCTGGAAGTGGAGCTAATGATAGCTACCTCACAGGACTGTTACGAAAACCAAAGTAGACAATGCATGCGAAATGCTCAGAGTTCCTGGAACATGGGCAGTGCTCAGTCAGAACAGCCATTAGTGCTGTTGCTTCTTCTCAACAATCTGTCATCCTGGCTCCTATGACTGCAGTTTTTCACTGAAGTTCCTTTTCTATGCCAGTCTTGTTTGTTCATATTTGCTGGGGCAAAGGTGGGTGTAAATAGTGAGTAGTGAATAGTGCTGGTATTTTTAATCAGTTCTATGAAGAGTATAAGTTGCAGTAGAGAATGGAATGGGACAGTCAATGAGAAGAGCAATGACCTATGGGACAGGAGCATTGCATTCTCACAACCTCTATAGCCATGAGAAAGTTCATGACCTTCAGTGTGGTACTGAATCTCATTGGAATAAACTAATTAGTTAATTGGCTGAGAGTAAGCATTTTTCATCCAAACCATATTCTGCCACTTACTCTCATATTTCTCAAACTGTATTGAAGAAATTTCCTCATATGGGGAAGCAGTATGGTGTAGAATTAATCTGGACCCAGATTAGTTGGGTTTGAATCCCGATGTTGTTAACAATAAGTTGTAAAATCTCAAACAAATTAGTTTATATCTATGCTTCTTGGTGCTGTGAAATGGGTTGGTATGAAGATTGGTTGACATAAAGATACTTTTTACAGTGCCTGGCATAGAAGAATCAATCAACAAATGCTAGCTGTTATTTATCAAAGTAGTCATGATGATAATGGTTGAGGATATTTACATGATATACAATAGGTTGAATAACTGGCACAGATTCATATAAAATTTCAAGCTTGATTGCTATAAAAATATTATAATTTATAAAAAAGATGCTGAGATGTTATTGATGAGGAGATTTGAGGAAAAATTAAAACCATTAGTAGCAAATTAATGGATTTACTATTTTTAAATTGTAGAATAACAAAAAATGCATAGGAGAGATTATTTATAGCATCTATGTAAAGGAATGCTTTATATTTGTTATGAAATAGGGAAAAACAAGTGGAAATTCTCAAGATGGTCAATAATATAATAATGATAGTGATAATAATAACAACATTAATTAAATGCATTTTCCAAAATAAAATCTGAGAAAGAGCATATGGTTCTTTGTTATATGAGATCCTCACCTTATAAAGCTTATATACTAGCTAGAAAGATAAATAGTAAAGAAGTAAATAGATTAGGAAAAAGTAGACACTTGACAGTGATTATACTACAAAGAAAAACAAACCCTTGTAATAGAAAGTGACCGGGCATGTGAATGCAGGAAAGGGGGACAGAATATACTTTACATTTGATTGCAAAAGAATCTCTGGAAAAATAATAGCTAAGCTGAGCTGCAAGTAATATAAAGGTTCTAGCCACTCACAGATCTATAGGAGGAACTTTCCAGGCATAAGGAGCACCCAGCATAAGATGCTAAACTGGAAATGAGGTTGCCATGTTGGAGGAACAGAAAGAGAGCTATAGATATTGGAATATGATGAGGGAAGCAAGAAAACAAGAGTGTTAATTGGCATTGTAAATGTTTATTAGCACCATGTAGGACACAGCTAGGAGTTTGAATCTAATTACATGTATGAGGTTTGATAGAAAACAGAAAGGTTCTAAGAATATGGTTTAATCTGATTTAGATTTTTAAAAGATAGCTTAGACTATGTTATGAAAATGGATTGGCATGGGGGATCAAAATGACAGCAAGAAAACTGCTGGGGAGGAAAGAGCAGCAGTCCATATGAAAGATGATGGGGGCGTGGTTTCGTTAGCAGCAGTGGAGTCAATCACATTATGTAGCAGAGGAAGAACTGTTAGGACTTACCAAAAGATTAGATAGAAAAGGTGGAGAGACGTGCACCTAAAATAGTATGTGTGGTTCAGATATCAGGCATTCTGGTAGTTAGGGGGAAATATATGTGAGTCAAATAAATCTATTTGTTTGTTTAAAACTTGCTTAAATTATTGAAAGAGAAAAATATTCTCTATTTTCTGCACCTTTACTCAGCTGACCAGGAAAACCATCATCCTCATCATCACCATTACTATCAATCGTTGAGTGCCTTATATATCAGATCCTTAGTTATAAGCACTATTGCTATTATTGGCAATCCTCATATTACTGTCCCCTTTCCATAGTGTGTACTCTAGGTTCAGTAAAATCCTTAAGATCCCATGGATACAAAGAGACAGAGACTTGGTTTAAAGTCAATTTGCCCATGTCTAACTTCAGAATCCTTACTCTTTCAACAATGGCAAGTGGAGGAATGAGAAAACAAAGGCATAATCAGGTTATGTGGACTTTGGTGAACAAAGATGTGTAGGAAAATCTGGATTCTTAAGCTTGGAGGAGTCAATGGACGATTTTTGTGGATGAAAGTCATAAAGTATGATTGTTTTTTCTTCAGGGCTGGCATAGAAGGTAAAGCTGCCACCTGCAATGCTGGCATCCCATATGGGCACAAGTTCATGTCCTGGGTGTTCTACTTCTGATCCAGTTCCCCGCTAATGGCCTGAGAAAAGCAGCAGAAGATGGCCCAAGTGCTTGTAGTGCTTGGGACAAACATCAGCGATATTTTTCTGCCAGAAACAAATCACATCCACAATTTTCCATACATTTAAGGTATTAAATTTCTAAATCTTAAGAAGACAGAAAATAGCAAGTTTCTGTTACCAAGTATTCACTCTTCTTTGATGCTCTATCAGGTATTATATTTACAGATATGTATGAGATAAGACATTGACTTTGTTAGAAATATAAATATGAAAAGAAAAAGCAACTTATAATTTAATCTTTAAAATAATTATGTGCTGGAAAAGCTCTGAGGAAGGAGTGATCTCTGAAGCCAGGTGGACAGATACAATTTTTTGAAGCAGGTAGAACTTTTGTTCCACCTCAGTTTTTAGAAAGGTAGTGCTTAATACCTTGATTGATATTTATCTCCTGCAACAGAATTGCATAAAATTGGGGTGAAAATGATGGATCAACTAAGTTGCTCTCTCATATCACAGATAAGGAAACTTAGGTCAAAGAGGGCAATTTTCCTAGAATCTAGCTGTTTTTATTTTTTTACATGATGAGATCAGTACTCAGTTATAAATTTTTTTAAAAATTTTATTGGAAAGGCAGAGAAGCAGATAGAGACAAACAGTGAGTGAGATCTTCTATTAGTTCACTCTCTCAAATGCTAACAAGGCTAGACCAGGTCAAAGCCAGGATCCCAGAAGTCCTTCTGGTCTCCCATGTGAGTGGTTGGGACCCAAGTACTCCAGCCATCAATCATTGTTGCCTTCCAGGGTGCATGTTACCACAAACTAATTTGGAGCAGAGCCAGGAGATTGGTGAATGAGTGAGCACTAACATGTTTTTATTACTGTTTCCATCTGGGCAATTTGGTGTAAGAGCTGAGTTGTCTGTTGAAATGCTCTTTAGAATGAGGAGGGTTGGAAATAAATTAGAAGGTGAGCATAAATACACATGAATAGTCTTGGATAAAATGGCATTCATTCTAAGGAAATTTTTAGGATGAGACATGCCTCATGCAATTCGCATTATAATTTGACCTTGAAATGTTTAATGGATATTAAGTACAGTGTTATTTAATTTCTAAAAAGAGGTTGGGTGGGATTTGGGATGGAATGAGAAGAAAACAATCATATATTGAGCAATTTTAATTTTCAATTATTTGGCTAAATTTCTTTTACCATTTTTGAAGAGGCAGAGAGAGCAAACTCTTATCTGCTTGTTTAGTTCCCACAATGCCAGCAACAACAGAGGCTGGGCCAGGCCAAAGTCAGAATCAGAAGCTCGATCCAGGTCTCCATTGTGGATGGCAGGAACCCAAACACTTGAGTCATCACTGCTGCATCCCAAGGTGCACAGCAGTAGGAAGGTAGAATTGGGAATGGAGCTGGCACTCAAGCCCAGGCACTCCAATTAGGAATGTGGACATCTTAACCAGCATCTTAACTGCTAAGCCAAACACCCATCACTCTAGTTAGCATTAACATTTATTTTATGAAGACAACTCCATTATTTTCCGTTATGCAAAAGTTCATGTGCCTGGTAAGTGGAAAGGGAGATGCTAAAGCATGGCTTCTGTTCTCTGCACTGGCCTGCACTGCATAGTCTCCAGATTGGGTGTGACCTTAGGCTTCTTCATCTATACAAGAGAAATGTTATTACCTTTTCCATCTGTCTCCAATATGGCAACAAGTGAAGTAGTCTTATTATCTAAAGAGCTATAACTATGATAGTGTTTTGGAAAATATTGCCGTCTTGTTTTCAGTTAGAGGTGTGGGGTCACAAACTTCTGGGACTTTAAGACTAGAAGGGAGCACAGTGCTGTTGATCTTGTGGTCATGCCTTCCTAGATTTGAAATCTGTCTGTTCCACTCTTTCATTTTAATATTAGGGATAAAAAATTCACCCATCTGAGCCTCAATTTTAAAAGGAAGATAATAATATTTCATAGGTTAATTGTAAACATTAAACCAAGTGACAGATGCAAAACATTTTATTAGTTCATTCTCTAGTTTCCAAACAAAAGTGATTTTACACAAGCTACCTCTTAAAATGGGAGTGTATTGTGAGATAACATCTGGCAATAAGAAAAAAGGACCCAAAGAGGGAAATGTAATATATACACACAATGAACTATTATAAAATCATAAAAAATAAGGAAATTCTGCCATGTTTCAACATGGATCTACTTTGAGGACCTTACACCAAGTGAAATTAGCCCTGTTACAAAAGGCAAATATATCATGATTCCACTTAAATGATGTACAGAAAATACTCACGCTCAAAGAAATGGAAAGTAAAATTGTACTTTCCAGGGGCTGAGGGAAGGGGAAATGGAGAGTTGTTGTCCATTTACTATAGACATGGATGATGAATAAGTTCTAAATATAAATATCTATCATATAGTAGTGTGCTTACAGGGAACAATTCTATATACTTAAAAATGTGGCAAGAGAAGACACTGGCAAAAAAAAAAAAAAATGACCTAAATGAAAGATCTCTGTGAGTTACATCCCAGTGGAAAGAATGGGCCATCAAAAAAGGAGGTACCTTTCTCTGAAGGAAGGAGAGGACTTCCACTTTGACTATGGCCTTGTCTAAATAAGGTCGGAATTTGTGAACTCAAAAGGCTTCCATAGCCTTGGCAGCTCATGACGAGAGCCTCGGGAGATTACTAATGTCATAAATAAGAGTGTCAACTGTTAAATCAACAATGGAAGTCACTATGCACTGACCTCCTATGTAGGATCTCTGTCCTTAATGTATTGTACTATGTGAATTAACGGTAAAACTAGTATTCAAACAGTACTTTATACTTTGTGTGTCTGTGTGGGTGTAATCTGTTGAAATTTTACTTAGTAGATACTAAGTTGATCTTCTGTATATAAAGATAATTATAAATGAATCTTAATGGAGAATGGGATGGAAGAGGGAATAGGAGATGGGATGGTTTGTGGGTGGGAGGGTGGTTATGGCGGGAAAAACTACTATAATCCAAAAGTTGTACTTTCAAAATTTATATTTATTAAACAGAAGTTTTTTTTTTTTTTTTTAAAGGAAGCATGGGAGAGAGAACAAAAAAAATGTGGTTAGATCCATATACAAAAATCAATTTGTTTTGTATTAAAAGACTTAAATGTGACGGAAAATACAGGATACTCTATAAAAACGATCTGGGCTCAGAAAAAAATAAAAATAAAAATGTGGCAAGAGGATAGAACTCAGGTTATATGTTTTTCTTTCTTTCTTTTTTTTTTTTTTTTTTTTTACAGGTAGAGTGGACATTGAGAGAGAGAGACAGAGAGAAAGGTCTTCCTTTTCCATTGGTTCACCCCCCAAATGGCTTCTGCAGCCGGCGCACTGCGCTGATCCGAAGCCAGGAGCCAGGTGTTTCTCCTGGTCTCCCATGCGGGTGCAGGGCCCAAGGACTTGGCCCATCCTCCACTGCACTCCTGGGCCACAGCAGAGAGCTGGACTGGAAGAGGAGCGACAGGGACAGAATCCGGCGCCCCGACTGGATCTAGAACTCCGTGTGCCGGCGCCGCAGGCATAGGATTAGCCTATTGAGCTGCGGCGCCAGCCAGGTTATATGTTTTTCAACACAAAATATATGAGAAAGGAGGAAAAGGAGGAAGAGGTAGAAGAAGAGGATGAGGATGAGGATGAAGTAGAAGAAGAGGATGAAGAGGAGAAGGAAGAAAAAGAAATATCCTGTCAGAACTTCAGAAAGTCTTTGGTTCAAGACTAGAAGCAGATCAAATAAATGGTCCAATAGGAAAGCAGGGAATGTGCTTGAAGACTTGGAAAACTCAGGTATGAGACATTTTTAAGGTTTACATATTTTATTATAATCAAAATATAAACAAAAGTATGTTGATCTGCTGTACAGATAGTATTTTTATAATTTTAAATAACATTCTATAGAGGGAAGCTCATCAAAATCATCAAACACTTAGAAACACTACTTTCATCTGAATTTTCTTATTACTCCTTTCACCAACTTCTCCTAACTCCACTGCTGTCCTGGCTTCAGCTGCCTTTTTTGACTCTTGCTTCTTTTTCTATTGGAAATTTGTTGATTTTTCTCCAATGGGAGGGAGAGAAATTGTTTAGCTAAAATAACATCCATTGGCCTATTTAGGCAGAACTCATTATACACAGCATGGATAGACTACCCCTGAGCTATGTGTCTATTATTGTCGAATTAGTGGTCATGCTTCCTGAGGCTTAAAGAAAGGCCTAGAGTTTCTTTTCCCTTGAATCACATGAGAGCAATTTCCCATAGATGTGTCATGATGTTATTATTACTATTTGAAGTTAGAAGTCGTTTGGCCTATTCCCTAAATGGCATACATAAGGAGTCCCTTTCGTGAGAGGAAATACAGTTTCTTCCAAGGCTATATTGCTGTATTAGCCAAACTTACAGTTTGTCTCTGGATTTCCATTTCTAATGTTTCTGCTGTCCCAGGCATCAGTGTGGCAATCAGCATTGTTAAAGAAAACTAGCTAGTGTCAAACACTTTTTCTGAGTGCTAATCTGTTATCCCCTTTGTCATAGTAACTCTTATCACCATTGAACATTTGGGTAAGTAGGTAAAGAGTGATAGTGTAGATGGATATAGATAGTATGGATATATTTGAAAATCATATCTTAAAGCATTATTTTTTAAAAAGCTTTGGTAACTTCATTTTACTTTTTAAAAATATTTATATAGCTGGACTCATTTCCACTAGAATAGCTGACATAACTGCGTTTTAAATGTTATTTGTGTTAACTCTGACCAAGCTTTTAATAATGATCCATTCTTATTGATTATATATAATTGATAACTATAATAATTCTTATTGATTACATAATTGATAACTATATTGATTATATATAATTGATAACTGTATCAATTGATAATTGATACAGAACCACTAATTATATTCTCCAGGGTATGAAAGTATAATTCACTTGATCTTAGCCAAAAGGCCAAGAAGCGATTGTGAAAGTATAATTCATGTTACCCTTCAATATGATATGCCAGAATTTGGCCACACTCACTACATACTCAAAGTAGAATATTAACCAGAAGCTTGTTTTAATATAGAATTAGCCTAGCATAATAACTTCTTATAAAAAAGATTTTTTTAAAAATATGTATTTATTTATATGAAAGGCAGAGTTACAGAGAGGGGAGAGAAGAGATATCTTCATCTACTGGCCCACTCCCCAAAATTACTGCAACAGTCAGTTCTGGGCCAGGCCAAAGCAAAGAACTAGAAACTCTATTCTGGTCTCTCATATGTGTGACATGGACCCAAGTACTTGTGCCGTCATCTGCTGACTTTCCAGGTGCATTAGCAGGGAGCTGGATCAGAAGTATAGTAGCTTTGACTCTTGCTGGCACTCTAATATGGGATGCTGGCATTGCAAATGGAAGCTTAACTTGCTGTGCCAAACACTGGCCCCATAAAGAAGAGTCAATTTTAGAAAAAGTCAGGTAGAAAAAAATATGAGCTATAAACCAGTAGGTTCTTCACATTTTGAACCTAACTTCCTTTTCTAATCATATCTCATTATTTTTATTCACTGTAGTTAGTGAAACTAAAGTCTATACCATGACTTTTCTCCCAGAAATTTTCCTCTTGAGCTCAGCCACTTATCTGCATGCCCTGATCTGCACTTCCTGTCAGGTCTAATCGCTCATCAATCTTTTCTTTCTTTTTTTTATACTTATACTGACTCAACAGAATTTTTTTAAACTTATATATTTATTTGAAAGGCAGAGTAGCAGCAAATTGGAAGAGACATAAAGAGAGAACACGAGCAAGCTCTTCCATCCACAAGTTTACTCCCTAAATGACCACAACAGCCAGGGCTGGACCAGGCTGGAGCCTGGACCCAAGAATTCCATCAAAGTCTTCCATGTGGGTGACAGGGAACCAAGTCCTTGGCTCATCATCTGCTGTCTTCCCAGGTTAATTAGCAGGAAACTGGATTGAAAGCAGAACAGATGGAACTCAAACGAACACTCAGTTAGGAATGCCATGTCATAAGGGTGGTTTAAACTGTTAGGCCACAATGCTGACTGCGATAATTTTTTTTTTTCTTTTTTAGATGTAGAGTTACAGACAGAGATAGGAAAAACAGAGAGAAAGATCTTCCATCTGTTGGCTCACTCCCCAAATGGCTGCAGTGGCCAGAGCTGACCCAATCCAAAGCTAGGAGCCAGGAACTTCTTCCAGGTCTCCCATGTGGGTGCAGAGGCCCAAGCAGTTGGTCCATCTTCCACTGCTGTCCCAGGCCATAAGAAGAGAGCTGGATCAGAAGAGAAGCAGCCAGGACACGAAGCAGGTCCTATATGGGAAGCCGGCGCCACAGGAGGAGGCCTAAACTACTGTACCACAGCGCTGTTCCAGTCATTTTTGATCCTTCAGCTTATGGTAAAATTTCTTAGTCCAAATTCTTGTGAGATTTTATGTTTTGGCAGTTGTAATGTTCTGTATCAAAATACAGCTATATTTGGGATATACCTTTTTTATTCTGCTAAATTATAAGGTCCTTGAGGGCAAGGCTTACACCTAATTCATATCTAGTAAATCTACAGAACATTGAAACAGATGCGTAATGATGACTGAATCAGTGAATACATAGTGATTTTGATAGATATGCTGGAAAATGAGAGGTAGATTTTAAAAAAGAAGAAAATGGGCAGCAAGTCTAAACAACATGTTCAGTGGTAAAATATGAAATTCTTCATAACACGAAGAACAGTCAGCTGATTAAAGGTACAGCTTACTTCAGAGAAGTGGACTATAGGGGAAGTCGTAGCAAAGAGAAAGTATCCATATCTGGCATGGTTTGGTTTCTTGATGACTTTTCCTACTTTCATTTTCAACAGTGTATTAATGAAAATGTCTACACTGTTTTGCATGTACCCATTCTATAAGATGCTAGAGATAAACTGATGATTTTACAAGTCCTGTTCCTATAATTGTGATAAAAGAGGAAGCAGATGAGTTGTGTTTCTCTGCTTGAAAATGAAGCTCTTCTATTATGTATGCTATGGTTACTTTCAAGATCTTAGTTGAACATATTTTTATTGTTTAAGTATGGATTAGATGAGAAAGACCAGGAGATTTTGAAGGAGCAAATAGAGAGGAAGTAAGAAATGTAGACTTTGGAATGCATTTTTTTTTCTTTTTTTAAAAATAAAATTTTATTTTTTTCTCATCTGTTCTCATGTTAGTGTGATGTTAATACAAATAGATTCAATGTAGTTCCTAGATACAATTCCAAGATTATAAAGTTTCTCTCCCTCCCTTCTTCTCTCCCTCCCTTCCTTCTTTCCTTCCTTCATTCCTTCCTTCTTTCCTTCCTTCCTTTTTTAATTTTTGAGATAACATTTGGAGGGAGGAGTTGAACCCAAGCACCCCATGTGGTATGTGGATATCTATTTGTTTTTAAAGATGTATTTATGTATTTGAAAGGCAGAGTTACAGGGAGAGGAGCAGAGACAGATTTTCCATTCACTGACTCACTCCCCAAATGGCCACCATGGCCAGGTATGGGCCAAGTCAAAGCCAGAAGCCAGGAGCTTCATCCACATCTCCCACATGAGTGCAGAGGCCCAAGCACTTGGCCCATATTCTGTCACTTTCCTAGTTCATTAGCAAGGAGCTGGACTGGAATTGGAGCTGCCAGGACACAAACCAGCACCCATATGGGATACTGGTGTCACAGGTGGCAGTCTTTACCATCATGCCACAACAGTGGTCCCAGCATATTTTTCATTTACATCATAGTCAGAGGCTTAATACTCCACTAAATTAAAGTATTGATAAAGTAAAAAGTAAAAACTGTAATTCAGCAGGAATATAGGCAAGGGCTATTAACAGTAATCAAGTGAAAAGATTTCCATTTCACTCATATACAATAAATTTTAAAATAATCACCAATCATTGAGATAGATTATGATTCTAAGAATGAGGAGTCAGAAATAGAGACAAAGCTTTAAAATATGACAAGCTTTGAACCTCCGAGTAGTTTCGTATAGTTTTAGCATAGTTGAAAAGCCACTCACAGGATATCTTTAAAAGAGCTGCTTCTGGAAGTTAGGTGTCAGAAGAGTTCAGCCTTGGAGGCAACACATGACAAAATAATGATTGTAAAATATAGAGGAAAGGGATAGAAAGTCCAAGGTAAAAAGGCCAGTATGATGCATCTTCTTTTTAAAGTGCCCCTTTCTCTGTCCAAAATGGATTGAAAATATGTTTCTGCATTCTGAAATCAGTAGTGTGTGTGTGTGTGTGTGTGTTTCAAATCAGGAATGTGTAACTGCTTAATCTAGTAGATGACTCAAGAATAAGTGGTTTTTTTGTTTTTTTGTTTTTTGTTTGGCTCTTTTGGTCATACCTATATCCCCTTTAATTATCACAGCAAAGTTCTTTGTTACAGAATCAACTGTCTAGGCCGGCGCCGTGGCTCAACAGGCTAATCCTCCGCCTTGCGGCGCCGGCACACCGGGTTCTAGTCCCGGTCGGGGCACCGATCCTGTCCCGGTTGCCCCTCTTCCAGGCCAGCTCTCTGCTGTGGCCAGGGAGTGCAGTGGAGGATGGCCCAAGTGTTTGGGCTCTGCACCCCATGGGAGACCAGGATAAGCACCTGGCTCCTGCCATCGGAACAGCGCGGTGCGCCGGCCGCAGCGCGCTACCGCGGCGGCCATTAGAGGGTGAACCAACGGCAAAGGAAGACCTTTCTCTCTGTCTCTCTCTCTCACTGTCCACTCTGCCTGACCAAAAAAAAAAAAAAAAAAAAAAAAAAAAAAAAAAAAAAAGAATCAACTGTCTAGTCACAAATTTAGCAACTTTGGAAGTAAAACCTAGAGCAGCAGGGTTTCTGATCCTCTTTATTGGCATTTTTAATTGGATGGTTTTTTGTTTTGTGCCTTGTGGAAGATTTAGCACACCCTGGCTCACTTTTCCCCAGTTGCCATAGCACTTCTTCAGTTGCAACAAGCAAACAGATCTCTACACATTGCCACATATCCCCTGAGGGGGCAAAACTGCCTACCATTGAGAGCCAGTGGAGGACAGTAAAGTTATAAAAATGTAAACTAGAAGTTAAACCCATTAAATAAGCTGCTCTATTTGAAATGAGTCTGGGTTTGTTCCCTGGAATACAGGGTGATGAAAAAAGAATCAAGCCCCAATTCAGGCATGAGTGAATGAATGAAAAAGAAGCTTGGGAAAAGTACACAGAAGAACCCGGAGTCAAGAGAACTGGAATGAGTTCCAGTGTTGCCACTTTCTAGTTATCTGTCCTTAAATCAATAACTTCTTCTCAGGTCCCATTGATAAAATGAAAATAATTGAACATACGGAATATGTCCATTCTAGTTCAAAGGCTAGGGTAAGTTTGTGACCATCCATAACTCTATACCTAATTCATTGGGTTTTGAACTCTCTCAGAGAACAACACTCAAAAGTGGTGAGTGTGTTTTCTTGTTAGAGAGAAACTTAAAACGTTTTCCTTTTTTTTTTTTTTTTCCTTGTCCCACAGGGCTTATCCCTATATCCATCCTCACTGCTTAAGGAGAAATGGAGGGAGAAAGTGAGATCTGAAAAAGCCAGCTATTTATCATATTGATTACTGCCCCCCCCCCCCCCCCCCCCCCGCCCCAGGGCAATGGTCTGGGGCTTGGAAGATTTGGTCGCATGGGTACGTTCTGTTGAGTTCAGAAATGTAGGCCATGTGGACAAGGAATCAAAGGCAAACTTCCATAGGAATTGTATAGGTCAGACCCCTATACTTGCCTCTCTTCCCACAAAACGGATGTCATGGCATATTTGGCATTTCCATCCTAAGTAGGCTGCCATTTTTCCATTGCATCACAACTCAAAGCTGAAAGATTACTTCGACTCCCAAGGGTTGTTTTCCACACACCAGCTAATTAGGCAACATGACAACAGGGTGGAGTGATACTTGCATTCTGGTTATGTCTCCACACCCACAATGGATTTGGCCTGGTACCGCCACCAGCCACCCTCAGAGCGTGACATCTTACAGAACAGCCACACCCACATGGCAACAATTTGTATTCTTTAAGGACTCAATTTAGTTAAAAAAATTAAATAATCTAGTGGTAAAAAAGAAAAGTGTCAACTCTTTTCTTCCCTCCTAACCTTCTCCATCTTTTTTGAGAACAAAATGTACTTAGCTAGCCTTATAAGTGAGTTCACCTGAGAAAGGTTAGAGTGCAGGTAGCTTGGTATACACAGTAATAAAACCTTAGTATATCAGCAACAGTGATTAGCTTCTCTTTCCACTTATATACTTTATTTATTTATTTTTATATATTTTTTTTGGACAGGCAGAGTTAGACAGTGAGAGAGAGAGACAGAGAGAAAGGTCTTCCTTCCGTTGGTTCACCTCCCAAGTGGCTGTCATGGCCGGCGCGCTGCGCCGATCTGAAGCCAGGAGCCAGGTGCTTCCTCCTGGTCTCCCATGCGGGTGCAGGGCCCAAGCACTTGGACCATCCTCCACTGCCTTCCTGGGCCACAGCAGAGAGCTGGACTGGAAGAGAAGCAACCAGGACAGAATCCGGCGCCTCAACTGGGACTAGAACCCGGGGTGCTGGCGCCGCAGGCAGAGGATTAGCCTAGTGAGCCGCAGCGCCGGCCTATATACTTTAATTGTATCTTCACAGCAAAACTGATATGTAGGTGGCATTATCATTTATATTTTATAAATGACAAGGTGGGCTCAGAGATGTAAATAAAAAATAAAAAAGTGTGTCTGATATCACACAAACAGGCTGAGGGGTCCAGTCTTTAGACTCCAAATCTCATTTTTTTTTTTTTTTACTTTGTTTCATAGCTGTTCCCTACATAACTTAAAGATGAAGTATTTGCTCAAAGAAGTTACCAGTTAACTTATTATGATATATTTCAGGTTCAGCTGTCTGCAAAGACAATATTTTTATTACATTGGCTGATATATTTGATGAGTACAGTTTAATTTGTCTACCTTTTATGGTCTCCACTTTCTATTTCCCACCATGCCTCACCTTATGAATAGGTTAGGAATTCATTGTGTTCTCACAGTATCAGCTAAAAGTGAAGCCTGGAATTAAAATGCAGACTTCATAATTCCACATTATATATTATTCTGACTACATTTATGACCATGCTGGCAACTTAGAGGTTTGAGATGGACTCATGGCAGACAGAAAAGACATTTTTTCCTTCAGCATATAATACATTTGCTCTTTGTAAAGAAGAAAAAATGTTTAAACAGTTAAGATTTTGGATTATTCTGTTTGCAAAAAGTATCTTTTTTTTTTTTTGTAAAGGTATCTTTTTTTAAATGTCTCAGATGACTTGTCCGTTTATCCAACCATGTGTGACCATTCATTATGATGACCTAATTCCTTGCAAAGGGCTTACCACCTGGCGGACAATAAGCTGTCACAAGGAAGGAGCACTAACAAGTAAATAACTCCTCTAGCCTGGAGGTTACTTGTTCCTGAATATTAAGCCTTTTTTTTTTTTTTGGCACTTTCCAAAAAATATTCAGTACTTCAAAAAACCTAGAGATGAGTGCCTCCATTGTTATTTCTAATTCAGTATAACCAACAGGCTAACATAAGAGACTTTTGGTAACAACTAACATCGAGCCCTCCACCTGTGCCAGATACCTTTAAAGGCTTTCCACAAATTATTTCATTTAATCCTCATGACAATTACTATTACAATTATCAGTTTAGTGGTGAAGAAATTGAGATATTGAGTTTAAGTAAATTTCCCAGCTTCCCACAGCAAAAGAGTTTATATTTAAATTTGGGTAGTATTGTTCTAAAGCTCAACAATTATCTTCTAAGTTATATTTACTTCTGGTTCTCAAGTTCTTCATAACCCATGACTTGATCTGTTGGCACTAATCATAGTTACTTAAGTTTCTCAGTCATTCCAGTCTGCTCAACAATCCTGTCAAGTGGTTGATTCTCTTTCCATGATTTTCCTGATGTCAAAATATCAGTAAGACACACATTTTCAACAAGTTAATGGTCTTCCATGGTGCAGACTGGCCCACGGATCTTCCCTGTCCAGGTACTTACTGAATCTACTGGTAGAGGGTAGTCCAGAAAAATCTTCAAACACTTTACTTGCAGTAGTTTTAGAAGGATGAAATCATGAAGGATGAATCCCCGCAGCTCAGGGAAAGGTGGCGTGTCTAACTTATTTTAGGAATAGTTGTTCTATTTGTCTTACCTTTGTATCTTCATGATAGGGTGTCAGCTTGACTGGTCTAAGGGATACCTAGAGAGCATTCCTTCTGGGTGTGTCTCCTTAAGTAAACCCAGAGAGGGTGGCATGTTCAGGGTCTGCAAACTGAGCCAGGAAGGCCCATTTTCGATGCAGGTGGCTACCATCCACTTGGCAAGGGAGTTCCATGGGGCAGGAAAGTAGAAGAAGGGGGAAATTCTCTCTGGAGTAGGGTGCTTCTCTTATTTATCAGATATCAAGTTCTTTTGTCTTTGGACTCTGGGACTTGCACCAGTATATAAGGCCTTCAATCCAAGATGGGGCTGCATGGTTGGCCTACCTGGTTCTGAGGCATTCAGCTTCTTGGATTGAGCCATAATAGTGTACTTCTCTGGTGCACCACCTTCCAGATGGCCTGTTGTGAAACTTTTCAGCATCTGTGCGTGTGTGAGCCAATTCCCTAAGAAAGTTTTGTTTGTATACATTCTATTAGTTGTGTTTCTCTGGAGAATGCTGACCAATACTGGTGGTGGGTGGTGAGGGGAGGGGACTGGATGAATTTCAGTGTCCTAGCCAGCCCTGAAAATATATAACTGCTATCTTTTTTTTTAAAATAATTTTTTTTATTTGACAGATAGAGTTATAGACAATGAGAGAGAGAGACAGAGAGAAAGGTCTTCCTTCTGTTGGCTCACCCCACAAATGGCCGCTATGGCCAGTGCTGCACTGATCCAAAGCCAAGAGCCAGGAGCTTCTTCCTGGTCTCCATGCGGGTGCAGGGGCCCAAGCACTTGGGCCATCCTCCACTGCCCTCCCGGGCCACAGCAGAGAGCTGGGCTGGAAGAGGAGCAAACGGGACTAGAACCCGGTGCCCATATGGGATGCCAGCACCACAGGTGGAGGATTAACCAAGTGAGCCACCGCGCCAGCTCCTCTAACTGCTTCCTTAAAAATGGCATTCTTGTTCTTAAAAACAATGACATTGTTCTTAAAAATAATGCCCACTTTGTGCAGAAAACTTATCAGTCAACAAAAGTTAAAAAAAAATTTATCATACTCATATAAAATTCTAACCATCCATAAGAGATAACAAAGGCTAGGATTTGGAGGGATTATATATATATATATATATATATATATCCTAATTTAAATATTATATACCTATATAAATGCCTTAAAATTAATATGATATTGAATAAGTTGTTTTTCTCAAGTTGGGCTTATTGAGGTAAGTTCTATAAGAACAAAATTCACAATTTTGGATGTGCAGTTACATGAGTTTTGGCAGACATAAGCACTTACATAACCATCAGCACAGTTGAGAGCTGGAATAATTCCAGCACCCTAAATAGTTCCTGTGTGCACCTTTGTAGTCAAGATCTTGCTGATCCTCAGCCCTTGGCAATCACTGATCTGACTTGAGCCCCTAAAATTTTGTCATTTAAAAAATGTTATATAAATGCATTCATAAAGTAAGTAATGCTTTATATCTGGCTTCTTTGTCTCAGAGTAATGCTGTTGAGATTTGCCTGTGTTATAGCAGGTACAGCAGTGCATTTGTCTTTATTCTTTGTTTGAGAGCCATTCCTTTCAGTGGAGGCACACCTGCCTCTGACTTCAACAAGATTCTAGCTTTGCTTTCTTAGATTCCATGGAGAAAAATGAAATTTTTTCCTGCTTGATCATGAAGAATTTCAAGTCCTTTCTAAGTGTTTGAAATGCCAAGAAATACTAATTCATGATTAAAGTGAGTTATATAGAGATACTATGAATTCTGTGTGAGTATGAATTATGTGAATGCTTTGTTTTCAATTAACAAAACAATCAATGGAAAATACTCCCTTACTCAATTTTTAGATTTCTTGTATACCTGTTTATTAGGTACAAACCATTTGCAATTTGAATGATCCCTTGGTGAACTGATCCTTTCTATCACAATGAAATGATGGTCTTTATGGTGCTGTTGCCTGCTCTGAAATCTATTTTGTCAGATTTTAATAGAGCCACTCATTCTTTCTTTTCACTAATGTTAGAATTCTATGTCTTTTCCCATTCTTTTAACTCCTTAATGTCTTTATATTTCAAGTGTTTACTTGTAGGCAGTAGATGGTTGGTCTTAATTTTTCTTTCTAATCTGACAATCTTTTAATTTATATATCTACATGTAAATTTTTATATAATATATTTACATAGAACATGGATGGGTTTATATTTAACATTCATGCGATTTACATAAAATGGATTTATGTATTATATAGATTACTAATAAGATCAAATTTGGTTCTGCCATATGATATTTTGTACATCTTCATTTTTGTTTCCCTTTTCCTCTTTTTCTTTTGGATGAGTTACAAATAGCTGCAGACTGACATTTTTATGATATGATTGTTTCTGTTTTGTTAGCTGACTGTCTATAAAACTGTGGTTGCTTTAATTGTATAAAGCTTTTTTAAAGAATTTAAGAAATAAAATTTTCAGATGCATGTATTCATGTGGTTACCCTTCTTGGTGATTTCCTTTCCTTTGTGTGGATCCATATTTTTGTCTGAAATACTTTTTACCTTCTGCCTGAAATTTTTTTCTTTTTTCCAGAACACGTCTATTGAAAGCAATGAATTCTTTTAACTTTCATATGTGAAAATTCTTTATGTCACCTTCATTTCCTGAAGATTATTTCACCACTGGGCTTAAAATTCTAGGTCGATGGTTTTTTTGTTCTTTCTTTTAAAAACATTGGTTCACTGTCTTTGTACTTACCTTCTTTCCAAAAAGAGTTCTATTCATCTAATCCTTATGACTCCTGTATAATGAAATCTATTCCTTACCTCAAGACTGTTCTTAAGTTTTTTTCTTGGTTTCTGTTTTTGTTTTAATCTTGCTGTTTTTGAACAATTTGACAATGATGCACTTTGGTATGGTTTCTTCACATTGTGTGTGTCGGAGAGGGAGGTGTATACTTGGGATTCATTGAGAATCTTGGATCTGTCAATTTATACTTTAGAAAAATGGATGTTTTCACTTCCAGAGTTGTTTGTGTCTCTATGCCCATCTTCAGGGACCCTACTTGTATAGCAGTTTGATAGCAACTGTTCCACAGCTTGCTAATATTTTTGGTTTTTTTTTTTTTTTTTTTTTTTGCTCTGTTTTGTTTGGGATAGTTTGTATTATATGTCTTAAAATTCGTTATCTTTATGGGGCTGGCACCGTGGCTCACTTGGTTAATCCTCCGCCTGCGGAGGGCGCTGGGTTCTAGTTCTGGTTGCTCCTCTTCCAGTCCAGCTCTCTGCTGTGGCCTGGGGGGGGAAGGGGGGTCAGTGGAGGATGACCCAGGTGTTTGGGTCCCTGCACCCGCATGGGATACCAGGAGTGGACACCTGGCTCCTGGCTTCAGATTGATGTAGCACCAGCCATGGCGGTCGTTTGGGAATGAACCAACAGAAGGAGGACCTTTCTCTGTCTCTCTCTCTCTCGCTGTCTATAACTCTACCTGTCAAATAAATTTTTTAAAAAATCGTTATTTTTTTTAAAGATTTATTTATTTGAAAGTCAGAGTTACACAGATAGAGGAGAGGCAGAGAGACAGAGAGAGAGGAAGAGAGAGGTCTTCCATCCGATGGTTCACTCCCCAATTGACTGCAATGGCCAGAACTGCACTGATCCGAAGCCAGGAGCCAGGAGCTTCTTCCAGGTCTCCCACGAGGGTGCAGGGGCCCAAGGGCTTGGGCCATCGTCTGCTGCTTTCCCAGGCCACAGTGGAGAGCTGGATTGGAAGTGGAGCAGCCGGGACTTGAACCGGTACTCATATGGAATGCTGACACTTCAGGCCAGGGCTTTAACCCACTGTACCACAGCGCCGGCCCCTAAAAGTTAAGATTTGTGGTTAATCATATGCAATATATTTTTTATTTCATCCTCAAAGTATAATTTCTGTTTTGTATTTCAAACACATGAAACATTGTCATAATAACTGTTTTAGTGTCCTTCTCTGATAATTCTAATGTCCATAATACTTTTGAGTCAGTTCTGATTGATTGATAAGTTGTTCTCTATGAGTCACATTGTCTTGCTTTCCAGCATGCCTAGTTATTTAAATTGAATACCACATATATTTTAATTTATGAATTATGTGAATATTTTGTTTTCAATTAACAAATAAATCAATTTTAAGTTATTGGGTAGGATTTTTTTTATTTCTATAAATATCCTTTTTAAAATTTATTTGAAAGGCAGAGCAACAGAGAGAAACAGAGATCATATGGAGAGTGAACAGTGGATGACTGCTTGCTCTCTCTCTCTCTCCCTTCCTCTCCCTCTCTCTGCCTCTCAAATGAATAAAGAACATATTTTAAAATTTTATTTTCTGTGAAAAAAATTTTAAAAATAATTGTGCAGCTTTATAGTCAGTATTTAATGATGGAATGCATTAATATCACATGGGAAGTGATGGTGCAATTAAACAAAAATCTGCTAAATATGAAATAATTTTTATATTCAAAAGTAATTTTCATACTTAATTTTAATGTAAATCCCTGGCCTTCTAGGAGTGTTAGATAATGAACTAATGAAGTAATGGATTACACAGTGGGTGATTTAGTTGGTAAAATAAAAATATCAGAAAGAAAAAATTACCAAGGTAAAACTTTGGTTCTCATTAGTATTTAAGAAATGACTCACTCCAATAAGCTGAATTTTTCAGATAGATGTGGCTATACCTTTCTAAGCATGCAAATTAACTTTTCTATATGTATATATTGCCCATTCTACCTGTGTATATTGGTTTACACAAATTACATCTTTGCCTGGTTATGTGTTTGGACCAAAAAAACCTATTGGATCGAGGAGAAAAAATATTTATTCAATTATAAAAGTGTAAAAGGGTTTAAATAAGACTTCAGGCAAGTTGCTAGTAGGATTATTTAAATTACATGTCCCCCATCAAAACGATTATCAGATTGTGCCTTCAAGTTGTTTTTAGGATAAATGCAAAATTGTCCTTAATGATGGGTTATACATTGTCTACTCCTTGACCAGTCACAGTTCCTACTACTCTCTCCCTCATTTTTTTGCTCTCTTTGGTTGTGCTTTAGTTTCTTGTAAGGGAGTGCTTCCTTCTTTTTACATGTAAGGAGTACTACATTTTAGCTGGTTTTCACCAACTAATCACAGCTCATATTTTTGAATAGTTGAAACTAATTTCATCTGGGAATCCCTCTGTTTTGCTCTCGCTTTTCTTTGTAAACATCTTTAAAGTTTTTTTGGCAGATTCAACTGAGCAGTGTTTGTTTGATTATCTTTCACTCTCTTCTACTAGATTATAATCTCTTAGAGATCAGAAATTCTGTCTGTTTTATTCACAAGTTTTAATAGTGATTGGGAACTCTAGCACAGTGTCAAGCAAGTATTGTAAATATTTGTGGTGTTCATTGGAGAGCATTATGGAATCCATCTGGAATGCCAACATTTTCTCAAATTTAGGCTCATATTTTTAGGTTTTAAAATCACATGGCATGTTGCTAATTTTTGAGTTTTGAGATCTAGATGTGAATTTTAGCTTGGCTATTTAGAAGTCATGTTATTACTAGAAAATGAGTCCAGGTTCTTGATGATGCCACAAGAAAGAATTCTAGAATGTGTCAGGGTTCAATTTTAATCGAGCAAGCAAGTTTATTGTAAGCGGAAAGCACACTCCCAAGCGCAAGGGAACAGGCAGGCTCTGGCTGAAGAGATCTGCCCCAAGGGTCTGAGGAGGTTTTTCCTTTATCTTCTGATGAGCTGGGATATTCATGAGATAGGGCGGAGAGTTCTAGGAGTAGGGCGAGGTTTCCATGGAATAGGGGTGCCACCTTATTTCTAACAACCTCCTTTCGGATCATCATGGTGATTCTTCAGAGGAGTTCTGATTGCAATCTCCATGATGATATGGCTAACAGTGAGGTTGGCCTTTTCTGAGACATTTGTGCACGTTTTCCAGTTGTTAAGATATGACCTGTCCTTGAGACTTTCCTGGGCATCTGGGCTCTACTCTACTCGAATCTACTCATCTGGGCTCATCTACCTATTTGCCTGCTTTAATAACATGAGCTGATGTGAGTCCCTGAGCATCTTTAAGTATCTGTTACCTTCCCTTTATGCTAGTCTTCTTTCTTAAACAATTCAGTTTCAAAAAAAAACAATTGTGGAAATTTGTTATAAGTGATAGAACGGAATTCCAGTTTCAGGAATTTACTCATTCATTCATTTGTTATTTAAAAAATATTTATCTAATTGGAGATACAGTTAATGGGCAATTGCAAGACTGTGCCGTAAGTACAACATATGGAAGTAGAAAGAGTACCCAGGAGCAGAGAAGGAAGGAATCCTGTATGAGAGGGTCAGGGAAGGATTCTCTGGGAAGGAAAAGTCTTGAGTTGAATCTTACAAGCCAGTAGATAGGCGAGACAAGAAAGAAATAGTTCTTCCACAAAGGAATATGCAATATGCTTTAAGGATGAGAAAGAACATCAAGGAAAGTGAGCAGATGGTGTTTGTACTCAGGCAGGTACAGTAGGGGCATCTGTCTTGCTGTATTCCACCATTATTGAAGGACATAAAAAATGACAATCAAGGGTCCTTTTGAGTGGAAAAGATAAGATCTGCACAAGGAGACCAATCAGGAAATAACAGAAGCAAACATGTGAACTCCATCCTGAACGTTTATTAATGTTAGTTTGTTTTCTACTTTATCTCATGGCAGGAATAATTTTTGACCAAACACTAATGAGAATCCTTTGAGCCTTTTCCTTAACCAGGCCTTTAACCTTGACTTATGGGAACTGCAAACTGTCAGCAGGGGTGATTTTATCTTTCTGCTTCACACTAAGGGAATTGAACAATCACTAAAGGAGTTTCTAACAGCTCAAGAACATGGCAATGGCATGACATACCCACCCTTACACCAGCCACCTAACTTCCTGCCAGAGAAAGCTCCTTGCTTTCCTAAGAATTCTTTATTTAAACCAAAACCTGGCTCTGGACCCTTGACCTGCCATTTCTCAAAGCTTTTACTTTAGAAAATTTGCAATTGTAAACCGTTTCTCTACACCTTTGAAATGTAAATCTGCACTTCAGAATAGTCTTTCTCAAGGATCTGACAGCCACCCCTTTCAAAGGGACTCATCAAGGATAGGGCCTCTCTCTCTCATTCCCTGAGGGAAGGTTGGCATCTAAGTTCAATAATGGTCAACAGCAAACACAGAAAACACAGTGACCTACCTTCCTTCCAGCACCCTTCATTACTTTTCCTATAGCACACCCCAGCATTAAAAAAGTCTCCTGCTTTTTTTTTTTTTTTGTCTTTTTCTGAACTGAGCCATACACCAGCTGAACTATACTGATGTTTCTTCCCCCTACTGTAGCAACCTGTCTTGCACTCTTAGCACAGGACCAGCTCCATGTCTCTGACACTGTTCTACAGGTTCATCATCTTAGTGTGATGCTTACTTAAAGGGAAACCAACATATTTATGACTGAATCTTCAACTGTTTCATGTCCATACATTTTTTAAAGATTTATTTTTTATGTGTTTTAAAGGCACAGTGAGAGAGAGAGAGAGAGAGAGAGAGAGAGAGAGGAAGAAACACAGAGGGATCTGCCATCCACTGGTTCACTCCACAAACAGCTGCAAAGGCCAGGACTGCATTAAAATTGTTGGTAAAAATGCCATCTTAATTGTTAAAGTGATCATATCGTTAGGTAGGAAGTCAGATATGAGCTTATGTGTGTGTGACATAAAGGCCTAAAGAGAAGACATCTATGTCCACCATATGCATCTTCATCTCAAAGTCATCCCGATAATGTATCAGGGGCAGCCCAGTATTCACATCCTGCCCTGCCCCCTTTTACCCCCACCTGCCAGGTGGGGGTCCCCACCCCTTCTGCCTGACAATCTTCTACAATCTTCCAGATGCAGCCCAGTATCTGCATTGCAAATACCCTGCTTCAGATCCTGGGTTAGGACTTTGCCAGCTAGACTTCCTCCTGTCTGATACCTTCAGGGGAAAGCTCAGATAGTTGCGTCTTAATATTTATATCCATAAAATCCTTTGTTTCAGGAGGAGATGTGTGAAGACAAACACCCATCTCCTTAAACCCACCCCACCCCCGCCTCAACTGGACAGATCGCTCAGCCCTCTGCCTCTCTGCTGAGTCGCTCACCTGCCTGCCCAGGTGTAATCTCTCCACTCAACCACATAACATCGCTCTCCCCCCCACCCCCAGTCCGAGCAACTGGGCACTCTCTCTCAGGTTCTGCCTGGAGAGGTGCCCATCCGTTCTTACGGCTGTCCCTTCCCTAATAAACTTGGCTGCTTACTTTCTACTACTCTCTGTCTCACACCTGAATTCTTTCTTGCACGAAGACAAGAACCCTACCATTCACTGGTAACAATATTAAGTGTTAAAGTGAATATATAGATAGGATTAAGTGTTAAAGAGATCATACAAATAGCATCAAGTGCCTGGTAATAATAATAGAATTAAAAAGGAGGGAATGTCCAACATGGAAAGCAGTCCACACAGCAGAGTTATAGAATGACAATCGCTTTAAGTAACACTCTGACCTCAGAATCAGCCCTTTAGGCTTTCAGATGTAGCTGTAAAGTCCATGAGAGCCTTTCAGACATGGAAAGCCAAGACATTGTGGCAAAAAATAACCTACACGAAGGATCTCTGTGAGTGAGACTCCAGTGGAAAGAAGGGGCCATCAAAGAAGGATGTGCTTTTCTCTGAAGGGAGGAAAAAACTTCCACTTTGCTTATGGCCTTGTCCAAATACTGACAGAGTTTGTGGTCACAAAAGGCTTGGCAGCTCATGGCAAAAGCCTCAGGTGATCACTGACGTCATAAATAAGAGTGCTAATTGTTAAATTAACAAGAGTCACTGTGCACTTACTCCCCATGTAGCACCTTTGTCCTTAACAAGTTGTACTATGAGAATTGACTGCAAAACTTGTTCTCATACAGTACTTTTTACATTGTGTGTGGGGGCATGGGTGCTAATTGTTGAAATCTTTAGTTAGTATGGAGTTGGTCTAAAGTTAAACTAAAAAGGAACCTTAATGAACAATGAGATGGTAGAGGGAGTAGGAGGTGAGACAGGAGTGGGAGTGGAAGGGCAAGTATGGGAAGAAGAACCACTATATTCCTAAAGTTGTACCAATGAAATTTGCATTCATTAAATAAAGCTTTAATAAAAAAAGAAAAGGCCAAGGCTGGGCCAGACCCAAACCAGGAGCCTCCTCTGGATCTCCCACATTGTGTGGATGCAGAGGTAAAAGCACTTGGGCCATCCTTCACTGCTTTCCCAGGCATATTAAAGGGAGCTGAATCAGAAGTGGAGGAGCTGAGACTTGGACTAGGGCCCATATGGGATGCCACCATCCTGGCAGTGACTTTACCTGCTATGTCGCAACACTGGCCCTCTGTCTATACCAGTGGGCAAGTATGTTCCAGTGTCAGTACATACAGTGAATATATGCATATACTTTGCTAAGGCTGCCATAATAAAATACCACATACAGGTGACCTAAACAACAGAAACCTATGTCCTAACAGTTCAGGAGGCTAGAATTCTACATCTAAAGAGTTTGCATGTTGTGTTTCTTCTGAAGCCTGTTTCCTTGGTTTGTTACAGCTACTTTCTTCCTGTGTCCTTCCATGCTCTTTGTCCTGTGCACTCTCCCCTGCTGTCTGTCCTGTGTGTCCAAATTTCCCCTTGTTTATAAGAACAGCAGTCAGTTTAAGTTAGCACCTACCCTAACAGCCTCATTTTAGCTTAAGCAGCATTTGAATGGTTCTGTCTCTAATTACACTCTCTGAGGAACTAGGGGCTAATATGAAAGGAACACAATTCAGCCTGTGGTATTGAGTGCCTGAGATAAATCAGTTGCAGATGGGAAAGTTAGAGTCTCACCCACGTATCCAGTATTGTGGCATAGCAGGTTAAGCTGCTGCCTGTGATGCTGGTGTCCCACATAAGCACCTGTTGAGGCCAGGATGCTCCATTTCCAATCTAACTCCATGCTAATGCACATGCCAAAGTGCTTGGGCTCCTGCCACCCATGTGAGAGACCCAGATGGAGTTCAAGGCTCCTGATTTCTCCCTAGCTCTAAGTGCACAAAGCAGTAAGCAAATTTTATATTATTTGCATTTTTTTAGCAAGATAGATAATTTTTCCCTACTGTTGTTCATAAATCTAACAGTTTTGTTCTTGAAAACTATGTACTCACAACCATATACATATTACACATGTAAAATGTCTGATGTTCTTTTGAAAAATTCAGTATACTCTGCATTACTTCAGAATTAATTCCTTTTGATTTTTTGAGGAACTGTAGCTCCACCAACTGAATGTACTAAATGTTCAGGTGATTGACAGTACAGATTTATATAGCAAGGGTTCATCTTTATGAAACGGGATGTTATTTTAAAGAACCAAATGTGATAGCCTCATATATAGAGCTTAATACAGTTAAACATTAGATACTAAAGTGTTCCTGTTTTCTTAGTCCTAATCTAATAAAAGCAACAATTAAATCTATAATTAGCAGTCTAAATACTCAGTAAATAAACAGGGCCCATCCCATTCTATTCTTAGATAAAATCTGATGCTTATCTCTATATTTTCTTAGTCCATGCAGACAAACAGAAAGGAATTTTCATGGAGGGAATGGAGTGCTTGTTGTTGGTGGAGCATTTGGAGATAACAAGATGGAGCAAGGCTGTTTTCCAGTTAGTGTCTTTTATAAAAGAAAATAGATATATTGATTTGATGAGGGGAATATCAGAATTACAGGGAAGGGAATTAAAAATTCACAAAATAAAAATGAAATTATTTTATCTTCCAAGTTCTATTGAAATACAGGTGCTCCTCTATTGACAGTGAGATTATGTCCTGATAAACCTGTCAAAAATGTAAAATATTGTAAATCAGAAATGTATTTAGTAAACCTAAACTACAGAACTTGATAACTTAGACTAATCTACCTTAAATGTACAAGGACTTACACTAGCTCAAGTTGACCAAAAACATCTAACATAATGCATATCTTATATTAAAATGTCTAATGCATTATATAGTTTTAAATATTGAAAATGAAAGAATGGTTATATGGGTATATTTTACAACCATCATAAAATCAAAAAACTGTAAGTCAAACCACCATAAGTCAGCGATAGTCTGAATACTTTTCAGTCATGAATAGTCATGACAAACCTTTTTTGTGCAAGTAATTATGAAGGTATGGTGTATATATGTTTGCATACATGTGTAGGGGGAGAGCAAGCAGAAGATTAAAGGGAAAAAGGATATTACTGTTACAACACTGTGCCTAGTCTAAAGCACTATATTGTCTGAATTCTTAAGACTATAAAGATAAGAAAATATCAAAACTGGGACAAGTATCCAAGCAAGTTCCTATTCTAGATTTCTTTAATGGTTTTATTTTTGACATGTAAGGAAAGGATAATAATAACTTCTTCGTTACCTCACAAAATTGCATAAACAAATCAAGAAATATAATGAAATGCAGATTGTTTTGAAAACTGTAGAAAACAATTTAATAGCAAAAGACTATATTTAGTAATTAACAATTATCACATCAAGAATCTTGCTTAGAAAGAAAGAGAATCCAAAATTTGAGTTCAGTAACCTAACTGGTCTACAGAAATCTTGCTTGCTTTGTAATTTTCTCATTCCTTTCCTCTCTGTGAGTTTAGATTCTGGGCCACTTAACAAATATGTAGGATTGTTAAGTATTTCATTTTTGTTAGCTGACGTCACTTCTTTCTTATGAGAGGAAAGAGGGATATAGATATTTGAGGAATAATTGAAAGATCGGACAATCAAGATAGAATTTTGAATTTGAGAAAAGTACTTTGTTAGCCTAATTCTGATCCAAACCCCGTGTCTAAAATACTTCAATCCCATACATCTAAATTTAATATTTGTGATGGTTTTAGAAATGAGGAGTGATTACCAGAGTGTGTGATGAATCTTCTCTGGATTTACAACATTCCCTAAATGAAATAGAGGAAAAACCCTATTTACAGGAGCCAGCTGACAGGAACTTCCAACATTAGGGGTGCTCCTTGAATGTTCCTCTGGCCACTTTCTCCTCTGGGAGACGGTTGTCAGTTCCAAACCTCTTATTCATCATTTCAGTGGGTTCTGTGTGTCAGTGAGTTCTTTGCCAGTAATAAGGAAACTGACTCCTTCAACCTTTCCTCATAACAGAGATTCTTGAAAGAGTCAGTCATCTGTTGGTTCTTGTGTTCCACCCCAACACCATTTCCATACCTGGGAATACTGTCCATTTGACTTAGATTTGGGATCATCAGAGCACGTTACACAGTCACCAATTCTATTGTTGGGCATTAAACTTTTGTACCATAATTATGGAGTATGTGGTTGCAGCTCATTTCATATGTTCTGAAAGGAATTATGAAGATTAAAAATATTAGAATATCAATATCTAGAAGAGATTTTTATAGAAAGGTACAAGGAATCAATGATGGTTGAAACCCAGCAGTGATTTGGTAGATTTTAAGCAATTAATGGTTCGACTTGTTTTAGGCAGTGTAGTTTAGAATACAGTTACAAAATCAAAAAAGATAACATCCATTATTCTGTTTTAATTTTATTTCAGAACATGATGAGGAAGTTATTTTACACTGAATAACCTTAAAATCTGTTATGATCCATGTTCAAGAGATGTTGACTTTCCTTATAATCTTAGAAATTGTTTAGGATAACCATATTATTATAAGAGCATAAAAATGAAAGATCAGCTGTCATTAACTGTAAAGCTTATCACAAGTACTTGGTTTTGTTCTAAGCATTGCAAGCACACACAGACAAACAGACATATATGAATTCTAAAGCTTGTAAAATTGTACAATGTAGATATTACTATCTCTGTTTTACATATTAGCAGACTGAGGCTCAGGGAAAATAAGTGACTTCCTCAAGGCAACATAGCTAATAATTGGTGAGACAAGATTGGGATCCTTGGGTCAGTATTTAGTATAGCAGTTAAGATATTGATTGGGATGCCTGTGTCTCATATTAGAGTGCCTGGATTCAAGTCCCAGCTCTGCTGTCAGTTCCAGCTTCGTGCTGATAAAGACTCGGGAGGCACAGTGATAGCTCCAGTAGTTTGTTCCTGCCACCCACTTGGGAGACTTGGATTGGCTTCCTGGCTTCTGTTTTCATCAGTTCCCACCATTGTAGGCATTTGAAGAGTGAACAAGTAGATTGGATCTCTCTCTCTCTCTCTCTCTCTCTCTCTCTCTCTCTCTCTCTCTCTTGCACTCTAGCTCTGGCTCTCACTGTTTCAAATGCAAAAGACAAGATTAGAAATAGATTTCCTGGGGCTGGCGTCATAGTATAGCAGGCAAAGTTGTTGCCTGCATATGGGCACCGATTTGTGTCCCAGCTGTTTCACTTCTCATCCAGCTCCCTGCTAATCGCCTGGGAAAAGCAGCAGAAGATGGCTCAAGATTTTGGGCCCCTGCCACCCACATGGGAGACCTGGATGAAACTCCTAGCTTCTGGCTTCTGCCCAGTCCAATGCTAGCCATGTGACCATCTGGGGAGTAAGCCAGCAGATCAAAGATTTCTCTCTGTCTCTCCTCTCTCTGTAACTCTGAATTTCAAATAAATAAATAAATAAATAAATAAATAAATAAATAAATAAATAAATAAATCTTTAAGAAATAAATACATAATATATAGAACCAATGTCCATTATAACTTAATGGAAAAAGAATGAACTCTGGTTCACTCCCCAGATGGCTGCAATCAGCCAGAGCTGATCCAGGCTGAAGCCAGGAGTCAGGAGCTTCCCCTGGGTCCCCCATGTGGATTGCAGGGGCCCAAGTACTTCTGCCATCTTCCATTGCTTTCTCAGGCCATCAGCAGGGAGCTGGATCAGAAGTGGAGCAGCTGGAAAATGAACCAACTCCCATAGGGATGCCTGTGCTTTACCCACTGTGCCACAACCCCAGCCCCCAGTTAGATTTTTATAGGAAATAAATTATTTTATGGGGCAAAAAGGGACACATTCTCACTATGATGGTTCTCAGAATATTGGCATTATTCTGAAGTTGATCTGCCTTGGTCAGTTTTATCGAGTAACCATGAAAATGCCTTCATTTACATGAAGTGTAACTTTTCATCTATGGATGTGGAGCTTTTCATCTATGAATGTGGAGACCCTGAGAAGTAGTGGAATTAAACTGGCTCTGGCCTCAGTCATCTTGGCATTGTTCTTCAGATGCTTTCTTCGGCTGATTGGGTGAAATAAGCTGGAGATACAAGGGACTAAGGAGAAGGAAAACTCTATAGAAAATGTTACTATATATCTTTGTATTTTATAGTTTAATTCTTCTTCCTTGGGATTCTAAAGAGTGGGGCAATGCAGGAATAAATTTAATTAGGAAAACATGACTGAATCAAACATTTTTAAGCTATAGTTTAGATAGTTATAGGCTATGGAAGGCTAAACTTTGAGTCTTTGTATAATGTCTCTCTGTAACTCTGTCTTTCAAATAAATAAAATAAATCTTTAAAAAAGAAACCTGTTTGTGTATGAGGTACTATGTCTGTGTTGCTGAGGAATTCAGTGCTTTTGTATGTGTATGGAATTTTCAGCTACGTGTAGGGTCCTTAGACCTGGTCTATTGCCTTATTTGGGAGGTATCATGAAAACACGTTATACCTTAGAAACAGACATTACCTGCTCAAATCTGCCACCCTGACTGCTCTGTAAGGATGGAAGCTCAGTTGGTTTGGTATATTAATCTAGCATGAGCCTGACCAACTGGTTTTAGAATGTGTCACCAGTTGTGCCAGTATATAAAAAAGTGAGCTGCATCTCTACGAGTTCAGTCTTGGAGCACCAGCTGAGCAATGCACGGAGTAGACTTGTAGCCGACTTACATCATCTTCACCATGAAAACAGTCACAGTGCCCATGCTTCTGACCCTGGCTCTTTGCCTCATTCAAGGTGAGTAATTTGCATGTAATCTAAGCCTCTTGCCACACATCTCAAAGCTGTGGGGAAAGGACTTTTCTGCCCTTACCCCTGACCAAAAAATATTTATACGAGTGTGTGTAACTTTGAATATCGTGCCAGACTCAGTCTTGGGGATTTATGTAAGTGGCTTTATATTAGGTTGCTGTCTTTAACGTTGGCACATAGTCTAGTTTTGAGATAAGCTGAAATTTTCTCCATGAGAAATTCTTTCAGTAATTCTATATTCTGAAAAGTTACATCTTCCCTTCACCAAGGATATCCATTTATACTGCATAGAATATAATATAGATATATACACATTTAAAACATGAATTAATATATGTATTTTATTACTGCACATGTAACTAAAATGTTTTTTAAAACAAATTCACTTGCCTCCTGTTTTAAAGCAGTAGTGCCATTTAGCTTATTTTATTTTTGTATTTTCAAATCCTAACTGGATTGAAAGTACTTCTCCTAAAGTAAGAGGAACTTCTGTGGGGTTTTGTTTGCTGTTTGAATTTTGAAGAGAACACAGATTACCTAGACTTACTTTGTCCTGAAGCATTTGCACTTTTAAAAAGAGAATCTCAAAGAATAAATGAAGTCATTATATACAAATGAGTCCCTAAATAAGTGTGTAGATACAAAAGAGCCTGTTAATGTGAGTGTAGCAGTCTAATTTTAATTAATCTTAGTTTTTGCCATAATTCAGAAAATCTATTTTATGTGTACATAAATTATACTCGTGAATTATGATTGGTATTGTGCATTAGATAAGTATGTTATGATTTTTAAGTAGATCGTATTATACTTTGACATTTTGGAAATGAGATACTTTGAGGCAATCAGAAAGTACATCAGTATTCTATTCCAAGGTAATTGAACCTTTCTGAGTGATTGGACCTTTGTGAATGCATAAACCTGTCTTCTAGTGCAACAGTCTCATTTCATTTGCTGTGATAAACCATAATGTGTTCAAAAATTATCTGTAGTTTTACCACATATTGTCTTTAAAGCAATCAAGACGCCACATTGAATGAATTATTCATTAAATATTTTACATTCCTTAAACTTTGGTTTCTGTATTTTTGTCCAGATGCTGCCAGCGAGGATGAAAATCAGGTTAGTCCTGCTTTGTCTATTCATTAAATTCATTCCCAAATCCCTAAGAAAAATGGTTTGTGGCCAACACCTTCATTTTGATAATACAGTCGTAATATAGGTACTAAGAGCTTTGGTTAAAAACATAGAAGCAGATCTTTATGAATCAGGACCTGGGTCTCTGTCAATCTCCCTCCCTCTCTCTCTCTCTCTCTCTCTCTCTCTCTCTCTCTCTCTCTCGCACACACACACACACAAATAATGATGACGGATGGCTATACGAGGCTATCTACCATGCTTAAGAGTACTTTAAAATTTCTTAACAACAACCATAAAAACTATTGTCATCCTGTTTAACGGCTAAAACAAGTTATGATACAACATGTAAGAAACTAAAATGACTTTTCTGGCAATCATTATGCAGAGTGTTGTCTCTATTTCATATATAGCCAGTGTATGTATTTCATCCAGTAGCTATTTTATGACCATCTATTACATATCCAATCCTATTTGATATGTTAGAGATAGTTTAAAGTGAACATAATCATGGCAGATAAGTTAAAAAGTAAATTAGCAAGATTTATTACTATATATTAGTAAGATATATTGCATTAGCACATTAACTAATGATTAGTGCTTAAAGAAAAAGCAGGATGCCAGAATGGAATTCCAGGGAATGGAGGTCATATCCGTTTTTAATAGGATAGTTGAGGAAGTTCTCCTTGGAGAGATAGTGTTAGAAAAAAGATCCGGAGGTCATGGGAGAGTAAGCCATGAAGATCTTTGGAACTTATGGCAGACCAGGCACCTCTGATAGCAGAGACCTGGATGCAGTGGGGCACGTTAGCAATTCTGAAAGGTCTTTTATTTGAAAAATAAAGGAATCAATTTATATAGAAGCTACGTTATTCATCTATTTGAAAGATAAGAGAGCCTTTCTCTTTCTCTCTCTCTGTCTCTCTCTGTCTCTCTCTCTCTGACATACACACACACACACATTATATTTATACACATACCACTGTGCATGCCATTAAATGAGCATTTAAAACAGTGCTAGGTATATATTAAAATTTGTTATATATCTCCAAGATTATGAATATTAGGATAATAAAAACATGAAATGGGTTTTTTTTTTACACCACAACTCTTGAGACTGTGGTTAAAATACTTGCTCTCTGTATTTTATTGCAAGAATCTTTTAAATAAGCTCTTAGGGATATTCTAGATGATTTCTTCATAGTCTCCATATTCCTTCTAAGTTTTCTGGTTAAGCAGAGGTTTAGAAAGTATGATAGAGTAGATCAAAGGCTGGATTTGGGGAAACCAGAGAACATTCTCTCTTGGATGCTTTATATTAGAAAATAGAAGGATATTATGTAAATCTCACTGTATACAGAGTTATCATTTCTTTTTCAGAGTCCATGGTAATGAGTGGTGATTTCTGGAACATTATTATTTTGTACTGATTTTTTAATTTATTGTTAACTATTTCACAGAAAAAGAGTTCTAAAAATAGTAGTTTAGCCACCTCTTATGTTGACATAAAAGACAAGAAGAACACAAAATAAACAGAAATATTCTTTGGATAATGTGTCAAAAATAAAAGCTATTGAAATAGACTTGTGGTGCTGGATATTTTGTTATTTTCTAAATTCAATAGTTTGGGTTCTTTCTTGTGCCATAAAAAATGTATAACATATTGAATGTTATATGCATGAAATAAAATAGCAAGGAAAAGCACTTAAGACCTGCAGGGATCTCAATTATATGCTTAAATTTGCCACCACAAAAGGCTTGTTATGAAGCCCAAAACACACTTGTTGGTGTCCTATAGCTGAGATGGAGTAATGCCAACTCCCAGAGTAATTTAACTATGATGTCCCGGGTTAGACAGTGCATGAGGTTGTAGCCCGTGAGGCAACCAGAAGGAATTTCACTTTGGAGGGCTCCAGGTTTTCCAAGACATGTGAAGAAAATGAGAACAGTAGCAACAACAGGAAAATAAAACAAAAATTAGCCAAGGGCTGGAAGTTATACTGCAAGTACACAGTTTCTGACAAAGATGACTCTGGTTGAGGTCTATTCCTGATTAAGTCCTCCCTGTTGTGGTAATTGAGGGAGGACACCATTTTCCCCAGAGAAGAATACAACTGCTGATATCCATACACTTTGTGTTTTCCTCTTTCTCAAGAGACTACGCTGGACAAAGGCATAAACAAGTTCTGAGATGACTGCATGGTCTTTCCGTGGATTTGCAGTTTGATTCTGCAGATAGTGTTAGTTGGTAGGAATGGTGACTGGGGGAGGCAATGGGGGGGGGCACTTTTTAAAAGATGAATAAAAACTTGAGAGTCCAAATGGCTAAATCTCTCCTGAGATCTTGGGAGGAAGATGTGAGGGTGAAGACCTCTTAAACTTAAAAAGATAATATTTTTTATTTATTTAAAGACAGAGATACAGAGAAACAAATATCAAAGGTTCTACATTTTATTTTATTTTTTCAGAAAAGAAATCAGTCTGGAAATTCCAAACGTGTATGACCAAGGAATCCTTCTTTCATTTGCCAGCTGTTCACATTTCTAGCTGCTGGTGTCTTGCTGTATAGTCTTTGGGAAATGTGGGCACAGGCACTTTGTGGTTTCCAGTGCTCATATCAGAAACCTTGTCCTAGTCCTTTCACAATCATTAGTGTTGGCCTGATATGTGCAAGGTGCTTTATGTATGTCATCTCAGTATATTCCAGTAGTTCTAACAGCAGGCACTACCACACAATGATTTAAAGGAGAAAGAGGAAAGAATGAGCATTTACTTACTGAATATCTACTACATATCTTTGAGGGCTTTCCATACATAATAATATTTAAGCTTCCTAAATACACACACACACACATACATACACATATATATTGACTGTTTTATTTTCAAAATGTTAATTTACTTATTTGTTGCATACTTAAAGAGAGAGGGAGAAATATATCTTCCATCTGCTGATTCACTACCTAAAAGCCCACAGCAACCAGGGCTGGGCCAGGCTGAGCCAGGAGCCCAGAATTCCACCTGGTTCTCTCACATGGATTGACAGGGGTCCAAACACTTGAGCTATCAGCTGCTGGCTCCCAGGAAACATTAACAAGAAGCTAGATCTGAAGCAGAGGATATGAGACTCAAACTGACACTTTTGTGTATGATGTAGATGTCCCAACCCACTGCACAATGCTCATCCAATATATCCCCTATTTTAGATAGCATAATGGAGCCTTTGAGAGATTGGCTATTGAGATATTAAATGAGAACCAGAGAATATAACCTCAGCTCTTTTGGCTCCAACTCCCTTATTTTTCTGTTTCACTAATTTTCAGATTACTACATATTATGCAAATTTGCAATCTCCACAGGCAAATCCAAGTCATTATTTTTGTTTGTGTTATTGATATCAACTGAGTGTTTTCTGTCTTTGCAAAAATTTATGAAAAGAAGAGAGGAAAGTAGGGGCTTGGGGAAGGAGGGAAATATGCTTATCTTGTTAGAAATGCACCTATGAAATGCATGAAATCTGTTCTCTTTATATTAATTAAAAAAGAAAAGTTAAAAAAAAACAAGTCTAAAAAATAAAATTAAAAAGTACTGTTCAGGTAAGTTCATAGGAGAAAGGCTACTTTTAATGCTGTTTCAATAAACACAACTTTTTTTGTCTTATCCTCAGGAAACATGCAGTAAATTTCGAGTCTTGATGAAAAATGGAAAGTTGCTCTGTCCCCAAGATGAAAAACTTTTTCAAACCCCTGATTGGATAACATTCATCAACAAATGTGTCAAGTGCAAAATGATATTGTGAGTAAAGTTTTCCATTCATTTCACATGTTTGAGTTTCCAGCTATTCTCTGAAATAGTAAATGCATTCTTTTTCTTTTCTTTCAATTGCATTTTTCTAAACCTAAATGGTAAAATAAAAATGTTCACTAGCATATTCTTACACATTCCATCAGATAAATTGGGCTAATTACTACTCACCTGGAAAGATTTTATTAACTACACAAATAGGATTTGAATAGCATTCTGGAGAGCCCAGTGTTAATACAAGGGCACTCTAAAATCTCATTGAAAACTGTAATGATAAAATGTTTATTGGGACTCCTGTTCATGGTGTCAGTAATCTCCCTAGGCTCTAGTCATGAGTTGTCAGGGCTATGGAAGCCTTTAGAGTTCGCTGACTTTGATCTTATTCCGATAGGGTCATAGTCAAAGTGGAAGTTCTCTCCTCCCTTCAGAGAAAGGTACCTCCTTCTTTGATGGCCCCGTTCTTTCCACTGGGATCTCACTCACAGAGATCTTTCATTTAGGTCTTTTTTTTTTTTTTCTTCCATGGTATCTTGGCTTTCCATGCCTGCAATACTCTCATGGGCTCTTCAGCCAGATCCGAATGCCTTAAGGGCTGATTCTGAGGCCAGAGTGTTGTTTAGGACATCTGCCATTCTATGAGTCTGCTGTGTATCCCACTTCCCATGTTGGATCT
This sequence comes from Lepus europaeus, assembly GCF_033115175.1. Taxonomy (NCBI): domain Eukaryota; kingdom Metazoa; phylum Chordata; class Mammalia; order Lagomorpha; family Leporidae; genus Lepus; species Lepus europaeus. The sequence continues at coordinate 132,173,745 of NC_084830.1, read as the reverse complement.
TTCTCTCCCTTTTTGATTCTATCACTTAGTATTAGCAGACACTTGTCTTGTTTGTGTGATCCCTTTGACTCTTAGACCTATCAGAGCCATCAATTGTGAGCTGAAATTGATCACTGTGTACTTACACCCCATGTGGGATCTGTCCTTAATGTGTTGTCTAATGTGAAGTGATGCTATAACTAGTACTGAAACAGTATTTTTATACTTTGTGTTTCTGTGTGGGTACAAACTGATGAGGTCTTTACTAATTATATACTGAATTGATCTTCTGTATATAAAGATAATTGGAAATGAAAAAAAAACAACCTGGTGTTAAATTGGAAATGGCATAGAAAATTAATTAATTTTAAAAAAATATTATGTAGGATCTCTGTCTTTAATGTGCTGTACCCTGTTATTTAATGCTATAACTAGTACTCCAACAGTAGTTTTTCACTTTGTGTTACTATATGGGGCAAACTGTTGAAATCTTTACCTAATATATACTAAACTGATCTTCTGTATATAAAGAGAATTGAAAATGAATCTTGATGTGAATGGAAGGGGAGAGGGAGCGGGAAAGGGGAGGGTTGCGGGTGGGAGGGAAGTTATGGGAGGGGGGAAGCCATTGTAACCCATAAGCTGTACTTTGGAAATTTATATTCATTAAATAAAAGTTTAATAAATGAAAAAAAAAAGAAAAAAAATGTTTATTGGGGCCAGTGTTGTAGCATAGTAAGTTAAGCCACACCTGTGAAGCCAGCATACCCTATTGGAGTACCATTTTGAGTTTCAGCTGCTTTGCTTCTGATCCAGCTCCCTGCTAATGTGCCTGGGAAAGCAGCAGAAGATGACCTACATGGTTGGGCCTTCAATACCCACATGGGAACTCAGGTGGAGTTCCCGGCCCCCAGCTTTAACGTGGCCCAGCCTCAGTTATTGCAGCCATTTGTGGAGTGAACCAGTGGAAGAAAAAAACTCTTTCTCTCTCTGTCTCCCCTCTGCCATCATGTTGTCTTTCAAATACAAAATAAATAAATCTTTTAAAATGTTTATTTTGTTATAAAAATTGTGGAAATACATGCATAGTTTTTTTTTCTCAATAGGCATTTTCTGTGAACTTTTTGGAGACGCATCATACCTATTGTAGCACTGCATAATCTTTTGAGACTGTAGTTTCACTTTGATCTTTCTGGCTCTGGAGAAAAAAAGAATTTAAGCATGAAAGTCATATTCCTTGGACCTGCTGGGATCTGATTCTGTTGTAGCCTAGGGGCTGAGAAGCTCCTCCTGAGAGGATGCCAGTCTCTGCTGTGGCAGCCAACCAGTAGAATGACTAAAGCAAAATACACTCTGGTTGTGTGAGCTGCCAGTGTCTTCAGACATCCGGGATTATGCCAGGGTGAAGTGGACTAACATGCTGATTGTGACTTTCAACACTGCAGATTAGAAAGAATTAGTATTCTGGAAACTTACCGGTATCCATCCAAAGCTGTTTAACTCTGTTTCCCTCTGTCCATTGACACCTCAAAGGTAGACAGCATCTTGTGTTATCAATTGCAAATCTTCAACCAGACTATCCTAATTTTTGAACAGAGGAGTCATCCCAAATGTATGAGCATTGTCAAAACTTCCATATTGCTACCCAACCAATTCTAAGCATATTCATTTATTATAATTATGTTATAATTGGCTTTTTATATGTCAGGTTGGTGTATTGAGGAGATTTAATTTGACACATTCAATGATATTGGGATAATGAAGCTCTGACTATAATTTCTGCTTCTAGTGAAGACACTGTAGAAGATGAAGAAAGGCAGATCAAGATTTGAGTGAGACAAGTCCAGGAAAAGTTGAATAATCCTTTCTATTCTCTTAAAAAGCTCAATGTAAATCAGCAGGTATATAATTTGCCATAAATTTCCTTTTTTTCTACATAGGATGTTTTAATAGGAGAACTCAAACTTTGAATATAATACATGGATTGAAAAATAATATAAAAAAAAATGAGACTAGCTAATCCTCCACCAGCAGTGCGGCACTCTGAATTCCAGTCCCGGTTGGGGCGCCGGTTCTGTCCGGGTTGCTCCTCTTCCAGTCCAGCTCTCTGCTGTGGCCCGGGAAGGCAGTGGAGGATGGCCCGGGTGCTTGGGCCCTGCACCTACATGGGAGACCAGGGGGAGGTATCTGGCTCCTGGCTTTGGATCAGTGCAGCACGCTGGCTGTAGCGGCCATTTGGGGGGGGTGAACCAATGGAGGGGAGACTTTTTTTTCTCTCTCTCTCTTAATAAAAATAAAAATAATAAAAAAAGAAAAAAAATGAAATACCTGGAACCTCACAAAATAGTCACTCTGGATTCATTCATTCAGTTATTTTTTATTGCTTATGTAATTATATTGGAATAAACTACATTTCTTGACCCAGAAAGGGGACTATGCTAGACATAAAAGCTATATTCAATTTGCTAAAAGGATCAGCATGCGGAAAAGCCTATTGATTTGCTCCATAGGGCAACAGAGGTTGGAGTCAAGAACATTACAGAGAGGCAGAGTTTTGTTTAGTGTAAATATAGTCTTTGAAAGACTGCATTCACACAATGGCATGGACAGTTTTTAGAGTTGGTGATTAACTGGTTGTTTGACCTATTCAAGGTATTCAGGTAAAGGTAAAGATTCTTGTCAATAATATTCCACATTTGAGATTTTTTCAGTACTGCAGGAGTATTTGTGCTACTATTCCTATTTTTGGGCTTACATCTACAGCTGACATGCCAGATTTATCTGGGAAAGAATCAAAATTGTTTAATATATAATCCTAAAAGTTGGTCAGACAATGTCTTAGGCTGTCTTATTCTTTATTCTCTTCTAGGGAAAAAGAAACAATACCTCAGAGAAAGGCCAGGCATTTAACAAGAACCACCAGGGCCACAACTCCAGCAGAGGTGAGAATATTTGGAGTCAATCTGTCATGTTTCCTTTCAGAATAATGTTTTACTCTACATACAACTATCTATTTCCTAATTATGAGGTTATGCCAGTTTTGAAGCCAGCTACTTAGAAGGGAGGGAACATGGCTTAGTCCAGGGGTGGGCTGAGTATCTGGTATATCTTGTCCCTTGGCCCAACCCATGAGCTGACTCTGAAAACATTCTGGGCACTGAAAGATGCTCAGAGGTGGATAGTAGGCCAGGGTGCTGTCTGCTCTCCATGGCCAAGTCTCATTCCTCTTATCCTAACTCCAATGAACTTTCCTGAGACTAAAGATCTAATATCTAATCTCAGAATTCTTATTGTCTATGTAACTTGGGCAATTTTTTCATCTGTGACATAGGTTGTATATTAAATGAGAAACTAACTATGAAAAGCCACCCACAGTGGTTAATTTTGTGTTGCCAGGCATTTGCCTCTATTTCCTTTCTCTTTTCCTCCTTTGCTTCCTACTGTGTGTCTTTTCTAGTATCTGAAGGGTTCTCTGAGTTCAGCTAGAACTGCTTGCTTGTATCTGGTTTTCAGTGTGGGACCCAGGCAAATGTCTTTTCTGAGAAAAGTATTTGGTGGTAAAAAATTTAAATATTAAATTAAAGAGAGAAATTGCTCAGATTTAGCCCACCACAAAACCATTTCACTTTATAAATAGTTAATGCAATAATATAAAAACAGAATCAAGAAAATAAAAAACATGGCCCCAGATTGGTCAAAATTTCTGGCCTTCATTATCTCACAATTACTTAACAAAACTGAAGCTGTCATCAGCTATTTTCACAACTACTCACATCACTCCAGTCCTCTGTGATTTCTTCTCTAATTTATTATTTCTCTTCCTTCTCTCCCAGGCCTAACACATAATTAAAATGATCAGTCAGAGCAGGCACACCCCTAATTACCTATAACATCCGTGTTCTAACCAGGCTGCCATCTTTCTTGGCAGTGTTACTCAGGTATGTCTGAGAACCTCAGCCTCCGCAGTAAACATTGTCAAGTAAATTCTTTGCTTTGGCTTAACCAGTCTCACTTTTAACACAATAACACGGTCACCACCCAACTAGTCAATAACTGCAAATCCTTTATCTGTCATAAACGGAAGCTACTCCTGTATGCTACAGAAATCTGTGAGGGTTGGAAAGGTTTAGTGGCAACTTCTAATTCTACTTTTGTTTTTCACATTCAAAGTGTAATCTGTAAGATTATTCTTCTACTCCTCTTCCATAAAAAATAAAACTAATAAATCAATAGCACTTAAAATATGAAATATAAATAAATTTCAAAATATCCCCCCACACTCAAACAAATTTACTTTTTAAAAATATTAATGGAATCAGGCCGGTGCCACGGCTCAATAGGCTAATCCTCCGCCTGCGGCACTGGCATACAGGGTTCTAGTCCCGGTTAGGACACCGGGTTCTAGTCCCAGTTAGGGCACCGGATTCTAGTCCCGGTTAGGGCACCGGATTCTGTCCCGGTTGCCCCTCTTCCAGGCCAGCTCTCTGCTGTGGCCCGGGAGTGCAGTGGAGGATGCTCCAAGTGCTTGGGCCCTGCACCCGCATGGGAGACCAGGAGAAGCACCTGGCTCCTGGCTTCGGATCAGCACAGTGCGCCGGCCGCAGCAGCCATTAGGGGGTGAACCAACGACAAAAAGGAAGACCTTTCTCTCTGTCTCTCTCTCTCACTGTCCACTCTGCCTGTCAAAAATAAAAATAAAAAAATATTAATGGAATCAAATGTTTCTGCTGGTGGAAACAAATTTATTAAATTTTAATCAAATAGAAGTTTTGAGAAATAAGATTAAAGAATTTTAGGACATCATACATATCTGCTAATATCTTATGTCTGAATTATAAATTTTGCCTCTAAATAAAATGCTTATGGATATATGATTTTCTACCAGAAAATGACTCTGTATAAGTTAAAGGAGTTAGTATCTCACTGTGTACTTTTCAAGCAATTTATGTCTAGATTTTTATTTGTTTGTGTTTTGATGAATTCTTTCAATTACAATGTCACTTTCTTCTCTATTGTAAAACAGAAGAATCTACCCACTTTTCTCTCCTTATATTTCCCCCATCAGAAATGAGCCCTGGTATTTACTCTGAAAATAAGGTGCTTTACTTAAGAACTTTTCTGCTGCAGAAATCCTCTGTCTCTTTCTTAACAACTTCTTCTTCATCATTACATCATTCTTTACCTCTCAAGTCTTATAGTTCACATCATCAACAAGTGTTGTTGGTTCTGCCTTCGAAGTGCCTTTCAAATTTTACTCCTCTCCACCATTTCTTTATCATTCTAGTCTCCATAATTTGTAATCTCTCAGTTCTTTGGTCCATATTGATTCTTTTGCATTGAAAATGATGAATTCATTCATTCGATGTTTCTCATGATTTCGATAGCCAGTTTTATAAAATATTCAGTCTGTATGAGTGTATGCATGTGTTTATAAACTCCTTGTTCTTTTTAGATTATTTAATTGCTTTAATAGCTATGAAACTATTAAGGCAAGTCCCCTTTCTTAGAAAATGTTATTAACATTTGGGTTACATATGCATACATTTACATATTAGAAACAGAAAACCACTGAGGTTATTAAAAATTCAACCTGAATTTGGAAATTCAATGTGATCAGAAAGATGATTTATAAATTAATTTGGGTAAAATGACTTTTTAAATATTAACTTAACCAAACTCAAGAATATAGATAACTTATCAATTCACCTAATTTATGAAATTATAATAATTTATGAAATTATTCTTCAATATTTTAATAATTTTTATTAATAACTAGAAAATGTATCTTATTGATTTCTGCTGGTTAGTCTTTTATTAAACCGCTTTTGGATATTGTCTGTTAATTCTGGTGGTTTGTTGATCCTATTGCTTTGTTCTTGGCAGATGATTTGATCAGCTGCTTATAAAAGGATTTTTATGATTTCCTTTCAATATTATTACTCATTTATTTATCTTGCATTGCATATATTTTTAGCATAGATTTAAGATTCAGTAGTTTAACAAAAGTCATGATAATAAACATCAGAACTCCCTCCCATTCTCCCTCTCTCTGTATTTAAGGAATACTTCTAAAGTTTCTTCATTAAGTAAAATGTTTATCATAGAGTTTTTTAACCTGTAAACTTTATCAAGTTTCAGAATATGCTTTCTATTCTTAGTTTGCTGAATATGTATTAGTTATCGTTCAGTGACTTTTCTGCAACTATTAAAATAACCTGATTTTCTATTTTATTCTACTAATACTAATTTCTTAATGTACTTACTAATTTTAAGCTATTATTGTTTTCTTAGGGTAAATCATACTTAATCATAACATATTTTAAATACAATGTTAGATTTGGATAGTAATATTTTATTTAGAAAATTTGTGATTTTGTTCATAATTAAATCTAGTATGTACTTTTTTCTTTTCAATTATTGTTATATGGTCTGAGAACCTATATAAAATTACTCTGAACCGTGGCACTTCAAGCTATTGCTAAATTAGAAGGTCAGAAAATCTTTTCCCTCAAAAAGCAACTATAAAGCTAAATAAAACTTACAATTGGCCAGCACTGCGGCTCACTTGGCTAATCCTCAGCCTGCGGCACCGGCACTCCGGGTTCTAGTCCCGGTTGAGGCACCGGGTACTAGTCCCGTTTGCTCCTCTTCCAGTCCAGCTCTCTGCTGTGGCCCGGGAGGGCAATGGAGGACGGCCCAGGTGCTGGGGTCCCTGCACCCACATGGGAGGCCAGGAGGAAGCACCTGGCTCCTGGCTTCCGATCGGCACAGCGTGCTGGCCATAGCAGCCATTAGGGGAGTGAACCAAGGGAAGGAAAACCTTTCTCTCTGTCTCTCTCTCACTATCTATAACTCTACCTGTCAAATAAAAATAAAAAAAAACTTATCATCAACAAAACTTATCAAAAACATTCCTTTTATAACTCCAAGACTACAAAGCTCTGAATAAGATGAACTGGAGTCTGTGATGTTCTTGCTTACACGTTCTCCCTCCTTTCCCCCTGGCTGAAGTGATATGGATTTTCTATGCAGGGTAGACTGAGTGCATCAGTAACTATTTGGCCACTGTTGAAGGGGATTCCTAATTTGGAGTAATCAGTGACAACCACACCCAGAAGTATTTTCAGTAAAAAGGATAGTTTGTTTTTTCAGTAAAAAGGATGATAACATGAGATTGTAGTCATGGTTTTGTCAAGTAAAATTTCTGACTGAATCCTCACAAATGAATATCAGAGACTTAAAAGGACCCAAACTACTGGTTGAACACAGGGCTGTGCTCATGCATTTAGAAGACACAAAATATCCCAATGGCAAGCAAATGTGGATATGAAAATGACTGAATTTTATGTCTTCCTCTACACACAATGTTTCATCTGTAGAGGGAGACTTATCTGTTTGAAGTATTTGTGCACTAAGCTACAAAGGGATAAAAGCACACACATTGGCAGCTGCAAATTATGAGAGACCAAGATTTAAGAGCTTTAGCCTAGCCAAAGAAACAAGAAAACAAAAATTAAGATAAATTGGTCATTAAAGGAGACATCATAATTCTGAGTACCTACAATATATTATGTATTAACGCCAGTTTCAAAAAAATTATGAAATCTTCCAAGTAGCAAAAATATATGAACCAAACTCGGGGAAAAACATGTGAATCAAAATTGTCATTGGGTATCTACAGATGTTGATTTTGCAGGCAAAGACATGAAGCAGCTATTAAAAATGTGTTGAAAGTACTAAAAATTCAAAAAAAGTTTATGAAATTAAATAAGAGTATTATGATGGCAATGAATGATCAATAGAGACTTTCAGTTAAAAGAAATCATTAACAAATGAGGTGAATAGAAATCCTGGAGGTGATGATTACAATAATTGAAAACAAATACTTGGTAGAGAGGCTCAGAAGCGGATATGTGATTGCATAAGAACAATTAGAAAATTCAAACAAAAATTTATAAAAAGTAACAATGGAAGTACAAACAGAAGCAACTGAAACAAAAATGAACAAAATCAGACTCTTTAGTACAGCAGGGAGTATACCAACAATGTGTTATGGGAAAACCAGAAACAGAGGAGAGAAAAAAAGAGAATAAATTATTTGAAGAGACAATGACCAAAACCATTCCAGATTTAATTTTAAAATAATATTATAATTTAAGAAGTTCAACAAGTTTCAAATGGGATCAATGCAAAACACACTAGGTATGTTCAACAGAGATATTCAAATCCAAAAGCAAAGTTTTGAGGTAACAGGATAAAAAACACATGATCTATACAGCTTATAAACACAGATTGGTTTTTCATTTAAAATAATGGTGGTAAGAAGGCAATGGAATGAATGCTCAAAGTGTTGAAGGAAAAAAGGTTAACCAAGATGCTGTATACTCCAAAAGTGTATTACAAAAATTGAGCAAAATAAAGATTTTCCCATATTAGTAATAGCTGAAAGACATTTTTGTTAACCAAACTGCCTTACAAATCATAATAGAGCAAGTCATTTAGCTAAAAGGGAGTGGCAAACAGATGGTAAGCTGGACCTAGGAAAACGAAGGAAAAGTGCCAGAGTAACTGATGGGTCAAAGAATCAATCATGCAAAAAATCAGAAAGTCCTTTGAACTGAATGAAAACAAAACACATGGTATTCAGCTAAAAAAGTATATAGAGCTTTAGATGTTTCTATCAGAAGAGTGAGAAAGACTCAAGTCAATAATTTAAAGATTTTTCATTTGAAAGGCAGAATTAGAGAGAAAGAAAGAGGAAGAGGGAGATTGAGAGGGAGAGGAAGAGAGAGTGAGAGAGGAGCAGAAAATATTCCATCCACTGTTTCACCCCTAACCAGATCTAGGTTTGGCCAAAGCCATAAACCAGGAAACTCTTCACTTGTCTCCCACTTGGGTGGCAAAGGCTCAAGTACTTGGCACATTCCACTGCCTTCCCAAGCACATTAGCAGGAAACTGGATTGGAAGCAGGATAGCTGGTATTTGGATTATCTGATGTGGGATGCTAACATTCCAAGCTACAGTGTAACCCACTGCACTACAACTCCAGCCCCTCAAATCAAATCATTTAATTTCTCACTTTAAGAAACTAACAAAAATGAGGGCAAGCTAAATTCAAAGTAGGAAGAAGGGTCAATATAAAAATTAGAAAAAAATAATAATTTGCAAAATATCAAGTAATAATAAAAATAATTAAATCAAAGTTGATTCTTTAAAAGATCAAAAAAGTATATAAAAATATTAGCTAAATTGACTAAAAACCAAAAAAGGAAGATAAAAATTACCAAAATCCAGGAATGACATAGGAAACATCAAAATGTGCTTCAGAAAAATTACAAAGCTATAACGGAGCACTGTGAACAATACTATTCCAACAAATTAGATAATTTAAATAAAATGGAACAATTCTTAGAAATACACAAGCTATTAAAAACTGACTCCAAAAGAAAGAGAAAATCAGAATATACCCATAACAAGCAAATGAATTGAATCAATAATTAAATCAAAGAAAAACCCAAGCCTAGATGACTTCATTGGTCATTTCTATCAAATAGTGGTAGGAGAAATAATATCAATCCTTTATATATTCACTTAGGAAATAGAAAGAGAGGAGACACTTCTCAACTTACTCTATGAGGCCAGCATTATTCTAATACAGAAAACAGATGGGGCAGATATTTGGCTTAATGGTTAAGATACTGAGTCAGATGCTCACATTCCACAGCAGAATACCTGGATTCAAGCCCTGGCTCCAGCTCTTGATTCCATTCCAGCTTCTTACCGATTCAGACCCTAGGACCCCGCATATGGTAGTTCAAGTGGTTCAGTCTCTTCTGCTCATCTAGGAGACCTAGATTGCATTCCCTGCCCCCGGATTTGGCTTGCCTTATCCCCAGCTGTTGTGAGCACTTTGATAGTTCAAAAACGGAAACAACTCCATTGTCTAAATGCCCTCTGGTAAATGTGTTAACAAAATTATCCATACTCATATAATGGAATATTCAGCAATAATTAGGAAAGTACTACAGATAATGTTACAATACAGATGAACCTCTCGGACATTTTGCAAAGGGAAACGTGAAAATCAAACTTACATATTTATGATTTTATTTATATGAAATGCCCAGAAAAGGCAAATCTACAGAGTCCAAAAAGTTCATGATTGCCTAAGGCAGGGTCTGGAAACTAGGATTAACTATAAATGAACACAGGAATCTCTACAAATGATGGGAATACACTAAAACCAGGTTCTGATGCTGGATGTCTAACTCTGTAAATTGCCTAAAATTCATTCAGTTGTACATTTAAAATGGGTGAATTTCAGGGTATGTAAGCAGTATTTTGGTGAAGCTGCTTGAAGATTCGTATTTTAATTTACATACTTCAATTTTGGAACAACTTGTAAGTTAGTATTATTCAATACAATTTTCCTAAAACATCAGAAATAAAATGTAAAACTATTGGGGTTGGGCAATTTTAGGGGGGGAAATGTTTCAGGCCAATATAGTCATTGAATCAGTATTTATTGATCTCTTCAGCTTATGTATTTTGTACATTTTTTGGTAGCCATATTTCCATTTTGGTTTTTAGATATACTGGCATGCAATATTTATGCTATTTGCAATTATCATTCTATATAATCTACTGTCAATCTGTCCTATAAGTTTTATCATTACTTTTCTCTATTGTCTTTGCTTTCTATGGAATTCATTCACATTTATTTATACTTGCTTTTGCTCATTTTACAATGAATTGAGAAATACTTAATTCTTTAATTTTTGAAACAATTTTAATTAATTTATTTTCACTGTATTTGAAAGGCAGAGGAAACAGAGAGAGAATAAAAGCGAAATAGATGGAAAGAAGATTTCCATCTAGTTTTTCACTCTCCAGATGCCTACAACAGCCAGGGCTGGCCAGACCAAGTCAGGAGTCCAAAACTCAGTCTGGGTCTCCCACACGTGTGGCATAGACCCAGGTATTTGAACCATCATCTTCTGTCTCCCAGGGTGCACGTTAGCAGGAAGCTAGATTGGAAGCAGAAATAGATTGGCCATGTGATCCAGCAATCGCATCGTTGAATATATACCCAAAGACATGTATACATTGTGTCAAAGAGATACCTGCACCACCGTATTTATAGCAGCACTGGAATGATGATTTAAATGTACTATACCTATATTTTTTATTATGACTACCCTTAACCAAATATCCATATTTTATTTATTATTCTTGCTAATATTGTGCCTCCTGTTATTAGTTATGTCTCTTCCCCTAATGTATGTTAGCATCCTCTGTTTATTTTCTGAAAACACCCTAGCCCTCCATAATTCTTTTATTAACTAAATTTTGGCTTTAAGTTACTATGGCTGTTTTCTATTTCTTTTCATCTTTCAGTTTTTTAATTCTAAAAATTGTCTCTGTTTCTTCAGATATTTTTCCTGTATTCATTTCCTTCTTTTGGGAACTTATAATTCAATTCTTTGTTTTTTAAATTTCTTTATTATTTATAATTACTTTTCCATTTTCATTACCTTTTAAGAAAGTTCCTGAGTCTCATCTACTAAATTCACAAATTCATAGTCTATTTGTACCTTTTTTTTACTACTTATTTTCCATATCTAAAATTTCCACTTTGTTATTCCTTGTAACTTTTATTTTCTCATTTAATATTCAGGCATTTTCTATTGTCTCGCTGAAGCCTAGTTATGCTTTTTGATAAATTATTTATTCACTCATTCCAATAATTCTGCTTTAATTGATACATATTATTTGGTATATTGTATTTCTGTTATGCTATTTTATCATGTATATCGCCAGATATATAGGTATTTTGCCATAAAAATTTCATTAGGTCTTTAGTAATATTTTATGCTTAATTGAATTGGACAATTTTCACAGCCACCTTAATTCTGTACCCTTCCTGCTTAGCATGGGATGGGAGAAGGTGCAATGCCCCAAGCAGAAATTCTGAAACCACTGTTGCTTACTCCAGTTTGCTACCCCTCCACCAGGTCAGGAATCCTGTGTGAGTTCTCATAATTGCATTAGGAAGAGGTGTTTTCTTAGGTTGTGATTCATCACCCCTTGGAGTTCTAAGCAGAAGGAGGTGGAATAAAATGCTTGCACCTGCAACACCTCCCAGCTGGCCTTTAAATCTGCCCTGTTAAATTCTGCCAACACCTGTGACCTAGTAGGATGCTGTTGATTTTCTGGTGATCCATAATTTCCTCATGCTTCAGTTGCTTCCCAAAATAATTTTTCAGAGCAAACCAACAGTTATTCTTCCTTTTCTTTGTGCTCCAGTCACAATTGTTTTCTTTCTGCCCCTTAAACAGAACAATCTGGCCACCACCACAAGTTCTTTGCAGTGGAAGTTCTATGGCCTGGAATATGCTTTATTCAGACCCTCCTCACAGTCAAGTAGAGAGCCTAGTAAATGTGGAATAAATTTTGTAGAATAAATGAGCAAATGACATGTATGTTCATTACTTATCTTATTTTCATTATTTTTAATTTCTTTCTAAACATATGACCTGGATAGTGAAGTAGTGCTAAACCTTTCTTTTCTGTTTTCAGTTCCTTTTCCTTTTTCATTGCCTTCCAGCAATGTTCCTCAGTCTGATCTTTTTCATGTATATATTTGTAGCCATCCAATTTTTGCATTATATGGCATAGTGGTCATCACAGATCTAGAATCTAAATTTTTCCATAACTAGTATTAAAATATTTTTATTATAAAATATTTTTTCAAGAAACTAGTGACATCAAAAATCTGTTGTGTAATACTATCTCATAAGGAAAAAAATCTCTCGTATTTTTGTTTTAGATAGACATTAAATTTAACTCTGTATCTTATTTAGCTAGCTTATGTCAAAATAATGAGTTGCCAAATTATATTTCACAAGTATTCATGTGCTCCTTACCAGAAATCTGGAATGTGGGTAGGGTGTGAATTATTTTTCAGATGAGGAAAGTAAGGTTTAAAGAGGTGAAGTGAGTGGGTGGCAGATCAGTTATAAACTGATGTAGTTGTCTTTCTCACCATACAGGTTTGTGCCCAACTATATGCCGTATTATTAGAGCAGAGATGTTGGAATAAAAGATGTTTCATTTTCTTGACTTGGTTTTCAGTAGAGGAAACACTTAAAGTAACAACAGTAAAAAGGTTATGATGTATGAGGCACGATTCTAACTTCTATACATCTACTAACACAAATCTCTTTATAGTTTTGAGAGGGTGGTGAAATTGTACCCATTTTGCAGACAAGAATAAGAAAGCACGAAAGAGTTAAGTAATCTGCCAAATTGTGCAGTTAGTTAGTGGAGAGGCTAGAATTATAAATCCAGAAATCTGACTTTTAATTGTTATATTAATCTGTAATAATAGAAAATATTTTCCATAGACAATAGAGAGCTTTCATGTCCATTATCTGCTGGACCTCTCTACCACTCCATGGAGAAGAGAGACAGGATTTGATAGACAAACGATATACTAAGTTTCAGAGAGAAGGCACCCTTCTTCACTCAGTAGCAAGTAGATGAAATCACACCTAAACCCTTTCTTTTACAACCTAATTGCATCCCTGTTCTTTGACCATGTTTTATAGCCCATGATTATATTAGTTTACTGTTCTTCGTAATATGTTTTTTTCCCTCCAGCAACTTATTTTATTGTGGGCTTAAGATGTTAACTCATTTGTAATAGCTAAGGGATGTTTTCTGTCTTACATTTTGATGTTCCTTGATCATGTCTCGCAGCTGCATTGCGATGATTTCAGGAAAGAAGAAAGAGATGGAGGTTATGTCTGTACTGATGGTGATCCAGCTGTTTGTGGCACAGACGGGAAAACTTACAGCAACAGATGTGAGCTGTGTGCTGAGAATGAGTAAGTATTCCCAGGAACAGGCATTCTTCCTAGAGCATGTTCTTGTCTAACTACATGACACGGGTTTTCATATAGTCTTTAAGATAAGAACCCATTTTTTAGGAGTTAGGCATCTATAAACTATTAGTACCACATCTTTTGCTACTCTGAAGAAAAAAGTTATATAATGTGTCATTCTGTCTTACAAAGTACTTTTGTGTGCAGTTTATCATATGATTAGCACTGTCTCTATGAAGTAAACAGGATAGGAAGATTCTATATAAACACACATACATGTGTACATACACGTATACATGCATACCCAATATGTACACACATATGCATTATATATGTACATGTATATAGACATATACACTCCACCTGTAATCTTTTATTCATTATTATTATTTTCTCTAACAGAGGATGATTTCATCCTCAAATGACATTTAACCACTCAGTAATTTATGATATTAGAATAGATATTAGAATTTTTATATTAATCTTTGCATATATTCAACCTTTGTCAAATAGATAAAGTGTCTGACTGGCCTGTATTTTGTCCCCATTTTATTCTTTCTCAACCCTCAACGTTAGCTTTGGTGACTGTTTTCCACTAACAAGAAGGGCATACATGCTTTGCAGTTCTTGGTTGTGACTTCAGTCTTGAATTTCTTTTCAATTTGTATATATATAAAAATCAGTGGTTGAGAAGGCTAGTTAGGTATATTATATATATTTATTCTTTGAGATTCTGTAAGCTGTACCCCTTCCTATGATTGATTATTTTCATGAGAATGAAACAACATTAAATCACCCTGATCCTGCATATGACTTAAATTATCAGAAAACATTCTAAAAATATGCTCTCACTTGTCAGTCAGTATCAATGTAAAGAAATAGAAAGCAGAAGTAGAAAAAGATTTTTATTATATATATGTAATTTGTGATGTTAACTATGACACTGTACATTTAATTCTTATGATAAATCATATAAAGAATCTTATTGTAGATCTTTAAATCTCTGGGTAAGGTGAAATAGTCTCTTCTCCTTAATTTCTCTTGTACTTCCTTTTATTATACAACAAGAATAATATTGCCCATTGTGTTTATTTCTGAGCTCTGAAAGCTAGATTTTGTATTAATACTGGGATTTAACTTTTAGCTTCCCTCAGCTGATATATTTTGAAAAAAAACTTTTTTAAATCAATTTTAAATACTTAGCTTTTCCTTGACATTGGTTTTATTGTGTTTTTATTTTTATGCACATGTTATGATTGTAAGCCACTTTATCTTTTTAGAAATAGGAAGCATCTCTTAAGAAAAAAAAAGATTTATTTCTGCGAAAGGCAGAGTTATAGAGAGGCAGAGGCAAAGAGAGAGAGAGAGAGAGAAGTCTTCCATCTGCTCACTCCCCAAATGGCTGCAACAGCCAGAGTTGGGCCAAACCAAAGCCTGGAGCCAGGAGCCTCTTCCAGGTCTCCCACACAGGTGCAGGTGGCCAAGGACTTGGGCCATCTTCTGCTGCTTTCCCAGGCCATAGCAGAGAGCTGGATCAGAAGTAAAGCTGCTGGGACTTAAACTGGCACCCATATGGATGCCACCACTGCAGGCAGCGGCTGGCCACAGTGCCAGCCCCAGGAAGTATCTCCTTACCTCTTCTATTTCTGTGTTTTCACATATGCTTTAAAGCCCTATTAGACTGAACAAAGTTAATTATCAGGACTTTATGTACTTTCCATGAAAAACAAAATGTTAGTGTAATCCATATGAAAAGGGAGATGCTGGAAAATACAAACCTGAATTTACTTATTTAAAATGAAAAAAATAACAAGAGCAAAATTCCTTGGAGGATACATAATCCCAATTACAAGCCTTCATTTCTCCATCTTCCCATGTGAATCCCCACCCTGGAAATAGGAGGAAAGAAAAATATTTATAAGTCCGAGTCTTATCGGCCCTCCAAACATGACTCTGTATCTTGGACTTCAAGTCATAACTATAGGTTTTCATTGGGAAAAGTAAGTAAAGAAAAGTATGCAATTTCTGTTTTCAGGAACAAAAAGAGAATTACAACACAATGGAGAGAAACTAGATTTGCATAGTGGAAAGTTCTGTGAACAGTGTGTCTATTATCTTTTGATTACAGGAAAACCAGTTCCCAAGTTGGCATAAAGAGTGAAGGGCAATGTGAGAGCAGTAATCCAGTTCAGGTAAGGACAAATGTCAGAGTCATGGGAAATATTGGGGTTTGACATCAAGGAGAAAGTAGAGGCTTAGCACTTCTTTCTTTAGTAGAATACTTAATTGGAAATAATTATGTTTTCAAAAAAAATTGTTTTTTTGAATCACGGGGAGAGAGAGCAAGAGAGAGAGAGAATGAATATCTTCCATCCACGGATTTACTCCCCCAAGTGGCCACAACATCCATGGTTGGTCCACTCTGAAGGAACCAGGAACTCTATCCTGGTCTGCTATGAGGGTGGTCGCAACACAAGTGCTTGGGCCATCGTCCACTGCCTTCTCAGGCATGTTAGCAGAGAGCTAGATGGGAAACAGAGTAGCTGGGACTCGAACCAGGACTCCAATATGAGATGCCATTGTTTAAAGTAACCACTTAACCCACTACATTACAATACTGGCCAGAAAGGAAAGGATTCTTCCTTTACTTAAAGTGGAATAATGGCAACTGCTTGATAATGTGTAAAACCCATTGAGAGTTCCAAAAGCTGGATTAGGTTACTTTGATTAGATGTTTTAGTTCTGTTTCTTCTTTCCATTAAAAAGAAGACTCATTTGCAAAGGTGTAATGTTTTTCTTTTTCTCTTATCAAATTTCATTTTTTCAAATTTAGTCTCTGTCTAAAAAAAAAAAAGAAATCAAAGGGAAACTGAATGTGTAATAGAAATGGTATTAAATATCAGTCATTTATCCTAAATGTTAAGCATTGTTACTTGCTATCAGGAGACTTTAGGCAAATTACTTTAACTAAATGAAATTTGAACTAAATAGCTTCTTTCTGTGCTAAAATTATGTGAGCCTATGATGATAGTGGAAGGAAGGCAGTGTCTTATACATGTGACACTTTTTCTAGCTAAACAATTTTCCTAATTTTCAAGGTTGGGTGCCCTTTATGCTTCAGCAAGACATTTAGCTCATCCTGCTTTCAATGTCACATCACCTAGGAGATTGTGATCACATTGAGGGCAAGGACTGTGCCCTGCTTGAGTTCTAGCACATTGAGAACACTGTTGTAAGCATTAATATCAGGATGGTGAATGCCAAGTTCTTCTTCCTGTTCCTTAGGATGTATGCAGTGCTTTTCGGGCCTATGTGAAGGATGGACGACTTGGATGCACAAGGGAAAACGATCCAGTTCTGGGTCCTGATGGGAGGACACATGGCAATAAGTGTGCCATGTGTGCAGAGCTCTTGTAAGTATCATCACCCCAGGGGGACCTGTGAGGGTACCCTTGGTTGCTGTCCTCAGAACCACCCCACAGATGAAGCCCTTTTCACAAACAATGCAATCCTTGTCTTTATAATATGAAATAGACCCTACTCTCAGAAAGACATTTTTTCTTTTCCTTCGTATCATCTATTGACATTTCTTAAAAGCAGAAGTGTAAATCTGAAACGGTTTAATTTTAAAAAATTATAATCCCTTGAAATCACACAGTGCTTAATAAAGTATGTTAAAATTAGAAAGCACTTTAAGTCCATTATTGGACATCCTTGCTTCATCTGGGCCTTTTTAGAGAATCTTACTGGATAATGACAGTATAATTAAAATAATAAAAAAGCCATGTGTCTGAATCTGTTTTTATTGTAAAAGGAACATTATGAGAGGCAAGAACTATTGAATTAATCTGTCTCTCTCTGAGCAACTGGCGCTGCACTGGGAACTAAAGACTCACATGTGGATAATGTGTTGTATTTACATCACTGGATCTTTAAGATCAGGATAGAGAAAGATCTGACAGACTAATAAAATTAATCTCTGCCTTTGAAAATTATAGTTAGCCATCATAGAACTCAAGAGCGTGTTCTATTAGGTTTATAAAATAATAATTATAACTGCTTTCCAGATAGGAAATCAGCCTGGTTTCCACTTTCTTACCTGGGAGGCATGCCCTAATTCTGTGATTTGATATTTCTCTTCATACAGTAACTGAAAAGAGAATTTGACCTCTCTAACTCCTCGTTTCTTCCTCTGTAGTACTGAAATAGCAAATTGTATCTCCATGGTGAGACTGTAGTCTGGTAACAGTTCTGCAGAAGGGCTTACGAGCTCAAATCAGTCTAGCTCTTACTAACAGCTATACTTTCCATGAAGGCAAATACTTCACAAAATTTAATTTAAAGTCAGGGTCTGGTGTTTGGCAGAGTGGTTAAGAGGCCACGTGTTGAGGGCCTGGGTTGGAGCTTCTTGTTAATGTACACTGTGGGAGGCAGCAAGTGATAGCTCATTTGAGTTCCTGCCATCCACATAGGAGAACTGGATTAGCTATTTTGCAAGTATTTGGGGAGTAAACCAGTCGATGGAAGATAAGATCTCGGCCTATCTTTCTGTCTGTCTACCTTTATATGTATATATAACATATATGTATATATGTAAAGTGTGTGTGTGTGCACGCGTATGGATGTGTGGTGAAAGGGTATGGGTGAAATTATCTTCAGGGCTCAGTTTGATCTAATTCTTGCAACAGCATTGTTTTGAAGTCCTTGGTTTTGCCTATTAAAGGAAATTTTCTGGCAATCTTCTATTTGTCAGTCAAGACATCACACAAACCAGTTTTCAGAACAAAGCTTCTAATTGACTGTCAGTGAGTCACACCTTCTTTATCTTTGGCAGTTTCCCAAGTCAGGCATTCCAGGGAGGGAAATGCTTATCCCCTGTAAGGGGATGAGTTTCTACAAGTTGTGGCAGAGAATAGGAAAGTGCTTAGCCTAGGACTGGATGCTGAAAATAGGATCCATCCATACATTGTCTAGTTGTTTCCTTTTCTTAACAGTTTAAAGGAAGCTGAAGAAAATGCCAAGCGAGAAGGTGAAGCCAGAATTCGACGAGATGCAGAAAAGGTAAATGACTCACAAACAGATTTGCTTCTTGTGGCAATGAGTATCAGCAAGCTTAATTGTGAACCCTTGAAATAATGCAGTGTCATTGTTCATTATTATTAAATGGACTTTCCTCCTTAATATAAAAGTCCTACAAACTGACTATTCCTACTCTATTGATAATTAGATTCAGATTTAAAGCAGCATTTCCCACCTAAGGCTCAAAATGTGGAGTTTCCACATTTGCTTCCTCACGTCCTCTCAAAAAAAAAAAAAAAAAAAAAAAAAAAGATGTAAGACAGAAAGTTTATGTATACTGAATTCTGCTTAATTTCCACTTGTATTCTCTCTGGTTTACTGTATTCACATTTTTCCTTGATTAGATTTTGAATAAATTATAGCATATTATGAATTAGACAGGGATATCTTTAAAATGATTCTAGTATATCCACAAATGCAATATCTATAAATTCCCTTCACACAAGGTGGACTTACTCACTTTGCCATATGGTTGTTATGTTTAGAAAAATCTAAATTTACAAAGATTTTATTCCTGCTAAGACAAAAATTTCAGAAAAACACTAAGAATGTGATTTTCTAAATGCCCCTAAAATTAAGTTCTTTCCAAATTATTTGACGATCTAATTTTTCAGTCTAGTAAAACTACCTTTTCCTGGAAGCAGGTATTTAGCATAGTACACACAGTACAACATACATAGGAGTATTGGAATTTAAAACCTAGCTCTAGTCTCTGACTCTAGCTTCCTGCTAATGCAGATCTTGGGAGGCATCAGTGACAACTCAAGTAATTGGGTTCCTGGCACCCACATGGAAGACTTGGATTGCATTCTCTGGTGCCAGCTTCAGCCTTACCCAGCCCTGGCCCTTCTGACCATTTTAGGACTGAACCAGTAGATGAGAGCAATCTTTCAGTGTCTCTCTGCCTCTCAAATAAATAAAATATTTTAAAATATTTCATGTATTTGCTTGAGAGGTAGAGTTACAGACAGAGAGAGGGAGAGACAGAGAGAAAGGTCTTTACCCATTGGTTCACTCCCCAAATCGCTGCAATGGCCAGAGCTGAGCCGATCTGAAGCCAGGAGCCAAGAGCTTCTTCTGGGTGTTCTACATGAGTGCAGGGGCTCAAGCACTTGGACCATCTTCAACTGCTTTCCCAGGCCATCAGCAGAGAGCTGGATAGGAAGAGGAGCCGCCAGGACTTGAGCTGAACTGATGCCCATATGGGATGCCAGCGCTGCAGGCGGAGGCTTAGCTTCCCGTGCCACAGTGCCGGCCCCCTAAATAAATATTTTTTAAAGGATATTCCTTTCCTAATTAAATTAACACCATAGGCAACACAGTCTCCATTTCTCAAGCACAAAGGTCACTAAAACCTACTTTCAGTGAGAGGGATGTGAGTTTCTTTGCTAAATGGCTAGCCTTTTGTCAGAAAGAACGCCTTCATTCTGTCATGTTGTGGCTGTGTGACACTGAGTAAATCATGTCCTCCCTGGTGTCTCAGGAAAATATGGAAGTTGAGATAAATGACCTCAGTTTTACCCTTCTGTTGAATAGTGAATCTATGCCTGCACTATTTTGTACTAACACAAGTTTACTATTATTGTGGAATGTATAGTGTGGCTTTTCCAAGAGGAAGATGTAGTCCTAGTTTCTGGTACTTAAGAGTGGAACTCTGCTTAATGAAGTTAAGTTCCCATCTCAGATCCAGCATTCAGAATTTAAATTTAGAGAAATGAAATATTCTGAGCTGTCTATAGTTTGATGATTACTCACGAAGGGTTAGACAGCAGTTCTTTTGTGGTGGTTGGCAAATTTCAGTCTGAAACTTGGGATCATCTTGTGATACTTACCATTTTATTAATCCAAAGGCATAGAACTTAGTTTTCTTGTTTTTGTTTCTTGGTTTTTTTTTTTTTGTTTGTTTGTTTAATCAGGCCTGAGCTTTACCTCTCTTCGCTGTGGCTGGGGTCATTATTGTGGAGGAGTTATTATGCATAATTATGTTGAGTAGAACTGCTTCGTGGTGAAGGCTCAATATGTGTCCAGTAATTAACCTGTCAGTGGGTTGATCACAAAAATGCTTCTCCAGAATCTCCATGGATGAATCACAGCTTATAAACTGAAATTACCATTGTTTCTCTAATGGAACTCATTAAGCATTAATTTATGACCATGCTGTGATTATCAGGTGACAGTCTTCTGCATCTGTGTTCCTAGATTGTTACAACCAGGAAGTTTGGAGCACACCCATTGCTCCTCCACACACAACTATCTTTTTAAGGGGCAGCTAGGAATCTCTTTTAAAATACCCTAAAGATTATTAAAAAGAAGCAGAGAACACTGTCTAGAAAAGGTCACATCTTGCATCTACTCCAAAAACCTCACTGTGTAGAGTGTAAGACTGAGATTCCAAAGGAGATTAGCCTTTTCTGTGGCCTCCCACTGAGTTACAGCCGCAGTGTAGTGCCCATGGCGTGATACATTTTTTTGTAAGATTTATTTATTCATTTCAAAGGCTGAGATATGGAGCAGGGGTGGGGACTGGGGGGAGAGGGCGGCTGCAACAGCTGGGGCTGGCCAGACCAAAGCCAGGAGCGAGGAACCTTCCCCAGTCTCATAGGTAGATGCAGGGGCCCAATCACTTGGGCCATCCTCTGCTGCCTTCTCAGGTGTATTAGCTGGGAGCTAGAGCAGCTAGGACTTCAACCAGCACCCATATTGGGTGCCAACATTAGGTGCAGTGGCTTAACCTGCTACACCACAACACTAACCTTTCAGCCACACTTTTGACATTCATATATTTTTGGTTGACATGAGAAAATGAGGATCACACAGTTGAAAAGTAAGTTATAGAGGAGTTATTTTTATAGATTATATTATGGTAAAGTATTTTATCTCAACCTATGATTCTTGACATAGACTTTAAGCCTAGGGTAATTGGAGGTGTACTTTAATGTTCAGTTTAGCCTTCACCAAATAGGAGAATTTTAAAAACAGAAATAAATCTGAAAGTACTGAGCCAAAGTATCAAGAAATCTTAAAAAACATCTTTTGCAGTTTTTTTTGACATTTATGATATTTTTTAGGTTTTCTAAATAAATATTAGTCTTCATGGTCTATCTTTATAAAGTAGGAATGAAAGGAAGTTAGATTTACTCACTGAGATTTTCATCTACAGTGTCACAAAACACATGGATAAAAGGAAACAAAGCACACAAAAAAATATGTAGAAGTCCACAGAGGAAACAAACTTAAAGCTTCATGCTATTGGGTACCATATTGTTCATGACTTGATCCCTACTAAACAGTTCATCTCACAAAACCTGTCTTACACTCTTCAACTGTTTCATGTTTTGTGTTGTCCTAGTTATTCAATTCTGCTGTGTTTTTGTTGGAGCCTTATGAGAGACTTTTTCCCCTGTAAATCTGGAAGTTAAAAAGAATTAACTACTTTTAGTTGTAGGAAAAATTTAGTCAGCCTTATTTTTCCCTAGGCTCTTTAAATAGATGCAACACAGACACAAGTTCTGAGTCATCTAACAATATATGTACTGTTTCTTATCAATCCTCCAAAATATGTTGTATGCCTTCATATACTTCTAGGCATGAAATCTTATGATTATAAATCAAGCAGTGGAAATTTCTGGCTTTAAGAGTTTTTCTGGAAAATTATAAATCTAATGATTTATCTTTTTATAGGATCTTTGCAAGGAATATGAGAAGCAAGTGAGGAATGGAAGACTTTTTTGCACACGGGAGAGTGACCCAATCCGTGGCCCTGATGGCAAGATGCATGGCAACAAATGTGCCCTGTGTGCTGAAATTTTGTGAGTACAGGAGCACTTTCTTAAGTCAATGAATAGTTGAAAGTGGAGATGATCTGAATGATGAATAAAAACAATATCCTCCACAAATCGTTACACTGCCCCTTAAGTAGGCATTAATGATATATGTATTTTTCTGAGGACAAATGGTTTCTACTTTTTAGCTGGAAGACGGACACAGTACTTCTTAGACTTTCTCTCTGTGACCTTTATGAGCCTCTTTTTGAACTAGTCATAGTATAGAATGTCATAGTATAGAATGGGAGTAGAAACTGGTACCAGGACTTGAATGGTTTTTCTTCAGTAATTATCCCATTATGACAGAGTTGATGAGATGGTCTTAAAAAAATTCATGTTCCAGGACAGGTGCTTTGGTGCAGCTTGTTAAGCTTCCACTTGGGATGCCTGTATCTCATGTCAGAGTTCCTGGTTTGAGTCCTGGCCACTCTGGTTCCAGTTCAGATTCCTGCTAGTGCACCTGGGAGGCAGCAGATAATGGGCCAAGTACTTGGGTTCCTGTCACCAATGTGGGGGACCTGGACGGAGATCCTCCTCCTGGATTCTGCCAGCCTGCTTCTAGTTCTATTTTGTCCAGTTAATGTCCTCTCCTCTTGTAAATTGCATTTAAGTTTATCCTTCCTTGGATAAGACCATGTCACTTAAAAGTCACACTGAAGTCACTCAATGAAGTTCAATTCCTCATCATCTCTGGTAATTTTCTGTCATAGCAATCATCTCAGTTGGCAATTATAATAATTATTTCTATGACTACTTGTTGACTATCACTCCTCCTTCATAAGCACAAGTACAAAGAGAACAGGATATGTGCTGGTACTCACATTGTACACTTTGGTTTTCCTGAGGGCTAGCCCAGGGCTTGCCAAAAATAGAGCCGTGGCTCAACAGGCTAATCCTCCGCCTTGCGGCGCCGGCACACCGGGTTCTAGTCCCGGTCGGGGCACCGATCCTGTCCCGGTTGCCCCTCTTCCAGGCCAGCTCTCTGCTGTGGCCAGGGAGTGCAGTGGAGGATGGCCCAAGTGTTTGGGCTCTGCACCCCATGGGAGACCAGGAGAAGCACCTGGCTCCTGCCATCGGAACAGCGCGGTGCGCCGGCCGCAGCGCGCTACCGCGGCGGCCATTAGAGGGTGAACCAACGGCAAAGGAAGACCTTTCTCTCTGTCTCTCTCTCTCACTGTCCACTCTGCCTGTCAAAAATAAAAAATAAAAAAAAAAAACTTTAAAAAAAAATAGAGTCACTAACTAAATGAATGAATAAAGATGGGAATAAAGATGCTTGTAGTCAAGAAGCTTAAAGTTAATAGAATAAATAAACCACAGACATATGCACACATTTATATATTACAAGATAGAATGAATACTGGGATGTAAGAGCAGAATATTCAGGTGTCAAAACATAGAGCTCATTTCTATGTGGGGTCTGGGTTGTCTTCTGGGAAAAGTAGAAGTTAAGCTGGGGATGTTCAGAAAGATGTGAGAAAGGAAATGGTATATAGAAAAAGACAAAGTGAAAGGGGCTTTGGAGAGATTTAAGGTGGTTTGAAAGTGGTTATACTGTGTTTCAGAAAAGCTTAGCTGCTTTTCCATATGGGTTTAATGACTGTTTGGTAGCATGGAGATTCTAAGCATTTCTACTCCTTTTTTCTTTTCCAGCAAGCGACATTTTACAGAAGAAAAGAACAAAGCAGATAAAACACGGAGAGAAGCTGAAGATAAGGTTAAAGTTAAAAGAGAAGTAGAGGTGAGAATTAGTTTCACACTTTTCTATGTCGAGTGGGTGTATCATTCTGTATGCATTTTCAATATTAGTTAATGTTTTCCCCACTATTAATAGGCTTACTGGAAATTAATTTGTAGTTATCATTTTATGAGACTTAGAAGAATAATTGTGGCATTACAGTTTCTAGCTGTTTGGCAGAAATTAGTCATATTAGTAAACAAGTTCTACACTCCTAGATGAAGGTGATACATCACTTGAGTTTCTGAATTCAAATTGTGATATGTACTCTTCAAAAGTATGATAGTTGTTGTGGAGGTATTCTTAAATGTAATATTATAGAATTTTAATGTGTTTCCTTTGAAATAATATAGCATTCTTTTTAAAATTTCATTAATATGGGCCGGTGCCGTGGCTTAACAGGCTAATCCTCTGCCTTGCGGCGCCGGCACACCGGGTTCTAGTCCCGGTTGGGGCGCCGGATTCTATCCCGGTTGCCCCTCTTCCAGGCCAGCTCTCTGCTATGGCCAGGGAAGGCAGTGGAGGATGGCCCAAGTCCTTGGGCCCTGCACCCCATGGGAGACCTGGAGAAGCACCTGGCTCCTGGCTTCGGATCAGCGCCATGCGCCGGCCGCGGCGGCCATTGGAGGGTGAACCAACGACAAAGGAAGACCTTCCTCTCTGTCTCTCTCTCTCACTATCCACTCTGCCTGTAGAAAAAAAAAAAAAAAAACTTCATTAATATGAAGAGAGCAGATTTCATGTATTTCATAGATACATTTCTGAAAAGATAACCATATTTCCTGCTTTGTAATCACCTCTCAACTCATCATCTGTTTGCCTTCCTAGTGCTGCCATCTCAGTTCAGACACGTTTCCTTTGCATTAGCATCCTGTCTAATCTGTGTACTTTTAGTCTCTGTCTCAATCTTCAAGATTCAATTTGTCCTCCACATAGTTTGCATATAATAGGAAATGTTTTTGTGAGAGAATAGCATTTTGCAATTCCAATGTTTGAAGGTATCTTAGAGTATATTTGGACTGTTTCATTCTGTGTAGTTGATTTGTTTCTTAGAGCTATCTAGTTTTCTATGTTGTATAGTTCACAGTTTTATGAAGTAACCCACTTCATAAAGCTATCTGCCTACTCCATTAAGTTTCCTGCCTTATGGTAATTCCACCTTATTGCTTAGGTCTCACTTTTTTTTTAAGATTTATGTATTTATTTGTAAGGCAGAGTTACACAGAGAGAGAAGTAGGCAGAGGGGAGAGGGTCTTTCATCCACTGGTTCACTCCCCAATTGGCTGGACAGCCAGAGCTGTGCCTATCCAAAGCCAGGAGCCAGGAGCTTCATCCGGGTCTCCCACACAGGTGCAGTGACCCAAGGACTTGGGGCATCTTCTGCTGCTTTCCCAGGCCATAGCAGAGAGCTGGATTGGAAGTGAAGCAGCCAGGACTAGAACTGGTTCCTATGTAGGATGCCGGCATTGCAGGTGGTGGCTTTATCCACTATGCCATAGCACTGGCCCCAAGGTCTCACTTTCAGCTTCTTTCTTCCACTCAGTCCTAGGTTATCAAATTCTTTTAATTTTAGTACTTGAATGTCTGTCAAGTTGTTTACCTTTCACTTCTAATTCCTCCCTCTCTCCCTCCCTTCCTCTCTGCTGCTGCTGCTGCTCCTCCTCCTCCTTCCTCTCTGTCTCTCTCTCCCTCTGTCTCTGTCTCCATCTCTTGCTGATTCTTTTCTCTAGTTTTGATTTCTATTCACTCAAATCTTCAACGCATCTGACTGGCAGTCTTTCTAAAACAAGGATTTGATTCTGTCATTCTCTTTTTAATCTATTTCTGATTTTCCCATTAGCTAAGAATAAAATTCAAGTTCCTGTCAAAGTTTAGTAGCCTTGTTTTGATCAATTCTTAAAGTCTCCTATTTGAGTACTTCCCAAACCTTTTTTTCCATTACCCTCTGAATTCTTTAGCCACTATAATAATGGAAATGACAGACTGTTTTCAAAGAACATGTTCTTTAGTGCCCTTATAGCTTTGGATATAATAATTACTACTAGAAGATGTTTTTTGCCACATTGGTTTCTTTGATACATCTTCCATGTAGAATTCAGGTGTAAGTTCTCTAAACTTCCATGAATCATTCTTTTCTTTGTACTTGTGTATACTTTTTTTGTGTGTGTGACAGGCAGAGTTAGTGAGAGAGAGAAACAGAGAGAAAGGTCTTCCTTCTGTTGGTTTACCCCCTAAATGACTGCTATGGCCAGCACGCTGTGCCGATCTGAAGCCAGGAACCAGGTGCTTCCTCCTGGTCTCCCATGCGGGTGCAGGGCCCAAGCACTTGGGCCATATTCCACTGCCTTCCCGGGCCACAGCAGAGAGCTGGACTGGAAGAGAAGCAACTGGGACAGAACCGGTGCCCCAACTGGGACTAGAATGTGGAGTGCCAGCGCCACAGGTGGAGGATTAGCCTAGTGAGCCACGGCGCCGGCCTGTACTCGTGTATACTTAATTGAGACCTGTGTTATATTCTTTAGTTATGTATATGGAAATGACTTATCCTTTCTACCTGGCTAATGAAGGGTCTAAATCACATTCATACTTATATCCCTTTAACTTCATACATTTTACTTAAATTAAAGAATATTGCAAGGAAAGAACTATCCTGAAATTTTTGAATGATCTTAAGAGCCTGGGAATTTTTCCATCTGGAATTCTTTTCCAATTTATTTGGTAAAAACTATTTAAAATATATTAATAGAAAATAGAGAATATTATGTAAATTATCTCATTTTCATTATTCAGAAACTCTGCAGTGAATTTCAAGATCGTGCAAAAAAGGGGATACTTTCCTGCACCAGAGAAAATGACCCTGTTCGTGGCCCAGATGGGAAAATGCATGGCAACTTGTGTTCCATGTGCCAAGCCTTCTTGTGAGTATAGACTGCCAAAGAAAGAAGGGACCTTACATATAGTCTAATAGAATCCATTTTTGTCAAAGATGGGGAAACTAGCTCAAAATAGGGAAGGGAGTTGAGTCAGTTACACCGAGAACAATAGCAGTAGAGCTGCGAGTAAGGAACTAGAGTTGTTTGTTCACTTGTCTGACACTCCTTCTCTGAGCCCAAGAACCTCCTGGCAAACGTGAACTGCTGAAGCTTCATTTGTGAATCTGATCTTCCAAGCCCATTAGGGTCTACAGCTAGCAACTAACATAGAAATTGAATGCAGTCAAATTTTCCATGAGAAAATAATGAATTCCTATAAAATTACAGTAAATGCTACTTTATAAATATGATTCTTCTCTATAAATTAGAACTGATGGTTGCCTTTCAAGATTTAGTTGAACTCTCTATTAGGTTGAATTCAGATTAACTGTTTGACTAACATTTGGAATCTATGGCTTTGTAAAATAATGTTTTGTGGTTTTTTTTTTTTTTTTTTTTTTTTTTTTTTTTTTTTGAGAAGAAATGCAGAGGGAGAGGTAGGAGGGAAAGGGGAGAGGGAGGGAAATGCGAGAGAGAGAACACCCAACTACTGTTTCCTCCTCAAATGCCTATAACAGCCAGATCTGGGCTGGGACCAAAGCTGGGAGTTGGCAACTCGGTCCAGTTCTCCACATGGGTGGGAAAAACCCAATTTCTTGAGCCATCGCTATGGCTTCTCAGGGTCTGTGTTAGCAGAACACTGAAGTCAGGAGCCAGAGCTGGGTTACAGGCATCTTGACTAAATAAGCTCTCCCTACTTTTTGATTGGCAGCTGTATAAGATTAAGTCCACATACCAAGCAATTCCACTGCACAAAGTAAATTTAATTCTAGGTAGTTTATCAGTGTATGGAATTATTGGCCTTTTCTCACCTGCCTCGTGTTTTGTTTTTAGATAAAAAAGCCACAAATAAGCAATACATTTATGCTTAAATGTGGTCTAGAGAATGCATGATGTGACAGATACACTAGATGGCAGCTCTACCCATTATGCCACAGCGCCAGCCCCTATGCTCCTTTTCTTACAACAGGGAAGAAGGCTAATTTATAGAAAGCAAGTTTTCCATATTACTATTGCCATCTTTATTGTTCGTAACTGATTCCATTCATTTTCTCTGTAATTCAGCAAAGCAGAAGCCAAAGAAAAGAAAAAGGTTGAAGCACAAGTAAGAAATAAAAGAGAAGCTGGAAAAACAACCTCATATGACGTGAGTGAGATCCATTCAATAAAGCCTTCTTGGCACTATAATTTGAACACACTTCAAAGAGCCTAAATTCAGGGTAGAATTTTGCCCTGGAAAAATCCCCAGAAAATCTTAGCTCTTCTATCTGGGAATGACATTGAAATGGATGCTGTGGGAGATTGATGTGCTTGCTCTTGCTGCTTCAAAGAATAACCATGTGAAATAGAAAGAACTTATTTAGAGTCTGAAAAACTGAGTTCTGTGTCTGGTTTTATCACTTGCGAACTGTGTTAGCTTTTCCTGACCACTTTCCAGAGAAACTCTACATTTATACTTTGTAAATAGGATTTTCTGAAACTTCACATTGAAGTTTTAGATGAAATACCTTGATTCACAAATCCAATACCTTGATTCACAAGTTTGAGATAAAATACCTTGATTCACAAAATGTATGATTTTTACTTCTGAAATTTTACAATATTCATTTCCAAAGCCTTAGATCAGTTATCATCATGTATTATCCTGATGATTAAAGTCTCCTAATTTCTCTCCAGTTTCTATCCTTTCCCTTATGTTGCTATCATGAAGACAGATAGTGTTTCAAAATGTAAATTAGACCATAATGCTCCTCTTCTTAAACCCACCAAGAGCTTACCATCAGCTACAGGGTATGTTTAAAAATCCTTCTCTTTCTTATCTGGGTCTTAATGCCACTCACAAATTCATATTATTCTATGTACCATACAGTTTCCCACCTGTTTTTCTTGGCTGATTTTATTTGCACAGCCTACTGTGCATATTTCACAATTCCACTTTTAGGCCAAGACAAATCTTGTTGACTCATCACAGTCTCACTTAAATCATTCTTGACCTCTTCCCTCATTTCTACAGTCAGATTTCATAGTTCAAACCTTTGAAATCTGAAATATTCTTGAACCTGTGTGTTTGCACTTACATTCTGTTTAGGTTATAGTCAAGTTTGATTGTCTACATCTTCTATTATATTGGGAGTTTATGTCTTATTTTTTCCTACCTCCTAAAAATGGTAAGATTTCTTGTACAATTGAATCTTACATTTGAGAGAAACACAATAAAATCTTGGGTATAATGAGATATAGCACTAGTTGTTGCAACTTGTGTCATAGATGGGGAAACTAATTCAAAATAGGGAAGGGAGTTGAGTCAGTTACACAGAGAACAATAGTGGTAGAGCTGGGAGTAAGGAACTAGAGTTGTTTGTTCACTTGTTTGCTCTGACACTCCTGATCTAAGCCTAAGAACCTCCTGACAAACATGAACTGCTGAATATTCTGCTTCGAATAGGAATAAAATATTACATCCAGCTCGCTTTCTAAATCTTGGCAGGAGCTTTGCAGTGAATACCGGAACTTGTTGAGGAACGGAAAGCTCCCTTGCACCAGAGAGAATGACCCCATCCAGGGCCCAGATGGGAAAACGCACCGCAACACCTGCTCCATGTGCGAGGCTTTCTTGTGAGTAGAACAGCAGCTGGGAAAGCAAGGGGAAGCTTTGAATTTTCTACTTCCTATCTTGTGTTCCATTAGGAGAAGAGCATTTCAACAGAAAATAAAAGAATTAGAGTAAGTTTATAGAGATTGCATAATTGGAGAAATGTGTGAAAACCATATCCTTTGTGGATTATGAAGAATGGGGCAGTTTAGCAAGGGGAGAGTCTCATTCTTGAAATAGTCAAGTAGTTTCTATTTCTAATTGTGGAAACATTTATAAAATATTTTAGTTCGTTGCCATATATGAAAACGAGGAATGAGCCTGTGAGTGATACTCGAGAAGAAGACAGGGTACAGCTCAATGCTGGGAGATCTTCCTAACCATTTAGGATTTCTTGTAGAATGACTTAGCATTGGGTGTCAAGGATGATACAAGTAGAGACATTTCTGACAGACTGAAACAAAAGCTAATTAGTTTTCAGAGACAGAGTAATAGGCACTCACTGGAAGCTTAGAAAAATATACTAGGTTTTAAATCACTTATATATTTTGTTTCTTTGGGAAAGTGATGCGTTCCATCAGTTTTCCTATTTTTAAATTGGGTTTATGCTAATAGTTTCACTGCATGCAGTTATAAAGATTTCACAGTATGAGCACAGGGTAGGCACATAAAAAGTAAACATAATTTAGTAAGTGCTACTTCTAATAATTATATTATATTATATTTGAGATCACTTCAGTTATGAAAATTCTATGATTCTTACTCATCTTTTTTTTTTCTTATGCATTCTCTTTTAGCCAAGCAGAGGAAGAAAAGAAAAAGAAGGAAAATGAATCAAGAAATAAAAGACAATCTGAGAATACAACCTCCTTTGAGGTGAGAGGGCCGCCAACAAGTGAGAAGCATACGGACCTGGGTACCCATAGACAGCATTCAGGGAACACATGAATTCCCTGATGGTGTATGAAAGGCTTGTATGATTTGTGTCTGCATATGTACATGGATATGTGGGCATATGTAACTGCTTCTTCATTGAGGGTCTACAGTTTTTATCACTTAAAAATATCTGTGCCTCCAAAGCTAAAAATTATTCAAAAATAAACCACTACCAATTCCCATTTACACAGGAGTTGTGTAATGAATACCGTAAGTCCTGGAAGAATGGTCAGCTTCTTTGCACCAGAGAGAATGACCCCATCCAGGGCCCAGATGGGAAAATGTATGGCAACACCTGCTCCATGTGCCAGGCTTTCTTGTGAGTACTGAAGTAGCCCTAGGGCCTCTGAGAGCATGGCAAGTTTCCAAACAATTGTGATTAATGCGTTTTCTTCTTTAGTGTAAAATGGACTGAAAAAAAATAATAAAAAAGTAAATGGAAAGTCTTCAGATTATAACCTTTGTGATATAAACAGATGAAGAATAAGCCACACACACACACTTACACTTCATGATCTCACTGATATGTTGAAACTAAAAAAGGGTAAATTATACAAGTAGCCAGTAGAATAGTGATTACCAAAAGCTGGGATGGGGATCAGGAATGAAGAGATATATTGCTCAAAGAGTATAGTTGCAGTTAGAAGGAAAAAGTTGTAGAGTACTATTGCATAGCAGCATGGTGACTAGTTAATAACAATGTATTATATATTTCAAAATGGCTAACAGTAGATTTTAAATGGTCACATCACACAAATAAACATAAGTATGTAAAGTGACTCATAGGTTAATTTACCTAATTTAATAATTCTGCCATGACAACATACATGAAAATATATTTACTCTATAAATATTTGATAATTATTTGTTAATTATTATTTTTAAAAGAGATACAAAATAATTTCTTCTATGGCATTTCAGAAGTCATCTAGAAACTTAAACCTAGAAAAAGAAATCATCCATAATAATCATACTATTTTGTTCTTAACTTTTTGAAAAAATATTATCTGAAATAATAAGTAGATGATAATATATGTAAATATCATAGTGCATGTGAAATTTTATGAGAACTTTCTTATTTTTGTGGCTCACCATTTTTCTTCCCACCATTCTGTGGGAATCTTAAGAAAGAATTGAAATGGATAAGAGCTATAGAGAGATAGATTTGGGCTCATCATGAAAATTAACCTTATAATATAGTAGGGAAAGATCAGTGATGGTTTTGTTACATAGGGGTTAGATACACACTTACAGGGGGCTTTAAATTAGCTTTAGAATTGATAACAAGATACAGCCTCTTAAACAAGCATCTATAATTTTGCAAAACTCTTTTGATTTTTTTTGGCCAAAAGGTAATCCAATTTATTTCCTGTATGCCAGGAATCTCTTTGAAAAGAGAATTGTTCAGTCTTTTCTGATGCACAATAAAATAACCCAGCAGATATCTCATCTCCTACAGAGTTTATCCATGGAACACTAAATAGCTGTTAGATGGAAAATCAAAAAGATGATCACACAATTATATAATCAGTATTTAATGAATGCACATAAGTTATGTTTTCCAAGAGCTTTGCTGTCTAATATCATTTAACCTTCACAATAACCACCTGAGATAGATTGAGGTGGATCTTCACTGTCACAAATTACAGAAGGAAGGGAAAACTGCAGACTAGGAAGTCAGTGGATACCTGAAAGAGAAGGAAGTCACCGTACAGATAAATAAAATGATAATATATTTCTTCCTGTTGGGTGCAAACAGTATATTATGACTTATCAAGACTTTTATCAACTTCTGGTAGAAATATTTGTCTATATTTGGGTTCCTTTCCACCTCTTTCTTTTTCTCTACCTTAATCTTTCAGTGATAAAAAGTAATTCTGCCACCTAGTGGTCAGCCCTGGTGCCTCCTTTGATAATTTCCTGTTAGGAAAGAAAATGCTTCTTAATCTTTTTGTCACTTCACATTCATGATAAAGCTTAGTTTTTATATAAAGAAGCATGAAAAAGATAGTCAATATTGAATATGTTTTAGTAATTGTCTCCTGAAAAATTGAAATTAAAATTTCAAAAGAAATTTTATCACCTCATATATTAGATATATTAAAGGTTATTGATTTCCTTGAGACTCATTCTTCCCTCAGTAGTAATTATTTTGCACACTTTCATACAATGTGAAAGCAGTCTTTTTAAGTTTCTGTAATGAGCAATTTTTATATTGACTGGAACACAGTAAAACATTTTCACAAATTGTGTAATTTTTAATCTGTAAATCATGATTTTTAATTATTTGTGTTACATACAATTGCTTTATAGATCCAGTCTAATAAACTCAATTTACAATGCCACGACTTATCTAAAATAGTAAAATCTATCAGTCACTTCATTTCCATCATATGCCTGTTTTTGGAGGGTTTAGCTTCCAATGGCTGACCATGATTATATGAATCCCTTATACCACTTAGACTGATCACTTTTTTTTTTTTTAACAGGCAGAGTGGACAGTAAGAGAGAGAGACAGAGAGAAAGGTCTTCCTTTTCAGTTGGTTCACCCCCCAGTGGCCGCTGCGGCTGGTGCACTGCGTTGATCCGAAGCCAGGAGCCAGGTGCTTCTCCTGGTCTCCCGTACGGGTGCAGGGCCCAAGGACTTGGGCCATTCTCCACTGCACTCCCGGGCCACAGCAGAGAGCTGGACAGGAAGAGGAGCGACCGGGACAGAATCCGGTGCGCTGACTGGGACTAGAATCCAGTGTGCCAGCGCTGCAGGTGGAGGATTAGCCTAGTGAGCCATGGCGCCGGCCTACTGAACACTTTCTTATGTACCTGATACTGTCTGCTTTATGTATATCAACTTACTTAATATTCCTATTCCCCACCTCCACCCCCAGTTGAAGTTGAGGTGGGCACACGGGTTAAGGCACTTCTTGTTCTTATAAAATCTAACCCCAGAATAATTCCATTTAACCACTGGAAGCCAGATATCACCATGTTAAAAGAGTGATCATAGATAAAAAAGGAATCAGCAAATCATACAGTATTATTGTAGTACATATGGTGGAAAGTTAAATAAGATTTCATTAATTAAAGAACTTTGTCTTGCATACCCCTCTCTTGGGGTGGGGTGAACCATTCTGGTTTATTATCTAATGAAATTACAAACTGCCATGGCTGCATCTTTGGGGTTGTTTGTGAACAATCAAAAGCAGTGGATGATTCGTCTCTGAATGTTAAGGATCTATTCTGTATTAAGATACATCCCCCCCTCTCTTACAGTAAACAACAAGAAAGAGCAAGAGCAAAGGCTAAAAGAGAAACTGCAAAGGTAATTATTTCAGGAATACTATTGCTATCCTCTGAAGTTTTGTTTGTCTTTATAATAGCAGTCAAGTTATCTCATTAACACAGACTGTTCCATGTTCGCTTTTCATGCCTGAAATGAAAAAAGCAAGTTTTTAAACTGATAAAAAAAGTATTGATTAAGTTTTCAGAGTACCAGTTTTATTTAATAATTATTTCAACTTAAGATTCATTTCTTAAGATGTAGAATGTTAACTCTGTAATCAGTTTCCCCCATATTTGGCTTTTATTTGGTTCAATTGCTACACTCAGAATATTAACATCAATGTTTTTAGCTCACTAATTTCAATTTATATAATTTATACCTCTATTGTTTCTTCTTCTTTAAAATTTATTTTTTTATTTGAAAGTTAGAGTTAAATAGAGAGAGAAGGAGATACAGAGAGAGAGGTCTTCCATCCGCTGGTTCACTCCCCAATTGACCGCAATGGCCATAGCTGCGCCAGTCCAAAGCCAGGAGCCAGGAGCTTCCTCTGGGTCCCCCATACGGATGCAATGGCCCAAGGACTTGGCCCATCCTCTAGTGCCTTCCTAGGCCATGGCAGAGAGCTGGATTGGAAGTGGAACAACCAGGACTTGAATCGTCACCGTATGTGATGCCAACACTGCAGGAGGCAGCTTTACCCGCTGTGGCACAGCACAGGCCCCTCTGTTATTTCATAAATGAAGTACAAGATTGAAATCATTCCAATTTACAAATTGTAATTCATATATATAATCATGGTTGATCTCTGTCACCACCTAGCTATGAAGAAATTGCTACTTTTCTTTCCCCTGATTAACATCATTGCAATAGTCCTTCAAAAAGTTCATGGAAAAAAGGAATTAAGAAAAGTTTATTTTGATTGAAAAAATTTGGAGATCAATGGGTATGAAGGGTCTTCAGAAATTCCATGGTAATATCTATTAGATGTATTAGGAAATTATGCATGGATTTCAGCTTTTTTCTTGCACAAAAATAAATGTTTTTAATTCTGTTTTCATCAAAAGTAGTATAGTATGTAGGTCCTTTGACTTTTTAGTTATTTTTAGTCTGTTTTCTGGCTTTTATAATTTTATGGAAATTATGGACAGCAGAATTAATTTTATCAATATGCAGATGTTGCATTACTCTTTTTAAGATTTATTTATGTATTTGAAAATCAGAGTTACAAAGAGAGGGAGAGACAGAGAGATCTTCCATTCACTGGTTCACTCCTCAAATGGCTGCAACAGACAGGGCTGGGCCAGTCCAAAGCCAGAAGCCAGGAGCTTCTTCCAGGTCTTCTGCATGGATGCAGGGGCCCAAGGACTTGGGCCATCTTCACTGCTTTCCCAAGCCATTAGCAGGGAGTTGGATCAGAAGTGGAGCAGCTAGGACAGGAACCAGCACTTACATAGAATGCTGGCAAAACAGGCTGCAGCTTTACCTGTTATACCACAACACCAATCCCTTATATAATAGCCATATACATGATTTACCTTTATTGAGTCTGTAAGCAGCAGCTGAAGAAATACAAACTCAGTAATTATTTAGAGAAAGTTGACAGACTTTAGACATTTACCTTTAAACTAAGTCATTTTCTCTATTTCTGATAGTTAAGTAACTTTTTATTGGTAATTTAGAATGTTTCATCCATCATATCTGACCAGTTGCCAAGTCTTAGATTTTCCCAATGGTCCTAACACATTCCTCATGGTCTCCCACTCATGTTCTTTTCCTCCTTATTCAAATCCACATTCAACTTGCCCTAGACTGGAGAGCCACTCCTAGAAAGATGTCAGTTTCTCCAAGGCCAATATTTATTCTCT
Source organism: Lepus europaeus (assembly GCF_033115175.1). NCBI lineage: Eukaryota > Metazoa > Chordata > Mammalia > Lagomorpha > Leporidae > Lepus > Lepus europaeus. The sequence goes on along the minus strand of NC_084830.1, from coordinate 132,137,532 downwards.
CATCTTCTGTAAAGATCTATCTTTACTTCTTTAAAAAAATACTTATCATTGGGTATTGTGGTAAAGGTGTTAAGGTTCCTCTTGTGATGCTGGCATCCCATATTTCAGTGTCTGCTTTGAGTCCCAGCTACTCTGCTTCCTATCCTGCTACCTGCTAACACGCCTGTGACACCGTGCATGATGGCCCAACAGCTTCGGTGCCTGCAACCTATGTGGGATACATGATGGAATTTCTGGTTCCTGGCTTTTGCGTGGCCTGTTACTGGCTGTTGCAAGTATTTGAAGAGTGAACTAATGAATGAAAGATACTCATCTCTGTCTCTCAGATGTGTTCTCCCTCTCTCTCTTTTTCTCTCTCTCTCCTTTTCAAATAATTTTTTAAAAAAGAAAAGTATAAAGTAAGCATTAAAAACATCTTAAAATGTATTTGTGTTTCTGAGAGAGAGGGAGAGAGAGAAACTCCCATCCATTGGTTCATTCTTCAAATGCCCACAACAGCCAGGACTGACCAAGGCTGAAACTGGGATCAGAAACCTCAATCCAGGTCTCCCATGTGGGAGACAGGAACCCAGTTACTTGGGTTCACACCTGACTCCCAGGACTGCATTAGCAGGAAACTGGAGTCAGAAATTAGAGCTGGGAATTGAACCCAAGCACTCTGATGTGGCATGGGACATGAATATATTGAAATGCTACGCTCAATGCCTGTTCCCTATTTCTATTTCTTAGTGTAAGCTTGTTTGTTTCTTCTTCTCAACATCCTAAAGACAAACCATGACTCAGCAATATTCTCAGTTTCCCCAGGAAGGCCTGTTCAATCTCCTCACCTTTAATGTTTCACAGCTTTTATACACTGCAATGTACAACACAACAAAAGCTTACATATGTTTTTATAAGGGTCTTTATTTTTAGCCCTGTTTTGTATCTTGATTATAAACAGCCTTAGAAATAGGATGGGGGCCATCAGTGTGGTGCAGTAGGTTAATCATCCACCTGCAGTGCTGGCATCCCATATGGGCGTCGGTTCTAGTCCCGGCTGCTCCTCTTCTGATCCAGCTCTCTGCTATGGCCTGGGAAAGCTGTGGAAGATGGCCAAAGTGCTTGGGCCCCTGCACCCATATGGGGGACCTGGAGGAAGCTCCTGGCTCCTGGCTCCTAGCTTCAGATCAGTTCATCTCCGGCCATTGCAGCCATTTGGGGAGTGAACTAGAGGATGTCTCTCCCTGTCTCTGTCTGTAACTCTATCTTTCAAATAAATAAAAAAAATCTTTTTTAAAGGAATTCAATAGTAAATATTTACAGATCTGCTCTCGGGACAATTTGGAGTTCATAATGAAAGCTTTATAAATACCAATTTACTGCTACATCTTATCATTTTCCTTTTTACTCTGCATTATTTATATCTCATAATAGGAAGAGTAGACAACTGCTTTGGGATTTTTCTTCATTTTCCAGGAAATGTGCAGTGAATTTCGGGACCAAATGTGGGGTGGAATGCTCATATGCACCAGGGAGAATGATCCTGTCCGTGGCCCAGATGGCAAAATGTATGGAAACATGTGTACCATGTGTGCCAGTGTGTTGTGAGTATCCCTCCCACTGAATTTCTTCATCCTTAAGTCTCAGATTCTTCATACACATGTATTGTAGACTATGTCATGGATTGTATGCTAGGTAGTTTTAAAAAACAGATAAAGAAGACATTAAGTTACATTGAATTATATAGTGGCAATGTGATTTTCTACTTGGTTATCATTTTGTCTTCTGGTTAAGTCAAGGAGAAAGTCAAATAGCACTCAGTTTAGTGCTGTTGTTTTGTAACACTTAATAACCTTCATTTATAACAGAGAATAGAAGTTTCATGATTTGAATTAGATCTTGTTGAGCTCTTTCCTGTTTTTGATTTTGTGAATATATTCAGATATGGGTGAGAAGAAAGCCAACTGGAAGGAGCTGTGTAGGGGTAGTATATAATGACTGTTAAAGTAACTTGAGCAGGGTTGGCCTTGTGGCACAGCGAATTAAGCTGTCACTTGCCTCACTGGCATCCCCTATGAGAGCACCAGTCTAGCTCCTGGCTGCTCCACGTCTGATCCAGTTCCCTGCAAATGCACTTGGGAAGAGAGCGGAATTGCCCCCAAGTACTTGGGTCTCTGTCACGCATATGGGAGACCTGGATGGAGTTCCTGGATCCTGCCTTGGGACTGGTCGCAACATGGCTATTGCAACCATTTGGGAAGTAAAACTGTGGATGGAAAATCTCTCCCCTAACCCCATGCTCTATCTTTCAAAATGAATCTTGGGGCCAGCACTGTGGCTCAGTGGGTTAACGCCCTGACCTGAAACGCCGGCATCCCATGTGGGTGCTGGTTTGAGACCCGGCTGCTCCACTTCCTGTCTAGCTCTCTGCTGTGGCCCAGGAGAGCAGTGGAGGATGGCCCAAGTCCTTGGGCCCCTGCACCCACATGGGAGACCCGGAGGAGGCTTCTGGCTCCTGGCTTGGAATCGGCACAGCTCTGGCCGTTGCAGCCATCTAGGGAGTGAACCATCAGATGGAAGACCTCTCTCTCTCTCTCTCTCTCTCTGCCTCTCCTCTCTCTGTGTAACTCTTTCAAATAAATAAATAAATCTTTAAAAAAAAGAAAAAGATAAATCTTTAAAAAATAACTTGGAATAGAGAAATAGAAGTGGTATAGAGAGGATTATATTTATTCTTTCAGGTATAATACTATAGATAGTAGGAGACATATATACTTTGATAAGTGGTTTAGTGTAAGGTAAAACCCTTATGAGGCAGACTCCACTTATGAGGCAGATTTACTAAGTATACTAAGCCATATAGTTGTTAAGCCAAATTGGGGCCTTCTAGGCCTTTAATTTGCAATGTACTTGGTTAAACTGTGGACAGAACTCAGTCATGTGGGACAGTATAAAAACTGATTTTTCTCTTCCTCCAATTCTTAGTCTCCTAATCCCATCTTGAGCTTCACCTTAAAATAAGTGTTAAGAAAAATATTTACATAATATCTGTATAAAGAATTTAAATTATTAATTATCTCAGCTTTCACAGGTCTTAGTCCAACCTTAAGTATATACACATAGTTCCTTTAAAAGCAGAGATGGACAGAGCAGGAGAGCAGAATTAACAGTGTCCTGAGATCCAAGAAATCAGATTTCTCCCTCACCTTTTCTGTGCTAATAGCTAGATATAGGAAGTGCTGAGGATTTTCTAGCACTGATACGCTACATGTCAGTAGAAAACGGCAACCGTACTAGGATATTAGGCTTGGTATTAACCTAAAGAAATTCACCTTTTATCTTACCGGACTTGAATCACTATTACATCCAAAACTCAAATTTCAACTTGAACTTTATCTCCATTAAAATAGCATTAAACATTTTTATTTTATGGTGACATGTTATTTGCATGAGGCTGGGCCTGTCATCTGATTTGTCATCATCTCTTGCTTTCATCATTGATATGGTAGTTCTTTGAATAGGAAAAAAGTTTCACAATTTAAAAGAAATCCAGAGAATTGTGGTTTCTTTTAGTTTATTTATTGAAGTAACTGATTAGGAAAATAAGATCATCCAAGGGCTTTGTACTGATAAAAATGCATGCTTATTTTAATATTTTTTTAGAGGGGCCGGTGCCGCGGCTCACTAGGCTAATCCTCTGCCTTGCGGCGCCGGCACACCAGGTTCTAGTCCCGGTCGGGGCACCGATCCTGTCCCGGTTGCCCCTCTTCCAGGCCAGCTCTCTGCTGTGGCCAGGGAGTGCAGTGGAGGATGGCCCAAGTGCTTGGGCCCTGCACCCCATGGGAGACCAGGAGAAGCACCTGGCTCCTGCCATCGGATCAGTGCGGTGTGCCAGCCACAGCGCGCCGGCCGCGGCGGCCATTGGAGGGTGAACCAATGGCAAAAAGGAAGACCTTTCTCTCTGTCTCTCTCTCTCGCTGTCCACTCTGCCTGTCAAAAAAAAAATTTTTTTTTTTTTTTTTAGAGGGGAGAATGTAAACTACTGAATTGAGCTCCGTTACTGGCCAAAGCAATAGCCCCTCTTGGGCTGGATGAATTTATACTGGACACTGAAGCTGACCACTTCTTTAGAATATCTTCATTCCTTTTAAAAATATATTTTGAAAAAGAATGGGGAATTTATATTCAGCTTCTATCTTACGTTTCTGTTGCAGCAAACTGGAAGAAGAAGAGAAGAAAAATGGTAACAAAGAAGAAAAGGAAAAAGTCGACATTGATAAAGTTAAGAGAGCAGCTGTGCAGGTAGTTGTCTCAGATCTCCAGAACCACATAAATATTCAACGAGCATTCTCCCTACGTAATACTCCTGCTTCCTTCTAATCCCAGTCTTCTTAGTGACTTTGCAAACAGAGAAAGTGTATTGAGTTGTCTTGTGTAGAGAACACCATTGCCTTATTCACTTCATGCAATTCTAGAGAGAAGAAATCTTCAGAGAATAGAAAAATCTCCCTTGCCCTATTGACCATGTGAATTATATTACTCAGGATGGAAATGTATACAAATTGTCATCTTGCTGTCTAAATGCAAATTGGTAGACACTCATGTTCAGCTTCTCTCAAATTCCTTTTTGAATAATGGTGTCTTAACTTTAAAAAAATCTAGGGTTTTGTCCCAATTAATTCTCTGTGATGTTAGAGAAAAATACTTAAATATATTTCTAAGCCTTGGGTTTGCTTTCTATAAAATCATATGTGATGATGGCCGGCGCCGCGGCTCACTAGGCTAATCCTCCGCCTTGCAGCGCCGGCACACCAGGTTCTAGTCCCGGTCGGGGCACCGGATCTTGTCCCGGTTGCCCCTCTTCCAGGCCAGCTCTCTGCTGTGGCCAGGGAGTGCAGTGGAGGATGGCCCAAGTGCTTGGGCCCTGCACCCCATGGGAGACCAGGAGAAGCACCTGGCTCCTGCCATCGGATCAGTGCGGTGTGCCAGCCACAGCGCGCCAACCGCGGCGGCCATTGGAAGGTGAACCAATGGCAAAAAGGAAGACCTTTCTCTCTGTCTCTCTCTCACTGTCCACTCTGCCTGTCAAAAAAAAAAAAATCATATGTGATGATGATAATGGTGATGACGGTGATGATTGTTAAGTTTTTAGCTGTAGCTACATTCCTCATGATATAAAAATTTTCTGGCTTATCTTTGTAGTAGCTATCCAAGGTACATATTATTATCTGTATTTTATTGAAGTGGACTTGGAAGCTCAGAAAAGAAGTTACAAAATATATATAATTAGTAATATATAATTATATATTATGGGATATAGATTAATGTAAGTATTATAGTACATATATTATTTACTACAGATAATTATAATTATATATCATTAGTAACTTAAGAGCTAATTATTAACTACAACTTCTGGCTTTAAGACCCAAGATACACTTTAAATTGTATACCCTTCTGCCTTTTTGTAATATTCTTGCAGGCTGTGTCTCAGGCCTTCACTACTCTTTTCCTTTATCCTTTTCCAGTTTGGATGATGTCATTTCCAACTGCTCTTTCTGCTTTTACCTTTGCTGCCTAAAATCTACTCTCAAGTCAAAATAATTATTTTAAAATAAAATGCAAGTCATGTCACCCAGTGGCTTCTCTTCTCTCTCAGATAGAACAAAAGTCCTTCTGTTGGCTTGCAGTGTCATACATGGGCTGGCCTCTTTCATTTTCTTTATTCTACACATTGTTTTCCTTATAATAGTTATACTGACTGCCACCTTGTTGCTTCTTGGATATGCCAAGAATTGATCCTATGGCTTCACATCTTGTGGGCTCAATAACATTGTGGTTAAAAATTGGAGTGTTAACTCAAACCATCAAGGTTCAACCCTTGCTCCATTGCCCTACCAGTAAGGTCAGTTAGTAAACATCTTTGTGTCTTAATTTCTTCCATTAAAAAATAATATTATAACTGTATATATTATTTTTATCAAGTCTCAAGAAACTTACCTATGGTTAATATAAAAGTGCTTCATGTATCTTGAATATTCAACATGTAGTATTTATATTTGTTATTGCTAATGTTATTGTCTATGTAATCTAATAATTTAATATATTTATCATATCTAATAATTAACTTCATCTAGTGGGATGTGCCACATTGAATAGTTCACCAATTCTCCCACATGCAATGACATTTACCTTCTCTGTGACCTTAGGCTTAGTCAGGGTGTCCCTTTCTTCTATATACCACAAATTTGGCCACTTTTCATGGTGCAGAATCAGTGTTTGTTGATCCCTAAAGAATTTCCTCCTTTGTACAATATACTTTGCAATTACATCACTTATTATGCCAGCAATTTTATTTTTAAATTCACCTAATTTTTTAAAAAATAAAGAAATGGTAGTCTCCACATCACAGTTCCTTAACTTAATTACATCTGCAAAACCGATTTTGCCATATAAAATAACATATTCATAATTCCCAAGTATTAGGACTTGAGAATATTTGGGGATGGGGTGATATTAGTCTGCCTAGCACAAATTCCTTTGCCAATTTAAGGCACATAAATTATTCTGTTTCTTTCACAGCGCCTCAGCCAGAATATTATTGAAAGGTTTCCCAACGAAATGTGCAACAGCAACCTTATGTTGCAAATAATGTGTGAGACCTAGGCCTCTAAAGCATCCTGGCTAATACCAATCACCTGCACCACCTTTTCTAAGCAATTACTATAAGTAGGGCCATTATGTCGTCTTTGCCAAAGGGGCAGTGTTAAAGGTTTCCAATGTTCAGTTACCTGATTCTCAGATCCTCCCTCATTTGGCAGGAGCTGTGCAGTGAATACCGCAACTATATGAGAAATGGACGGCTGCCCTGCACCAGAGAGAATGACCCTATTGAGGGCCTGGATGGCAAAATCCACGGCAATACCTGCTCCATGTGTGAGGCCTTTTTGTAAGTAGAGCTGCAGCCACTGCTGCTGCTGGCGGTAGGAAACGAGCCTCCAGGAGGCATCAAGGAGAACCTTGAAGATTTTATTCATGATACAGATGATGAAGACTGTCTTTGCATTAACTTCAGGGATTTACTGTTATAGAGCCATATACTTGGTACCGTTTTTTTCTAGTGCTTCAGTGTTTTGAAACATACTTGAATCACCATCAAAGGAGGTCCATGTGCTAAGGGTAAATTATCCCAGAGTTAATGACATGGATGGATTAGGACATCTGTTCTCTGCATACATAGATCACTGTCATGAATAACCCAAAGATATAATCATTGGATATGAATGAATAAACTTAACCTTTGTTAACATCTAATAAATATTTTCATTGCTTTCTGGGGAGAAGACACTATCTTTATTTTCCAAAAAAAAAAAAAATAGTGAAAATTTTATTTACTGGTTTATTATTGCATGCATAGCTTATTTAAAAAATTAGAAATAAAAAGATATGGTAGGATATGCATTTACCTCCCTTCTCCTAAGCTAATTGGCACAGGCATAGAAGTTATAGGCCGTTTCTATCTAAAGAGATTTATTCTTTCAAATAATATGTATTGATTGCTAGAAATGAATCTTCCCTATCTACTCCCTCCTGTATAGCCAGCAAGAAGCCAAAGAAAAAGAAGCCAAAGCCAGAGCAAAAGCTAAAAGAGAAGCCAGCAAGGTAGGTGTCCATGGGTGTTCATCTCACAGTGGAAGGATAAGCTTTACAGCATCGCCATGGAAACAACTTGGGAATTACTGAATGGCCTAGCTTGAGGTGGCTCAGGGTTCATTTTGCCCAGCAACTGAGAAGTTTTTTCATAAAGGGTCAGGTAGAAGATAATTCAGGCTTTATGGCCATATAGTTCCTGTCACCACTACTCAGATTTGTAACTGAGGCTCTCTAACAGCAGTTGGTTGTACAGGACCTTCAAAGTGTTCATGGGAAATTTGCGTTGCAGAAAAATCATATATGGATTTCAAATTTTTTGCACCAAAATAAATGTATCTTTTAATTGCCTTTTTCCATGAACATCTTTAAGTACCCTTCTACACAAATGCATGGCCATGACTGTGTTCTCATACTGTTTTATTTACCAGAACTGGTCATTGGCCAAATTTTGTTTATATGCCACAGTTTTCATACACTCGATTCATTCCATTCCCATATTTTAAAGTGAATATTTAAGATATCGAGAGGAGGTGGGTATTTGGCAAAGTGGTTAAGATGTAGCTTAGAATGCTCTCATCCCATATTGGAGTGTCTGAATTTGAGTCCTGGCTCTGCTTCCAATTCTAGCTTCCTCCTAATGTACATGCTGAGAGGCAGCAGGTAATGGCTCAAGTACCCTTGTTTCTGCCACTCATATGGAAGTCCAGGTTTGAGTTTATAGCCCTTGCTTTTTGCCTGGCCTAGATCTGCTCTTTGCAGATGTTTAGAGAATAAATCTGGATTGAAGATCTCTCTCTCTGCCTCTCAAAACCATTAAAATGTAATAATAATTAAAAAATAAATTCCACAGAGAAGGAAGAACTTACTTAAAAATTAATAACAATATTAGTATTAGTATCATATATTCATATTTCAAATTTCATACAGTAGAAATGTATAAATAATAAGATTTACACCTAGATTTCCTGACACCAAATACAGCATTCTTTTAACATACTATGTGTATTTGTTTATCCTAAGTGATCAAACTAGTTGTAGGATCCTTTGATTATTGGGAGAAAAACTAAAAATTAGTGTTCTCAAATGATATTTTCTTGAGTTCAGAAAGACTGATTCTAGGTAGATTGTTTTTGGTATAGTTATTTTCCTGCCCCAGTCAAAGATTAATGATGATCTCTAAAGAAATATTTCACTTGAAATCCCATCTGATTAGCTTATTTATAATCATGTTGTACAGAATTAGAAATATGAATTAAAAATAATATCAATAGTTTACATGGAAAATATACAGGAAAATCTATAGGAATGCATCCTTCGGTATGAGACTATTTCCAATTGCCTATTAGCTACTACAGATAAACTATTCTCTTATATTTCTTTTGTAAATTTGGCAAATTAGGGAATCTGACTGTGAATCTTGATATATAGACAGAAGACAAAAGTCATTTTGTCATCTTACTGAATTTTAATTTGAACAAAAGGATTGATGAAAAAACACAAAAGCAATTCTGATTTCCACCAGTGATTAACTCCATGATCTTCAGTGATTTGATCTCTCTCTCTCAATGTTTCAGTTAATTCCTGAGGTAACCTTAACAAGTGCTATCTAGGTGTTAGTCATTTTGTGTATATTACCATATTATCTCATGTTATTCTCAAAACAAGCAGGGCCATATGTTGAATACTTAATGCCTATTGCTATTACTATTCAAAACATGTTGAATACATACTATTGTTATTTCCTTATTTCCTTTTTATTGATAAGGTAACTGAAATACAGAAAGGCAATATTCCTCACTTGGTGGCAGAGTTCAAATTCTAACAGTATGATGTACCTGCAAACATGCTAGTACTAGTCAGACCATACCTGGGCCATTGTGCTGAATTCTTTAGAAAAGGAAGAATCTGCAATGAGAAGTAGTATTGAAGTCATGTTATAAACAAAATAACTGAAGTGGGTAGATGTGGTTGGCTTTTGTGACAGAATATATGGAAGTACGAGAGAAAGATAAGAAAACTTTCTCCAAATATCATAAGGAATCTCATATGAAAGAAGGAAAAATCTTCTCTTTAAGAGAAGTAAAACACCTCCCCTTGTTTGTTAATGTGAAAGAACGTATTTTCCTATTCCCATTTTTAGTGACAACTTAGAAAAATAAATGTCTGGAGTATAGATCCTACAGGATTTAGTAGAGTTATTTTCCAAGATTCCTCCAAAGTGGCATCATGGCTAATTTATGGGAACTGTCTAGTAGAAACTTTTGTCAGGAAGGTAATGTAGTTGTAGTCACTGTAGATATTCCAACAGAGATTGAATGACTTCTTGGCAGGCATGATATAAAGAGGATTAAGAGACAGTATGGATAGTTAGAACGGATAGACTTTGAGGTTATAAACAAACCTGAAGTTGTTCGAATCTATATCATGTAAAGTGTTTTTATTGTGTTATAATATAATAAACAGTAAACTCTAAGCTAGAACTGTGACCAGTCCTCAGAGGACCTAGTTTAATAACACGATTTGGTGTGTGATTGCAGGTTCAGTCTTGATTTGGAGACTAACTATCAAGAAAAAAAATCCTTTTTATATCCTATGTGCTTAGTAGGAACTGAACAGTACAGTTACCCGAAAATAACCTTCAGGTCATTTTTTTTTTTTTAATCAGGAACACTTGGTTGAAATACAAAAGTAACAACTTCTAAAAAAATACTCAAGCTTGTATTATATTTTTCTTCCTTTTAGGATGAATGCATTGAATTTAGAAGCCTTTTGCAAAATGGGAAACTTTTCTGCACAAGAGAAAATGATCCTGTGCGTGGCCCAGATGGCAAGACCCATGGCAACAAGTGTGCCATGTGTAAGGCAGTCTTGTGAGTGCCCAAACAAAGCTCCTACTGTGGGTTGGCAGAGATGGGAGGCAAATAGATGGGGAGATGACACATACTGTGTTGGTCTTTTCCTTGTGTATATAAGAAACAAATGATTATCTGTATAGCATTTTGAGGTGAATGTTTCTTTACAAAGGTTAAGACTCAACAGTTTTAGAAATAGACAGTGCATTACTAGGTTATTACACTCAGTCTTAGCCTAGGAGTAGAGTCTACCGGTAGGTCACAGCATCTTTCTTGATAATATTTTATGACCTTTGCTGTCAAGTGCATTCCTTCTCTGGATTGTTTTGAAATTCCCTTTGGGAAGAAAGCATGCACTTTCACTGTCTATATAACTCTTCTGCTTACATTTTTGAAAATATCACTTTTTGAGAAATGAAAAGTAGCATTTAACACAGTTTAGGGCTACACCTAAAATATTTAAGTCATTCAGCAGTGATTTGCTGAAAATCTACAGTATATAATAATTATACAGAGAGGAGTATAATATACTCTTCTCAGAAATTTTATAGTCTGCCATGGATTAGACATGGACATAAGCTAATAAAACACAAAGGAGAAAATGTTAAATGAAAAATAATGCTGTAGTATATTATTGACACTTTAGGAAAGAGAGCTAATAGAAAGTTTTATATGGGGAATAAAACTGTACCTTGTAATTTGGATCAGATACAGGCATGAAAAGAAACAATGAGAGAAGAGGAAGGCAGCATAGGTGAATATATTATTAAGAGACTATACAGTACAGTAAAGAGAAAGCCATTGAGGTTGGTTAGAACTTTACCAACTCTGAATCCCAGACCACGAATTTCTATATGTAGTAGGAAGCTGCTAAAGTTTTTCAGCTAGGAGCATAAATGTCAGAAAGAGATTCCATTAGGAATATCTGTATATTAGCAGTGAAAAAGGAGGGAAAATAAGAAAAAGACTAAAATTCAGGATGATGTGTGTCAGTAGGACAGGGGTGGGCAGTTGGTTTGCATTAATCTAATATGAGGTAACTAGAGCAAGGGGAGTAGGATAGAAAGTCAGTAGATGAATGTAGGAGACATTGTGATGGGGAAATCAATGGTATGTGGCAGCAGCTATGCTAGCTAAAGTCGGGTGGTGATTAGAGGTGCTTCCAATGATTTATTCTTTGAGAAAGTAGAAATCTAGGAGAAACAACACATTTGGTAGAGAAAATAGTTATTTGGGGAGCTCTTGAAGTATTCTCCTGTAATTACAGCCAGAAATCCCCAGTGAGCAATTATAAAATGGTAATGAATTGCTTACTTTGTCTTGTTTATTAGTTATGTATATGTTGGTTGTCTAAGAGCTTTTCCAGACAAAGGACTCCACATAACTTTCTTTTAATTTTCAGAGAAGAGGACCTGCAATACATAGACGTTAAGTAGATGCTAGTGAAATCTGCACACATTTAATATGGTTATATGATAAGAAACTCACAGACGTGCACTCTGCTCTCTTTAAGTTATTATTCCCTATCTATCACTTTCTCATTTCCAGCCAGAAAGAAGATGAAGAAAGAAAGAAGAAAGAAGAGGACAATCAGAGAAATTCTGCAGGACGTGATTCCAGTGGTGGTGGAGGAGGGAAAGATGAGGTGAGAACCCCTGGTTTTCATAGCCAGAGTGGAACTATGGGACTACGACAAGCCTACGGTAAGGGTGAATGCGGTTTATGCTGTCGGAAAGCATCCTTGTAAGAACAGACGTGCTTGCCCAAGCAATTATTAGCTTCTCTGAAGCACATTCTGATTTCTTTACACCTGGATAATTAGCACTATGATGACCTTATCCCAGTCTGCTGACCCCTGTCTTGGTACTCTAGCTCTCAGGTCAGTAATCATTCTCATCAGCATCATACAGTCTTCATTTTCTTTCATTATTCTTTATTGCGTTGCATGAAGCCACTCTTGAGGTTTCTTTTCCACTGATCCAAGACAGCATAGTATGGTAAGAGAGCAGAGACTTTGTAGTCAGATAATTTGGAAAATAGTCCTGCTAAAGTAGTAGTACTTGAATTGTGAAGCATAGAGTAGATTACATCTCATGGAACTCCAGTTTATGTTAATTAGCAATTAGCAGTGCTTTTAGAGGGATAAAGTGAGAAAAAAACACAAATAGTTTTCATGCATTTCCTCAGACATTTTAAAGTGTCATCTTCGCAATATTGCAGGTAAGATCACTCCTTGGGCCATGAACACAGTCTCACAAGATTCCAGCCATCTTATTGATCATCTTGCAGCCTTGGATTACCAAGACCATATGTGTTGCCAGATATGGCACAAGCCTAATATTTACCTTTGATAAATTCTAACTTTTTTTTTGTTTTTTCTATCTTTCCTTTAGTTCTGCTTAAAGAATGAACCTGTTAAGACTTGTTGTTTGTCTTTTCATCATTTTGTCAAGTCTATCTTCCCTGGCATTTTGCATAACTTTGTGCTTTTCCCCAGCACTTTCTTCTTCTTTCATTATACACACCAGAGGCAGCACATTTCTTTTTTCGATAAAAGGCCAGACAGTAAATACTTGAGGTACTGTGGATCACGTAGTATCTCTTAGAACTCTTCAGTTCTGCCATTGTTGTGGGAAAGAAGTTATAAATTACATCTAAATAAGTGAGTGAAAATGTACATATAAGAACAGACATCATGAGGGATTTGGCCTGTGGGCTGTGGTTTAATCTATGCTTGTTAAATACTAGCCAGCTTTATGATTTCCCTATGTAGAGTCTTAACAGCAACATTAGAAGCTATGACAACTAACTCCTTACAAATATAATACAGATAATTCTATCCGCTCTTTGTGGGTAGCAATCCTGGATACCAAAATTCTTTTTTTTGCTGGTGCCGCAGGTGGAGGATTAACCTACTACACCAGGGCACCAGCCCCGATACTAAAACTCTTATAAAGGGAAATAAACCAAGATCTTTTCTTACTTAGATTTTTTAACAAATTTAATAATAATGCAATAGTCTGTATAATACAGGGGACCTATTTTTTCTCCTTCTTCAGGATCCTTGTGCTGAGTATCGGGAAAACATGAAAAATGGAAAACTCAGTTGTACTCGAGAGAGTGATCCTGTGCGTGATGCTGATGGCAAATCGTACAACAACAAGTGTACCATGTGCAAAGAAAAACTGTGAGTCCTCTGTCAACATGCATGTGTAAAATGCAGTCATGTATTGCTTCTGAATTAGTGGCTATTTTTCATTTACTATGGCTCCCTTCATGAAAATTATTTGGTTACTTCCCAAATATTATCTCTTCTTATTGCATCCCCTGTGGAACAATGACGCACCCAGCAGGGGCAGCTCATCAAGTGGCTGATTGCTGCTCTATTTTCTATCATAACCCTGTGACATTTAAGTTCTGCTATAATAGGTAATTGTTTTTAGAACACATCCTGTCAAATCCTAGATGACTTTGTGTTGGCAGTTTTTGAATAGTTGCCTGGCACAGTTTGAGGGCTGGTTTATGAGAACTGGATTGGAGAGCTTTATGACCCAGCTCCCAGCCGGGATTCTTGATTTGTGTTATTGGAGCAAGTGTAACATAAGTATTGTTAGTCCTATGTGTAAATTCAAGTCATTCTAGGTGACCTCAAAGAGTATAATTAGTTCTGAAACCTATCATAATGGTCTTAATTCTGCCTTTTAGTATTTTGTTATGTACTTAATAAACTTGTAATATTTCTTCTCAAAACATTCTTCACCTTTCTCCCTCCAAAACAAAAACCAAACAAACAAAAAACACAATTTGAGGGCAGTAGAGCTCAAGAAAAAAATTTAATCCAAATGCTATATTTTACCGAATGAGAAAAACTGAAGCTGCGTTATTCATGTTGAGTAAGCTTCAGGCTAAAATCGGAATCCAGTTCTTCTGAATACCTACAGGAGATACAGAGATTTCCCCGTGAAAGAGGAGGTTCAGGATACAAAAGCTCTCGAGCCCCTTCCAATGCTGAGTATGTGTGAAGACAGTAACCAGTGATTTTTTCTCATCTAGGCAAAGGGAAGCAGAGGAAAAAAATAAAGATTCTAACTTCAGATCAAATGGGACCGGGTCAGGATCAGGAAAGGTGAGTCATTAAGTGGGTTTTGATAAGAATGGTCTTTCTGAAGGGGAACACATGGCCTTCAAAATTGTGGAAATACAGTGTCAGTATGGTCAACCAGGATCTTGCCCTTAGCAGGCCAAAGGCCATCATTAAGGTGAATATCTCTGATAACTTGTTCAGTGTACAAATCTAATGCCAGAAGCCAGTTTAACACAGTACAAAACACTGTTATAAATAGTGATTTATTTAATTTACTCAAAGCCTGGTCAATAAAGTTCCTCAAGTGTATTAATTTGTCATTGTTACTATAACAAACTAATGCAAGCAATGACTTACAACAACACAAAATTATTATCTTAGATTTTGGAAATTCAGAAGTTCTAAGCAGTCTCACTCAAAGCAGGGTGTCAGATTGTGTGCCTCTTTGGAGGATCCAGGGGAGGATTTGTTTCTTTGCCTTTTCCAGCTTATAGAGACCACCACTATCCTTAGTTTGTGGCCATTTTTTAACTTTTATTTAATAAATATAAATTTTCAAAGTACAACTTTTGGATTATAGTGGTCCCCCCCCCCATAACCTCCCTCCCACCCGCAACCATCCCATCTCCTGCTCCCTCTCCCATCCCATTCACATCAAGATTAATTTTCAATTATCTTTATATACAGAAGTTCAATTTAGTATATACTAAGTAAAGATTTCAATAGTTTGCACCCACACAGATACACAAAGTATAAAGTACTGTTTGAGTACTAGTTATACCATTAATTCACATAGTACAATACATTAAGTACAGAGATCCTACATGGGGAGTAAGTACACAGTGATTCCTGTTGTTGATTTAACAGTTAACACTCTTGTTTATGGCATCAGTAATCACCCAAGGCTCTTGTCATGAGTTGCCAAGGCTATGGAAGCCTTTTGAGTTTGCCGACTTGGATCTTATTTAGACAAGGTCATAGTCAAAGTGGAAGTTCACTCCTCCCTTCAGAGAAAGGTACCTCCTTCTTTGATGGACCGTTCTTTCCGCTGGAATCTCACTCACAGAGATCTTTCATTTAGTTTTTGTTTTTTGTTTTTTGTTTTTTTTTTTTTTTTTTTTTTTTTTTACCGGAGTGTCTTGGCTTTCCATGCCTGCGAAACTCTCATGGGTTTTTTAGCCAGATCTGAATGCCTTAAGGGCTGATTCTGAGGCCAGAGTGCTGTTTAGGACATCTGAGTTTGTGGCCATTTTTAAAGCCAACAATAGTCAGTCAAGTTTCTCTTATGCTGTGCCATTCCAGCATGGATTCCTTCATGGATAAGAACCTTTGGAGTTACTCCAGTAATACAGGATAACTTCCCCATTTCACATTCATCTGACTAGCAACCTTAGTTCCATATTTACCCATATTTTCTGTTTGCCATGTAAAGCAACATATTACAGGTTCCAGGAAACAGGATGTGGATACCTTTGTGAATCATGATTCTGCCTACCACAGACATCAATGCTAGTGGCTGCCTGACTCTTACATCAAAGTCTTCATATCCTCACATCCAGTCAATTGCGATGTGAACATAGCATTTCTAATATAGTCCACTGTCCTTTTTAGGATGTATGTGATGAGTACAGAAGCCAAATGAAAAATGGAAAGCTTCTCTGCACACGAGAAAGTGATCCGATGCGGGGTCCAGATGGCAAGACACATGGCAATAAATGTGCTATGTGTAAGGAAAGGCTGTGAGTATTTTGCAAAAATGGGTTTATATGATAGTGAATTTTAAAAATATGACACTCATTTCTCATCTGTTTGAGGGAATGACAGTTGTTTTAAATGAAGATCTAGTCATTAATGAGATATTCATTTTGGCTGAAACATTTCTTTGCATCCTTTCTTCTAGGGAAAGAGAAGCAGCTGAAAAAAAAAAGAAAGAGGATGATGACAAGAAAAATGCAGGAGAAAAGAACAATGACAAGCATGTAATATATGTTAGACATACTACTACCTAACTGTGGCTGGTTCGTTGTACAGTTAACTCATTAAACAAGTATTTATGGAATACTGACTCTGCCCCAATCATTGGGTATCTAATGGTAAACAGGAAAGACACAGTCAGACCTTTCAAAGAAATGGCATGCTATTCAGTGCCCTAAGTGCTACTCAGATACAGTTACTACACACTTAACACTAGTGACAGTTGTCTAATTATTGTGATTATCCAGGGAATTTCATTTGTGAAGTTTTAAAACAAATAAATAATCAGGCAAATAGATGCCAAAACAAGAAACCAAATATCAAAAATCTGGGGTTCTAGATGATAAATTCTTGAATTGACATTTCAGTGCCACCTAGTGTTCAATTTTGGGCTTTATATAAAATCCCAAGCACAACCCAGGGAATATTACAGTATAATCTCTTTTAATCCATCTGTGGACTCCAGTTATAAAAGAGAAATGGCAGAAATTTCCCAGGAAGGTATTACTGTTAGCAAGGCAAGTTTTCATTAGGCATATATGAACTAAACAAAGTGAAACATTGATATTATTATTTAAAAATATTTGGGGAAAATCTATTGCATTTTGGTAGATGAATGACTTTGAGAAAATACTTAAAACTTCAAATGATCACTACTGGCCACCTATTTAACCTCTTGGTCAATTTATAATCTCAATTATTTATTTTAGAAATTTCAGGGGAATGATGTAAGCAGGCAGACAGGATCAAATTGATTAGATTTGTAAACTGGAGACCACGTCCCCTGTTCAATCTCACACCACTGCTTGACCCCACCTGAACACCCACATGCCAATTACACTATGTCACTATGTAACCACTCCTCTTTGGGAGTAGATAAAAGGCCTGAAGCATGGTGGGCCCTTCCCTTTTTTGGTTGTGCACCCTTGATACGCCCTTGTTGCCTCAGGGCGAGTGGCCTTCTGACCAACAGCTCTCTGCTTTCCTGCCTGCATGCTTTCTCCACGTGGCACCTGGCCTGCACTCTGTCTGGTATGGACCCAACTTAGCTTCTGGACTTCTTTCTCCCCTAATTAAAGCCCTCAATTTCCTATACATTTCTCTCACTGAATAAAATCCTTAAAAACTTAAAAAAATTTCAGACAGCAAAAAAATACTGTATTCATGAGAGTACTTCAGAAGATTCATGGGAAACTGAAATTAAAAGATGAGTTTAGGGGAGGTGTTGTGGTGCAATATGTTAAACACTGATTGGGATGCTCACATCCCAAATCATAGTGCCTGGGATGAAATTCCAACTCTGCTTTCGGATCCAACTTATTGATGTGCCTTGGAGGCAACAAGTTGATGGTCCAAGTACTTGGGTTCCTGCCACCCAAGTGGGAGACCTGCATGGAGTTCCTAGTTCCTGGTCTCATCCTGGTCCATCTTCAGCTGTTGCAGGCTTTCAGGGAGTGAACCAGCAGATGAGAGATCTCTCTACCTCTTCCTCTGTTGCTCTGCCAATAGGTAGGTAGGTAGGTACGTACATAGGCAGATACACAGATACATAAATAGATATAGATATATAGATTTTTTTAAAAAAAGATGTTTATCTTGGTGAAAATTTTTTCAAAAACATGCATGTTTTTAATATGCATTTCCCATAAACTTTTTGAAGCCCCATCATATGTATGTATGTATGCATGTATGTATATTATATAATATATAATGTCAAGACTCTGTGCTTGTCTGTGTGTGTGTGTGTGTGTGTGTGTGTGTGTGAGAGAGAGAGAGAGAGAGAGAGAGAGAGAGAGAAAGGGAGTATGCTATGTATGGTCTTATCTATCTATAAATCTCTCTACATATACACACAAAGTAAAATAGCTTCACAAATTTTCATATTTAATTTTTCCCCAAATCTATACAGTGCACTGTTTAAATTTTATACTTGAGACAAATTCAGGAAAAATTAATTACACATAAGTAGTAAATAAAAGAGCCAGAGACCAAACATATAATGTACAGGTTGCATTCAGGCAAATGGCTGCTATCATATACCTATATGTAGGTAGTATTGAGGGCACCTGGAAGATAAAATAATTCTCATACCTTCTAAAAAAGACAGCTGTGAGGCATGTGATATTTTGAACAGGCATTCAATCTCAAACTAATATTAAAATTTTGCAGCTAAAAGTAGGCCTGGAATTGTATACTAGTATCAAAACTTAAAGAAATAAGGGGAAGAACAATCTATGTAACTGGAATATTTTTAAAGAGTATGTGTCCCTATCTCTGTCTTGGCTCCTTGAGTTTAAAGGAAGTTTAAAAGACTTCTGCAAATCTCCATAGATTTCAACAGAGGTCAGATCCTTCTGGACTAATTCTAATTTGACTTCTTTTATAGCTCTTTATTTTTCAATTTTAAGTCCATTTTCATACAACTAGATAGGAGTTTTACTCTCTGCCATGTAGAAGCGAAGAGTTTTTTAAAAAGTGTAAATTGGTTGTTAACAGGTTTCTGGTCACAAATCCAATTCTAACATTAACCTAATACTTAATATCTGGAGACTTATTTTTCTCACCTGTAAAACAGGGCTAATGAGTATTATACAGCAGGATTTTTATGACTACTAAAGGAAACCCATGAGAGCACACAACAAATGCCTGGTGTGTAATAAACATGTAACTTGAAAGTTTTTCATAAAGAAAATTTGCTATTGAGAAACAAAGCTGAACACTCCCATGTTTGTATGTCTTGGCAAAGGTAAGACTTTTTGTAAGTGTGCTTGCCAGGAGACAAGCTTGGGGATCAGAAAAATAGAAAACTACAAAAATAGAACAGGATGCCTCAGGCAACAGTACAATTCCACTTGGGGCAAGATAGTCACTTGAAAGGGGTTCTCTGGCAAAGAATCAAACTTTTTAAATAGAAATTGGATAAAGTAACTTGGAAATATATTCCATATCTGACATCTCATTTTCTGTATTTTTCTCCCTGAAATGTTATTAATTCACATTTAACAAGCCAATCATGGTTTTCAGAACTTACAGATTGGACTATCATAGTTACATATTTTTCTGTTCCTATCTGCAGGATGAGTGTCATGAATTCCGGAGCCAGCAGAGAGACTTGGGAAAACTTGTCTGCACCAGAGAAAATAACCCTGTTCGAGGCCCTGATGGCAAGATGCATGTCAACAAGTGTGCTATGTGTCAGAGCATATTGTATGTGAAGAGACTAACCAATGATTTTGGCTATTGTGACTTTTGTGTCAGAAGATAGTTCCTGTCACCTTAAACCCAAGGCACTTGACATCCACACGTTAAAATCCATTGCTCTTCACTTGTGCTGAGATAGTTTCCAAAACACTTTAACACAGTTTTTAAATTTTTGATGAGATACATGCAGACACCTGGAATTGCTAGGATAGAAAGCCAACTATTTTATATTGATAATCATTGATCTTTTTATAAAAAAGATTTATTTATTTACTTGAAAGGCAGAACAACAGAGAGGGAAAGATACAGACATCTTTCATCCACTGGTTCACGCCTCAAATAACTGCAACAACCAGGTGTGGGTCAGGCAGAAGACAGGAACTCCATCCTGATCTCCCACATGGGTGGCAGGGGTACCAGCACCTGGGCCATCATCCACTACCTTCCCCAAATCAGAATAGCGAGGTCTTGAGCCATCACTCATATACAGGATATGCATATCACAGATGGAGGCTTAACCCACTTCACTACAGCACCAGCCCCAGTCATTGATTTTTAAAGCAGAGACTTATAAACTAAAAAACCTAGGATAGGCCATAGTGCCAGTTCCTCCACTGTATGGTGAGTATTCAAAAAATTCATGGAAAATGTGTATCCTAAAATAGGGTCAATTTTTTTTAACTAAAATGAACTTATTTTTTAACTAAAATGAACTAAAATGAACTTATATTTTCCATGAACTTTTTGAAGTACCCACATACAAAGATCATGACTATGCAATACAGTTTTTGTTTAGATTCAAGGAAATGATATTTTTTTAAATGTTCATCAATTCCAAAGTATTATAACTATGTAAAGAACAATCAAAACTTAGATTTTTACAAATTATTTAGAAAAACTAAAAGGGGAAATGAAGCACCATCTCAATGAGAACCATAAATATATACTAGCAAGGAAAAAGTCCTATAATAGCCTTTTCGTATCATATCATTCTGGAAGGCAGTATAGTAATTGAATCTGTGAAACTTGAGAGCATTGATATAAAAATATTCTTAGGAAAATTCCAACATTCAGAACTAATTAGTAAAAATAAAAGTAGTTTTGTATATTTTAAGGTATGCAAAAACAGTGTTAAATTTGCTATTGTTTATAATTAGAGAAGTAGTTGGTTAGAAATAACCATAGAAAAATTACCCTTTCCTTTTTTAATTTTGCAGTGAGCGAGAAGCTAATGAAAGAAAAAACAATGAAGAAAAGCCAACTTCCAAGTCCTCAAATGATGCAGAGGTTATACCAAAATAGTTATTTTACTTTTCATCCTCATAATCTTGCATTCTATCCACTTTATGGACAATAAGGATACTAATCTTCTACTTCAAAGAAAATTCACTTCACTGTCACTTTGAATCAACATAAGATTTTTCCCCTGGCTTTGGGGTTTGATGCTTTTGTTGATTTTGTAGAGAATAGTCTTAGAATGTGTGTCAATTGTTGCTTGGGTCTTTTCTCTTTGATAGAATACGGTTGAAAAAGAGAGGATACAAAAGTCTTTACCACCTTGACTGCATGCTTCTCTCTGACACTTCAAATGTGAAATGAGGTTTTGGGTAGCTTATTGACATTGAATTTTAATAATTCAGATAATATAAGCTAATCTTAAGCCTCCCCTTTAGTTTAGCTCCTTTATATCTTTTTTCTGTTTTCTCCAGATGATTTTCTCAGCACCAGTGAATCAGTAATGTGCATGCATCATACTGCCATTTCTATTTGCTTTTCAAGACTACAAAGAAGACATCTTCATTCAGTCATTTACCAGTGACAGTCACATTTGTAGAGTTTGATTCCTGTGACAGTGTCCAGGGGTCAAGAGCAAACCTCATGTGGAAAACGGGAAAAAGGATGGATGAAAGGGAGAGGGAGACCAGGAGGTCTATCAAGTGTTTTTTTCTTTGTTTGTTTCCTCACACGTCCAGGACCAGTGCAGAGAGGTTCCGAATGAAGCAGAGGAAGCCAAGTTTAGACAGTCGGAGAGTTCCTTGACCACAAGTGGCAGAATAAGTGCAGTGAGTCTGAGCCCAGAGCCATAAGAGGACTTCCAAAAACCAAATTTGAGAAAACCACCAAGAGAAAAGGGGGGAAATGCATGTTCATTACTTCATTCTCATTTTCTAGGACGAATGTAGTGACTTTCGAAACTACTTAAGGAACAATGAACTCATCTGCACTCGAGAGAATGACCCTGTGCGTGGTGCTGATGGAAAATTTTATAAAAACAGGTGCTACAAGTGCAGAGCTACCTTGTGAGTAAGAATATTCTCTGCCTTCTGCTAGAGAAGAAACTGCATTCTTTAGAAACTATTGATTAGGCTGGCGCCGCAGCTCACTAGGCTAATCCTCTGCCTGTGGCACCGGCACCCTGGGTTCTAGTTCAGTTTGGGGTGCCGGATTATGTCCTGGTTGCTCCTCTTCCAGTCCAGCTCTCTGCTGTGGCCCGGGAGTGCAGTGGAGGATGGCCCAGGTCCTTGGGCCCTGCACCAGTATGGGAGACCGGGAGGAAGCACCTGGCTTCGTGGCGACCATTTGAGGAGTGAACTAATGGAAAAAAGGAAGACCTTTCTCTCTGTCTGTCTGTCTGTCTCTCTCTCTCTTTCTCTCTCTCACTGTCTAACTCTGCCTGTCAAAAAAAAAAAAAAAGAAACTGGTGATTGAATAAATGTGGGTGCTCATGAATCCAAGGGATCCTTAAAATAAGTCTTTAGAATCAGCCCAAAGTCGAGAATGCTTGATGTTGTAATGGAAAGAATGCTTGGAAATTAAGACACAGAATCTAGATCTAACTTCTAACCACAATAATTAGCAATTGTGTCACTTAAATTTTTTTTCAACTTTAAGCATTAGTTAGAAAAAAATATTCCAAATTTTAAAACAAGTATTTATATAAGGTGAACAAATTTCATGTATCTCACATAAACAGATTTAGGAGCATAGTGATATTTACCACACTACCCTCCCTCTTGCCCACACTCCCACCTGCCCTTTTCCTTCCTCTTTTGTTTTCCTTTTAATTTTTACAATGAAATACTTTATTTTATAGTTATAAGCTTAAGTGTCCACTAATTAAATAATTCAACAAATAGTAAGAAGAAAAAAAACTTCCTCAACAGTAGAGTGAAGGGCTGTAAACAATAATGAAACCTCAAAATGTCAGTTTCACTAATGTTATTTTTTTTGTACTGCATTAGTTATCACAGGTCAGAGAAAACATATATTTGTCTTTTGGGGACTGACTGATTTCACTAAGCATAATGGTTGCCAGTTGCATCCATTTTGTTGCAAAAGACAAGATTTCATTATTTTTTATGACTGAAGAGCAATAGTGCATAAATGCCACATTGTATTTAACCATCATCAAGTGATGAACATCTGGGTTGATTCCATATTTAGCTATTGTGAATTGAGTTGTGATAAACATAGGGGTACAGATAATTTTTTCATTTGCTGATTTTACTTCATTTGAGTAAATTCCCAGGTGTGGAATGCCTGGTTCATATGGTATATCTATTTCCAGCTTTCTGAGGTATCTCCATGCTGTCTTCCACAATGGCTGCACTAGTTTACATTCCTACCAACAGTGGATTAGATTACCTTCCCCCCCCCCCACTTCCTCACTAGCATTTATTGTTTTTTGATTTCTATATGATAGTCATTCTAACTGGGGTGAGGTAAAACCTCATTGTGGTTTTTATTTACATTTCCCTGATGGCTGGTGATCCTGAGCATTTTTTTATGTGTCTTTTAGCCATTTGAATTTCATCCTTTGAATAATACCTGTTGAAGTCCTTTGCCAATTTCTTAACTTGTTATTTGCTTTATTGTTGAGTTTCTTGAGCCCTTTATAGATTCTAAATAGTAATCCTTTATCAGTTGCAGTTTGCAAGTATTTTCTCCCATTCTGTTAACTCTTCATTTTGTTGAATGTTTCCTTTGCTGTGCAGAACCTTCTTAGATTTATGTAATCCCATTTGTCTATTTTTGTTTTTATTTTGTTCCATAACTAGACAAGACTCAACAGAGAAATCTTGCTTTAAAAATTATAGATTTTAGCCGGCGCCGCGGCTCACTAGGCTAATCCTCCGCCTTGCGGCGCCGGCACACCGGGTTCTAGTCCCGGTCGGGGCACCGATCCTGTCCCGGTTGCCCCTCTTCCAGGCCAGCTCTCTGCTGTGGCCAGGGAGTGCAGTGGAGGATGGCCCAAGTGCTTGGGCCCTGCACCCCATGGGAGACCAGGAGAAACACCTGGCTCCTGCCATCGGATCAGCGTGGTGCGCCGGCCGCAGCGCACTACCGCAGCGGCCATTGGAGGGTGAACCAACGGCAAAAAAAGGAAGACCTTTCTCTCTGTCTCTCTCTCACTGTCCACTCTGCCTGTCAAAAAAAAAAAAAAGTATAGATTTTAGGCCTAAAAATATATTAGAATCTCCAGGACTAAGTAATTTGTTTTTTAGAAAGAGGTTCTAGGTTATAATAATAAACAACCAAATTTGGAGACAATGAACAGGATAAATGATGGTGATGACCATGATTATATTAAAAATCACTATGAAAATAATAATAAACAGTATTTACTTAGCTTTTCACAGCATATATATTTTGAGATAGGAATTCTCAATGCTACTTTGTTTTTATGTCCTATGAAATTGAAACTCAAGGACTTCAAGCCACTTGCACAAAGTCAGACATCTATCATATGACGAGAGCTCTAAATCAACTCCCAGTTGTGTCCTGTTCTTAATTTATCATCCTAGTCACTCATTGATTGAATGTTCTCTCTTTTATCATATTTTATTAGAGTTGCTTAAATTTCCAACTGGTCCTTGTGAATATTATTTTAAATTATTTTTTATTTCCTTTTCCAGTCAAAGAGAAGCTTTGGAAAGGGCAAAACTTCAAGAAAAGCTGTCCCACATTCAAGCTTCTGAGGAGAAAGACAGCCTAGATCCCATCAGTTCTCTGGTAAGAATGACTATTACTGAATTGCTACAGGATTCTTTTGGTCTGCTGGCTCTTCCCTTCCACATCCCCTTTCCACAGATGGCACAGAGAGAGGATGAATCAGTTCAATCTGAAGTCCTTTGAGTACTAAATGCAAATGTTTCCAGATGAGAGTCCTGGGAGTACTTGTTAGCATGTTGTTATTCGCTTTTTGAGATTTTTAGCTCTAATTCAATTTAGCATCTTTTGAAATTTTAAAAAGTGTGTGTATAATGTGATGGCCTACTCTCACATGTCAAAAATATAGTCAGGTGCCTCAGTTCTATAAATCAGCAGACCAGAGAGTCTCAACAGCTAACTTATCTCACTTCCCTCCCCCAACCAACTCCTTTCCCAGTAACCTGGAACGCTATGCTAAGCATGCTCACACTTATGAATTTCTACCTGTAAATAAGAGTGTTTAAATCTTTTTATTTAAAATACATGCTTATGGACAACTGCAGTGCATGTCTTAGTGTAAATTAGTCTAATTTATTTATTTATTCAAAATAGTTACACAGAGAGAGAAGGAGAGGCAGACAGAGAGAGGTCTTCCATATGCTGGTTCACTCCCCCAAATGGCTGCAATGGCTGGAGCTGTGCAAATCTAAAGCCAGGAGCCTCCTATGGGTCTCCCATGTGTTTTCTTCTACTGCCTTCCTAGGCAACAGCAGAGAGTTGGATCAGATGTGGAGCAGCCGGGACTCAAACCGGCGCTTATACAGGATGCCGTCACTGCAGGCAATAGCTTAACCCACTACACCACAGCACCAGCCCTAATTAGTCTAATTTTTTAAAAAAAATTTATTTATTCTAAAGGCAGAGTAGCAGAGAGGAACATACACCACACACACACACACACACACAGAGAGAGAAAGAGAGAGAGAGATGCCAATCATTGGTTCACCCCCAAATGCCCACAGCAGCTGAAGTAAGGGCCAAGAATTCCATTCAAGTCTCCCACTTGGGTAGCATGAATCCAAGTACTTGGGCCATCATCTGCTGCCTCCCATGATGCATTAGCAGGAATCTGAATTCAAAGCATAGTAGCTGGGTCTTCAACCGGGCACTCTAAAGGAGTATGTGAGCATCACAAGCAGCAACTTAACCTGCTGTGCCACAATACCTGTTCCTGGGTTTCTTTTCTAGAGCCCTGACAAGGTGAGAAATAGAAAGGAGGAAAGTTAATATGAGAACATGAAGCAGGTTAATGAAGTAGAATTTTAAGATTGGACCCCAAAGGGACATGATAGCACTTAGGCTGAGGATCCCAAAAAATAGAAAGAAAAGTATCAAAGGTGAATTTCATAAAATTATTTATCCAATTCAACTGGGATAACAGATCACTTACACAATTGAAAGGTGCTTCAATTACACAATTCTAATAAATTGAGCTAAAATATGAGTTATTCACAAAACTAGTTCTTTCTTAAAAATACATTTTACTGAAGTGTAGCAATCATACGGTAAAAATGCACATACCCTAAGTCTCCAGCTAAATGAATTATCATGAAGTGATCACATCTGCAACTGGTCTCAGCAGTAGACCAGAAGACCCTCCATGCTCTTTGCCAAATCCACAATTGGATTTTGAACTCTTAAGATTTCTTTAGAAAAGGAGATTTGTGGGGGGAGCTGTAAATGGCGGAATAGGGAGGGAGCACACTGATAGTCCAGGAAAAGATAGTTTAATAAAAGTGGAGATACTGTAGTCTCAGGGAAAAGTTAGGGAAAAAACTGCAGAGGAAACTCTTCCTGAACTAGTGGGACACAGTGGACCTATGTGGAGGGCATGGGCATCCATGGCTCAGGACCCCAGCTGCTGAGTCT
Source organism: Lepus europaeus (assembly GCF_033115175.1). NCBI lineage: Eukaryota > Metazoa > Chordata > Mammalia > Lagomorpha > Leporidae > Lepus > Lepus europaeus. Next base: position 132,110,928 of record NC_084830.1, on the reverse strand, counting down.
ACGCACCAGCACTGGAAAGGGAGGTGAGGTGAAACTGCAGTAGCCCAAGACACTGGTGGAAAAATGACAGGAAGAGCCTAGAGGGAAAGAGGCTTGAAGCCCCATGGGGGAAAGTTCACCAGCCTAACTAGAGGAAAGAAAAAATAAATAAATAAATAAATAAATGGGACCAGTACGGACACAATTCTCTCTCTCCACTCACCTTACAAAGACGGGGGAAAAAATACAGCAGGTGCCATTTTGGACATACATAATAGCTGCACCAGTTCATGGCTGTGCCTGCCCTCAGCCAAGCAGAAAAACCTTACTGTGGTGGGGAGAAATAACAGGAGATTAAGACCTAGTGAATGTGTGGAGCTTATGAACTAGGACTGTTAAAAAAAAAAAAAAAACTGAGGGTATGTGGGAGAACTCACGGTGTGCCTGGGACCTGAGTACTCTCGGTGGAGATACCACAAACTCAGTAACCTTGGCAACCCAGTGGGAGACATTGCAGGGGAATCTGAGCTTACACTGAGGACTGCACAGATCCTTTGTGTGGTCCTTGGGACAAAGCAGATGAATATTATACACACTGGGGCTAGCGTATAGGAACTGATTGCCATCAAGGAAAAGAGCTCAGGTGAGCAGAATTACTTCCTTTCTGAATAAAGAGAGAGAGAGAGAGAGAGAAGATTTACCATATCAAACCTGGGTGTGTCACCTTTGGCACACCCTTAACCCTGAAGAACCAAACAGAGCTCTCTGGCCACACCCACTACCAAGCCTCTAGAGATTCACCAAAAGCAGATGGTCCACTTAATCTAGAGTCATAGTATAACGAGAAAACCCACCACAGCAAGGGAAAAAAAAGAAGAAACCAAAGAATATCTCCACAATGCCAAACAACAAACACAGAAACCAAGGAAACAAGAACAAGGAATCCATTATGTATTCCTTGAACATGACACTCCCATACAAGATTATAAAGATGATGAGTTAGAAATGCAATATACGGATTTCAAAAAATTTATGATAAGAACATTTAGAAGTTATTAAAAACAAATTAACCAACTGCAGAAAACCATACTGGACAGGACAGAAAATCTCTCTTGTGAAAATGAAATCTTAAGGAGGAATCAAAATGAAATGAGGAATTTAGTAGAACATGAAGTTGTGATATTGAAGAGAAATCAAAATTAAATGAATTCAATGGATCAAATGAAAAACACATTTGAGAGCCTTAAAAAACAGAATCAGTGAGATAGAAGAAAGAATATTGGACTTAGAAGACAGAGCACAGGAAAGTATACAATCAAAACGAAGAAAAGAAGAGGAAATTAGAAATCTAAAAAATATTGTTGGGAATCTACAGGATACTATTAAAAAAACAACATTTGGGTTTTAGGAGTTCCTGAAGGCATGGAGAGGGAGAAAGTATCAGAGAGTGTTTTAGTGAGATACTAGCAGAAAACTTCTCGGGTTTGGAGAAGGACAGAGACATCCAAGTACAGGAAGCACATAGAACCCTCAATTAACATGACCAAAAGTGATCCTCACAACACATTGTAAACCAAACACATGTTCACCACTGAAACATAAAGAAAAGATTCTAAAATGTGCAACAGAGAACCGTCAGGTTATTCTCAGAGGATCTCCAATTAGACTCACAGCAGACTTCTCAGCAGAAACCTTACAGGCTAGGAGGGAATGCCAAGATATAGCCAGGTACTAAGAGAAAAAAAAAAAACTTCCAGCCCAGAATAATATATCCTGCCAAGCTCTCATTTGTGAATGAAGGTGAAATAAAGACCTTTCACAGCAAACAGAAATTTAAAGAATTTGTGACCACTCGTCCAGCCCTGCAAAAGATGCTTAAAGATGTGTTACAGACAGAAACATGGCCATCAGTATGAAAGAAGGTAAAGGAAGAAAACCTCCCAGTAAAAGATCACAGGAAGTTCAAAGCATATATTAGAAATATCTTTGGGAAAATGGCAGGGCAAAGTTATTACTTATCGATAGTCACATTGAATGCTAATGGCCTGAACTGTCCAGTTAAAAGACATAGACTGGCTGAATGGATTAAGGAACAAAACCCATCTATTTGCTGCTTACAAGAAACACATCTTTCCAACAAAGATGCATGCAGACTGAGAGTGAAAGGTTTGAAAAAGATATTCCATGCCAACAGAAACCAAAAAAGAGCTGACTTAGCCAGCTTAATATCAGATAAAATAAACTTCAACACAAAAACTGTTAAGAGAGACAAAGAGGGGCACTATATAATGATTAAGGGATAAATTCAACAGGAAGATGTAACTATTATCAATGTATATGCACCTAATTACAGGGCACTGGTTTATTTAAAAGACTTGTTAAGGGACTTAAAGGGAGACTTAGACTCCAATACAATAATATTGGGGGGCATTCTCAGAAATAGACAGATCAACTGGATAGAAGATCAACAAGGAAACAGCAGATTTAATTGACACTACAGCCCAAATGGATCTAAAAGATATCTACAGAACTTTTCATCCTACACTTAAAGAATTTACATTCTTCTCAGCAGTTCATGGAACTTACTCTAGGACTGACCACATACTAGGCCATAAAGCAAGTCTCAGCAAATTCAAAAGAATTAGAATCATATCATGCAGCTTCTCAGACCACAGTGGAATGAAGCTGGAAATTAGCAACTCAGGAATCCCTAGAGCATATGCAAACACATGGAGACTGAACAACATACTCCTGAATGAACACTGGGTCATAGAAGAAATCAAAAGAGAAATAAAAAACTTTTTGGAAGTAAATGAGGATAACAACACAACATATCAAAACTTATGGGATATAGCAAAAGCAGTGTTAAAAGGAAAGTTTATATCAATAGGTGCCTACATCAAGAAATTGGAAAGGCACAAAATAAATGAGCTTTCAGTGCATCTCAAGGATCTAGAAAAACTGCAGCAAACCAGACCCAAATCTAGTAGGAGAAGAGAAATAATTAAAATTAGAGAAGAAATCAACAGAATTGAATCCAAAAAACATTACAAAAGATCAGCCAAACGAAGAGCTGGTTTTTTGAAAAATGAATCAAATTGACACACCATTGGCCCAACTAACTAAAAAAAGAAAAGAAAAGACCCAAATCAATAAAATCAGAGATGAAAAAGGGAATATAACAACAGACACCACAGAAATAAAAAGAGTCATCAGAAATTACTACAAATAGTTGTATGCCAGCAAACAGGGAAATCTATCAGAAATGGATAGATTCCTGGACACATACAACCTACCTAAATTGAACCAGGAAGACATAGAAAACCTAAACAGACTCATAACTGAGACAGAAATTGAATCAGTAATAAAGTCCCTCCCAACAACAAAAAAAAAGTCCAGGACCAGATGGATTCACTGCTGAATTCTACCAGACATTTAAAGAGAACTAACTAACTTCTCAAACTATTCAGAACAATCGAAAAAGAGGGAATCATCCCAAATTCTTTCTATGAAGTCAGCATCACCTTAATTCCTAAGCCAGAAAAAGATGCAGCATTGAAAGAAAATTACAGACCAATGTCCCTGATGAACATAGATGCAAAAATCCTCAATAAAATTCTGGCCAATAGAATGCAACAACACATCAGAAGGATCATCCACCCAGACCAAGTGGGATTTATCCCTGGTATGCAGGGATGGTTCAATGCTTACAAATCATTCAATGTGATACACCACATTAACAGACTGCAGAAGAAAAACCATATGATTCTCTCAATAGATGCAGAAAAAAGCATTTGATAAAATACAACACCCTTTCATGATGAAAACTCTAAGCAAACTGGGTATGCAAGGAACATTCCCCAATACAATCAAAGCAATTTATGAAAAACCCACAGCCAGCATCCTATTGAATGGGGGAAATTTGGAAGCATTTCCACTGAGATCTGGTACCAGACAGGGATGCCCACTCTCACCACTGCTATTCAATATAGTACTGGAAGTTTTAGCCAGAGCCATTAGGCAAGAAAAAGAAACTAAAGGGATACAAATCGGGAAGGAAGAACCCAAACTATCCCTCTTTGCAGATGATATGATTCTTTATTTAGGGGATCCAAAGAACTCTACTAAGAGACTACTGGAACTCATAGAAGAGTATGGCAAAGTAGCAGGATATAAAATCAATGCACAAAAACAACAGTCTTTGTATACACAGGCAATGCCATGGCTGAGAAAGAACTGCTAAGATCAACCCCATTCACAATAGCTACAAACACAATCAAATACCTTGGAATAAACTTAACCAAGGACGTTAAAGATCTCTATGATGATAATTACAAAATCTTAAAGAAATAAATAGAAGAGGATACCAAAAAATGGAATAACCTTCCATGCTCATAGATTGGAAGAATCACTATCATCAAAATGTCCATTCTCCCAAAAGCAATTTATAGATTCAGTGTGATACTAATCAAAATACCAAAGACATTCTTCTTAGATCAGGAAAAACTGATGCTGAAATTCATATGGAAGCACAGGAGACCTTGATAGCTAAAGCAATCTTGTACAACAAAAACAAAGCTGGAGGCATCACAAACCTCATTTCAAGACATACTACAGGGCACTTATAATCAAAACAGCATGGTCCTGGTACAGAAACAGATGGATAGACCAGTGGAACAGAATAGAAACACCAGAAATCAATCCAAACATCTACAGCCAACTTATATTTGATCAAGGATCCAAAACTAATTTTTGAAGCAATGACAGTCCATTCAACAAATGGTGCTGGGAAAACTGGATTTCCACATGCAGAATCATGAAGCAAGACCCCTACCTTACACCTTACACAAAAATCCAGCCGGCGCCGTGGCTCAACAGGCTAATCCTCCGCCTTGCGGCGCCGGCACACCGGGTTCTAGTCCCGGTCGGGGCACCGATCCTGTCCCGGTTGCCCCTCTTCCAGGCCAGCTCTCTGCTGTGGCCAGGGAGTGCAGTGGAGGATGGCCCAAGTGTTTGGGCTCTGCACCCCATGGGAGACCAGGATAAGCACCTGGCTCCTGCCATCGGATCAGCGCAGTGCGCCGGCCGCAGCGCTCTACCGCGGCGGCCATTAGAGGGTGAACCAACGGCAAAGGAAGACCTTTCTCTCTGTCTCTCTCTCTCTCTCACTGTCCACTCTGCCTGTCAAAAATAAAAATAAAAAAAAAATCCACTCAACATTGATTAAAGATCTAAATCTGTGACCCGACACCATCAAATTATTAGAGAACACCAGAGAAACCCTGAAAGATAAAGGCACCGGCAAAGACTTCTTGGAAAAGAACCGGAGGCACAGGCAGTCAAAGCCAAAATTAACAATTGCAATTGCATCAAATCGAGAAGTTTCTGTACTGCAAAAGAAACAGTCAGGAAAGTGAAGAGGCTATCAACAGAATGGGAAAAAATATTTGCAAAGTATGCAACCAATAAAGGTTTAATAACCAGAATCTACAAAGAGATCAAGAAACTCCACAACAACAAAACAAACAACCCACTAAAGCGATGGGCCATGGACCTCAATACACATTTTTCAAAAAAGAAAATCCAGATGGCCAACAGACACATGAAAAAATGTTCAGGATCACGAGCCATCAGGGAAATGCAAATCAAAACCACAAGGAGGTTTCACCTCACCCCAGTTAGAATGGCTCTCATTCAGAAATCTACCAACAACAGATGCTGGTGAGGATGTGGGGGAAAAGGGACACTAACCCACTGTTGGTGGGAATGCAAACTGGTTAAGCCACTATGGAAGTCAGTCTGGAGATTCCTCAGAAACCTGAATATAACCCTACCATACAACCCAGCCATCCCACTCCTTGGAATTTACCCAAAGGAAATTAAATTGTCAAATAAAAGATCTGTCTGCACCTCAATGTTTATTGCAGCTCAATTCACAATAGCTAAGACATGGAATCAACCTAAATGCCCATCAACAGCAGACTGGATAAAGAAATTATTGGATATGTACTCTATAGAATACTATACAGCAGTAAAAAAAAAAAAAAAGAAAAAAGAAATCCGGTCATTTGCAACAAAAAGGAGGAATCTGGAAAACATCATGCTGAGTGAAATAAGCCAGTCCCAAAGGGACAAATATCATATGTTCTCCCTGATCAGTGACAACTAACTGAGCACCAAAAAGGAAACCTGTTGAAGTGACATGGACACTATGAGAAACAATGACTTGATCAGCCCTTGTCCTGACTGTCGAGGAACAACTTACTACTTTATTCCTTTTATTATTTTTTTGTTCTACTTAATACTATTGGTTGAATTCTGTAATTAACATGCAGTTATTCTTAGGTGTTTAAATTTAACTGAAACGTGGTCTCTGTTAAATATAAGAGTGGGAATAAGAGAGGGAGGAGATGTAAGTTCGGCACATGCTCAATCAGGCTTGCCCCAAACAGTAGTTAGAAACGTGCCAGGGGATTCCAATTCAATCCCATCAAGGTGGTATGTACCAATGCCATCTCACTAGTCAAAGGGATCAGTTTCAGTTCACAATTGATCATAATGATGGGATTAAGAGTCAAAGGGATCACATAAACATAAACTAGTGTCTGCTAATACTAACTGATATTATTAAAAAGGAGAGAATGATCCAACATGGGAAGCGGGATACACAGCAGACTCATAGAATGGCAGATGTCCTAAACTGCACTCTGGCCTCAGAATCAGCCCTTAAGGCATTCAGATCTGGCTAAAAAGCCCATGAGAGTATTTCAGGCATGGAAAGCCAAGACACTCCGGTAAAAAAAAAACAAAAACAACAAAAAAAAAACAAAAACAAAAACAAAACAAACCAACCTAAATGAAAGATCTCTGTGAGTGAGATGCCAGCAGAAAGAACAGGCCATCAAAGAAGGAGGTACCTTTCTCTGAAGGGAGGAGAGAACTTCCACTTTGACTATGGCCTTGTCTAAATGAGATCAGAGTTGGTGAACTCAAAAGGCTTCCATAGCCTTGGCAGCTCATGACAAGAGCCTCGGGTGATTACTGATGCCATAAACAAGAGTGTCAATTGTTAAATCAACAACAGGAGTCACTGTGCACTTATTCCCCATGTAGGATCTCTGTACTTAATGTATTGTACTATGTGAATTAACGGTATAACTAGTACTCAAACAGTACTTTATACTTTGTGTTTCTGTGTGGGTGCAAACTGTTGAAATCTTTACTTAGTATATACTAAATTGATCTTCTGTATATAAAGATAATTGAAAATGAATCTTGGCCGGCGCCGTGGCTCAACAGGCTAATCCTCCGCCTTGCGGCGCCGGCACACCGGGTTCTAGTCCCGGTCGGGGCACCGATCCTGTCCCGGTTGCCCCTCTTCCAGGCCAGCTCTCTGCTGTGGCCAGGGAGTGCTGTGGAGGATGGCCCAAGTGTTTGGGCTCTGCACCCCATGGGAGACCAGGATAAGCACCTGGCTCCTGCCATCGGAACAGCGCGGTGCGCCGGCCACAGCGCACTACCGCGGCGGCCATTAGAGGGTGAACGAACGGCAAAGGAAGACGTTTCTCTCTGTCTCTCTCTCTCTCTCACTGTCCACTCTGCCTGTCAAAAAATAAAAAAAAAAAAAAAAGAAAATGAATCTTGATGTGAATGGGATGGGAGAGGGAGTGGGAGATGGGATAGTTGCGGGTGGGAGGGAGTTTATGGGGGGAAAAGCCACTATAATCCAAAAGTTGTACTTTGAAAATTTATATTTATTAAATAAAAGTTAAAAAAAGGAAAAGGAGAGTTGTTTTATTGTTTTTTTCCCCAACCTGGCAGTCTATTTGTCATTCCACAAGTATTTATTGGGCCCCTAGAATTTTTTCAGGCATTAGTTATATTTCCTGGGTTAATAACCATAAATAAAACAAATAAAAATATTTACACTCATAGGGTTGTAGCAAAATGTTGTTACTGTCCATGGATGCAGACGTCCATTGTAAGTCTTAGAATGTATCCCCTGTGGATATGGGAGGACCACTATATTATGATTAATTATTTAATTTATATTTCCCAAAACTACAAAGAGCGAACGTATTTGTTCTCTTCTGTGGAAAACTTGGTTTTCCCACCATGGAAAATATACTGACAACAATTATTGAGCACTTAGTATAGGACATTGTGTTAAGTGTGCTTTGAAGGGCATTTTCTGTGATAGGCAGTTGGTGTAGGTTAAGACTCTGCTTGGGACACCTGAATTCCATATCACAGTGTTTGTGTTCAAATTCTAGCTCTGCTTATGATTGCAGCTTCCTGCTAACGTGCACCTTGGGAGGCAACAGATAATGGTTCAAGTAGTTGAGTCCTTGCCACCCATGTTAAAGATCTGGATTGTATTCCAGGCTCATGGCTTCACCTGGATGTTATGGTCATTTGGGGAGAGAGTCAGCAGATGGAAGATCTTCCTCAGTACCTCCCCCTCTGTCTCTCTCTGCCTTTTGAATTAAAAAAAAAAGTGTCATGTGATTTAATGCCCTAAAATAATAATGCAAGGTAAAAGATGATATTTATTATTCTTGGTTTTCAAATGAGAAATTTAAAGCTCAAAAATGTTAGGTAAATTATGTCTCCAGTTATTGACAGAGCTAGAACTCAAAAACTCATTTAATTAACTATATTTTCTTCTGATTTTTTCCTGAGTTATATATAACCTGAGTCAGCATTTAAAAATGAATATTATATCTAGTATGATTATCATTCTGATTTTCTTCCCATGAGCATTACCCAGCTTACCATGTCCCACATTATGTAAGGCTTCTTATCTTTGTTGATTATCTTCTCTAGTGAAAAGAAGGCAAATCCAATATATGAAGGCCATTTAATGTAGAGTGAAATATATCTGTGATTTATATAACCTGAAGCACAGTTGCTTTGCGAATCATTAATTCAAATGTGATTGAGAAAACCAAGAGGTTCTCCCAAGCTCATGTATTCATTTGAATGCTATTAAGCAAGTCTGTTTTATGTTTTTCTTCTCCAGGATTCTGAGATGTGCAAACACTACCGAGTATTGCCCAGGATAGGTTATCTTTGCCCAAAGGATTTACAACCTGTCTGTGGAGATGATGGCCAGACGTACAACAATCCCTGCATGCTTTGTCATGAAAACCTGTAAGTATAAAAGTTGCACCATCAAATCTTCTACTATAAAGGTCCTCAACACTAGCTTATCCATGACAGTACATCGATAAGAAGTTGAGGTGTATTCTGGGTAACTTATCAATAATACTAGTTAAATCTTCAAAATTTGTGAATTTCCTTTATAAAATGGAAAAGGGTTAAGGATATCCCTTAATAAAGTTGCTTACATACATTGCTCTATATTTTTCTGAGTGGAAGAGAAAGGAACATGTGGTGAGGTTATGATAATTACAGAGCATCTCTATAAGACTGTGCATACTCATAGGAGTGGAACATTATCCATCCACTGCTACACAGAGTCTGTCCAGACCAGGCTCTACTATTTATGGGGTTACTGATTTCTCAGGGTGTCTAAGCCTTAAAATAAAAGTGACTCCAATGAAAAGAACTCTTGTTAGAACACGTGATGTAAATGGCACATCTGATGTCTGTGCTCAGGTTTGTTACTCTCTGTGTGTTCATAGGCAGATTATCTCATCATTCAGAGTGTTAGGAAAAGAGTTGCAGATTGGTGTCTCCTCACATGGGGCACCAAAATGTTAGGAAAAGAGGCACAGAATAGAGAGAAGGCAGTGTACGAATTTACAGCCAGACTGAATTTATTCAGGGAAAATAAATTTGTAGAGGTGGGTGACCAACTGCCTGGGTGCACATGATGGAACACTTGGCAGAAGGACCCGACCCCTAGGGGTCAGGACTTTTTATGTTTTAGGAAGGTGGGAAAGGGGTTAGGGGAAGAGAGCAGCAGGCAGAGAGGAATTCCTGGAACTGATCTTTCAAGTGTTGGAGCAACTGGTCTTTCAAGTGCCTGTGGGAGGTGGGATATGAAGGCAATAGGGTGTAGGACCCAATTGAGATTCAAGGACAGGGAATACAATGTTTATCTATCTTTTTAGCAGTTAACAAGAATGGCTGAGGCTTATGTCTTTGCTTCATCACAGAATCTGAATGTTTTCACTGGAAAAGTGGAGACAGTTCTCTGAGTAGCTAACTTCACATGTTACTGAGGAAAATTGCAAAATTTAAGTTAAATGCAAGGTTTTCATTTTAATACTTTCATGATTGGTTTTAGCTTTATTGTTGCCTTTCTACTCAAATGTTACCTGATTTAGTAATAGTTTCTCCTCACCTATGTACACATCCCTTACCTTCTGCCATCTTCCCTTGACTGGCTATTAAAGACAAGATGGTGAGAAGTTTGGTTTTTTTCATCCCAGCTCACTCCAGTCGTACGTTGCAGCTCATGTACTCCACTCTCCTTCTTAGAACACTGTAAGCAAGGGCCAGGACATGAAGATAAGATTCTTTGATATCCTGTGTTTTGATTCTGGAAAAATATTTAAGTTTACATTTATATCCTTTTGAATGAAGTAACTCACAAAGAAAAAGCTGCCTCTCAAGTCATATACTTAAAAACATAAATCTGAATATGCGTGCTGTAAATGTTCTTGCACCTGTAGGTAAGGTATAGTAGATGAGGTGCTTTCACACTGACTCCTGGAATCCCCGTAGCCTGCTATGGAGTGTGGTGTTAGCTTCTTTGTACAGAGGCTGAATCTAAGGCTCAGAGGGTCAGGATAATTTGTTTAATTTCATTAAGCTAGGAAGTAGAGCAGATAGGATTTTAGATTTAAATATAATTTTCTTTTCCCTCCAGTGTATTATCATTGCATCAAAGGAAGTAACCCTTAAACATTAGGAGACCTAAGATTCCTTTGATAATATGAAGAAAGGTACCTCTTTTAAGAAAATTTTTTAAATAATGTGATAAATAATTTATAAATACAATATCTATGAGTTCATGGACTACTTGAAATCCACCCATGAAACTTACAGAATTTAAGAATTAAGGAATTCTTACTTATTCACAAATATTATCATCCAGAAATTTTATTACTGTATTTGAGGGGTCTTCAAATAGTTAATGGAAAATATATATTAAACATCTTTTAATTCCAAAATGGAAACTGTTTAAAGTGCCTTCGTGTATCTTATTATAGTCCAGAAATCCTTTAATTCTTCTCTGTGGTAAATGTCAGGGCCTAATTATTCATATGCTTTTCATTGAATGTACAGACCCATATGCAGTAATTGTCTACTCACAGAAACTTTGGATTCAGAAACTCAAATAATTATGAAGTGTTAATAAAGCATGCTTTAGGATGGATTGTTTGGTTAAGGAAGGCAGGAGAATACATTAGAGATAAAAGAAGATTCAGGCTATCCCAAGGAAGAGACCAATACTGATTTCTGTTGTCTGAAAAAAAGTTTTTGGGGAACAATTGCAATTGAAGCAACATCTAAAGACAAATTGTACAGTCTTGATGGATGATGCATTTGCCATCATCAGAGGCAAACAAGTAGACATTTGATTCAAATTATTCCTTAAGTGAGAGGTATTAAAATTCCTACTCTCTGAGATCCTCTCACACTGTAAAATTCAAACTGTATTATGTCTTGCTATATTTTATAATTTCTAAGTCATATTATGGGTACTCAACATATAATCAGACCTCTCTAAGATCTAATTTTCCCATCTATAAAATAACGACTTTTGAGTGATATCCATGTTTATTTCCAACATTCAACATTGAGGTACATATATTAGTGAATGAAATGTGATAGAATAGGTCCAGGGATAGAGGACAAATCAGAGCAGAAGGGAGAGCATGCACGACGCCTACTGGAAACAGTTGAAAGCAGATTCATTTCTGCCCCCAGTTTAGTTTGGTACAATGTGTAAACATCACCTTCATTGTCATTGTTTTTTCTCATTTTACTTCTGGATTTTCCCATCATTGAAGCACTCTCTGTTCTGTTTCAGGATACGCCAAGCTAACACACACATCCGTAGTAAAGGGAGATGTGAGGAGGGCAGTGACCCAGGAGCCACACCTGTCAGGCTGCCTGCATCTGTGAGTACACTGCCTACCTGATTACAATGTTGGAAGCAGTTAGTTCTACTTTTGTTCCCTTGCATCACGTGATGGAAATTTCTCAGGCCAGAGAAGCGATGCATTGTCAGATGGCTGCAGAATTGATCACATTGTCCTTGTGAAGATAATTAAGTAATTGCTGAAATACATGAGAACAGTAATATAGCAATTGGCTAATTGCTTCTAAGCAATGTTCCCAATCTAGCATTACTTTTTGCAGGATAGATTTTATTCTTTTTTTTTTTTTTTTTTTTTTTGGACAGGCAGAGTGGACAGTGAGAGAGAGACAGAGACAGAGAGAAAGGTCTTCCTTTGCCATTGGTTCACCCTCCAATGGCCGCCGCTGCCGGTGCGCTGCGGCTGGCGCACCACGCTGATCCGAAGCCAGGAGCCAAGTGTTTATCCTAGTCTCCCATCAGGTATAGGGCCCAAGCACTTGGGCCATCCTCCACTGCACTCCCGGGCCATAGCAGAGAGCTGGCCTGGAAGAGGGGCAACCGGGACAGAATCCGGTGCCCCAACCGGGACTAGAACCCGGTGTGCCAGCGCCGCAAGGTTGAGGATTAGCCTGTTGAGCCACAGCGCCGGCCAGATTTTATTCTCTGTGATCTACAATTTTAAAAAATGACAGAGATTAGAGAGTTCAGAAAGTGACATTGCTATATTGAAATCATTTCATTGCAATGTCTGTTATATTACATTTTCCCCCAACATTGCAAGTTGGTCTATTTGTTTTAAACATGTTCAAGGGCATTTCAATACAGTTACTGAGTTTGAAATTTGCCCTTGTTACTGTGTTTGAGGAGTGTCTTTCTCAGGTAAGATGATGTGTACCTTGGAAAATATAGGAATTTTCACATAAGAGAAAATGTCTTCTTAGAAAATAAAAGTCGATTCAAACTTCATTTTTTATATTCTTCACATATGAGACCTTTGATGAATCACATAATTACTCTAAACCAAATGTTTCAATGAACTAGGGGAAATATTCATCAAACACTAGTTTTTAAGCATTTGGCATTTGGCACAGTATCTGAAAAATTATGAGCATATTTTTTTATTATAAGTGCTATGACCAAAGTATGAATTCAGAGCAAGAGAAGAGTTTGAAGTATAAACTTGGGAAAATGGACCCTGGAACAGTGCTTATTAATTTTAATAAATTATTTTATTAGTTATATTTTGATAAAATTGCATGTAATATTTAACAAACATTTGTACTTAAGAAAATTAATTTTTGATAAATTATATTTAATAAAAGTATTTATTATTAGCAACAACTATCTGTACTCCATTCCATTGCCTCAAAAAATGTTGGCAATAGTGGCATTAGAAACTATTCTGCTAGATTTGGGATCTTAGTTAAGTCAGCAATGCTAGTTGAGACCATAGTCAGAAGAACTACACAACAAGCTTTGATATGGAAAACAAGAGCTGCATATTCCAGTGCTTCTACTTTCAGATTAGCAATTGGTTGGCAGAGGCTCAGGATAAAATCAGAATACCTGCATTTCTTTCTTGAATGTTGATCATTTACCTATCTGATTCTTTATTTATCCATAAAGAGGGGTTTAGACTTTTGTTCTTGCCCCCATATTGGGCTTGCTATCCAATTACATATGAATTCTTACTGATTTGCTTACAATTTTATTGATACAGCATTCTGTTCCCTGTCCTTACAAATGTGCTTAGTCGCATGTATCTCTGAACAGGGAGGTCAAAATAATTTTTATGCAAACTCAATAGATTATCTTAAACCACACCTCCCTCTACTGCATCCTATGTAGGAAACTTTGCAAAAACTACTTCATAATGAACTTGCTATATGGTTATACTGATAAAATATGTTAGTTTAAATAATGAAGAAATTGCCAGCTTTGAACACACAGGTTTTGTAAGGGACTTTGTTCCTTTTATTTCTGGATGTTTTCTTTCCACTAGGGCTACATTGTAGGCATTGTTGATAGGAATTACTTATGGTGTTAGTTGGCAAAACCTGTCATTGAAACAAAAGGTGTCTAGGACATAGCTGAAATTTCAGTTCTACTCTGACCAATGGTATGATGTTGGGCACTGCTCAACATTGTTCTGATGACTATTATGGGTATATATTATACAGGTTGGCATCTATTGACTGAACTTTATTCCTTCCTGGGTGAAAGATTCTCCAAATGAATCTAGGATCCTAAGAATGGAATGAAGAATTAAGCCATTCCTTTCCTGGAAAAGAAAGCTGATGATTCTGGTTTTTGCTTACCATATTATATATTACTATATAATAAGTATGATATAATAACTACTAAGGTTTATGTAGCTTTCAAGAGTTTTCTGTACATTTTCCTTTTTCATCTTGGTAATAGTCCTGTGACTATGGAAGAGATCATTATCCTCCCCATTTTACAAAAAATCAGCTTTTGGAAAATTTGTCATTTGTTAAAGTTATTGAGTACCATATCTTGGATCCAGTAAGAATCTTCTGAAATTATTTGTTATGCTCTTCTGTCACCACCACTTACTTGTCTGAAAACCAGGATTCTAGAGATGACATTAAATCAATTAAAAGAAGATTTGTTACACTGGAAGAAAAGTCCTATATTAAGGAAAACACCAATATTATTTAATGAGTCAAACAAGTGAATACTTAACAATTTCATGAGGAACATTATCAAGGACTGGAAAAGACCATAGCTTTCTCTTTCAAACAACAGAAAACTTCATGGAGTTGATACAGGCATGAGAATAGATGCCGGAGTCTGGAATGACAATGCTACTCATACCTTGATAGTACCAACTGATGATGTACATTTCCACAGAAGATAATTTCTTGAGCTCCTTGCCCCTTTTAAAATATTTTAAAATCTTTACTTAATGTCTAAAATATTGATTTCAAGAGTATATGAATTCATGGATGACTCAGCAAACAAAACAACTGATTATCTTTTAATGACCTAAAACAAACTGTAAGAGAAAATCATTACTATTGTAAGAATTTGACTTGGAACTGGCATTGTGGCATAGCAGGTAAAGCTACCTCCTGTGAAGCTGACATCCCATATGGGCACCAGTTCATGTCCCAGCTGTTCGACTTCTGATCCAGCTCCATGCTAATAGCCAAGATAAAACAGTGGAAGATGGCCCTACCAACTGATGTAGGAGAACTGGATGAAGCTCTTGGTTCCTGGCTTTGGCCTGACCCAGAGCAGGGCATTGCGACCATCTGGAAAATGAATCTGTGGATGGAAGATTCTCCCCCACCCCCTGTAATCCTTCCAAAATAAATAAAATATTTAATAAAATAATTTGATTCATCATAACCTTATATGAAACCCTAACAAGTTATTAAACTTCTTGGAAGCCCATTTTCTTCATTTGAAAAATAGTGTAAATGACACCTATCTTTTTTTTTTTTTTTTTTGACAGGCAGAGTGGACAGTGAGAGAGAGACAGAGAGAAAGGTCTTCCTTTTGCCGTTGGTTCACCCTCCAATGGCCGCCGCGGTAGCGCGCTGCGGCCGGCGCACCGCGCTGATCCGATGGCAGGAGCCAGGTGCTTATCCTGGTCTCCCATGGGGTGCAGAGCCCAAACACTTGGGCCATCCTCCACTGCACTCCCTGGCCACAGCAGAGAGCTGGCCTGGAAGAGGGGCAACCGGGACAGGATCGGTGCCCCGACCGGGACTAGAACCCGGTGTGCCGGCGCCGCAAGGCCGAGGATTAGCCTAGTGAGCCGCGGCGCCGGCCGACACCTATCTTTTTTATTACCATAAAGGCTATACATAATCAAGAGCATAGTTAGGCCATGATCATTTTTGTATCCACTTCATCAGGTAGTACAGACTAAGTGTTCAATTGATACTCGTTGAATTAAATTATAGACAAAATAAAATAGTAGTCAACATTGTTAGTTCTTGAGGAAATGCATCAACCTATGGATTTATTTAAGATACAGCTATAAATGTACAACCCACAACACTGCAGCATCCTGAGTTCTAGCATCTAACCTACTCATCTTCTCTTCTAGGACAAATGATGTGAGGACTGGTGAAAGCCACATTGGAGAAAGATCCCCTCGTTCTGAATCACCTCTCTTCACTTTCTGTATATACAAGGAATTCTTCAAAAGCTCATCTTATTTACTATAGAAGATAACACAGTGCTGTTGGGAATGGACTCACTGATTTTCAGTCTTTTCCATCTCTTTCCTCCTAGACTCTGTGATCCGAGGTTACATAGACATCTCCACCCAGTCTTTTCTCTGGAAATCTCCTGATCACAATGCTGTCTGTCCAACTGCCTGTTTAATAAAAGTAGACTCAGCAGAACATTCTTTCCGGGATTTTTTTTTTTTTTTGGTCACTGCTTAGATATTAGGAATATATTTTTTATTGACACTGAATAAGCTCTATGTTTTGTCTTGCTAAGCCCATTGGTGGATAGGGGATGTTAACTTTTTTCATACTCAACTTTCTATCCTAATTAGGAAAAATATCTAGAAAAGAGATGTGGCAAAAAGCTCTCAGGCAGCCAACAGCTGCATACTGCCCAGGCAGCCAACATCCAGATAAAGCCAAACCAGCTATGAATAAGCCACTCTGTAGCTATCTATCACCCACCACTGCCCCTATAATTTTCCAATATAAGGGCCTTGTACCTATAGTCTGGGAAAGACTAGGGAAATGAGTTACCAACATGTGCAAGGCTATAGAATGGACTCCCTAAAAGAAATGTACTGTGAGCCACATACACAATTTACATTTTCTATCAGCTTCAGAAATAAGTAAAATTAATTTTAAATAGTCTAATACATCAAAGTTAATAATATAATCAATGTATACCTTCCTATTTAATAAGTACTTGATACACTTTTAGTATATCTCAGCTTGAACCAATCATATATTGAGTACTCAAAAGCTTCCTATAGATAGTGGTTACCATGTTAGACAATGCAACTCTGTCCTGAGAAAGCGTGTGGAGAATACGTGATGGTCTAAGGTGTTCTCTCAGCTGCAGAAAAAATGTGCCAATTGTGATTGACCTGGTTAGATTTGGAAAGTTAATTTGACATTTTCCTTCCATCTTTTTTTTTTCCAAATGAGTCTGCATTAGGCTTATTATAGTAGAATTTTTTATCTTTGTCTTTGGGACTGAAAGAAAATCAATCTGTATGCTGTATTCTTTCTATGTTATTGTTAAGGAAAAAGAAAGAAGAATTATAAATCATTTTTAAGCTTGAAAAATATGGAGTCATTTCAGGAATATTTAGAAAATATTGTTGAATTTTTTTCTTCTGCAATTTTGGGATGTGGGATGGGTTTTGAGATTCTATGGTATGTGAGATTGTGTCTTTCCTGTACACTCCTAGAAAATACAGAAACTACATTTTCATGAGTAAGACATAGGATTTTTTAAAGAAATAGTTGTTTTGTTATTATCATTTTTACATTTTATTGAATTCTAAACAAAGCATGTTTTAATTTCTTTCAATATCATTATTATATAATATTTACAAAAAATTTTACTCCACCCTTAAGATATAACCAGTTCTTGAAAATCACTCTGATTATCAGGAAAAGAGTAGGCTTAGGGATAGAGCACAGGATATGATAGCCTAGAATGGGATGAGACACAGAGATGGAGAAACCCCAAGGACTTCAGGGGTAGGAGCCAGGAGTGAGTGGTTCAGAGGTCACAAAGGGGATGGGAACCTGGGTTAATAAAATTGAAGATGAAGTGAGCCTAGTGTGAATATGTGGAACACATTAATTGCCATTAAAAAAAAGTCGAAAGTTGGTTTCTTTGTGGATACACAGACTGTGTCAAGGAATATAAATACCATCTGTGCCAAAAATGTCACAACCAAATGGCTACGTTGAATGTCAAGTCAACTACTCTTTGTGTTACTTCTTGAGTTTTGTAGTGACCGGAGGCAAGTTAAAGCCAGAGTCATTTGAGACTTCACAAACCAGCCCTACAATCCTAAACCATGAAGAGACAAGTGGATTGTGAGTTGGAATTAGGGAAAGCAAGATTTTTTCTGTCATCCCTTCCTGGCCAGAAGCACAGACTTAACGCATTTCTCTACAGCTCATCCTCAGGCTCCACTTTCAAAGTGTGGATTTTCAGAGATATATGCCTTTCAAACTCCATAGTTTCTTATATAAAAGACTTTGCTAAAGCCTTTCTTACTCCCTCAAGAGTTCAGGAACACCCCCAGAAGAGCACTTATCTAGACTATGGATTGGCAACCTTTTCTTGAAAAGAGCCTGATAGTAAATTTTTTAGGCTTTGTGGAAGACAGCATCTCTCTCACAAGTATTCAATGCTGCCATTGTGTAAATAAATGCAAATAAATGAATTTATATTATGTAAGTAAATCCACCTTTGTTCTAATAAAATTCTATAAATTCAGCATTCTTAATCCATAATCTGAAATCCTAAATTCTCCAAAATCTGATACTTTTTGAGCATCAATATGGCACTACTAATGGGAAATTCAACACCATGAAACTTTATTTCACACATAGAATTATTAAAAATATTACATAAGAGGTGGGCATTTATTTAGCCTATTGGTTAAGCCACTTGCTAAGATGCCTGTGTCTCATTGGAGTACTTGGATTTGACCTCTGGCTCTCACTTCTCACTCCAATTTCCTGCTAGTATAGGCCACGAGAGACAACAGTGAAACTTCAAGTAATTCTGTTCTTGCCACCCCCATTAGAGACCCAAATTGAGTTCCAAGCTCCTGCCTTCAGCCAGGTCTTCCTCTCATTGTTATGCTCCTTTGGGGACTAAATCAGCAGATGAGAGTTCTTTCTCTGTGTGTGTGTCTCCCTGCCTTTTAAATAAATAGAAAAATAATTTTATAAAACTACCTTCAGGCTGTGTGTCTAAGAGGTATATGAAATATAAATAAATTTTATGTTTAGACTTGAGTCCCAAATCCAAGATATCTCAATACATATATGCAACTATTCCAAAATCTGAAAACATATGAGATCCAAAACACTCTGGTCTTGAGTATTTTGGATTAGGGATGGTTAACCTGTATTTACAAAAGTAGGTAATGGGCCTGATATAGACCAACTCAGTAATGGACAAGCATCTTTCTGTTGTCCTTTCTTGTTATTTGACCAGGCTTCTCCTGCTGTATTCCCTGAAGCCAACCACACTTCTCATTCTATCCTAATGGTAGTGATGCTAGTAAATATTAAAAAGAAAATAATACAATGATAAAAAAGAACGTTGTTGTTGATGAATACTTTACATGTTTTAGAAACTGAGAAATGCAAATGGCAAGATTTACAAGGTGCAATTCAACCCTGTGAGCTGTGGTCATGTACTGAATTGTGTGCTCTCAAAATTCTGAGGTTGAAATGCCAGCTCACAATGTGACTGTATTTGGAAACTGCCATTAGAGAGGCTAATGAAGGCTAAAGGAGCTTATGATAGTGAGGCCTTAATCTCAGAGCATGGATGCCTTCATGAAAGTGAGAAAGGGATACCAGAGGTCTCTGCACATACATGGAGGAAAGTTCTCAGGAGGACACAGTGAAAAGACGGCAGCCATCTACAAGCCAGGAAGACAGCCCTTGCCATAAAACGAATTTCCTGGCACGTTGATTGAAGTGCAAGAAAATAAATTTCTGTCGTGTAACTTACCCTCGATTTGGTACTTTGTTACAGCAGCCCAAACCAACTAATACACTGTGCTCTTTGTTTTATGGTTTGGAGAGTTTTGAGCAAGGCTAGTCTCATGTGTTACACAGTTAAATCATGAATGACTCCTCCCTGTGGACTTCACCAGTGATGGCTGATATCCCATACTGTTCACTCTTAAGAAGAAGCAAAACAGGATATCCAGTTCTATCCCTGATACTAACTTGACACACAGATTCCTTTCTGGTTCCAGTTTTGAAATCAAACTTGTCTCTAAACAATATGTGACTGAAAATCATTCATATTTGAAGGATAAACAGAGAGAACAACTTTGTCAATTGTACGTAGATTTCCGGTATTATGCTTTTATATAATTTCCTGGCTGCTGGCTTTGGTCTGGCCCATTGACTAAGTCTGGATGATGAAGACACTTAAGGAATGAACCAGCAGATGGAAGATCTCTCTGTCTTTGTTATTCACTTTGTATCAATCTACATTTCTGATAAATAAAAGTAAATTTTAAGAAGATACTGTTCTTTATTGTTCTTGACAATAAAGTGACTATAGATAATATGATATATATTTTTCTTTTAAAAAGTTATAACAGATTTTAAATGTTTTCACCATAAATAATGTTTGAGGAGGTAGATATGTTTAGTTTGATTGGACATTACACAATGTATACAAGTATAAAATATCACAAGGAACTCTGTAAATATGTATAATTTTATGTGTCAGTTAGAAATAAAGATACATAGATATGAAAACTCTGTGCCCTGAGGACTTTGCTTTGAATCCTCTAACATCAATTGTTTGTCATTTGCAAGTGGAGATATTAACATTATCTGCCAGAAGCTAATGTGAGGGCCACGTGAGGTCACGTGGGTGAAAGTGTTGAGTGACTGAAAATCACTGGACTTGTGGGAGAACTATTAAAATAATTTGAAATTAATGATGTGGACAGACAGAAATATGTAGATATGTGTGCAGGGAAATGTGGCAATATAAAGGCACTTCAAAAATTTGGTAGAAGATTAATCAACACATAAATTTATGTTGGTATAAAAATTTTTATATCCATGCATATGTATAATATGCATCATGCAAAAACTGAATAAATTTCAGTATTTCTTGCACCAACCTAACTTATCTTCAAATTCCACCATAGGCATTTTTAACTACCCTTGTATCATGGTTAAAATCTTATGATATATGTGACAATTTTCTAAAATCAGTATTTTGGTCATGAAATATCCATTTTGGTCATGAAATGGAAAAATTTTAGAAGAGAAATATAAGATTTTAGAGAATAAGTTCTCTCTTCTGTTAATGACACGACTCAGTAGAGTGTTCTTAATCTTTCTGAGTTTGTTGCTCTATCTGCGAAATAATAATGATATAATCTGCATATTGCATAAGTTTATTTTAGCCATTAAACAAGCAAATGCATGTTAAATGCCGTTGTAGAATACTGTGATATATCTTCCTACTCCAGAAGCAAAGTGCTGTCAGTGTTAACTGTTAGTATTTCCTGTATACTTAAAGAACTGTCCTCATTACCTCTACTTTCTATTTCAACTCATCTGTGTGTAATATAATAATGACATACTTGATAAATGTTGGTTTCTTCTTACTATACCCATGATTGTATTTGCTCTCCAGTACAGTGATGCTGTTGTATTTGCATAGGATCATTACATAAAATATCTTTGAGTATATGACTTCCAGGATGTAACTTTTCCAACTGTCTGTGAATCAATATAACAAGAAAGATTTTCTTGAAAATTGTAACAAATACCCTAATCATGAGTTAACAGGTAATCATCATTGAAAAGATGAATTTCTAATGAGGGTAGGACCCGCTTTGGGTGTGGTGGTGTGTGTGTGTTGGGGGTAGATTGCCCTCTCTCTTTCTCTGGGTTCCTTTTGCTCACAGAAGTTTGTCTCTATCATCATCATTCACCATCACTATGAAAGGCTTCACCATTTTGGTAATGCTTATTCTGGTGGCCACCACATGGGCTGCCTCTCCATTTGGAGAGTTAGGCTTCCTTTTTTTTTTTTTTTTTTTTTTTTTTGGCAGGCAGAGTGGACAGTGAGAGAGACAGAGAGAAAGGTCTTCCTTTGCCGTTGGTTCACCCTCCAATGGCCGCCGCGGCTGGCGCACTAGGCTTCCTTTTTTTTAAGATTTATTTTATTTATTTGAAAGAGTTGGAGGAGGGAAAGGGTGGGAGGGAGAGGGAGGTATTCCATCTACTCACTCACTCCCCAAATGGCTGCAATGGCCAGAGCTGAACTGATCTGAAGCCAGGAGCCAGGAGTTTCTTCTGGGTCCTCCTTGTGGATGCAGGGACCCAAGCATTTGGGCCATCCTCCATAATACTCAGGGTTTTATGTTGACTGTGTTACAGTGAGTCTTCATTAAATTCTAAAGCACTGAAGTCTGCAGAGTAATTACAATGTATTTGAGTTGGTCTGATCAACAAAGCAAGGTGAGCCAGAATTTTAGCAAGAAGAAGAGAGAATAAGAAGAAAGGAATATGTGTCTCTGTTCAGGTTCTGATGAGAAACTTTTAGGTTTAGAACTTGACCTTTTAGAAGCAACCTGTGCAGCTTCAGGTCTGTAAGCCAACCCTAGTCTATGCTGCCCCTAGGCTTTCCTAGATACCTATGACAGCCCTCTCTGAATTACCAGGGATTTCCATCCCAGTTCAAATTTGTTTTCTTTTTATGTCAGGGCCACATACTCTGTCCTCATGCAGATATTGGTCCTGGGTAAAGAAATGATCTCTCTTACATCTGGGTTTGGCAATGAATTTGGGGAAGTGGATTTTTGTTACAGTAAACAGTGAATTTTAGGGAGTGGGCATTTAGCCTCATGTTGTTTAAGATGCCTGTGTCTCACTTTGGAGTACCTGGGTCTAATACCTGACGCTGGCTGCTGACTTCACCTTCCTGCTAATGCAGACCCTGGGAGGCAGCAGTGATGGCTCAAGTTATCGGGTTCTTGTTACCCTTGTGGGATACCTGGATTGAGGTCTTGGCTCCAATTTTGGCCCCAGGTAGTAACTTTCTTTCTCTTTCTCTCTCTCTCCCTTTCTAATTAAAAAAAAGTACAAAACCCAACTAAATAAAAACCAATGAATTTTAGTCCAGCACTAATGTATAATTTGCTGCTTCCCCACTCCTTCTCTCTAACTGCATATCACTCCACTCTCCTGTGGTGATCCAGCAGAAGGGACAGAGGTGAATGTAGCTTTCTCTGTGTGGCCTTCATGAAAGTGAAATCACAGCTAATATTGAGTGGAGCTGTGAAAGTAGCTAAAGTGGCTCACAGTGGACTGGAGTACTTCAGAAGCTAAGCATGTTACTATCTTGCATCTCCTTTTGGACTTTCTGTAAAATTTGCAAAAAAGAACCTCCTTATAAAAGGAGAACAGAGAGAGTAAGCATTTACCTTTGGATAGCATTTTAAACTTCTCTGAATATTTTTCACATTCAGTATTCCCTTGGACTTTCATTAAAACCCTCAAAGGAGAAATCACTATTTTCCTGTTAAACAACTAATTCTATTATTTAGGGGATGTCCAGGGCTGATTTATTTCTGTAATACAAAATCTGGTCCATTGAAGATCTTCCAGATGTATACCAACTTTGTAAGATAATGGCTACAGAATTGAAGGGTGGAAATCCAGGACATTATTTTTTGTTCCAATTACAGGTAGATTGCAATACATACAAGACAAAAAGCACAAGGAATGCATGCTCAAACAAAGAGAAACCAATATGTGGTATATATCAGGAAACTTACTTTAATGAGAGCATGTTTTGCATGAAAAATCTGTAAGTATAATACTCCATTTGGAGCCTCCTTTGCAAAAGTTGTAAACTCCTTACTTGTTAAAGTCTGTTTAAAATGCTTTATTTGAAAATTTTATTTGAGAAGCAAAGAGAGAAAGACAGACACAGAGAGAGAAAAGGGAAACAGAGAGAAAGAGTTCCTATCTGCTGGTTCATGTCCCTAGTGACCCCTGGCAGGGGCTGACTCAATCTAAGTATTCCATAAGGGGGACAAGCATTCAGTCTTGAGTCATCACAGCTACCTCTCAGGGTCTACATCAGCAGAAAGTTGGAATAAGGATCAGGAACTGGGAGGTGACCTCATGCACTGGAATGTGGGAGGTAGGTATCCTAACTGATGTCTTAACCACTAGGCCAAATGCCTACCTCTGACTGATTGATTTTTAATTGAAAATCATTTGACAAATGCCACTATTTGGCATACTCCTCCAATATCCCTTACATATTACTTTGTTAAAATATTTGGGTTTTTTTTTAATTTAACTATATGGATGTAAGTAAATTTATTTGCTATTCAGCCAAATTCTCATTTACATTATGTACTATCCCAGGGCATCAGTTGCTATGTATAGAAAATTTTATGATCATATTACCTTTCTGGATACTGAGTCTCAGTCAGGAAATATATCTTGCTCAAAATTCCATGAATTTTCTACTTAATATTTGTTGAATTCTTTCTTTAGTGGAAGGGTGAGCTGTGATTACAAAGTAAATCCAAAGTATTTCATATAAAAGTTAAAAGAAAAATAAGAAATGAAGGAGGAGAGAGGGTGCAAATAAGGGAGAGAGGGAGGTATAATTATACTCTTAAATCTGTATATATGAAATAAATGAAATTTGCTCCCCTTATATAAATAAAAAGTTTTGTAAATAATTTTCTGTGTTAAGATGCTTTTTCCCGCATATTGGGTACTCCGAAGACATCTTTCTCTACTTAGGCTGTTAGCCAAGAACAAGTAAGGCTTTGTAGACTTTTGAGGACGTACAAGATTCTGGTTCATATGTCACACCGTGCAGGAAATTGATGCTACTTCTCATGATCATCTAGAAAATTCTGGTGAAGAGAGTGATGGTACAAATGGACAGTTAAAATCAGCATCAGTTGCACCACAGATTTAAAATTATCTTTGCTGTTTAAAACTGAGTTGTTTATTTGAAAGCTGGGGAATAAGAGAGAGAGAGAGAGAGAGAGAGAATCTAACCTACTAGTTTACTCCCTAAATGCCCACAACAATGAGGTCTGGGACAGGCCAAACCAGGATCCAGGAACTCCACCCCAGTCTCCTACATGGGTAGCAGGGCTCAAGGGATTTGCATGATCTGCTGCCTTCCCACGTGCATTAGCAAGAAGTTGGATTGGAAGTGGAGCAGATGAGCCTTGAAATGGCACTCTGATATGGGTTGTCAGCATCACAAGTGGAAGTTCACCCACTGTACCACATCAGTGATCCCTGCCTTCACTTTTAACAAGGCCTCAGCTCCAGAAGAATGAAAGAATGGTTATTACCTGCTATTTCAGTAATGTATATTCACTACTTTATGACTAGTGGTTATAGTTATGGGCTTCCAATCAAACATCTGGATTTACATCCAGATTGCTCTTAGTATATCTGTAACAATAGACAAACATGCAAGCCACAACAAGCTTGAGTGTTGCTATTTGTAAGACAGAAATTATAATAGCATTTAGGATTCACTGTGCCGAAACCTGTCAGATCTTAGGTAGGAAGCTGACACAGAGTACTCTTCTTCCTTCTTAATCCCTTTTTCTGGCCCTTCTGAAAATTCAATCAAATATAATAAAAAGTGTGCTACTCAGAATGCAGTCTCTTGGTACATTTACTAAACTCCAATAGTCCAACATATAAAGATTAATAATTTTATTGATTATATTATCTCACATCCTCTTTTTACAGGGCAGGAATTTTATACTCAGAAAGGAGAGGGACTATAAAAAAAATCATTTAGACCGTCAGTACTAGAGATGCATTTGGACATATTTTATTTCCTTAAGTGCAATCTTAAAAATGTTTTCACAGTATATTATGCCCTATACATTTATAAGAATATTTGTGTGCTTTAAAAAATGCTCAATCTTCTTTTAGTTATGATTTTATTTTCTTATATTATTTGTTGTTCATATGTTGCAGATGTTTACAGCTAATATTAGTAAACCAAAGTAGTCATTTAACCAGAACGCCTCAGTTCTGTCCAGATCGAACAGCACAGAAATAACATATAATTGTGTTTACACAATGGATTATGAAACCTCAAATAATTGTATTACACATTCAATAAAATCTATTTCAGAGATAAAGAATTTCAACCCAGAAAATCTTATAATGGTAAATGTTTAAGTTTATCCAGAAATTATATTTATTCTTACTATAAAATGCTAACAATAATTCCTCACTTTCCTGGAAAACAGCTGCTTTAAAATACATTTCTATAAACATCTATGACTGTATATAGTCCTAGGCAGAGCATTTGGCCAGCTTAAACAGAAGACTAATAGTATAACAGAAGATGTCACAATCCTTACCCATAGCCCTTAGCGGGGACTTATTGGCATACATATGATACACTACAACTAACTAGAAGGTTAAGAAGAGGATCTTAAGAGAAATTAGGGATTCAAAAACAATAAAGGTAGTTAAAAATAAGGCATCAAAAATTCAAGAACAAGTGTAGAGCCAGTCCATGGATGAAGTGTTATGTGAGTGGAATGTCAATACTTCCAATAGAGTTTGAAATGTGATATAACAGAATTGCAAACATGGGATTGTGGTAGTGAAGACAGTTCATTTTAAGGTGGACATAACACTATTTGAGGGAGAAAAGTGTGAATATAAACCTGTTGTAAAAGTAATTAAAGTATTTAAAAGGAGGTATAGAAATTGGCCTGAAATGTAGTAAAACAGATAGATCATGCAAGATAGGAAAACAGCATGAGCAAAAGAACAGAGATAAACAGGAATAGGAAATACATTAGCAATTCAGTCCTTAAATTTAACTAGAACAAGAGGCAGAGGACATGGTACATGCACCTGGAGAGCTAAACAGGTCATGAGTGGACTCTCTTTTCGGGGAGCATCAGTTAAATGTTTTAAAAGGTTACTCTGGCATCAGTGTGGAGGATGTTTGAAATCTCAGATAAGCATGGCAACGAGGTGACACACTGGTAGAAAATTGCAACTTGGACAAGATATATGGACGTTCTTAATAAAGTGGATGACAGTATGGTAAGGGGAGGACTGATTCAGAAATTAAGTACAAAATAGAATCCACAGGTGTATTCCTTGCTTAGATATAGAGGAGTGGGAGGGATTGTGTAAGCTTGGGCTGAGCTGTGACTGAGGTCCTCCTCCCATTGTTGAGGGCAGGTCTGTGAGTTGCAGAGGTTATACTGTTTTTCCATATGGATTTTTGACTTGTGAAAAAAAAAAAGGGGGGGCTTGTCAAATTTAATTTTCTATGATCTAATGACTTAAAATGTAAAACAGTTCTATTTTTGATGGGCAGGTTCAGTGCACCAAATATTTTGATGTATGTCCCAGGGACCACAAACCCCTCTATGGGTCTGATGGAATAGAATATTCCAACAAACATTGTTGTGTAAGTGTTGATTTAAATTTATTATTAGCAGAAATAGCCTGTCCATAATAGAAGCTATCTTTGGTACTTGCCCTGGGGAACATGCTATGAAGGATAAGACTAAGTTCACTGATAATCAGAATATTTTACAAAAGAAGAAAAGAGAGGGAAAGAGAAAGAAATGATAAAAGGAAGAAAGTGACCCTAGGAACATGAGAGCCTTGATCAACATCTTAATATTTTAAGTGGCAGCTAACAGAGAATTTTCTAGATTCCTTGGTACCTAACACTGGCTTTTACTACCTTACTGGATCCTTCTTTTCTATCATATGGAAGCTTAGTGATTAATTTGTCCCCTTTCATGTCATGTACTCATTTGGCTTGCTTGATTTAAGAATGTGAGATGTTTCATTTCAGTTCTCCAAGTGCTTCCTTCAAAATATGATTCCTCTTGTAGGAAGAGTTCTGGTTCAATTCTTTTTTGCTTTTGGCTAATTATGGATTGTACTGAGTCTCCTTGGAGCTTTGACAGATTCCACTTAGAGGAGCAGTGTCCCCAGGATGGCTGAAGGGCAGGCAAGAGCCATCCACAAATATGGATCTGGATCTGACTCCTCAATGAAAAATTCTCTGAAGGCAACTGATCTCAGGTTTGTCTCTGTGAATGGGATTCTTCCATAAGAAAAATATTTAGAGTCCTTTTTTTTCAAATTATAAGTCACATTGAAATATATCCTCTGTTTCTGTTCAAGTTGAGGGCAGTGATTACATATATACTGGTGGGGATGATTCAGATTATCTCATCTAGTTTTAAAAATACTCAGGCTTTTTTAAGTAAATGGGGGTAAAAGAATGGGCAGGTTAATCTCCTGCTAATTTTAGCACACAAATGAGGACTTAGAAATTCCTCATTTAGAAGACAAAGCAAGAATCCAAAATACTATAAACAGATCAAATCAGGCCAATAATAACGCATATACTTTGAGTGTCACCATGTGAAGAGGACTCCGTTAATTATGCACACAAGTAAAAGAAGGTATCATACTGGGGAAGAAATTTAAAACTACAACCTGATTAAAAAGGTCTCAGAAAAATTCAGGACAGCTGGGAAAGATGAGGTTGCATGCGGAACCACCATGAGAGAGAGAGAATTTTCTCAATGTTCTGAAATCTGGGGCTCCACAGAGATCACTGACAGCATGAGTTTAACATGCAGAGTTAGACTTTCCCTTGGTAAAGAGATGAATTTTCTTGTAGACAGTCTGAACACGAACAAAGTTAGCCTCTGTAAATTCATCTATCGAGGGCACAGTGGTTTGTTTAGCACTGACTGGTCACAAGCTTGTTCACTATGCTTGAGAGATTTGGGTGGTTTTTCTGGCAATACAAATAGGTCACAAGAAGTCAAGAAAAGTGTTATGCAGGGAATGGCAACACAAACAGACAAAAACAGACAAAAAGAATTCATGTCATCAAGGTGTTTTGAGACTAGCCAGAAAGTTAGATTTTTAAAGAGTTGATTATAATCCAAGGTAACAAAGACAATAATCCAGAATTCTAAAAGTTTAATCAATTGATCAGTCATTTCTTTTTAAAATTTGCCAGAAATATTTTTATCAAGTTGAGAACAATAATGCATTAAAAAGATAACATCATGTCCAGTTGAGGCTTGTCTCAGAAATCACAGTTGGTTTACCCTTTGGAAATCACTTCTGTGTATGGCTGCAGATGTCATTATGGCAAAAGTGACTCTGAAAATTGTGCTTATTTTCCTCAACTTTATTCTTCCAACAAATCTTAGTTCTCTTTTTCTTTACTGGTTTGTTAACATTCCTAAGCCTTCATTCTGCTAGCTTGGATATTTTGCCAAGATTTTCTACTTTTTTTCCTAGTTGGAGGGTCGTTCTGATTATTAGTCTTCCAGTTCCACAAGTGGAAGTCAGAAGTGGAAAACACATATGACAATGTTTTAGGGCTAGAGAATATGTCACCAATGAAAGCATTAAGAAAGATCTGGTGAAAGTAATACAAGGATCACTAAGACATTCAAGAAATTCTGTGGTCTGGGATCATGGTGGAAGATGGCATTCAAAAAATTCAAATACTGGAAGTTGCTTCCTCAAATCTGCCTTCCATGAGAAATTATTTATTTAATGATTTTCCTCTACCATGATATAAGCCCCAAGAGCTTAAGCATGATGCCTGCCTTTATCCCAGCTGATTTCCAGTGCTCCTCATAGTTCCTGACAAATAGAATCCCAGACTGCAGAATGCCTGTGGGAACTAACGGATTTTCTCCGTCATTGCCACTTCCTATTCTAGCCTTTTCTTCCTTAGGTGCTTCCATATACTTTTCGTTCTGACCCAAATTATTAGTTAATGCAGTAGAATATGTGTTCTTTTCGACTGTGGTGTTTCCTCACATTATTGCCTCTCTTGGATTGCCTGCCAAGGGATGGCATTTTCAGTGATCCGTTCCTGCCTCCCAAGTCTTCCCCTGCTGAGATTTGACCTTGGCTTAAACTGAACAGTTGGCGTCTCAGGGTCTGTTCAGCCCAGCACACAATGCTTCAGTGCTTTCTCTCTCCTATCTACTGCATCCCTTCGGAAGCCCTAACACAGGATCCTTAAAGATCCACAGACACAAAACAGCACATTACATTCCTCTTCCTTTTCTTTCTAATGTGGGGCAACTGTGGGCTGGCGGTTGCATGAGTGGGTTTCTGGCCCACTTGTATGTGCTTTTGGCCTTTGGCTTCCACTGTTCTTGTTCCGTTTCTGGAAGAATTTCCAGGAAGTGGAAGGAAAATATGGGCTGTGCTTAACAAAAACATGGTGGCCCAGATGGTCTCAGGAGTAGGCAGCTCTGGACATCATACCAAAACTTACAATCATCTGGGAGAGTGGAGTACTTTGGAAGCAGAATGATGTCCCTAATAACACAATTCACATCATAGCATATTTGCAAATACTTATGTAAACTACTTATTGACACATGTTACAAAGTAAAGATCAAGGCCCAGAGGATATAAGGAAGACCAGATCCCATCTGCAATATTAGGAACACAGAACGTTAAATGTGGTCTTAGGCCAGGCCCTGGAACAGGCAGATGCCATTCTTTGGATCACACATGCTGCTACAAGGGAAGGTGATCCTGAGGAAGGATTTGATCACTGACTTCTCCCTTTTATGTGTCTGGATTAAAATACCTTTGGGGACTCCATAAGGTAGCACAGAATGATTTTTCTTCCCGTATGCTCTCTAAGAATTGCCCCAAGAGAGTCTAACAATAAAAGTCAGAAGATTTTAAGCACAGCCAAGCATGCCTGAAATACCAGAAATCTTTCCTTAAAGCAAAGAGGCATTCTCTGTGCCATGAGTAAGTACTGTTTCCTCTGTTGAGGTTCTCTTGTTTTCTAGAAACTTCTAGTAGCCCAATTGTTTTTAAAATAATTTAGTGAAACTTTAGGTAAAGAGTTGCCTTTTCAAGATATCTAAAATAACTCTACACTAAAATAATACAATTATGCACATATGGGGGTATTCAAATATTAATGTAAAATATGTAGTATAAAAAAACTACACATGGATTTCATTAGTTTTGCACCAAAATAAACTTTTTAATTCCATTGTGCATGAATTTTTTGATGTACACTGGAAGCACAGCTACTGATTTACTTCTGAGTCTTCACAGATCTGTCACTTGTATCTATACTTTTCATCTTTAAAGTAGTTAGTCAAGGTTTAGCTGCTCCCAAGCATTTCTTCTAGTGGAAGGGTGGACGAGGCTTTCCACATTCAGTACACAGAAGACCCAACAGGCAGACTGAAGGTGGCTGTCCATTTCAACGTTGTCTGATGTCCTGATTATTACTAATTTGGTGATTGAATTAGAGGGAAATACCTGGAGACAATATCTCAGAGCATCATTTCAAAAGCGCCCGAGGAAAATGGCCAAATGCTTATTAGCATTCTGCTCACTCTCATTCCTCATCCTGACACATTTGGTGTTAACTTCTGGTAAGACTTTTGGCTAGCCCTGGCAGGCATGTAAAGTTGATTTGTGGGCTTTGACATCCAATCTGAAAGAGGGTGTTTTGAATTTCTTTGAAAAGTATCATAACTGATTATTTAACATATGTATGCATTTAGGAGAGTATTAGGTGGTCGTCTAAAAGACTCTAGGCCGATTAGTAGAGGTGTAAGTTTTCCTAACTGTTCCATGCTGATTGAAACCTACTCATGGGGGCAAGGAGCTTGGACGATTCAGTGATGTAAATGTAATGGTATGCCTCCATCAGAGTACTCTCAGAATTTCAGGACTTCTGACAATGTTCTGCCATGTGTTTGAGCCGATCATTAGAAGTCGTCTTGGCTTTTCACATTTCTACCCTGAATTCCTGAGTATTACCTAGCAGTCTATTCCCTCTTTGTTCAATATAGGACTTGAACCAAAAGACCACAAAGTTCTATCATTCCCTGTTTCTTTCATGTGTTGACTTACAACTCTCAATCATCTAGAAATACATGTATAAATGAAATGTTTCCAATTGTTGATACTTCCTAGGAAATACACTTTGATTCTATGAATGGATTAAGCTATGATTTATCAGGGATATTTTGTAGTAATTTTTATGGTTTTTTTGGTTTCAGGACCTCGACACTGGTGGCCACCACATGGAACAGTTAAGGTAATCTTCCAGTAGATTTCCCAGATTGAATATTCTTTTTTCTTTACTTTTTTTACTTTTTTATTTTAATTGTAATTAATTTTTAACAGATTCAATATTATTTGTAAATCTAATTCTAAGAGCATAATGATATTCCCTTCGTCTCTCCCTCCCTCCCTCCCCCCATTTCTTCCCACCTTCTTCCCTTCTCTCTTTCTTTTTTCAGTTTTTGAGATAACATATTTTAAATTTATATTACATTAAGAAGGCTTAATACTTCACAAAATTAGTTTAACAAGTGAAAAGCAAAAAGACCCTAGGCCAGTTCACCCATATATAGTCAATTTTACAATTATCACAGATTATTAAAACTATAAGGACCAAGATTCTAACATGAGGTTTCTTTGGAATTATTATTCTGGAATCTTACTGCAGCAAAGTTATTCTTTATGTTCTTCAAAGTCTGTTCACATAAAAGCAACGGCTGCACTGCAGGTACAGGAGTCAAGAGTAGAATAATTCAGACTGGAAACCATGCTGAAGTTTGGTCATTTATACACCAGAGAACGCTTGCTAGTGCCTGACAAGTATTTATGAGCCTTGACAACTTCCGGGGCAAGAAAGGTTCTTAAGGGCCAACAGACTCAAACAATTCCTGCTCATCAGGAATTTGCAGTTTTTTGGAGGGATTGCTCCAAAATGCCTGAGATGTTCTGAAAATGGTTGTGTGAATTTTGAATAAGGAAAGCAACTCCTCAGATGTGATTATGATGGAGGAAAATGACAATGAGTGAGAAATCTCTTAACAGGGCCAGAAATTATGTTGGCAATTTATATGAGAGCAAAATGCAGACACCTCTTTTCTACCCACTTACCCTTGTAAGCACTGCATGCACTATGAGATCAATAAATGTTTGATAAGTAAGGGAAAGGATGGATGCAAGATTATTCTTTTTATTTTGATGGAGTTTTGCTTCACTGCACTGCTTCACTTTATTTGTGATTTAAGCTTTGTCTACTTGGTGAATGTTCAATTTTATGTATTATTTTTAAAAAAATCAACCATAAGTTGACTGGTGAGAAAGCTATGTTGAAAGCAGCTCAGCATTCAAGAGGCTTAAGAGTTGCAGTGGAGCACCTGTCAGTCTACAGCTCCAGCAAAAGAACCTGAAGAATTTGTCCAGGATTAACACTCTAGTCTCACAGAGTTCAGTTCTGGAATTTTTCCCTAAAGAGGTGGTCTCCTTTCTCAACAATCTATATTTATCACCTCTACTGGCTATAACTACAGTATTGAAGAAAAGAGATTTCCTTCTGTTATGAATGAAACAACTGTGATTTGTGGTAAATGTTATAAATAAAAGAAGTAGGATAATAAGATAAATTCTATTTATTGATGGTAGAAATACTACATGAACATTGTGGTAAGTGAAGGCTTCTATTTCATGGGGACAGCTAAGCTGTGATCTGAAGGGTGACAAGGAGTCCCCGAGGTAGAGCGCAGTAGGACCTTACCTACTTGATGCACTCATAAAAGAGCTGTGTGACTAGCGTGCTGCAAGGAAGAGGATGAGGCAGGTGTTAGTGAGGCAGGTGAGGACGCTCACCTGACAAATGTGTATCCTACTCCAAAGCAGGAGGGAGAATTTATATTTATAGACAAGGATGCTAACTATTCTTGCTCAGGTTCAACTATTTATAGCTCATTTATTCATACTGCAAATATTTTTAGAGCAATGACTAAATGCCAATCTGTATACTAAGCACACACTGGATAGCCTAATCAGTCTATCATTCTTTTTAACTTTCAGGTGAAGTGTCCATATAAGAAAGTAGACTTGAGTTGGTACAATGGAACAGCAAACCCTTGCCCAGGCTTAAAACAACCCATCTGTGGAACCAATTTTATCACCTATGAAAATCCATGTATTTTGTGTATTGAGAGCTTGTGAGTATTACTCGGGAAAAAGAAGATATGATTAAGCCTATCCATAACAGTTGTGATCTATTGCTCTTATCAAGTTTATCAGCTTTAAAGCCAGGAATTTGCTCTACCATGCACAGATTATAATCAGCACCATTCAGAATATGTGGAAATGGAAAGCCCACTAGAATACAAAGCAGACTTACTGCCCAGCATGGTGTTCCTTGGGTCTGTTTCTGACAGTTTACTTTTTCATATGCCTGCTGATGGATTTCTACTTGGAGATCTCAAGTATCCCCTTAAGACCTGAAACACTGATTTTAAGATGCAGTGTGGTTTTGCATTCTCTTAGACCTCTTATCTCTGTTATGTGTCTGAAACTCTGAACTAAATTGAGGTGATTACAAAGTTTGGATCCTCCAGCCAAGAGTCAATTTTAGTTTTCTGAATGCATATGACATGGGATCAGGGATTAGACCCTAAAATGCACAGCATAATAATTCCACCTTTGATCCTTGTAGGAACCAGTGCATTTTACAGGGAGAAAACTCCCCATGATATCAGACCACTGCCATTCTGTAATTTTGTGCAAGGACCAATGAAAACAATGTGTAATCTCTAGGGCGTCCTCACTGGTGAGTAATTTAGCCAACATGTGGGAGTACTGACAGAATAGCTGAAGACTGATGTGACTTAAACATCAAAAATTCAAGTTGAAATAAATAGCTTATTTTCAAAAAGACTTTAGTTTAGGCCATGCTGTTTTCAATAGTATTTTGTCATTGTGGCAAGATAACTAGATAGGAAATCTAGTAACCTGGCTTCCTTCTTTAGTCAATTATCTTTATACCTTGGATCTTAGTTTCCTCAAATATAAAATAAAAGTGCTGGCTAGAATAATTTTAAGTTATTTAGTGAAATGTTTACTATAACTCTTCATTTAGGAAATCTCATGGAAGGATTAAGTTTTTCCATGATGGACGATGCTAACTGACTGGACTTGGATGAGGAGAAAGAAATTGCCATTTTTTCTTCTCCATGAAAAGCTTCCTCTTGTACCTCGGCCCTCCTCTACTCCTCCTTAGTGTTTCTTGGTGACAGAACTGTCCCTACCGATCTTAGCAAATAGTTCAAGGTTCCATGCATGGACCTCTCCCTTCATTGATTCATGACTTTCCTATTCTCCCTAATAAATAAACTTCTTTAAATGTCTGGTTTGATTTGTGTCTGAGACCTGTGTCTAAAATCTCATAAGTAGAACAATATGAACACTGGAGCCATGAGTCAAAGGCAGACTCTCTAATGCTGTGAACAGTGAAGCAATCTATACACAACTTCCAGGTTGTCTTCCAGAGAATATGACAGAACTTTCTCCTACACATCTTTGGTATTTGAAAAAACAGTAGGAACTGTGGAACATTGTGCTCTACCTGGTCAGTTCCTGATGCTCAGCTTCTGCAAACTCCTCATTAAGCATTCTCATATTTAGACTCAGCCTTGCAGCCGAAGCATTTATACCTGCCTAGCTTAGATCAACAGTTTCCTTTTTGTTCAGTGGCCTCTCTTTTCTCCATAGAAGAAAGTCTACATTGTTGGTATCATGAGTGCCCTATTGGTCATTGGTCTTTTTCTGAAAAGGTCTGGATACATTTTAACCTCTAGGACTTATAGGGACATTATTGGGACATTTTCCTCTTCATTATGCCCCTCTGTATGAACAAATATGTGAGTTGCATGAATGAAGGCCATATATGTATGTATCTATTATCTGTATATTATCTGTCTGACATGTAAGTCTATATCATCTATCTCTATTCATACGACTGATAGAAGAAAAGGTACTAATATGCTCTCTTCTCAATAGCTTGCTCTGTGCTGGCCTGGTAAAGAGCATCTGTCTGTTCTGTCTTGTGAGGCTGTGGTCAGAATATGTGTAGGTTTTATTAGATCTTTGCTTTTTTTTTTTTTTTTTTTTTGACAGGCAGAGTGGACAGTGAGAGAGAGAGAGACAGAGAGAAAGGTCTTCCTTTGTCGCTGGTTCACCCTCCAATGGCCGCTGTGGCCGGCACACTGCGGCCAGCATACCACGCTGATCCGAAGGCAGGAGCCAGGTGCTTCTCCTGGTCTCCCATGGGGTGCAGGACCCAAGCACTTGAGCCATCCTCCTCTGCACTCCCGGGCCATAGCAGAGAGCTGGTCTGGAAGAGGGGCAACCGGGACAGACTCTGGCACCCCGACCGGGACTAGAACCCGGTGTGCCGGCGCCGCTAGGCAGAAGATTAGCCTGTTGAGCCACGGCACCGGCCAGATCTTTGCTCTTAAAAGCAAAAGAAAACTCAGGGGGCTTCATCCCGGTTCCTTTTTCCTATTCCTAGACTTGGTCATAATGAGGAAACCAGTGCCAACCACAGGATTAACATATTTGATTCCTACTTCTTCATCAATGTTCTTTAATGCTTGATGGTTTAGTGATTTTTTTTCACATATTTGTTTGATTCTTCATAGTTTCAAGTAAGAAGGTGTATATGCTTTCTCTTACACCATATTGTCTGAAAGCAGAAGTGGACTTTATCATGTCATTGGACCTATTTTTCCCTCAGATTTTTTCTAAATTGTGGACTAGGGTAAATGCCAAAGTTTCATTTTTTCTGAGAATTTCAAAGGACAAGTCTTGTGTGCTGCTGTAATATTTTAGTGAATAATAAAGTTCTTACTTAAATTTGATACACACAAGAGTAAGAAAACAATTTGAAAACGGGATTTTTTTTTTCTGTCATTTGATAGGAGGCATTTCCAAAGAAGCAAAAGAAGGTCAGCATGTATCCAAATGAGACTTTTTCCAGCACAACCCCCAAAGATAATTTTTACGAAATGCTTATGGCTGCCCACATAAAAGGAGCTTCCCACTTCATGGCCCTCACTCTGATAGTCACTGTGTTCTCATACTCTCTCCCTCTCTCCCTCTCTCTTCCATTCTTTCCCCTACTCCTCCTTGGCAGGTGATTTGAAATTCATCTTGTTGCCCTTTCTTTATACTCTCTAATTACTGATTAATCCTAGGCTTTTGTCATTGCTGTCTTCTCCCTACCCATCCATCCTACATTCTGTGCTTCATAGTCCCCTCATCTCTGCCCTTCCTCTATTGCCCCTGTAAGGTATAACTTGCATATCCATATCACGAGACCATACCCATTTTCATAATGTCAGATACTGGGCATCTTGACTCCATTTGCTCAGGAAATGTTTCTGTCAATATGTCCAATACAGGTCCTATTTTTTTTCTAAGTATGCTCCTATATATGTTTTGATGTAATTAAACTAATTGTCATTACTCTCTTTAAGTTCTCTCTCAAACTCAATTTCCATGTAGAATTTCCATATATTCCTTAAAGCATCTTCAGTATTAAAACCCCACATTATTATGTCTTTTTTTTTTAATTTGACAGGTAGAGTTACAGAGAGTGAAACAGAGACAGAGAGAAAGGTCTTCCTTCCGTTGGTTCACTCCCCAAATGGCTGCCACGGCCAGAAATGCGCCGATCCGAAGCCAGGAGCCAGGAGCTTCCTCTGGGTCTCCCATGCAGGTGCAGGAGCCCAAGCACTTGGGCCATCCTCCACTGCCCTCCCGGGCCACAGCAGAGAGCTGGACTGGAAGAGGAGCAACCGGGACTAGAACTGGTGTCTAGCCGGCGCCGCAGGCGGAGGATTAACTTAGTATTATGTCTTAATAGATTATTTTGATAGTCAAAATTGTTACCTTAATTGTTACCTTAGGCTCCATTATATATTCCCAAACATAATTCTTTGACCATTTACAATCATTGAAAAAAGACCAGTTAAAAATCACTATCTGGGGGTTGGTGCTGTGGTGTAGTGGGTAAAGCTGCTGCCTATAGTACTGGCATCCCATATGGACACTGGTTTGAGACCCGGCTGCTCCACTTCCTATCCAGCTCTATGCTCTGGCCTGGGAAAGCAGTAGAGGATGGCCCAAGTCCTTGGGTTTGGCTTTGGATTGGCATAGCTCCAGCCGATGCAGCCAACTGGGGAGTGAACCAACGGATGGAAGCTCTCTCTCTCTCTGCCTCTCCTTCTCTGAGTAACTCTGACTTTCAAATAAATAAATCTTTAAAAACAATCACTATCCTTTGTAAGTAGTAATACAAATAAATAGCTTAATATGAGTTATAGGATGCTTTATTTCACCTGATTCAGACCCTCTCAACGTGCGGACTGAACCATAGTAAATTCTAGCGGGACTTGTAATAGACATATTTGACCATAAGGTGGCAATAAAGAACTGCTGGTTAAACTAACAACTCAAAAAATGTGGTTAACTTCTATACTAGCAGGTTACTAATGCTCTAGGAACTGCAGGTTTTTTCATCACTTAACATGATAGTATTCTTCCCAGGAAGCTGAAACCTCTGAACATTTGCCAGTCTTATTGCTTTTCCAGGTGTCACATTGGATAGTAGAGTTGGGAATATTTTTAACCTAAGGAAATGTTACTGACTAAAGAACTAAATGTTAATTTTCTAATTCTGTGTAGATGGTGTTTTTCTGATTAGTTCCCTTTTACTCCCCTCCCCCCCAAGAATTTCATCAGTTCAAAGGAAAAAAAACTTCAGTAGACTTTTTCATACATTTTCCAAACAAAAGTTAGAAATGATTTGGGTATAGACCTGTGGAAACAGACAAAATGGTTCATTGTTATTTGATAACATTCAAACAATAAGACAAACCTACATTACTTTTCTTCACTATTTTTATATTATTAATTTTCTTTAAAATTAGTTATTTTATTAATATTGTTTTACACAGATCAGAATAGTATATACGTAATGTTTTGATACATGTATAAAGCACAGAATGTTTAAGTCAAGTTAGTTAACTTATCACCTCACTTAGCTTTGGTGGCAAGATATTTGAAAATTATTCTCTTAGCTATCTTAAAATATCAGATATTTGTACATTATAGTCACCTTGCTATGCGGCAGAACTCATAAAATTATATTTTTCTGTCTAACTAAAAGGATGTACCCTTTGATCTCGAAACCTCAGGCTCTGGTAACCAGCATATGCAATACTATAGTTCTCTCAGTTTTACCTGCTCAGAGTTCATCTGTAAATGAGTTTATGCACTGTTTGCCTTTCTGTGCCTGGTTTATTTCACTTAACATACTGGCCTCTAAGTTCCTCCATGCTGTCAATATTGACAGAATTTCCTTCTTGGTCAGGGATGAGTAGCCTTCCATTGAGTGTGTGTACCGCATTTGTTTCTTGACCCATACACTGACAGACGCTTGGGTTGGTTGCACATCCTGGCTACTGTGGATAGTGTAGCAATGAACATGGGCGTGCAGATGCTCCTTTGACTTGTTCATTTCATTTCCTTTAGATTTATCTCCAGAAGTCAGATTGTAGAATCAAGTGGTAGAGAAACTTCCATGTTATTTCACATACTGTCTAGACTAATTTACCTTACCATTCAGAGTATATAAATGTTTCCTTCTCTAACACTTGTTTTCTTTCATCTTTTTGATACTGGCCAGCATAACAGGGATGAGGTGATGCCTCATGTGATTTTACATTGCATTTCTCTGATGATTAGTGATGTTAGTCACCCCCGAGCTTCTACCCATTTGTTCACTTTCCAAAAGCCTTCAAAAGCTGAGAAATGAGGTGGGCCTAAGCCTAGAAGCAGAAACCCAATCCAGGCCTCCCATGTGGATAGCAGGGACCGAACTACTCCAGCTATCATCTGCTGCCTCCCAGTGTGCACATAGCAGGAAGCTGAAATTGAGAGTAGGAGATCCAAGACTCAAACTCAGGCACCCTGATTTGGGATGCATGTGTCCCAAAAAGTAGCTTAACTACTAGGTCTGATATAGATATAGTTATCACTGCTCTCTTCTGGTTTTCATTAGCTTGAATATCTTTTTCTGTCATTTGCTTGAATGTCTTTTTCTATCTATATATGTTCTTATTGTTAAAATAGGTTTCTTGTAGGCAGCATTGTTGGGCCTAGTTTTTCATTCATTCAGTTTCTCTCTATATATTTTATTTTGAGAATTTTATCCATTTATATTCAAAGCAATTATTCCCATGTAGGGACTTGCTACTGCCTTTTTCTAGTTTGCCTTCTGGTTATTTTGTAGATTCTTTGTGTCTTCTTTTCTTGCTATCTTTCTTTGTGGTTTGATAGCTTTCTGTAGTGGTGTGCGTTGAGTACTTTTCATGATTGATTGTTTGTTTTTGTAACTACTAAAGGTTTTTGCTTTATAGTTTCCATGAAGTTTACATTCATTCATTGTAATAATGAACTAGAAATAGAATGTATTTCCTTGGCAAGTTAAAGAATAACTTTTAAAAAACCCAAAATGTATTTTTTTAAAAAAGATTTATTTATTTATAAGAAAGACATCTTACAGAGAGAGAAGGAGAGTCAGAGAGAGCAAGAGATCACCAGTCTGCTGGTTCCGTCCCCAGATAGCTACAGTGATGGAGAGTGGGCCACACCAAAGACAGGATCACAGTCTTCTGTTGGTTTCAGCTAATGGTTGGTAACTGGTTAATTTCCCTTATCTCTTCCCAGTTTGGGCCTTTGTTATTAAACACAGCATCTCAGAAATATTTGTTTATCACCTGCCTTAAATGTATGGAGACAAAGGAGTTATTTGTGCTGTCTGATAAATATAGGACTCAGTTTCTCATACACTCAGGCAACATGACAGACACACATGTTGCCCTCTATATGCAACATAGGCACATAAAATAATGCCAGGTTTGGAAATTAAATCACACAAGCCTTGGTCTTTCTACCCAACATAGTAATATAGCTGCTATTTTTTTTCTAGTGCTTTGAAAGGATATTGGCATATATCAAGTAAATCTCTACCATTAAAGGCTGTGTAATATTTATTCCAAAGAATAAATAACTGGGATAGACATTATGATGGAGCAGGTAAAGCCATTGCCTGCAATGCCAGCATCCCATATGGGCACCAGTTTGTGTCCTGGTGCTCCTCTTCTTATCCAGCTTCCTGCTAATTCACCTGGGAAAAATGTTGAAGATGGTCCAAATGCTTGGGCCCCTGCATCCACACAGGAACTCTAGAAAAAGCTTCTGGCTTCTGGCTTTGAGCTGGCCCAGTTCTAATCCGTGTGGCCATCTAGGGAGTGAACCAGCAGATGGACAATATCTCCCCTCTTTCTCTCTCTCTCTCTCTCTCTCTCTCTCTCTCTCTACCAGTCTCTGTAATTCTGACTTTCAAACAGATAAGCAAATCTTAAAAAAATTAAAAGAATAAGTAACTTATACAATTAAGATATATCATCATAATATGTCACATGCTATATTCCTAGAAAAGTGAAATATTTTGTTTTATTTTAAGCTAGAATAAAGAGATTGATTATTGCTTGGATAACTGTGGACCACATTTTAGAATAAGTTTTCTTTTAGGTTGACCAGAAAAGTAGATTCAGATAGGCAGAGGTAGCAAAAAGTGTTCTAGACATAAAATATTAATTGGCAAAAATATAGGAAAAGAGATGATTTTTGTGCCACAGTGGATTAAACCACCATGTATGGCACCCACATCCCCATGTAAGAGTGCCTGGTTTGAGTCCCAGCTACCCCACACTTCTGATCCACTTTCCTGCTGATGCACCAGAGACCTGGATGGAATCCCTGGCTCCTGGCTTCAGCCTGGCCCAGTTCCAGCCTACTGCAGGCAGTTAGGGAGGAACCAGTGAATGAAATATCTCTATCTCTCTGTCTTTCCTTTTCTTTATGTCACTTTGTATTTCAAATAAATAAATAAATCATTCTATAAAAAGTACAGGAATAGAAAAATCCAGGTTGCTCAGATTTCTGGCAGTTTGAGCCTTTGGCACTCCTAGTTAATTTTCCTTGAGGTATCTTGGCGGGACTAGAGTTGACAAGCTTTGAAGAGATGTTGGATAGCAGAAATAATGGGATTTTTGAACTTAGAAATAAAAAATTTTGTAGAATATTTTTATTCCATGGGGCTGGCGCTGTGGCGCAGCAGATTAAAACCCTGGCCTGAAACGCTGGATCCGGTATGGGCCGGGTGCTCCACTTCTACTTTTTTTTTTTTTTTTTTTTTCACACCAGGACTCACTTTTACTCACCCGGAAGTTGTGTGTGTGGTCGATCCTCGCAGGAAACCCAGGCCTCCCTGCCTGCGTGGCCGTGCCCTGGCCAGGCCCCCAGAGGAGGAGTCCGGCCAGGGCCCAGGGGCGCGAGCCCCCTCAGATCCTGAGCACCTGGACTCAGGGACCTGCCACCCCTCCCCACCCCCGGGCGGCCTCCTGAGGTAGAGGCAGCCGAAGGTGCCTCCCACCTGGCCCTTGGTGAGGCACCCCGGGTTCACACAAACACAGCCCAGGATGTCCTCCACGAAGTACCTCTGCTCTGAAGGGACTATGAAGACGTTGGGATAAAATCACAAGGAAGCAGTGCTTCTCAGTTGGATGATTTAGTTCAAAAAATTCATTATTAAATATGTGTTAAACTTCAGGAATAAAAATCTTTTTTTTTTTTTAAATATAAGTTGGGGTAGACAATTGGCCTAATGGTTTCTTTAATGGTTTTTCTGGTTTTTTTGTTTGTTCTTTTTTTTGTTTTGTTTTTTGTTTTTTGTTTAAGATTTATTTTATTTATTTGAAAGAGTTACAGAGAAGTAGGGGGTGGGGGGAGAGATCTTCCATCCGCTGGTTCACTCCCCAGATGGCTGCAACGGCGAGCTGTGCTTATCTGAAGCCAGGAGCCAGGAGCTTCCTCCAGGTCTCCCACGCGTGGGTGCAGGGGCCCAAGGACTTGGGCCATCTTCCACTGCTTTCCCAGGCCATAGTAGAGAGCTGGATAGGAAGTGGAGCAAACTTCCCTTCATATTGCATTGTCTTAGCAAACAATAAAGAGGCTTCTTTTGATGCCTGTAATTAAGCTTCAAAGGGAATAGGCAAAGCCAGACATTTACCTGGGCTGGGACTATTTCCTTTTTACTATTATTACTATTATTATTACAAATGTGCAATTCACTCTTGTTCATTTCCCATTACATTTCTGGAGAGTGAACAAATGTCCTGATTCCAGGTGGTGGGGAAAATCAGCACACTAGCAAGAGGTTTAAGTACTGCCTTATTTGGAGCTGGCTTCCATTTCTCCTGGGGCCACTGTACACATTGTAAACAGTGTGTCATTCCAGGATCCCACTGGGACTGGCCTATTGGCAGCCTTCTTGAAGTCGTTTTCACTAGGTATCCTCTGCTCCAATCTGTTGGGATAATTTGTGTTAGTGTCATCAATAGGCTTCGCACACTGAAGCTTGTTCTCATTGGTCTACCTTAGTTTTAGCTCTATACATGTGTCCTTCTCTTCAAAACCCCCCTTTACCACTGTACCTCCAAACAGCTTTATTTTGCCACAGAGTTTTATTTATCCTACAAGAGTGATACATGCGCTACTGTATCTTTATG
Organism: Lepus europaeus; assembly: GCF_033115175.1. NCBI lineage: Eukaryota > Metazoa > Chordata > Mammalia > Lagomorpha > Leporidae > Lepus > Lepus europaeus. Next base: position 132,067,618 of record NC_084830.1, on the reverse strand, counting down.
GGACTTTTTCTGATGACATCTTCTTAGCAAAATTATTGGATCTTTATTCATGTATGGATAACACGTTGAGAAAATATATTTTCTATAGTGTTTGACTTGTGTATGTAAAACTTGCTAAACTATGAACTCCTTGATTGCAAGAGTAATAGAAAGTTACAATAATTATATTTAAGGCATTGTGTGTTGCTATAAAAACATAGAGGAAGCAGAACCAAGCAAGCCTATAGCTAATCACTGAAAAAGCTCAACATTTAAAGACTGACATAGGAAATTAGGAAGCAGTTTATATAAAATAAGCAAAAGAATAACAAATTAAAGACTTAAGTAAATACGAATTTTTTTTACATTTCGAAAAATATTCTGTGACCATGGGTTCAATCCAGGGATATCACTAGAAGTATTTAAAAGAAAATAAGATAAACTTATGCTTTGCCTTCAATATCATTATGATCTCATGAAATTATTATAATTTAAGGCTACCAAATATGAGTGAATCAGTGAATATTTTATTTCTTTTTAAACATTTATTTATTTGAGAGGCAGAGTTACAGAGAGAGACAGGAAGAGAGAGAGGGAGAGAGGGAGAGAGAGAGAGCTTCCACTCACTGGGTAACTCCCCAAATGGCCAGAACAGGACCAGGCCTAAGCCAGGAGCCAGGAGCTTCTTCCAGGTCTCCTTTGTGGGTGGCAGGGGACTAATCACTTGGACCATCCTCTGCTGCTTTTCCCAGGCCATTAGCAGGGAGCTGGAGTTAGTGGAGCGGCTGGGATACAAACTGGCACCCATATGGGATGCCAGCATCGTAGGTGGTGGCTTTACCTGCTCTACCACAATGTTGGCACCAGTAAATACTTTACCACATCAATTACGTACCAACCACTGTGAAACACATTTATGTAAATTCTAAGAAGAAAAAGATAAATTATCACAGAATTAAAATTCAGCCCTGTTCCCTTGAACACTTCTCTCACACCCCAGCCTGGACTTTGAAAGAGAAAATAAGGTAAAGTACACAGTAAGAAATTCAGCATCTTTACCATTTTGAAGTATGTAATTCAATAATAGTTCAGAGATTCCAAGTGTGTTCATATCACATACAATGATTACTACCTTCCATTTCCAGAACTCTTCGTTTTTCCAAATGGAAACACTACATTCATTAAGCAACACTCTGCATTATCCCCTTTCCCAATCTATCACCTCTAGTCTGGCCAAGATACCCAAGGGAAAATTAAACTGGGTTCCCACCACCATGATACTTTCTGTCTCTGATTTGGATGATTCTATGTACATTAAACAATTGGAATAACACAGTATCTGTCCTCTTTGTGATTGACTTATTATTTCATTTATAATGTTATCCTCAAGATTCATCCATGCTATAGCATATATCAGTTTCCTTCCTTTTTTAAATTTGAAAAATATCCCATCGTGTGTGTGTGTGCATGTGTGTGCGTGTGCATGTGTGTGTGTATCACATTTTGCTTATCCATCCGTCAGTCAAGACATTGGGGTTGCTTTTACATTTTAGCTACTGTGAATAATGCTACTGTGAACATGAAATTAAAAATGTCTTTGAGATCCTGAATTTTGAAATTATGCCATATATATTCATAAATCTAACCTACACTTTTTGTTGCCCTTGTGACTATCACTGTCTTGCCTCTTTTAAACAATTTTATTGAGAAATTTGATGTGATCATTGAATGTTGGATTCTGTCAGGAGTCTAAAAGATCTCTATATACTGAGAATGACTGGCCAGGATGATTAAAGTGAAAGTTCGTTAAAAGATTTCTACATAAGTTAAGAAAATGAACCACAAAAGGAAAGGTTAGCAGAGAGATGACTTCAGGTTTAAAGCACGCTTTCTAGATCTTCATTTAGGTCAGTAATAAAAGTGTAAACTAGAGCATAATTCTATGCCTCTTGGTTACATTAATTAATTCATTATCATCTTTTTGTTTAACTGTTGAAGCAGTTAGAGCTAACATATATCTTTATCCATTCCCATTTTGGGCATGTGATACCTTTTCTAATGCCTGGCTGATGTTCAAATTCATTATGTGGACCTCAGATCTACTAATCTAGTTACCTGGTCAAAGAAGAAAAACAAAATTATTCTGACCTTTTTTATTTTACATCTAAGATTTATAGCATCATTTCATTATGATCCTAAGTCTATACTAAAATAATTTCTTATATTATCTGAATTAATGTTAATTTTAAAATAATTCACTATAAAAACATATATACAAAATTCAGCTTTGAATGTGAATTCAAAGAGTTTGTGTTTGATACAGCAGTGAAGAGGCCATTGGCGATTCCCACATCATATCTCAAAGAGTATGAGTTCATTTCCTATCTCCAAATCCAATCCAGCTTCCTACTGATGGACACCCTGGGAGGCAGTGAGCACTGGCTCAGGTATATGGGTAGCTTCCACTAATTTAGAAGACCCAGAATGAATTGTGGAATCCTTCCTGACCCAGCCCTGACTGTTGTAAACATCTAAGCAGTGAATGGGAAATCTCCCCCCATTTGTCTCTCTGATTTTCAAATAAATAAAATTAAATTTTCAAAAAGTGAATTCAAGAAGAAATAAATTAAGCATAAAAAATAGCAAATTAAGAACCAAGGAGTCTTAATCTTATTTTAAAATTTATAACATCAGTTAACATAAAAATTTTTATGTAGCAAACTATATGGCATAGTTTTGTTCCCATTGTGGTTAAAATAATATCTATAAGTACATATTGTCTTGATTTTAGTGAGACAAGATGTAAGCAGATGGAGGGAGGTGGTAGAGCAGAGATGATGAATGGTACAGGCTGTATGAATTGGAAAGAGAGAGAACTGCCATTCAGCAATTTGTAAATCGCAAAACCTGACGTCTAGTTATGTGTTTGATTGTCTTTGTACTTTGTATAAGAATTAGTGAGTACGAGGCTTCTCTAAAATGTTCATGGAGGGGCCAGCGCTGTGACATAGCAGGTTAAGCTGCTGCCTACAGCTCTGGCATTCCGTATGGGATCCAATTCAATCCTTGGCTGCTCCAGTTCCAATCCAACTCCCTGTTAATGGGCCTGGGAAAGCAACGGAAGATGGCCCAAGTGCTTGGGTCCCTGCACCCACATGGGAGACCTGCATGAAGCTTTTGGCTCCTGGCTTCAGATCAGCCCAGTTCCAGCAGTTGTGGCCATTTGGGGAGTGAGCCAGCCAATGGAAGACCTCTTTTTCTCTGATCCTCTCTTTCTTTCTTTCTCTAACTCTGCTTTTCAAATAAGTCTTTTAAAAAAATAAAGTCTTCATGGAAAAACTAAATGCAAGTTTATTTGGTATGAAAAAAATGAAATCCTTACAGTTTTTAAATAATATACACTTTCCACAAACATTTTGAAGACCTTGTCTATGAACATTTTCCTCTATCTTATTAAGAAGTGGAAAGGGAAATAAGGACTTTCAAGTGAGATTACAACCATTCTGAAACATGGTTTCAGAGGTCTTTAAAAATTCAGGGGTCTTTAAAAGTTCACAGAAAGTGTGTACTGTAGAAAAACTGAATTTTTTTGCCCTAAAATAAGCTTATCTTTTAATTAAAAATTTTCATGAACTATTGGAAGTTTCCTCACTCAGCTACAATAAATTAAAGGAATGGAAGTAAAGGTAGAAAACCAGCGTTAAGCAAATACCTACCAGTTTAAAACAAGGAACAAGATGGATTTGAGGAAATGTTGATCAGAATAGTTATTAATGTTCTCTGGAGAACATGTTTTAATAAGTGATCATAGAGTGATTGTTCAGTATAGGATGGACAATTTAGGATAAAAGATTTAAAAAGATACAGATTCTTCCTGCAAGAAGATCTAGACAAGTACAGGGAGTGTCAAGTATGATTTTACAAAGTAGAACAGTTTCACAAGAAAAGTAAATTTATCTATATTGAAAATTAAGAAGTACTGTTAGTTTCAAAAGTCAGGATTTTCAAACTGAAATGTCTCCTGAGATCAATTACAACCAAGGCAAGTTAGTCCAATAAAAGCACATTTCAATGAGGCAGGAACACTGGAGCCCAACTGACTTTTGCAATAACAAGGAAAGTTCCAAAATTTTCAGAAAATCTCATGTTTTATTTCTATTTTTGTTGAGTATTTAAATTTTAAAAGTTGTGGTCTGTTTATAAAAAAGACCATAAAGGCGATTGTATGTGGCAAATAAAATATATTAACAAGTTAGATTTAGTTTGTGTTACCAGCTTTAAATTTGAGGATAACGAACTGTCAAGAGTATTGTGATTTGGGCTTTTCTTTGTTTGATATGTGAAAATGAGACACGCAGTAACTAAAGAAAACAACTCAGAAGAACATAATGAGCTAAGGTAGGCAAGTCAGAAAGTAATTGAAATAAATGAAATACTATGAAGAGCATATTTTGGGAGCGTGTACAGTCTATGATGGGAAAGAGCAGGAAGTATGAGGACATGAGCATTTGGGAAAGAAGGTAAAGCTAAGCTCTTGCACACAGGGAGTCATTAAAGCAAATGATGCCAAACCTGCTTCAGTGCATTTCATGAGGGTGAGGAGTTTGGCGCTATGCCTCTAAAATGGAAATATTGATTTCAGTAGGAATAAACTTAGAGATAAACTGTCGACATATCTTTGAACCTATGCTTTTCAACACTTTGCAATGACATTGATGGCAAGCATGGCTAATGTGACAAGATATTTGAGTCTAAACAATCTTAAGAGACTTAAAGTTCATTCATAAAATTTAAGGTGTGTATATTTAAGGAAATTAGTGAAATAAAATGCATAAAAATAACCCAGAAAAACTACCCAAATCAAGAATACTAAGACCCAGAAAGATCAATTAATGTCCCTCAAATCAAAAGGTGTGTGACAGAAATGTAATGTACATCCCAAAACTCTCTGGGTTCCAGGTATATATTCATTCTTGGCTATCATGGAACCAGTAAGTATGAAAGTATTTGTATATTTCTTAGGAGAACATTAAATCATATTTTGTATTGGGTGGAAGATGAGGTAAATATCTTTTGAGATGATGATCAACGAGTCTATATTTTTTCCTCATAAAACATTGTTGAAGTTTGGACCTAATATCCTGAGCAAGTGGATCATGTGAGTTAAGACTTCAAAGTGTCAAGAAATGAAATGTTCTTGTTTTGATTGTTCTTGTCTTCATTTATTAGTGATATCAGAAAATGCTGATGTTACCAGTTAAAAATATTTCAAATTTAGACATTCAAATATTTTCAGATTGTCTAGTAATTACTAATCATGGTTGAAAATACTGTGGAGCCCACATGGAACAAAACAAACACAATTCCTCCCACTACATAGTCGGCAATTTTGTGAAGTATGTCTTTCTGCTTCTCCTTTCTCACTGGTTTTTCTCATTACTTCTTTTTTTTTTTTTAAACTTTTATTTAATGAATATAAATTTCCAGTGTACAGCTTATGGATTACAATGGCTTTCCCCCCCCCATAACTTCCCTCCCACCCGACACCCTCCCCTCTCCCGCTCCCTCTCCCCTTCCATTTGCATCAAGATTCATTTTCAATTCTCTTTATATACAGAAGATCAATTTAGTATAAAGATTTCAACAGTTTGCACCCACATAGAAACACAAAGTGAAACATCCTGTTTGAGTACTAGTTATAGCATTAAATCACAATGTACAGCACATTAAGGACAGAGATCCCACATGAGGAGCAAGTGCACAGTGGCTCCTGTTGTTGACCCAACAAATTGACACTCTAGTTTATGGCGCCAGTAACCATCCTAGGCTGTCGTCATGAGTTGCCAAGGCTATGGAAGCCTTCCAAGTTTGCCGACTCTGATCATATTTAGACAAGGTCATAAAAGACAGGGTGAGGATAGTAACCAATGATCCTAAGAGTGGCATTTACCAGGTTTGAACAATTATACAGCATTAAGTGGGGAAGAGGACCATCAGTACACACAGGTTGGGAGTAGAGCCATTGGTGGTAGAGTAGAGGTTATGATTACAAAGGAATGAGGCCCAAGTGCACTAGACAGGGCCTAGAACAAAGGACAGAGTCATTATTAGAGGAGCTAAGAAAGGTGCTGTCTAAGCTACAATTAAGTTTTCTGATTGAGAGGCAAATAGAACCTGATAGAAGGGGCTTGATAATAATCTGGTGGGCTTTAGGCCTTGTAAGTTAAGAGGCCCAGACCTATCTATCTCTTCACATGGGGTATATCCTAAGGGAGGTGTGAACCTCCTAGGGGAAGGCACTCTGTTGACTTTCATTACTTGGCTGGCCTGGGAGGAGAGCTGGCCAGGTAAAGGCAGGGGGCATCTCTAACAAGAAATTTACAGTTCTGCCTGTAATGTTGCTGACCCTACTTGACCATCCCCTCAGCTGCAGTGGTCATTTTGGAAGTTGGGCTGAGTGAAGGGCTTTTCAGCTTAGAGCCAATAAGATCTGTGGCTCTGACCTGGGCATCCTTCGACTCCAGGGCAGGTCCATTTCCAGTGATCCAACTCTTGGCTGGCAGAGCTGCCAGGGCTCTTCACAAGCTGACTTCTGCTGAAGCCCAGGCTTACCACCTTGAAAGCCACTGCAGTGGACTGGCCTGTTGGGTCTCCTTGAGGGCAGATCACTGTACAGATCAGCCATTAATAGGCCTGCCACCCATTGCTTCTGATGCCTAGCTTTCTTTTCCTCCTGGTTTGTGTTCAAGCAGACCAGAGGATGCAAGTCAAGGGAGTGCCCGTTTCCCATCTCTATTCTTCAGTGGCCTGAACTACAAGTCTATAGTCACAGGCATGTTCTGCAGTAGTTTTTCTAAGGTAGACAATGCCCATGAGGAAAATTATATTCTCACTTAAAAACTTTCTTTCCTTTTGGTCTGAAAGGGAGGTTTTTTCTACTTACTGTATACTTCGCTGATGGCGAAGTGAATCTAGCTATGAGATTATTATTTGAGTTCTTATTTTGGCTATGCTATTGCAGAAAAATGTTAGCCATCTCTTTTATAAGGTCTAAAGATTAAATTGTGCATCCTACAGATTCCTTCATAATAGAATTAGTTTCCTACCTTGAAGAGAATAGAGAAATGAAAGAACAAGTTGGGCTTAGAATAGAGAAATGAGGGAGCAAGTCCTAGATCACTTGCTGACAATAGCAATATCACATGAATACTTAGCAAACTGTTTCAACCATTAGATAACAACTTAAGAAAACATTTACCAGAAGGTCCAATGCCTTCTATAAATTTTAAGAATCATGTATTTGAAAACACCTCTTAAATATCTAACATGGTGTAGTTTGTTTAGCCAGTAAACTTAAGCACAACCATCTAAAATGTTTTGTTTCTTTCTACCAACAAGTCTAAAACATATGATACACAGATTCAGGTCACACAAATTAAAATGTATCTTTGATTGATTTTAGCAGCTTAAATTTATGGACAATCTTATCTATAAGCCATTTAAAATAAAACTCTTAATAAAATTTCCCCATGTGGACATACAATATGTACACACATATAATATAGCATAATAGACCAATATAGCAATTTTAATAATAGCTTTTAAAATCTTTAACTCTTTTTGTAGATTGCCAATTGATTTGAATTGCTTTTTCTTTTTAGTAACCTCAGTTAACCATACTTTCTCTCAGTTGGTACTGTTAATACATTATTGGCTTCATCTGTTTACAGAGCCATCCCAAAGTACTGAATACAATAAAAGTGGCTGGAAAAAGTCCATAGGAACCTATAGGAGGACAGCTAAACACAGAACCAACAACGCTTTAGTTTTATGGGCAGCAGATCATATATAACTGTGGATGACAAAAGACTTTAAGTCTCCATGTTTAAAATTATAAACTCATCAACCAACAAGAGGCACTTGCTTACTTCACAGTATTTTTGAAAGCACCTGTAGGATTTTACAAGTATTTAACCCTTTAGGCCTCTGGGGCTTTCTCATTAAGATAACTATCATGTCTAGTAACACAAGATCATTAGACTTTTTAATTCTCAAACATTTGTATTAATAGCATTTTCCATTATAGAAACTTAAAGTCTGGTACCACATCACATCTTGACAGTCCTTCTAATATACTCCAAATAGACTGATTAGTTGGTGTCTCTATAAGATGAGAGAGACATAGGTCCTTCGATTTTTTCAGTTGGGCCCAAACTGGAAAAACCAAAGTCCAGGATTTACTGGAAATTTTAGAGCCCAGATTGTTTGAAACTTTGATTTTTTGAATGCCTGTCAAGAATGCCAAGAAGGCTCAAAATCCAAAATATCTGGTTGAAATAAGATTCCTTAAAATAATGACATAACATAGACCAAATTTGATCATTGTTGCAAGGTGATTATTCAAATTTTTGAAAAAAGCACATATTTAAATAACCCATAGCTCTTAATAAAAATTCAGCTGTTTTTGAACAATTAGAATTTAACAGACATCAAGAGAACATAATAGATTACTTTAACACATTGCTTTAACAGAGCATCAGAGTTTAATTCTATGTCAAAGAGAAATTGAGCTTCCTGTGATCTTTTGCTGTGAGGTTTCCTTCCTTTACCTTCTTTCATATTGGTGACCATGTTTCTGTGTTTCTGTGTGTAAGACATCTTTAAGCATCTTTTGCAGGGCAGGATGAGTGGCAACAAATTCTTTCAGTTTCTGTTTGCTATGCAAAGTCTTTATTTCACCTTCATTCACAAATGAGAGCTTTGCAGGATATAGTATTCTGGGCTGGCAGTTTTTCTCTCTTAGTACCTGGGCTATGTCTCGCCATTCCCTTCTAGCTTGTAGGGTTTCTGATGAGAAGTCTGCTGTGAGTCTAATTGGAGATCCTCTAAGAGTGATCTGACGTTTCTCTCTTGCACCTTTTAGGATCTTTTCTTTATGTTTTACTGTGGTGAGTTTGATTACAACATGTCGTGGTGAGGATCTCTTTTGGTCATGTTTATTAGGGGTTCTATAAGCTTCCTGTACTAAGATGCCTCTGTCCTTCTCCAGACCTGGGAAATTTTCTGCTAGTATCTCACTGAAAATGCCTTCTAATCCTTTCTCCCTCTCCATGCCTTCAGGAACTCCTAGAACCCGAATGTTGGGTTTTTTAATAGTATCCTGTAGATTCCCGACAATATTTTTTAGATTTCTAATTTCTTCTTCTTTTCTTTGGTTTGCCTGTTTCCTTTCCTGTTCTCTTTCTTCTAAGTCTGATATTCTCTCTTCTGCTTCGCCCATTCTGTTTTTAAGGCTCTCTAATGTGTTTGTCATTTGCTCTATTGAACTCTTCATTTCATTATGATTTCTAGTCACTATCAGAGTTTCTTGTTCCACTAGTTGTTTCATTTCATTTTGATTCCTCCTTAATATTTCACTTTCACGAGAGAGATTTTCTATCTTGTCCATGAAGGATTTCTGTAGTTCAAGAATTTGTTTTTGAGAACTTCTTAATGTTCTTATCAATTTTTTGAGATCCGCTTCTTGCATTTCTTCGATCTCATCATCTTCATAATCTTGAATTGGGGTGTCTTTTTCATTTGGGGGCGTCATAGTTTCTTCCTTGTTCTTGTTAGCTTGGTTTTTGCGTTTGTTGTTTGGCATGTTGGAGATATTTGGTTTCTTCACTGTGGTGTTTTTTCTTGTTACACTATGGCTCTATATTAAGTGGACTGTCTGCTTTCAGTGGAGCCTTAGAGGCTTGAGATGAGTGTGGACTGAGAGCTGTGTTTGGTTCCTCAGGGTTGAGGGTGTGTCAAGGATGACACTCCCAGGTTAGGTGTGGTAAATCTCTCTTTCTTTTTTTGATTTAAAAGGGAAGTAATTCCACACAGCTGAACGTAATTGGAGGTAGTTAGCAGGCAAATGATATACCCACAGGAGCCAGAGATCGGAAGCTCTTTCCCAAGGACCACACAGGGAATCTCTGCTGCCCTCAGTGTGGGCTCCAATTCTCCTGCAGTCTCCCACTGGGTTGCCAAGTTAGATGCTAATCTCCTGTTATTTCACCCCTCCCCACAGAGTCAGGTTTTTCTGCTAGGCTCAGGGCAGGTGCAGACCTGAGGTCGCCCTGCTTATGACGTATGTCCAAAATGGCGCCTGCTCTGTCTTGCTCGCCTTTGAGAGGTGAGCGGAGAGAGAGAAACTTGTGTCCGTATCAGTCACTTTTTAAATTTTTTTTCTCTCTCTTCTAGTTAGCCTGGTGAACTTTTCCCCACGGAGTTTCAAGCCTCGTTCCCTCTAGCCTCCTCTTTCCGCTTGCCCGCTGGTATCTCGGGCTATGGAGGTTCGGCTCACCTCGCATTCCAGCGCTGGTGCGTTGAGTCTGCCGCTGGTGTCCCGAACTTGGGCTCCCACGCTCTCCACGCAGGTCCACTGTGAATCACTAGTTCCGGAAGAGTTTCCTCTGCTGTTTCATCCCCTACTCTTCCTTGACCCTGCAGTATCTCCACTTATATTAAACTTGCTCTCCCCCCGGACTAAGTGTGCTTCCTGCCTATTCCGCCATCTTGCCGCCTCCCCCTCTCATTACTTCTTGTTTCCCTAAAGATGGCATTTGGATCCCAGGGACAACTTATATAAGTTAATTACATTTGCATGATATTGTTACCTATTGATGTTTCTTGCAAATATTGACTTCTGGATACTGACTTCTGGTATCTGGATATGTCTGGAATCTCTGTAGTATAACACAGCTCCAAGAGTCACTGCATCATAGCAGCCTGTGACTACTTCCTCTCCTTGTTATCCACCTACTGTGTTAGCACCCTCTGCTGAAGGACATTCTGACCCTTTCGATTATAATATCTCTTAACTCTAAGCCTCCTTCTTCATCTATCCTCTCAGCATTTGTTTATGTTGAAACTCTAATTGTAAGTTGTTCCTAGTGATCTTCATTGCAGTATGAAAGGTTTTTCTGAGTATGAGGTCCAAGCCTGGATGCCTCTCTTGTTATTGTTATTCTGTTTCACCCATGCCAAGTGGGATGCTGCATCGTTAAAAGCCAAGGAGTTTGAACTGAGCCAGAAAAATGAGGTCTAGACCCTAGACTCCATTGCTGCTTCTCTTCCCTGACCCCTCTCCTCATTTCTCAGAAAGATTACCCTTTCCTAGGTGATTTTATAAAAGTTCCAACAAAAAAAAAAAAACAATCTTCTTCACTCTGAATAAATATTGCATCATTGCAAATCCAAAATTCTTGATTTTGGTCTATTGTATGGCTAGGCTTGTTAAAATTTCAATACTGAACAGTATTACTAATTTTTTGATTACTAATTTTTTGGATTAAGTTGGTGGCTCTTCTTTTTTGAAAACATGCCTGCATCTCATGACCTAGGATAAATGGTTGAAGAATCCAGCCATTTAGGAGAAGTGCTTATGGCTACCCGGGAAGTAATATTTCAAAGTAATGCATGTTGAAACATATGAACAGTAGTGGGGAAAGGAAGAGTTACATGAGTAAATAAAATACTCAGATACATGCAGATGTAAGTATATCCTTGGATCCAGACTAAGCATTTTAAAAACAAGGGAGTTAAATCTCAATAGCTGAAGTAGTATCATAGATCAGCAGCAAAAACTACAGAATCAAAAATGAATTTAAATTCCCTTATATGTATATTAAATAAACGTAAATGATTTGTGTATATTCTGGTAATATTTATAAATAAATGCATAATGTTTATATATAGCACCTCTACTTGAAAAAATAATCATGTATTTTTCTCTTTATAAAAGGTATGCATAGCTAAATGTTGGAAGTGAGCTGTGTAAGTTGGGACTAATTTTACTATGCACAAAGCAGTGACTTGTCTCACATCTGCTTCCTTCTTCCACATCCACCTTCTTTTTGTTCATTTATGTTTTTCTGCATGATTTAATATATTGAAATATCATTAAATTTTAATGATTTTCCTTTCAGAATGATACAGAAAACAACATTTAAACTGCTGTCTGCTACTTAGTCTGTAGCCAAAAGACTAAATCATTGTGAATAATTGCCTGTAACTCATTTATAACCTTCTATTATCTCAACTTCTTATTTAAGGAGCTAATTAAATGATTCTCCAGAGAATGTTTCTTCCCTTTTCCTTTAAGTTGTAGTTTTAAAATATTTCACATTGTCTCAGAAACCTAACAAATTGATTACTCAAAGTTCCAACTTTTTAAAATATATACAAATGGAATATGTATATATATATATATATATAATATATACTTACGAAAGATTTTTCTCTCCCCCACAGCATTTCTGAGCCAATACGTGGATTTTTGTGCTGCCAAGCTTTGTTTTGGTGAGTAGGGTAAATATTGAAAACAGAATTGAAAGCATTCAAAGAAAGAGGGAAGAATTGTACTGCAAAAAAAAATCTATTGGGAAGGAAAAAAACCTCTTGATGGTTGCTGAGAGACAGGAAAGGAAAGAATGAAAAGTGAGGAGGGAGCAATATTTAGGTGAACAGTGAGAGTTCAGATTTTGAGAGTTTAGAACAAGATAGCAGAAACAAGTACCAAAAAAATTCAAGCTTTTGAGAGAGGGGGAGAAATGTAACAGATATTTTAGAAAGGCTACCGTAGATTTTATGATGGAACATGGCAGACTACTGCTGTGTTGTCTTCCAATGTTTGTTGATGGTTTCCAGCTCTTGTCCCTAGTGGACAGCACATTGTACTTTGACTCTGCCCTGTCTCGTTACAGAATGAGAAGGAAAGAAAGGAAAAGAAAGTGAAGGGAGGGGAAAATACTGGTCATGGGATAGGAAGGAGGAAGGTAGCCACAGGGCCTGAAACCAAGCCCACATAATGTTTGTGTATCAAGGAACTGCTCTTGATACTATTTCACTTCACAAGAAAAACACTTCAAGATCATGACAAGTAGGCAAACTTCTGTAATCACCATTAGGAAACTTCCAGGCTTTTATTAAGTGTGTTTCCATTTACTCTAATCTTCTGAAGATCTCTGTATCTCCTCTTTTCAGGAAATGTTCAAGGAAAATTTAAACACAGTTTTTAAGGTTATTATTTAGCATCTTTGAAACATTGAATGCCTAATGTCTAACTTACAACTTTTTGGTAAAGAACTTTAAGGCCGGCGCCACAGCTCACTAGGCTAATCCTCCACCTGCAGCGCCGGCACCCCGGGTTCTACTCCCGGTCGGGGCGCTGGATTCTATCCCCTTGCTCCTCTGCCAGTCCAGCTCTCTGCTGTGGCCTGGGAAGGCAGTGGAAGATGGCCCAGGTGCTTGGGCCCTGCACCTGCATGGGAGACCAGGAGAACCACCTGGCTCCTGGCTTTGGGTTGGTGCAGCGCGCCAGCTGTGGCGGCCATTTGGGGGGTGAACCAACGGAAAAAGGAAGACCTTTCCCTCTGTCTCTCTCTCTCTCTCTCTCTCTCTCTCTCTCACTGTCTAACTCTGCCTGTCAAAAAAAAAAAAAAAAAGACTGTGTTTCTCTCTCTCTCTCTGTTTCTCTCTCTTTGTGTGTATGTATATATGTGTGTGTGTGACAGAGAGAGAGAGAGAAAGAGAGAGTGAGTTCACTTTGAATGAAAATTCTTTGGTACTTGCCCAGCACATTCTTTCCTTTTACTCATATGCCTTTCCCTCCTTCCAATCCATGCTCCACTCTCCCTTCCTCTACCCTTCAGATTTATTAAAACCTTATCAAGGAGCAAGAGTTGTGATACAGCTGATAAGAGTGACTGGTCAAGTCCCTACTACTTTGTTTTCAGATACAGCTTCCTTGTAGTGCACCCTAGTATGCAGCGGATGGTGGCTTCACGTATGTGGGATCCTGCCACCCATGTGGGACACTCAGATGGAGTTCTAGACTCCTTGCTTTGGCCTCATCTAGTCCTGGCTCTTGAGGGTATTTATTTGACATGGGTACTAAACCAGCAGATGGACAATCAGTCTCTTTCTCTCTCTCTCTCTATCCTCTTCAAATAAGTAAAATTAAATAAGCATTTTCAATAATTGTCAGAGAATCAAGTAAAAGAAAATAATTATCAAGTTATACTTTACTTTGATCAAACAATCCTATCTTGATTATCAAATTCAGTAAAATATATTCATCATTTTGAAAGACATAAAATTCATTCTATTAAGATAAATCAAATTAAAATTCTAAAAATAAGTAAATTCCAAAAAAGTCATGAATGTTCTAACATAAAAGGAATGACATTTGAGGTGTCTATCTACTTTTTCAAACTGTCTACTTTAAAATTAATCCAATTATTTTGATATATAATATATGATTTATTTGTCCATAGATTACATTAATCTCTTGTGTTTCAACTGGGTATAGATTACATTAATCTCTTGTGTTTCAACTGGGTATATTTTGCATTATAATCTACCCATACCTTAACTTGATCCATTTTTCTCTGTATTTTAAATAGCAGTTTGTGGTTTGAGACAAACTTTCTCATTATTATTGTAATTATTTTTTTGTTTCTTTTGTTCCTCCAAAGGAAGTTACCAGCACCTCACTCTGAACTACCTTGCAAATAAATTGACCAGGATAGTTACTGGGGTTGATCTAAATTATATGCACAGTCTCTTTTCAAGGAGTTAAAACTCTAAGATCTTCATCATGCCTATTTTTCATTTTGCAGGGAAAGGTAAATAATAGCTCTGACATTACATCCTTTAAATATTTAATTCAGTAACTTTAAAATCAGTAATTTTTTAACAACTTAAAAATAAAACTTTGACTTCTTTTTCACTCAATAATTGGAAATCACTAACATTTGACTGCAATAATGATTTTAGAATTAATAAGTGGATTCTTGTCCAGAGGTGTACTTGTTCCTATATAGCTCTGGTTACAGTGTAGAATACCTGTCTCCTCAGGTATACACCTTTGATGAATTTGACTCTGAAAATCCCAGTTACACCCAAAATTTCACTCCCCTAGAGTGACTGACTCATCTGGACCACAGACAGGTAGAACCAGTCTGAAAGAGTCATGGGGCTCAAGTGGAACGCACCCAAGTGAATCATCCCTTTAATGTATGAAACCTTAGAGGAAAGAGCAGAGAGAATGTACTGGTTGTCAGGAAAATGCAGGCTTCTCCTGGAAAATGACATCCTCTATTAATAAGATCTAAGGAGTGACTCACATAATTGTCCTAGTTTTTAAGATGTCACATGTTCCAATAAATACCTAAAGCATGTGGGACTGCACTTGATTTTAGAATAGGATTTTTACAAAGAAGGTGGAGATCCCAACTCCCTCTATCATGTCTATATAAATGTCTGATTGTGTGTTTTAGTGTTTTCTGGGAAGTGTCTTGACAGAGAACCTGAGCTGGACAAGTAGCCTTGATCTGAGTGGGCTAACTGACACCATGAAAATATCAGGTGTCTTCCTGCTCCTCTCTCTGGCTCTTTTCTGCTTTTTCTCAGGTGAGTTTTTGTTTTTTCTTAAAATTAAGATCCCATATCTGTACTCAACTGGAGATGACAAGAGTAGTAGTCCAACATATTCAAAATTCTAACAAACTTTATGTGAAAGACAAGTTAAGAGACATCATCGTAACAGTGCTGGTAGCAATTATGATGATGAACATGGTAATGGTGATGATGATAAAGCAAGCACCATTTATTGAGCTTAAATAAATGGGCATCTAGGCATGTGCTAAGAGATTTTCTGTTCAATCTCCAATGGTGATATTCATAAGTAGTCATATCCCTAACCTACTTATACAAAACTGGCACCGAAAAGTTAACAAAATTGCCAAAGGACTTGCAACAAGTAAATAGAACTTATAATTTGAATCCAGATCACAACTGATGTTTGTTCCATAGAACTAGTCTAGAGGATGAATAACTGCAACAAATACTAGTTTGGCTTTTCCAGTGCAAAAGAAACTTTCCCGTCCTTAGTTATTATTACAAAGGACTCACGGAATTGAAATTGAAATAGGGGAAAATGTAAACTCAATAAGAAAATCCTTGAAGTAATTGAACCTTGGTGTTCAGAAACATATATGTTGCTGGTGAACTAAACAAGTTTTTCAAGCAAAAAAATATCTTTGGTCATTTTAATGAGAAAAAAATCTTATGATGATTCAGTGCACGATTGTACATCAAGGTCATGTTTTTTGTCACAGGGCCATCAGAATGGGTGGAACAATTTTATATATTTATATATTTATATATTTACTCCCTTCTACTGTGTTGTATTATAGCAGATAAAGCACATGCTGGAGTCTGTAGACCCAAGATTTAGTCCCATCTCTTCCTGTAGTAGGTTGGGTCAGCTGAAGAAATATGTCAATTGTCTGAAAAATTTTCTCATTTGTAAGATGCTAGCAGTAAGTCTAAGTTGTTGGTATGTCCATGTCTCGTGTATCTTGTCTGTGACAATAGCACATGAATTTAGCACTATTAAAGATTTTAAATTGCAGAACATGTTAAAAAACATTTTATCAATGAGACTTCTAGAAAGTCTATGGTTCACTGTTGCTGCTCATATTTATGTAAACAAATGAAGTTTATTATATGAAGAAATGGGTAAATGATTCTTTCTATATTATGGAGTAAGCTTGATTACTGGAGCTAAATAACTTTTAACATTATAGTTCAGTCAACTGTTGAGATGGTAGAAAAATGCATCCAGCCATGTTAAAATTTAGTTACAATAACAGAAAGTAATTGCTATCATCATATTGCTTCTCTTTGCATAGGAAGATAAACTGTTCATTACTAGAATATAGTTGACTGCTAAACCTAATTTACCAAAGTGTAGACTACTGTACCTAAGTTACCAAAGCATAAGTATTTCATAAATGTAATAGGTATTATTTAGAATGAGTGTCTAAGAGCCTTAATGTTAGAACACAGAAATAAATTTTAGTTCTGGCATTTCCACTTTATAGTTTTGTGACCTTTCTGAGCCCAATTTTCCTCACATATAAGTTGAGGATATAAAAGAACGACTTCTAGGTGGGGAACTGAATGAGAAAAATGTATGTAAGGTGTTTAACATAGTAGTTGAGGTGTAGTAAATATTCAACAAATGTCCATTAATATGATTATTATCACTAAACTGTGATTAAAAAGAGCACTAGATTGGACTCCAGCATTGTGGGCATTGGTCCTGGTTCTGCTGTGCCATTTACCACATATGAGACATTGGGCAAAACTCTGCTCTTCTCATCGCCATTTTGTGCATGGAGAATTAACAGATAATCGTAATAATGAGTTTTCCATGGGTATGAGAACTGCTAAGAGCGTTTACAAAAATATAGACTCCCGGGCCCTATCAGATTTTATATCATGGACTTTTCAGGGATTACTCTAAGAATTTGTATGTGTAGTAAACTCACACTGTTAGTTATGAATCAGTGAGGTTAGTAATCATCACTGAAAATGATCAGTAACTTCCTTTCAAGTGTAAAGCCTCATTCTGTCTTTAACCCCATTAATAGAGATTGAACAAGAGGCATCTCCAGTTCTGCTATGGGCAGCCCTAGAGATGGAGTATACTCATCTATACTGCTTCTCACTATAGGGGCTTTGGGCTTATGTGGAGAGCTGTTGCTGTACTAGGCACACCTCAGAAATAGCTGCAGATAAAAATTCAGCAGCAATTTCCAGGACTATACCTCGGATTTTTACAATTTCCGCTTGTTAAACCACCGGGCTATTTACAATGATCCAAAATTACAAAACAAATATGAAAAGGGAGGAAGAAGGAAGGAAACAAGATTGTATATATTGACTTTTTTTCTCTCTTGAGGAATTTAGAGAGGTGTAGAAGTGGAACTGGTCACAGAGAAGAAATTAAGTTGGTCCTTACCAGTTTACATTTGGGCCAAGTCTTTTTTTTTTTTTTTTTTAAGATTTATTTTATTTATTTGAAAGAGCCACAGAGAGAGGTAGAAACACAGAGAGAGGTCTTCCATTCACTGGTTCACTCCCCAGATGGCCGAAATGGCCGGAGCTGTGCCGATCTGAAGCCAGGAACCAGGAGCTTCTTCCAGGTCTCTCACATGATTGCAGGGGCCCAAGGACTTGGGCCATCTTCCACTGCTATCCCAGGCCACAGCAGAGAGCTGCATGGGAAGTGGAGCAGCTTGGGACTAGAACTGGGGCCATATGGGATGCCGGCACTTCAGGCCAGGACTTTAACCCACTGTGCCACAGCACGGGTCCCTGGGCCACGTCTTTAGAGTTGAAGTCCTGCACAAAGCACAGGAGAGGGAAGGGCATTGTGGTACCGTGGATTAAGCCACCATATCCCATGGGGGAGTGCTGGTTTGAGTTCCGGCTATGGCACTTCCAATCCAGCTTCCAGTTAATGCATCCTGGGGCGTAGAAGATAATAGCTGAAGTGCTTGGGACCTTGCCACCCCCATATGGACCCAAATGGAGGTCTGAGCTCATGGCTGCAGAGGACTCCAGCTCTGGTTGTTGCCAGGATTTGAGGAATGAACCGGCAAATGGAAGATTCTCTCTCTCTCTCTCTCTCTCTCTCTCTCTCTCTCTCTCCTCATTTCAAGTAGATGAAAATAAATAAACATAAAAATAAGGTGCAGAAGAGCAATTTTGAGATCCAAAACAAACAAATAAGCAAACAAACTTAATACCTTTCCTAAATACTTGTAGCACAGGCTTTTTGGGAGGAACTTCATGGACTGAACCTTGAAATGCAATTATTTGAGGGCACTTTTCAATCCAACTTCTCCAAAATGAGACCATAGACGATAATAAATTAATGACAGAGATAAGACTCTAATATTAATCTCCAGATCCTTAAATGTTCTCCCATCCTCTTCAAACATTCTACAAATGTTGCTTCTTCAAAAAAAAAAAAAAAAGATGTCTATAAATTGATCAGCATCCCAGTCTCTACTGCCCCTTAAGAAGTGAGCAGGCGTTAACAGAATGGAACGCACAATGTGCTTTGGTTTCTTGAGATCGCCAAGAACCAGGAGCAAGCGTTGGTGATTTTCCAGTTTCGTAAAGCTTGCTTCTTGCAATTCCTAAGTTACACTGTTTGGATTTTGTGCTTTTTTTTAGGTGTCTTCACTCAAGAAGGCAAGGTGAGTGACTCTTTTTTTATTAATCTGTTCTTCTGATCTGGGTGGATGCATGGCTAGTATTCTTTGGCAAAAAAAGAAGTTTGTCTGTGGGTAAAAGGGCAAAAATAATGAGCTGAACAATTTTGCAGGCCAAATGTAAAAGTCAGTGAAATAATTACTTTTAAAAAACTGTAATCCTTCTATGGGTATGAAATTTTTAGTTTAAAACAGGCTTACATACATAGTCTCATGTTTTGTCAAAGGAAAATGAACACAAATAAAAGTTAGATGGCTCTAAGATAAAATTCATGTCTGGCACTGATTTCACTGTGTGATCATGCACACGTTACTTGACTTCTCTGAGCTTCCATATCTGAGACTACAGAAAAAAGGATATTATCCCTATTCACTTCACAGAATTGAAGTTGCGCTTAAATTACATAAAATATCCTACAGCACTTGACAAACTGTAAAAGGTTATATATAGATTAGTTACTGGCTAATAATTAATAGCTTCTGGAAGAGTTAGGACAGAGGTTATTATTTCTTTCTTAGAAACAAGAACTTAAAGTAGGCAGAAAACTTGCTCAATGTTCCGTATTCAGGACACACAGACTGGTTCACTCAAATCTGAATACAATTTGGGGTTAAAAATTGAACTGGGAACAATTTATCCTCATTGGTGGGCTTTATATTTTCCAAATTACTTCATCACATCTCATATATGAATGGGATTCAATGACCTATAAAGCCCTTCTCTGCCCTAAATATCTGAATTATTATGAACCAAGCCTGTCTTGCCAAGGCTGCTATCTCTTGTTCCCTCAAATATAAAGGACAGAGAGATTCCACTTCTCTTCTGCATGGCTAGAGGGAGGGTGGACTCTCAGTAACAAGCAGAAAAAATTGAAACTGAAGTTAGGAGCATGCCTGCTCAAGTCTGATCCAGTCAAAACCAAAGAAACGAAGATTTACTGACACTCAAGCCATTCTTCTTATGCCAAGAATTCTCTCCATGATGAAACATGTGATGGGAGATTATAGTTACCAATCTAAATTATAGACCTTTAGCATTTTTATATTCTTTCAAAAAGATTATTCATGCTAAGCAAAAACACATTCCTGGACTTCTGGAACTCATGTTCCAGTAAAATTTTTTCTCATAAACATACTTGAAAGTGACCAATATGTTGCTCCCTTTTTAATTTGCCAAGTAGGTACATTAAATTACATAATAATAATAATAATAATAATAAAAGTAAAATAAAACAGTTTGCCATAACTAGTATTTCATTAAGAAGCTGTAGTATAACTCCAAAAGATTCTCAGAATAAGGATTTTTTTAAAGATTTATTTGAAAGGCAGAGTTATAAAGAGAAGATACAGAGAAACCTTCCGTCCATTGGTTCACTCCCCAAGTGGTCAAAACAGCCAGGGAGGGTCCAGGCCAAAGCCTGTTTCCAGGTCTCCCACATGAGTGCAGGGGCCCAAGCAATTGGACCATCTTCTGCTGCTTTCCCAGGAGCATTAGCAGGGATCTTGATCAGCAGTAGAGCAGCCAGAACTCAAACTGGCACCTTTTGGGATGCTGGTGCTGCAGGCAGAGGTTTAACCTGTGCACCACAGTACTGGCCCCAGGATTGTTTTCAAAAGTGAGTAAATTTTACTTTTTGAATCAGTCACTACATTGTCTTTGATGTTTTTAATATTATTTTATTTTACTACCAGATTCTGTATTTGAAAATCATATTCTTAAAGATCTATTTAAATGAATAGTCTAGTTTGGAATTAACAGAACGACCCTCTTAAAAGCAGTGATTGACAATCATTTTCAGTTACAATACTTTTGGCATAATTAGGTTTATTTTTGTTTGTAGCTTAAGATAAAAATTGGAGAATTTGAATACAGTTAATTAAACAATGTTTCATGACTAGAAAGAAGTTGAGGCTCTTCATTTTTCCTGAACAGCTTTATTTTACCTACAAGCAATGTATTGACCAAATAGCTAAATACAACTGCATCTACAACTTTCCCATCTACAGATGGGAAAACTGAAACCCAGAAAGAGCCGGTCAGCTGAAGTCTACTTGTCACTATAAAGCTGTAGAGTCACCATCTCTGGATGTTGGACTCTATATTAGTGGATTTTAATTAATAATAGATAGCAATTGTCAGCGCATGTGAAAAAAGCTTTGAGCAGAATCTCTAAATCAACATAAGATAGTGATTAATATTTTGAAGCAAATATGATAACAGCAGTTTAAAGTAAGATAAGTTGTCTCCATGTGTAAGGAGGATTTGAAAGTAAGAGAACTGTTGTATTGGTCCAGACAAAAAGTTTTGAGAGCTGATACAGATAGTAAATCTGGACTTAGCCACGAGGCCTTGAGGTGAAGACACACATAAAAGGTAACGCTAACAAGGGTAAGAAATGGCAGTGTTGCAATCTGAGGGCAGGTTAATGAATCTGAAAAATGCTATTATGAAAAATGGAATATGGAATGCAAAATGAAAGCTTGGATACAAAACTTTGAAAGAAAAATTCAGAGATATTTTGGACATCCATAAGCTGTGTGACTAAAGGTGTCTCTTAGACTGAAAATCGAGAATCAAAGTTTGAGATAATGAAGTAAACTCATAAAAATAAGTCTGGGATTTATCTGTTCCTTTCGAGAATATATGTTTGTAGATGAAATCAAGATTATAAAACCACCTTCTACATTATTATAATTAGTATTCTGGAGGAAAAATAGAAGGCAACAGAGAAGAAACAGTGGGAGAACCAGTAAACCAAATTTCCAAAACGCTGAAGTGATGAAGAGTAGCACTTCTCATGAAGAAGTCATCAGATTTTACACATGGCCAATGGGTGTATCCCAAAAGGCACCATTTTAAAAATGAAGGTAAGGCCAGCGCCGCAGCTCAATAGGCTAATCCTCCGCCTAGCGGGGGAGGCACACCGGGTTCTAGTCCCGGTCGGGGCACCGATTCTGTCCCGGTTGCCCTTCTTCCAGGCCAGCTCTCTGCTGTGGCCAGGGAGTGCAGTGGAGGATGGCCCAAGTACTTGGGTCCCGCACCCCATGGGAGACTAGAATAAGCACCTGGCTCCTGCCATCGGATCAGCGCGGTGCGCCGGCTGCAGCGCGCCAGCCATGGCAGCCATTGGAGGGTGAACCAGCGGCAAAGGAAGACCTTTCTCTCTGTCTCTCTCTCTCACTGTCCACTCTGCCTGTCAAAAATAAAAATAAAAAATAAAAATAAAAAAATAAAAATGAAGTTAAGAAGGAGAGAGAAGGAGAGAAAGCGCACAAACTAGCTGGGCCAAGCCAAGGCCAGGAGCCCAGGACTCTATCCAGGTCTCCCACATAGATGGCAGGGGCCAAGATTTGAACCATCATCCTCTGTCCCCAGGATGCATAAACAAGAAGCTGGATTGGAAGTGGAGTAGCTGGGATTCAAGCTGGCAGTTCCATATGGGATGCAGGCATGTGCAGCAACTGTGCCAAATACTAACCCCAAAATTTTTGAGAGCAGCTTCAGAAGTACAGAAGAGAGAAATAGGGGGAGATAAAGCCAAGGCAGGCAGTGGTTAAGAACACTTGTATGGCAGATGATGGAGCTGATTTAACCACATAGATAAGTGTTTAAGTGAAAGGAAGAAAAAGTGTAAGCCCATTTTTTCCCAACCAAGTCAAATTATTTTGTTTTCAGTATTAGTAAAGATGACTAATCTATGCACTACAATCTCTCCATTCCAAACTGTTTTAAGAGGCGCAATTCTATGAAGAACCTGAAGAGGTCAGACTGATTCTGAATACTGACATCCATGTGCAGAAAGTAATAACTTTCTGGAGTGGAATACCTCAGGTGATAAATGGAGTTTCTTGCCAAATCCAGAATTAATCTAAAAAACATTTCAAAAAATGCAATATCACTAAAATAGAGTAAACATTAATGGGTTTCCCAAATTCTAGATTTTGATAAAATGTATGTCATTAGTGTTTATAATGCCAACCTTCCACATAACATGTAATATTTTACAAATATTTTCAAACAATTAACCCCTACAAAAACCCTAAGAGATTAGCATTACCAGCCCCTTCAGAACAATGAAGTTCTTCCATAATGTAATATAGGCAATGCATGAGAGAAACAAAATCTAAACCCAGGTCAGTCTAATTCTAAGGGACAGCCTCACAATGCTGCAGCTCATTTGGGACATTTTTATTAGAGTCTAGGGCATTTCACCTTTCTCAAGTCTTCTGAGTGCCTCAAGGATGAACTTTGAGGGAGATATATTATCCTGCCATCAGCCCCAGTCTAGACCTGCTTTGACTTCCACTGACAAAGCAGTGGTTTTTATATGGTTTATAAACCTTTATATGGTTTCCATATAAAGGTGTTCTATGTATATAAAATATACATATTTATATGTAAGTATGTAAAATTTTATAAGTATATAAGATATTTATATATAAATAAATCAAAGAGTGGAAGAAGTTCTGGTGGAGAGATCTTAGTCTACTTCTAAAATTGTGAACACTGTGATCTCTTTCTAGTCCCAATCCTGATGCCCCTTGCCTCATTCTTTGCCTTATGCCTCCATAAGTGGGTGACTCTGCAGAGACATCTGTCACCTTCCACAGCCTCTGAGGCTCACAGAATGTGGTCTTCTTTTGTGTGCAGCCACTAAGCTATAACTTCTTACAAAGTGCATGGAGAGTGCTCTCTACAAGTAAGAGAGGGAGAATCTGCACACCAAAAAAGTTGCTTTCTTTCTAACTCAACTAAAGGACAAAGAATGTAAGAACTTTATTTAAGTTCATGGAAAGTAATCACTGCTAACCCTTGGACCATCACAGCTGAAAGGAACCTTAGATACCATCTAGTCTCCATGTAGATCATTTTATATGAATTCCAGATGGCTCTCAGAACTACCGTCAGGAGAGGCTGACAGCAAAGAAAGATTTCTTTCTATACTCCTAATAGAGAATGATTTCCAATATTCTACATCAACCTGTACAACTGTTTGGGACCACATTTTACACCTTTAACAACACTGGGAAGATGGAAATTAGACTTGGCAAAGGTTTTTTGGATGACAAAACTTAAATGCAAGTACTGTGTGCTTTGTTGAAGATAACACAACTAGAGCAGAACAAATTCTATAGCATGAGTCTCACTTAACTTCAGGGGTTATCAAAGGACATTATAATTTTAAAAAGTGTGAAATGTATCTGTTCTAAGAAAGTTTGATCATATGCCAGTTGATTGACTTGCTTCTGTTTAGTCTCTTCCAGAGACCAGGTAAAGGGGATTGAAGGGTAAGGGAGGAAGGGAGGGTCTAGAAACTCTCAAAGTGAATGTTTTCCCCAAGTACTACTTCCATATCTGCTTTCTAAAGGACAAAAGAGGCTGGATCACAAGATCAGAGGGCCGATTGCGAGGGAAAGGTGTCTTAAGGAGACGCCTCTTTCAAGTAAGAGACTTTTTTGTTTCTTTTCCTAGTTGTCCTGACACGAGAGACTCACAAAGCTTTCACTGAGACACCCTTGGCTTAGCTTCCAAGTTGGCTTTGCTTGTCCCACTGTGGCATCTACCCAACATGCGTGGTTGTTACACACGTTCTTCTCTGCTTCCTTAATGGTGTACTGACTGAGATAGTGTTCATTACTGTTTCCCCTTGACATGACCAATACCCATCCCTGTGTCTTCTATACGTAATACTTCATCAGTGCCTATTTTGTTTGTTAATATTTTAAATAAGTGATTCCTTTTGCCAATGCTCATACATTTCCTTATTAAGTCCTTTCTAAAAATAAATTTTGCTGTGTGTATTTTGGATTTACAAATGAAGCTATGGGATACATATCAATAATAAAAATGTTACTATAGAGAAGCAAATTAATATATCCAGCATCTTACATTGTTACCCATTTTTCTGTTGTTTTTGTGTCAAGAACAGCTAAAAATCTACTCATTTAACATGAATCTCAAATACCTTACAGGTTTATGACCTGCATCCCTCCTTTTGTCCTTCGGGCTTTATAAGCTATTTTCATGAAGCCCAAGTGTTCTAAGTGTGGTCAAAGGTACATGGTGGCAGTTAGTTCTTAATTCTCCCAATGAGGATGTATTGGAAATCAAGTATATTAGATATTTGAAAGTTCTGGATCAACAGTGAGGAAGAATATGTTCAAGCTTTCATAAACATTTCCGTTTTCCTGAACATGGTGTTCACATCTGTCAACTGGTTGATATACTGTTGCTGAATATACCTTGTGAGAGTATTGCTCAGTAGTTTGATTATGAAACAATTGGTAAACATAAGGCAGTGTTATTTTTAATGGAACTGGAATCAGAAAAAAACAAAGTTCCTCTAAAGTGTTATGACACTGTACAAAAAAAGTGCCTTTTAGAGGAGTTCGGTTTAATATATTGCATATCACATCCTCACATCCCTAATATTCAGTTTCCCTTAAACGCCAAATGTTGACTCAGTTGATATTGTGTTTAAAAGAAATCTTAGAACCTGAGTTTACTTCTGAGAGAACTCTATAGCCAAGGATATATTAGTAGCATAACAGCTACCATTCCTTCTATAGAGCCATGGTTACAATCAACCCATGTTCTTCTGAACAAGATTGAATGCAACATTAAAATACTTCTAAACACAGCAACTGAGGTAGCTGTTACTAAATTATAGTAGGCTCACAAATTCAAATTCTACATACATGACTCGGAAACAGAGTAGGTTACAATGGAAACACTGGAATTTTATTTTCAAGGGATAGTAAGTGGACGTTACATTCACAGGGAAAATAAAAAAGCAATCAGGTAATGTCTTGGAACCCCTTACAGGATCAATTATAGCAATGCAGAAGGTGTGCTATTGAAGTACATTAATACAGTTGAAAAAATTAATGTAATTTAATGACCAAAAGCTACCCTCAGTTGGAATGATTTACATGGGGCAAGAGTCCTACAGATAGCATTTAACATCATTAATTTACTACTCAATACAAAAATGTAATGTATTTTCCATAATAAGCTTCATGTTTCTCAAATAGTTAACATTCTGCTTAAGCAGACAAGGATAGCTATTTTCTCCTTGGAGATGTCACAACTATATAGATATACATGACTTTAAAAGTTTGTTGTCCAAAGCTTCTGTTTTGAAGAACAATCCATTAGATAGGATGCACTGATGTGACTGTCACTGTGCTTACTTTGGTAGATTGACTGTGCCGAGTTCCGTGACCCTAAGATCTTCTGCACCAGGGAATCTAATCCCCACTGTGGCTCAGATGGCCAGACCTATGGCAACAAATGTGCCTTCTGTAAGGCAGTGGCGTAAGTGTTATGCTCACCAAACCTGTCCATTGTGCACACAAACTTTAGGATATGATTAAGATGGTTATCTGGATATATTTTTCTTATTTTTTTTACTTATTTCTAGTTAAACACTTCAATATCAATATCAGTACATAATGAACACATTTATTATGTCTGATCAATACCAAGCTTTTCTCCAGAGCAGGTCAATGGGGGAAGATGAGAACTGAATAATGGATGTAGGTTATTGAAGGGCTCTGTGGTGTGCTGTAAAAAGCCAAATTCTGGGGCTGGCATTGTGGCAGAGTGGGTTGACTCCCACTGGAGTGCTGGCATCCCATATGAGTGCCAATTCAAGTCCCGGATGCTCCACTTTCAATCCAGCCTTCTGCTAATGTGCCCCGGAAAACAGAGGAAGATGGTCCAAGTGCTTGGGCCCCTGCCATCCACATGGGAGACCAAGAAGGAGTTCTGGGTTCCTGGATTCAGCCTGGCCCAACCTTGGCTGTTGTGGTTATTTGGGGGTATGAATCAGCAGATAGAAGATATGTGTGTGTATGTGTGTGTGTGCATCCCCCTTCCTACCCTCCCCAAACTCTGCCTTTCAAATAAAAAAAAAAAAAAATACCTGAGTATTTGGCTCGGCTTCTTCCATCTTCTCTCATAATAGAACTGTGACACTGTCAGCCCTTTGTCATTTTTTCCATCATTTCTGCCTTTCCCACTTGCATGTATACTTTCTCTTAGGGAGTGAGCACTTAGTATCAAGAAGTCTAAGGTTCATCAGAACTCTGAGATGTGTTTAACATTGGTGTTTTCTACAGTTAGGCTGGATGGCACTTCTGATTGCATTTAATTAATCTTTGCAGAATCACAGGCATGGGTATCCATAGAATCAAATGATAAGAAGAGCCTTACCATAGTTAAACCTGTTTCCAATCTCTGGTGAGTTCCTATGGTATTGTACTGAATATTCATTTGTCTTTCTGTTTCATAGGAAAAGTGATGGGAAGATTAACCTAAAGCATCGTGGGAAATGCTGAATGAAAGCCAGTGTTTGGTGCTGGCTTGTCAGCACTTTCGTTCTTCTGTTTTCATTTCTGCTTTACTTTTTCCTAGCAAATGCCTTAAATTCATGAAGACACATCTTTTACTTTGCCTGGGTCTTGGGGAGTTCAATGTATGCCTATTTCCCTTGATTTGCTTTTCAATAAAGTAAATTCTGCCAAAGCACAGATTATGCTTTTACTTTGAGATCAAGAGTATATATAGGGGGGAGGAGTTGTAATGTAACAGATAAAGCTGCCACCTGCAATGCCAGCATCCCATATGGGTGCCAGTTGTAGTCCTGGCTACTCCACTTCTGATCCAGCTCTCTGCTGTGGCCTGGGATAGCAGTGGAAGATAGCCCAAGTCCTTGGACCCCTGTGCCCACGTGGGAGACCTGGAAGAAGCTCCTGACTCCTGGCTTCAGATCGGTGTAGCTCCAGCCATTGCAGCCAATTGGGGAGTGAAACAGCGAATGGAAGACCTCTTTTTCTCTCTCTCTCTCTGCCTCTTATTCTCTCTCTCTCTCTGTAATTACGACTTTCAAATAAATAAATAAATAAATATTTTTTTAAAAAAGTAGATACAGATGCACCTGGAATAACTGACCTGCTATCAAGAGACCTGTTTTTCTGATTTAAGTCAGTCATTTAGTCACTTTGAAATCTTGGGAAACTCCCTTTCTCTTGGAATATGCATGTGGATCATGAAGGATTTTGCCAATATGACCATACACTGTGCTTCAATTATTTTAAAATACTTTTATGGGGACAGCTCTTCGGTGTATTGGGTAAAGCTGCCACCTGCAGTGCCGGCATCCCATATGGGTGCCAGTTGAAGTCCCAGCTGCTCCACTTCCGATCCAGCTCCCTGCTAATGTGCCTGGGAAAGCTGTAGAAGATGGCCCAAGACCTTCAGCCCCTGCATGCAAGTGGGGAACCTGGAAGAAGCTCCTGGCTTCTAGCTTCAGATCTGCCCAGCTTCAGCCATTGCAGCCATTTGGGAGGTGAATCAGTGGATGGAAGACCTCTCTCTCTTTCTCTCTGCCTCTCTTCTCTGTAACTCTGCCTTTCAAATAAATAAATAATTTTTAAAATACTTATTTTTAAGTATTTGATCACATAATATTGATTCTTCCCAATTTAAGGAAAATATTTTATATAAAAGCAAGACATTTGTCTTCTACAGACCATAGTTTGTTCATCTCTTTGAAATGGTGGCTTTAGATTATATAATGCATGAAGACATACTGTATTTTGCTTCTCAGCAACATCACATGGTCTACCATATAGAAATATGTTACAAAATGTTCAGTAGAGAATATAAACAAAATCTGTGAGAACCTATATATTTAATTATAGTCAGTTTTGAACATTATTATGGACTGAGAAAACTGGATGAAACATTAGAAACCCTAAGGCCCTGAAGCCTAATTAGCAAATTGCTAAAGAAAACAGATTCAGTTGGAAGAAAACTGAAGGTTATAACACAGCTCTTGGCACAGGCATGTAGCTCAGCAGTTTAGATGTCCACATCCCAAACTGGAGTGCCTGGGTTCAAGTCTCAGCTCCTCTTCTGATTCTAGTTTCTTGCTCATGCGTACTCAGGGAGGCAGTAAGTGATGGATCAAGTAATTGGGCACCGGCCACCCATGTGAGAGACTCAGATTGAGTTTCTGTATCTTGACTGTTGTGGACATCTGGGGAATGAACCAGAGGATGGAAGATCTTTCTCTGGCTCTCTCTGTCCCTTCTCTGTTTCTCTTTCAAATAAATAAATTTTTTTAAAAAAAGATAGGAGTTTATTTTAAAAATAGAACACAGTTTCTTTGACAAAGAGATCAATCTCTAAGCATTTATCTCAATTTATCTCAATTCTAGAATATGTATATATATATCTTTTATATATATATACATATATATAAGATATATGTATCTTTTATATATATCTATATATATAAAAGAAATCCAGATGGAAGCCCTGGGAACTCTTGAGTACTTTCATATAACAAAACATGTTTTATATATAATATATTCCTGAGAAATTTCACACACAAAAGTGAATTTACAATGCCGTAACCTTCACTACAGTAACAGCCATTCACTGGGTACACACTCTGGGGTAGACTCTCAAAAATATTTGAAATACAGCTGTGCTTGTGAACAAGGAGGGCCAATGATCTTTTACTGTCGGAAAAATAGACAAAAATAATCAGTATAATAAACATGTAAATGGCATAATAAGGTAGAAGGTGACAAAGGCCATATGGAAAAAGATTAAGCAGAATTGGTAATAGTTGTACTAAATCAGATAGAGTAGTAATTGGGAAGATCCGGACATGAGGGATTGGACCCAGCAAATATCTTGAAGAATAACAAAAATAGAAGCTAGACAAGTCCTTTAGACTGGAACACACCTGTCATCATTTTGAAATTATAGTCTTTTGTGATCAGGATATTTTTGTTTATATATATATACATATATATAACTATATTTTATATTATACAATTATAACATATAAACTATATATCTAGGTAGTGTAAACTACCTATCTTCTTTCCATCTACCATTTTTTGAAATTCCCTTCCTAAGATTTTGTTCTTCTTTTCCTTGCTGTATTTGTAAATTTATTTTTCTACTCACTAGGAAAATGAAATCCTTTACTTTCTACTCATTGAAATAAGTTAGCTCTTTTGATACAACAATCACTTTGCCTCTTTGGACATCTTGCCCCTGACATGGCCCACTCCTTCCCCTCTCTCCTGTTTGAACCCTTCCCTCAACCGAGTCAAATTCCTGTCCTCCGTCCTTCACACAACAGGGTCATTACCACTGCCTTTCCCTTTCCTGCATGAATGTCTCTAGTTCCATCTTCTGCTGCACTGACTACCCCTTCCTCCGTCCACACAAATCTTTCATCCGCATCTTAATCCCACTACTTATTTCAAGGAATCATATCTGAAAATTGTCAGAATACTGCCTCTTGTCTGGTGGCAAGTTTTTCTTTGAGGATGAAAAGAAAAAACTATAAAAATAAACAACAGTGGACCAGAAATCTTCCATTTCTTAGGAAGAAGAGACAAGTCACATAAAAACAAAGGAACAGTCTATATATGGGATTTGCCTTACAGAGATGTATACATTTGTCAAACCCAGTGAATACACACTGAAAATTTATGCAAATCATTGTTGGAAAGGTTTATATTAAAAACTATAAATGTTTAGTGAAGTCCTAACTATGACATGTACAGTAAAAGTCTTGGGGGAATGATATTGATGCTTACAATTAGTTTTAAATTGCATCAAGAATGGCTTAATGGATAGAAGATGAATAGATATATGATCAGATGTATTAGCAAACTAAAATCAAGTTGAACACACAGAGACAGAGAATAGGATGGAGGTTACCAGGGTTGGAGACGGAGGGTGAAAGAGGAGAAGTAATTCAACAAGTTTGCAGTTAGGTAGAATGGACAAGTTTAGAATCTAATGTACAGCATAAAGACTGTAGTTAACAATTTTGTATTCATACTGAAAATGTGCCAAAAGAATAGGTATTTTAACAGACGCCCACAAAGGTAAGAAAGATGATTTATAAATTAGTTTTCATGTAGTAATAATTTTATTTTTGTATTATCCAAACATTTGGAACACCTTAAATATATAAAATAAAAATTGGGCCGGCGCCACGGTTCAATAGGCTAATTCTCCGCCTACGGCACCGGCACACCGGGTTCTAGTCCCGGTTGGGGCGCCAGATTCTGTCCTGGTTTCTCCTCTTCCAGTCCAGCTCTCTGCTATGGCCCGGGAAGGCAGTGGAGGATGGCCCAAGTGCTTGGGCCCTGCACCCGCATGGGAGACCAGGAGAAGCACCTGGCTCCTGGCTTCGGATCAGCGCGGTGCGCCGGCCGCAGCGGCCATTGGAGGGTGAACCAACGGCAAAAAGGAAGACCTTTCTCTCTGTCTCTCTCTCCCACTGTCTAACTCTGCCTGTCCAAAAAAAAAAAAAAAGAAAGAAAAGAAAATTGAAAATAAATGTGGTAAAATATTAGTGGTATAATTAGGTTTACAGGTGTTAATTGTAGAATTATTTTAACATCACTATATATTTGAATATTTTCATTAAAACTTTTTAAAATTACAACACACAAAGTCTATAATAGGAGCAGATATTGACAATTGTGGATTCATTATTGTGAAATTCAGGACAGAACACACTGTTTCAAGCATAGTTTGTACTCTTTGCTCCATTGCATAAAAAGAATTTGTTATCTAAACACCAATATCTATTGTTATAGTTTCAGATGATAATGGGAACATTGTTAAAACTGACTCACCATCTTGTAATCATTAACTATTCTCATTCTTATGCTCCCACTCCAACTGTTGCCAAGTGGTGTCTTTCTTAGCTCTTCTCCTTCTATGATTTTTTTGAAGGTAAATTCATGACATGGTGTGTCAGTACTTAGGCTTGAATGAACATAGGTTCCTGGGTGCCTGTCTATGACAATGTAAAGGCTTCTTTAAGTGAAATACACACCCACACCCACACACATAAAAAAAGTATTAAAATTAAAAAGGATAAACAAAAGAAAGCCAGAGAAAATAATACATAAAATAATGAAGTAAGTCATTAATAATGATGTCAGCTAAAAGCTTTCAGAATATAGCACACACATATATTATCAAATTTAAATTTAGCAATGGCTTTGAAGGCATAGTCCTATTTTATTAAAAAAAAAAGAAGCCTGAAATATGGAACTTTAAATAATTTGTCAACAATCATATAGTCACAGAACAAAAGAGTCTGAATTTAAAGTCAAGATAATTAATGAAAATATCATAATCCTAAACCATATACCACACAATAATAATAAATTGAGTGACTTAAATGAAAGTGTTGAACTGGAGAGAATCGTCATGCTTATTAGGGAACATCAGAAATATATGTATCAATGATTCAACAATGACTCAAGCAAATATTCAAGGAAGTTGACCTGTGTCTGCCATATTTCTAGTGTGTGTGCTATTGTGTGAATTTTGTGATGAAGTTATGGTTGCAGCACGAGAACTGGTTTCAAATGGATTGACTTGGGCTAGGCATGTGGTAAATGGGTTCCATCATCTTTCTCTGAGTTTATTTTTTCTTTCAGAGCTGATGCCTGTGACTTTTTCACTTTTTAAAATTTTTATTTATTTCAGAGGCAGAGAGACAGAGAAGAGAGAGAGAGAGAGAGGAAGAGAGAAAGAGAAAGAAAATACTCCAATTTGCCTGTTCACTCCTCAAATGCCCACAACGACGTGTGGCTGAGCTGGGCCAGAACCAGGAGCTGGGAACCCAATCCAAGCCTCCCACAAGGTAGCAGGAATCCAATTACTTGAGCTATTGCTTACTGACTTCTAGAGTCTGTTTTTGTGGGAAGCTAGAGCCACAAGTCAAACTCCAGCACTCACAAATGTGACTCACATAGAGTAACCAGTGTCTTAAACCCAAGCAAAATGCCTGCATCTTATTAGGGGTGAGCATTTGGTATGGCAGTCAAGATACTACTTGGACACCTACACTCAATATCAGAATACCTGGATTTGACTCCTGTCCACTCTGGTCCCAGCTCCCTGTTAATAAACATGCTAGGAGCAGCACGTGATCACTCAGGTTGGGTACCTGCCACCCATATGGAAGTCCTGGTTCCAGCCTAACACCACCCTAGCTTTTGCAGATATTTGGGAATTTATATTTATGCTTTCTCTGGTTTAGTTGTTTTAGTTGCAAGCCTTAATTAATATTTTGAAGGCTTGATGTTAATTCTTCTGTAAATGTTTGTAGAATTCACCAGGTATCTGATCTACAGCTTATCTTCATTAGATGTTTTTGATTATCATTAAATCTTACAAGTTGTAAGTCTACTCAGATTTTCTATTTCTTCATAATTCTGTTTTGGCAGTTGGTATATTTCCAAGAGAGTATCCATTTTATTTGTTATTTAACTCATTGGTGTGTAATTGTTCATAGTGTTCTCTAATAATTTTTAAATTTCTTTATTAATAGTAATGTCTCCATATTCATTTCTGATTTTAATACTTTGAGTTTTCTTTCTTTCTTAGTTCATTTACCTAAAGCTTCACCAGTTTTGTTGCTATTTTCAAAAAATCAAGTTTTGGTTTTATTTGTTTTTTCCATTGTTTTTATGTTCTCTATCTCATTTTTCTGTCCTTTAATTATTATTCAATTTTATTTCCTTCTTTTGGTTAGATTTCAGTTTAGATTGCTATTTTTTTTTGTTATTTGAGGATTTTATTTACTTTTTTCAGCCTAAATATGAACTTTTATTTAGTAAATATAAATTTCCAAAGTACAGTTTATGGATTACAATGGCTTTTTCCCCCCCATATCTTCCATCCCACCCGCAACCCTCCCATCTCCCTCTCCCTTTCCCATTCCATTCACATCAAGATTCATTTTCAATTATCTTTATATACAGAAGATCAATTTAGTACATACTAAGTAAATATTTTAACAGTTTGCACCCCCACAGAAACACAAAGTATATAAAAGTCAAAGATGGGTTAATGTTTAGGAGTGAAGTGAGGGTACCAGAGTAGATACAGAAAAACTGGCAACAAGAGGTAGAAGAAATGAATCCTCAACTCTGTTGCCGAAAATATTTGTAACAACACTTGCTGAGCAAGCAAAGCGGTTTTGGGAGAGGCAGTCACACCAGTCTCAGGTCAGGGTGACAATGGCAATTACCTGAATTATTTTATTTTTTATATGAATTGTTTTATGGTAAACATAGTTCTTGAGCTCTCATTACAGAGAAAATTGCTGGCTCACCCAATAAAATATAGCTCATTTTGTAGCAATAATCTTATTGAATGTGCAATGCTTTCAAAATTTTATAGACTTAAGGAGATATCATTACATTCTTGCTTACTGAGTATGTAAAGAATCATTGAGCCCCTCCCATAGGTGTCATAACTAATTATAGGTTCAGTTCAGGGACTTCCCAAAAACCTTCCTACCCTTCTATATAAGCAAAACCAGCAGGATCTCATGAACGCATCATCAAGTATGAATTCCTTCCCACCCCTCTACGGACACTAAGTTGTTGTTACTGAAATCCTAAAATCTGGAAGAGACTTGCTTCTACTTGCTAGCAGTATGTGTACCCAGTCTGTAGGAAAATGTTGTGCCATGCTGCTTAGGTGAGAAATGCGATGTGCACCACAATGGATGTCTTTAAGACCAAGCAAAGCAAACTGTGGCGAAAGGAAATCCTCATTCTTTTGCATGCATCGCCTTCTTTATTCTTGCAGCTCAAATGTCATCTTTTCAAGGGTGTTGGGGCCTGGGGTAACCTTTGCCCTCCTATCAATTCAAATTGCATGAGAAATCACTCTGCGCTCTCAGGATAGCTGTACTTCTAGGCTACGTACCCCAGGTGCTGAGTCCCTGAAAGGAGTTGGATTTAGACATATGTAGTCTCTTTGTTTGGAGTTCTATAAGGAATTATGAGTGAAATCATAACTTACCAAGACTCAGTAATGCCTCATTCACAATGTTCATAAGACATCACATACATAATTTTAGGATAAATGAAAATAATGTGTAAAAATATCTTCATATATACTTCAACATGCTGTTCATAGGCCTATAAGGAAATCTGTCTCTTCAGAAGTGTAATGAAGTTATCGGGTGTGTATGTTCCAGTTCCGCAGAAATTGCCCTACCTGTACTCAAATGCCTGAAAATGAGCTTCAGCAACTTCTGACATACTTGTGTTTGAATCTGTTATGCTTATCTTTATTTAATTAACCATTTTTAGAGCAGTTTTTAAGTTCACAGCAAAAGATGGGTGCATCTTACCTTGACAGCATGTAGCTTCTTAACACAGAACTGGTGATAAACATTCAGCGGAGTGGTAGAGGGTTGCTTTGCAGAGCTTCCGCGCTCTCTGACCTGCGAACTCTCAATGCCTTGTCTTCCTGTCACAGTAACTATAGGCTCTGCTTTGGCTTCCCTTCCAAATGGAACACACAGTGAATAATCCTTGCAGTTCTCTCAGGATTAGAACTGTTTTGTTGCACCAGAGTTAAAAGCTCATGTTAATGCACATCTATTTGCATGTTCATAAGGATGTTGCCTTAGAGTAAGGCTACACTGGTCCTATGTAATGAAGTTTTAAAGTCCAAAGGGGCTTGAAAAAATTCATGGGAAATGGAATTAAAAGATAATGCGTGTTTTCTAAGAACTTTTTGAATCTCTTTGTCTTACAAAAAAAAAACCATAAACTTTTTAAAGTAATTTAATTGCATCAAAGGATAGAGACGGATACAAACATATTCAGAATTGAATATATAAAAGAAACAATTCTGGACCAGCCTGGTCAATATCATAACACGATGCTTTAGTTTATAGTGATGAAAGTGATGTTTAATGATGGTGACTATTCAACACACTTATACTTTAGAATGATTTTTTTTTAATTAGCTATTTTAATTTTCACTGTAATTCTATGGAAGAGATAGTTTTTACAATTCCACATACAATGTTACATCTCATAAGATGAGAAGGCCTGTCTCAGACATTGTGATTCCCATGTGCTAATCTAGGAGATTCAGGGCAACCATGTTTTTCTCAGCAAACCACAATTAGTAGAATACATTTCGAAATAAACTTCAACATTCAAGTAAGATTTAGATTGAAATCAGAAACTCCCATCTAAATTTCTCAACTTCCAGAATTTTCTGAGACCCCTTTTTACTGAAAGCTGAGTCAGTCTTACCTTCCAGTTAAGCAAAGAAATGACCAAATAAATATGTAGGTCCTTGGGGGGTGGAGCCGAGAATAGATGGATACATGTTAAATAGATAGATCAATGATAGGTACAGATAGATAGATAGATAGATAGATGGAAGTGACAGAGACAGAAAGAGAGCAAGAGCAAGAATGCAATGTAGCATAAACTGGCCAGGATCTGGAGGCCAAGATTTGGCTTCTAGTCGTTCTGTAGCTGTCTTCTTTATTTTTTTTATTAAACTTTTATTTAATGAATATAAATTTCCAAAGTACAGCTTATGGGTTACAATGGCTTCCCCCTCCCAAAACTTCCCTCCCAACCACAACCCTCCCCTTTCCCGTTCCCTCTCCCCTTCCAATCACATCATGATTCATTTTCAATTCTCTTTATATACAGAAGATCAGTTTAGTATATATTAGGTAACGATTTCAACAGTTTGCCCCATATAGTAACACAAAGTGAAAAACTACTGTTGGAGTACTAGTTATAGCATTAAATAAGAGTGTACTGTAGCTGTCTTCTTTAATACTGATCAGGTCACTGCCTTTTCCTGGCTATTGTTTCATTACATGCAAATGGCACATGGGAAGCATATGCTCTAAGAGTTCTTTCATTAAAATGTTGTTTCAGTACACTGGCTTTAGAGTCTATGAGACGGAGACTGGGGTCCTGGCTGTACACATATGGACTCATGCAAGTTACTTGTCCCAGAGCTCAGTTCCCATATCTTTTAAAACAGTGTTAGTAGCATGACTTCATGTATATAAGTTTTAGTACAATGCTTAAAATACAGAAATCTCTTAGTAGATGGTAGATACTATTGATAGTAAATCATACAATTTTTTTCAATACTCTCAGAATTATTTTGTCTTATCGTTAGAGTAATAAACTCTTCACCCATTATCTTGGTTTTCTTTTAATCAAATGGCTCCTAGGTTGTGGAATTTTCAAATTCTTTTTAGTTTAGCATTTGCCTCTTTGACAAATACTAGATCCAGAATTTCCCTTCATTTCTCTTTGATTAGATAGCTTAGTTGTAAGGCAAGCATTATAGAAGTAAAAAACATGATTGGATAAAATCACATAAATAGCAAATATAATGATGACAGCTTTGTCTGATCATTTGGAGCCTGATCCCTTCTTGTTCAGTTGTGCAGATAACAAGCCTGGTGAGTATACTTGATAAGTTGTCTTCTCTTCTGTGGGCCTCAGTTCTTCATCCATAGAGCAAGACAGTTCTAATGGAAAACCTGTAAAGTTAATTTCAACAGTAAAATTCTGCAGTTCTGAGCTGTTCTGACTTATCCTTGTCTGCTTTCTTCTTGCAGGGGCTCGAGTCAAGGAGGACTTCAGGCATGTGCTTTTCTCTCCAGTGGGCCCTTTCTTATCACACAGGTCTTTGGCAAATGTGAGCCTGGGTTGAGAGATATTGTGCCTGTTCCATTAAGATCTCCTGAGCTCATTTGGCTGGTCCAGTGAGCAAGTAAAATGATGTTATAACACACTGTTCTGGACAAAGTGTCATCACTTGTCCAGATGTCCTGTATTTAATAATGGAAAAGGACTTGAAAATTGTCTCTCATTGTCTTTAAATAATCATTCATCACATTTCCATGTTAGAAGTTTCTATTCAGTCAAAGCCTCCATAATAGTACATTTTAATAAAAATATGAAATGAATATCACTTATTTTCCAATGATTTTGAGAATGACAGTAGCATATATAATAATTATAACAAAGATAATCATAAACTTGAGCTGTGCCAGGCAACCGAGATCTGAGTGATCTATCATGTATATAAAAGCCTGCCTCAGTTTCTTTATGAATAAAATTCAGCTAATAATAACTAATTCACAAGTATGTGAATTTATTTATGTAAAACACATAGAGAGTGTTTGGTGCATAATAAATAATAAATCAAATGAGCTATCTTTTTTTTACTATCTTTTTTATACAACCCAGAAGTTGTCCTCAGCGCTTATCATCCCATTTGGACGCTAACAAGTAAAGGTAAAGCAGCTGTGATTGGCCTGTCCATGATGCTTCCAGCGAAACTGAAGAGAAATAGCTGAACTGCAGCAAAGGTATGGATGAACTTCCCCAGGAATTATTAACAAGAAACAAACCATCTTCACTTGAATACACACATGTGATAGAATAATTTGACAGTAAATATTAGAGATCTTGAAAAGCTGTACACATTGAAATAGCAATTATTTTCTTTAGAATAAATATTGATACATAAAGTGGTCATCCAAGCCAAATTAATGTAAAAACAGAAAAAGGAAACGTACAATAGCGATTTAGAAAAACAGAACATGTCACATCTTTGTGACGGAATAGCATGTCACTAAATCTTCTTTTTGGAATGTGCATACTACGTGGTCCTATTTTTAGTATTATATTTTGGAATACAATCCATAGAGAAGAAATGGAAGGAAATAAGAAAATATTTACACAGGGTATTTTTGAGCAGGTATAAGAAGACATCAGCATCAGGTGGAGATTCTTGTTCAAAAACCCACCAACATGTGTGTGGCACTGATGGGAAAATCATTACGAATTCTGCAAAGCAGCTTCGGAAGCACATGGAGAGGCTAGAGGGACAGTACCTTAGTAGTTTAGGTCTTTGGTATGTAAATCAGGAAAACTATCTTAAGATTTAACTATGCTGTTTATTTTACAGATGGTTTTTAAAAGATTTATTTATTTATTTGTAAGTCAGAGTTTCAGAGAGAGAGGTCTTCCATCGACTAGTTCAATGGCCAGAGCTTGGCCAAGCCAAAGCCAGGAGCTAATATCTGATCCAGTCATGGATCCAGTCATGAGTCATGACTCTTTGACACTCATGAATCCAAGTCCATTGAGAGGATAATTATGCAGGGGAAAAGTTGCCTTCTTCTGGTGGAAAGCTTTACAAGTTTTTTCTCTTTATACCATAAAATTGTAACTTGGTTAAAAGACACTGACTTTTAAAATTGTCTTCCTTCTAAATAGGCTAAAGAGAAAATAAAACACAAACCAGAAATACTATTCTGAGGATCTTAAAATTGGAATGGATTGAAAAAAAAATTACCTAGTTCACCTTCTTTTCTAAAGTTGAAATTTTTTTAGAACTTAAAGGCATTTTTCCTGTACTTCTTTATACAGATTATGCCATCTAGAACTACACAGATAAAATGATTTCTGTCTACCATATAAATGCCCTTGAAAAGATGGAACCAAGGACCACTTTATCCTTAGCCTGCCCTTTTCAGGCTTATATTTTTTCCTGCCACCAACCTACTTCATGCTATATGTTTTCCAGATCACACATTATCAATGATATCTTTTGGAATTCTCCAATTAATTTAAATTTCTCTTATATAACAAAGCTAATCTTGATGACAGTATTTCACTGTTTTATAATATTGTGTTTATGACCAAGTGAAAATCCCAAGGTCATTTTCACACTATCTTCTGTTGGGTGTAATGTCTTGAGAAAAAATGCTTCTTAGCTTGAGGCTGACAAGTGTAATGTTATTCTTCAGACATGAGACCCATTGTCTCTTGTTACCTCTTAAAAACACATTAGCTGTCATCATTCCCTGCTGGATGCATTCGTCACTTACTAATGACCAACATTCAATGCATTTTACTTCCTTTTAAAATATAATTTAAGGCAAGTAATTAGGACATAATTCATATGAACAAAAATGTCTTGAGATTCTCTAGTAGGAATGGATAAACTCATAGTGTCAATTACTGCACCAACTGAAGATAAGCCTTCCCTTAACAATAAAACTTTGAACACTGGTGCTATCATTTTCCCAGATTTTTCTATTTTAATTTTTAAAGGAGAAGATATCTGATAGATGTATATTAAAGATAAGTTGATATTTATGGGAGTTGGGGCGTGAAGCTCATTTTAAAAATGACCACTTGAGAAGCAACACCTTCCAGTTTGTGAAAGGCACTCTATAATTTTTAAAGACTGTGACAGTGTCTAGCAATTAGGGTGGAGAATTTTTCAAATATATAACATGGTCATGATCAGCATGGTTTATTCGGAGAGCATCTACTGAAGAGTTACGCTTAACTCCACTCGCCAATCAAGTCTCAATCAACTGACTCCGCGATGGGGGTATGCATTTTCCTATCCTTCATGTTCCTGGCCATGTTCTCAGGTAAGAATGTCACAGCCAGTGAATTTCCTTCCAACTCTCTGAATGAAAGAATTTGAAATGTTTAGTGATTTAGGAAAGCTTTGTCAGAGGATTTTCAAACAGAAAAATATCCTTCAGACAGATAAATGGAAAAAGTTAATTCCCCCCCAAAAAAAAAAAAAAAAGATACAGATCCAGAGACATAAAAATAAGTGCCCAGTGTAACATGAGTGAAAAGTTTGGTGTGGCTGAATAGAAGAAGAGGCAAAAGAATTGGAAAGGCAAGATTTTATACAGGAATATATAAGTTCAGTCTGGAAGGTTTATGAGAGTTTATGAATATTCAGGCTCCTGTGATCCACAGGGAATGGTTTTGTGTTATGCTCCTCTGCTTGACGGTAGATTAAAAATGTGTTCAAATCCTGGCCTTTTCTACTGTGATTTGGAACAACCTGTTTATTTTAGTCCCAATTTTTTCATTTGTAAAATGAAAGTAATTATACTTTCTTATAGGGTTTTTATATGAATTTTGTGGATAAGAGCATTGGTCACCATTACTTGAGTTCTTGAGTACATGATATTCAATATACTTCTATTACTGACCTTAGTGCAGCTACATGTACACTTATCATTCAGAGATATAAACTTCTTGAAATAATAAATTACACAGTTAACACAAGATATCAAATTAATGATAATAAAACAGATTATAATTTTTCTCCAAATTATGGCCTCCATCTTTCTTATAGCTAATGAAAAGAAGTAAAGGTAAAATTACTAGGACCTTCAACTTATTATGCTTGTAAGACATAGTGGTTCGCTCCTCTCTTGAGTAACCAAAGAGTTGTTTCACCCTGTTAAGTACATGCATGAACATAACTATTCTGTTAAGTAATATCAATCATGTGGTAGTATTAACAGTAGAATGTCACTAGGGAGGTGTTATTGTATGAGTTAAGAAATAAGAACAGAAAACTAAAAAATGGGACAGAATAATGGAGAAACACACACACACACACACATATATACGTGCACATACTTTATTAGAAAACTGACTCATACAGTTAAAATCTCTTACTAGTACATATGTTCCATGATGACATATACCATGTTGTCACTGCCTGGCTAGATGATAGTATGTACTCAGCATGTATTCATTAATGGATATAACTATGTGAATAGTAGACATGGTGGGCATTTGCATGGAGAAGGTCAAGAAAAGAGAGTTTTTAGGAAAGCAATGACAAGCACACAATGGAGTATAAAATCAGAAGAGGAAATTCTAAAATAAAGCAAAGTAAAAAAGCAAAAATAATTATTTTCCAAATTTTCAATTTAAAAATAGATGGTCAAACCATAATCTATTAATATCTTAATTATTCTTTTGACTTCCAACTTTAGTTTTTATTCTGTAATTTTATTCATATAAAATGATATATTAATATTTTCTTTGAATCATCATCTATACTAACAAATGAAAGAAATAATGCAGCTGTTTATTGCTAGAAGGCTGGCAAATCAATTACGGTAAACTGATCATAAGGAATAACATGCAGGCATTAAGGGATTAAATGAAAGAACTCATTGACAAACAGAAAGCTCCACTAAATTGTAAATGAAAAAAACAAGTCACAGAAGAGTGTCTAAAGTGGGCTATTAATTGTAAGAAAAAATATGCATGCATGTTTGTAAATACACAGGGTATCTGAAAAATTCAACAAAAACCTGGTAAACGTAATTGTGTTTCAGGAAGGAAAATGGGTTGTTTGGGACAGAAAAGGAAGGAAAACATATTTTAAACTATTTATCTTTTTTGTATCTTCAGGATCTGGTTCCTTTTGCCGTGTCACCTATTAAAAAATTAAAAATGACTTACAATTAATATTTCAGCCAATTCATTTTTCCCATTTCATCTACATCTCTAAATGTTTTCCAGTTGGTATTAGCAGTTGTTAATCAACAATATTTGATTCCTAGAACTCAAAGAGACCATGCATATACACATCTGTCTGCTGAAATAATTTTTCTCTTTGAGCTATTTTTCTGGTTGTTACCCATATTTCTTATCTTTTATCTCCTTTAGGAAAGAGACAGGATGTCATATTCTCGCTCACATTCTCTATTGTCTAGTGTATACTTCTCACATTACAGCATTGATTATGCTGCTATACATTCCTATTTACATGTTTGAACCTATTACCAGACTTCTCGGTTTCAAGATGGCAGGACCATATGCGTCTTATGCATTAGTTGTATCTCTAGCTATGATTCCATCATAGAAATACACTCTTTAAAATACATATTGGAGAGGCAGAAAGAGTGAGCTCTCTGGTGCTCCTTGTTCCAGAAGCCTGTAATAGCTAGAGCTGGGACAGGCAAAAGCTACTCTATCCATGTCTCCCATCTGGCGACAGAAATTCAATTACTTGAGCCATCACAGTTGTTTCCAATGTTGTACATTAGCAGGAAGCTTGAGTCAGGAACCAGAGCCAGGTATGGAACCTAAGAACTCTGATATGGAATATGAGCATCTTACCAGCATCCTACCTTCTAGACTAGACACCCACCTCTAGATACGTGTTCTTTGCTAAATTGGATGAGTGGCTAGATTACACCCTTAGACTTCACACAGAGTCGCAGTTTTTCAAAGGTTGGTAACTGCTAAACTTCTGTGTCTGTACTTGGAGCTTAACCTCCTGCAGTAGTTTACTACAACATGCTCAGTGGATAACAATTGATGATACATTTGATTTTAGTTAAGTTGACTTGAAAGTACAAGGATACATACTCATGGAAATATAAGGCAGAGTAAATGCAAGTGCAAGTGAAAGCATAAGTATAAATATGAATCTTCCACACTGAAATAATTTAAAAGTCATATAAATAAAAAATATGTATCAAGGAAATCTGTGAAACATAAATGCAAGTTTGAATAAAACTTTTGAGGAAAGTAAACTCCATATTAAGAAGTCAATAGGACACGGAAATTATCAAATAAACAAACAAACCAAAAGAGGCAGAAAGAAATACAACAAAGGATGAGAAGCACAGACTCAATAGAATGCCAGTGTACTTACTTCAAAAGCCACTTCATTTACTCATTTATTGTTTTATAGACTAGTCTAGGGCTCATATCTGCCAGCTGTTAGATCTAGAAAATTCTGATGGTGTCAACTGTTAAGTGAGTAATTATTTTTATGTTTGTGTTTGTCACAATGTTTTTTCCAGGGTCGTCAACCCAGATTTCCAAACCAATTGTTTTCCAACCAGAAGGGAATCAAGAACTTCAACTTTTTCTAGAGAAAAAAAATGATCTTAACCCACCCAAAAAGCAAGGAGGTAGTTATGAGCAAGGAAAACCAGGCACACTTAGTCTGCAAGGACAACCAGGATATTCTAACCAGCCAGGAAAACCAGGGTATTTTAATCAGTATGAAAGGCCAGAAGTTTTGAACCAGCCTGGCATGTCAGAAGCTTGGATTTTGAAAGGAAATTCAGGAGAATATAACCAAAAAGGAAACACAGAAGCTTCTAATGAGCAAGGAAATTCTGGATCTTTTCATCAAGCAGGGAAGCCGGGGTCATCCACTCAGCAGGGCAAGCCGGGGTCATCCACTCAACAAGGGAAGCCAGGGTCATCCACTCAACAAGGCAAGCCAGGGTCATCCACTCAGCAGGGCAAGCCAGGGTCATCCACTCAACAAGGCAAGCCAGGGTCATCCACTCAGCAGGGCAAGCCAGGGTCATCCACTCAGCAGGGCAAGCCGGGGTCATCCACTCAGCAGGGCAAGCCGGGGTCATCCACTCAACAAGGCAAGCCGGGGTCATCCACTCAGCAGGGCAAGCCGGGGTCGTCATCTCAGCATAGGCAATCACGGTCTTTTTACAATCAAGAAGAAAGAAAAAGTGTGGAAGGTCTTTTGAATGGCAATATAAAGAAGACCCAGGTTAGTGTTACTGCCTCTTCAATTCACCTCAGCCACTCTATTTTGTAAGAACAGAAATGGTAGATCAAATACACTGCATTCATGAACAACAATTTACAGTGATTCTGATCCAACAAAATGAACTTTGCAAGAAGATATTTTCACACTTAACATGGTAACTTATGACCTCTGCACTCTTGTACTCCATCTCCCTTTCTTTTCTATAATTTTCTGCTCAAGCCCTCTCTGTGTCTCTCCACATACTCATTTAACAATAGTCAGGGAAAAGTCATACTAGCAGTTCAAGAGAATCCGTTGGATGTTTCACCTATTTTACGCTCTAAGGACATGGATTTGTAAGTAAATGATGCTTTCTTCCAGATACTATGATGTAATTGAATAAATAGAGAATAATTTACAAAGCAATAAGGTGAGCTCAATAGTGAAGGAAATCATTAGTATTGGACCCCCATTTACTGAACCTATATCCCTGCCAGGATTAACCGTCATATCCATTTCTACCTCGCCCATATCTACAAACCACTGAACTGATATTTCTAAATTGAAATCTGACCTGGTATTTC
Source organism: Lepus europaeus (assembly GCF_033115175.1). NCBI lineage: Eukaryota > Metazoa > Chordata > Mammalia > Lagomorpha > Leporidae > Lepus > Lepus europaeus. Next base: position 132,022,730 of record NC_084830.1, on the reverse strand, counting down.
AGTCCCTTACTAAACATTCGATTTTATATTATCTGGAAGATAAAATACAAATTCCTACACAAGGCATTTGTTTTTCACAATTCAGCTCCTGTGTGCCATCCAGCTTCATTTCATGTCACTCTTGCTCACATGCCATCCATATCCTACAAAGGTCTTTGATTTTCCATTAACGTACTTCTAATACTAATGATTTCCTTCACCGTTGAGCTCACCTTATTGCTTTGTAAATCATTGTCTGTTTATTCAATTACATCATAGTATCTGGAAGAAAGCATCATTTACTTACAAATCCGTGTCCTTAAAGCGTAAAATAGGTGAAACATGCAACAGATTCTCTTGAACCGCCAGAATGACTTTTTCCTGACTATTGTTTCTCCATACAGGGAGGATTTCTCTCCAGAGAAGTAAAGTGGAGGATGTTCGACCAGTACTCAGAGCAGGATTTTGGAGTAAATAAGTCAGGGCTGGAATCACAGCTGAGACATTTAATCCATTTATAATCTCAGGCTTGTCATCTAAGTGCATGAGGCATCCATACCTGTAGCTAAAAAAAAAAATTGAATAAAATATACTCCTTTTTTCAATATACTCTCATGTGGATTAAACATAAGGGGTCAATAAAACAATTGGTAAACTATGTATTGTTAACAATAAATGAGCAATGAATATTTGTTTTATTATAATGTACATTGGCTATTCTATCCTTATCTAATGATCTTTCACATTACTGCAGACTGGCAGTACCATCAGCAAGATTCCAGTTAGAAATGCAAAGTGTCCATCTGTCTTCAAACCAGTCTGTGGTTCTGATGGGAAAACCTATGGTAACCGCTGTGTATTCAACGAGGCAAAGAGGTAAGAAGGCTCTGTATTCATTTACATTAGAAATTCTGTTCTGACCCATGGAGAATAAAATAATGTTTCTCCACATAGCTCTGTCTTTTTTTTTTTTTTCAATAGTGGCTTGGCTATTGTTTGTCCAAAGGACACAAAAAATGATACTTAACTCTTGAAAAGTAAATTTAGTTAATTCCTGGAGTAATGTGATTTATTCAAATGTTAATATGGGAGTAAATTTACTTTTGAGTTGTTTGCTTTCCGTATATTAGTTGAACAACCTGTGTATTTAGCAGTTCTTTGAGGACGAGAGGTAAAGTGGTAAGCAAAACAGTCATTTCTGCTTTCATTGAGCTTTGATGTGTGCAAGAGAAGATGAACCTGTAAAATACACAAAAGAATAAACACTACTACAAAGCCCATGCATTTCTAATTGTTGCCCAATAAGTTTTATTTTAAACTTAATTAATAATATGGAAGCTGACATATGGTTAGTTGTTCAAACCATTAAGAGTTAAAATTCCCCGCACAAGAAATAAGGTGGTTATAGGCTGTTTAAAATGGTAACATGTGATGAAGAAAAAGATACTTTAGCTTTCAGAATGTCTGAATATTCAACTATGAACTATAGGAATAAGGAAGAATACTCTCTACTGTTTCAACCATTCTAGAATTAAGTACTTAAGAAGTCATTATTGCAGAAATAAATAAATCTTAAAGTGTTCCCAGTAGTCATAGAGTCGTTAGAAAGGACACTAGACCCCGGTTCCCTATCTGATGAATAAGGTGCCTGGTGCAGAGCGGAGAAGGGACTGGCTGGGAGGTGCAGATTCTCACTGCAGTCACTGACAGCCGCACACACCAGCACCTAGGCCTGCGTTCCTGCACGCGACTCTTAGACAATAACATTTTCTCTTATTGTGGACATTGATTTCTCCTTTTTTTTTTTTAGGTTGAGTAAAGGAAAACTGAATCTGAACCATGAGGGAAAGTGCTAAACACCTATGTGCATCAAACTACCTGGAACTTCAAAACCTCCTGCAGTTCTCTTTGAACAGTGGATTTCCCTGGGTGTTCGTGAGGTCAGCATAAATCATACAATAATTTTTGGCTCAATGTGATTTTCATTTGTTCCACTGCAAATAAAATTTGTTCCAGAGAAGCTTCTGATTCCACAGGTTGTTTGTGTTTTAGACTTCTCAGGCCTTAGGAGTATCTATGAGCCCTTTGTTCCCAAACTCCAGGAATTCGGGTCTCCTCATTGATGTTCATCCTTTGCGAATCAGATCATTAATTTGTAACTTCTGACAGAAACTATCTCAGGATCGCCCATTTAACATTTTTAAAATTTCTTTTAAAGAAAGGGGTTGGGGGAGAATCTCCTATTCTCAGGTTCACTCCCCAAATGCTTACAATAGCTAGGACAGAGACAAGCTGAAGTCAGGAGCCAGGAAATCAATGCAGGGCTACCACATGGGTAGCAAGGAACCACGCACTTGAGCCATCACTTGCCATCTCCCTGGGTACACATTAGCAGGAAGCTTGAACCAGAAGTGGAGCCAGGACGTGGGCCTAGGCATTACAGAATGGATGTGGGCATCTCAAGTGGTGTCTTAACTGGCCAAATGCCTGCCCTTCTCTACTCATTTCTTTATCTTCTTGTTTGTTTTGTATTTTTAGAGCTTGGTTTATTTTTGATTATTTAATCTATTAAAAACCACAATTAAATAATAAAATTATACCTCAATGGACACATTTTTTTCCAGTTCATACCCATTTCTATTGTAACCAACCTCCACTTGATAACATGGCTGCTAATGAGCTCAGTACATTTGTATATACTCACCTCCCCACTGAAAGTAATTCTCCTCTTCTTTTCCATTTTTCATTCACCTTTTCTTTACTCCACTGTTGAGGAAAGGAGTCTTGGGCTAGGATTCTGTGGATAGTCAAAATCCTGACACCCAGCCCTAGGCAGATGGAATTGACAGAAGTTCATTACTCCCGTATGCTCACAGCCTGAAAGAGGAACACACTGTCTGTCAGGACCACAGAGTTCAACCTGGAAACAGACTGGATGAAATGGACTGCAAGGAGCAGGCTTTGCAGTAGCAAGAGGATAAAACCACCCCTATTTGAAGTGGAATTCTGTGATTGGCTTTTTTAAATAACTGGTGGCCTGGCAGTGAAGCCATTAGTTAGCTGGAAGGCTGGTTGAAATGAAGATGATCCTGCAGATAGGGAAGCTATCCTATTAGGTAGGGGCATCATCTGAGAAATTCAAGGGAACTCATACTGAGGATTTTGGTGATCTGCAAGGCTTAAAGATGTCAAAGCAGCATTGAACATTGAATTTGAATGTCAAATCTTAAAAGCAAAGAAAGAAATATACCTTGGCCGGCGCCGTGGCTTAACAGGCTAATCCTCCGCCTTGAGGCGCCGGCACACTGGGTTCTAGTTCCAGTCAGGGCACCGGATTCTATCCCGGTTGCCCCTCTTCCAGGCCAGCTCTCTGCTGTGGCCAGGGAGTGCAGTGGAGGATGGCCAAGTCCTTGGACCCTGCACCCCATGGGAGACCGGGAGAAGCACCTGGCTCCTGGCTTCAGATCAGCGAGATGCGCAGGCCGCGGCGGCCATTGGAGGGTGAACCAACGGCAAAAAGGAAGACCTTTCTCTCTGTCTCTCTCTCTCTCACTATCCACTCTGCCTGTCAAAAAAAAAAAAAAAAAATATATATATATATATATATATATATATATATATATATATATACCATGTCACTTGAAGAAGTGTTAGGTAGAAACCCCATAATCCTGAGTGCTGGGATGTTTGTTCTAGATCTTATTCTGTGATACTTGTCATTCATTTAAGTTCATCTGTCTAGGTTTTCCTTGCCTCTGCATTGTGGCACTACAGTAAGTCAGGAATTAGTTGTCCACAATATTTTTTTTTTCATATCATAACCTGATAGGTAAATTTTCTTATAATGTGCTTCCCAATATATGTCCATTTTTTCTAATTATTTACATCAATTCCAGTAATGAATAATGTAGAACATAACCAAATTTGAAATTTGAAACAGATGTAAAATCAACTTGAAACATCTTCAAGCATCTAACTTTAGAAATAACACAAAATCAATGTCTGAAATGTACAAAACAAAATTGATCGGTTGCAGTGGAACTTGGATTAAAGAAACCTCGCTATTCTACTATTCTCTCACACACAAATTCAGCTAACCTCTATAGTATTTTCACTGCCTAAGTTTGGAAAATCAATAAATACCTCTGTCTTTCTTTTCCTCCGAGGAACTCTCTAATAGAGTAAATTTTCCTGTATCTTTTTTCCTCAGAGCTCCTCATAGACAAGAAAAATAAGTGGAGGATCAAAGTTCAGGAGGCCAGCTAAGGCACAAATGAGAATCTATGGTAGGCTTAGTGGAGTGACATCCAAGTCATGGGAAGTAAAAGCAGCAGTATTTGTGACATCCAAATGTGGGTTTGGTGCTTTTGCCTTCTGGGTATGTAGAGAAATTCTTGGAGTCAAGAATGCATATTCCTGATGAAAATAGGGACAGAGGTAAACCACGCTTACAGGTATAAAGTGAAAGTGATCATTGATGTATTTATCTGAATAAAATTCAAAAATGCTTTCACTTGAAATACTTATTAATCAGGCTAGATAGGGGATTTTTCTAATTCTTCTAATCAACAAGGCAATGAGTTTGTATGTATACTCTTGCATATTTCTCCATTTAAACAAAAACTTACAATTTATAGTGATAGAAACTCATGTCAGGCAGACTTTCTGCTCCTAACCTTTATAAGGTGATTTATACTGCTTAATAAAGTGTACTTTTATTATTATAGCAACATATTTTCATAAATTTAAAATGGTAAATTCCAGTTGATCATTATTTAAAATTGGAATTAACTACATCTAACTCATATTTTTTTGAATCAAAGGAAATAATTAACATGTAGAGTCTTCACATGCTTATAAAAATACAATGTATAAAGTAAGAAATTTCTTTTTCTGGTTAAATCAAAAAACTATTAAGAAAATGTCAAACAATCCACATCTTCTGAAATGGCAAATAATATGAGAAAATAAAGTCAGTGTTTCAGTAGGCTAAGATAAGGTGATTCAAAAGTTTAATATTTAACTGAAGATGGAACTTCTAAAATTTTAGATTCTTTATTATAAAGGTCATTCATGAAATTGCTTGAACAATACATGGAAATATAATTTTCAAGTATCAGTCTCCTTTCAAGAGCTTTATCCAGGGATCAATTCTCTTATAACAGCAAAGAAATCTTTTGAATATCTACCATGTTTCTTCAGTTTGCAAGGCTAATCTTTTTTATTCAGCAGATCACTGTATTGGTATATTTCAGAGGTTACTGACCATCTAGTTGATTTTTTTTTTTTAGAGGAAAGGCTTATTTTGGGGTGGGGGAAGCCTGACGGCCGGTGGCGGGGGGGTGGGGGTGGCGGCGGGAGTCATATTGGTTTTGAATTATTTTCTGATCCTCATTTCCCTAGAAATGTATTCTTCTTCCTTCTTCCCCCACCTATGAATCATGCCAGACTCTCTGCTGCCAGTGCTTCCAGGTCTGCAGTTTGTCTACTGATAATGTCTCCAGCTATGGCAGTCCTGTTAATGAACTTAATTCCCCTGAATTGTTCCCTCTCATATCCTCTCTCCTTCCCATCTCTTTGACTTTTCCTGAGCATTGAGCTCATCTTGAAAGCATGATGCTTAAAATCATCCCATAGGAAGGGAAATTATGCTTTATTCTATTGCTGACTGTAACTGGAATGTCCAGTGGATTTCATTCTTTAATTAAGACACAATTGAATACTTTTTTGTGATCTAGTGAAAGTATGGATATCAAGGCTAACTAAAAATTAGTTTGTGAAACTCAGGTCATAATGCAATATCTTAAGATACATTCATGCTTTATACAGTTTCATTCTTCTTCCAGTCACTTTTTTTTTCTGAGTGGTTTGTGATCACAAATGAATAAACTATATGTGGAAAAAAATCCAAAATAAATGAGTTATGCATATAGAAATGACAAAAATATTTCTGTAATAAACCTATTATATTAATGCAATTAAAATAGAAGCCAAAAATCATCTTGAGGTGAAGTAATTAAACTATGGCTATTGTTGTTAGCACCTTTATTAGATTTCATACATTTAATTAATTTAGCTGTAACACATTGATAAGTTAGAATAATTATAAAGATAGCTTCATGACAAATCCTTCAAGAAATAGTGATTTCTTTGCAAAGACATGGAGTCTATACTTCAGTTCTTTAATGTATTGTTTGGGTTTATGCCAACATGGATAATCTAGAATTATTGACTTCTCTTATGAGTATCATTGATCACAGCAAAGACTGTCTATGAGGCACAGAAATTTGGATGTTTTTGAAATTTTGAAATTAACAAGTAAAGGTAGTGTTAGACACATTGATTGTTTAATGTTGCTTTCTAAAGAAAAAATGCATATACTATTCAAGTCTGGAGTTGATAGAGGAATAGAAATTATTTTAATGTTAATTTATTTTCATTTACTTGAAATGCAGAGCAGTAGAGTGAGAGGGAGAGGGAAATAGAGAGATGTCTTCTGTCTGCTGGTACACTTCCCAAATGCCCACAAGATCCATGGCTATGCCAGGCTAAAGCCAGTAGGCTGGGACTTGAACCAGCACTTGAGACCTGTGAGTGAACAATGAGAAACGCCAACAAAACTCATCCTTGCTCCTTCCATGTGTTACTGAATTCTGCGCTTTTTAATGTTTTATTTATTTATTTATTTGAGATGGGATTTGGTGAAAACAAAATTAAGCAGTCAAAATTTCTTAAACACTCAGATGAGACCAAATTCTTATCTGCCTCGTGCCTCAGAAGGAGTCAACACTTTTGGTGATATTTCTCCCCAAAAGACGTCAAAAGCGTACTAGATTATAGAGAGTTCTGGGTAGAAAATTGTGCCTGGAAGTCAGGCTGTGGTACTGGAATCCATTCTCTTGGGAGGAGAGGTGCATGTTGAATAAGGATCCAGTAAACTCAACACTCAAGTGAAAGGCAGGATAACCTTTTCTTGCTGGGAGATTTATGAGTAAAGTAGACTCTGTGGAGTTTCCCACATCTTTAGGCTATGGAATGTGATTGAGACATGGGTAGAGTCACACCTGTCCAACTTACTATACAAAAAATACACGATGAAGGGCCTGGAGTTGAGGTGAGGGATAAAGAGACCTAGGCTGGTGAGGAAACATCTTACTGATGAATGTTATCTAAGTGTGAACTAGAAAAGACATGGTCGGCCTGCATAAAAGTTCAGCAGAAAAATGCTGGAAGTTCTTTACACATCCATTTTACATTCATAGGCAAATATCTACTCACACTATGAAACTCCTTTCTCCTTCTGACATCCCTGTATCTGGCAACAAACCAGACCATTTAGAATTTATAATCATAATAAGGAAGGATTGAGTCTGTGAAAAGTGATGGAGGTCATGATAATATTGGAATTTTTCAGTGTATTTATCCAAAAGAAAAAAATATTCAGCCACCAAATTTGATCACAGAAATGATCTTTTAGGAAACATCACAAAACAGAATGTTTTCACCCTCTTTAGTATGAACAAAAAATGCACATTAAGGAATGAAAGTAATTTTATTGTGTACATAGAGGAGTTAGCCTTGCTCACGCAAAATGATTAAAAATAAAAATATATAGCACTTTTATAAAATCCAGAGATTTTCTATAATGCAGTAGTTTAATGTTATTCAAAGTCTATAATACAGAAATTGTTCCTGAAATGTGATTATGTCTAAATCTTCTTTTGAGTGTCAGTTTGAAGGAATCTTTTTTTATATTAAATATTATTATGAGCTTCTTCCTCTAAGATTATCTGTAAGACACACTCTCACAACAGCAAACAGTTCCACTTGTTGACTGCAATTCCATCGGGGGAAAAAATACAATTCCTTCAAAATTTCCCTCATCCAAAGTATAGCTAAAGGTACCCAGGATAAAAGAATTGTAAAGTACATAGATTTTCAAATATAGAAAATAAATTCTAGACACTTACTACTCAATCTTCCCCTATGCCACTAGGAAAACTTATTTTAAATCCTAGGAACACTGATTTTATCTTCACCACAGATTAACATGGCCAAGGTATTTCATTCTTGGGCTTCCACCTAAGGGTAAGAAGACATCATGTAGCACGTGGTCTTGGGACAGAGATACAAGTTAAACAAATAGTCAAAACATGACTGATGCTGAGGAACAATGAGTATTTATAACCCACATTATAGAAAATAGAAAAGAATGCATCAGGTGGGTATATCATGCTCACTGAAGAACTATTTGAGAAGTTTATATAAATAAAAAGGCCATGAAAATAAGTAAATGCATTTTGATATGCTAATGGAAAAAATATCAATTATAAATAAGAAAGACTGTCTTAAAGTATCTGTTCCAAACAGATACTTAGGATATTTGATTTGCAAATTATCATTAGGTAATTGAAGATGAACAACTAAAATCTTAAAAATCACAAAATCTTAGAGGTGGAATGAATCTTTCCCATGCTATGTTCCATCTTGTCTTCTACAAAAGGAGTTCTGTGGACGTCTATGAATTCAAGACCCTGATTGAAAAAACTGTAGTCATTCTATCTGTAGAATCCACGGTAAACCAGGATCACATCACAGCCCAGAGGATGCATAGCTCTATCAAAATTCAGCAAAACCCATAACGAACAAATTTCATTTTTTCACCCAAAATTCTGTTGAGAAAAAAAAAGAAAAATAGAGAATGAAAAATAAGTTATTAAAAGAATGGGTTAAACTCTCTGGGAAATGTACTAAGTGCATCTCAATAAATAGTTGAACTTGGTACATGATGCATAGGCTGGGCTGCTTTTTTTACAATAATCTAGACTCTATCTGTCCCCAGTCTTACACATGTCGTGTTCTTGGGACAGCTGACGCTGTCCTTTGCTTAGACCTTACTCAGTTGGAACCTGCCAATACTGGAGAAAGAAGAGGAGTAGGCATTGCCTAAGTGGTCCTTGAGAAGATGGCAGCCGGGCAATTGTAAGAGCAAAGATTTTATAAAGAGAAACAGTGGAAGGAGGAAATGGGAAAATAGGTAAGAAAGTTAGAAAAAAATCCCACAGAAGGACAGAGGGACAAGAATAGGGTAGAAGTGTCCTATGATGTCCTGCAATCTGAAGAAAGTTTGAAAAGATTGCCTTGGGATTTCAGAAGGCATCACTGCTTCCTGCTTTGCTTATACTCCCTGTAGCTGGAGGGCTGCCAGGCTGTCACTGTGGCGTCACCAAGATCAGCTGTGCATCCTCAAGGCTGCTGAATGTCATCATCTTGGTCTCTAGTCACCGTTAGTATATCATAATAAAATTAAAGTCATTTCTACATTTGCAGAACACTCCATATGATTCCATAGAGAACTATGGTTCAAAAGTATTTGTAAGAAATGAAAACTTGGGGTTGGAGCTGTGATGTAGCGGGTAAAGCTGCTGCCTGCAGTGCCAGCATCTCATATGGGCGCCAGTTCGAATCCTGATTGGTCTACTTCTGAACCAGCTCTCTGCTATGGCCTAGAAGGGCAGTAGAAGATGGCCCAGAGCCTTAGGCCCCTGCACCCATGTGGAAGACCCAGAGTAAGCTCCTGGCTCTTGCCTTCAGATCAGCTCAGCTCTGGCTATTGTGGCCATTTGCGGAATAAACCAGCAGATGGAAGGACTGTTCTCTCTCTCTCTCTCTCTCTCTCTCTCTCTCTCTCTCTCCACCTCTGCCTCTGCCTCTGCCTCTGCCTCTCTGTAACTCAGCCTTTCAAATAAATAAATAAGTCTTTTAGAAAAAGAAAGAAAAAAAGAAATGAAAACTTTAGGGAAAGATACAGTGTTTTCTGGATATCTTTTATAGTTATTACAATTATTTTGTATATTTATGCTATATCTAGAATATTGGTATAATGAACTAACATGATGATTTCTTCACTACTTTCAACCAGTAAATATATATGGTCATTTTCTTACATTTTTTCACTGCAGAAAACACACTTATTCCGGTAAGTTCGGCCATTGCTTGCACAGACTGGATCAAGTTCACTGGTGCACATAGGATTTGATTTAAATGTGTATAAAATACAATCTGGCTGAAAAATATTAAGACTGCATGAAATTTGTCAGATATTGAATATCGCAATAAAATATGATTCAATTCTAATATGAAATACCACATATCAAAAACAGGATAAACACATTCTATATGTAGGCTTAGCAATAAAAACTTTCTTCAGTTTTAAAAAAATTATCAACATTTCATATCTTCTATTATTAACAAAAAAGGCAATATACTTTCGATACATTAGTCATATATGCTCCCCCTTCTGTTATCTCTTGTGAATCTTTTCATCACATTCAAATGAGTCTCAAAACTACGTTTTCTATTTCTCCCTCCCCATTTCTTTTCTACCATTTCACCACACACACACACACACACACATTTTGGTTAGTTTTCATAGTATGGTAATTTACATAAAAAACACTACTTTGTATTTTTAAATAACCTACATTTTAGGTAAACTATTTCCATTCTAACGTTTACAGCTATAATTATTTTTTTCACTGTAGTAATCCACTACACACATACATGGGTTTTTAAAACAGATCATTGAGTTGACACCTTTTTCTTGTTTTACAAGAATGAACATTTCTATGCTAAGCAACATAGAATCTCTCAGATATTTGTTTGTAATAACATTTATTCCCCAAAATGGAATTCTGGGATAACAAGATATGCACATTTTTACCATATCAGGGTAATTTCAAATGATTTTGTTTGTGATTTCTGAAGGTTAATACAGTCACATTATAGATTTTTACTTTTTGAAGGTCCATTTGTTCACATATTTTATTTGGTGAATTTTATTAAAATGTATAATTTAAAAAGGTTAGTAGGTTACCCTTTTTAACTACCTAAATAATTCATTTTGTCTTACCTTTCGCTTTTTACCTTGTTTGAACAGAAGGGAAGCTTCTGCAATAATCGAGGACAAAAAAAAAATACACAAATGAAAAGGAATAAAAACATAAACTTATAAAAAACACAACCCGGCTAGTGAGCGACCACATCTCTTAGCAGCAGATACATTCTACCTGTACTAATATAATAAATACTGCCTGTACTAAAAACAGCAGAAGCAAAATACTACATTCTTAAAAGAAAGCAATTTTAAAACATTTTGAAGTCCTAAATTTACCTGAGAAAAAATAATTTTACATATTACTTTGTAACATCTTCCATTGTTTCTTCAGATTTATAGTTGAGATCTTAGTCAAAGAGGACAATACTTACATGATTCATTCAAATATGAAAAATTAAGCAGTACTTAATTAATTAAACTTTAATGCCTTACAGATTGCTTTCTTCTGAAATTCAAACATCATGAGTTTAAGAGTAATAACTTGGTGCCAGAAGTGTCAGTGTGTATCTTCCATACACCAATGGGCCTTGACTGAAGGAGACTCAGAGCAGATGAACATTGACTCAAATTGTTAAGGGGTTCCAGGTTAGGAAGACAAGAGTCCTACTCATGCTTTGATTTAACAACTACAGAATCAGACTTACCAAAAGGAAAAAGAGTTTTGACATTTTCAATTAAGGATGAGCAAAGAGCTAAGATCTACTGTCATTTCTAACCCACCATTCTATCTCTATTTCTCTAACATGAGAATAAAGAATTTACTCATGCAACTTCAAAAAAAACATAGGTAACATACCCTATTTCACATTACCAATTAAATGTTACTGCCTAACACAATTAGTCCCCCTACTCCTGAATTAAGTAATTGTTGACTGCACTTTCTAGGATATGACAAGTGCTTGAGTCAGAACTAGAAAACACACTTACCAGAATAAAGAAGAAAGGCTAGGAGCATGATGAAAATAGCTTTAATCCATGATGAGTAGGAAGGCATTTTTTCATGTCTGTGAATGAAAATGTTTGTATGGTTTATAACTCATGAAGCAGACAAATTTCAAATGTTTAATGTTCAAACAGAATCAGGCTCCACACTTGGAAACTTTCCTACCGGTAAATGAACTGTCCCAAACCCCTAGATTCCTGATGTATGTCAACTATTTCCTCTTTTATTACTCCAGTCCTAATATCAATAAAACACATTATGTGTGCGAAGAAGTCTCCCTGGCCATGTGAGAGAATGTCTAGGCCAGAGTGCATTTTGCACAGGTAAGCAGTAGCTGCTTGCCTTCCCAACACTTTGGGCTAGCCCCTAAGTAACATAACTATGTTTAAGAAAATCTGCACATTTGGACCTCAGTCATTTCAGGCAGCACTGCCCTAGAATAGTCCTTGCAGCAATGCTACACACTAGAACCGTGTCCCCAGATTCTCCACGTGACCTACCTCAAGGAGAGAGATAATGGGGATTGAGGCCAACAGCTCGGGAGGCTGTGCCTATCTTTTTCACTCTCCCTCCTCAGCTATCGCCTTCCAGTTAAGTCTCTTTTATTGACCTGTGAGGGAGGGAATCAATGGGGTAGGACAGATGGCTCAGAGCAGATATGGCAGGGAGGTATAATGTGTTCTCTCTGGGAGCTATAAAGAAGGGCATGATGTACCCAGAAGAGTGAGGAAAGGGAAAAACAATGAGAGTGATTGTAGATCCCAATATAGAAAAGTAATATGAAATCATCCAAGCAATTGCATTGGAAAGGAACAAAATAATTGAAACCAGACAATAAAACTTTTGTTATCTGTGCTTAGATAAGTACCTGGAAACTCAGTAGATATCAACAGTAGAATATGTTATGCCCAACTGGAGATTTTTCTTGTTTAATTTTCTTTATATTTTGAGAAAATTATAGGTTTACAATTGGAAGAAAAAATGCAGGAGGATTCTGTTTGACTACATTTCCTCTAATGGCAAAGCATGTGAAACTATAATAAGTATTTCAACGGGGACGTCAGGTGAGCTAGAAATTTTCACAAGTACTCTTTTTCATACAAATGGCTAGTAAGTATATGAAAAAACGTTGATCATCACTCATCATCAAAGAAATGAAAATCAAAACTACAGTGAGATATAACTTCATACCAGTTCAGATGGCTATTATGGAAAAAAAAATACAATAAGTGTACCCAGCGAAGTGCAGAAATTGGAACTCTTGTGAACCACTGAAAAGAAAGTATAAGGGTATAGCCACAGTGGAAAAAACTGTGAAGGATCCTCAAAAATTGAAAATGTCTCTCTCTCTCTCACTATCCACTCTGCCTGTCAAAAAAAAAAAATTGAAAATGGAACTATTAGAAGATCCAGCACTTCAGTTCTTGGTATATAGCCACAGAAAATGAAGTCAGTATGTCAAAGAAATACTAGCACCCTGTGTTCATCACAGCCAATATATAAGGAAACAACCTATGAGTCCATGGAGAATGTGTAGTTAAATAAATTGTGGTATGTATACACAATGGACCATTAGCCAGCCATAAAAAGAAGGAAAACTATGTTTGTGAAAATGTGGATGAACCTAAAGGAAATCGTGCTATCTGAAATAAGCTAAACACAGCAAGTCTCACTTACATGTGGAATCTCAAATAGCTCAAATACATACTAGCAGAGAGTAGAATGGTGGTTTCCAGGAGCTGGGAATTAAGGGAAAGGAGGAAATGTCTGTCAAACAGTACAGACTTTCAGTTATAAAAGGAACAAGTTCTGGTGACCTAATGTGTAGGATGAATGATAGTGATTGTGTGAATTAATTTGATTATAGTAATCACTAAACAATATATAATCAAATCCTCACATTGTAGACTTTGAATATCTTCAATCTTTATTTCTAAGTGCTTATAAACAGTCATAGTTAAAGACATACCCTTTGATTCCAGAGCATTTCTTAAAAATTCATATTCAAATTATACACAATTATATAGCCAACACAATGCTCAGTCATTCTTTTTTTTTTAAGATTTATTTATTTATTTGACAGGCAGAGTTACAGATAGAGAGAGGGAGTATCAGAGAGAAGTCTTCCATCCACTGGTTCATTCCCCAAATGGCCACAACAGCTGGAGCTGTGCCGATCCAAAGCCAGTAGCCAAAACTTCTTCCAGGTCTCCCACGTGGGTGCAAGGGCCCAAATACTTGGGCCATCTTCCACTTCTTTCCCAGGCCATTAGAAGGGAACTGCATTGGAAATGGAGCAGCTGGGTCTCCAACTGATACCCGTATGAGATGCCGGCATTGCAGGCAGAAGCTTAACCTACTTTACCACAGCACTGGCCCCTGCTCACTCATTCAAAATGAAAATATTTATTGTAAATTAATAAATTTACATAGCTAACACATGCCACAGATTACCAATGGTCTTCAAATAGTATATCTATGTTTCTGCCATTAAATTAATCTTCTGAATTAGCCGCTGGGCTTTCCTGTTTCTTGGGCTGGAAGGTTGAGAGAAATAAAGACACATCTGTCTTGGATACCACAAAGCAAATCCTAAGTCAAAGAAGGCATTGATGGTTATCATCCCAGGACTACATCTCTACATTTCAACTGACTTGTAAATAAGAAAGAAACATGCATGATAAATTTCCCCAAAGTCTTACATTACTTTTGATATAAATTCAGCATTTAATTTCAGACACATGCTAAGTTGTAGAGTCTAAGTCAGTATGGTTTAACATTTGTGAGCAAAACATTAATCTGGAGTAATTGTCAGAAATTCAGGTTCCTAGATTTGAAAATGGGAAGTTTTCATTCTTTAGGACTGAGAAAATATTAGATAGCTTTACAGTTTTATATTTGTATGTAATATATATATATATATATATGTACATATATATATGCACCCACGTGGGAGACCTGGATGAAGCTCCTGGCCTCCGGATTCAGCCCAGCCCAGTACTGGTCATTGCAACCATTTTGGAGAGTGAGCCAACAGATGGAGGATGTCTCCCCTCTGCTCTTGTCTTTCTCTCTCTCGCTCTCTCTGTGACTCTGCCTTTCAAATAAAATGAATAAATCTTTTAAAAAATTACCAGAATAGGGGCAAATGTTATGATGCCACAGATTAAGTAGTCACTTGGGGGCCGGCACTATGGTGCAGAGGGTTAACGCCTTGGCCTGAAGCGCCAGCATCCCCTATGGGCACTAGTTAGAGACCTGGCTGTTCCACTTCTGATCCAGCTCTCTGCTATGGCCTGGGAAAGCAGTGGAAGATGGCCCAAGTCCTTGGGCCCCTGCACCCACGTGGGAGCCCCGGAAGAAGCTCCTGGCTTCAGATCAGCACAGCTCTGGTGTTGCGGCCAATTGGGGAGTGAACCATCGGATGGAAGACACTTCTCTCCCTCTCTCTCTTTCTCTCTCTCTCTCTCTCTCTCTCTCTGTGTGTGTGTGTGTGTGTATGTGTAACTCTCAAATAAATAAATACATCTTTAAAAAAAGTAGGCACTTGGGACATCACATCCCACACTAGAACGCCTGGTATGATTCCTGCTGCCTGTGTTTCTGATCCATCTCGCTGCTAATAAGCTGCTTGGAGATAGTAGGTGATAACTCAAGGACTTGAGTGTTTGCTACCCACACAGGAGACCTAGATGAAGTTCCTGACTCCCGTCTTTGGCCTAGCTGAGCCCCAGCTGCTCTTAGCATCTGGGGAGTGAACCAGCAGAGAAAAGATCTCCTATCCCTCCCCAATCCTTTAAAAAACAAATAATAAACTTTAAAATACCAAAATTGTGCATTGTGTATCAATCCACTGTTTAAACAAAGGAACAAAGGACAATTTGATGAAGATAATATAATTTATCAGTTTATTAAGCAAAATAAGATGTTAATTGCATCATTAAATAATTGAACATAGAAAATAAAAACCCTGAAATCCCAGGATCACAGAATTGGAAAGAACATTAAATGTCTAGAACTTCATCATGCGTCCTATGGGAGGATTCACCTGATCTGTTAGGAATATAAGACCCTGATTGCAAAAGCTTGAGTTAACTGTAGAATCCACTTCTAACAGGGGGTCATAGTGAAAGCCACAGCAATGTGTAGCTCCATCAAAAAGTCAGCATTCACCGTAACGAGCCAAATTAAATTTGCCGCCACTTTCCCTGTAGAGAAAGAGACAGAGAGAAAGGAAAAGAAGTGATTGAAAGGGCACAGGAAACATCTTGAAAAGTACACCATGGGACTGTACACTGAAGAGGCTGTGCCCCACCTCCACAAGCAGCTGTCCCCACCCCCGCTCCCAGGCCTCCTGTATTTCCACTAGGGGCATACCTGACCCTTCCTACTTGTGCAGCTTTGCCCCAGGCTTGGAACCTGTCCACACTGAGCAAGGAGCTAAAAATTGTGTTAGTGGCTTTTGAAACATAGATGACAATAGGTACAAAGACTTTTTGACGGAGAACAGCCATGAGAATAAAAATGGAACTAATACAGGAACGCTTTGCAGAGCCACCAGACCACAAACTCCTTAAGGAGCAGACAGGTCAGGGATCTGGAGTGGACATGTCCAATAATATCCCTGTCACTCCAGGAAAATTTGGAAGGCAGCATGGAGTTCATGAAGTAAAAGTGAACATCATGAGAATTCTTCCTAGCACAAATGGCTCAATTTGATAGATTTCAGAGTATAGCAGAGATCTCCTTAGCATCAGGACTTTGAAATTATGTCATATTGGCGGCTAGTCTGCCATAGTAATTCACAATAAATTCTATCAACTGACTCACATGTATGTGGAACACCCACCATAGTTATGTTCTGAGAGCTCAACTTTCAGAAGTGAGAATTTCAAGGAAAGGGACAAATGGGTTTCTTCATCTTTTACAGCATCGTTAGTTTTGTTGTCTGTGTATTCTAGATTCCAGTAACATGGATTTACTAAGATTTTGTTACTAGTTACTTAGAAAGAGCACATATGTACTAGTGTGTTCTTACTTGTATGCAAGGCAGAACAAGCATTTGTTGCAGTAAGTGTGGCCATTAGTTGCACAGACTGGAAGATATTCTGTGGTGCAAAACTTGCGAGTGTGAGTATACAGATTACAGACTGTCTGCAACAGACACAGAGGACAACATGAGTGCATCAGACAACGACCATTGGAGTAGAAATAGTCTCCATTCTTAATATGTAATGTCATAATCCAAAGTGAGATAAACATAATGTGTTTATATAGAGTTATTTAATGACAAACATTTAATGACATTCTATTTCTTAAAACTGGCATAATAAAATACTTTTAAAATATTAAAGTAAAATATTAAAAATATTTTTAATGTTGAAGATTCATTCTATAATACATTTTGCTTGGTAAATTTTGCATTGAAACTAAAAGTATGTCATTGTAAACATTAAAAGCGATACGAAATGAAGGAGAAGGGAGAGTGGAGTGTGGGCAGGAGGGAGGGTAAGACAGGAAGTGTCCCTGTGCTCCTCGAACTGCTAAATCTCGTCCACTAAATCTGTATGTATGAAATACAGGAAATTTGTTCATCTTCTGTAAATAAAAAGATGAAGTTAAAGTTTTACCTTTTCTACATTCCAAATCGATCAGTAATAACTTACCGGATACCTGTACATTGCTGATTTTAAATAAAGCGTTTCTGAAAGCAAAGCAGAGATGACAAAGACAGTACATTACAAAAGCATCTCTCTGGTGAGAAGTGCCGGGATCTGTAACAGAATTTCCAACTACTTTAAACAGTGTCGTGCGTGCATTCACTTCAATAGGAAAAATTAATCAATACTCTTCCCTCATTTTCAGATTCTGTCTAATATTTCACAATTATCTTATGATAAAATTCACGGACAACACTGAGCTTTAGGGAAGATACATTTCCTCCAAATTTGTCAGAGAGTTCTCTCCTTATACCATTCATTGACTTAAATGACTCAGAGCTGGCAAACAATAAATCTGATGAGCAAGCACTGGCAGATTTAGAAGATATCATTCCTCCTGCACTTTGCAGTCAACAACAATGGCATTTGAGTTCCTTAAAGAAAATGCAATTTAGGGGCCGGCGCTGTGGCATAGCAGGGAAGTGCCAGCATCCCATCTGGGCACTGGTTCAAGTCATGGCTGCTCTGTTTCCGATCCAGCTCTCTGCTATGGCCTGGGAGAGCAGTAGAAGACGGCCCAAGTCCCTGGGCCCATGCACCAAGGTGGGAGAACCTGAAGAAGCTCCTGGCTCCTAGCTTTGGATTGGTGCAGCCCTTGTCAGTTTAAGGATTACAAACAACATCCTCCATTCCTAAATTACAGAGTTATTTCCTGAATTTTCTAGGGAAGCATTTCACTTAAACTAGAATGGACTGGAAGTTTTACTCACCAGAGTAAAGAGGAAATGTGAAGATAATGGCGAAAATGACTTTGATCTTTGATGAGCAGAGGGACATTTTATCAAGTCTGTGGAAGAAAGCTTTAGGAGTTTGTAACAATGTTACCTGCCAAACAGCATGAACAAAATGAATCCAGGGCTCAGTTTTAGAAAGTTTCTTATTTAAGGAAATGGCTCCAAGCCCCTAGGTTCCTTCTTGGGGCGAATCATCCTCTTCCACTGTTCCCCAAACCTGTGCTTCAACAAGGCTTAAAATGTCATCTCAGAAGCCCATCTACAGAGGTCAAGGAAAGCCCAGGAAACTGTTAACAAAATGGAAGGAGCTGACTGCTCTCTCAACTTTTTAGTCTGCCTGGAAGGAGACTGGTTGCATTAAAACAAAACAAAACAAAACAAAACAAAAATGTGCATTTGAGTCTTTGTATTTTCTCAGAAGATAGGAATGATCCCGGCTGGGACAATGGATCTGGATCAGTCCTCACAGCAGCACTGCACAAGAACACTGTCTCCCTAGATTCCCCATCACACCTACCTCACACAGAGATAATGGGACTCACGGCCAGCCGCTCTGGAGACTGTGGCTGTCCTGCCCAGCCATGGCCTTCCAGCTAAGTCTCTTTTATTGATCTGTGAATGAGGAGCTGGGTGGGGGTAGGACAGATGGTTCAGGGCAGATAAGACACAGAAGTATGCTATGTCCTCCCTAGAGGCTGCAAAGCAGGTGGTGAGAGGTGTCTCACAAACACTTCTCAAGGGAGTTCTCCTCAACAGGATGCTTGGGGACAATTTGTTCTTATGAACTCAAAAATATGAGAAAGGGAGATGATAACAGAAGTAGTTATAGATTCTAAGATACCGAAGACATATAGATTCTAAGATACAGAAGAAAACTTTCCAATCACGTGAGTTCAAAACAGAAAACAAAATGAAGTAGGAAAAATAAAGAGTTTGAGGATGACAGACACGAACCTGTCAGTAATATTATTTAAAACTATATGCATACTGGAATCATGGAGAACTTTCTTTTCTTTCAATTTAATATTTTACTTGCTTTTTTTAAACAAAAATACTTTTAATTTACAATATAGTCAAAGGCTTAATACTCCACTCAATGATTTCAACAAATAAAAATTTAAAATATCATATTCAGCAAGAAAATAGGCAAGACTTACAAACAATAATCAGATGAAAAGACATTCGGCTTCACTCACATAAAGTAAAGTTTAAAAGTCACAGTGTCATTAAAATATAAAAATGTATAATTCTTAGCAATTTGACAAAGATTTAAAACAAAGTTTGACAAAACACTATTTGCAGCAAAACTGATACACACAGACATTTCTTCTTTTGTTTTTTTTTTTTTGATTTGTTTTAATTTTAATTTTAGGGGGAAATTTTAAACAGTAAGAATGCACCATTCTGCAGTCAAAATTGTAAATCCACCACTAGTTGACAGGGACTGGGCATTGGCAAGTTTTAGAAGCTCCCAGAACAGCCCCATGTACAGTAAGGTTTGAGGAAATTCTTCTGGCGCACAGGCTGGAAACATTTGGAACAGCAGAGAAAGAGAGAGAGAGAGAGAGAGAGGGAGGGAGGGAGAGAGGGAGAGAGAGAGTCATATATATGTGTGTGTATATATATATGACTCTCACACATATATATGTGTGGTATATATTTATAGTAGTGTCAGTAATTAAATATTTAAACTGTCTGGACTTAGGTTGTTGACTACAGGGCACTATAACCTTAACCCTACCTGATGTTTCCAGGAATAAACTCATCACGAAAGGAACTCATGATATAGAAATAAACTAAATTCAACTAACGCTGAGGTGAAGTTGCTGGGAAGCTCTTTAGACTCCACGCAGTAGACTTCTCTTTATGTATGCATCAGTAGCCATCAAGAGTAAAACAGATTGCCTGTGACTCCCCCACGCAGCCTAGGAATCAACCAGTATAGGAAATGTTAGGTATGTAAATTATTTTATATGGTTTTGTAAGAAAAAATGAATGTATTCGTTTGTGTAAGAGAATGAGTAAGGAGAAGATTATGACTTTAGATGACAGAGATATTAAAGAGACAGAAAAAATAGAGCCTAATCTTCTCAGTGTCACTTTCTCATGAATTGTGGGCTAAATCAATTCACCACTCAGGCAATAATGGGATAAACTTCCTGGATTTGACCTAAGCAAACATAAACACCAGCTGAGCTTCATACTAGGTCCTCTACTGCGTTATACTGGTAAGTGCAAGGTTTTGTGTTGATTTTTCCTTGCTACTGTTGTTGTTTGGAGAACTCATATTCTTGAAAATACAATTATGATACTTTCAAAAGACACTAGATATTTTAAATTTGTTTCTGACTCGAAGAGGCCAAAGTGACTTGATGATGTTTACTACCAGGAGACACAACGGATTGACTGGGTTGGGCATACTTCTGAGTACAACAAGTGTCTTGAGATTAGAGTCTAATGCCCAGACCCATTTTCATGGAATAGGGAGTTGGAAGTTAAATAAGGAAAGAATAAACTGGCAGACAGAACCTGAGTACAAGAGTGGATGCCCATTTTCCTAGGAGATTCTGCATACAGAGAGTTTATCACAGTGCCCCATCCCAGCTGCTTGTGGGGAATGTGTTTGAGAGGTGAATAAGAGATGTGCCAAACTATCTCTCTACAGAAAAAAATATTAAATGAGGAGCACAGAGGGTAGCTAAAGAGAAGGAATCTCTGGACTACAGAAGGAAGCTCTTATTAATTAAAGGGGTGTATCTCCAAACCAGATAAGATTCTGCCTGCAAGATCTAAAGTCCAGCAGAAAAAATTGCTTTGACTTATTTTCATATTAAGTTGCATGGAAGGGTTGGCATTTGGTGCAGAGGTTAATTTACTACTTGGATCACCACATCCCTTTCTGGACTCCCCAGGTTCAAGTTATGGCTCTGCTTCTGTCCCGGATTCTTGCTAATTCACAACTTCATGCCCTTGGGAGACTTCAATTGAGTTTCAGGTTCTGGTTTAGCCTGGTCCAGCTTCAGCTCTTGTGGGTTTGGGGGGAGTTAACCAATAGATAATGCACTTGATCCTAGCCAAAAGGCCAAGAAGCGATAACCAACAGATAGAGCTTCTCTCTCTCTCTCTCTCTCTCTCTCTCTCTCTCTCTCTCTCTCTCTCTCCTCTCTTTGACTCTTTCTTCCTCCCAACATCTATAATTCCTAAATAAACTTAAGTGAATAAATAAATGTTAATTCACATAAACATACGACCTTTCAATCCAGATATCCCTGTAAACAGACAAAGGGTTGCTGTGCATACAAGAGCCTCTGAGGAATTTTTATTGGAATGAAGGATGATGAAAGGTCAATTGAAAGCTTGGATCTGTGAAAAGTAGCCAAGCTTCCGATAGTATTTGAATTTTCATATATATTTATTCAAAGAAATAAATATTTGCTAGCTAAATTTGATCTCAAATATTATGACTGGGATATCTTTTGAAGAAGCATCAAAACAGAACAAAATGTCCATTCTTACTTAGGGAGATGGAAAACTGCACTCTTAGTATAAAGAATTTAAATTATGTACATAAATAAAATGGTATTGTATATAGCATAATTATTACAACAGTAACACCAAAATATGTGATTTTATAAAACTCTACATCTGGAATACTGAGCCTGTTTCTTAGAGGCAGACAAGCATCTAAATCTTCCTTAGGATCCAAGTTTTGTATTTGTATCAAGAAATGTCATAGTGTCTCAGGGCATGCAAGTCTACAATTGAGACAATGTGTCCTCACTAGGATGCTCAGAGATAAACCTAGGAGTGCAATACCAGAAAGTTTAAAAAGTCTTTCGTGAAACAGAATAGCCAGTTCAAGAGTTCAATGTTGCAAGGAGCGTTGCAAGGAAATAAATAATTTCAAGACAATTCCAAAACACAAAGTAAATGGGCACATGAGGCAAGGTGCAGTTAGAGAGATCAAGAATAGCTCATGTGGAACCTCCAGAATGTTCTCCTACAGGTTCTGGTGCTTCGGGCTAAAGAGGAGCCCAGGAGTCTGTACTCCCAACACTCAAGTAGTGTATTGTGTATTCACTTCCCAATATGTTTCTTTAATTATAGTTATGAAAACTATTCATGCATTTTAACCCATTACCTAACCAAAGATAGTATGAATATTTTAACAAAGATAAAAGTATTTAACATTTTATTGAGTGAAATATTTATGATTATAAATTGTGGTAGGTTTTATATTAACAAACTCAAAATTATTATAATAGCTTTTTTTAAGTTATCAATGAAAAATTGGACACAGAGAATAAAGCTCCTTCAGTTACAGGCTGTTAGAGTTGGAAAGGTTCTTTGACATCCTATGTCCATCCTATGTACCGTAGAAGTCTTCACTTGATCAACCAGGAATGAGAACCTAATTAAGGAGATTCTACTTGATTGCAGGAGCCACCACAAAAAGGGTTACAATGAAGCCACAGGCATGTGTAGGTCAGGCAAAATTCAGCATTCACCATAATGCAAAAATACAAACGCATCTTTACTTTCTCTGTAGATGAAGAAGAGGACAAAGAGAAGAAAGAGTAAATAACTGAAAGAACATTTTCAATTTACTGAGCATCGCATTAAGTGCTTCTCAATGAGGATTTGAACAAGGGACAGCAGAGAGAATGTGCTCCACTCCTACAAGCAGCTGGGTCCCACCTACTCCCCAGCCTTGCACAACGCCTCTTCTCCATCTGGGGAAACTTGACTCTTCCCACAAGCTCAGTTCTGACCTGATCTTGAGACTTGCCCAAATGTGGAAAGAGAAAGGACTAGAGTGTGTTTTAATGGATCTCTAGGGGCAGAAGCCAGTTTGGGGATTAAATAGTAAAGCATTTGAGAGGAGGAAACACCCGTGGGAGACACGTTGTGGTCGGGAGAAAGCTGGCTGAACCTTTAGGTGCAAACTCCTTCAGAGCGAAGGAAACATGAAGGGAGGGTGGGTGGAGTGTCCTGTACATTAAGGTTTGAAGGGTGTCATCCAGTTTGGAAGGCAATGTGGCTCATCAGAGGAGTCCTTCTTAATATTAGTGGGCACATTGCAATGGATTTCAGAGTTCTACAGTCACCAGTCTAGCATTCGTAATTAACAATAATCAAGCTAAGTTAAATTAATGGATTTATATATTTGCAGAATACCTAAAAGACATATAATTAGAGGTCAAATACAACATTTTTTTTTCTTTAAACAAAACTACTTTTAGAAGCAAAAATTTCAGGGAGAAGTACAGGCTTGTTCCTGTGGCTTCTATGAATATAAAGATAGTATAATCATTTTTTGGTATATGTTGCTCCCAGGTCATCATAACCATGGTTTTTACTATCATTTTGTGATGATTTCTTTATTGCTTTGGGAGAGTAAATATTTAATCTGTATTCTTACCGCTTTTCACTGCAGAACATGCATCTATTGCTGTAAGTCTTGCCATTGGTTGCACAGATTGGATCAAGTTCTTTGGTGCACATATAGTTTGAATACAAATTGCAGTTTGGCTATTGAACACAGAGACAACATAGAATTTGTCAGATAATGAAGTTTTTAATAAAATCTTTCTTTATTCTTCATATAAAATTTCATATATTAAAATGGAATCATTATGTTCTATTTCAAAGTTTAATAATAAAACTGAGGTGCCCATGACCCAACTAAGCATGAAATACTATTGTATTGATTTTATAAACCCAATATGCATTTAAAAATCAATACAGGTGGCTGGATGTATTTTTTATAACTTAGCTGCCTGTTCTCCCTTCTGTTTATCCTCAGGACAAATGCGACCCGTTATTTCATACAATAAGAAATCATAAAACATAGCATCTTTTTGTCTTCCTCAATAGTATCACCATATTTGCATGTATGCCTTTATGTGTTTGTAAATATATATGTGCCACCAAATATACCTATATGTAGTTTGTATGTAATTTATATGTAATTTGTTTAGTGCTGGCAATGTTGATCATTTACATATATAAGTTGTGTGTATTCTTACATGAACTACTTTCTACACTTCTTTGACCTTTATCTATATAGATGCTTAGAAATATAGTTCATTGTGTTTAGTTCTATATAATATTCCAATACATGAATATATGAAAAGTACCATTTTATCTATCTTGAAGTACATAATTGGGCTATTGGCTTTTTTATTCCTAAGGCAAGTGATTCTACTTAAACACCCTTTAGCACATATTAGATGTTGTGAACAATAAAACTTATGTCCATTATGAAATTTTTAAATAGTGGTATAGTTTTATCTTGTCTTTAATGCCAATCAGTTTTATATAGCTAGAAAGATTTAATCTATTGACCTTAATATAATAATTACAGGTTTTCAATTGTTTTTATTTTTATTTTTTCATTTGTTTAGAGGATTATTTGGTTACACATTCTTTGTGCTGAAGTTTGCTATTAAAATTGACCTTTTCCAACTTCCAAATTAATCAGTATTAACTTACTGGATTGCGAATGACTGGTAAAGGTGCAAAAGCAGTTTCTGTAACCAACAACAACAACAACAAAAGAATAATTAAAAAGAAGAGGAAAATGTGGACAAAATCATACTCTATGTTGGGAAGTTTCCACATTTCTTAGTAGCAGAAAATTATGAGAATTGCTTACCTACACTAAGGCACTAAGGCCTTACAAATAATGAGATGAGCCTTTTTTGCTAGTACTAAAATACTAAATATACAAAATGACTTCAAATCTGGAAAGAGTCTATAGTTGAAAAATTAATATCACTTATAAAAATAATTTTATGTATTATTTAATAATCCACCAAACTCTCCTTTGAAGATGCTATAGTGGCTTTCTCTTCCCATTTTAATAGATAAGACTGCCTACTCAAAGAAGATAATACTTTGCAGAAAGTCCCATAGTATACCCTGTGAACTAATATGTAGAAATTAATTAGTATTTAATTAATGGTACTCAATTAAAATACGAAGGATATATCCAACTCCTCTGTTACTTTATTCTGAAATTACATGAATCAAGATGAACTTTAAGAAAGAGAACGTGTCAGCAGGCAGATCTATGAGTCCTCATCTTACACAAGACCTTGACCTAGAAACTCAAGTACAAATTGGGCTGCCAAGACATGCCAGGTGTAAAGGTGCCACTACTCTCCTCACTTGGCATTTAAACACCATGGAATTTAACCTTAAGGGAGAGAAAAGATAAATAAATATCTTTCATCACAGATGGATAAAACTCTAAGGTCTGCTGCCCATTCGCAATACTTCTTTATCTCTAAGGTAGGGAATGAGTAAAAGGTAATTCACAGGTGCAGTTTTTAAAAGGCATTGGAAACATGTCCTGTCTTATTTCACCAGCTTACAGTTTGCAAACCCCATAAAACAAGCTTGGTCAGTTCTGAATTACAGCAGTTGTTTGCAGCACTTTCCACATGTGAAATGCTTCAACCAGGGCTGGAAAATTTACTCACCAGAATGAAAAGGAAATGTCAAGGCAATGATGAAAATTGCTTTGATCCATGACGAGAAGAAAGGCATTTTATCAAGTCTGTGGAAGAAACTTTTAGGAATGTTTGTAGCACAAAACAAATTGCCCATGTCCGAGTGAAAGTCTCTTATAGCTAAAGGAACTGTTCATGTTCTACCTCTCTATTAACTCCCTGTGTTCTTCCCCTAACCCTCATGATCAATAAAGCATATTATATGAACATAGGGCCTCCTAGAAACTTGAGAGAAATCCCAGGATAAGTCTTTGAACATTGAAAAAGGAACAGTTTACTCTCCCAACCCTCCGAGTCAGCCCACAAATAGTCTGCCTACCTTTAAGGAAATATTCACAATGGAACCTCAGTTTTTACTCAGAAAGTAAAAACAGGAGAAAAGAGAGAACATGAAGCGGTCCTCACAGCAATGTTAGGCGGTTGGGCATTGTCTAGATCTCCCACCTGACCTACCTGAAGGAGAGAGGGCAATGTAGAGTGTAGACACCAGCTGCAGACGCTGTGTCTATTTTGTTCACCTTTACTTCTCAGTCACGTGTACTCAGCTGAGGATTCTCCATTACTGATTTGTTAGTGCGGAGCTGCGTGGAGATAAAAGAGCTGCCCAAGGGCAGATGGGACACAGAGATATTCTGTGTCCTCCCTGGAGGTCACAAAATAGCGTACGAGAATTCCTTCATATATTTCTCAACAGATCTTCCCCCAGCAAGAGGTTCGGGACAAGTCCATCTGATGCATTCAAAAACATGGGGTGAGAGTGGAGAGGTGCTAACAGTACTCCAAGATCCTATCATAGAAAAAAAGTAAAAGCTTTCTAAGCTCCCAGGCAGAAATGACCAAGAGAATAAAAGCAAGCAAAATAAGGAAGCATTTTAAGAAATTCTACATAGACAAATGCCTATTCTGTAACACTGGAAATACATCAGATTGAATGGATATTTGATTCTTACTGTATTTCTTATTTGAGGTAAATGTAGACTCACATAAAATTTTAAATACTAACGCAGAGTGTTCTTGTGATGCCATTAAACAGATCCCCAAATGGGAACATCTTGTAAAGCTATATTATAAGTACACAATAGGAATAGATACCAGCTGAAGACCTTTTACCCATGTCTAGTTCTATCCCAAGGATGGGACAGAATAATTTCTATCTCATAGATTTGTCATAAATATTAGAGATACAAGTCACCATAATCTAACCTGCCTTTTTTTTTTTGGTGGTAAATAAAGTTAAAATGTAGGAAAGAACCTTTGGTTCTAGCACTGTTCCATGCCAATCTAAATAAATTAGTTGAAGCAAAATTGCACTGAAGTCTGGATTTGAAGTTATTGAGAAGGTATGGTAATGTTCTTATGTTCTACACATTGGCCGTTCATTGTTTCCATTCATTCACAGAGATCACAAGCAGGATAAGCAACCATGTCACAGAACAGGCCACACAGTTTTGAAACAAATCAGTGAAAAGAATGTTAGATGTGTGGGTATCTAATACAGCTTCACAAAGAAAATGCAACACGCTCCAGAGGTAGGAGAAGACAATGTCTTCAAGATGAAAGAGGCTGAGTGCATTAAGTCGCTGCTTGTGACGCTGGCATCCCATAAGGGCGCCAGTTCGTGTCTCAGCTGCTCCACTTCTGATCCAGCTCCCTGCTAATCTACCTGGAAAAGTAGCAGAAGATGCCCCAAGTCCTTGGAACTTTACAGCCACGTTGGAGACCCAGAAGTTGTCTCCAGGCTTCAGTCTGGCCCAGCCCTGGCCACTGTGGCCATTTGAGGAGTGAACCAGCAGATGGAAGACTTCTTTCTCTCTGCCTCTGCCTCCCCCTCTCTGTAACTCCACATTTCAAATAAATAAATAAATCTTAAAAAAAGAGAAAGATGAAAGAGATGTCAAAATAGAGCCGGACAGAAGGATGATGGGGACAGAGCTGATGGGGACAAGAATATTCTCCAACTGTCCAAGGCAACTTCCCCTATACTGGGCAAAGAGTCCCACAGAGCAACACGGATGGCCATCGAGGTCTAGTTTAGGCTTGTGAAACAGCAGTTGTGATATGGACCAGGTTCTCCTCCAGCTTATTGAATAAGGTAATGTTTTCTGGACACCGTATATTGTTGAAATAGAATTCTAGATAAATACATTTACTATCTTTTCAAAGTAGTCCAAGATATTCCAAGGTGTCTTCTCACAGAAGAGGATGAAGTTACTTGGTGACATGTTCCAACGAGGGAGTTGAGTTGGTTGGGGACAGGCCTGAGTACAACAGTATATCTGGAGTTTGAGGGTGAAATCCAAACCCATTCTTATGCAAACAGGTGAGCAATAAATTGACAAACAATAATATCACTTTCAGGGAGCACATGAGTGCAGAGATAGGTTATCACTTCTTTTGGGGAGATTTCTAAAAAGATAAGTCTTATTAAAATGTCCCTCGCCAACTGGGTATGTATGACTTTTACAGGGGAGTAAAAAAATTTCCTATTTCACTCTGCAGAATGAAGATGTAAATGGTACTGATGCTGGCAAAGAGGCAGCGAGCAAGGAGGAGCTGAGGTCTGCCAGCCCTGCTTTGCAGCTCTGCCTACTGCAAACCTGCCTGTACTGCAGCCCTGCTGTACCACCACATCCTCCTTCCCTGCACTGCCCAAGCCTCTTCCGGTCTGTCTGGTGCAAATCTACAACGCCTGAAGTTTTGCTGCTTAGAATCGGTGCCAGCTAAAGATATCCACTATGGTTGCAGACTGCCTGCCCACAAGGACCTTTACTTCATTTTCTCATTATATAAAATGACCACGGTCAAGAGTCACAGCCCCATCATGCACCTGACGCCTTAACATTTCTAGGATTTTTGGAAAAAGGCAGGGAAATGGACAGCACTGACCCCCACACAGAGTTCTGCTGTCTGCGTATTCAATGAATCCCCATCCCTGACACCACCCCTGTGCCTTCAGCTCATAAAGGGGCAGCCCTGAATCTTACTGAATGCAGTCCTTCCTTGAGCTTGTCGACTCATTCCTGCATGTGTACTTTCGCTTTGCATGTAAATAAATTTTGCTTACCTATTGACTTTACCTACATCACATCCTTGAATCACTTCTTTTGGTGGAGAAAAAGTGTGGGGCCAGTCACCCTAACAATAGTTCTCAGAAAATTACATATCTAGAGAAAAATAATACTTTAAAATACTGACATCTACTAGCTAAAAAACTATTGACACCTACTAGAATAAAAACCAAAATATAATTTGAGGTAAATTGCACACCTAAGTATTAAACTAAGATGAATAATTTTCTAGAAAAACTAGTGAATATATTCATTACCTGGGAGTTAGTGACAGGTTCTTAAACAGAAAGAAAAAAAGAAGGAAGAGCCACAGAGAAAAATAAATGATACACAGGATCCCATTATTAGAAACTCTACTCACAAAGATATTATTTAAAAATACATAAAAGAACTAGAATTCAAAAAGATTCAACCATAAATAATCAAAAAAGACTCAGTTCTGGAATATGCATATGTGAGTATGTTTTAATATTGTGTATATGTATATTTATCATTTTATGTGCATATACATAAATATTACATTTCTACAAATCAAGAAAAAGAAAAAACCAACCAATTAAAAGTTTAAATTGAGTGGTTTCTTGAGTTGGATCCCAAAATAAAAAAAGTACATCAGAGAAAAAAACTGGTGAATTCAGATTAATGTATGGGGCAATAATTGTTGAAAGCTTCCCAAATCAGAGGAAAGAAATAAGTATCCAAATGCAGGAAGCTCAAAAGTTTCCAGTCAGATTCAGATTACACAAGACTACAACATTATAGGATATTGTCTTTTGTGAAAAGAGTTTCAGTATTTCACCCATATTTTAAATAATCTTCAAGAAAAACCTTAGTCCGTTTCCCATCACTACATAGCCAATACAACGGTGCCATCTTGGAGTGCCTTGTTTGAGGCCTAACTCCACTGCTTCTCATCCAGCTTCCTACTAATAAGCACCATGAGTGCAAACAGATGATGACTCAAGCACTCGGGTTCCCGCCACCTACAGGGAAGATCTTGACTGAGTTCTGGGCTCTTGGCTACAGCCTGGACCAGCCCTGGCTGTTATAGGCTTTTGGGGAGTGAATCAGCTTCTCTCTCTCACTCTCTCTCTCTCTCTCATAAGATGAAAATAAAATACTTTTTAAATTAAAATTTTAAATTAGCTTTTGGAAGTACAGCAAAAGTGTGCTTCTTGTGGCTGGAAGATGGAGAAAGATCTGATTTGAACCCAAGAAAGTCCTATGTCAATGAAATCATTTCTGCTTATCATTGCAGGACCACTCATCAGCCATTCAACTGATTTGTCATCAAGAAACAAAAAGTGATAAATTTTTCCCAAGACTCTTAAATTTTACATTCTATTTCTATATGGTCTTTAATTCATTCAATTATAGACATGTGCTAGATCCCAGAGTCTTATTTAGCATTCGAATTAAAAAAGACATCTTGGAATGCTACATGGGGGCAAACTGTTGAAATCTTTACCTAATATATACTAAACTGATCTTCTGTATATAAAGAGAATTGAAAATGAATCTTGATGTGAATGGAAGGGGAGAGGGAGCGGGAAAGGGGAGGGTTGCGGGTGGGAGGGAAGTTATGGGTGGGGGGAAGCCATTGTAATCCATCAGCTGTACTTTGGAAATTTATATTCATTAAATAAAAGTTTTAAAAAAAAAGATAAAAGCACCAATAAAAAAAAGACATCTTAATAAATGTAATAACATCATTTAACATTTTATTGAGCAAAATATTGAGGAATTTAAATTATACTTTATAACATCAAACATAAAATTAGGATATTAATTTTTTCAGTGTTGAATTATTGAGCATAGAGAATAAACATGCTGAATTGCGGAATCTTGAGCTGGGAAGAATAGATCGTCCAGAATTGCATCTTGGGTCACTCAGGAGGATTCACCTGGTCTTCTACAAATGGAAGACCCTGATTTTAAAACTAATTTAATCTATAAAATCCGCCAGAAAATAGAAATAAAAAACCATAGGGATTTGCAGTGCCGTCTAAACGTCAGCATCTACCGTAATGAGCAACACTAAATTTGCCACCACTTTTTCTGTAGAAAGAATCAGAAAGAAAATAAATAAATAAAAGAACACAGTGAATGGCCTGGGTGATGCACGCAGTGCTTCTAAATGAGAAGTGTCTGAACTCGGGACACGAGGGAGAAGCTGCACTCCACTTCCACAGCAGCTGGGTGCCACCTCCTCCTCCACCCCACATCCCTTCTCTACTGTGAGGCACAGGAACCTTGCTATGTGCTTAACCGTATCTCAATCATCAGACCAGGCCTAAGGAAGAAGATTAATCAGGGTTTTTTACCACAGGTCCTCCAAGAGACAGACGATTTTAGGTAGTAAATGGGCAAATACTGTATAAAAGGGAACACCTGAGTAAAAAAAGTGGGTAGTAAGGTAGACAAGGCCGGCTAAGCTTCTGACCACGAACTGCTTCCGGGTGAAGGACCAAGGGAAGGGAGCACAGATGGAGCTGCCCTGCGCTCTGAGGAAGCCTTCATGGCGTCGTTCCAGGAGCTTACAATCACTAGTTCCTGCTAACAGGAAGGGGCCTATTGTATGGGATTTCATAATGTAGAGAACAGTGCAGTCTGCTTCTTGCTCATTTATGCTCACTATAGCTGGATTTTGCAAGGCTGATTCCTATGGCACCTAGCATCATGGTTATGGAAATACATCACACTGGCTACTAAGCTGCCACCAGTAATTACAGTTAATTGAATTCAGTTAACTAATTGGTTTATGCATTGTGGAACATCAGTATGATTATATTGATAATTCAAATAGTACTTTTAAATTTTTATTTATTTATTTTCATTTTTATTTGAAAGGCAGAGGGGCTGGTGCTGTGGCACAGCAGGTTAACACCCAGGCCTGAAGTGCCAGCATTCCATATGGGCGCCGGTTCTAGTGCCGGCTGCTCCCCTTCCGATCCAGCTCTCTGCTATGGCCTGGGATAGCAGTGGAAGATGGCCCAAGTCCTTGGGCTTCTGCACCTGCGTGGGAGGAGGCTCCTAGTTCCTGGCTTCAGATGGGTGCAGCTCTGGCAATTGCAGCCAATTGGGGAGTGAACCACCAGATGGAAGACCTTTCTCTCTCTCTCTCTCTCTCTCTCTCTCTCTCTCTCAGCCTCTCCTCTCTCTGTGTAACTCTGACTTTCAAATAAATAAATCTTTAAAAAAAAAAAAAAAAGGCCGGCGCCGCGGCTCACTAGGCTAATCCTTCACCTGCGGCACTGGCACACCGGGTTCTAGTCCCAGTTGGGGCGCCAGATTCTGTCATGGTTGCTCCTCTTCCAGTCCAGCTCTCTGCTGTGGCCTGGGAGTGCAGTGGAGGATGGCCCAGGTCCTTGGGTCCTGCACCCGCATGGGAGACCAGGAGGAAGCACCTGGCTCCTGGCTTTGGATCGCGCCGGCCGTAGTGGCCATTTTGGGGGTGAACCAATGGAAGGAAGATCTTTCTCTCTGTCTCTCTCTCCCTCTCTTTAACTGTCTAACTCTGCCTGTCAAAAAAAAAAAAAAAAAAAAAGCAGAGAGACAAAGACACACCAAGAAAGACCTTCTATCTACTGGTTTACCCCTTCAAATGTTTGCAACAGCCTGAGCTGGGACAGGTCAAAATCAGGATCTCCCACATGAGTGGCAAAGACTTCAGTACTTGCACCACCATTTGCTGCCTCTAGTTGTGTGCACTGGCAGGAATCTAGAAGCAGAAGCAGAGCTGGGACTCAGACCCAGGCACTCTGTTATGGGATGCAGGTGTCCCAAGTGGCATCTAAACTGCTGCACCAAGCACCTGTCCCAAATACACTGTTAGAAATAAGAATTTTGAGGCCAGCATTGTAGCAAACCAGATAAAGTCGTCGCATGAGATGCCAGCATCCCATGTGGGCGCCAGTTCGAGTCCTGGATGCTACATTTCCATTCAAGCTCTCTGATAATGTGCCTAGGAAAGCAGCAGGAGATGGTTCAAGTGCTTGGGGCCCTGCCATCCACATGGGAGACCCAGATGAAGCTCCTGGCTTTGGCCTGGCCCACTCCTGGCTGTTACGGCTTTTTGGGGGAATGAATCATCAGATGTGAGATTTCTTGCTCTCCTGCTCTCTTTGTAGCTCTGTCTTCCAAATAAAAAAAATTTAAAAAATAAAAAAGAAAGAAAGAAGAATTTTAAGGGGCTGGTATTGTGGTACAGCTGGTAAAGCCATCTCCTATTCCATATGGGCACAGTTTCATGCCCTAGCTGTGCCAGTTCCAATTAAGCTTCCTGCTAATGGCCTTGGGAAAGCAGCAGAGGATGGTCCAAGTGTTTGGGCCTCTGCCATCCACATCAGAGACCCAGATGAGGCTCCTAGCTTTGGCTTGGCCCAGACCTAGCCACTGTGGCCATCTGGGGAGTGAACCAGTAGATGGAAGTACTCTCTTTCTCTCTGTAACTCTGACTTTCAAATAGATAAATAAATCTTTAAAAAAGAAATAAGAATTTTAAGCTGGATTTGTGGTAAAGCAGTTTAGCCACTGCCTGCCATGCTGGATCCATATTGGAGTGCTGGTTTGTATCCTGGGTGCTCCACTTTCAACCCAGCTCACTGCTAATGTATCTGGAAGGGCAGCAGCAGAGGATGGCTTAAGTGGCCCATCACCGAACAACACAATCACCTGGGGAGTAAACCAGCGAATGGAAGATTGATCTCTTCTCTCTCTGCCTTTCAAGTAAAATAAATAAATATTTTAAAAATAAATACCAACATTAAGAAAAAGAAATAAGAATTTTAAGGAAATATAGTAGTGTGTAACTTTGATTTTAACCCAAATATTGTGGCTGTTTTCAGTATACATTAAGCTTAGGTTATCAGGAATATGAATTTTCCTATAATATTTCACTACTTTGGAAGAGCAAATATTTACACTTGCATTCTTACTTCAATGCAGAGCAGAAAATGCATTTATTGCAATAAGTGCGGCCATTAGTACCACAGATGGGAAGATACTCTTTTGTGCAAATAGTTGGAAAACTCGTGGAAAATGTATTGCAGTCTATCTGTAAAACAGAGAAACAGCACAAAGTTTATTAGAAAAGAAATATTTGAATCATTTTTCTTAAATCTTAATATGAAATACCACACAGCCAAAATGAATAAACATAATCTCCATTTAAATTTAAAGACAAAGATCTTTGTACCCATAAACCAATAAATAAATAAAGCATTATCAATATTTTTATAAAAACTTTCTGTTAATCAGCAGGTCCCATACTGCATCAATGTGTCTTCATTACATTGTCAACACTGCCCCTCTACCCATGACCTTCCCCTTCCACCTCATTACAGGAAATCACCAAGCTGAATGGTCAGCTTGTGATCCTTTGACTCAATTTATAATTTCACTATATATCAATATACACACACATTACATGTCAGTGTTTTGTGCAGTTTGGGATATCTTGGCAATTTATACAAAGAAAACTACGCTAAATGTATTTTTAAATTACATGCTTTTTTACATATTCTCGTGAACTTATAAATTGACATTTGGAGCAATAATTCATTTATTTTCACCTCTATGTAATACTCTACCATGTTAACATATGAAAATCATTACCATTTATCCTCCTAAAAATTGAGAATTGGGATGGTACTTTATTTCCTTTTGTTTTGTTAGGATGTACCATTCTATTCTAAATATATTTTATATTTTCAGTGCTATATACAATAGCAAACAATGGAAATGATTAGAATTTTGGATAGCATAAACACATCACTCCCTGTGTACATAGGGCTAAGTGATTTTGTATTCACTGTGTTGCTTGATCCTGGCGAAAAAAATAATACATAAATATTTTTACTCATTGAAGTATTTATCTTTCCTATGAATCCATTTGTGTGGTTGATTTTGCTGAGATTTTAAAAATTTAAAAAGTTTAAAATTTATATTTTTAAATTCCAAATGAACCTATAGCAACTTACCCAATTCTGTATACGATCTGGTTTTATGGAAGCTTCTGCAACCAAAGAATAGTTTTAAGAGATAAGAAATCTACACATACATTGGTAGCAGGAATTTATTTAAGTGATGTATTCAAGGAATTGTCACTAAGGATGTGAAAATTTTATGCCAATAATAAAAGTATGAATTCTCAAATATATTGAAATCTTAAAGAATCCAAATGAATCTAATTCTGTGAAAAAGTGTTATTTATTATTTAATAGCATCTAATAACCTGCCTGAAGATACCCCTTTGTTTTATTTTATTTTATTTTTTAAGATTTCCTTATTTTTTGAAAGGCAGAGTACAGAAAGGGAGAGAGGGAATGAGAAACTGAGAGATCTTCCATGCATTGATTCTCTCTTCAAATGTCTGTCACCTCCCAAATCCCAAAACTGCGTGGGTCCAAAGCCAGGATCCAGGAGCTTCTTCTGGGTTTCCCACATCGGAACAGAGGCCCAAGAACTTTTCCAGGCATATCAGCAAGGAGATGGATTGCAAGTAGAGCAGTCAATACTTGAAATCCATTTTTAAAAGTTTTATAGAAGAGACACCTCATTGTGGTGGAAGATAAAAGCCAACAAGAAGTTACTTAAACATGAAACAACTTCTGATTTCAGGGCTGTACCCAATACTAGCTATTTTATACGTAAATCATGCACTTCTTTGACATTTAAGAAAGATAATTTGTTGCCAGAAGTATGAATGAGTTACTTCCTTACATAAGACATTGATTACAAAGATTTACAGTTGGTAAGTAAAAGTAACTTAAAATCAGATTTTCAAGGTATTCTATAAGGGATTCTTTCCTTGCTCGCATTTTGCATTTAACAAACATAGAAACTAATCTCCCCAAAATAACAACAACTAATATGTAATCAAAGTCATTCAGTATAGCAATAGACAAAGAGGGAAATTCAATTGCTCATTCTACACCATCACTGTGCCCTCATTTCTGTAATGTGGGAAGTAAGACAAGACAATCCATTGATGAAATATTTAAAAGGAATTTAGAACACATTCTGTTCCATTTTGCCAATTTAAAAAAATAGAAAAAACAATCACTCCATGCCTAAATTACGTAAGAAATTTACCTGCATTTCAAGGATACATGTTTTAAGGATATCTATGTATTCCACCTAGGACTGTAAACTTTACTCACCTGAATAAGGAGCCAAGGCCGAGATGACAAAAATGGCTTTGATCCATAATGAAAATAAAGGCATTTGATTGAGTCTGTGGAAGAAATTCTTCAGAATGTTTGATACAACGGCACAGAAACAACATTGTTCATTTCCAATTAACAGGCAAATGGAATACAGGGCCCGATTTTAGAAAGTTTCTTGCTTGGGAATAAACTTTCTCCAACACTCGAAATTCCCAGTTAACACCACTGACCTGTTTCCTCTCTCCTCCCCGCAACCTTATAATTCAATAAACATAACATAATGTCAGCAAAATGCCTCCCTGAAGACATGATAGAAAGACTAGGCCCAACACCCAGGAAAAAGTGAGGAGCTTATTACTACTCTAATTCTTGGCTAAGTCCATAAACAACCTGGTCCCATTAAAGTAAACATGATCATTCCGAAGTGTGTATTCCTCAGGAAACAAGTAGGACCAATTATTTCTATTCAGCACCAATCTATAGCAGGACTTGTAGCAGTTCCACAGCCCATGGATCCCCACTTGGCTTACCTCACACTTAGAGGGAAGAGAGATGAGGCCAACATGTCTGGAGACTGTAGCTATCCTGTTCTGTTCTTCCTGAACCATCCACGACCCTGTAGCTAAGTCTCTTTTATTGATCTGTGAGTGAGGAGCTAGATGTAGATAGGACAGATGGTCCAGGGCAGATAAGACAGAAGTATTTTGTGTCCTCCCTGGAGGCTACAAAGCAGGTCATGAGAGGTGCCTAATAAATACTCAGTAGATCTCCCCTTAGCAGGAGGTTTGGGGACAGTTTGATCTGGTGAACCCAAAAGTACAAGGAGGAGACATGGTAGTAAGCCTGGTTATAGATCCTAAGATATGGAAGATATGTGAACTCTTTGCAAGCAGGTGAGTTGGAAACAAATAAGATCATCAAGAAAGAAAAAGAACATGGGGAAATTTTAATTCAATAAAGGTCTGTACTTAGTAAGTTTAAAAAACAAATTTATGTTATAAGTATCTGGAGAAATTTTGCAGCCTGTGGATACACCAATCCTCCATCAAGATTGTAAATTACTTCTCAATAGCTAAGTCCTGGTCGTTGGTATAATGATCATATGTATGTTTTTTTATTTTATGTTTATTTCATAACTTTCATATTGTTGAGCATATTCATAATTTTTAAGCAAAAAATTGATATAGTTAATGAATACAATATGATGAGTTTGGACTTTGGTGATGTCATCACCACCATCAAGGTAAAAAAATTAATCCAACACCTTCAAAAGTTTCTTTTTGACTATTTGGATTTCTTTTTGTTTGGCAAATTGTTTTGTTTTGTTTTTAATAAGGACACTTAGAATGAAGTGCATTTTTTTACCAAATTTTTAAGTGCACAACACCATATTGGAACTATAGGCACTATGTTGAATAACAAATATCTAGAATTTATTCCTCTTGTATAACTTTATACTCATTGAACTACTTTCCATTTCCCCCTCACACAATCCCCTGTAAACACTATTCTATAATCTGCTTCTGTAAATTTGACTATTTACAAACTTCATATAAGTAGAATCAAGCAGGGTTTGTCTTTCGTGAGTAGCATAGTATCTTTCAGGTCCATTTATCTTGTCACAAATGATAGGATTTCCTTTATAAAAATATATTTGAATAGTATTCCACTGCATATATGTACTACATTGAAAATCCATTTTTCAGTTAATAGGCATTTGAGTTGTTTCCAAATCTTGAAATAATAACTGAAGATTTTTCAAATTTGATTTAGAAATCATGATTTCACATATCTAAGAAACTAAATTAACTCCAATTAGAGTAAATTAAAAGAATGAAATCCAGGCACACACTTTGAAAATCAAGATAAAAAGAGGGCATTTTTCAGTCCACTGCAGTGGCTTTCAATGTGGTAAGCCTGGGCTTCAGCAGAAGTCAGCTTATGAAGAGCCCTGGCAGCTCTGCCAAGAGTTGGATCACTGGAAATGGACCTGCCCTGGAGTCGAAGGATGCCCAGGTCAGAGCCACAGATCTTATTGGCTCTAAGCTGAAAAGCCCTTCACTCAGCCCAACTTCCAAAGGGACCACTGCAGCTGAGGGAATGGTCAAGTAGGGTCAGCAACATTGCAGGCAGAACTGTAAATTTCTTGTTAGAGATGCCCCCTGCCTTTACCTGGCCAGCTCTCCTCCCAGGCCAGCCAAGTAATGACAGTCAACAGAGTGCCTTCCCCTAGGAGGTTCACACCTCCCTTAGGATATACCCCATGGGAAGAGATAGATAGGTCTGGCCCTCTTAACTTACAAGGCCTAAAGCCCACCAGATTATTATCAAGCCCCTTCTATCAGGTTCTATTTGCCTCTCAATCAGAAAACTTCATTGTAGCTTAGACAGCACCTTTCTTAGCTCCTCTAATAATGACTCTGTCCTTTGTTCTAGGCCCTGTCTAGTGCACTTGGGCCTCATTCCTTTGTAATCATAACCTCTACTCTACCACCAATGGCTCTACTCCCAACCTGTGTGTACTGATGGTCCTCTTCCCCACTTAATGCTGTATAATTGTTCAAACCTGGTAAATGCCACTCTTAGGATCATTGGTTACTATCCTCACTCTATCTTTTATGACCTTGTCTAAATATGATCAGAGTCGGCAAACTTGGAAGGCTTCCATAGCCTTGGCAACTCATGACGACAGCCTAGGATGGTTATTGGCGCCATAAACTAGAGTGTCAATTTGTTGGGTCAACAACAGGAGCCACTGTGCACTTGCTCCCCATGTGGGATCTCTGTCCTTAATGTGCTGTCCATTGTGATTTAATGCTATAACTAGTACTCAAACAGTATGTTTCACTTTGTGTTTCTATGTGGATGCAAACTGTTGAAATCTTTATACTAAATTGATCTTCTGTATATAAAGAGAATTGAAAATGAATCTTGATGCAAATGGAATGGGAGAGGGAGCGGGAGAGGGGAGGGTTGCGGGTGGGAGGGAAGTTATGGGGGGGGGGAAGCCATTGTAATCCATAAGCTGTACACTGGAAATTTATATTCATTAAATAAAAGTTAAAAAAAAAAGAGGGCATTTTTAAAAAGAGAAAAGCCTCTGATTATATAGTAAGTTGAAAGTATGTTATTGTAAAAATTAAAGCAGAAAAAAAAGAAAGGAATGAGGAGGGATTGAGGGAGGGATGAAGGGAGGAACAGAAGTATGGTTGTCTTAGAATTGTTACCTATGAAATACATGAAATCTGTTCTCTTTATGTCAATAAAAATTTCAAAAAGAGATAAACAAAAAAGAGGAAAATGGCTTATAATATGCAAGGAAACAAAAATATAATCAACAGGTAACTTTTCATCAGAAAATACAGATATGAAAATCAGTAGGATGATATATTTCAAGTATTGAAAGAAGGGGGCGAGTCAACC
The DNA here is from genome assembly GCF_033115175.1 of Lepus europaeus. NCBI lineage: Eukaryota > Metazoa > Chordata > Mammalia > Lagomorpha > Leporidae > Lepus > Lepus europaeus. Next base: position 131,983,280 of record NC_084830.1, on the reverse strand, counting down.
AAGAATCATATATCCTGCATAATTAACAAATAAATTTAAACCTAAAAGAGAACAAAATCATTAGAGATTGTTGGGAATGCAATTGAAAGGCAATTCATCTATCTAAGAAGATCCAGCCCAGGTTACAGGTCAGACAGTCTGGGGGAGAGGACTCAGGAGTAAGACAGCTGAAAGAGCTCTCTTGAGGGAAGACCAAATATCAAACAAAGACCTCAGAAACTTTCACCCAAGGAGACACAATTCGTTTGGATTCATTTATAGAGGGATTTATGTCTCAAGACATTGCTGTAAATAAACAAACAGATAGCTGTGTTCAGGGAGAGTTGAAGAGAGGCCAACTTGTACAACTACCATTCAAGATGACTGTAACCATACTCAAAGTTGTGTTTCCTTGGGGCCAGCACTGTGGCACAGTGGGTTAAAGCCCTAGCCTGCAGTGTCAGCATCTCATATGGGCGCCGGTTCATGTCCCAGCTGCTCCACTTCCGATCTCTCTACTATGGCCTGGGCAAGCAGTTGAAGGTGGCCCAAGTCCTTGGGCCCCTGCACCCAACATGGGAGACCTGGAAGAAGCTCCTGGCTTCTGGCTGCTGGCTTCAGATTGGCACAGCTCCAACTGTTGCGGCCACCTAGGGAGTGAACCAGCAGAATGGAAGCGCGCGCTCTCTCTCTCTCTCTCGGTCTCTACCTCTCTCTAATTCTGTCTTTCAAATAAATATTTTTAAAAAGTTGTGTTTCCTTGAAAACCAACATCAGAGATCTCAGAATTCTACCAACCAAAAAGCAAACTAACACCAAATCCTTCATAAACTCCTGCTAAAGAAGAAAAATTTGCTAAATCACTTTATGAGATCAATAGTACCCTAATATCAATCCAGACAAAGACATCTCAGTAAAGAAAACGACAGACAGGGGCCAGCATTATGGTGCAGTGGTGTTACACAGCTTGTGATGCCTTCCTCTCTTGTCAGAGTGCTGGCTGGAGTCTGAACTACTCTACCCCTGCTAATGCACCTGCAAAGGCGGGGAGGGGGGGATAGCCAAGTATTTGGGCCCTGCCACTCCTATGGGAGACCAGGATGGAGTTCCTGGCTCCTGGCTTTGGTCATCTAAGGAGTGAAGCAGCAGATGGAAGGCTGTTACTTGCTCTCTCTTCACCCTCATTGCTCTGCCTTCTAAAAAATTTTGAAAAATATTTTTAAAAAGGAAAACTACAGATAAAGTCTTTTACAAATATGGATGAAAATTCCTCAATAAAATACTAAGAAAGAGAATCAGCAACACATAAAGAATTAAATACCATGACCAAGTGGGATTTAGCTCAACGTTGCAAAGTTGTTTCAACATGTCATGTATTGTATCAATAAAATAAAAAATCAAGGGGCTGGCGCTGTGGCCCAGCAGGTTAATCCTCTACCTGCAGCATTCCATATGGACGCTGGTTCTAGTCCCAGCTGCTCTTCTGATCCAGCTCTCTGTGGTAGCCTGGGGAAGCAACAGAAGATGGTCCAGATGTTTGAACCCTTGCACCCACCAGGGAGACCTGGAGGAGGCTCCTGGCTTCCGGCTTTAGATCAGAACAACTCTAGCCATTGTGGCCATTTGGGGAGTGAACCAGCTGATGGAAGACCTTCCTTTCTGTCTCTTCCTCTCACTGTCTGTAACTCTCTCTCTCAAATAAATAAATAAAATCTTTTAAAAAATAAAAAACACATTATCATCCAAGTAGATGAAGTAAAAAGCATTTGGCAAAGCCCATAATTGTTTTATGATTTAAAAAAAATTCAACAATGTAGGAAGAGTAGTGAATTCTCTCATTCTCATAAAGTGTACTTACGGAAATCCACAGATGTTATCATACTTAGTGGGTAAAGACTATAGGTTTTTCATCTAAGGCTAGGAATAAGACAAAAATGTCCGTTCTTGGATCACTTCTATAAAACATTGTTCTAGTGGTTTTAGCCAAGCAAGACTGGAAAGAAAATGAAATAAAAGGCATTTAAATTAGAAAAAGTAAAACTGTCGTAACTTGCAAGTGACATGATCTTATATATAGACAATCCTATTCAACCAAAAAGCTATTAGAATTAACAAATGATTTGCTCAAAGCTGCAGGATACAAGATCAATATACAGAAATAAATTATATTACTACAGAATATATTAGAAATCTGAAAAAGAAATGAAATAATTCCATTTACTGTAACACCAAATAAAAATTAAACAAAACAAAATACTTTGGTATAAACTGAATAAAAGAACTGAAAACTTACACTGAGGATAGTACAAATCATTACTGAAACTAATTAAATGAAGAAATATCCCATTTTCTTACATCAGAAGACTTAAAGTAGTTAGGATGCAATGCTCTCCAAACTGATCTACAGGTCTTTTGATTATTTTTTATCAGATTACTTGGTTTTTATTTTGTTTGTTCTTGTTTAGTTTTGCTGCTGAGTTCCTTACAATACTATGTGTTCCTTACAATACTTTGGCTATTAGTCCCTTATCAAATATACAGCTTGCAAATATTTTCTCCCTTCTTGTAGATGGACTTTTCGGTTTCCTTTGACCTTTGCTGTGCAGAAGCCTTTCAGTTTGATGTCATCCATTTATCTCCTTTGTACTTTCACTGCCTGTGCTTTGGTGTCATTTCCAAGACAGAATTTCCAAGATCAGCATCAAGAACATTATCTTCTATGTTTTCTTCTAGGAGTAATGTAGTTTCAGATCTTACTTTTAATTCTTCAATAATTTTGAGTTGACTTCTGCAACTCAAAATCTCATTCTTTTACGTGTGGAAATCTCATTCTTTTACATGTGGAAATTAAGTTTTCCAAATACTAATACTAATAGGAAAAGATTATCTTTTCCATATATGTATTCTTGGTGCCTTGTCAAAGACCAGTTAACAGCATGTGAATGGCTATATTTCTGGCTTCTCTATTCTGTTCGATTGGTCTACATGCTCCTATAGTCCTGTCTTTATGCCAATATCATACTGTTTAAAATAGATTTGTAACTTATCCATGACATATCTTTCAAATCAGAAGTGTGATTATTCCAGCTTTGTTAAAACATATTTGGAGTATTTGGAGTCCTTTTTGGTTCCATATAAAGTTTAGTATTTTTTCCAATTCTGGAAAAATGCATCTGGTATCTTAATTGGTTTATTGAATATTTAGATTACTTTTAATAGTATGGATATTTTAAGAATTCCAATTCTTCTAAGACATGAACATAGATTAAGAAAAACTCCTGAAATATTCATGGGTTCCACAAATGCTTACTCAATAAATCGCAATTGAAAGTATATTTTAAATGCATCTGTACTGAATATATATAGACTATTGTCATTATTCCCTAACAAATATAGTCTAAGAACTATTTATATAGTATTATGCATTTTAAGTATTCTATTCATTATTCTGGCAGTAAGATGGTAGCAAAACAAGGCATGGTTGCTTGCCTCAAGACACAGTGTGCCAGTTAAAGTTACGAGGGTATTTGAAAAAGCCCATGGAAAACTTTGTGGTTCTGCTCTTGGATGAGCTCCCTCCAGCATTTGCAGTCAGATACACATCAGATTTTCCTTATGAACTGTGCTCTTTCCCGTGTCTGAGGTTTCTGGTGGGTCAAGGCAGCTATCTCAGCTCTATACTTTGTAGGCTAGTGAAAGTTTTTTCACATGGAGGCTAAGAAAGAAAATGGAGATAGAAAGACTTCTTGATTTGTAGCCTAGTACTGGTACAACACCACAGTTCTGCCCCCATTCTTCTGCCCACAGAACATAATTCAAAGAGTAAAAAGCAGATAGCTTTTCTTGATGGAAAGTACTGCAAAGTTGCATTGCAAAGGGAAAAAATATAGGGAAGAATGGAGAATTGAAGTCATTTTTTTGTTCTTTTGCCATCTAGTGGTATCCCAAAATGGAAGACTTAACTCGTGCACTGTAAAATCACCTCCAGCTCAAACTATTTACCCATCTCAGAACTTTTACATGAAAAAGAAACAAAATTACAAGTTGCTTAATGTATATGCTTTGTGTCTTGTATTGGCTTAGCCTGTACCCTAACAATCTGTAGTAAAACTCTTCCTAACTTCTATCTGAATAAGACCAAAGTCAGCGAACTCTAAAGGCTTCCATAGCCCTGGCAACTCATGACTAGAGCCTAGGGAGATTACTGACGCCATGAACAGGAGTGTCAAATTGTTAAGTCAGCAACAGGAGTCACTGTGTACTTACACCCCATGCGGGATCTGTCCCTAATGTGTCGTCTAAAGCCAAGTGATGCTATGACTGGTACTGAAACAGTATTTTTATACTTTGCGTTTCTGTGTGGGCGCAGACTGATGAGGTCTTTGCTAATTATATACTGAAGTGATCTTCTGTATATAAAGAGAATTGGAAATGAAAAAAAAAAAAAAAAAACAAAAAACAACCTGGTGTTAAAATGGAAATGGCATAGAAAATTAATTATTTTGAAAAAAAAAATTATGTGGGATCTCTGTCTTTAATGTGCTGTACATTGCTATTTAATGTTATAATTAGTAATCCAATGGTAGTTTTTTCACTCGATGTTGCTATGGGGGCAAAATGTTGAAACCTTTACCTAATATATACTAAATTGATCTTCTGTATACAAAGAGAATTGAAAATGAATCTTTACATGAATGGAAGGGGAGGGGGAGCGGGAAGGGGGAGGGTTGCGGGCGGGAGGGAAGTTGTGGGAGGGGGGAAGCCATTGTAACCCACAAGCTATACTTTGGAAATTTATATTCATTAAATAAAAGTTTAATTAAAAAAAAAAAAACTCTTCCTAACTTCTGTTTAGCATTTCTTTCAATGTTAACTTCATCTTTGTTCTTGCCTAATCTAGAAGACTTGTTGAAATTTTTGGCACCACACTTTTCTCTTGAAGATCTTGAGTCATTAGATCAAGATTAGATGAGGTGGTCTTAGGTATCCATAGTGATCATATATACTAAAGGCAAGTCTGGGAAAACTGCTGTACATAGCAATGCCTATGTTGTGTATTTGTGTGACCTTACTATGCAATCACGTGGAAAAACTCACTTTAATATGGTAATATTGCAAAAGTGTTTATGAGGAACAGGAAGGGAGAAAGGGGAAAATAATAAAGTCAATGCCATGTAACAAGTTTATTGATCAAAATATTTAATGATTCAGAAAAGTTCTCAATTTCATGCTTTCAACATTAACTGATGATTTTTCAGATTTTTCATAAAGTATTTGGAAATTGACAGATAATTAAAAATTTGAAATTATAGGATTTTTGGAATTCCAAGAATTTTCCAGTTCTTATAGTCTATACAGGTTTCCAAAACAATATTCAAGTACTAATCTAGAACTTTAAGGCACTAGAGACTAAGATTCTGTAGAATTCAACAGCATAATGGGATTATAAGAGGTGTCCTATGAGTGTACAGCACCACATCACAGGAGTCAGCATGGGCCATAATGTTTGAAAGAAATTCCATTGTTAGTATGTCTGCAGAGAGAGAAAACATTGCAAAAAGTAGTACGTCAGATTCCTTCATAGTGTTCAAAATACTTCTTGATGATCATCTGAATAAGACATAAAGCAGAGAGCTTGGACTCTCCTTCTTCAAACAGCTGTGTCCTGCTCTCCACCCCCAGACCTGCTGGGTCCTCAGTCCCGTTGTGGGGCTATTTTCTCAATCCTGATTCGGTATTGGGACCGACCCAGGCATGAGGAGGCAGAAGATGATTGAGTTTCCCACTTTATAGCACATTTGTTCACTTCTAATAATTACAAACAAATAAAGTAAGGCTAATTAATCGGAGTATCTGAAAACAAGGCAGCATCATCATATAGATAGCTCAAACTAATCTACGTGTAAAAGTGAGGTCCCAGGATAAAGTTTAAGGGTATATCCTAAAGCTTTAACAGAAATAAAAGAGATATTTTCTGTGTACATAGTTGCAGACTAAGAGAAACACTGCAGTTCCTAGTATACTGAGACTATTATTTCAATATCTAGATAAGCAAATGTAGACTACTGTACTCTTACCTTATTGCTTTGCAAAATGCACAGACATTACCATAAGTGAAATCATTGGATGCACAGATTGGAACATACATCCTCCTACAGACACGCAGTGACTCTGAGTATTTGTTACAGTCTGGCTGTAATATGCAGAGACAAAAAAGAAATAATCAGAGAGCCACATCTGAAAATAGTGTTTTTAATATGTTATGAAATGTGATACACAAAAAGACATTATATTTACATTGCAGACACCTAATAAAACAAACATCCCTGTAAGTAGAACCCAATTAAAAAATAAAATGTTTCATAATTGTTGTATCCTTACCTATCAAGTGGTTCTCCCATATTGCTTCCAGTCCTAAGCTCAGTTTTTATTTATTATTCACTTCTTATTTTTCCTATTTTTAAAGATTTATTTTATTTATTTGGAAGTCAGAGTTAGAGACAGAGGGAGAGAGAGATCTTCCATCCATTGGTTTACTCCCCAAATGGCCACAAGGGCCAGTGCCAAGCCAGGTTCTTCATCCAAGTCTCCCACAGGGATATTGCGGCAAAAACACTTGGGCCATCTTCTACTGTTTTCCCAGGTGCATTAGCAGCGAGCTGGACACAAAGTGGAACATCCAGGACTGGAATCGGCTCCCATATGGGCTGCCAGCATTGCAGAAGGGGGCTTGACTTGTTATGCCACAACATTGGTTCCTGTTCTTCATATTTTTACCACATATAAAATTATTCATTAAATTTTATATTATTTAATTTGGAGTGATTTTGAAATTTATATGAATAAGCATAAAAACCTACTTTGCTCCTCTAAAAATATGCTAGCAAATATAGATTATTTTCACTGAAAGCTTTTATAATTGCTAATTGAAATACAGTTTTCTTATCTATAGCACTTGATATGAGAATTAAAGACATGCATTGAAACATAGTGGCCTCCAAATGAGAAAGCTTTCAAGCAGAAAAAAACTGCCATGAGATATCCAAATAAAATAAATTAAGTGGCCTCCAGCAAACATTTGAGGACATAAAAACAAAATCTTTGAATTCAAAGACAATTTCTAGGACATAAATTGAGTTAAAAATACATAAACAATATTTGACTGACTCAGGAAAGAAAAAGAAACTAAAGTTAAAATAGTTCAGATACAAGTATTAGATTATAAGTGAAGATTAGATTTAAATAAAAATTAAGTCAAGAGAAAAATTACATATAAACAATATTGGGCCTTTCTTTAGCATTTTACTAATAAATGACTATTATCCAAACAAGAGATTATTGAAAAGAGTTTGTCAAAGGGCTTATTTTGAATATACAATATATTTAATTTTCTTTGATATTAAAACAGAGGTGGAAAAATTATATATTCTGAAACAGTAAAAAATACAATTCATAAATGGAAGAAGGGAAATACAAAAGGGGTACAATAAACCCATTGCTTGTATGTAGGAACTAGGTGACAGGGAAAGAACACCATGAAACTCTGGTAAATGAGATGCTCAGTAGATAAATAAATTTATTTTAAAAAGAACAGTTATGGGGCCAGTACAGTGGCGTAGTGGGTTAAAGCCCTGGCTTGCAGTGCAGGCATACCATATGGGCTCCAGTTCAAGTCTCAGCTACTCCACTTCAGATCCAGCTCCCAGCTAATGTGCCTAGGAAAGCAGCAGAGGGTGGTCCAAATTCTTGTACCCCTGCATACACACATGGGAGTCCTGGAAGAAACTCATGGCTCCTGGCTTTAGAATGGTTCAGCTCCAGCCATTGCAGCCATTTAGGAAGTGAACCAGTGGATGGAAGACTTTCTCTCTCTCTCTCTCTCTCTCTCTCTGTCTCTCTATCTCACTCTCTCTATCTCTATCTCTGTCCCTACTTCCCTCTGTAACTCTTTCAAATAAATAAAAACAAATCTTTTTAAAAAGGACAATTACAAACACTTAAAAAGGCATAAAGAATAATCAAGAGAAAAAAAAGAAATTTTTTCTAAATGTAAACTGTCTCATGTAGCACAAAAATCAATAGGAAAGAAACACTAATAATACACCAGAGTAATCCTTTTTTTTTTAAAGATATATTTATTTGAAAGGCAGAGCTACAGAGAGGGGGAGAGAGAGAGAGAGAGAATATTTCATCTGCTGGTTCACTCTCCAGTTAGCCACAATGGCTGCAGCTGTGCCATACACACACCCACACAAATCAGCATCTCATTTTAGGTATTTTTGCTAAATAGAAAACATAAAAAATAAAAAAGGGCAAGTATGCCCATTATCTCCAACATTGTAGTCATATTCCAGTCAATGTATTAAAAAGGTGATTCAATTAGGAGCATAAGAAATGGAAGTAGGGGCCTGAGCTCTGGCAGAGCAGATTAAGCTCTGAGTGCTGGCTCTGGTCCAAGCTGCTCCCCTTCTTCGTCTTCTTTTTTTGTTTGTTTGTTTTATTTATTTATCTGAGAGGTAGAGTTATAGATAGTGAGACGGGGAGACAGAAAGGAAGGTCTTCTATTCGCTCGTTCACTCCCCCAAATAGCTGCAACAGCTGGAGCTGGGCTGATCCGAAGCCAGGAACCAGAAGCCAGGAGCCAGGAGTTTCTTCAGGTCTCCTGTGTGGGTGCAGGGGATCAAGTACTTGGGCCAACTTCTACTACCTTCCCAGGCCACAGCAGGCAGCTGGATCAGAAGAGGAGCAGCTGGGACTAGAACTGGCACCCTTACTCTGATTCTGATACTGCTCCTTGTTCACGTACCTGGAAAGCAGGAGAAGATGGCCCAAGCACTTGGGCCCTGCCATCCATGTGGGAGACCAAGATGGAACTCCAGGCTCCTGGCCTTGGCCTGGCCCACCTTCAACTGTTGTGGCAATGTGGGGAGTGAACCATCAGATGGAAACTCTCTCTCTGTCTCTCTCTCTCTGCCTCTCTGTAAATCTGGCTTTCAAATAAATAAATAAATAAATCTTAAAAAAAAGAAGACACTGAAAATATTTTCAATGTATATAGCATAATAATGTGATGACATCATTCAAAACTCATAAAAATGTGACAAAAACAAATGTCTAAGAGAAAAATGCTCAAAATTTATGAGCAAAGTCATTTTAAAGAAAATGGAAAAATGACTTCGAAACATATGAAATGATGTTTCATTTTATTCATAGTTAGAAAAAAACACTAATTTGTAAAGTCTTCACTATCTCATGAAAGATCACTCTCACATACAGAAATTAAAAGCCGTTGATAGCTCTACTCTTTTTGTTTTTTGTTTTTTGGTTTTTTTTTTTAACAGGCAGAGTTAGACACACACAGAGAGAGAGAGAGAGACAGAGAGAAAAGGCTTCCTTTTCCATTGGTTTACCTCCCAAACGGCTGCTACAGCCTTCGTGCTGTGGCTGGCGCACTGTGTCGATCCGAAGCCAGGAGCCAGGTGCTTCCTCCTGGACTCCCATGCAGGTGAAGGGCCCAAGCACTTGGGCCATCCTCCACTGCACTCCTAGGCCACAGCAGAGAGCTGGACTGGAAGAGGAGCAACCAGGACAGAATCCGGCGCCCAACCGGGACTAGAACCCAGGGTGCCGGCGCCACAGGCAGAGGATTAGGCTAGTGAGCCATGGTGCTGGCTGATAGCTCTATGCTGATGGAATACTGTGGGGACCAAGGCATTCTTATCATTGTTAATGGGAATGCAAATTAAGACAACTCAATGAAGAATATCCTATGTAGTAAAATTTGTGGATTATTGCTAACAAAAGAACACATTTTTATATTTTATAGTTGTAGTCACAACCTAAAATTTTATTTTGAAAAGATTACTGCACAAGGATACTCATGGAAATATTATCTTCAATTGCAAAATGTTGCTATTTAAATGCTGAAATATTAGTGAGTGGATTATCTCCTGTTCCTGTACACAATAGAGTACTAGCAGCTAGCAAAGATGAGGGAATTTTTACATGAATAAGAACATTTCTGAAGTCCATAAATTTCTAACTTATCCTGAAGAGAGAAAGTAACTCCAAGTGTAACTCTGTAATACATCATTTAAAATTATTTTATTTTTAAAAATATTTGATTAACATGTAACATTTTTTGATTAACATGTACATTTTGTGGGGTACAATTTAATATTTCAACACACATATAATGTAAACTAATCAAACCAGGCAACTAGACCTTCTATTTCCTCATCTCCTCTTTGTGTTTTGAACTCACCAGCTCCTCTCTTTCAGTTTTTTATGCAGTATATGATACATTATTATGAACTATAGTTGTCTATTACACTATGAAACACTAGGGTGTGTTAATTCCTATATGTGTTTGGGTACCCAAAGATACTCTCTCCCATCTTCCCTTCTCTCCTCCCTTTCCAACCTCTAGGAATCACTCTTCTAAGTTCAAATAAATTTTGAATCATGTATGAGAAAGAACACATATTTGTCTTTCTGTTTGGCCTATTTCACTTAATGTAATAATTTCCAAATCTATATATTTTGCTACAAATATCGGGGTTTAATTTTATTGTTTAATAATATCCCATTGTCTATCTGTATCACATTTTCTTTATCCATTCATCCATCGACGAACACCTAGGTTGATTCCTTATCTTGGTTGTTGTGAAGGTGCTTCAATGAATATGAGAGTGCAGGTATCTCTGTGATATGCTCATTGTATTACCTTCAGATACATATCCTGAATTGGGATGCTATGTCATATGGTATATTTTCGATTTTTGAGGAACCCCTAAACTGTTCTCCATTATAGAAGTGCTAAGTTGCATTCCCACCAACAGTGTATAATGTTCTCTTTTCTCCACATTCTGACCAGCACTTCTTATTTTTTTGGAGGTATCATTGCAATCCAGTTTTAATGGCTTTTAGCATAAATATCATGTTTGTTGCCAGCATTTTTCATATCACAGATAATCTCACAATAAAGATTTTAAAAATTGAATATTTTCAACTGCTTAACATATGGCCAACTTACCTCTGCCAAAAAACTAGATGTGAAAGATGATACAGTATCTGCACAAATAAAAAAAAATAAATAATTTGGCATTTCCTAGGATCACATCTATTGTAACAAGAAAGGGATGCAGGTCATCAATGGAGAAGCCACAAGGCATTAAGTGAGTCTTTGACACTGACTGTGGGCGGCCGAGTGCTGGTTCTTGCAGCAGACTGAACTCTGTGCTGAATACATTGCAGTGTTAAAATCTACAACACCCACACTTGAAAATATAATGTTCTTTGTTTTTGTTTTTGACAGGCAGAGTGGACAGTGAGAGAGAGAGACAGAGAGAAAGGTCCTCCTTTGCCGTTGGTTCACCCTCCAATGGTGGCCACTGCCGGCGCACCGTGCTGATCCGAAGCCAGGAGCCAGGTGCTTCTCCTGGTCTCCCATGCAGGTGCAGGGCCCAAGCACTTGGGCCATCCTCCACTGCACTCCCGGGCCACAGCAGAGAGCTGGCCTGGAAGAGGGGCAACCGGGACAGAATCCGGCACCCCAACCGGGACTAGAACCCCATGTGCCGGCGCCACAGGCAGAGGATTAGCCTATTGAGCCGTGGCACCGGCCTAAAATATAATGTTCTTTATTACCCACATCTAATAGATTAGTAAACTGAAGACCAAAGGAGACAATGACTTTCACAAGCCTAGAATTAGAACTCAGAGTCAAGCTTCCTGCTCTGTTTCCAAGATTTTTTCAACAACCACATAATTGTGTCACAGAGTAAAAGACATTTATGAGTTTTAAAGCAGGCTAAATGTCTCCAGAACTATCAATGAAGACTTGCCTGATGAAAAACTATGCTGTTAAAATAAATAATGAAAATTAGTCTCAAATGACATTATTATAACAAATTCCATTGGAGCATATTATGTCCAAAACACATAAAGGATTTAGTTTAGTTAAAGTGCTTCAGCTGCAGCAATAAGAAAGGAAATATGTTATCCTGCCCCAGAATTCAGTGTCATTCATAATCACTAAGTAGTTTTCTGCTTTCATATAACAGGAGAAAAAAAATCTACCAACATATTTCAAAAGAGCATTTGAACTGTGTTCAATTTAGTTTGCCAATTCAATGATTCTATACAAAATGGAACAAACAATAGTGTTCCTAGGATATATCAAACCTTGCCTACGTGGCATCAAATTTTTAGGACCAGGATTATAAAATATACTCACCACAAGAAAGATAAAGTGCCAGCATGGCAATAAAAATGGTTTTGATCCTGAATGAGAAGTTGGCCATTTGATATCCTTAGTCAACCTAGAAGAATGTTACAGAGAAACTTTAAGAACAGTTATGACATAGAGCATCGTAACTTTTCAAAGAATAGACTTTCTATATTCTCCCATTCAAGAAAAAGACAGTTATAACTCCTGAGTTTCTGTATTCCTTGCTTTTCACTAGGGAGCTCATTCCCTTCCTCCTCCACTGCTAAAATCAAGCAGAAATAACCATGTTAACTAATGCATATTGAAAATTCCCCAGACAATATTCTTCATAGCATTTCCGAGTACATGCATTTCAATTTATTCCTCAGAAAATCATGAATAGCTGTTACTAAAAGGACCAGATCTGAAGAAATCCTAACAGCAATTCAACATGTAAAAGCCATCATAATTTATGCCTCAAATAACCTACCTCCAGAAGAAGAAATGGTACAAAGGGAGACCGTGGCAGTCTTGTTCACTCTTGAGTTCTACTCTACGTCCACTCTATTTATTTGTCTCCTATAAAGATCTCTGCATAAGGAAGACAAGAGTCAGGGGAGATAAGTCTCAGAGGGAGCACATGTTCTGGCAGTAGACAGGAACTTGCCTCATTATAGACATCATTAAAGTTATGCCTCCAACAGATACTCAAAGGACAGATAATTTCATCTGATGGACATCAACAGATGAGGAGACAGAGGCTGTGAAATCTTTCCATCCAAAGGGAGCTTTGAGAGTCAAGAGATCTCAGGCAAGAAATGCAGAGTTCCAGGAACTGCAATTTTAAAATATGGCTCAAATCTCAACAGTTTTAAAATCTGGACAGATAAGAATATTTGGAGAGCTTTGTAGAAACTTCAGTGCCTAAATTCCTCCCCAGACTCTGATTCAGTTTTCTACTTTAAATCCTAATCATTTGTACTTTCTTAAGTCTCCAAGATGACAGTAGAGTATGGCTACAGTTGGGGGTAACTGAGCTGGAGCCAGAGAATAATCTCTGGAGCTCCATTCCATCAACCTTGGTACTTCTCTATACTGAAGCTCCAAGTTTAATGGAAACGTATGACACAAACTTATCTGTGGCTAGATTTATTAACATAACATTTAAATGGAGCTCCTTTCCATGTTATCTTACACAAATCAGTGTATTCTTTCTGCATTTCCAAGATGGTAGAATAGGGAGGGAGCTTACTGCTCTAGTCTAGGGGAAGATACCTTAAAAAAAAAAAAAAGTGGAGAGAGTGCAATCTCAGGGAAGAGGGAGGGAGAAAACTGCAGAGGAAACTCCATGCAATTAGAGGAACACTGTAGATCTATGTGGAGGGTGTGGATGCTCACAACTCAGGACCCCAGCAGTGGACAGCCTCAGTGCCTGCTGAGAGTGAGATGAGACCAGAGTGCAGCAGCTCAAGCCACTGGCGATGAAGCTGCAGGAAGAACCTGGCAAGAGTCCAGCTTGAGCTCTGCGGAGAACAGGGTACTTGCCAACCAATAGGAAAAACGAGGGCATATTTCTCTCTCCAAACACCCAGCACCAGTGTTCTGTAACTAGCTGACAGAGGATGGATGCCATTTTGGACACGTGTAACAGCTGTACCAGCTAGTGTTCAGCATGCAGCAACCAGCCGACAGGAGACATCAGAGTCAGGCTAGGAGAATTGACAGGGGACTGGGTGCTCATGACTGTTAGAACTTTGTGTGGTGGGAATGTGAAAACACTGTGGCAGGGCTGGTGCCGTGGCTCACTTGGTTAATCCTCTGCCTGCAGCACTGGCATCCCATATGGGCACTGGTTCTAGTTCTGGATGCTCCTCTTCCAGTCCAGCTCTCTGCTGTGGCCTGGGGAAGAAAGTGGAGGATGGCCTAGCTGCTTGGGCCCCTGCACCCGCATGGGAGACCAGGAGGAAGCACCTGGCTCCTGGCTTCGGATCGGCATAGCTCCAGCCATAGCAGCCATTTGGGGAGTGAACCAACGGAAGGAAGACCTTTCTCTCTGTCTCTCTCTCTCACTGTCTAATTCTGTCTAATAAAATAAATAAATAAATAATAAAAAAACTAGCGTCTCAAGACCCAAGAACAACAAAATCCAATTGAGAACCAGGCAATGGACTTCAATAGACAGTTCTCAAAAGAAAATATATGAAAAAATGCTCAACATCACTATCCATTGGGGAAATGCAAGTCAAAACTACAATGAGATATTATCTTGCCCCGTCACAATAGATAGAATCCAAAACACAGAGAGTAACAAATGCGAGGGTATGGAGAAAGAGGAACACTTTTACACTGCTGGTGGGAGTGTAAATTAGTGCAGCCACTGTGGAAAACAGTGTGGCAGTCTCTTAAAAACTAGAATTAGACTTGCTATGTGATCCAGTAATCCCACTGCTTGGGTATATACCTAAAAGGATTGAACACAATGAACCAAAGAGATACCTGCAGCACCATGTTTATGGCAGCACTGTTTACAATAGCCAACATTTGGAACCAACCAAGGTATCCATCATCAGATGACTGGATAAAAAAAATGTGGTATATATACACAATGGAATATAATTCAGCTATAAAAAGAATGAATTTCTTCCATTTGCAGCAAAATGGATGCAACTGGATGACGTCATGTTGAGTGAAATAAGCCAGACCCACAAAGAAAATACTGCATTGAAAGAAATGTCTGTCGATATCAATATTGTGGCAAACACAGTTTTGTAAAACCTTGTTTCATATCTTTGTCAGAACAATGGTTAAGAATGTTATACTGCAAAGGTATAAATGATGTGTGATTGCTTTAAAATGTACTGTACATGGGTGCAACGGCCATTTTTTCCATTCAATTATTGTTTAGAGTCATTGTCTATATTCCCACTAACTTAGGGTCTTTTTGTTTCTACTTGTTAAACTTCTTACTCTGTGAAGTATTAAGACTTTTCACTGTAATATAATTTTAAAATATATTATCTCAAAAACTAAAAAAAAAATAAAGAGAGAAGGAAGATAGTGGGAGACAGGGAGGAAGGGGTAACATGTTCGTGGAATTGTATCTACAAATCACAAAGAATCATTTAATAACTAAAAATTAAAAATTAAAAAAGAAAAATAAATCAAAATGAGATGAAAAGGAATGCTGTAGTCACCCCTTTTTCTGTGATTTTACTTTTTGTGGTTTCAGCTACCTGTCAATTATGATCTGAATATAACATAGAAAATTCCAGAAATAACATAGCCACTGTGAAAAAAAATCATTTATTAGTTTTTAATTTTAAAAAAGCCACTGTTTTTATTATAATAGTGAACCTTTTGGAGTTGGTGCTATGTCAGTAGGCTAATCCTCTGCCTGCAGCACCAGTATCCCATATGGGCGCCAGTTCGTGTCCCAGCTGCTTCTCTTCTGAACAAGCTCTCTGCTATGGCCTGGGAAAGCAGTAAGAGATGACCCAAGTGCTTGGGCTCCTACACCTGAGTGAGAGACTCAGAAGCTTCTGGCTCCTGGTTTTGGATCAGCTCATCTCTGGCCATTACAGCCATTTGGGAAGTGAACCAGAGGATGGAAGCTATTTTTCTCTGTGTCTCCTTCTCTCTGTTGGTTAATCTATCAAATAAATAAACAAAATATTTTAAAAAAAATAGTGAACTATCTGAAAAAGAAATTAAGAAAACAATTTATTTTTTAATGCTACTGTAAATGAAAATACTCAGGAATAAATTTAACCAACAAAGTTACTATGTACACTGAAAATATGTGTATGAAATAAACTGAAAATGACATGAGTAAATGGAAAACTAGTCTGCATTCATGGGTTAAAAGAATTAATTTTATTAAAATATCTATACTAGCAAAATAAACCACAAATTCAATGTGATCCTTATTGACATTCCAATTCCATATTTCCCCAGATTAAAAAAGAATACTAAAAATTGTATGTAGCCACAAAACAGTCCAAATATGAGGAGTCTTCAAAGAGTTCATGATAAACATATATTATGAAAAAAACTACATATTGATTTCATAAGCGCTTGGTACCAAAAGGAGCCTACCCTTTAATTTTGTTTTTTTTACAAACCATTTGAAATACCCTTGTAGCTAGAGAAATCTTGAGAATGAACAAAGCTGGAGGCATCATACTTTCTGATTTCAAACTATATTACAAAGCTTTAGAAATAAAAAATAGGATGGTATTAGCATAGTAACATAGACTCATGAAACAGAATAGATATCCCAGAAACAAACCCACTCATATCAGGGCATCTAATATTTGACAAGGATGCCAAGAATGGAGAAAAAATAGTCTGCAATAAATGGCACTGGAAAAGTGAATAGCCACACACAAAAGTGTGAAATTGGATCCTTGTCATATACCATGCACAAAAGTGAACTTGAAGTGGATTAAGTACTTAAATGTGAAATCTGAAGCTATAAAATTCCAAGAAGAAAACATAGGAAAATAATTCCTTGGCAATGATTTTTTGATAGAACATACAGGGGAAAAAAAGCAAAAAAAGTAAATAAATGGGATCATATCAAGCTAAAAAGCCTCTGCACAGCAAAAGAAACTATAGCAGAAGAATAGGAAAAATATTTTCAAAGCATATACCTGATAAAGGATTCATATCCAAAAGATATAAATAACTCATGTAACTCACCAGTAAATAATAATTGTAACAACCAACTTAAAAAATGACAAAAAGACACAAGTTCAAGGAAGACATTCAAATGATCAATAGGTATATGAGGGTTTATTTGCCACATGCTAGTTCACTCCTCAAAGGCCTATAACAGCCAGGGCTGGGCCAACCCAAACCCATAAGCCCAGATCTCAACCCTGGTCTTCTATATGAGTGGCAGGGACCCAAGTAGTTGAACCATCATGCTGCCTCCTCAGGTGCCTGTTAGTGGGAAGCTGGAATCTGAAAGCAAGATTCACACCTAAGCATTCTGATGTGGAATATTTAATTGCAGCGCCAAACACTCACCCTGAGGATTTGCTTTTAATGTGATGGTCAGAGAAGTCTTCTCTGAAGAGATGCCATGTGAGTGGATACCAGAAGGAATCAACCAGTCATGAAAGAGTATGTGTGCCTATCCAGAGACCAAAGAGTTTGAATCTGAGGAAGAAAATGGATGGTGTGCTTCAGGTATAAAAAGAGGCCAGAGAATATTGAACAGTAGCTCCAAGGACACTAAGGATTCAGGATTTTATTTCAAATGTAAAGGACCAACACAACTTTGTTTGGACTTCAAAATCCACACTGTTTTGTTTGGAAGGATAAATCCAGAGAGATCTGAGTAAGAAAAGACAGAAAAGTAGTTATAGTTTTGTTAGTTCAAGATAAAAAGAACTAAAAAGATTTTAGATACATATTGAAACTTGAAGTTCTAACTCGTTAATGGATTTGATGTTGAGATCTGAGAAAGAGGAAGATTGAGAATAAACCAGAGTAGGTTTCAATGTAAAAAACTGAGTACAGAGGCAAACTGCTGTTACCTTTAATTATCATAAGGTAAATTACCTACCCACAAATCCAGATACTTTATCTTATTGTCACCTAGAGTTCCTTGGTCTTAGAAGTCTGCAATAACTGACTCTCATAACATCACTATTTTCTTCTCTCAAATTACGCACTGCAATCCATAAAGATCCTCTATTTTGACGCCTCTGTTTTCTTCTATCATCTCAGCCCAAACTAATTTTCACTGCTTTCCTAACTTGATTCCTAATGACATTCATCTGAACTCCTCCTTTTCTACTGCCCACCGTTCTCCTGCATCCATCTTTCTGCCTTATCTATTGAGTGAAACCCAAGGCCTCCTGTCACAGTTGAACTTCATCCATCTACTCACAATCTTGGATGGTGAATGTTTACAGGGAACAAAATGGTACAGCAGCTACATAGATTAAGAACAGCATAAACTTAGAGTTGCCACCATCAGAAATATACCCAATGGTGCTTACCTCAATCAACATTCAAAAGTTCAATTTGATAAATAATATCTGCAAGCAAACACAGATAAGAATTATGAGAAAATTTTTTTCTCTATGTAGGAGAAGAAAATTATATACAAATTGATTACCAATTGATTAATGAAATGTGTGAATCACACTTTAAATAAAGGCAGTTGTTTGAGCTCAATAATACATAAAATGTAAATCCTTAATCAATATTAAACTGATTGATCACTGTCAAGGATATGATGATGATTTCCTGCCATGTATGTTCAATTCTCCTAACCACTCTTTCAAGAAGTTACCAGTTTTGTCACTTTATAGCTGAAGAAATGGAGGCTCATGGATGAGATGTGATCTACAAAACTACTCAGCTATACACTGTTGGTGGGAATATAAACTGGTACAACCATTATGGAAGACGTTATGGAGATTCCTCAGAAAACTAAAAATAGATCTTCCATATGGCCCATTTTCCTGGGAATATACCCAAAGGAAATGAAATTAGCATATGAGATACCTGTGCTTCCATGCTTACAGCTGTTCAATTCATAATAGTAAAAAAATAGGATCAACCTAGGAGTCCATCAACTGATCA
Source organism: Lepus europaeus (assembly GCF_033115175.1). NCBI lineage: Eukaryota > Metazoa > Chordata > Mammalia > Lagomorpha > Leporidae > Lepus > Lepus europaeus. Next base: position 131,964,490 of record NC_084830.1, on the reverse strand, counting down.
CTGGATAAAGAAAATGTGGGGGACTGATGCTGTGGCTTAGTGGGTAAAGCCGCCATCAGCAGCGCCAGCATCCCATATGGACTCCAGTTCAAGTCCCGGCTGGTCCACTTCCAATCCAGCTCTCCATTATGGCCAAGAAAAGCAGCAGAAGATGGCCCAAGTTCTTGGGCCCCTACAACCACGTGGGAGACCTGGAAGAAGCTCCTGGTTTGTGGCTTTGGATCGGCACAATTCTGGCTGTTGTGGCCATCTGAGGTGTGAACCAGGGGATGGAAGATCTCTCTCTCCCTGCCTCTGCCTCTGCTTCTCTGTAACTCTGCCTTTCAAACAAATAAATAATAAAATCTTTAAAAAAATGTATATATACACGGTGGAATACTACTCAGCAAAAGAGTGAAATCCTGACTTTTGCAACAAAATTGATGCAACTGGAAATTTTTATGCTTAGTGAAATGAATCAGATGCAAAAAGACTAATACATAGAGACAGTATGAAAAAAATTCAATATATATGAGTGAAATTGACATATTTGGATTTGAATATTGCTATAGCCCTTGTCTATATTCCTTCTGAACAGTAGTCTTTCTACCTTTTACTTGAATTCTTTGTTTAGTGGATCATTAAGCCTTTGACTATAATATTTTATTGCAAAAGTTAAAAAACAAGGAAGAAAGAGGAAGGGAGGAAGGCAGGAAGGAAAGGATCATTATACTCTTAGAATTAAATCTATGACTACATTAAATCTGTTCTCTTTACAGTAATAAAAAGTATTTAACTAGTAAACAACATATTCAAGGCCTATTATTAGTGTTCTCATTATAAACTTTGGATTTATTTTTCAATACCTCACCATCACCACGGTATCTGTAGACAACTAGATACTTAATTTAGAAAAAACTTAAATATTATCATTTCTGACATAATGCTCTGATTTTTGCTAAAGATAATTAGTTAATCAGAGAGATAGGAAATAAAATGTAAGGATCCTTAGGCAGAGTATTTCCAGTTTAGGAATGTTAGTAATGTGGCAACAGAGGCCTAGAACACTGGAAGAATTTATTTCAGTGAGTTAGTTGCACTGATGAGAACCCAGAGTTTCTGCTTCTCTCCATAGGGGCCTCAGACATCACATATTGTCTCATTTCCTTTTACAGGAAATTAGTTAGAATGATACATCCAGAAAAACAATAGAATTTTTTAATAATTGTGTCAATGCTCACAATGTTGGTAAAAACAACACAGCCTTAGAAGACTGCTGAATTTCTTATGCTTTGTGGAATCTCAGTACTTTTATCCCAAAAGGCAAGCAATATTACTCACCCAAAACAGAGGAAAATACCAAGATCTAGAACATAATGACTTTGGTTACCAGTAGACCTCGAGTCATTAGGTTTTTGTAGTAAAACTTCAATAAATTGTGGGGGAGAACTGTTGAGAAATGCACTTTAGTTTTCCTAAACCAAGAGATATGTTTCTAGAGAAACAGATTCCAGGGTCAACATCAAAAAAGAAATATCAACACAAATGAGCATATTTCTTATCCCACCGCTTGTCCATCTGTACTTTCAACGTTTCTCTCTGAGCAAAACCGAAAATGCTTACCATGCAGGGCTCTGCCTGTCTTTACAGACACTCAGTCCATCTCCATTAAATCCACTCTTGCTAAAGAGGAGGAGATTCACCTCCACCTGAACCGGGGTCATCCAGGGGCTACAAGCAGTGAATGTAGAGGTCTTACATACTCCTTTAAGCACAATCACTTTCCACTGACATTCCTCGAAAGGAAAATAGGAGAGCAAAATCAGTAGTCTGTCTGCTACTATCCAACCAGAGGCCTCTCTATGATTGAGCTTTTTGTAAGCTGTCCTGCTGGAAGGCAAACGTAACAGTCCAGGAGAAGTAGGACAATGCAGCACCCTGAACCAACCCTGGAAACTCTTTATACAAGAGGCTCTGGAAGGCGCATCAGAGCTAATTATCCACAGGTGTGTGGGCAAAGCCTGTTCATCTTGACATAAAGTCCCAGAACAGTGGAAAAATGAGAAACCAAACGAGGTGACACCACCCTTTTATAGCGAGAAGACATTAACAGAATATTCTGCTTAAAAGAATCAGCACCACAAGGACCATTGAGGCATGGAAAAGCATTGCTTGTCTAGAGCACAGTAATGAGTCTCAGGTGACCAGTTTCGACACAGCTGTTGACCTGAGTTGAGTGGAAAGGCTAGAAAGGGGATTAAGTGGTGTGAGGCTCTGAATAGCTAACTAAAAACGTCAATAATGCCTTAAAAGCAATACAGAAACAACAGATTTTTGTAGAGGGAAATATAGCAGAGTAACACCTGATGTGGTAACTGTCCTACTTCATCAGCATGACTCAGATCTTTTAATTAGAAAATCTTGGGATTAAATCTTCACTAGCTTTTTATTACTACTACTGTCTTTTAAAACTTTTACTTACTTATAATTTTATTTTATTTGAAAAGCAATGAGATAGAGAAAGAGGGATCTTTTATCTATTGGTTTATTCCTCAACTGCTTGCAACTGGAAGCTCTGCGTGCTAAAGCCAGGAGCCCAGACTCAATCCAATTTTCCCACATGGGTAGGAGGAACCCAAGTACGTGAGCCATTACCTGCTGCCTCCGAGGGTGAACATGAATGGGAATCTGGAATTAGAATCAAAGCCAAGCCTCAAACGAGGCCCTCTAACATTGGATGTCCAAGCATCTTAATAGTTGAGTTAAATATCTGTCCCTATGTTTTATGTTTTTTTTTCCAATTTTATCTAAAACCATCATTTTTGAAATGAGATTTGTCATAGTTACTGGACGAGAAGTTACAAATTTAAATTGCCTATTGTACAATTACCAGAAGGAAAATAAGCCAACATGTTGAAATATACACAAACACATATCTCCCAACAAGTAGGATAAATTACAATGCTTCATTTTAAAAGTAATGGTTAAAGATATAAGCATGCTCCTATTTTATGGAGCATTATATTTGGGTTTCTGGAATAGTTACACTACTAAATAGTTACCTGAGATAATGGGTAGGAATACAGTAAAATATCTTTAATGCCATGAATCTGGAATATGGTATCTAACAATAACAGTAAATGCTTCCATAGCACTTAATATGGGCATACTATTTTTACAAGTTTACACATATTCATTTTTTCAGTCCTTCCAATACCTCCATGAGGTAAGCTTTATAATGCTCATTTTACAAAAACTGAAACACAGAGAAGTTAGATAATATTGAGAAGATATAATTGTGATAGCTGATTTTTTGTGTGTTATGACTGGGATAAAGGATATTCAGATAGCTAATGATGGATGTCTCTGTGAAGGTTCTTCCAGAAGTTGGCATTGGATCAGAAGACTGAGTAAAGATTAGATTGCCCTCAACAATGCGGGTGAGCATCATCCAATCCTTTGAGAACCCACATAGAATAAAAAGGCAGAGAAAAGTTGATTTTGTTCTCTCCTTGAGCTTATCCTCCTACCCTCACACATCAGTGCCCCCAGTTCTTGGGCTTTCACATTCAGACTGAGTTATGGAACCAGCTTGCAGATGGCAATCATGGGACTTCTAGATCTACATAACCAATCAGCCAACCCCTCATGACAACTCATTTCTCTAGGGCACAGAGAAGTTAAGCCAACATTTATTATGCCTTATTGCATATTGGAGCACTGGTTCAGGTCCTGGCTCCTCCGTCCTCTGTTTCCAACTCAGGCTCCTGCTAATGCATCCTGAAGCAGTGGATGATCACTCAAGTGTGTGGCCCCCTGCTGCCCATCTGGGAGATCCGGATGGGGTTCCCACTCCTAGTTTCCACCTGTGCCTAGCCCTGATTCTTGCAGGCATTTTGGCAATGAGTCAGGGCACAGAAGGGCTCTCTGCGTGTTCTCTCTCTCTCTCTCTCTCTCTCTCTCTCTCTCTCTTACACACACACACACACACACCTCTGCCAAGTAGATGAAGATAAACATTAAAATATTTCTGTACATCTGTATATATATATATATATCCTACTGGTTCTATTTTTGGGGAGTGCCATAGAGGGTATAACCCTGACTAATACAATACCTTAAATATCATGTTAAATGTTGGAAAAATACAGTTACAAATAAAACCTCCCACTCAGCCAAAAAAAAAATAGAAAAAGAAAAAACTCTCCACAGAGATCTAAAATAAAATATTTTATGATTAAAAGGGATTAAATCAGAATGTGCTATATAGCATCACAAACACTCAGTTAAAACATTATAAAGACAGAAAAATCTCACCCATTTATATACCAAGCTGTTACATTCATATTCTCAAAAAAATTATGACTAATCTTCAAAGAGGATTTAACAGCAGAATTTCTCAGTTTATCCTAAACTCATGTGGTAACTGGATTGACTATCTGTGTTAGCTCATTGGTTTAATCAATGGGAAAAATAAACTTCTAATATTTTTATGACAACTTGTTTGGAGTGAGACACCAGCCAAAGTTAGGCTCTTACCATCCAAAGAAACTAAAAGACAGGGTGCCAGCTTCCTTAATGATTATCTTGAATTGTAGAAGCTGGCTACTGACTTATTTAATTCTTTCAAATGAGTTTTTAAAATTTATTTATTTGAGAGGCAGAGAGCCACAGAGAGAGAGGCAAACAGAGACAGAGTTTCATCCCCTGGCTCATTTCCCAAAAGTCTGCAATGGCCAGGACTGGGCTGGGCAAAGCCGGGAGACAGGAACTCAATCTGGGTACTTCTGTGGGTAGCAGCAACCCAATAACGTGGACCATCACTGCTGCCTACCAAAGTGCACATTAGTGGGAAGTTGGGATCAGGAGATGAGTTGAGACTTAAACTGGCATTTAGAATCTAACTGGTGTCTTAACTGCTAGTCTAGATGTTTGCCCACTTTTCAGAGAGGTTTCCCACTTGATGGTTCACTATCTGAATGCCCACAATGGCTGGGGCTGGGCCAATTCTAAAGCCAGGAGCCAGAAACTCAATCCAGGTCTTTCTCCTGGGTGGCAAGAATCCAATTACTTGAGCCATCACTGCTCCTTCACAGAATATGCATCAACAGGAAATTAGGATTAGGAGCCATAGGCAGGTATTGGACTGAGGCACTCCAATATGGGATGCGGCTACTTGCCAGCTAGGTCAAATAACCACCCTTACAAATCTTTTTAAAGGATTGATGTATATCCCAAGTCGGCAGAGGAAATCCACAGTTACAAGTTTTCAAAGTACATGCTTTAAGGAAAGGGAGGTGGAGATAACTTCCTTTTTATACTAGGGAGAATTAAAATTTAATTATCTCATTTTTAATTTACTCAGATCTTCCAATAATTAACTGTAAATATTTTTGCAAGTATTATTAAGTCTTACAAAATCCAGGTCTAAGGAGTATTTAGATAAGAAGGCTGTTGAGTTTATTTACTTATTTATTTTGCAAAGCCTACTACTCCTGAGTTTCAGTCCATTCTTGTGTATGATAATTTAGCTTTGGATAATTAATTGTTCCATCTTTCTAAGTAATGTTCCTCATGGCCGTTATCTAGCATCAAAGTGTTCTAAAACATTCATTAAAGGGTATATATTGAAAATCCATTGTTTAATGTTCATAGTTCTCATTGTTTTAAGTCTTGAAGACAAACCACCCTCTGGTCATTTTTTGTATCTTATAATATAGTAGGTTGCAAAATCTTGGACAAATAAATATTTTTGGAGTTTGATTTTTTAGCTCTGCTTCCCAAAAGGAATGTGGACTACAGGAATCTGTAAATTTGTTCATTTCTCATAACAGTAGAAATAATATGATAAAAAATAATGTTTTTGTCTGATTTTGTATGTTTTGGTATCCCCAAGGTAGGAGCTATCGGTATTGAGACCCTTTACCACAATCTGAACATAAGTTTGAACATTTTAAAAACATTCTTTATTTTCAGGCTGGCGCCATGGCTTAACAGGCTAATCCTCCGCCTTGTGGCGCCGGCACACCAGGTTCTAGTCCCGGTTGGGGCGCCGGATTCTGTCCCGGTTGCCCCTCTTCCAGGCCAGCTCTCTGCTGTGGCCCGGGAGTGCAGTGGAGGATGGCCCAAGTCCTTGGGCCCTGCACCCCATGGGAGACCAGGAGAAGCACCTGGCTCCTGGCTTCGGATCAGCGCGATGAGCCCGCCGCAGCGGCCATTGGAGGGTGAACCAACGGCAAAAAGGAAGACCTTTCTCTCTGTCTCTCTCTCTCACTATCCACTCTGCCTATCAAAAAAAAAAAAAATTCTTTATTTTCATTTCTTTGAAAGTCAAAGAGAGAGAGAGAGAGAGAGAGAGAAGGAGAGAGAGAAAGGGAGTATTTTGCTACTCTATCTCTTGTCCTAAATGCCTCTAATAAATAGGGCCTGGCTGGGCCAAAGTCAGGAGCCTAAAACTCAGTCTACATCTCAGAGCTGGGCAGCAGGGAGCCAGGTATTTGAACCATCACCTGCTGCCTCCCAGGGTGCAATTATCATGTAGCTGGAATTGGAAGTGGAACTAGAACTTGGATTGCACATGGGTATCCTAAGCAGCATCTTAACCACTGCGCCAAATACCAACCCTGCACTAGTTTTTGAGGAATGGAACCTTCAGCCTATTTAAATATCAAACAACCCCTAAACTGAGAAAAACCCTTACCTTCCACAGGCTTTATACTATGAAATCCTAGTACATCAGGAATCTAATAAAATTGGTTGGGAAGAACTTCCTATATTTACTTTCAGTGTGGCTTGTAAAGATATCTGCTAACAAATAGTGCATCTTTTCAATGATTTGAATACTTCTGGTTTTTTGTCAAGTATAGTAAGAGGCCTTTATATAATCATCTTGCACTGAGCTGACTTTGTAGATGACACGGCAACACTAACCAAGCAAACAGAATCCATGATAGATTTATTTTGTTAGTAATTCCTATAGCTGAAATTTCTTTGAGCCCCCTTTCAACTCATTTGTCTATTGCCTTTAAAAAATCACATTTTAAAAACCTAATTGAGGTTACCTATTATTTTAAAAGTGGAACTTGTAAGTTCAGGATATACTACATTTTAACAGCAGCCTTTTTAACCTCTGTCAACAAAACTATGGCCTTTAAAAACTTCTCTTTTCTGCTCTGTGTGAGCCACAATTAAAAACTGGTATTTGAGCAAGCAGCTGCAAAACCTCTAACAAATCAGTTATTAATATTCCATGAGACAAATCAGTTCCCATTAAAATTTTTAAAATTCTCTATTTTCCCAATTATATAACAAGCACCAAATGTATTTGCTAAGTCCAGAACCAAGAATTACAAGTTCTATTAACTCATCTATTTTTTCAAAGTTCATTATATATAAAATATGAGTTTCTAAAATGTTATAAGAAATCAGCATAGCACAGGAAGCCTTAAGTTAATCAATTTTAACCTGAGTGAATAACTTCGATAGATTAGGTAAACACTAACAAATACACAATATGAACAGACATGTCAGATAAAGCAAGTCCCCTTTTCTCTCTACTCCCAAGAGAATTGTTAGAATCTTCCACTAAGAAGGAAAAAGAAGAGCCTATTGCAAACAAGTTATTTTTGGCAAGATTACTATCTTCAAATTTTGAACTTGGAGGCACTGAAAGGCTATATCTGACCAAAGATCATAGCACGGAGTACAGCACTGTTGGACTGGCAAGTTGAGGACTTGACATTCTGGCCACATTGTGCTTGCAGGGGATCAGGAGAACAATTCAGTCCAACAAACTCTAAGTGAAAGTAAAGCCAAAAAATTTTCAGTGCTGATGAGAGATGCTTCAGAATTCTTTTCCCCTTGACATCATGACTAGTGATGATTTGAAGATGAAGGGGGCGATGTCCAAAAAGATCCAAGGATGCTGGATGGAGATCTATAACAGGCTTGTTAACCAGTAGATCTAAATTCGCTGCAATCTTTCTATAACTAGTATCCATATTCCACTGCAAAATCTAAAGGGACAAATCCCACTGACTGAGAAATATTATGGAGTTCATTTTGGTGAGCTTGAAATTCCTGAAAGAGACCGGTGTGGCGGCTCAATAGGCTAATCCTCCCCCTGCAGCGCCGGCACACGGGGTTCTAGTCCCAGTTGGGGCTCCAGATTCTGTCCCAGTTGCTCCTCTTCCAGTCCAGCTCTCTGCTATGGCCCGGGAGTGCAGTGGAGGATGGCCCAAGTGCTTGTGCCCTGCACCCGCATGGGAGACCAGGAGAAGCACCTGGCTCTTGGCTTTAGATCAGCGCGGTGCGCCGGCCGTGGCGGCCATTTGGGGGGTGACCCAACGGAAGGAAGACCTTTCTTTCTGTCTTTCTCTCTCTCTCTCTCACTGTCTAGCTCTGCCTGCCAAAAAAAAAAAAAAAGAAAGAAAGAAAGAAAGGAAGGAAGGAAGGAAGGAAGAAAGAAATTCCTGAAAGTATTTATGTCATCAGAAAAAAGTATATGATGAAACCAATTATGGCCCACTGTCAACTTGAGAAAATTAATAAGATCTAGCTAAATGTCTGCTAAATATTTTGTACATCTAGAGACAAAATCAAGTAGATTCTGGGAGACAAGGATCACTGATATTTGACACCATCTCCTGACCCTCCTTTCCATCCTACTGAATTGGAATGCACACTGAAGAAGCTTAGGATTTAGAATTTTTAATGAAATTTTCTGTGATTATTAATTAAGCAAATTAGGAAAATGCTGACTTCCAAGGACTTTCCAATGAAAGATAAGATTAAAGAGGTGGTGCCCACAGAGCTGGAAGTCTCTCACCCTCAGATGGGGTACCGCCAGCCTAAAGTAGACATGTTTCAATAACACTTGTCTTTCATAAAACAGTCTCAACACTTTACTTTGGCAGAAGTTAATAATTTGAAAAACAAATTGAATGAGAAGAGTAATATTATATCTTGATCTTGGGGTTTATTTTTCACTATCATCACAGGTAATGAAAAGAAAATCACATAAAATTAGAATGTGTGAAGGATATCAACACTTTGAGGTTGAACGACATGATACATGAATTGAAAACGTCATGAGTTGAAGAAGCCTAGTATTCGTCATGAGTTGAAGAAGCCTTGTGTTATCTGTGAGTTTCCAGTGTTAGATTTACAGAATCAGCCTCATTACACACACACACAACCTATGACTCTTCCCTGAGATATTTTCTGACGCCTCCACAAATCTCTAGAGTCTCCATCATGCAGAGAATTATTTAAAGATACGTTTATAACTAAGCAAGGGCTTGAGCTACTCACAGAAGATATTCTTGCCCTCCCCTATCATCATGTCATTCAGTTTAGTGAATAAAGACTTTATAGTTTCTGTAAACATCACAGTCTATCAAAAGCCAAGCCATGCTTCCTACCTGGGTAAGAAAGGGCATTTCCAGGCAACAAGTCAAAGTCTATGGTGATGCTTATGGAGTCTATCAGCTTAAACTATTTGTCAAACTTTTAGGAAAAGTTCTGAAATGGAGTGGTATTCAACATTTTAAAATAAAATAAAAATTTTTATAACATTTTAGGACTCATAATCAACATTAAAAGTTGAAATTTACTGACTTTACAGCAACTACAATATTGCTGGATATGATAAAATGTTTGGCAACAAAGTAATCTTATCATTTAATGTCATACTCCATGAACTTTTTGAAGTCCCCTTGCATGCAACACCTCAAAGGATATGAACAGAGTACTAAAAGTATTACAACACTGGAGTGGGGATATCAAGAACCTGGAGTTCTGGAACAATGTTTGGAGATATAAATTCAGGACTCATTGGTATTAAAGTGGAATTAAAATTCATGAAAACTAAGTGAGATCACTTAAGGAAATAAAGAAGACAACTCTACTCTGAGTGCTACAATAGAAATAATTATAAAAACCAGTAAAGGATACTGAAAAGGAGCAGGAAATGATATGAGGGGAAATCTAAGAGCCAAGTTTTAAAAGTGCTATCAAGAAGAAAGGAGTAATAAAGCCATATCAAATGCTCCTGGTAGACAGCAAAAATGAGATACTAGAATGCATTCATATTTAACAACATGGACGTCATTACTGACCTTACCAAGAATCAATAGAGTGATAAATCTGATAACTTGATTTAGAATGGGATTGGGAGGAAATGGGCCAAACAGAAACTGGACAGCAAGCACGGTCAACATTTTGAAGGTGTTTTACTCCAAGTAGAAGTGAACAAATGGCACAGCAGCAGGCAGGAAAAATACAGTTAAAAGAAGGTTTATAATGTGGGATAAAAATCAATGTATTATATTCAGACAAATGACAGAAGAGAGAATAAAAAAATAATATAGGAGAGAGGTTATTCTTGAGCAGGTGAGAAAAAATAGGAGTTATGTTTGGTACACATATGCATTCACAATCCCTGTGAATTGCTTGGTCTTGGAATATCTGAATTTTCAGTCTTTGTAGATAGCACATCTTTCCAATGTAAACGAGTCCATATGAGCTCACATGAACAATGTACAAGTTTTTCAGGTGCCACATATCCTCAATAACTTTTTTTTTTTTTTACAGGCAGAATGGACAGTGAGAGAGAAAGAGAGACAGAGAGAAAGGGCTTCCTTTGCCATTGGTTCACCCTCCAATGGCCGCTGTGGCCAGCACATCTCCCCGATCTGAAGCCAGGAGCCAGGTGCTTCTCCTGGTCTCCCATGGGGTGCAGGGCCCAAGGACCTGGGCCATCCTCCACTGCACTCCTGGGCCATAGCAGAGAGCTGGCCTGGAAGAGGGGCAACTGGGACAGAATCCAGTGCCCTGACCAGAACTCGAACCCGATGTGCCGGTGCTGCAAGGCAGAGGATTAGCCTATTGAGCCGGCCTCAATAACATTTAATATCATCAATTTTATTTTAATCACTTAATGAGGATTTTATGACACTGGGTTTTAATTTCTATTTCTATTTCTCTTACAACAAATTATGTTGATTCTTGTTATGCAATACAATGGAAGCCACTTGGAAAACTGAACAGCCTCTACCAGAACATTTCTCTGAATCATCATAGGAAAGAGAACCCCACTTACCAAAAATTTGTAACCATATATGAATGCTTACAATAGTATATGTCTATTCTGTATCCTGAAGCATTATACATCTTAGGATTATTTGTTAAAATAGTCTGCTTGCATTAATACAAATATTTTCTTTGTCATAATACTACATTTTGTATAATTTTCATTAAAATTTCCTTTTAAATTCAGGTTACATATAGAAACATTAGTTCATTTGTAAGCATATGGATAGAGCACTTGGTATTCATTATTAATTTTAAATATCACTGCATGTATTCCAGAGCACAGAGTCTGTGATGCCTTGCATTACTGAGGCTTCCTTTACAGCCTAAAGCATAGTTTATTATTTATTATAAGTGTTCCCTGAACACCAAGAAGAAAGTTTACTTTGTTTATCTTATCTAAAGTTGTGCGTATATGTAAGAGTCAAAGCTAATTTTACTTAAGACTTTTGTCTACATTTTGTAATAATTGCTTTCATTGGTTCACAGTGTTCTGATTTTTGTCTTTCTTGTATAGTGATTGTACTTCTTAAGAGTCTAAATGACTTGGTATGGACGCTCATGTGCCCGTACATTTTGCCTGATAAAGTGTCCTAAGGAAGGACTGAAGTCCAGGCCCTGTCCAGGGCCTTCCTGGTGATTAGTCGAGGTGGAGATAAGTCAAAGGTCAGAGATCTGGACAGAACCTCAGTCAGAGCCACGCATACTTGTACAACTAAACCTGGGACCTCCTAGAATCACCTGCTCAAAGACATGTGCAGCTTCAGTAACAATGGTTGCCGTGGGAGTTTGGAGGAAAAGGAGTTGGAGGAGGGAATAGCCTATGGAAAGTGCTCAGCTCACATTTATTTGTGTCAGTTTTTAGCCAAAGCAGGGATTTTACACTAACCTGAGAGGGTCTTTGAAAAGTTATTGAAAAAATGTATATTATAAAAGAAACTATACATGGATTTGAAAAATTTTGGTACCAAAATAAATGTGTATTATTATCATCATCATAATTATTTGAGAGGTAGAGAGAGAGCAAGCGCTCCCATTTGCTGGTTCACTTCCCAAGTGTCCATGATAGATGGGGCTGGGCCAGACTGAAGCCAGGAGACAGAAACTCAATCTAGGTTTTCCATACGGGTTATAGGTTATGGGCTGAACCACCACCTTCTATCTCTATGGTCTGCATTAGCAGGAAGCTCGAGTCAGGAACAGAGACAGAACTTATACCCAGGCGCTCTGTGATGGAATTCAGGTATCTTAAACAAGTGGCTGTCTTAAAGAGGATCTCCAATAGCATCTTTTTTTTTTTTAACTTATTTGACAGGTAGTGTTAGACAGTGAGAGAGAGAGAGAGCGAAAGAGAGAGAGAGAAAGGTCCTCCCTCCACCAGTTCATCCTCTAAATGGCAACCACGGCCAGCGCGCTGCACCTATCCGAAGCCAGGAGCCAGGTGGTCTCCCACGCGGGTGCAGGAGCCCAATCACCTGGGCCATCCTCCACTACCCTCCCGGGCCACAGCAGAGAGCTGGACTGGAAGAGGAGCAGCCGGGACCAGAACTCAGCGCCCACATGGGATGCCGGTGCTGCAGGCGGAGGATTAGCCAAGTGAGCCACGATGCGGTGCCAGCCCTCAAATAGCATCTTAATCTCTAAGCCAAACACTCACCTCTCAGCTTATCTTTTAATTCCCTTTTTCCATGTACCTTTTCTTGAACATACTTCATATTATCTATGGATACCATTGGCTTCAGTGTTGTGGCTGACCTCTGTGGTTTAGAAGTAAAATATGGCTGTAGTCATTAAACAAATTATTAAAGTTCAGGTTACGAAATATTGATGAAATATGGGCTGTCTCAATATTCTAGGTGGCATCATGACTGGCACACCTGGATTCTCCAGGTGGCTTGTTGCTAGTGGGAGGTAACCTTGTCCCTTTACCTCAGTGTGCCTCGTATTATTTTCTCTGTGGGACATGATATGACTAAGTTGGCAAGTCCTGCTCTCTCCATGTGCATGAACTGAATTGTGGAGATTGAGAACCTGTTCAAGTTTTGTTTAGTAAATACAGTGAATTGATGTAGCTTCCACTGGCATTCCCTTTCTACCACCACTGCCTTCAAATCTTTGTTACTCACTGACTTGTTTTAGCCAGCTGCAGTCTAGTTTCTGAGTACCTGACATTTATCTGAGGGCAAATCTTGTCAGAGCTCCCTTCAAAATACACCAGGAAGCTGGTGCTTTGACCCCACCACCCCCGGCATCTGGACACATTTCTCTCTTGAAACACAGCAATCCAGTCTCCTCACTGCTCTCTTGAATTTCTTCTTAGCTCTGTGTTTATTCTCAACACAGCACACAGAGAAATGGCTTTTAAGAGTCATTTCCTTGTTCAACTACTGTTACTATTTCTCAGCGCTTTTAATGGCAAACTCTGTATAACGCCTGGCAACGTCTTACCTTTGGTCATACTCCCTTCACCATTTCTGCTTCTTTGTTGCGGCTCAATAGTCTGATGTAAAACATGATTCTTGCTCTTTGAAACTGATCTCTTCTCCCTTTCCACCAGCCACACTGGTCTCCCCATCCCCTACCAGGCCACCCATATTTTAGCCTCAAGTCCTGTAGGCCAGCTCTTTCTCTCTCTGCCTCTGACTCTCTGTAACCCTGTCTCTCAAATAAATAAAATGAATATTTAAAATAAATAAATAAATAAAATTACACCTTCTTTCCCAATTCCCCTTCCTAATAGAAAAATATAAAATGTCCAGGAGTGGTTGCAGGAATCTCTGTGCACCATTAACATCCTACACATTGGAGGAAGGGAACGAGGTTGAGAGCTGAAGGGGTAAATCTCCTTTGCAATACTCTAAGCAGTGTGAATTGCCTATTATAGCAAATGGGGTAGAAATGAGCATACGCATGTACACACACACACAAATACATTTGCAAAATTCAAATATTAATTCTCAAAACCAGACTAATATATTTTATGCTATAGGCTCTGATGCATAAATGAGTTGTGAAGTTAAAATAAGTCATAAATGATACAATGATGGAATAAATTAGAAAGAAACAGAATAAGAAAATATTACAGTACATTACACACAGTGTGACTACAATAGTGAAAAACTTGTTTTAGATATGTTTGTGCATATATTTGAGTTTTGAATACAATTTAAAATATATTTCCTACTATGGATTGCTGTTAAAAAATATGAAAAACACCCATATGAACATGCAAAAGAGTTAAGTAACTTCTGACTGTAAAATTCCCATCTCTTCCTAGAAGACACCCTGTTTTTAAGCAGACCACTGTGTATTTTTTTAGGCTCCAAGAACGTGCTCTTTCTGCTCTCCCAGAAATAGAAAGAAACCAAACATTTCTCTCTAATGAAAGTGCATTTTTAGTAAGGACTCAATTATCTTTAAAAGTAGGCCTTTGATCGCTCCTATTTTACTCAGGTAAACAGAAGAAAGTGTTCTCTTCTTTTGTTATCTTATGTGGAGTAGTTTCCCTCTATTCTTCTGATATTAGTCCCACACATGACGTAGGCTGACATTACCAACTATCACATCTCATGGCTGATGGCCTTTCTACTTCCTGGATTTCTTTATGTTGCTTGATTTTTTTTTTTTTGACAAAAATAAACTTTTTATCAGTTTCTTTGTGTCTGGTGTAACAAAGCAATCAGCAATTTAATAGAGTTAGGTTTATAATGATGTTTTGAAGACTCGGGAGCTAGGAATTAATTGGAATAATGCTGAACTAACAGAAAATTGGGGCTTGCTTTTAATAAAATTATGACTCATAAACACATTAATTCTAATGGACTCCATGCCATTTCTTTGGCCTAGCATAATGTCTAGCACTTAGTGGGTTATGAATAAGGATGAATAGTGTAAGCCAAAATTCTGGCCTTTCTCTTTTGCTAGTATCCAGATAATGTCCATGAAACAGCTAGTAAGCCTTATAGTGCAATATGAAGATACTTCAAGAAGTCTGTAAAAATTAAATTAAAAAATAAGTTTATTTGGCATCAAATTTTTTTTAAATCCATATATAGAAGAGGTCTTTAGGTTAGTTTCCCAGTTCATTTTATGAGATTCCAAAATGGACTCCAATACAACAGTAATGGGGGACTTGCACAACCCTTTCATCTATGGACAGATCAAAAATATGGAAGATCAACAAAGAAACAATAGCGCTAACCAATACCAAGAACAAAATGGACCTAATGTCTACAGAATCTTTCATCCCACAGTTGCATGGAACTTTCTCTAGGATAGATCATATGCTAGGCCATAAACCAAGTCTCACCAAATTAAAAAAAAAATCAAAATCATACTATTCATCTTTTCTGACTGCAATGGAAGGAACCTGGAAATTAACAACTCAAGAAAAACTTAAGAAGAACATATGCAAACACATGGAGACTGAGCAACAGGCTCCGAAATGTACAGTGTGTCATAGAAGAAATCAAATAAAAATAAAAAAATTTCTGGAAATGAGTGAAGATGACATTACAACATATCAAAACTTACAGGATACAGCAAAAACAGGATTAAGAGGGTAGACTATAACAACTGGTGTCTACATAAGGATTTGGAAATATACCAAAAAATGAGCTATTGATGCATCTCAAGGACCTAGAAAAATAACAACAAACCAAACCCAAAATTAGTAGGAGGAAAGAAATAATTAAAATCAGAGAAGAAACAAACAAAATGAAGACAAAAGATCAGTAAAATAAAGAGCTGTTTTTTGGGGAAAAAAAAAAGGAAAGAGACTCAAATCAATAAAGTCAGAGATGAAAAAGGAAACATAACAACAAATACCACAGACATAATATGAATTACCAGGAATTACTACAAAGAGCTGTATGCCTACAAACTGGAAAACATAGAAGAAATGGATAGATTCCTGGACACATACAATCAAAATGAGTCATGAAGACTCAGAAAACCTAAACAGACCAATAACCAAGTCAGAAATTGAATCACTAATAAAGACCCTTCCAACAAAGAAAAGCCCAGGACTGGATGGTTTCACTGCTGAATTCCACCAGACACTTAAGGAACTAATTCAAATCTCTCAAGCTATTCAGAACAACTGGAAGAGAGGGAATCCTTCCAAACTCCTTCTGATAAAGTCAGTATCACCCTAATTCCTTAACCAGAAAAAGAAACAACAGAGAAAAGAACTACAGACCAAATTATTCTCCCCCTTTCTAACCCAGTGCCCCATCTCCTTTTCTATTGATTCCCTCACAAATCACTTCACTCTTTACTTGAAACACTTCACTCTCTAACTTGAAAGTCTTAAGCTTACTTCCCTTATCACTGTTTCCATAGCACACCTGGATTAGGCTTGGGTCACAAACTGAGTAAATGGGAGAACGTGACTTCATCCAGACTACACCTTTACTATTACACAGCCTGCAGCTGCTCACATCTGTCCATGATCTCGCCAAACTGTGGTTCTATGCTTGGCTGTATCTAATAATATTGCATGCACTACAGAATGAGGGAAAAAAGGAGTAGGTAAGAGCTCTGAGAGGATCATATTATCCACAGCAACTTCCAAGGAGCCACTGAGTTAGAATCTTCCAAATGGAAACATTGGGAGCTTCCTATATTACCAGTCACTACAACCCAGCAACTAGGTAAAACAAAGAAAACAGAGGTCAGCCATTTGGTGCAAGTGTTAAGATGTCATTTGGAATGTCATCATCCTACACCAGAATGCCTAGGTTTGAGTCTCAGTCCACTTCTTATTTCAGCTTCCTGCCAATCAATGCAGACCCTTTCGAGGCAGCAGGTGATGGCTCAAGTACTTGGGTTCCTGACATCCATATGGGAGAACCAGATTGAGTTCCTGGCTCCTGGCTTCTGCCTGGCCCAGCACTGGCTGTTGCAGGCATTAGAGGAGTGAACTAGCGATAGGAACTTTCTCTGTGTCTATCTGTCTCACTCGCTCCCTCTCTGTCTTTCAAATGTATAAAATAGATAAAATAAAGTGTAAAGGAAAACACATGGAAAATACTAAAGTGATTACTTTTATCCTGCTCATAACAGAAGTAAACAAAACCTCAGTCTACTGACAGTTGTGACCACCCTCTACCATTGTCTTGGTTATCCCAGTCCCAGTCATTTACCCAATTTTTAAGCATTTACCAGCACCTCACTGCGTGTTGGGACCATATTCTTTCCTTTCTATTTCCATGTCTAAAAGAAAACGGAAGGACAACAGAAAAATTAAGAATGTATAAAACATTATAAAAAATGAAAATTTTTAATGAATTATCAAGTGACAATAAATTGTCACAAAGTATTCTTTCTGATAAAATCACTTACTGACACTGTGTGCAGAGGCTTGTAATGGTGAGAATTGTAAACAATATGTAACCTCAGGCATCTGAGTGGTTAGGCATATCTTGGAGATTAGACAGCAATTTATTTGAGAATCTAATGTAAGAATATATAATCTTTTTTACTTAATGTAAATTTAAAATATGTTATCTCAAAAACAAAAAATAAAGAAAGAGAAGGAAGGAATGAAGGAAGGAAGGTGAGAGGGGGAGAGAAGGAAGAAGGGAATATCATTATATTCTTAGAATTATATCTACAAATTACATTGAATCTGTTAAAAACTAATTAATTTTTTAAAAATTTTAAAAGAACATGTAAAAATATGCATGGAGGATTCCAAACCAAGATGGCAATGGAGTCAGAGGCTCTGTGACCACCTGCCCACCCAGACGTCAACATGAATAACTATACACGCACCCAGTCACCTTCACAAGAGCTACAGAAGCCAGGTGAGACACCACAGTGCCTCATTATGCTATAAGAAAAATCTCATTTAAAAAGCAAGAAGGTGCTTGTGTCACCCTCCACCAGCTCCATAGAGCCTGGCATGCAGAGACACACACACTTTGAGAGAAGAAAAATGAACTGAATCCCACTGCCAAGACCACTACAAAAACATTCAGTCAGACTGAACCTCCCTTTCTGGGTCCCCAAGCCCATTTCTGCAGAGTATTTTCAGCTTTACATCCAGGTAGCCTCTTACCCACCCAACCTCCAGCACAAAGGAAACCTCCAGTCATGTGGAGAGGTCAGAAGAGAAAGCTTAGGATCATGTCTCAGAACCTAAAGACTGCTACTCCTGGCCAGTGCTCACATTCTTGCTCACATACTTGCCAAATGTCAAGTGGAGACCTGTGTTTGGAAGGGTCACACTCATTTTGGTGTGTATCACTGCCAGACTGGGGTAGGCTTAGCAGACACCCCCAGGACTTTGTGGGGATCTGTGACTATGCGACCCAGGTGTGACCAACCTGGGGCCAGTCTGATTGACTAGAGAGCTGCCTTTATCACCATCCTTCAACCTTTGACAGATAGAAAAGGGCCTAGGGACCGTGTCTTGGGACAAAGTACTTGCTTGGTAAAGCCCAACATTGGGCAGATCCTGATGGTCTTTTCCTTGGCAAGTACCTGTGAACAGACTCTCTGGACTTGCCCCATTGACAGGTAGACACCTGTGCACTGGTAAGACAGACTTGTTTTGATGGGAATCAACACTAGCTTCTTGTAGGCCTTGTGTGCTCCCATAAGACTGCACAAGGTATGGTGACTGTGAGACCCAGGTGTGACATACCTAGGGCCTACCTGAGTAGGTGAGGAGCTGCTTCCATAACTCCTATTACAACTTTAACCAGACAGTAAAGAATCACAGGACAGTTGGAGACTCATTGCCAGACCCATAAAACCCAGCACTGGGCAGATCCCAAAAGGTCCCGGACACTAAGCCAGTGCTTGCAGACAGAACTAGAAGTTGTTCACGTGATGCTGATTTGCAGATACACAGGTGCAGGAGTTATGAGGTCAGCAGTTTCCAACAAGGTATCAGGGACAAGCCAGGGAGTCCAAGCAGAAGTTTGCTTTCCCTCAGGAATGACAGCTTAGTCCTACGCTGCCTGTGGCCTAATGTCTGAACATAACCATTCTGTAAATCTTATTTAGTTTTCTAGTTATTATTCACAGTGGAAAGGCAAGCCCAATAACAGATAGTCTGCCACAGTCAGAATTAGAATCCACAACCAGTGATTTAATTTACACTGGAATGCTGGGTACAGTTTATCTCTGATTTGGATATGTCCACTCTGTATATGTGTACATAAAGAAGCAGTAATATTGGCCTAAAATATTTAATTCCTATGTATGTTTCTTTTTATTATAGTTTTGTAGTACACTGGTTTTATTTTTCTGTTTATCAAAAAAGGTATAGAATTTTTCTGAACAAGATTGTGATGAAAGTATTTACTAGGTTACATGGTGTACGAGCGCCCTCTTCAGTTGCCAAAGAGAAGTGCAACTTATAAATACTAAATGACATCTTTTGATGAGGAAGGGCAGGATCACAATCATTTGATTCATTAATGGTACTCTTAAAATATTATTTATTTATTTTGTATTTAAAGTGTGAAAATCCTGAGATACACATACAGAGATACAGGAGAAAAATTTTCCATATACTGGTTCACTCCCCAAATGCCCACAATAGCCAGAGGTAGGCCAAGTCAATGCCAGGAACTTGGAACTCAATCCAGGTCTCCCGTCTGGGTGGTAGGGACCCATGCACTTGACCCATCATCTGCTGCCTTTGAGGGTATACATTTGCAAGAAGTTGGATTGGAAGTAGAGTAGCCACAACTTGAGTCAGGCATTCTGGTTTGGGATGTGGCAACTTAACCACTACACCACACATTCACCCTCATTAGTATTTCCAAATTCAGATTTTTGCTTCCCTCTATTCATTTATTACAAACCTCTACAAAATATCTCTGTTCTCTTCAATGCTTCTTCCCCAGACTCTTTGCCTACTCAAGATTTCCATGTCTCCCCCCACCCATTTTCTAAATGCCTTCATTGCACCATGCCTTCAGCTAGTAATCTAAAGAAATAGGCTTAATACTGTAAATAGTCTTCCAGTCCGTGTAAGAGGCTCTTCTGATGTTGAACTTCCGGTAATGTAAGCAATGTCCCATCAGCGGCATATCATGTCCACAGTCTCCTGTCCTCTACATGACCTCTAATCAATTCCTCACCTCTGCATGGCTGTCGGAGCTAAAGCTGCTGGTACTCCTTGAAGTGCACTTCCCAATTACATGGAATGTGGCATGAGTGATGCTATCTATGGACAAATGTTCCACTCACCAAAATTGCATCAGGGTTATTTATTGTCATTTAAAAACACTCAGAGAAACCATAGCTAAACTTCTTCTGGTGATTGAAGTAGGGCTTTCTGGAAGACATTATAAATGCCCTGTCTGAGGGATTTTCCAGTTCAAAAGGAGACTAGTCATTATCACTGGGTTGAGAGAGCACATAAACAAACATTATCACAAACTTCCAGCCCTTCCCTCTGTTCCCTTAAAAGGCCATCTGCCTTCTCTAAAAGTTCATTTGTTTTTCCACAGAAGCCCTTTCTCCCAATCCCATTCCTTTATTATTAAGACCCTTGTCTTCAGCTGTTTGGAGAGCCCCTTGTTTGCGGGCTCCATATGCACAGGACAAAACTCTGTCCTTACTCCTGAGACTCTTCATTTGCAGGCCCCCAACTATTCAAACTGTAAATGACAGGGAGAAATTTTTCTGAAGAAATTGGATGGGATGCTCATGACTCCCTCCTCACTCCAACGAACTGCAACGAACAAGGCAGCAGTAGTAAAATTTCTTCCCAAATTTCCAGATCTCTGCTCAGGGCTCAGCTGAGTGAAGGTGGTAAGAGCTTCTCCTTATCTCTTCTAAGAGGGATTTTTTTCAAATTGAGATTTACAGGAGGAAACTTTGGTTAGAAATTGATAGTCCTCTGAGTATGTGACTCATTATAGATAGCCATTATCTGCCTTTGTCCTGTGTTGTGTTGTCTAAAGTCATTCTTTGTAATAAGAAAATCATAAGGTAGAACTCAGCCACAAGAACTATAAACCTTGTTGTTCACCAATAAAACTGGATGAGCTTCTAGTTCCATCTCAATCCTATGTCTGGAGAGTCCGGCTTCAGAAACCAGAGGAAGGGCAGCAGATTGCCTCTCAAGTCCACATCTAGAAGTGCTCAACCATTAAGTTGGGAAACCGAGACATAAGGGTGCCATGGGATTGTCTAAATATAAATCCTTCTCTTTACTGCTGACTTTGTTACCTGTGGCAACTTGTTTCTTTCTCTTCAAACCATGAAAATTACTTTGGTTGTATTTTCTGTTTCCACTTTGAGGATGCTGCCTTTATGTGTGGTTAAGCCATAAAACAAGCAAATAAAACTCTTATTGGTTTGAGTTACATTTGGAATGAGTATAGTCTTTGACATGGGACTCAAACCTCAGCCTTCTTTGTTTGAAAGGTATTATTTTTACTGGAAGTTCTTATTCCTGACACTTTATTTTGAGGCCTCTCTGTTCTAGTCTGTTCCTTCCAAGGGAACTTCTCACTTGACTGAACCCCTCCCCTCTTCTTCTCAACCCCCTGCTGGCTGAATGTTCCACTAATATGGCACTAACTGTACACTTCCTTTCTTCTTGATGTGACTTTCCTAAGCCCATTGGGTGCTGTCAATGAGCATAGGAACACGAAATGTCACCATCTAGAGCAAAAGCCATGTCTTCCATTAGACTTTTTGTGAGAACAAGTGAAAAAGTTAAAAGCTGTCTCTGTAATATTAGTGGAAATCGTAAGTCATCATATTGTGTAAGTGATCTTGTCTAATCTGGCAGATCATTTTAAGATTATAAAAATATAAAGTGAAGAAGAATCAGGACCAGCTTTTAAATAAACTAAAAAGGTTTATGCCTTAGTCAAGGTTAAAAGATTTAAATGAAAGTTGTCAAGTCTCTATTTGTGTTTGTATATTTTTAGATGTACATTATGTATAAACTCCTAAAACTTGTGATTCAAGTTATGATTTTTCAACTTTATAAGATGATGCAAAAGCAATATATATGTAATAAAAACTACTTACAATTTTGAATTTGGATCTGTTAATAAATTTAATCTTTCTGTCACATTGAATATTGCACTATGAAGAAATATATACTTATTAAATTACTACACAGTCATCTCTTACCTAGATTTCCCTTTTAAAAAAGATTACTAATAGTTGAAAATTATAATAAATATATATGTGTAAAACTACTAGACATAATAAGGATGGAAGGAAAAAACTTTGGGTGAAAAGTATGAAGGAATGTATAATGTGTTGATAAGGGGGAGAGTAATCTTATTCTTTTTTTAAGATTTATCTTTATTTGAAAGGCAGAGGTACAGAGGAAGAGGCAGAGGGAGGGAAGGGGAGAGAGAGAGAGAGAGAGAGAGAGAGAGAGAGAGAGAGAGATACAGAGAGACATAGAGTCTTCTAACTGCTGCTTCACTCCCCAAATGGCCACAATAGCCAGAGCTAAACCAATCCAAAGCCAGGAGCCAGGAGCTTCTTCCAGGTTCTCCCACATGGGTGCAGGGACCCAAGTACTTGAGCCATTTTCTACTGCTTTCCCAGGCCATAGCAGAGTTGAATCGGAAGTGGAACAGCTGGGACTTGAACCAGTGGGACTCGAACCATATGTGATACCAGCACTGCAGGCAGCGGCTTTACCCACTATGCTACAGTGCTGGCCCCAGTAACCTTATTTCACGGGAAAATAAACAAGCTGACTTCAGTTCCTTTCTTCATATTCAAGTTTTACCATAAATAATAATCCCATAATAAGCAACCAAGAACTAATGGAGGATCTGAGTCAGCGATGAGTTCATGTCAGTGTTTTGGAAATAACATTCTTGAAATATCTAAAAAAATGGAAAAATTATCCTGCAAGTCAGAAAGAAGGCACATGACACTCATGGATGTAAAGACTATATTTAATGTTGTTTCTTTTTCCAAATTTAGGACTGCAATCAAGATTTCAGGAGGGTTACTTACTGGTGCACTAGAAACAATCATTCTAAAATACATCTGAAAAGACACAATTTAAAGAATTTCCAAAAACATAGCAAACAAACAAAAAATGATGAATGGGGGCTGGCTCTGTGGTACAGTAGGTTAATCCTCCACCTGTGACACCAGCATCCCATATGGGCGCTAATCCCGGCTACACCTCTTTCAACCCAGCTCTCTGCTATGGCCTGGAAAACAGTAGATGGCCCAAGTGTATGGGCCCCTGCACCCGCAAAGGAGACCGGGAAGAAGTACCTGGCTCCTGGCTTCAGATCGGCGCAGCTCCAGCCTTTGCGGCCATCTGGGGAGTGAACCAACAGAAGGAAGACCTTTCTCTAAGAATCTTTAAAAAAAAATGATGGATGGATTTTTCTTCCCTTTCCTGTTCTTCCCATTATTATTCTCTTACATATTTACTGAGTACCTATTACGTGGCAAAAAAAAAAAAAAAAAAAAGGAAAAGAAAAAGCTCTTCATTGTGGTTATAAATCACAATTAAGTACAGAGAGGATCATTTGTTTCATAGAATATATAGTCTAATTACTCTGGAGGCAGTTTTGAAGGGTTTAAAAGCACTGGCTTTGAAAAACAGTGAGATTTAATGTAAGAGAAAACAAAGATGCTGGCCAACAAAGGCAAAATATATCATATACAACATTCTCAGGATACAGTTCTAAGAAGACTGTGGAAGAACAAATCAAGCACAACATTCATTTTCTCAAACAATGTAAGGAAAGCAAGCAAACATGAGGTTTGGAGTTAATCACATCTCTGCCCTTTGTGGCATCATTAGGAGTGAGTGTGATGAGGAATGTGAACCACATCAACAGGTGCTAATAGAAAGAAGCAGGGCCGGCACCGCGGCTCAATAGGCTAATCCTCCGCCTAGCGGCGCCGGCACACCGGGTTCTAGTCCCGGTCGGGGCACCGATCCTGTCCCGGTTGCCCCTCTTCCAGGCCAGCTCTCTGCTGTGGCCAGGGAGTGCAGTGGAGGATGGCCCAAGCCCTTGGGCCCTGCACCCCATGGGAGACCAGGATAAGCACCTGGCTCCTGCCATCGGATCAGCGCGGTGCGCCGGCCGCAGCGCGCTACCGCGGCGGCCATTGGAGGGTGAACCAACGGCAAAAGGAAGACCTTTCTCTCTGTCTCTGTCTCTCACTGTCCACTCTGCCTGTCAAAAAATAAAAAAAAAATAAAAAAAAAATAAATAAATAGAAAGAAGCAAACAAATGAATGTGTAGATCCCTAGGTAAGTTGACATAGAGTAAAGGACAAAACAGGAAAAGCGTCTAGAATGTTAAAGAGGGGAAACAGGGCTAATTCATCCTGCAGTTTGTTTAATCAGTAAAGAACGGATGAAGTTTTTCACTCAGTGTGGATGGCATGGGGTCAGATAACTGGGGGAAAAAAGGCTCAAAAAAAGGGATTTGTACGGGACAGATGGCCTAAGTAGCAACAGGACATTAAAGAGGCTTCCTTGAGAGTCTAGAAGGCATAGGTAAGTAACAACAATAGCAGAACTGTATAGTCAATTGTATAGTACTTTTTCTATCCTTCTCCATAATCAAGGTCTGGAAGCTGAATTGACCTAACTTGGAAGAAAGAGGAGACTACAGAGCATGATGTCAACAGAGAATGAACAGACATGTAAAGAGGCTAAATATAAATGTCAGACCACAGGGTTCAGTCTGGTACAGGAACACAAAACAACAAGGTACTAACAATACAGCATAAATTAAAGCCTGTGAGGTGGAACTTTTCAAAATCATGGCAAATTTTTTTAACTTTTATTTAATGAATATAAATTTCCAAAGTACAGCTTATGGATTACAATGGCTCCCCCCCCCCATAACTTCCCTCCCACCTGCAACCTTCCCCTCTCCCGCTCCCTCTCTCCTTCCATTCACATCAAGATTCATTTTCAATTATCTTTATATACAAAAGATCAATTTAGTATATATTAAATAAGCTTTCAACAGTTTGCACCCACACGGAAACACAAAGCGAAAAATACTGTTTGAGTACTAGTTATAGCATTAAATCTCAATGTACAGCACATTAAGGACAGAGATCCTACATGAGGAGTAAGTGCACAGTGACTCCTGTTGTTGACTTAACAAATTGACACTCTTGTTTATGGCGTCAGTAATCACCCGAGGCTCTAGTCATGAGTTGCCAAAGCTATGGAAGCCTTTTGAGTTCACCGACTCTGATCATATTTAGCCAAGGTCATAGTCAAAGTGGAAGTTCTCTCCTCCCTTCAGAGAAAGGTACCTCCTTCTTTGATGATCTGTTTTTTCCACTGGGATCTCACTCGCAGAGATCTTGGCAAATTTTTGAACTTGCCAGAGCTGAGGTGTGGTGCAGGGCAACAAGTGGAGAAATGGGAGGCTTGGGCAATGCAAATATTTGAGACATTGTGATTTCCCAAACAAACAGAAAAATATACCCAATAAATGTAGAACAGGCAAGACTTCTGAGAAGTAGAGATAGAGCAGTCTGGAAAGACTAGTACCTGCTTGAATCAAAATTCACCAAAAGTTCTGGAACATGGTGTGACATTAACCTGCTATGCAGGTAACAAATCCTTCAGCTGTCCGTTCTTCTTGTTCTCGTGACACACAAACAGAAATCAGAAGTGCAGAGCCTCCAAGTTTGTCCTTGCCTGCTGGAGCATGAAACATCAGAGGGGGTGGCTCAAGAAACAGATCAAATTCAGAAACAACCCTCAGAGTAAATTCATGCCACACAAGTGGTCAGTGTCCTAAGCAAGGAGACTGCCACTCTGCTCCCCACATTCCTCACCACCAGACATTCAGAACAGCAACTCTTCTCAAGGTTAGTTGGGAAATCAGGTTTGGTCCCATCATTCAGGTAATTTCGCTTTGCCTTCACTGTTCTTAATCCATGTCAGTGATTTTTCCCATCACTGGAAGGTCTCAACACTAACAGTGAGTCAGTCTCTCTCTCTCTCTCTCTCTCTCTCTCTTTTTATTACTTTTTTCCTCCAACACCCTCCTTTTCTTTTCTTTGCAGGTGAAAGTAAGGGGAGTCTCTATCTTAATGTGGTTCTCCTTTGTTTCTCTATGTGCCCACCTGTTAGAATTTGAAGCAGAGACATGAATTCCCTAGAACATGATGAAAATGAAGAAATGGACTTGAATAGTCTTTTCTCTCTGGGTCTAACAGACTCATCTCTACAAAGTAAAGTTTGATTTAATAAATCGCCAATTTGGTGTATTTAAGCTTTTATATTAATACCAATTGGCCCTCTCAATATTCTACAAAGTTCATATTTCTTCTGAGACTCACACATCCAGGAGATGCTGAATCTAGGACTGAAACTCTGATTCCTGACTACCAACTCCATGCTTTCTTGCATCTCATTCATTTCAATAAATCAATCCAAGGCCAAAATGTTAATGGAAATGTGTATTATGTGTTAATGGAAATGTGTATTATGAAAAAACTCTATGTGGGCTTCAAAATGAATATATGGCTTAATTTCATTTTCCACAAACTTCTGAAGTTCCTGTCTGTACATATGTATGTCTACTGATTCTTATATCAGGGAAAGTACACATAATCGGTATAACCCAGGACCAATAATTCCATTCGTAATCACATCTTTATATTTGTGCCCATGTGACTGGCACAACAAAATGAGAAACTAGCTAGGAAATTAAGTACTTCACGTGAGAGAAACTAGTCCATGCCAGGAAATCAAATAGCTTGTGTTACAGGGTGACATGTGCCTGCATATGAGGGACAACTCTACTTCACACCTATTCTACTTCACACCCAGAATTCTTATGATTGTATGGTATGTCTATAATCACTAATAAGAGCATCCCAGTTTAGGTAATAAACTGTAGGGAAATTTTATTTATAGGTAACATGTTTGGAGTCATGACGCCTGAACGAGAGTCCTAGGGTCAACTTTTGTTCCAGGCCAGGACTGTGATGTATGTAGGCTGATTATTGGCAGAAAGGAAAAAGTTAGTTTTCTCCCCTTCCCAAGAGCAGAGGGACCTTTCAGGCCAGTGAGGCTGTCAGGGTCAACTGCAGCGGAATGGCACCCTGTTGGGGTATGGGGTATCTGATGTTTGGAAAGCCAGATCTTCCAGAGATTAGGACTAAATTGTCTTGGCTATTTTTGTAGACTTCACCAAAGAAGGATACTAGATGAAATCGAATGGCTGTCTTTCTCCAAAGATCATATTTTTCCTGGTATCCTCTACTTTGGCACATACTGTTTTTTCAGGTGAGTGACCTTGTATTTTGGCAGATATTAAATACCTGATTTTCTTAAAGTTGTACGAAAGGGAAAAAAGTCATTTGTGATATTGGATGGGGAATGCTTTGTTTAAATGTAAGCCTTTGAGACTGTCAATCAAATTCAAGTATCATGGAAAGATATTTCCCTGTGGGGCCGGCGTTGTGACACTGTGGGTTAAGCTTCCACTTACATCACCAGCATCCCACATCAGAGTGCTAGTTCAAGTCCTGCCTGCTCTGCTTCTGATCCACCTCCTGCTAATGTGCCTAGGAAAGCAGCAGAAGATGGCACAGGTGCTTGGGTCCCTGTCACACATATGAGAGACCAGGATGGAGTTCCTGGATCCTGGCAGAGACCTGGCTGTTGTGGCCATTTGGGGAATGAACCAGGAGGAAGAAATCACTTGCTCTCTCTCTCTTTCTCCATTTCAAATAAGTAAATAAATCTTTTTTTTTTAAATAATAACGTTTTCCTAAATGGAAAAGTCAGACTTGTTTTCTGCCTTGTGGATTCTCATGCCCTTTTCAAAAGAAATCCTCGAAAGTAGAACAAAATTGTAATGTTTGTGTGAGTAGGATTTTTTTCTGATCAAAACAACAATGCATTTTCATCCAGGCTTCAGCAGGTTCTTTAAATGATGAGAATGGAAAATAAAACAGAAACAAAAGCATTTGTGAGAATTGTGCTCAGATCATGTGTGTGTCTGAATAGTTTGGGGATAAAACTTATGTCACTTGCTATTACAGGTTAAAGGATGACCTCTTAAAATATCTAAGATCTAATATCAATCACCAGAAGTTTTGAATATGCTATTTCTCTTGGAAAAAGATATTTTTGCAGATCTGATTAAGGTTCTTGAGATGGGAAGATTATTCTAGATCACTGAGGTGGGAACAGTATCATCACAGAGATTCTTAGAAGAGGGAGGCAGGAGGACAGGGCTCAGAAGGAGATGTGACAGTGGAAGCAGAGGCTGGAATGATGTGAGAATGGAGCCATAGTCCAAGGAATTCGGGTGTCCTGTAGAGGCTGAAAAAAGTAAGGAAATGGTTCTTCCCTAGAATTCCAGAAGGAATGCAGCTACCACGCTGGTGCCTGGGTTTTAGGGCTTCCTACCTCCAGAACTGTGAGATAATAAACCTATGTCATTTGAAGTCACGAATTTTGATAATTCCTTACAGCAGTGACAGGAAACTAGTACACTAGGAAGAAGTTACAGAGTAGTAAAGCTGATGCTACAGTATATCTTACCTACTTTTGCATTCTTACATTCTCCATAAATGTTTCACAGCAAATGCTCTGTAAAGGAATATTTAAAATTTAGCTACCATCAATTAATTATCTGCTATGTGTAGATTCTCTGAAATATATTTTATTATTTTATGTAACCCTCAGTTGGACAGAATTTGATTAATCATAATAGTTGGTTGGTTCAATAAATGTCACTGGGACCCATCACATATCAATTTGCATTCCCACCAGTAACATGAAAATACATCTTCCTTAACAACTAATCTGATAGCTGAGATGACATTTTAGTCTATTTTTAATCAGCAATTTTCTTCTCATGGGTGAAGCTGAATACGTTTTGTAGATTGTAAGGATTAGTTCTATATCCTTATTGAGGATGTGGGTGAGTGTGAACTGTATGTATTTGGTATCTTGCATGCTCTGAAATTGATTTTATTTTTATTTCATCAATTTTAAATAGTTCTGAAGGACCCCAAATCTGGGAATCGAGTGGTCGCCCAAAGACCCAAAACTCTAGCCCAGTAGATGCAAAAGCAAGAGGATATTTAATAAAACGTTTATACAAACGGGCTCCCCAGCACCACAGGCAGTCGAGAAAGAGAGCGAGGGAGCCCCAGCAGGGGTTACAGCAGTTTTTAAAGACAATAGCCACCTGATTAACATATGTATGTGGGGCGTTAGGTGATTAGCTACCTTGAAGGGCAAACTCTTGTTTCGATTTTAGCGAGGGAAGGGGTAAGTTTATACAATGGTCACAGAACCTTATTGCAACTCTTTTCTGGACCCCTGCAAGTTTTATCGCGTGAGACAGTTACACAGAGCAGTTTCCCAAGGTTATTCTGCAGGCGGGTGGAGACACAGTTATCCTAAGGAATGGCTACTGTCAGCAGCCAAACTTTTTAACCCTTTACTATAATATTATTTTAATATTTACTTTTAGCAGGGGTCTTACAGTTCTTTATATACTAGAGATGTTAGCTCTTTATCAAATACCTTTTAAGCCTATATATGTTTATTTTTTTGCCAAGAAGTTATCTTTAATTTTATGTAATAAAATATATCAGTCTTTTCTGTTAATGTATTTAGATAAATGAGTCATTTTCACAAAGTCTCTCCCTATAATTAAGATTAAAGAGGGATTCTGTCATATTTTAATGATTGCATTGCCTTACTTTTTTTTTCATTAAAAAAAATTCATTTGAGAAGCGGAAAGGGAGAGAAAGAGTCAGAGAGAGCTTCCATCTACTGATTCACTCTCCAAGTGCCTGCAGTGGCTCAAAGTGGGCTGGTACTCAAACCAGGAACGAGGAATTCAATCCAGGTTACTCTTTGTTACAGGGACCTAAAGTACTTGGGCTATCGTTGCTGTCTCTCAGAGTCAGCACTGCAGAAAACTGGTCAGGAACCAGATTCAGGATTTGAACCCAAGCACTCTGACATAGGATGTGGGTATCTTAACCACTAACCTAAATGTCTTCTCCAGGTTTCATTTTTAATATTCAGATCCTAATTCATTTGAAGTTTATTCTTACTTGGTATGCAGTATATATGGGTAATTTATTTTATTTTTACTAAATGAGGCACATTATTTTTCTTTTCTCATAACTACACCCAACTTCTTTTGTCATGTAAATACTTTGACTTTATAGGATTAGATAAAAACATGATCATTTTCTATTTAGCATGATCTGGTCCTGGAAAGATTATCAGGTCTTTTGTTTACTTTCTGGAAATATTGCTAAATACTACTTAGCATTTCTCTATTAACTTTTGAAAATTCTCATTTTGGGAACATTAGAATATTTTCTGATGTTTTAAATATTTAACAGTGAGAAGTAAGTAATAGCCAAACTACAATAAGCCCTTTCCTATTCCTCTACTCCTACAAACTCAGTCTCCTGAAAGCCAGGCAAAAACTGGAAGCCTGGAACTCTATTTGGGTCACCTTTATGGGTAGCAGGAACCCAAATACTTGGCCTGATCTATTAGTTGCTGCCTCTTACCTGTATCAGCAAGAAGCTGAATAGGACGTGGAGTTGGGACTTGATCCCAGGCACTCCAATATGGGACGTGGGCATCACACACAGCAGTTTAACCCACTGTACCACAACGCCCACCCAACTTTAAGTTTTCTTGTCATCACTGAGTCCTTTAAGCACAATGTGTTCATAGGAACTAGCCTAATACATTACTTACTGCATCACATTTAATCTTTACAATACTCTTAAAATGCAAATAATTATCCCAGTTATAATGAGGAGGAAATCAGAGACAAGAGTCCAATAACTCACTGAAAATAACATTGTTTATAAGTTATGCACACAACCACACAACATTGTTTACTCTCTTCAATTACATAGGAAAGCCATAAATATGACTGTGAAAATAAAAGTAATGGATAAAGTAGCTAACACAGGAATGGTGTCTACAAATACTGTTGCTATAAATTATTTTGTATACTTTTGAGCAAATGTATAGTTAAGTCATAGTTCTTTATTCCAAGTAGTTTCAGTAAGAAAAATCATATCCCATGGAGCACTTTAACTTACTGTTTGCACTTTATTTGCAGGGATTTTCAAACCACGTGACAGTTCTAAATGGCCTACGGTATATTTGCATTTCTAATTCTAGATTCTCTTTCTAATAATGATCAATGTCTTGACCTGACTTATCTAAAATTTAATGAAAGTAAAGTAGAAAGAAAGGACTTTATCTGGACTCTGGCATGTAGCTTAACCTTTCCCGGCTTAGATGCTTTCCAATGCAATAAAAGCATTATAGTATAGTAATAACTTATAGTAAAATGAATACATATAGTCAAATAAAATATATGAGTCAGTGTATTTCTGAGGATTAAGTGAAATAACACCTGTCATTTACTCAAAGTCACAAAATTGTGGTAAGTCCAAAATTTATTCCTAGTCTCGATACAGAACCTTCATTTTACCAACCACTCTTGAGCCCTATCGTCTAGAATTCACAAACACATCTATCTCTCCACTCAGAAACTTCCTTCTGAGTTAGAGACCAAGGTTAAATGAAAACTTCACATTTGGAGTTAAGCATGGACATTATAAGGTATGGATTGAGGAAATGATGGGATGGGGCAGACGCTACAGTCAGAAAAACAAAAACAAAAATTGGCCACCTGGTGGGAAGCCAGAGCACAGGAAATTTTTGAAAAGATCAATGAATTGTTAAGATTTGCTATTATTTCTATCTGTGGCAGAAGTGATAGGCAAGGCACAGATGGAATTGAATAATACGAATATTCATTACTCCTATGATATTTTGTGGTATGCGCAGCCCCCGTGCCATATATATCAGCCACTGGATCCTCTTTATGATGCAAACTGTCCTAATGTGACAGCGTATGTGTGTGCTACAAACATGCGTACTTACCAGAATGAGTGTTTCTTCTGCACTGAACAGTGGTAAGTTAAAAATAAAACACCATTACTATATTTTTTCTCTATGTTTCTTCATGTAAGTTCCAAACAACATAAGCCAAGGAATTAGGTTTTACTGATGTGTACCATTAAAAAAAAATAGCCTGTTGTTCATGAAAGATTGGGGTAGGGACAGGCATGTGGCACAGCTGTTACAACAATGCTTCAGATGCCTACATCCAAGTGCTGAGTTTGAGTCCTGCTCCACGTCTAATTCTGGATTTCTGCTAAGGTTCATGTGAGAGGCAGCAGGTGATGGCTCACGTGGTTGGGTCTTCTGCCACCCATGTGGGAGAACTGGATTGAATTATTGGCTCTCAGCTTCAACCTGGCACAGTGTAGGCTGTTGCAAATGTCTGAGGAGTGAACCACTGCATAAGAACTTTGCCCATCTGACTGACCATCTGCCTGTCTCTGCCTCTTTGTCCCTCAAATTAGTAAAAATGAATACATTTTTTAAAATTTAAAAAAGAAATATCAGGAGCAGACTATTTAGACAGCAAAAGTTTCTTTTAAAAATGTAGTTAACATTCACAGTAGACATTTTTAATAGAATCGCTTACATGATATTTTGGGAGAATTTCAGAGATCATATTTATAAGAAGTCTACAGATTATATTCAAACAATAAATGAAAATCCATTATTTTAAAAATCACTCAAATTTTCTTTCACAAGTCACACTGACAAGCCTATGTGTAGTACCTTATCAATGTCGTTTGAGAGATATTAGTAGATATAGACACAGATAAAGATGAAGATAAAGCAATAGGTATAAATGAAGACCTAGACATATATACAGGCACATACTATTACATATGAGTAACAAAGTGGTTATGTTTCTTACATGTATAAAAATTAATAGCTAACTTGCAATATTATTTGCCTTTCAAATAATTTCAGTAGGAAATTTAGATTAAAAATCAAGAAATTCCTTGAGATATATTTTAGCACCATTTGACGCTGTTTTTAGAAGTCAGCCTATGTCTTTTTTTTTTTTTGGTCAGGCAGAGTGGATAGGAAGAGAGAGAGACAGAGAGAAAGGTCTTCCTTTTTGCCGTTGGTTCACCCTCCAATGGCCGCTGCGGCCGGCGCATCTCGCTGATCCGAAGCCAGGAGCCAGGTGCTTCTCCTGGTCTCCCATGCAGGTGTAGGGCCCAAGCACTTGGGCCATCCTCCACTGCCTTCCCGGGCCATAGCAGAGAGCTGGCCTGGAAGAGGGGCAACCGGGATAGAATCCGGTGCCCTGACTGGGACTAGAACCCAGTGTGCTGGCGCCGCAAGATGAAGGATTAGCCTGTTAAGCCATGGCGCCGGCTCAGCCTATGTCTTGACAGTAACCCTTCCACAATTTGTGAGATCTCCTGGGTTGGGGTTCCAAGCCTACTCAGGTTTGATGATTTACTAGAAGGCCTCATAAATATAACAGCTGTCATTTTCATTGTATCTATTTATTACAACGAAATATACAAGTTTAAATCAGCCAAGACAACAGGGTGAATAGGTCTAGGAGTATCACTGTTGTGGCTCTATTTTACCTCTTGGTAGAAAAATCCAGTATGTCTATGCTGATTGGAAAAGTACTGAGATGGGAATGGGTTACAGGATGAAACTTTTTTTGAAAAACTTCACAGAATGGGGCCAGCACCATGGTGCAGTATGTTAATCCTCCGCCTGCAGTCCCGGCATCCTATATGGACGTCGGTTCTAGTCCTGGCCGCTCCTCTTCCCATCCAGCTCTCTGCTATGGCCTGGGAAAGCAGTACAAAATGGCCCAAGTCCTTGGGTCCCTGCACCCCGGTGGGAGACTAGAAAGAAGCTCCTGGCTCCTGGCTTCAGATCGGTGTAGCTCCGGCCATTGCAGCCATTTGGGGAGTGAACCAACGGAAGGAAGACATTTCTCCCCGTCCCTCCATCTCACAGTCTGTATCTCTACCTCTCAAATGAATAAAAATCTTTAAAAAAAGAAAACTTCACAGAACACTTTTTTGGATAATCAACACATAAAGAACGTACTGACTGTGGTGGTGACAAACAGGAATAAAAAAATGATGGATGTAAAGGAAATTACAAAGCAGCCTTCTTTATAGGACTTAAAAGACAAAGAAAGTGCATTTGAGAACAATGCCCACTCTCCTTATAATACTAATCTTCTTTCTTTTCTCTTCCCTTTAGGGAATTTGGTTCTCGTATTAAATTTGCCAAATATGGAAAATGTGATGAATGATTAACAGAATGCCTCCATTTGCTTATTCTTTTAGCTTCCAAATATTATTTCTTTTGAAATTTGATGGTGTAAATTAAATAACACATCCCTATGCTGTACCAAATTTGGAACAAAATGGGGGAAAAAGGGAATGTAACTCACAGATAACCAAGTATCACTTTATTACAAATAAACATAATAAAAAGGAACTAACTAATGGACAATTCATTTTTGGGACCTGATTATTTAAAGATATATATTGTGGAGCTTCCAAGTTCTGTTCACCAAGTGGGTTTTCTGGCCCCCCAGTGAGTAATGCTCACAGAGTGCAAGTTTCCTTGCACAGTCACTCCATACTGTGTTTGTCTCACTTGTAGATGAGCAAAAGAGAAAATATTTTCCCTGCAAAGGAGGGAACCACTGAGTCACTTAGGCCTATTGCTATTTC
Source organism: Lepus europaeus (assembly GCF_033115175.1). Taxonomy (NCBI): domain Eukaryota; kingdom Metazoa; phylum Chordata; class Mammalia; order Lagomorpha; family Leporidae; genus Lepus; species Lepus europaeus. Next base: position 131,929,809 of record NC_084830.1, on the reverse strand, counting down.
TGCAAACTCCCCAAATAGATAACCTAACACCTTTTGTAGTTGGAGAAGTAAGTTATCAGAGAGAGATGAGGAATATCATGACAATGGATGTCTGTTACTCAAAGCAATGACACTAGCACGGAAATGAGATCCAAACTCTGCTCTCAGTCGTCACTGCTTAGTTTGAGTTATATTAGCTATCAGTGTCCTTGGCTGTAGCAGTTCCATAATTACCTTGGTTTGGATTATTTCATTGTTTATGCAGGTGAGTCACCCATCACTTTGCCTGGCATTTGGCCTCAGGTAGGTAATGACTACTTTGTGAAAGTCACTAGTATTCCTTCATTCGTTAAGCAATATTCAGGTCTTTTGATCTTCTATGAGCTCACATCAGGTAGCAAAAATATCTCACTATAACCAACATGGAATGTTGTTAGCAGCTGTTTTGGGAATTGAGGTTTAAAGAAAGCAATGGAGTGGACATCTTCTGCTGCTGTTTTCATATCCCAATATCTACATTTCTAGTGTCAGAAACCCCAATTACCTCTTAGCAGACTTCTCAAACTTCAGCTTTTGTCTTCAGTTGTGTTGATTCCATCATGATCCCTGTGGAGCCTACCACCTAGGCCTATTCTAACCTACAAATAGAAGTCCTTCCACCACAAACATCAGTATAAATATCAGTAGATGACTCAAACAGAGCCTCTAGTCTTGACCTGGAAGTGCTGCAAGAAAGACTATCTTTTCTCTTACACATGGACCTGGAAAATGTTTCCTGAAAACTGAAACTAGTCTCTGGTGAGAAAAAATAGGGCCTCTTTAAAAATGAAATCAAGGCCAGCGCCGTGGCTTAACAGGCTAATCCTCTGCCTTGCGGTGCCGGCACACCGGGTTCTAGTCCCGGTTGGGGCGCCGGACTCTATCCCGGTTGCCCCTCTTCCAGGCCAGCTCTCTGCTATGGCCCGGGAAGGCAGTGGAGGATGGCCCAAGTCCTTGGGCCCTGCACCCGCATGGGAGACCAGGAGAAGCACCTGGCTCCTGGCTTCGGATCAGCGAGATGAGCCGGCTGCAGCGGCCATTGGAGGGTGAACCAAAGGCAAAAAGGAAGACCTTCCTCTCTGTCTCTCTCTCTCACTATCCACTCTGCCTGTCAAAATAAATAAATAAATAAATAATAATAAAAATGAAATCAAAATAGAGACAAAGAAACAGAGAGAAACTATATTTCAATGACATAAATTTATTGTTTCAAGCCATCCCTGCATCGTCTGTTCTTTGACTTCTCTTTTAAATGGAATAATAAATTCCCTCTTCTCTTACAGAGTTGGTATCATGTTTTCTGTTCCCTGAGACAAGCCAAATAATAGATTCAAGAAGAAAGGACTTTGGGGGAAGAGAACTAGTCTCTGGGTGTATTGCTTTTGCAAAAATCCTTTCTCAGAGTGTAACTATATTGGAAACCACTCTTTGGTCACAAAGCCCATATGGGCATCTTGACCCAGGCATTAAAAAATATATAAAGAGGTCAATTTTTAAAAAAATATTCAAGAAGTTCAGAGACAGAGAGACACAGAGACAGAGACAGAATTCCATCTGCTGGTTTACTTTCTAAATGCCTGCAGTCATCAGGGCTGGGCTAGGCTGGACCAAATCCAAGAACTGAGAATCCAACCCAGGTGAATGGCAGGGACTTGGAAAGCTGAGCCATCACCTGGCCTCTTCTGGGGTCTACTTTGCAGGAAGCTAGAATTAAGAGAGCAAGGACTTGAACCCAGGAACTAGAAAATATATAACACCTTTGTAATTTTGAGGACCAGGAATTCTTTTCTGTCAAGGGAAGAACACGTCTTGTAGAAGTGAAATGTATTCCCTATTATTGATCCAAGCTATTGAATGCCCTGCAGGCATCTTAACCATTAGACCAACAACCACTCAAAATGTTAACTTTTGGGGCTGGCACTGTGGCATAGCAGATAAAGCTTCTGCATCCAGTGCTGGCATCCCATATGAGTACCGGTTTGTGTCCCAGCTGCTCCACTTCCAATCCAGCTCTCTGCTATGGCCTAGGAAAGCAGTGGAAGATAGCCCAAGTCCTTGGGTACCTGTACCTGCATGGGAGACCCAGAAGAAGCTCCTGGCTGCTGGCTTCAGATCAGCACAGCTCCAGCTGCTGCAGCCAATTGGGGAGTGAACCAGCAGATTGAAGACCTCTCTGCCTCTCCTTCTCTCTCTGTGTAACCCTGACTTTCAAATAAATTAATAAATCTTAAAAAAGGTTAACTTTTATAAAAAGCTTAATATGAATTCATGATTACAGAAAATCATATTCCTGCAAAAGAAAATCCATAAGCAATATACCATGGCTGAATTACTAATCATGGCAACAGATCTTTATTTCAAGAGAACAAAATACCAAAAGATCAGCTGTATCTCAACTAGCGAGTTCTAGAGAATGTCTTTATCAAAGTCATCTCTTGAATATTCTTGCTATTTCATGCTTCTTCTCACTAGCCCTTATTCCGTGGGTCTCTTCCCTAACAAACGTATCCACTGTGTCCCCAGATCCTTGGTTGTGTGATAAATAAGCTCACCTACAGGCTCATCCTCATTACTAAATGCTCCTTGCATTTCCTTGCCCTGGCTGACTCCGGAGTTTCCCCAAGGGTGATGCTGGCATAGAGCAGAGTGGAGCATGCCCATTCTGCTACAGGGCTGCAGGGGAGACTGGCACTTTACTGATTTTCTGAGGCAGCTTCTGGGCTTTTGTTTCTCTGTCCTATTGGAAAGGCAACATTAAGCACATGGTAGCTTAATCAGTCACTTTAGCACTGTTTTTACATTCTGGCCATGCTCCCAAAGTAACATACGTATTTTGGCTTCTAACATAGCCTTTCTTCCCAACATTCATGTCATTGTCCTACAGCGCTTCACGTCCACCTGGTTGATCATCCATACCTTAACTTGGCAGTCTCAGCCGAACATTTTACTTATTTTTTTAAAGATTTATTTATTTGTTAAAAGGCAGAATTACAGAGAGAGAGAAATAGAGAGAGGGAGAGAGACAGAGAGAGGTCTTCCATCTGCTGGTTCATTCCCCAAATGACTGCAACAGCCAGAGCTGAGCTGATCCGAAGCCAGGCGCTAGGAGCTTCTTTCAGGTTTCCCACACAGGTGCAGGGATCCAAGCACTTGGGCCATCCTCTGCTGCTTTCTCAGGCCATAGCAGAGAGCTGGATCGGAAAAGGAGCAGCAGGGACTCGAGCCACAGGCGGTGGCTTTATCTGCCAAGCCAGAGTGCCAGCCCCTCAGCTGAACATTTTAAATGTCAAGTGTGCTACTCTCCAATGTGTTTATGTGTTGAGGAAACCCACTTGTGCTACTCTAATTTAGAATTCATTCCTAAATTACACACATTCCTATTCAAACTCCTCAAATTTCACGACACAAATAGATTGCAAGGCATTCAATATCCCTGTGATCAATACTAAGGACTACATTTCACTTCTACAGGGCATGCTCTCCCCTTGACAGAAAAGAATGCTAGTTGCTCAAAATTGCTAAGAGTGTTATACAGTGTTTGTGGGATGAAAAGGTTTTCTCTTGGTGGCTCTGTGGCACAGAGAACTGAGGGAAAAAGACACAGCATAAGGACTTGGGTTTGCTTCCTATTACAACCAATGTGACTTGTGACTGACGTAAGTCGTAAAAGGAAGTGGGCATCACCTTCTCTACCTCTTATGTGAGTTTTTAAACTTAATACACAGGACTCTTTGTAGTCATTAAAAGCATGCAAATAAACAGCATCACTGTCCAACAGAAAGGCATAACCTGATGTGTTCTAAAGGATGTTCTAGTGGTGCAAATACTGGCCTTAGGTGTGAAACATCTCTGATGCTTCCATATTACAAAATCATTTGAGAAACTGTAGCACCGAAGAGACAAGTTTTAAAATGACACTTTCATTCACCCCATTGTGAAATTATACATGTCAAGCATTGTATTGATTCTTCCCAACACAAATATCAACAAATTCCTTGACTTGTTTGATTGATTTTTAAAGATTTATTTATTCATTTCCCTTTTAAAATTATTTTTTCATTTATTTGAAAGGCAGAGTTAGAGAGAGTGAGAGAGAAGCAGAGAGATCTTCCATCTACTAGTTCACCCCCTCAGGTGGCCACAATGGCCAGAGCTGAGCGGATCAGGAGCCAGGAGCCTCCGCTGGGTCTCCCATGTGGGTTTAGGGGCCCAAAGACTTGGGCCATTCTCCAATGTTTTCCCAGGCACATTAGCAGGGAAAAGGATCGGATGTGGGGCAGCCAGATCTTGAACCAGGATCCACATGAGATACAGGGCCCACAGGCTCTAGCTTTAAATGCTATACCACAGCACCGGCTCCTATTTATTCATTGCAAAGGCAGAGTGACTGAGGGAGAGACAAAGCTAGAGAGATCTTCTATCCACAGGGTCACTTCCTAAAGGCCCTCCCAATAGCCAGAGGTAGACTAGACAGAACCCAGGAGCCAGGAGCCCCATGCAGCTCTCCCAAATAGGTGAGAAGAACCCAAGCAGTTGGACCATCATCTGTTCCCTCTCAAGTGCATTCGTAGGAAACTGGATTGGAAGCATAGGACCAGGCTCTCCAATACAGATGAGGGCATCCCAGTGGTGGTTTAACCCACTGTGCCACAACATCCGTCCCAAATTGATGTTCTTCATAACCAAATGGTCTTGGTTGATACAGAAAGATGAAATTATCACTATGTTTGAGACTGGGGAGATAATACCTGAAAGTATTATCTTCGCATTTGGTTCCTTTGTGTTCCGGGACATTACTTATCTCTACCACTAGATGCCAGCCTCACTCTTCTAATTTGGTTTTACTTGACTAGTTACTTCATGGGCAGCTCTCAACTCTCTATCACCTTTCAAGCTAATCACACAAACCATCTCTACTGGCCACAAGGAAGCTCTTCTTTCATTTTCCTTCTCCCTTCCCTCGGTGCCCCCACCTAGTGAGTCGATTCCAAGAGCTTTCTTTGGAGCTGGTGTCTCTTAGGGCTCCAAAGCCAAGCACATTCTACAATGTTTCCTTGTTAACACTAACTATCTCTTATAGCCTAACACTAGTTCATTATTTAGTCTCACCATCTCTTCCCTACCAAAAATTATGATAACCAAAATAAAAATCTCTCCCAAATGAGAAGGGTGGTGTAAGGAGAATAAAAATGGGAAATCATGGAAAATTCCATCGTTTATTTTTTCACCAAAAAGTAGAGAGCCCACATTTGTTCTATTTTAATAGAGAAACAAATGAAGCTTAGCCTAGAAATCTCTTATCTTTAACTATCTTCACTTTAATATGAAAATCCTGTGCTGTTTGGAGACAGACATGAAAACAGGTAGAAAACCATGAAGTCCAGGGGGACTCTGATAAGTGGTTCTGGGTTCTGGGTATAAGCTGAGAATGGAAACAATGACACGAGGTCCCACATGAGAATGTGAGTGTTCCAGTACAGGTGAAGGGGTGGAGGGACTCCCTGGCAGAGCCCATGGGCAGAGACAGTTCAACAATTATGCCAGGTTCAATGAACGTATGCACCATGCCAAAAGCCAGAAGTGTATCTTATTTTTATTGTTTCAGTCTCCTCCACAGCCCTACTATCCTGATACCATTCTCACCCCCATTTTATAGATGATAAAGCTAAACTTAACACAAGGTAAGCAAACTATGTAATACTATAGATTATAAAGGAGGATTGAGACATGAACTCAAGATACGCTGCAGCTAGCTATAAACTGATATTGTCTGTAAACACACATAAAAAAGAGGGCAGGCAGAGGAAACGATAAGAGATTTTCCAAAAGATACAAACCATATAATCTTTAAAATATTGATCCTGTCTTTTAAGAAAGCATTCTGCCTAAAGGCACTAATGGACAAATGCATACCAAGATAAAATGCTGTTTTCAAAATTGTAAAAGCAGTCCTCATGTGGAAGCCTAGTTTTCTTGCTCTCTTTGCAGCTATTTCCAATAAATCAGCAGATACTCTTAGTATCAACTTTTAGGATTTTATATGCTGTTACTCTATTTTCTCATCTCCAGAGCTACTTAATCTCTATGAAACAGTAAGAAATATTTTTAGAGCCCAGGCAAATGAAATCTGTTGGTTTCAAGAATACTTATTGGGTATCTATTCTGTGCCATTCACTATATGAGGCACAAGGCAGATAAACCCCTGTTCTTGTAGACTTCACATTCAAAAGGGCTTGTGCAAGGGCATGGTTCTAGAAGGATAATAAGAACCACAAACTAACAAAGCACAATCTGAATGTTAGAGAAGTATACGATGCCACGGAAGATCAATTTGAGGAGCCGACATTTGGCTTAGCTAGAAGTAGGAGGAGGAGGCCAGGTGAAAGCTGAGGATGAAGCTCCAGACACACAACCAGTAAGGTCCAGAGTTAATTTGGCCTGTTTTAACAGACAGATGGGGGATAGGAGAAGATAGGAATCAATGTCAAGTTCACAGAGATACAAAGGTTCCAATAATGTCATGTAGGTGCGGCTTTTTAAGCCATGGGTAGAAGTCTAGGTCTTTAAATGAGATGACAAGCCATTAAAACAATGTTCCTTCAATACTTTGATACTTGGAGCTAAAGCTTGGCTCTTCTACATATTTTATCAGTAAACACTTCATCTGTTTCATGACTGATTTTACAGATTCTTGCTCTTCAAAGCACAAGATCATTGTTAAAAATGCAGATTTACAGGGGCAAGTGTTGTGGCATAGCAGGTTAAGGCTGCCACTTGGGACATCTGCATCCCATAGCCAGTACCTGGGTTTGAGTCCTGCTTCTGCTCTGCTTCTGATTTGCTTCCTATTAAGGTGCACCCTGAGAGGCAGCGGATGATGGCTTAATTACCTGGGTTCCAGTCACCTATATGGCAGATGTGGATAGTTTCTGGCTCCTGGCTTTAGCTTGGCCCGTCCTGGATAGAGATTGAAAGTGGATGGAAGATATCTCTCACTTGCTTGCTCTCACTCTCGGTCTTTTTTTTTCAAGTAAAGAAAAATAAATATTTAAACTTTTAAAAACTCCAGAATTACAGATCTCATCTTAGATGTACAAAGTCAAATTTGCATTTTATCAAGATCCACAGGGAATTTTCATGCATATAATTTGAGAAGCATTGATTTCACTCATTAGAGGAGACTTTCTGAAAGATAAATGCATTTAAAAAATGTATTTTCCAGCTGGCGCCATGGCTCAACAGGCTAATCCTCCGCCTTGCGGCACTGGCACACCGGGTTCTAGTCCTGGTTGGGGTGCCAGATTCTGTCCCGGTTGCCCCTCTTCCAGGCCAGCTCTCTGCTATGGCCTGGGAGTGCAGTGGAGGATGGCCCAAGTGCTTGGGCCCTGTACCCCATGGGAGACCAGGAGAAGAACCTGGCTCCTGCCTTCAGATCAGTGCAGTGCACCGGCCACAGCGCAGCGGCCATTGGAGGGTGAACCAATGGCAAAGGAAGACCTTTCTCTCTGTCTGTCTCTCTCACTGTCCACTCTGCCTGTCAAAAAAAAAAAATGTATTTTCCCTATAGGCAATACAAATTTTCCAGAGACATTGTATGGCTTGGTGTTAATGATTCTGAGCAAGGTTCATGACCACATCTTTAGTGGTCAGTAGTTAGTAGTTAAAAATACAAGCAGTATGGAGCAGGCATTTGACCTGGTGGTTAAGACATTGGTTAAGACACCCACATCCAATACTGGAGTACCTAGATTTGAAACTCAGATCTGGCTCATAATCTAGCTTCCTGATAACAAGACCTGAGGAAGTAGTAGGTGATGGCTCAGGTAATTGGGTTCCTATCCCCCATGCAGGAAACCTGGATTGAGTTCCTGACTCAAGGATTTGGCTCTGACCTAGTCTAAGGCATTAGGGGGCATTTAGGAAGTGAATCACCAGATGGGTGTGTCTCTGTGTGTGTCTCTGTCTGTAGAAAGAAAAGAAAGAGAGAGAGACAGAGAGAGAGGAAGGAAGGAAGGGAGGGAGGGAGGGAAGGAGGGAGAAATGAAAGACAAAAAGAGAGAGAGAAGGAAGGAGAGAGAGAAAGGAAGACTTCGTTCAAATTTCAATTCTGATACACAGTACTGACTTTCAAGTTACTTAACCCACTTGTACCTTAACTTTATTTTTTCTCTTTCAGTTAATTACACTCAATTTTTATTAGATAACTTTAAATACTGATGGGATATCGTGAGATATCTTGATACATGTATATATCATGCAATGCTCAAATGTGACTTAATTTTCTTATGTGAGAAGAACTGCATTTGGTATGTAAGGACTCCTTTACAGCACTTATTTTTATTATTGTCACTACTTTACAATTATATCACCATCATTATTTTACTATCAACACTGTCACCCTGTGTTCCTTTCTCCTGTACAATATTAGGAAAGTTTGAGTGAGTTGGGAGAATCACACCATTAATGAGAATTATAAATCAATTGTGATGAAAGTTACTGTGAGAAAATATAGACACTCAGATCTCATTAGACATTATTTTCCTTGAATACCTTAATATTTCCATGACTCCACTATGACTTTTGTGCAAATGGTTCATTAGTTTCATCTTTTTCATGACCGTAGCTCTAGTCCCATAGTTCAAATCTCCTGATATACACTCTATCTGAATTTTATACCATAACTTGCAATCCAAAGGTTCAGACTCAAACATCACTTCTCGTAGGCTGGCTCTTTCTCCCAGTTGTCCCTGTTTCAATTTTTCGAGTATCACTCTCAGTCATGAAGCTTGTCAAACATGCTGTTCTTCCTTTTATCTCCTCATGATTCCATCTATAACCACAAAGTCACCAAACTCCCTAGGGAAGGTCTGAAACTGTATGCTTTTAAGGACAAACCTTTTCTTTAATTGTGAAGACTGAGAAGGGTGTTTGTCTTAGCGGTTAGGGTGTCTCTTAGGACAACTGCTTCCCATATCAGAGTGCTTGGGTTTGACTCTCTTCCTGCTAAGGGCACCCTGGAGGCTCAAGCAGTTGGGTCTCTGCCACCTATGTAGGAGACCTGTATTCAGTTCCTGGCTCCTGGCTTCAGCCTGATCCAGTCGTGGCTGTCAGAGTCATTTGGTGACTGAACCAGAAAGCAGGAGATCTCTGTTTTTTTTCTGCCTCTCTCTCTCTCTCTCTCTCTCTTCCCACACTGTGCTTTTCAAATAGATAAAACACATTAAAATTTTCAAATAACAAATTTCAAAGACTAATACTTTTATAGGAGATACTAAAATGAATTACTAGAAAATGAAATGATAAAAAGTCAGAAAAAGTACAAGCCAAACAATTATAACTTTGGATAAAAATTAATTTTAATAAAATCAATATATATAAATATGACAATGGACATGAATAAAACAAAAATACCGTATCTGTTTATTTGAAAGTGCACGTATACATGATTGATACAGTTACACAATTTTTGTTTTTCTTCAATTATAAATGTTGAGTGAAATATGAATCATCCATTAAAAACACAGAGCATTTTGAAAGAACACTGTTTTCATGTTCTTCTTGCTTGTTAACTCACCTAATCTGTTGACAATGTCTCTAGAAGATAATGTGTATCTAAATTCTTTGTGTGTTGTTGTTTTACTTAAGTAACACTCATTTTTAAAAAGCCAATTTCACAGAGAATATTTACATGAATTTTGGAAAAGTATTTTAAGCAATTTCAGCAAGCTCAGCATCTTCAGTTTTAATTTTTATATTAAATGAGAAAAGGGATACTGATTTTTTTAAAAAGATTTATTTATTTATTTGAATGTCAGAGTTACACAGAAAGAGGAGAGGCAGAGAGACAGAGAGGTCTTCCATCCACTGGTTCACTCCCCAATTGGCCACAAGGGCCATAGTTGAGCTGATCCGAAGACAGGAGCCAGGAGCCAGGAGCTTCTTCCAGCTCTCCCACACAGGTGTAGGGGTCCAAGGACTTGGGCCATCTTCTACTGCTTTCCCAGGATCGGAAGTGGAGCAGCTGGGATACAAACCAGCGCCCATATGGGATGCCGGCGCTGCAGGCGGCAGCTTTACCCGCTATGCCGCAGCGCCGGCCCCAGGATACTGATGTTTTAAAATTAGCCTCTAATCCTTCATCAGCAGCCGGCTTCAAAAATTGCTGTGTAAAGTTTGCCAACATGAATTTACATTTGTTGAAAGAAACCATAAATTTCCTATTTCTGAATATTCTTTTGACAGAAAATAAAATTTGACTTGGATATAGTGCTAACTCTTTGGTTGAGGAAGCATCCCGTATGTTTTCTTCTCATTTCAGGATCAGTATCAGAATATAAGTCTATGCAAAACTTCAGTTTAAGACCATATTTGTTGACAGTGTAATTTGCAATTTTTGTAACTGTTCAGAGTCAGTTGCAATTATTGTCAATGAAGAAAAGTAAATCCTTTGTATTTAGATATATGTAAACTACAAAAGTCTAGTCAAGTTACGCAGGAAGACGCTTCACCAGTGTACTTACATTAATATCGTACACCAGGTGTGAGAACATTGTGGTGAGTGTTGTTGAAAAGTGATAGCTAAGCATCCATCTTTGCTGAAAATTCAGATTTCAAATACACATCTTTGATCCAGTCTTCAATGATGTCTCAGCTATTCTGTATGGATATTTAAGTTTTAGCAATCTGAAGTAATATACAACAAGGAGCTCCAAAAGTTCTAATGTATTTTGAGCAAACATTAAACTTCTGTTTCTATCATCCTTTTATTTACTTATTTTAGAGTTAGGTATTTATTTGAGAGGCAGAGTGAGAGAGACAGAAAGAGATAGACAGTGCCTATCCTTTGGTTCACTTGTCAAATGCCTACAATGGCCAGGATTGGGCCAGGTCCGAACTGGGAGCCAGGAACTTAATTCAGGTCTCTCACATGAGTGGCAGGAATCTAATGACTTGAGTCATTACTAGCTATCTCCCAGGGTCCAGATAAACAGGAAGCTAGACACAGAAGCTACAGCTGAGTACCAAACCTCAGTTCCCCTGTATGGGACATGGGCATCTTAATGGCTCAGCTAAATACCCACCTCATTCTTTAAAATTCAATAGAGGAATTTAGTGATAGTTTCTTTTGAAGAATTATTTTGATTTGAGTTTATTTCTTCATGCTTTGTACATGAATGTTATTTAAAAGTTAGTGTTTTAATTGTTTCATTAAACAATAAATCCCCATAATTGATGAAACATGATGGTTTTAGCTGTGAAATTCTTCAAGAAAAACATTTACCTCTCTGAATCCCACACAGATGACTTGCTTATAAAATTCCTAGGATTTTGGTAAAACCATTTGAGTCAGTTTATCACAGAGGATCTCTTCAGTAAAGAAAGAAGTTATGTGTCATGTTGAGGATAATGAACCTGTGAGAGGAACTGGATGGTGGGCAACCATGAGAAAAAGAAAGGATAAACAGTACTCAAACAATTTTTTACTATTCTCTGGACCAGTATAAATATAATTAATCTGTTCTGCCATATATTGATTTTTAACATATTACCAATAAAATTTATAGTAAAGCCTATTTCATATTTTCCCATAGACACAAAAGAATTACATAAAATAAGTTCTTAAATGCCATGGTAGAAGAGGCTTTTTAATTAACCATTTCTGGGGCTGCTGGCGATGTGGCGCAGTGGGTTAACACCCTGGCCTGAAACGCCGGCATCCCATATGGGTGCCGGTTCAAGACCTGGCTGCTCCACTTCTGATCCATCTCTCTGCTATGGCCTGGGAAAGCAATAGAAAGTGGCCCAAGGCCTTGGGCCCCTGCACCCGCGTGGGAGACCCGAAAGAGGCTCCTGGTTCCTGGCTTCGGATAGGTGCAGCTCCGGCTGTTGCGGCCAATTGGGGAGTGAACCACTGGATGGAAGACTCTCTCTCTCTCTCTCTCTCTGCTTCCCCTTTCTCTGTGTAACTCTGATTTCAAATAAATAAATAACTCTTTTAAAAAATTAACCATTTCTTAAATCTTCCCATCACTACTTTTTTTTTTTTTTTTTTTTTTTTTGACAGGCAGAGTGGACAGTGAGAGAGAGACAGAGAGAAAGGTCTTCCTTTTGCCGTTGGTTCACCCTCCAATGGCCGCCGCGGTAGCGCGCTGCGGCCGGCGCACCGCGCTGTTCCGATGGCAGGAGCCAGGTGCTTCTCCTGGTCTCCCATGGGGTGCAGAGCCCAAACACTTGGGCCATCCTCCACTGCACTCCCTGGCCACAGCAGAGAGCTGGCCTGGAAGAGGGGCAACCGGGACAGGATCGGTGCCCTGACCGGGACTAGAACCCGGTGTGCCGGCGCCGCAAGGCGGAGGATTAGCCTACTGAGCCACGGCGCCGGCCTTCCCATCACTACTTCTCCAGAGAACCCAGACATTCCTTGTTTCTTCTCCTCTCTGGCTCCAACTTCTGCTGCTGCCCAGTTCATTGTGTTTGTTCACAGCTTCTAAGCTCTGGTTAATCTTCCAATGATGCCCTTCCTGTTCTCTGGTTCCACTAACCTTGACTGATTGTCTCCTACATGTTTTCCTCTTCTTGTCTTTTTCTATTTACTTCTAGGAAAGACATAGTCTGTCCTTGACTCACTATCTCCGAAGAAGATCCCTGGTTCATTTTTGTCTTGGTCTCATTTTCTCAGCTCTTCTGTTTCCCTTGGGTTTCTTGTCTTGGGCTTCTCCCTCCTCTTGCCCTTTGGCAGTGTCTCCAGCTTCATCTGTCTGGTTGGATCAATCCTACCTCCCAGGCTTCTTTCAGCAATTAAAATATGACTTACATTTTCTGCTCCTGTGTTCCTAAAGACTTTCATGTCCTCAACTACTTCCATCCCCCATAGCGTCACCATTTGTTCTTTCTTCATGTCTTCCCATTTCATTGCTTCTTTTGTCGTTCTCTCCTACCGCTCTTGTGTATTTAGCAACTGTTTCACTTCAGCTGCTTTTATTCCCGCAATCATCACCTTCTGAACCTAGAGTAGACCTTCATATGCACATTGGAATGCCTGAGTATCTCACAGGCTACATCTGTTTCGAAGTTCCTCCCAATTGCTTCTCCACTTTGTTTTCTAGCTCTTCCAACAATGGTGGATCCCTATCCTCTCTCCTGTTCTTATTACAACATTCCTCCTTTCTAAATGCTATTCATATTTTAATTACTGAATATTATGATTAGTGGTGCATTAATCCTTGGATTATAAAGTTGACTGAAATTATGTTTTTGCAAAAATTAAAGAATAAAAGAAAGGAAGAAAGGATGGGGATTGAGGGAGGGAAAGGGATAAGAAGGGAATTATGGCCATCTTGTTAGAATTGTACCTATGAAATATATGAAATTTGTTATCTTTATATTCATAAAAGTTGAAAAAAGAAAAATGTTAAGAAATTTAAAAAAAGCTGCTCCCCTCTGCAAAATAAACCCATCCATACACACATACTATTCACATTGTTGCAGCTAATTTGTAAAATTCTAGTTCCTGTGCTGTGGCTCCTGTAGCTTTTTGGTTTAGCTCTCTTCAGTAACTCTATACTTGTCAGCTAATCTCATTGTTGAAATCTGCATTCTTCCCCCAATACACGTTATTTTTCTTTCCTCATCTATACTATTTTCCCATTGTTCACCGATTCTGGCTACTTCCGTGTGTGGGTACCACACGGGTGTCCTAAACTTACATCCTATGATATTTAATCCACCTATGCACATTCTGCCATTTCTATCCTACTCATTTTTCAACTGTTCAAGAAGAGCTTGAAAATGTCCCTGAATCATTTGCCCTTGCCCACCCACCTGGCTTGTCCTGATATACCCCACCAATTGTCAGAACCTGGCTTTTATCTTCATAGGAAACTGATGTATTCAGCTGCTTATTAGCCTAACTGGTCCCATTTGATCCTTTGATTATTTCAAACTTGGAGTTGATTCTATTCTATTCTTCAGTCCTTTTCAGACTCTAAAATATATTCCAACTTTTTCCAGTGACTTCATCCACAGTTTACATTTGCTTAGCTGCCTTGTTGTTTGCTTCTTATTCTGTTTTACTTCTAGTTTATGCTTAAATTACCCACATGCTCATTTCCTAAGCTGATCCCATATCCCGCATTACTTCTAGAGTTAGCCAAACTGCAAATGCTGAGGACATAGCCTTCCACATAACTGTTCCCACTTATGATACTACATGCAGGTTCAGAGCCTCCTTAAACTACACTCAGGTCCAATAATTTACTAGCAGGACTCACAGATCTCAATGAAGGCTGTTATCCTGATGGTATAATTCATTACAGGGGCAAGATACAAATTAAAACCAGTTAAAGGGAGAGACACAGAGCAGGGACAGGGCAAAGCCTACTTTGTCACCTTCTGAGGAGTCAGGATGACTACTTCCCATGTGGCACCTATGTATGACAATACACATGGACTACGGCCAGTCAGGGAAGTTCCATAAGCCACTGTATCCAGAGTTGTTTTAGAATTTCATCACATAAGCAAGATATATTGATTTATTCATGATTGATGACTGATTTTTCACATTACTGAACTCAGCCTCAAGTCAACTGAGACCTAGTGACCCAAAGCTTCCACCCTAAGTCACATGGTTTTTCTTTCTGGTATTCTGAGCCCTACCCTAACCTGTCATGTATGGCCAGCTCCACCCTGTGATGTGGTGTGGACAGCCTGTGTTCCAAACAAAGACACTCCCAAGACAAAAAAAAAAATTATATCCCAAAATCCTAGGGCAAATGCCAGATACTTTTTGGTATATGGCCAAATTCTTCACCACACCATCCAAAGTTCTCTGATGCTACCATGCCCTCCAGAGTTTGGAGATTGATCTAAAACTTACTTCTTCATATTTATATTATGTAAGCATTTTTGACTTTTGCTTTTCTCTTTTTTATTTCACAGAAATTGTCCAGACTGCCTCACTTCTTTTCCTTGGTTCCCATTTCATAACGTCTTTGAGTCTTCCATTTCCCACATAAAACTGGAATTGGAGTTTGTGAGGGAGAGTCCCATTTAATTTAAAAAGCTACTGAGAGATCTTCTTACTTTTCTACATGCTGAATATTAAGGTCTGTGGTAAATTAAGCCTGTGATTATAGAGTGGATTAAAGTTTAAAACATTAAATTTTAAAAAAAGAAAGGGAGGCCTCACCAGAAACTAACACTAATGGGACAGTGATCTTGAATTACTGGATTCCAAAAGTCAAGAAAAAGAATTTCTGTTGTGCAGAGAGAGAGAGAGAGAGACTGACTTAGCTTAGGTTGCACAGTTGGTCAGTGGCAGAGCCCAGCTGAGCATTTCCTTCTCTGGAATGCTTCAGCTCACATGTTACTTTGTCCCTTCTTTCAATTTTGTTGATTGCTTTTTTTTTTTTTTTTAACAGGCAGAGTGGACAGTGAGAGAGACAGAGAGAAAGGTCTTCCTTTGCCATTGGTTCACCCTCCAATGGCCGCTGCGGCCGGCGCACCGCGCTGATCCGAAGCCAGGAGCCAGGTGCTTATCCTGGTCTCCCATGCGGGTGCAGGGCCAAGCACTTGGGCCATCCTCCACTGCACTCCCGGGCCATAGCAGAGAACTGGACTGGAAGAGGAGCAACCGGGACAGAATCCGGCGCCCCGACTGGGACTAGAACCTGGTGTGCCGGCGCCGCAAGGCGGAGGATTAGCTAGTGAGCCAAGGCGCCGGCCATTGACTGTTTCTCACTTAAGTGGGTCAAAATGGGTTTTCTCTCTCAACTGCTAAACCAGCTACACCAATGAGCTGATCTCACTGCCCACCACTCCCATTTATGTCTCTTCTTTCCTTTCTTTCTTTTGGCTTAAACTCTTATTGAATGTGAATTCATGAAATTCCATGCTGGTTATTGTGGGGATAGACACAGAAGAATAAAATAGAACCATTTCTTTCAAGGAGCTTGAGGTGACCAAGGGAAAAATTGCAACATTAATAAAAATAATTAAAAGGGAAAAAAATAAAGTGATACTTATGCAACTGCTTTTGGCACCCTAAAACAAATCAAAACAAAACAAAAAGCTTATTGGGGCTGGTAGGTAAAGCCACTGTTTGTATCCTATATCACAGTGCTGGCTCAAATCCCAGCTGCTTCATTTCCAATCCAGCTTCCTACTAAAGCATTGGAAAATGATTCAAGTGTTTGGGTCCCTTCCACTCATGCGCAGGACCTAGGTGGAGCTCTGGGCTGCTGGCTTTGGCCTGGCCTAGCCCAAGCCATTGCAACCATTTGGGGAGTAAATCAGCAGATGGAAGCACTCTCTCTCTTTCTCTCCCCCCCCTCTCGCTCTCGCTCTCACTCTCTTGCTCTTTCTCTCTCTCTCCCTGCCCCCATCTCTGTCACTCTGCCTTTCAAATAAATAAAATAAATATGAAAAAAACTACCACTCCCTTTACCTCCATATTTCCAGTCTTCTTGCCATGGCAAGGGATGCATATTCCATTCCCTTCAAGAGAAGGGGGCCACAATGCTTGCTTCCTTCTATATCCCTTTCCCTCTCTAATCCACTAATACACCAAGGCTCTGTCTCATTTCCAATTATTATTACAAATTTTTTTCTTAATGTGGAAAAAAATTTAAGGATGCTTTTCATATTTAAAAATTTTGGTCAAATTATCACAAATCCATTAAACTACAATGTCATTATAGCAAAGAACAAACTGAAATGGGTGTTATTATACAAACATTAAAATTGGTGATAAGTCATTTCATCATTATTATATTGGCACAATGTGAGTGGATCTTTAATGAAAAGATACATGGCAGGGGGAGAAGACAAGCAGTCACTTTGGAAATAATCCATAGCTATTAGGAGAGGCTCTCTGTCTCTACCTGTGCCACTTGTGGGCAGGTTTGAAGGTCTGGAACAACCATTTGGGTGATGGTATGAGGAAAAAACAATAGTCACTCTAAAAGAGATAATGACTTCCACTTCTTGTTCTCTTATCAAGAATGAACACAGTCAACTGTTCAGGGATATTGGTTCCAACATCCCCTACAAATACCCAAATCCTTGTATGCTCAAGTATCTGATATAAAATTGTGTAGTATTTAATATAACCAATAGGGTCCTCTGGTATACTCTAAATCACCTCTAGATTACTTATAATACTTAATACAGTATAAATGCTATGTGAATAGCTATTACACCACATTGTTTAGGGAATTATGAGAAGAAAAATGTCGGTACACGTTCAGTACAGATGCAAGCACTGTGTGCCTAACTACATAATACAGGATCTATGGTCGTAATTTTATGGTGCACAATAAGCACAGGAATACATTTAAGTTAGAAATTTAAGAAAGAGTAAATATGTGGTAGAAGGTGCATTTGAACCCAAGTTTTCTCCAGTCAAATTCACTCCTGTCTTGTTTTTTAGTGACTCTTACAGATGATAATTATATGAGTCATCTAGCACACCTCCAATAACGCAGAGCTCATCTCCTAACAGAGTATTCTATTCCATGTTGGCCAGATATGGTTATTGAAATAGTAGGAAAAAAATATAGATTCCAGGATAGTACCCACATCTTCTTCCTACTGAGCCTATTGAAAACTTTATGGCATTCAGGTTCTACATTTGTGTCACTGTATGCACCTGCATAGTGATATCATTCATTATCTCCAAAATCCAGTTGTTCTTAGAATATAGGGCTATCTCTCTCACTGTCTAGACCATCTCAGGCCATAAATTTCAGACCAGAATCTAGGTCTATTCACTCATGTGAGTAAAGAACACTGCAGTATTCTTTGGGACTCAGCCACTGTGGAGTCTAGCTCCTGACAAAACTCTCCTCCTTCTGCTCTGGCCTTCCAGACTGTGGGCATCTCTCCAAACCCTTCTCTTTTCATTTGCCTTCTGGTAGTCTCCATTCAACCTGACATTATTTTACCCATCTGTCCTCAATACTCCCTCCCCCACAGTTAGTCATGCTGTATTAATTTGGAACAAAAAGAAGAAAAATGTCCCTGTGACTCCTCTCTCCTCTTTCGCCCCTTGAACCTTGCCACCTATCCACCACTTTCCATTCCCATTTCAGACCACAGACTGGTGAAAGGGGTATAATTACTGATCAGGAAGTTTATGAATAAAAAAAATATGATGAGGATTTGCAAGAGGGAGAAAAGTACAAAAAGTCTCGAACTTACATGGTCCAACATCTGACTTTTTGATATTCTATTGGTGAAAACAACATGCATTCAGTAGAAATTGGACTTTGATGTTGAATTCTGGTCTTTTCTTGGACTAGAAGCATGCATGACAATACTTTCTCACAATGCTGGGCAATGGCAGCCTGCACAGCTCCCAGCCAATCACGGAATCATCACAGCAAACAACTAATGCTCAGCATGCTGCGTTGCTGAGCTATGATGTTTGGGAGGTTAGTTATTAAACGCATGTAAGACATAATATTTTCCATTTATTCTGCATTTATCATATGTAACTCCATCATAAATTAAAGAGCATATGTATATAAAACATTTTAAGGTATACTGTCTTATTGGATGAAAACTTACCCCAAATTCTGTATTTGCAAAGTTGTTCTGCTTATCATTCACTAACAATCATTATGTATGGGGCCCTTTACTACTCTTCCTATTCTCAGGCATCTTAAGTTAAAGGACTATTTAGAGATTAAGAGAAGCCCCCTTTGGAGCCAATGTTGTGGCTAGTGGGTAAAGCCACTGCCTGTGACACCAGCATCCCATATGGGCACTGGTTGGAGTCCTGGGTGCTCCAACCAGTGCCCATATTAGCTCCCTGCTAATCTGCCCGGGAAAAGCAGTGGAAGATAGTCCAAATCCTTGGGACCCTACCACCTACATGGGACACCCAGAAGAACCCCCTGAATCCTGGCTTTGGACTGGCCAAGCTCTGGTCATTGCGACCATTTGGGAAGTGAACCAACAGATGAAAGATCTCTCTCTCTCTCAGTCTCTCTCTCTCTCTCTCTCTCTCTCTGTAAACTATGGTTCTCGAATAATTAAACTAAATCCTTTTTTTAAAAAAGAAAAGAAATAAAAATAAAAACACAAAGAAATTTGAGTCTAGATATAAAATTTCTCTCTCTCTTCATCTCTCTCCCAAAGTATATATATACATAAATATTTTGACCTAGAAATTTCACTACCATTGATGTACTCTACTAATATAATACATAATACTACCTGTACAAAAGTATTGGCAGAAAATATCTTTATGTCAAGGCAGATTATTATGCTTGATGTGAAAATGGGAAAGAATGTTGTGGGAGTGCACAGGATAAAAATGAATATAACCATGATAGACTATCCAGAGAGCTTCTACTAAATCTCTTACCTTCCTGACAATCTGGACACATTGAGCTTTTCATCAAGAATTTTGAATTCAGATTTTTATTCATTATTTGAAATTTTTTTTTTGACAGGCAGAGTAGACAATGAGAGAGAGAGAGACAGAGAGAAAGGTCTTCATTTTTCATTGGTTCACCCCCCAGTGGCCACCGCGGCCGGTGTGCTGCAGCCAGCGCACCGCGCTGATCCGAAGCCAGGAGCCACGCGCCTCTCCTGGTCTCCCATGCAGGTGCAGGGACCCAAGGACCTGGGCCATCCTCCACTGCACTCTCAGGCCACAGCAGAGAGCTGGACTGGAAGAGGAGCAACCAGGACGGAATCCAGCGCCCTGACTGGGACTAGAACCCCGGGTGCTGGCGCTGCAGGCGGAGGATTAGCCTATTGAGCCGCGGCGCCAGCCCATTGTTTGGATTTTGACAATGAGCACATACAATATTTCCAACTGTGCCAAAATTTTATTTTATATTTCTCTCACCTAGAATTTGCTAATAAATCACCACCAAAGATCAAAAAGGCTGGACACCATTTGAGTGGTGAGAATTAATACTATTCAGTAATACTACTGCTATCAAAAAAGAGTCCTGTGTGAACTGAACTCAACTTTGACTTGGGCAGAGGTGACTGGACATTTTAGGGACAATGAGAACCTAAATAATGGAAGGGTGGAGTTTGAATCAAGTCAGGGAAGTGGAAGTTTTTGAAAACCAGGAGGACAAGAGGTTAGTTAATGACTCAACCCTCTGAGTTTGCTGAATGCTTCTTTTCCAAGGGAGAAAAATACTTCCTGTATCTTTTTATTTTTAATTTTAAGTTACACAAGTTTCATGTATTTCATATATACAGATTTAGGAACATAGCAACACATCTCAAAGTGCAAAGAAAGGATTTCTAATTGCAAATTTTTAAAGTAACTACTTTGCCTCTGGCAGTCTTGAGCTTTCTCAGGCTCACACTTAAGAAAGGCTGGGATCATCCTAGGGATACAGCTTTGAGCTAGCTATTAGAAACTGTGCATGGGGCCAGTGTCGTGGCACGGTAAGTGCCGTGGCATGGTAGGTTAAACCTCCGCCTGCAGTGTTGGCATCCCATATGGGCACTGGTTCATGTCCCAGCTGGTCCTCTTCCAATCCAGTTCTCTGCTATGGACTGAGAAAGCAGTGGAAGATGGCCCAAGTGCTTGGGTCCCTGCATCCATGTGAAAGACCCAGAAAAAGCTCCTGGCTTTGACCTTGCCCAAGCCTGGCTGTTGTGGCCATTTGGGAAGTGAACCAGGATGGAAGACCCGCCCCCCCTCTGTCTGTAACTCTACCTATCAAATCAATAAATAACAAAACAAAGAACAAAGAGAGAGAGAGAGAGAGAGAGAGAGAGATAATATATAAAGATAGAGAGAAACCACGCTAGGATTTGTTCAAGTCTCGGTGTGTATTGGAGGGAGAAGGATGGGGATGGAATCACTGTGCTTAGAGTTTACAAGTTTTTCTAGGGCAAGGTTGAAGCCTAGTTAAGAAGAGGGCTCAGAAGACTCTGAATGGACTTTGGTCAAGAACAGAATGTCACTATGAAAATACTTCAAACAGTTCATGGGAAAAAAAAAAGGAAGAACAAAATGGGAAAGTTTATTTCAGTGCTGCAAATTTTTAAATCCATGCACACCTTTTTCATAATATGTATTTTCCATGAATTTTTGAAGATACTTTATGTATCAAACGTGAATAAAGTCAAGTCGATAAATCCAAGATGTATTGGCTGAGAGCCTAATTTGGGTACATGCCCAGGCTTTCAGCATTGGTTGAAGACTCAGACCATCTAAACAATCTTTGCCTTTATCCCCATCTACCGGGATTTCTCACAGATAGGAAAATCACTTTACACTGAAGCATGAATATTGCTGCGGACATCTGATTGTTAGAAAGCTCCACTAACCTCAATTCAAACCTATATTCCTGATGCTTTCAACCATTAGGGGCTTTCATGAAAGACAGAAAGATGCTTCTCTCTCTCTCACTTAACAGTAAAAGAGGAATCATCTGTCGTCTACTCAATGCAAACTTAAATGTATCTTCTCCAATAAAAAAAGAAAATCTCAATACATCCTTCTCCTTTCTTAAGTCTTGTTACTTGTATTTATATCTTTCTGGCCATCTGGTCATAATACAGAATCTTAGGACTATTTAGCAATTATTTATTGAGCCATTCCTACTCTGCACTGTGCTAGGTGCTATAATAGGCAGTTAAAAACAAAAAGATGGGCAAGATCTTGTTCTTATGTTACCTGAATTCTAGAAATGAGAGACAATGTACAAATAAGTGAGTAGGGAATGTCAGATAGTCAGTGTTTCAGAAATGAATGCTGTGATGAAAATCAATTAAAACTTATATGATTACAAATGAGGCATATCATAAAAATTGAATAAATAAATGTTGCATGGATATTTGACACTATACACTACTAAGACACAGACCAATTGAAATCACTGGAAGGAGAGCTTAATAGTAGTAAATAATAAGAGAAACTTGGAGGTAAGTCAATTTAAGGAAAACAAAATAGGTGAATGAAATTCTCTACCTAATCCGTGGAAATTTGAGTGTAAAACATTTAGCCTAGTCACGGAAGATACAGGCTACAGCCTGTTTTTCAAGTTGAGTGTTTTAAGAAAAATGCAGCCATTTTATAGAATATAGAATTGGAGAAAATAGGATCCCTGAATGGGCTGGTACACCTGTGCTAAGCCTAACTGTTTTCTTCATACTAGCTGAACCCCTGGCTCCAGGAGAGCAGCTCCTTCTCGTCAATCAGGTGCCTGTTCAAATACTATCTCCTCTAAGAAGCTCGCTTTAATCACCTAATTTAATTCATCTCCAACCCTCCCCTTTCCACTCCATTATCTACTCTAAAACCACGATATATTTTCTATAAAATACTTGTCAAGGTCTGAAATCATACAATCATGTTTTGGATGATGTTCTTATTTTACCATATAAGAAAGTGATCTCTGTAAGAGTCATGGAAGTCTTCATCTCCAGTGTGGAGAACACTACCTGAAACAGAGAAGGGAAATGTTAACCGTCTAGTGCTACTTGATTGAATATTACTTTATTGTCATTAAGCAATGTTGTGTTAACATGTCAGGGTCTGGTGGGCTTATCGAACTCTGTACTATAAAGAAAACATGAAAAAAACATTAACTAGGCACTCTTGAGCTGCGAGTCTGAAAGCTTCCTTCCGAAAGAGGGAACACTCTTGCTCTGATGCACTTCATTGTTGTGAACCAGAAAGTATGGAAGCCAGATACAGGAGGAGTTTTGTTCAATGTGATAATTTCTGAGCAGTACAAGAAGGCCAAAAGTTCAGTGATATTCCTTGGTAATGTATCTGGAAAACTGTTGTAAATTCTTACTTCTTAATGTCCAAGTAAACAATGTCATACCTTTGGATGTTATTATATGTTCAGTAAAATAGTAAGTCAACTATGGACAATTAAGTTTAGGAGAAATTAAAGTGAAAATATTATGTACTGCAGAAAATTTCCTAGAATATTTAATAAAATAAAATAAATTGTGAGCCCCCTCAAAAGAAAGCATACATTCAGTATTTTCCATAACTGGATGAGGAGAGAATTCTTTTTTAAAAAATTTATTTTTTAGATTTCTCTCTCCCTCTTTCTCTCTTTCTCTCTCTCTCTCTCTCTCTCTCCCTCCCTCCCACCTTTTCTCTTTCTCAGCATATAGACAAATGGAGAGAAATCTTCCAGCTGCTAGTTCACTCCCCACATGCCTGTAACGATCGTGGAATTCTTTTTTCTAGAAAATATATATTAAGATTTCAGGGGACCAAGGGGTAGGCATTTGGCCTAATGGATAAGCTGCCAGTGGAAACACCCACATCCCATACTGGAGTGCCTGGGTTCAACTCCTGACTTCACTTTCAATTCCAGCTTCCAGCTAATGTGCACCCTGACAGGCAGCTGCAGATGGCTCAAGTAGTTGGGTCCCTGCCACCCACACATCAGATCTGGATTGAATTTCTAGCTTGCTTTGGTCCCATCCAGGGGACCATCTCCTCATCCTGTCTCTCAAACAAAATAAATAAATAAAAATTTTTGTAAATGACTTCATGGGATATCAGGGTCTTGAAAATCAAAGGTCTACGATTCTCAGGATGTGAAAAGGCCAAGAACTCTGGGGTCTGGAAGTAGAATATTATAGATGAATCGTGTTCCCCTCCCCAAAATTCACATGCAAAAGCTCTAACTAAATGCCACTATATTTTGAGATATGAACTTCAGGGGGTAATTAAAGTTAAATGGGGTCATAAGGGTGAGGCTTTAATGCAATAGGGCTGATATCCTTTTAAGAGGATAAAGAAACACTAAGGATTAAATCCACAAATAAAGGCCACATGAGGACACAGCAAAAAAGCTATAAACCAAAGAGAGAGACCTCGGGAGAAACCAGTCCTGCTGGCATTTTGACTATGGATGTCAAAACTGAGATAAAATAAGTTCCTGCTGTTTAAGCTCCCCAGTTTGTGGCATTTTGTTATGACAGTCTTATAAGATTAATACACTTTCCAATATTGGCCAACTCTTGGGTTATAGGTATCTTTCAGCACTGAGTAAGATAGACATGATTTTACCAATAGGGCTGAGAGCTGGGTGTGAGGTCACCTAAGAGCAACATGACTCAGTAGGAAAAAAATCGCAGTTTCTATTCATTCACATCATCTTGTCCCATGATTGGAGCTATTTAATCTCAGTGGCTCAAAGATAATTGAATGCTAACTAAAGCACAGAATCCCTGTCTATGTTAACTTCCTGTTCCCACAAAAGGCAGGGAACAAGGTCCTGACAGACACAAGGTCAAAATTCAAATATACAGATCTCTAGCTCACTATGGGCATAATCACAGTGGAACCTATATTAAAACAAACAAAATAGAACAAGAAGACCTGGAGTATGAAGGGGCCACACAAAGGAAAAATAAGAGGAAAGACAAAAACACTAGTTAGTCCAGCCAAATCTTGGGCAGTGATTTCAAAACCATTCCAGGAAGGAAGGCCTTGAGTGGTTGGTGTGTTTGCTAGGTATCAAAAAGCAACATGCCCTGAGGAGTTGGCTTCCCTCCCAGCCTCACTCATCAACCTTGTTTGCCATTGTGTTGAAGGTCAACTTTAAACTCTTTTATTTATTTCTATTTTATTTGAAAGGGAGGGAGGGAAGGAAGGAGAGAGAGATGTGGGGAGGGAGGGAGGAAAGGAGGGGGAGAAAGCAAGGGGGGCGGGGAGATCATAGTTTCTGGCTCATATCCCAAAAGTTCACAACAGACAGGGTTGGGCAAGGCCAAAGCTAGGAGTCCAGAACTCCATCTGTCCCCACATGGGTTGTAGGGACTCATGTACTTGAGCTATCACCTGATTGCCAGGATGTGCCTTAGCAGGAGGTTGGATCAGAAGTGGAGTAGCTGGGACTCAAACCAGGCAGTCTGATATGCAAAGTGTGTGTCCCAAGTGGACACACTGCTATGCTACATGCCTACCCTGAAGGATGGATTTTTAACTTAAAAACTTGAAGCAGCAATCTAGATTACTTTCACTAGGTATAGAGGAAGAAGAAAGCACATTGAAAAAGGGACCATCACAGATTGCTGCTTAGATAGATGGGGGTATAGATAGGACAGGAATCCTCGGCCCCTTACTCGGTCATCCTCTCTCCCCACTGGGAACCTCCTGCTTTCCAGATGATTGGCACACAAGAAAATGTCATGCACTTCCCCAGTGCTCTGCTGCTTATTTAAAAGAGCAGCTGTCTTTCCAGAATCCTCTGTAATACCCTTATTATTTCAGTGTCCAGTGTGTCTCCATATCTACCTTGTAAATTTAGGCTTAAAGGCAGCACATCAGAGTGGTTGGAAAGCATCTGCTCTTTACCTTAAACCAACCAATTCTTGGAGCCATCATTGTGGTACAGCAGGTGAATCCGCCATCTACAATGCTGCCAGCATCCCATAAGGACACTGGTTCTGGTCTCAGCTATCCCACTTCTGATCCAGCTCCCTGCAAATGTACCTGGGAAAGCCATGGAAGATGACCCAAGTACCTGGGCCCCTGCCACCCATGTGAGAGACCAAGATGGAGTTCTGGGCTCCTGACTTTGGCCTGGCCCAGCCCTGGCCATTGCAGCCAGTAGAGGAGTGAACCAGCTAATAGAAGATCTCTCTCTCTCTCTCTCTCTCATGTTACCTTAAAAATAAATAAATTTTAGGGAAAAATATTTCTCTAATCCATGTTTCATCCAGTAAATAACAGAGAATAACTGTAGGAGTTTCCTAAGTTTCTTCTAAGGTTTAAGTGAGAGAGCTCACACAGCAGGTGTAGCACAGTTCTAGCACAGGGTAAGTGCTTAACAAATGGCTACCTTTTCTTTTATTAATAAAGTATCCCATTCCTATAGCTGCAGTCTGCACCTGGGTTACTACGAGCTGTGGCACTGGCTTCCCTATTTCCTCCAGCTTATTGGCTGAGAAACTCCTCATTCAGGTCATGCTGCAGTTAGACTCCCTCACCCTTAACTAATCCTCTAATGAGTCATCCTCCCCTTCCTGTGGCACTTCAAACCTAAGAGGAAAGAAACTTTCCAAACTCTCAGGCTTTCTTCCTACTCTGTTTTGAATTTCTTCTGCATTAACTTCACCATGGCTTCCCCAGGATGGACCCATGGGCACAGTGAGTCTTCTAGCCTTCAAGTCCCTCCCTCCACCCTGCCCCCTCTTAGGAATACATGAAGGAATGAACACACTACCCTCTGCCTGAAGTGTATGGCTTCTCATCTCCAGATTACTCTCATCCCAGCGGGACCCTCAGTAATTTGTGGCTCAGTGTCCAGCTTGAAATTTTCCTCATCATGTAAACAATTACCAAACCCAAACAAGGCCACACCCTTCATCTCCACCCATCCTTCAACTGCTTTATTTTTTGATACAGTCTCAGGATCATTGTCTCAACATCACCTCTAAGAAATGAAATCTAATACCTTACCTTCTAATCACAGCCTCAGTAAACAACTGTTCATATTCCCCATACCTACAAGTTCACATTTTGCCCAAATCTTGACCTCTACATATGGAAATGCTTACAAATTTCATAGTCCATCAGAATATTCTGGAATCCGTAACTCTTTTCCAAGACGTGTCACCTCCTAACAAGTCTTTATGGTCCCCTCAAGTCTGAGATGTACCCACTTCCTATCCATAAGGTCACTGGTTTTCATTTTACACTCAGAATCACAATGAATTTTGGTAGAAATATCCAGAGTGGTGCAGACTGGCCTTCTTGAATCTAGTGCTGGTTTCATCTAGTGGCATTTGGTTTTACATCCATTATTATTTATCTGCTATGTTCCCACTGATGTCTGTGCCAATATTTCTCCATACTTCTCAAGCTTCCAGATAAACCTAACTCTTCCAAGGCAAAAGGCAACCCCAGAGCAGGCATTTGGTATAGCGATTCAAAGACCACTTGGGATACTCAATCCCCTACTGGTTCAAGTTCTAACATTGCTTCCGATTCCTGTTTCCTGCTAACGCACACTCTAGGAAGCAGTAGGTGATAGCTCAATTACTTGGGTCCCTGTCAACCATATGGGAGACCCAGATTGAGTCTTTGGCTCCCAGTTTTGGCATGAAACAGCCCCAGCAATTTGGGGGATGAACAGAAGATAGAAGATTAATCTCTGTTTCTGATTCTTTCCCATCTTTGTTCCTTTCAAATACATAAATAAAAACTTTTAAAGACTCCTTTTTTATTTGAAAGGCAGAGTTGAGAGAGAGAGACTAAATCTTCCATCTGCTGGAAGTGGCTGCAATCACCCAGATTAAACCAGGCTGAAGCCAAGAGCTTCATCTGAAACTCTCATGTAGGTGGCAGGGACCCAAGCACTTGGGTCATTTTCTGCTGCTTTTCCTAGGACATTAGCAGGGAGCTGAATCAGAGGTGGAGCAGTTGGGACATGAATTGGCACCTAGACAGGATGCCAGTGTCACAGGTGGTAGTTCTACCCATTATGCCACAACACTGGCCAATAAAGAAACCTTTTTAAAAAGACCTAGTTCTTCCCTTTGGATCTGAGACACACTCCAGTATGTTTGCCATTATTATCAAATGCTATACACTGTACATAATTACATGTGCTATACTTTTCTATGACTAGCAGTGAAACTTGCTGAAGCTTCCTTCCATTCCTCTCATCTCTTTCAGCTCCAAAACATTTTTAAAAAATGTGTGACCCTGTATTTCCATGTCACCCTGATCACCCTTTGATCTCATTCCTACTACTCTTAGCCAAAATTGCATTTTCAAACTGCAATAATGAAATCATGGCTTTTCTCAGTATTCATTTTCTTCAAACTTTCAGAGAAAACAATACAACTTATAATTACCTCTCTTTATAAGACTCTTCACTTCATTTCTCTTCCATGACTGAGCACAGTTAACTCCATTAATTGTTATTGTGATTACTGAATGATTACCTAAATCTTCTGAACCTCAACCCACTCACTGGTGAGATTAGGATAATAAAAATTCCTTCTTCCATGAGTTGTCATGAAGATGACATTCCACATCATCAGTTACCATACATCAAGATCTAATTAAGAGTTTGCCATCCTAATAAACACACACACACAACCCTGCATACATATCTACAACAGATTTTATGTATAAAAATCATGTGTCACATAACAATGTTTTGGGACACTTGTTCCATAAAATTATAATGTAGCTAAAAATTCTGATCACCTTGTGACCTTCTAACCATCATAATGTCATAGTGTAATGTGTTACATTTGTAGTACATAAACCGATATACTACACCTCCAGCCATATAAAAGTATACCATATACCATTAATGTACAATACATAATACTTGATAATGATAATAAATTACTATGTTACTAGTTTATTTCTACTTTATTTCTATTTTTATCATTAGAGTGTATTTCTAATTACAAAAAAGCTTACTGTAAACTAGTATGCCATGCTACACTTACTGCAGCCTCATACATCTCAAGTTCTGCATCTCTTAATTGCATCATTTTTCTGTGCTTGACTTAGTATCTGTTGCTTTGTTTACTGTGGCCCTGAATCTCATGGGCCATACCATGTAGGGGGCTCTACCATCTAGGTTTGTGTACGCATACTCTATGATGTCTGCAAATGATGACATCCCTAATGATGCATTTCTCAGAATGCAGCCCTATTGTTAAGTGGTGCCTGACTCTGCGTGCATGTGTGTGTGAAAAATCTTCATGCTATGTGCCAAAGTTGTGGTGCAGAGGGTTAAGCTGCTGCCTTTGAAACCAGACCCTATACTGGAGCACTGATTTGAGTTCCAACTGCTCTGCTTCCAATCTGTCTCCCTGCTAATGTGTCTGGGAAGGCAGCAGATGACAGCCCAAATAGGTCTCCATGTGGGAGACCCAGTTGGATTTCCAGGCTTCTAACTTTGGCCTGGCCCAGCCATTGCAGCCATTTTGGGAGTGAACAAGCAGATGGAAGATTTCTCTCTCTCTTTTTCTGTAACTCTGCCTTTCAAAAAAACAAAACTTTCAAAAAAAATCTTCACATTCAAAAACACCCAGTTAAGTAAATGTCATATCTAGAATGTCATATCTAGAATATTTAGAAATAAGGAAGAAAAGAGTTCAGAAGTTAATATAATTCATATATTCAAAGGCACATCACCAATAATTTCAGAAGGAAGATTCCAAAGAGATCCATCAAACCTAGTGTCCATGTGCTTAACCACTGTATTATATTGCCTCCCAAAGAAATTGCAAAAGTCCAAAATTTTAGAAGGCCTTGCAATATCATTTATTATTCACTTAATTTTTTGTAGATGTTATTTCAGAATATACAGTCCATCCTTTCTGGCTGATATAAGCTCACAGCATTTACATGACTTATTCAAGACCAAACAGCCAGAAGGTGTCAAGAGTAATATGGCCATGTCCTACTCCAAACCTCATTAATGCTAAAAGTCACTGTTTCTTCCACTAGGTTCCAGCTTGCTTCATAGGTTCATTGCCTCAAAATGAAGAAATATTTTTCCAGGAGCCAAAATATAAGCACAGTTATAGTCTATCTAATATAAGTTTAATATCTTCCATTTTGGTAATGAAAGAGAGTTCAGGATTTTCACTTATTTCATAACTAGACCAGTGTCCCATAATTAATCTGCTCTACAGGAAATTTAGAATTCAAAGTAACAGTTCACATCTTTGAAGAGGCAGGAAAATACTTCTGTCCTCAAACAATTAATCTGTTGAACATATAGGAAACAGCAATTAAGTACAAGGACAGCAACAACGCCCACGGTGTGACAATGTTTTTGATTTTCTTAGGGCCAACACTGACTCTGGATGACCTCACAGGAAAGGTGGAGGAACTGAGACTTGCCATATAAGCATGATCCCTCTCTCCTAGGGTGCAGCCCATTCAGCTGTGGTCACCATCTCAGAGCCACCTCTGCATCACAGCCATGTCCACCATGAGGATCGCTAGGGAGCTCCTTGTGCTCTGTGCAGTCATCCATTTCTGCAGCAGCTCTGGTGAGTTAGGGGAGGACAGTGCCCATACAGCATTTAGCTTCTTTTCCTAAGTGATACTTCTTGGGATATGAGCATCTAAAAGAGTTTGGTTGTGTGGATTTAAAGTGCATAGGTCTGTAACAGAAACAGCCCTGGTCTGGGAAGGGAAATATCTTACATTCTAGCAGGTGTTAGAAGGATTTGGATCTCAGGTCTTCCTTTTAAGGATTCTTATTTGTACCTATGGACCAAAAATTTCCCAACTTCTCCATACTTCTCCATTTTATAAGGACAATGAAAGTTGTTATTGTTATTAGAAACTGTGAGATTTTCCCAAATCAATATAGGAGGATTAAATCAAACATAATTCTCCAAAAGCTGGGACACAATTGAAAAACTACTTAATTAAAGTAAGTTTCTAGCTTTCAAAACACATTTCATTACATTCCTTCCTTTCAATCAGGAGGGAGAGGATATCAAAGCTCTTGGGAGTGGTGACTGCAAGATTTATTGCTATCTGCCTTTGAACCATTACCAAAAGATGTAATGAGCTCTAACGATTGTTCTGTGATCAATACAAAGAGGAAATTTGAGCTATTCTCTACCTAAACTAAGGACCTACCTAACCCACTGGTCATTCAACTTCCTTAGCTAACAACTAGGATTTTGCATAAAGATGGGGAATGTGCTGAGCCTCATTGCCAGAGGGGATTCAGGGTCTTTAATTGTAGGACAAAACTTAAACTAATTAGTGAGATTTCAAAGCTTTAATTTTCTATTTACATTTCTTTCAGAAGTTACCAGTCTGCCTGTAACAAAGGTGAGTATATTGAACAACATTTTAATTTGTATTGCTATTGACTAGTAGAGAATGAATACTTATAAATACAGGATTAATTTGTATATTTAAAGAGGTTGAAAGTGGCAGCAAACACAGATAAATAAATGGCCTTTCCTTTTCAGAATTCCACTGAAGAAATATAACATTCATATGAATAAAAATGGCCATATCCTTAACTTATTTTTTTAAAAAAATTCCAGAGCTAAAGGAGAGAACTGCCTTTCAACTGAGCAATTAATGATATTTTTTGTGAATGAATGACATATGAAACGCAGGGCAGAGGTGCCTTGATTAATTGCACAAACTCTGGATTCAAATCCCAACTCTACCACTTATCAGTATTATACAAGCTATGTCTTATACAATCTTACACAAACTATGTCTCTCAGCTTTAATTTCCCCACCTGTAAATAGAGGTCATAGAAGAAGCTATCTTATTCATTTGTTCAAAATACTAAAGAAAATCCATGAAGAATTAAGCACACAGAAATGCTCAGCAATTGTTAAATGAGTGTAGCATTAACAATATGAGTCTTGTTGGTAGTACTACCATTTTAATATTATTTCTTACAGAAATAACCACAGCAGCATCAAAATATCCAAACTGGAGCTTCTAGCTCTTGTAGCCTGTCCTAGCCTTGTTTGAGGTCTGGGAGAAAAGCTGGACATTCTTTTGTGTCTGACCAGGTGGACTGCAGCATTTACAAGAAGTATCCTGTAGTGGCCATTCCCTGCCCCATCACATACCTGCCAGTTTGTGGTTCTGACTACATCACCTACGGGAATGAATGTCACCTGTGTACTGAGACCTTGTGAGTACCTTGGGAAGAAAAGCAGGTCTGGAAGCAGTGCTCTTCACTACAAACTCTCCTCTTTGCAGCACTCTGCCCAGCTCTCCATGGGCTGTACTTACTCTCACACATAAAGGCTGGTAGGGTCAGAAATCTGAATGCTATCCAGTCAGAACAGGGTTGGGCCACCTGCTCTTTCAGCTTAGACTGCTCCCATCACAGGACATCCACTTCCTGTATGTCAACTGTAAAATTCCAGCAAGACCAAGATTTCTCAATCTACTGTCACTGGAGTCCAGAGATTCTGTAGAGGCAAGTCATGAGTCACCACAGGTAATAAGGAGGTTATTTAGGGTAGTCTCCAACCCCAATCTCAGCTTTTGGATATTTTAAGTAGTAGAGTTCCACACTATATCTTGTTTGAAGAAAGAACCCTAAACTCCACACTAAAAAGTAATTGAAAACCTCTATTTTGCATGACTTCTAAGATTTAATCACCCTAATAGGTTTATTCTTAGATACACTATGTCTAGAGATCCTTTTTACTCAGTTTCCTAGAGTTATCTAACTATCTGTAGTCTTAAGAAGAGATAAGGTTGCCAAAATGATTGTTTTTCCTTTATCTAAAATAGAGGATGCAAGCTGTCAGTACTTGGACCAGAATCCCATAGACATGTTTTGCTTATGTATTCTGTGCTTGGCCCACACAGTGTTTTTGAAGAAATGTAACTAGGCAGATGTCACTTCTTTGGTGCACGATGTGCAGCTTAGCACAGACTATCTCAAATCAAGTCCACTTTGATATTTGTTAACTGCCTTTTAGGTTCCTGCATTTTGTCTACTTCCTTAGATCTTGTGTTTCTCATATTTGTGATTTTCCTTACAAGTTAGAATATCATTTAGACTCTGAGCCCAGAATGACATGTTTATGTATTTATTACTATTCTGCAAGTTTTATTTCACAAAAGAAAAGATTCTGTAACACAGATACACACTTGGCTCCTGATCAGGAAAGTTGCGATGTTCAAGGGCATGGATAGGAAAACATGGCAGACCAGGAAAAGCTGAGGGATAGAAAAGTTCAACTTTCTTTGTTAGTCTTCTTTCTTTATTGTTTTAAGATCCTGAGTGATCAGCTGGGTTCTAAGATAAGTGGAAGCAACAAATGGGGCAGAATATTCACTGGATTAGGAAAATTCAACTCTGTCAAAACTACCTGTGGCAAGAGCATTCCTTTTGGGTAACTCCATTCTCTCATGTATAAAACAAGGCTGTGTTTCATAATCGCAAAATTTTCTTTCAGGTCTACTATTGTATAAAACTCCTCTTGTGAATCTTGTTAACTTTGTCTTCCTTTAGGAAAAGCAATGGAAAAGTTCAATTTCTTCATGAAGGAACATGCTAATTTCTCAATGGATGTGGGTAGAGAAAAATGATACATATATCATCAGCAGCATCACCCTTGGGCTCTGACTGACTTATGTTCATCTTCTCCGAATATCTGAGTGGAAGCAGAGCCAGGTTCAGAGTGAACTTTATTGAGTGGAGAAAGCAGCTGTGCTCATCCTACAAACTCAGAGTGATTTTTAAAATACCTCAGTAAAAGAATCTCCCTCCAGATGCTTATCCTTCCCTCTGTTTATATTTGTTTCTCCATCCTCAAGGTATTATCTCAGTTAATAAAGAAAATTGAGGAACACACAAGTCTTGTTTGGGAGACATTTTGTACAAAGAATTTCAATTATCTTCCAAGAAAGATGTACATATACACATACACACACACATGTGCACATGCACAAATATCATTGAATACCTAAATTTCCCCTGGAGTTTTTACCCACTGGGATCTAGCCTATGGATCATACTGGTTCTTTACCTTGGTTTATTTTCCAAACTTCCCTAAAAGGGAAAATCTTTTGTTCCTAGAAGGAAGAAATCATTCCTAGAAGGAAGATTATAGTGGTCACTTCTTTCCATAAGAATTTCTCATGGGCCTAGTTTTACTACAAAACTGATGGAAAGATTACAGTTCCATCATTGTTGTAGGGGTGTAACTGTTGACACTCTACTTGAAAAATACATTCACAAGGTTGACAACCATCAGGGCCAGTGAAGACCAAAAACAAAGAAGTTCACCCTTTTTAAAACTGACAGACTTTCAAATATTTGAAGATGAACATTTTGTTTCAATTAAAATTTATTTTCTCCAGGATAAAAATCTCTGCTTATCAACCATTTATCAACTCTCATAGTCCTCATATTTGTCTATCCTGGACCATTTTGCCCATATCTATTACAATTATGCATTGACTATTGCAAAGTATGTTGATATATTGTCCAGAAGTGGACTAATCACCCTAATATTTATTAGAAAGGTGCAGAGAAATATAAACTATCACCTCTACTAACCCTTTCCTCCTATTAATACAGCCTAATAAACTGATGGCCATAATTACAACATAGAAACATCATTAGAGTAAGATCTGAAGTTTGCAAATATCAGGCTTGATGCATAATAATAATAAACTATCTAAAATAAATATATCAGAACCCCATCTCACTGATTATAATTCAATAGAACTGAAGAAAGCCCCCAAAGTAAAAAACCTTTAGTTTTTATACATTCTGTATTGGAAAAATCAGATATACACATCTGACCCAGCTCAAAACCATAAGGTATTTGTGGAAAACAAAATCACTGCTGCATGGGAATAGCAAGAAGCATTTCTTGAGGAAGGTCAAATCTGGTCCGGGTTCAAAGCGGCAGAACTGTGTCTCTGCATCAGAGTCATTCCTGGCAAGTGGGAACTGAGCTCAACCTCCAGTTCTCTCCCTAACTGGCCCCTAACAATCTCCCACCCACTGTCAGTGTCTGTGAAGATGCATTGTAAATATGTCCATTGTCAGGAAGGTTTAGCCAGAATATCCACTCAACACAGTACACACAGCAAAGAAACAACTTTCTCCACAGTGACGGTCACATC